>NC_064641.1:188486987-189714907 GCF_023864345.2 Schistocerca serialis cubense | reverse complement strand
TGCAATGCAAGCCAAGTGGCGTTGCTGGATAGATGGCTGACTCACCTTGCTCCTCTCTCAGAGTATTACAGTTTGAATCAAGCATCACATGGAAACATATCACGCAAAGTAATATTAAGAACATATTCATCACACACACGAGTCCTCAACTGATACCATGGACGAGTACTTCTCTTTATCCTTTGTCTCATACACAGATTGAGACTCACACAGTACTCACCACGTGGAAGTACTCGTCTCTAATTTCAAGTCCTGGACACGCTATTTCTTAAATATTTCAACTTATAGTACACACGCTAGTAATTCAGCTTAACTTAAGCACACGGAAGTACTTCAACTTATTGCTACACGTGGTTTCATTGTGACCGTTGGTCACTTCCGAAGATTACTACGATCCCATTAATATTACCTGCCTGACATTTAATTCTCCCCACAAAAGTTCCTGAAATAGAGAAATTATTATTTCAAAGTACTCTTAAATATTCCACACGGATACCATGTCTCCACTCTTTTGTCTTTATGGAGCTCACCTAAGACAGGTCTTAACAGCACAAGATCCAGCGGCAGAGTGCTGAAACATGGCCGTTCTTCAGGTTCTCTCGCACCTCTGCCGAAGTGGGGGAGCACCTTGCTACCGTATTGGTCAGCCACATTTCAGGCGCTCAAAGCTCAGGTAAATTTCATCTCTTTGGTCCCACCAAAGGTGGCCAAAGGATCGTCTCAAAGATGATCATATATTCACATTCACTATCTGCGGTTAGCAGACGACCATACATTCATTCATTTCACAGATCTCACCAAACTGGATGTAGGGATTTATTTTGTGGGAGTGCACATGTGATCAATTAAATAAAGCAATTGTCATTCTTTCTCACACCGGTATCCGGCTTCGCTGTATTAATAGAAATTGAATTATTTTACAAAAAAAATATGTTGTTCTCACAAAAATAATGAAGTATGTTGTACCAATTTTCAATGTCGGGCGGTACTATACCCTTTCACGTGATACACAGTGTGAAGAGTGTGCTATCTCTCACTACGGAGAACGCTGTGGCCCTTTACCCTTACTTAGCGACCGAGAGTAGCGTCGTTTGCGCAGTGTGTCAGTGCTAACAGGCAAACAACACTGCGTCAAATAAGCGCATAAATCAATGCGGGACGTGCGATGAACAAATCCGTTAGGACAGTGTGTTAGTGGGCTACGGCAGCAGACGACCGAAGTGAGTGCCTTTCCTAACAGTACGATATCGCCTGCAGCGCCTCTCCTGGGCTCGTGGCTATTTAGGTTGGACCCTAGATGAGTGGAAAACCGTGGCCTCGTCAGATGAGTAGCGATATCCTACTGGTAAGAGCTGTTGGTAGTGTTCGAGTGTGGCGCAGACCCCACGAAGCCACGGACCGAAGTTATCAACAAGACACTGTTCAAGCTGCTCCGTAATAATGTGATCTGCGTTTACATGGAATGAACTGCCTCCTCTGGTCCAACTGCGCCGATCATTGAATCTAAATGGTTATGTTCGGCAACTTGGAGACCATTTGCAGCCATTCATGGACTTCAAGTTCCCATACAACGATGGAATTTTTATAGATGACAATGCACCATATCACCAAGCCACAATTGTTCGCAATTGTTTCAAGAACATTCTGGACACCCTTCGAGCGAATAATTTCATGAATCCATTGAACTTTTATGGGACACAATCGGTGGTCATTTCGTGCACGAAGTCCTGCACCGGTAACACTTTCACAGTTGCGGACGACTTCTAACGCAATACGGCTCATAATTTCGGCAGGGAACTTCCAATAACTTGTTGAGCCCATGCCACATCCAGTTGCAGCAACACGCCAGGCAAAAGGAGGTCGGACACGATGTCGGAGGTATCCTACGACTTTTGTGACCTCAGTGCACAGTACCTAACTGTGTGTAATGCCTTCCTCACCTCAAGGAACACGGCATCACCCTGGGTGCCGATGCCTACGGCCGCGGATCTCATTGCAGAAACACAGCGAGCTGAGTTTCGCAAGCCCTCTCTTTGTGGAGGAGATTTTCGTTCTCAAAAAACTTCTTAATACTTGAGTGTAAACTATATTCCTTAATTCTACAAGAAAGTGACGTCAGCGATATAGGCCTAAAATTATTCGTATCTGTCCTCAGGGCGTTCCTGAAAACGAGATGACTTGCGCCACTACCGAGGAACCTTTCGTTGATCGAGCGATCTACAATAAACTACTGCTAGAAGCAAGTCCATGTGTCACATCCATAAATGGCTACACTGCATACAGATACTTTCAGAAAAGATTTCCTGAAACTTAAATCCATACTGGATGTTAACAAATTTCCTTTCTTCAGAAACACTTTTCTTGCCGCTGCCAGTCTACATTTTATATCCTCCCTACCTCGATCATCATCCGTTAGTTTGCTTCCCAAATAGCAAAACTCATTTACTACTTTAAGTGTCTCATTTCCTAATCTAATTCCCTCAGCTTCATCTGATTTAAATAATGCTCGTGTTGCTTTTGTTGATTGATTGGCGACTCCATGGAGTGCTGTGAGCACCACGACCATATATGTTATATTAAAAGGAAGGTCAGCGTTGATCGTAATATTGATGTTTTATTGATAGCAGAATCGATTTTCGATCACATAGTGATCATCTTCGGTGCTGTACACATTAAACTTGTCTGAGTGATCATCTTCGGTGCTGTACACATTAAACTTGTCTGAGTTTAATGTGTACAGCACCGAAGATGATCACTATGTGATCGAAAATCGATTCTGCTTTTGTTGATATTCGTCTTATATCCTCCTTTCAAGACACTGTTCATTCCCTTCAGCTGCTCTTCCAAAGCCTTTGCCATCTCTGACAGAATTACAACGTCATCGGCAAACCTCAAAGTTTATATTTCTTCTCCCTGGATTTTAGTTCCTACTCCAAATTTTTCTTTTGTTTCCATTACTGCTATCTACATACAGATTGAATAACATCAGGGTAGGCTACAACTCTGCCTCACTCACTTCTCAACCACTGCCTCCCTTTCATGCCCTTCGACTTTTTCGTAACATCATCTGGCAGACCGGAATTCTTCAGTGACTCCATGGTTTTTCTGCTGTACGTCAAAGTTGGGTCACGTTTAAGACAGTTGATGTAACTTTGCTATGGCATTCGGAGTATTAAGAACGACGGTGGCATTTCCTTTGTCAGCTGATAATACGACAAGATCTTCATCTCTCTGACTTAAACGGAGCCCCTCCCTCTCCTCTCTACTGATATTGGATCTGGGAGGTTCAGCTGAGGCCAAAAAGCGACTGGTAATAAGTCTCACTTCGTCGGCGTCGTCTTGTGCGAGATGCGGCACCGCCTGTTCATCAAATGATGGACGGTATGGCGATGGGCTCTCCGTTGTCTCCATCACTGGATAACTTTTTTATGGAGAATTTTGAGGAACGTGCATTAAATTCGGCTCCGCTCCGTCCATCCTTATTTTAGCGTTATGTTGACGATACATTTATGGCCTGACCACACGACGCAGAAGCTCTCGAACAATTCATCGAACACGTGAACAGTATACAGCCGAACATCCTGTTCACTGTCGAGATCGAGAAGAAATTTAGAAATGGCTTAACAACTGAAAATGCTATAGTCTCTTTTCTCTGTGAGGTTTTGGACGGATTAAATAAAAGGTTGCGAACGTTAGGTGTTTTCTTTGATTTAACGAAGGCTTTTGACTGTGTTGACCACAAAATATTACTGCAGAAGTTGGAACATTATGGAGTACGGGGAGTAGCTTACAATTGGTTCGCCTCCTACTTTAAGAACAGAAAGCAGAAGGTAATCCTCCGCAATATGGAGAGTGGTAATGATGTTCAGTCCCAATGGGGCACTGTTAAATGGGGCGTTCCCCAAGGGTCGGTGCTGGGACCACTGCTGTTCCTTATTTATGTAAATGATATGCCTTCTAGTATTACAGGTGATTCAAAAATATTTCTGTTTGCTGATGACACCACCTTGGTAGTGAAGGATCTTGTGTGTAATATTGAAACATTATCAAATAATGTAGTTCATGATATAAGTTCGTGGCTTGTGGGAAATAATTTGATGCTAAATCACAGTAAGACTCAGTTTTTACAGTTTCTAACCCACAATTCAACAAGAACTGACATTTTAATCAGACAGAATGGGCATGTTATAAGCGAGACGGAACAGTTCAAATTCCTAGGCGTACGGATAGATAGTAAGCTGTTGTGGAAAGCCCATGTTCAGGATCTTGTTCAGAAACTAAATGCCGCTTTATTTACCATTAGAACAGTATCTGAAGTAAGTGACATTTCAACACGAAAAGTAGTATACTTCGCATATTTTCATACGCTTATGTCATATGGTATTATTTTTTGGGGTAATTCTTCTGATTCAAAAAGGGTATTTTTGGCTCAAAAACGGGCTGTTCGAGCTATGTATGGTGTAAGTTCGAAAACCTCTTGTCGGCCCCTATTCAATAGTCTGGGAATTTTGACATTGCCCTCACAGTATGTATTTTCTTTAATGTCGTTTGTTGTTAGCAATATTAGCTTATTCCCAAGAGTTAGCAGCTTTCACTCAGTTAATACTAGGCAGAAATCAAATCTGCATGTGGAATGCACTTCCTTGACTCTTGTGCAGAAAGGAGTGCAGTATTCTGCTGCATCCATTTTCAATAAGCTACCACAAGAACTCAAAAATCTTAGCAGTAGCCCAAACACTTTTAAGTCTAAACTGAAGAGTTTCCTCATGGCTCACTCCTTCTACTCTGTCGAGGAGCTCCTGGAAGAGATAAAAAATTAAGCAAATTCCAGTGTTACATTCTTGATTTTCTTTATTTAAACTAACGACTTGTCGCCTGAATATGTTTCTTATATTTCATTTTATCTGTTTCTACAATCGTGTTATAATTTCATGTATTGACTCGTTCCATGACCATGGAGACTTCTCCTAAATGTGGGCCCACGGAACAATAAATAAATAAATAAATAAATAAAAATAAAAATAAAAAAGGAAGGAAGGAAGGTTGCCATTCTTAGATGTTTTACTACAGCGACAGGCGGACGGGCGTCTCGGCCAACCTGTGTACCGCAAGCCGACGCTTACCGACATACACCTTAATGTACAGAGATTCCATCATCCTGTTCAGAAGAGAGCCGTTTTGAACACGTTGGATAGAGCAAAAACTGTTTCTGACGAGGACCACTTGAAGTTCTAAACTAACCATCTGAAGTACGTGTTCTGAAAGAATGGTTATGGTGCACGCGATATAAAGGCAGCGTTCTCCAAGAAAAGGAAAACATGAAAATGCTACACACTCACAGGATGAAACACCGATTGCGGTTCTTTCTTTTTGTGGCCCTATATCCAGAAAAATAGGAAGAGGGCTCGGTAGACGGGGTATAAGACCAATTTTTTGCTCTCCTAAGAAAATTAAGGAGATGATGCGCCCTGTTAAGGACAGTCTCGGCCTCAGGGTCCCTGGAATTTATAATATCCCCTGTGAGTGTGGAAGCAGTTACATAGGTCAGACCATTAGTACCGTTTGTGCCCGCTGTGCAGAACACCAACCGCATATTAAAAGTAGAGAACTGGAGAAATTGGCAATTGCGGAGCACAACCTCATGAACAAACATAAAATACTGTTCGATGAAACAAAAATTTTGTCCAATGCGTCCACATACTGGGATTCTGTTATTAAGGAGGCTGTTGAAATAGGAATGAGCGAGGTAAACTTTAACCGTGATGGCGGATACTATGTGAGTGGTGCATGGAAACGAGCGCTCGATGCAGAGAAGCAGCAGAGACATTCCTTGCAGGGTTTACGTTCTCACGGAAGCGGTGGCGCCACCAGCGCACACATTGACACCGTCTGCAACAGCATTACGTAATCGCCGACCAATCACAAGCCGACCAGTCAGAAGCCATCCATGGGCTATATAAGGCCACCACAACAGCAGTGAAGGCAGTCAGTTGCTCCTGACGATGACGAAGGAGGCTATGGTCGAAAGCTTGATATTTTATCCCGAGTTGAGAAGGCAAGAAAACCGAAAATGTTTTGCACATTATATAATCAATCTGAAACCTTCCGGTGAATCCAGGTCTCTTCAACATATACAGCCTTCTCTCACGATTGTTAAACTATGTATTAGCTATGATTATATTATGCTCTGTGCAAAATTCTACCAGGCGGCTTTCTCTTCCATTCCTTTCCTGCAATCCATATTCACCTAGTACTTTCCCTTCTCTTTCTTTCCTACTACCGAATTCCATTTCCCCACCACTAATAAATTTTCAGCTCCCTTAACTATCTGAATAATTTCTTTTACCACATCATACATTTCCTCAATCTCCTCCTCATCTGCAGAGCTAGTTGTCATATAAACTTGTACTACTGTGGTGGGTGTGGGTTTCGTGTATATCTTGGCCACAATAATGCGAACACTATGCTGTTCACAGTAGCTTATTCACGTTCCCGTTTTTTTACTCGTTATTAAACCTGCAATGCCCCTATCTGATTTTGTGTTTACAACCCTATATTCACCTGACCAGAAGTCTTGTTACTGCTGCCATCGAACTTCAATAATTCCCACTATATCTAACTTTAACCTATCCATTTCCCTTTTCTAACCTACGGGCCCGATTAAGGGATCGCCGGCCGGTGAGGGCGAGCGGTTCTAGGCGCTTCAGTCTGGAACCGTGCGACCGCTACGGCCGCAGGTTCGAATCCTGCCTCGGGCACGGATGGGTGTGATGTCCTTAGGTTAGTTAGATTTAAATAGTACTAACAAGGGGAGGCCGCCAATTGTGAAATTCAGATTCGATTCATACTGCGCATAATAAAAGCTCATGGCCAGAGGTGTAATGTGGCAAAGCACCAAGATGCACTTCTCAGCCCTTGTCGAGAAAATCGACAGTTAAAAGAAACCGTTGCGGTGAAATACTCTCGACGATTAATAATTTTCTACAGCGTCGTGGCGCAGCGGTAAGCGCTCGGGTTCGTAATCCGAAGGTCGCCGGATCGAATCTCGCGCTATGCAACCTTTTTTTTAGTATTTGTTTTTTATAATTCAAATATATATAATTCCCGGCAATCAGTTGCAATAATTATGCATATAATAAGTTGTTGAAAGTCGTTTGTCGTGGAAAAACTGGCGACTTCGAACATCATTATGTTTTCCGCAAACAAAGCTGTATTTCACAAATGTTATTAATTGTCTTCATAATGTTAACCACGTGTAGCTAACGGAAGACGTAGAAACGATATTCCGAAACGAATACGTATAGCGTAAGTCAAACGTTCGAATTAGAATAGAGACCCCACGAAGACAAATTTGCTGTGGCAGGTATGAAATATAAACTCCGTTACTCGCTCGTTACACTTGAATGACAGATGTTGAATGGGCCGAAACGAGCCGCCGCATAACAGCTTAGTTGCCTGCTAACTTCGAAAGAAGGTAGATGCGGTCCCTAGCGCAACTTATAACATTGTCGAAAATCAGTGCGGACGGGAGAGCTTTGGTACACCCTGTTAAAAAAAACGGAAAAATGGAGGCGGTACAATTGGAGAGCGATCCGCCTTCACCAACATGCATAATATATGTATATATATATATATATATTTGAATTACAAAAAACTAATAATAAAAAAAATTGCATGGAGCGAGATTATATATATATATATATATATATATATATATATATATATATATATATATATATTTGAATTACAAAAAACTAATAATAAAAAAAAAATTGCATGGAGCGAGATTCGATCCGGCGACCTTCGGATTACGAACCCGAGTGCTTACCGCTGCGCCACGACGCTGTAGAAAGTTATTAATCGTCGAGAGTATTTCACCGCAATGGTTTCTTTTAACTGTCGATTTTCTCGACAACGACTGAGAAGTGCATCTTGGTGCTTTGCCACATTACACCTCTGGCCATGAGCTTTTATTATGCGCAGTATGAATCGAATCTGAATTTCACAATTGGCGGCCTCCCCTTGTAAGTTGTAGGGGACTGATGACCTCAGACTTTAAGCCCCATAGTACTCAGAGCCATTTCAACCATTTTTTTGATTAAGGAATCTGGCATTCCACTCTCCGATCTGTAGAGCGCTAGTTTTGTTTTTCGTGATATCGATGTCCTCCTGAGTAGTTGCAGCCCAGAGAACCGAACGAGGGACTATTTGCATTCCACTCTCCGATCTGTAGAGCGCTAGTTTTGTTTTTCGTGATATCGATGTCCTCCTGAGTAGTTGCAGCCCAGAGAACCGAACGAGGGACTATTTGCCGGCCGCAGTGGCCATGCGGTTCTAGGCGCTTCAGTCTGGAACCGCGCGACCGCTACGGTCGCAGGTTCGAATCCTGCCTCGGGCATGGCTGTGTGTGGTGTCCTTAGATTAGTTAGGTTTAAGTAGTTCTAAGTTCTAGGGGACTGATGACCTCAGATGTTAAGTCCCATAGTGCTCAGAGCCATTTGAACCATTTGAGGGACTATTTTACCTCCGGAATATTATATCCAACTGGATACCATCACCATATAACCATACAGCAGAGCTGCATACCCTCGGGAAAAGTAGTTTCGCTTTGCTTTCAGCCGTTCGCAATACCAGCACAGCAAGGCTATTTTGATTGATGTTACAAGGCCAGACCAGTACTCATCCAGACTGTTGCCCTTGCAACTACTGAAAGGGTTGCTACCCCTCTTACTGGTGACTGAGGACTGATCCTCGGTGTTGGCTTGATACGTAGCGTATTCTGCCTTCAGGTTTTCTCTGCAGATGATAGTAGTGATTAGACAACGCATCTGCATTGCAGTGAAGATAGGGTAGGAATTGATGAGCTCATAATCCTCCCTGGTAAGTCCTGGAAGGCCTTTTGGATCGCTAACTGCTCGATGTGGAAATGGCGGTTTTGGATGGTTTGGTGGGACAAAAGTACAGGGATTATCGTGGTAGGGGTATGTACCGTCGCTAAGCGAACTAGCAACCTTCTTCATTACAGCGCTTACGCTGTACATGTCCGGAAGCGGGAGGAATGGTACTTCTTCCCACTCTTCTCCCTCTTGTGCAGCTGCTTCGGTGTCCTTTTGCTGTGCCGCCTCTCCTTCGGCAGGCTCGTCAGTTTGCGTGGCCACCATTGCGAACTCCTTCTCTCGAGCAGGAGTTCAAATGGTTCAAATGGCTCTGAGCACTATGCGACTTAACTTCTGAGGTCATCAGTCGCCTAGAACTTAGAACTAATTAAACCTAACTAACCTAAGGACAAAATTGTTAAGGCTTTCGTGGCCACTTGCTCTTCCATGCATGTCTCACCACGAGCTATTTCACGTGGAATGGACATTTCTACGAACAGCTGGAAGGCGTGGCCATGGGTAGTCCTCTCAGTCCAGTGGTGGCCAACTTCTTCATGGAACAATTCGAAGCACAGGCACTGGACTCGGCGACTTGCAAACCTAAGGTGTGGTACAGGTACGTCGATGATACTTTCCTTGTGTGGAGCCACGGTGAAGAACAGCTAGGTGACTTCCTAAGACACTTGAACAGCCTCCATGCCAACATAACATTTACCATGGAAGTAGAAAAGGACAAGAAACTGCCATTTCTAGATGTGCTGGTCACAAGGGACGGCGAAAACCTGGGACACAGCGTGTATCGAAAACCGACACACACGGACCGATACCTGCACAATCTGTCAAACCACCACCCGAGCCAGAAAAGAGGCATGATTAGTACGCTCGTAACGAGAGCAGGACGAATATGTGAGCCGCAACACCTCAAACGAGAAATGCAACACCTGGAAACTGTCCTGAGGAGCAATGGGTACTCTACAAATTATATTACAACTCGGCGAAGTAAGGAACCAGAAAAAGAAATGTCGGGTACGGCCTCTCTGCCATACATTCCCAGAGTGACGGACAGAATCGGCCGTATATTGCGCAAACATGGCGTAAAGACGATTTTCAAAGCGACAAGGAAGATCAAAGAGTGTCTTAGATCGGCGAAGGAGAAAAGAGACCCACTTGCAATGTCGGGAATATACCGTATACCATGCACATACGGGAAAGTTTATGTCGGAATGACTGGACGATCCATCAACACCAGGATCAAAGAGCATAAGCGACATTGCAGGTTGGGGCAGGTGGAGAAATCGGTCGTGGCAGAGCACGCACTGAATGAGACCGACCACGTAATAAAATTCGCCGACACGGAAGTTCTGGCTGTAGAGAAACACTATCACACGCGCTTGTTCAGAGAAGCTGTAGAAATACAAAAACACGAGAACAGTTTGAACAAGAATGAGGAAAGCCTTAAGGTAAACGGATCCTGGCTTCCCGTACTGCAGCGAACGACCGTCGCAGGTAGCAAGAGGAGAACCGCACCGGAAATGACCGCGGAGAAGCCCTCGGACGTTGGCGCGCCAGGTACATATAGTCTGCGCCCGCGAGCTCGGCTCCAGTTCACCACCGGCAATGGAGGGTGAAGCTTTGACAATGCCAGCCACTCGTGCTGGCGAAACGTCAGAAAAATCATTATATGAACGTCGGCCGAAGAACCCGAGACAGTAACCTAAGGACATCACACACATCCATACCGGAGGCAGGATTCGAACCTGCGACCGTAGCGGTCACGCGGTTCCAGACTGAAGCGCCTTTAACCGCACGGCCACACCGGCCGGCTCTCGAGCAGGAGTCGTCTGGGTGGCGGTGTCTTCTCTGATGGCGGAGTCTTCTTTGGCTGAGCGAAGTTCCTGCTTCAGCACAGCAATCTGACGCCGAGTCTCGCCCAGTTCCGCCAACATGGCCGCCCTCTCTTCCGCCATGGCGGATTTGGAGGCGGACATGGCTTCTTGTACAGCGTCCTTTAGACGCCTGGAAACGACGTCTTTTGTACAAGAGACCACCTCTTCATGTGTGGTGGTCACTTGCTTCTGCGTCTTCTTCTTTTCCGGTGAGCGCCAATTCCTCTTGTAGGCGCAGGAATGGGTGTTCGCTGTGTGTTGAAATATGGCTTCCCGGCTAAGACACAAGTTGAAAATATGGTCACTCTTTTTTATTTCCTTAAATTTGCCATATTTCGTGACAGTACCTTTTCCGTTAGACATTTGCAAGGCGATATTAGTCTTGGCTTCAGTTGTCTAAGTATGATTCCACAATGCATCTATGTCAGCTGCAGAAATGATGTGGTTCAACGTGTTTCTCTCATTTTGGTGTTTCAAATACAGTTTCTTCAAATGTAGTTTCTTCTTTTTAGTTAATACAAAAATAATAGTAACATAATTCAAAATTATTTATGACTGCGACCTTCACATTGTTCTTCTGTCAACACACACCAAGATTTAGCTGCCGACTGACTATAGTCAAAGACGACTCCAACGTCAAAGATATTTTACACAATTCACAAGTTTCCACTTGTAATCAGTCTCTTTGCTATTCTTCGATACATTTACTAATAGTAATCAATATGCTTTTACTCTCAAAAACAGAAGTAAATTAACATATAATAAGACAAATTATAATAAATTCTGACAAAAATATAAGAAAACATTTACAATTCGGTATCGACAAATACGGTAAAAAAATAACATCTCCCAGATCCATTACAACTGCTCCCCAGGGCTTTTGTTGTTATGGACATATACAACAAAATCCCGACCACACTCAGTGATGGATCTGTATTACACAATTAGTACACTAATGATGCAGTCTGATAACCTCTTCCAAATATGGACTCTTTGAATCTGTGGACTTGTTGCTGGCTGTTGTTGCAATGATACTTCCCCATCAATCTCATACACAAAAAAATTCAAGTAAAGAAATTATTTGACATGACAAATATACATGGTATAAAACATACATGAGAAATATTCTAACATACAGCATACAGATTGAAAATAATAGGAAGGTAAAACTCATTTCCTAGAATAAGATTTAATTAATTTTTTATATTAATGTTAATTTCATTATGCTTACATATTGTAACAGTAAAAATGATACTGGACATATATAGTGTAGTGTTTTTTTTCCTTTTGTATATTTTTTTTCTTATCATTTTGTTTTTAAATTTTTTTTACTCATGTTTTTTTTTATTTTGTATTTTTTTTCTTATGATTTTCTTCTTTTAGTACAGCTAAAGATACATCAGTATTATCTAAATTTTTTTGCAATTATTTATGTACACCTTCCTCTCTACTACAATATTACTACAAGTCACATTCTTGTGAAGAGTACTTTTGCTCCCCACAACATCAGTATAAACAATAATAAACTGCTCATATATCATGAGGCTTTATCTAAAATTGGTTTTGAAACTTATACCTTTGCATGCATGTCCTCACATGCATGCCTTCATCCACAGGGAAGACTTAGCTTCCAAAAATTAGAAAAATTCAGAAATGCTCACTATGGAGACTTTTTTTTTAAAAAAAAAAGTAAAAATAAATTTTTCTCTCATTCTTTGTTACAACAGTGTTTTTTCATCAGTTTCAATTAACATGTGACTTCAAATTATTAATTTATACATGCAAATATACACACTTGGTTGTATAGGCAGTTTTGTTCTAACAAGCATATTCCAGTGGAGGACTTTTGTTTTAGATGATAATAGGTTATTTAAATTTTGAAATTATGATTTCTGTTTATACAGTTTTAAAGAGACAACATTCCTGAGACCAAATAATTTCTTTGACTTAGGATACACCAAACGATAAGCATTAGGGTGTGGATTTTCTATGACTTCAAAAGGCCCAATATAGATATCAAAGAATTTTTTAATTTCTGAAGTTAACATTTTTGATCTTTCATGAAATTTGACCAGAACAAGATCCCCAATTTTAAAAGTGGTTAATCTTACCCTATTGTTATGTCTTTTATTCCTCTGTTCCCCTTGTTTCCTCATAGTTTCCCTGACAATATCTTCTCTCTCTTGCATAGTTAAAGGTGTACATTTAGGAAATTCAATAAGTTCTGATATAAGATTTGGAGGTCTAATATTAAACATAATCTCATACGGTGAAAATCCTGTGGAACTATGTTGTAGGCTATTCATAATATCTTCAAAATTTCGAATGTGCTCAAACCAGGTTGGATGTTTATGGCTACAATAGGTTCTACAAAGTCTCCCAATTTCCCTCATATATCTTTCTGCAGGATTGGTGGATGGAGAATAAACACTTCAATTTTTGATCTTTCAATAAATTTTTTCCAAATTTTAGAGGTGAACTGTGAACCATTATCTGATAATATAGCTTTTGGTTTACCCACCTGTGCGAAATAATCTCTTTCAATTTTTATTGTAATTTCATGGCTAGTAGCTTTTTTCACTGGATATAGTTTAATTAATTTTGAAAATACATCTACCATAACAAATATGTAACAGTGACCACCTTTACTCTTTGGTAACATTCCATATAAGTCCACTGCGATAAGATCTAAAGGTTTTTCCAGAATAATGTTTTGCATCTCTCCACCACATCTTTGATTGCTCACTTTAACTCTCTGACATTTGTCACAGGTTGCCAATTCTTTTCTTACCTTCTTTCCAATATTGTAAAAATAAACATTTTCTTGTATCTTTTGAATGCACTTCTGTATCCCACAATGACCAAAACTTTCATGTATGTAAATGATCAGCTTATCAGCATCTGCCTCTGGCCAACACAGTTTCCAATTATCAGAATCTACATCTGTTCTCCGAAATAAAATCCCCTTATGCAATTTGTAAAATTTATCAAGTTTCTCATACCCCTTCTTGCCTAAACATTCTTTGATTAATTTCCAACTCTGATCTAAATTTTGATTTTTTCTAATTTTGTTACACATAGCTCTAATTGTTTTTTCATTTTCCACCCCTTTCAAGTATCTAATTTTAAATTGCTTTTCCTCCTCTTGTTCAAAAATCTCCTTTTCTCCCCCAATTGGTAACCTTGAAAGTGAATCAGCTACTACATTCTCAGAACCTTTTATGTGTTTGATCTCAAAGCCAAACTGTTGCAGAAAAATTGCCCATCTGGTCAATCTACTGTGGTATAATTTGCACTCTTGTAAGTAACTCAAAGCTTTGTGATCCGAAAATACTATGGTTTTATGTCCAATAAGGTAAATTCTAAATTTTGTAAAAGCCCAATGAATTGCCAAAAGTTCCTTCTCTGTGACTGTATAATTTTTCTCATGCTTGAGCAACATTCTGCTTGCAAATGCTATGGTACAATGTATCTTAACTCCATTCTCTACTCTTTCTTGAAATAACTCTGCTCCAGGCCCATAATTACTGCTATCAGTGTTCAAACAAAATGGTAAATTAAAATCAGTTCTGTGTAATAAGTGTTGCTTCCTCAACTCTCGCTTAATTTTATCAAACTCTTCCTGACAACTTTTATCCCAAAGCCAAACAGTGTTTTTCTTAAGTAATTGACTTAAACATGGTGCATTCAGACTCTGATTACTTATATCTTTTCGGTAATAACCGCATAACCCAAAGAACGACTTTAATTGTTTTTTTAGTATTAGGAATAGGAATTTCTGAAATTGCTTTATTTTTTTCTGGATCTGCCAAAATTCCCTTGTCTGTGACAACATGACCCAAAAATTTTAATTCATAAACTGCAAATTTACATTTCTCTAATTTCAATGTCATTCCCCCTTTTCTAAGTTTTTCACAAACTGACTTCAAAATCAAAAAATGTTCCTCCCAATTTTGCCCTGTAACCAAAATGTCATCTACATAAATTATCAGTTTAGACGCAAGTTCTTGCCCTAGTACATGATCCAAAGCTCTTATAAATTCGGAAACTGAAGAATTTAACCCAAATGGCACAACACAATATTGGTAACTCTTACCATTGTACAAGAAAGCAGTATATTTTCTAGAATTAACCGAAAGTGTTACCTGATGAAAACCCGAAGTTAGATCCAAACTTGACATATATTTTATATCTGTAAATTTATAGAGTAACTCATCAATATTTTCAGGATGGTCTGTCTGTCTGAACAAAATTTTGTTTAAGTGTCTAGAGCCCAAAACCAATCTTACTCCACCATCTTTTTTCGAAACTACTACTAGAGGATTATTATATGCACTGATACTCCTTTCTATTATATTACATCCTTCCATCTTTTTCAGCTCTTTCTCAACAGCAGGTCTTTTTGATATTGCAATACTGTATGGTTTTATGAAAAATGGTTCATGAGGTTTTACCTGAAGCTCACACTGATAACCCTTTACCCTTCCAGGTATGTCACTGAAAACATCACTATATTCCCACAGCAGATTTTCTAACTGTTGTTTTTGCTCCCCAGATAAATTTAGCGTTTCTGAGATTTTCAAATTTATTAATTCCCAAATTCAACTTCATCAGTATCAAGTCTATGAGTTTCAATATTCCCCAATCTATTTTCTTTTAGTAAATTGATGCTGTCAAAATTTCCATTACTCTGATCACCAAGTGTGTTCACAAAATTTGTCTGAATTTATTCCCTTTCACTAGTTTCTATCAAAAGTTTTCTTCCAACCCAATCAAATGGTGTATTTACTTTTACTATCCAATTCATACCCAAAAGAAAATCCTCATTAAATTCCTGAATTACAAAACATCCATGTGTGAACAACTTGCCTTCAATTAAAAATGTCACTAAAGCCTGGCTTTTTACCAATTTACTGCTCTTCCCAGTAGCACCTTTTATCTTTACCCCAACAACTGGCATTTCAACATAATCTTTCCCCACTTTCAATTTCTTGCTTAACCTTTCATATATTCCCGAGATCTCACTTCCTGTATCAATTAAACATTTACCAATCCATGACCCAATTTGAACTTTTATATAAGGACTGCAAAATTGATCACTTTTCTCAGAACCTGTATCCTCATGTAATAAATCACTTTCAATTTCCCCAAACCTATACTTATCAGAATCATATGGTATATCATTACATGTATTATTTGTCACAGTTATAAAATTTGCATAAGACACAAAATTGTCATTAGTACTCTCTATCATCTCAAATAGCCAAGAATTTTCATCCAAATCACATTGTATACTTCTGAAGTACTTATCCTTCAGCTTTTCAAAAATAAAATATCTCATCTTTTTCCACCACTCAGGACATACAGTTTCACATACATTAATAAGCATCTTTCTAAAGTTCTTTTCAAAAGAAATAGTTTCACTGTTCAGCCATATATTCATAAGAAATGTGTGTGTATCATTAGTATCTGTAAAAGTTTCACTTAGGTTAGAAAGTTATACAAGTGTCATCGTTATTTGTGTAATCAGATTCTTTACCAACAACATCAAAATTCACACTTTCACATACATCCAGCTTGTGAGCTTTTTTCATCCTGGTAACATCCCTTGGCAATTTCTATAATATTCTCACTATTTAATCCATTTTCAACCATGTGTATACCCAACTCCCTATTTAAACTAATGAAATACCTTTCCTCAACATCATCATCAATACCATTACCATCATTATCAACTTTATCAACAACATCATTATCATTACACATATTCAGGTCATACACATTCAAATTATCCCCCAAAATATTATTTCCCCTTTCTAAAGTTACCACATCCCTTTCACCAACATTTTCATTCTCACAGCATGCATTCTCTCTTTCATTCACACACATCTCTGAACTACTACAAATTACATCATCTGTCAAAGTGTTGTTCTTTTCTGCCCAAGTGTAAAACTCTGTTAAATTAAATGAATCACAATTACTTTTATCTACTGTATGTTCTTGTGTACTGAAAATGTTATCTTTATCATCATTACTTTCCTCTTGAAATTTCTTCAATAAGTAACAACTAATGACCTCATGTGATAGCTTAGGTTTGGAACTGTCCTGTTTGGGTTTATGATAGTCACATCCATTGGTCCTTTCATCATGCTCTTCTTCTGCCTCAACCTTGCAGACCTTCAAGGCGATATTAGTCTTGGCTTCAGTTGTCTAAGTATGATTCCACAATGCATCTATGTCAGCTGCAGAAATGACGTGGTTCAACATGTTTCTCTCATTTTGGTGTTTCAAATACAGTTTCTTCAAATGTAGTTTCTTCTTTTTAGTTAATACAAAAATAATAGTAACATAATTCAAAATTATTTATGACTGCGACCTTCACATTGTTCTTCTGTCAACACACACCAAGATTTAGCTGCCGACTGACTATAGTCAAAGACGACTCCAACGTCAAAGATATTTTACACAATTCACAAGTTTCCACTTGTAATCAGTCTCTTTGCTATTCTTCGATACATTTACTAATAGTAATCAATATGCTTTTACTCTCAAAAACAGAAGTAAATTAACATATAATAAGACAAATTATAATAAATTCTGACAAAAATATAAGAAAACATTTACAATTCGGTATCGACAAATACGGTAAAAAAATAACATCTCCCAGATCCATTACAGTGTGCACCGTCACAGTTGACGCAGGTACAAAGGGTATACTTCTCCTTCTTGCAGTCACGTGTGTCATGTGCTTGCGCACTCTTCAGGCACGCAACTACGCCGCTGCAGTGCTTGGCGACGTGGCCAAGCTTTTGGCAGCGGAAGCACTGCACTACAGTCTTCTTCTTCTTGTTGCCGGACGTTCTTGCTAGCGTGAGCAGCAACTCCACTAGGGCTGCAGCTTTGCGTCCCCTTCCGCGTCCCGACATCTCGAGCGGCAACAGCGACAGCAGCGATGCGTACCTCTCCGCAATCTGAGCGGAAATGTCGGGATGCTGCTGCTGCTTTCATCTGTTACTTTCCCCTCTTTGGCGAAGTGTGAGGGGGTGTTTGTAGCCTTTCAGCTTTTACTCCCCTGTGTACGTGTGTGTGTGATTTTTCTATTGTTTTTTGGTGTCTGTGATATGTGATGATTGTTGTGAATGTGTCTGGTACTTGCCTGAGGTAGGCGAGATGATTGGTGTTATGTGGGAAGGAACTGGATTAGGGATTGGGTATTGGGATTTTCTCTTCGACTTAATCGTCGAAGATCGTCAAAGGGCACTTGTGCTTATCGCGGGACATGTCATACCGACCTAGGGAGTGGATGAGTGCATTTCCAGATCTGGAAGAACCTTCATAGAAGGCCCTTGCCAGATCTTGGAAACGCTCTCTCAGGAGTGGGATTTCGGCTGCGGCGTGCAGGTCGTCTGTGGGGAATCCAAGAGGTAGATGCAGTGCCCTTCTGAGGGCGCGGTTCTGCAGCCTCTGGAGTTTGTGCAGGTGCTGCTTTGCCGCGTATCCCCAGATAGGGCACGCATACTCCATTACTGGCCAGATCAGGGCCTGGTATACATTTACTGCTACTGGGCAGGGAAGGGAGCTCGTTGTGTTCAGGATAGGGTATAGGATGGATATTCTGGCGCAGACCTTCCTGTCGACCTCGTGTATGTGGGGTTTCCACGTGAGACGAGAGTCCAAGGTTACGCCAAGGTACTTGGCGGTTCTGCGCCAGGGGAGTTGGGTTCCATTTAGGTGGAGGTGGAGGGGGGGGGGACGTTGAGGATGTTCGCGCCTTCCAAGCCTGCGGGTAATCAGCATTGCCTGCATCTTCTCAGAGTTGATGGTGATGCGCCAGCGACGGGCCCAGGTTTCTGTGTCGTCTAAAACCCTTTGTAGACTACGAATGACCAGGTCCTTGTTCGCATTTCTCGTGTAGAAGGCTGTGTCGCCCGCGTACTGCGCGGTGTGCACCAGGGGGGCCATTGGAGTGTCCACAGTGTACAAACTGTACAATACGGGCCCCAGGACCGATCCCTGTGGCACCCCAGCACGAATACGCCTTCTGGTGGAGGTGGCAGTTTCTACTTTGATGGAGAAAGTCCTGTTCATGAGATAGCTCTTGATCAGCTGAACTATTCTCCCGGGAAACCCTTGTGTGCACAACTTGTAGAGTAGCCCTCTATGCCATACTGAATCAAAGGCTTTGGCTACGTCTAGTAGCACTATCCCACAGTAGCCTCTGTGGTTGAAGCCCTCTGTGGCTGCTTCAACCCATCTCATGACCTGTTGTGGGGCAGAGTGGTTCTGCCGGAACCCAAATTGGAAATCCGGCAGAATTTGCTCTCTATGTCGGGATGCTGTGATCAGCGTTTCTGTTTAGCTGCTGGAGTGCTGACCTCTTCCGTGATCGGGTCAATCACGCGCCTCCGGAATCGAGTGCTGGACTGGTGATTGGGGAACGCAGCGCCATCCTGAGCCGGGTGTCGAATCCCGGTCGGTGCCTGTCCATTCTGACCGCTGACGCCGCCGCCTACAGAACAAATCGTTCCTGTCATATTTCCATAGCTCCGGAACCCCACGCTGTGCTGAATTGAAATCCTCTGTCCCGGCTTCTTACCCTTTGTGCAGACGTATTTCTACCACCTCTTTGGCAACCGAATCCCAGAACCTGTTGGCGCTGCATAGCTTCTTAGTTTGTTCAAAGTCTAAGAAGCCGAGCGGTATGGCCGCGCGGTTTGAGGCATCCTGCACGGATTGCACGGCCCTCCCGTTGGAGGTTCGAGTTCTCCCACAGGCATTTGTGTGTGTGTTTTTCTTAGCATATGTTAGTTTAAGTAGTTTGTAAGTCTAGGGACCTTAGCAGTTTGGTCCCTTAGGAATTCAAACACACTTGAACATTTTGAAAATCTAAGATATGTTCCTCGTTGATGCTATGTTTTTCCACAGCAGACACATCTGTCTGCCTTAATGGAATGTTTCTGATGTGTGCCATAAGGCGTTTTGTGATGTATCGATGTTCCTGTCCGATTTACAGCGCTCCACATTCATATTTAATACTCTATACGCCGAGCGTCTGCATTCTTCAACTGGCCCGCGCCATGTTTCCCCCATCCTGGTGCGGCACCCACTTGTGGTTTTAGCAGTTACAATATTTTTTGCATGGTTTCTTATAATTAGATTTAACTACTTTCTTGAGGAAACAGTTTTCAAATTCTCTTACAAGTGTATCATGAAATAAGTTATATTTTAAATTAGCATCGAGTTCCTTGTACACCTCATCCAAGTCTAACTGCTGAAGATTTTCTCTGAAATTTCTAATTGTTGAGTCATTAATTGAATGCACAACTTTGGAGGGTAGTTTTGAATTAGTGAATGGAGCTTTGTCATATACTGTAACTAGCTGAGCATCATGATCAGAAAGGCCAGTTTCAACAGTACAATAATTTATGTTTTTAAACCTATCTTGGTCTATAAAAGTGTTATCTATCAATGTGCTGCTGTCCTTTACTACCCGAGTAGGAAAATTAATGGCAGATGTCAAATTGAAAGAACCGAACAAGACTTCCAGGTCATTCTTCCTATTACACTCTTTCAGTGAATCAACATTGAAGCCCCACAAATAATAATTTGCTTTACCCTATCTGACAGATAGCACAACAAGGCATCCAAGTTTTCCAGGAATAAATGAAAGTTTCCTGAAGGGGACCTATATACTGTTACAATTATAAAAGAGCCCTCCTTCAGTTTAAGTTGACAGGCACATGCTTCTATATGTTGCTCTTTTTTGTATATAGGCTTTCTACACAGTGATAACTTTTGACATATATGGCAAGTCCTCCTCCCACCTCATTCTCTCTACTCATATGTGCAGCTAGTTTATAACCACTGATATTTACCTTTTCCATATCAGACACAATGTGATGCTCAGACAGGCATAGAATATCTATTACATTATCAGATTCAATGTCATCTAAACAAACCAGGAGCTCATCTACTTTATTCTTCAATCCTGGAATATTTTGGTAAAAAATGGTAACATTATTTTTTACTTTACTTTTGTGAGAATCTACTTTTTTCTTTAATCCAACAATATTTTGGTTAAATATGGTAACATTATTACTTTCTTTCCTGTTGTGAGAATTTTGTGAGTTTGGGACCTCTTTAGCACCTGCCTGCCTGAACTTCTCATTGGACACTGATATTAGTCTAAAAAGAGGTACATCCATGAGTACTAGTGTCCCCCCTTATGGATTTCGCTAACAACCCTTGAAAGGTCTCTGTTGGATTCCTTTCATGTTAATTTCTTAAATCTGTTGTCATTTACGGCATAAATTCCTCTTCTAAATTTACTGTGGCATTTCTGACTATCTGGGAGGAGACTGAGTAGTGGAACATGTTACTTTTACACATAAACAAGAACGATCTGTCACACTACTACACTTTAAAAAACAGTTTGTATGTAATTCATGTCACACAATCTCATACAGAACCTACATCCGCTTTCTTTTATATACTGTATATGATAAGATACTGTCATCCTCCTCCCCTTATATTGTGCCTCGGAACAGTGGAATTACTGAGTGTGTCAGTGAACGGTGATTATACGGTTCTTAGTCCAATGCATATACATGTGTTTCTGTCAGAGAAACTTTGACTCGTGTGTTTTGCAGGGGTTCGATTTATTGGTGTTTATTAGACTGACTCTTGTATTTTGCAGGTGTTCTATTTATTGTTTTTTTTAGACTTTGACTCTTGTATTTTGCAGGTGTTTTATTTATTAGTGTTTTTTCATTAGATGTTGACTATTGTACTTTCAGAGCTGTTTTATTGATCAATGTTTGTTCTTGTGTGATGTATTAGAATTGTGATATTTTGTTTCGTAAATTCATTCCTGTGGCATTGCTTCGTTTATCAGTCAGATAGCTATTCATTCTCATTGGACTGTGATCGATTAGCTTTGCATGGGGCATATTTATAGTGAGGAACCCCTTAAGGGTAACAATCACATAATTAATTGTAGTTTCAGTATAATGACACAATGATCATTGTTCACTAACTAACTGAAATATAGTAGAGTGATTAAATTAGTGCCACAAAGTTATTTTAATTATACAAATTATTAGTTTTGTAAGATATAGAATTTTTTGCGATAACCACTTTGTAAAACATGTTTTTTCTCTTATTTCCTTTTTTGGTTTGCGGATTGTGCATTGAAATGTTCTGCTTTATAATACTGATGTTATTTTCATGTTTCTTTTAATTGCTGTGGCATCTTTCCTATTTTCATAAATTTAATTTTTGTTAATAAACAGTCATAAATTTTCCTGTGATCAGTTGGCTCTTGCAATGAGCAAATACTGGTGAACTCCATAAGGGTAATAACCAGAAATTGTTTTCATATTAATGACACAGGAACCATTGTTTTTACTTGCTGACCGAATTAGGTCTACACTATCTTTTAAATAGGTGTCACAGATAGTTCTTTTTCTCTTTGAAATCGGTAGATTCTAAAGATGTGTTGAAATTATTGTGTTTTAGCAAGTAGCTGGTGACCTTTTGCCTTTTCTTTACATTTTTGGTTTAAGTTGGATGTGAGAAGCCTGCTTGGGAATGTCCTAGCATGGCCAGAAAATTCCCTGTACAGTCTTTTCCCGGAACGTTGGGGTTATGAAAGGTCTCTGTAGGATTCCTTTCATGTTAATTTCTTAAATCTGTTGTCATTTACAGCATAAATTCCTCTTCTAAATTTACAGTGGCGTTTCTGACTATCTGGGAGGAGACTGAGTAGTGGCACGTGTTACTTTTACATATAAACAAGAACGAACTGTCACACTACTACACTTTAAAACACAGTTTATATGTAATTCATGTCACAAAGTCTCATACGGAACCTACATCCGCTTTCTTTTATATACTGTATATGATAAGATACTGTCATCCCCCTACCCTTCTGTGTGAGAGGATGAATGAGCAAATGTATTTCTAGTTGCATGCTTGAGGGTAGCAGACAAGCCTGTCTGGTAGAGGACTGTAGGACCAACGTTGGAACAGGTAGCTACACTTTCTAAAAGCAGAGAGGTTTCTATTCTTAGTATGGTCCTGTCCATCCCTTGTCATGTTGGTATAGGAAGCTGCCCCTCTGGTCACTTCCATTTGTATCTGTTAGCATGCTCGGTAGGAGCCAAGGTCAGTCTGTCCGTGGCGAGCGTCTGAAATGGAAAGATCTCCAGCTAAGCGCGTGTCTGCTAAGTCCATAAGACAATGGATTTCTTAAGTTCAGCCTAACTGAAAATTTAATCACCTTTATTTCAGGTTTAGCTCTAAAATATCTAATGTTATCTTAAATTTCAATACAGTGTATTTCGAGTGTGAAGTTCAGAATATCTTCCAGTAGTTGCTTTGTCACTACTTTGTGAGTAAAGTGGAACCATATGTTTATCAGTAACTCTAAGATCATCAGTCTTAAATGCGAATGTGCGTGAGATTATAACGTCTCGTCTTGACAATATTTTTCAATATAGCAACTTTTCTTTATGTTCAACCCACGTGGGGTGTACTTTGTGAGGCCAGTACCACGTGCTTATACAATTGTTTGACCTATCAGGTTAACAGTAAGACGATAGTAACCAGTTTGAGGTTTTTCTTTTGTAAATTGCGTTTCGATGTAATTTATTTTAATTATCAAAATTATTGTGGAGTTACAATCTTTGTGTAAACCAAGTTGACAACGTGAAGCATGTGGTGTAAGCATCAAAGTAGCCCTCAGCTATTCTTTTCGGGAAGATTTCACAGAGAGTTAGTATGAATTTAGTATACCAGTGTGTGGTAATTTCATGACGGACAGGATTGCGCTACGAACGTAACTTCTTTGGGTGAAAACTGAATCGGTTGGTTGTGGTTAATTTCCTCTTGCACATGTTTCAACGCTCTTCATGTGTTATTTTATGAATGCAGTGTTGTATGTATTCTCCCAATCTTGGCTCCCTATTTGATGTGTTCCGTAAGCTTACAAACTCACATTTTCACAATCCTAAATAAGGCACCAGTTTAGTTATGAATCAAGTTTAATATGCTCAAATTTCAATTATCAATGTTAAAATAAATTTCCAAATATGAACTGATTTATTTCTTTTTATATAAATTCTCTTATATATATATATATATATACACACTCCTGGAAATTGAAATAAGAACACCATTAATTCATTGTCCCAGGAAGGGGAAACTTTATTGACACATTCCTGGGGTCAGATACATCACATGATCACACTGACAGAACCACAGGCACATAGACACAGGCAACAGAGCATGCACAATGTCGGCACTAGTACAGAGTATATCCACCTTTCGCAGCAATGCAGGCTGCTATTCTCCCATGGAGACGATCGTAGAGATGCTGGATGTAGTCCTGTGGAACGGCTTGCCATGCCATTTCCACCTGGCGCCTCAGTTGGACAAGCGTTCGTGCTGGACGTGCAGACTGCGTGAGACGACGCTTCATCCAGTCCCAAACATGCTCAATGGGGGACAGATCCGGAGATCTTGCTGGCCAGGGTAGTTGACGTACACCTTCTAGAGCACGTTGGGTGGCACGGGATACATGCGGACGTGCATTGTCCTGTTGCCGGTCTAGGAATGGTATAACGATGGGTTCGATGACGGTTTGGATGTACCGTGCACTATTCAGTGTCCCCTCGACGATCACCAGTGGTGTACGGCCAGTGTAGGAGATCGCTCCCCACACCATGATGCCGGGTGTTGGCCCTGTGTGCCTCGGTCGTATGCAGTCCTGATTGTGGCGCTCACCTGCACGGCGCCAAACACGCATACGACCATCATTGGCACCAAGGCAGAAGCGACTCTCATCGCTGAAGACGACACGTCTCCATTCGTCCCTCCATTCACGCCTGTCGCGACACCACTGGAGGCGGGCTGCACGATGTTGGGGCGTGAGCGGAAGACGGCCTAACGGTGTGCGGGACCGTAGCCCAGCTTCATGGAGACGGTTGCGAATGGTCCTCGCCGATACGCCAGGAGCAACAGTGTCCCTAATTTGCTGGGAAGTGGCGGTGCGGTCCCCTACGGCACTGCGTAGGATCCTACGGTCTTGACGTGCATCCGTGCGTCGCTGCGGTCCGGTCCCAGGTCGACGGGTACGTGCACCTTCCGCCGACCACTGGCGACAACATCGATGTGTTGTGGAGACCTCACGCCCCACGTGTTGAGCAATTCGGCGGTACGTCCACCCGGCCTCCCGCATGCCCACTATACGCCCTCGCTCAAAGTCCGTCAACTGCACATACGGTTCACGTCCACGCTGTCGCGGCATGCTACCAGTGTTAAAGACTGCGATGGAGCTCCGTATGCCACGGCAAACTGGCTGACACTGACGGCGGCGGTGCACAAATGCTGCGCAGCTAGCGCCATTCGACGGCCAACACCGCGGTTCCTGGTGTGTCCGCTGTGCCGTGCGTGTGATCATTGCTTGTACAGCCCTCTCGCAGTGTCCGGAGCAAGTATGGTGCGTCTGACACACCGGTGTCAATGTGTTCATTTTTCCATTTCCAGGAGTATATATATATATATATATATATATATATATATATATATATATATATATATGACGATTAAAAGATTATAATTAATGTTAGTCTGGTTGGGAATTTGGTAAGCTGGACTGGATACCTAATGAAACAGTTGCTCAGTAATGCAAGGTTAACTTCCCCAGACAGCTCACAGCTTTCAACCCGCTTTTATTGTCTATCAGCACCGCTTTCATATGAAATAATGCAACAACATTACACCCTGCCAGTTTTCCCTTTCCTATTGAGATGTAAGTCATGCCTTGTGAAATCCCCCCTATCAATAGCCTCGTCAGGAACCAATCCAATGTCTGACAGAGTGGCCGACCTACACAACTGATCCAACTCCATATTTACCCTCCTGACAGAGCGGTTCAGCTGGGGCTGATCATGCCACCCGAAAGCAGGCACCAGCCCAATACTGGTATGGGTCGTTGCCGAGGCTATTTTCACCAGATCACACTCAATACTGTAGCCCTGATCCCTATCAATACTGTTTCCCACTCTACCCACTATCATCACATGATCCTGCTTTGTGAATCCCTTGCACAAGGAACCTATATCCTCTACTACCTGGCTAAGACTTGCACTTGGCTTGAAAAAGTTTGTGACCTGGTACCTGTCACCTAATTCTTCCTGCAAAATCTGGCCCACACCTCTTCCATGGCTGCTACCTAGCAACAGAACTTTCCTCTTACTTTCTAGTTTTTTTAAACAGTTGGTTTCCTAGTGAGATTCTGTTGCATCTTAACTACATCTACTTCTATTGGAGCCTCTTCCTTACTTAACTGTGGTAGCAAGGCAAATCTATTGGTTGTGCCAATTGGGAAACTGTCAGATACTGTCCTCTTTCTGTGGCCCCTGTTCCCAGCTACCACTTCCCTCCGCTGTTTGCCCTCCTCCCCCCTTAACCTGTTCAGTTCCTCCCTCGCTCTGTCCAAATCAGCCTGAAGGGCTCTAATTTTCTCCTCCTGTTCAGCTATAATCCTATCTCTTGAGCAAACCCTGCAAAAGAATGGAAGAGTCTCGTTTGCTTCCCCAATTCCCACGCCGCTACAATTTCCCCAGTGAAACCACCTGTCACAACAGCTGCAAAAAACCCCTGAACTAACTTTCCTACTGCATCTCACATACTTAGTATCCATGGTAGTTTGGAAATTAGTTAAGAGATTTACTAAGTGATAACGATAATATATTAAATACAGATGCAAAAGGACACTAAATATGTTTTTGAAACTAATATGTAAGTAAACTATTACCAAATGCACTTAAATTTGTGGTATAACGCTAAATATGCACGATCAAAAATTAGGCCTAAACAGCCGAATGTAACCAAAACGAACTTTTCCGATAAGTGGAAGAATACGTAAATAAAAGAAAAACCTTTAATGGCAAGCTTGAAGAGCACACTAATTAATGTATTTAATTAGTTAATCTATACCAAATGCACTTAAGATTGCGGTACAACGCTAAGTATGCACACTCGGAAAGTAAGGCAAAGCCGCGAAATATAAACAAAACGAACTTTTCGCGATTACAGGAACAATACGCAAATAAAATAAAAACCTTTAATGGTGAGCTTGAAATGTACCCTAATGAACGTATTTAATCAGTTAAACTACAGCAAATGCACTTCCAATTGCGGCATAACGCTAAATATGCACACTCGAAAAATTAGGCCTAAGCAGCAGTAAGTAAACAAACGAACTTTTCGCGATTACTAGAACACTACGCAAGTAAGAGAAAAACTTTTAACGTTGAGCTTGAAGAGTACACTAAAGAACGTATCTAATTAGTTAAAACTGTTCAACTACAATTAATTACAACCTAGATTACTTATCTTTCACTAGAGCTCTGTCTCCGTACGTGCGGCCTTTTGCAGGGCTACTATAGCTGAGAGCAAAACCCGAAGGTTTTAAAGAGCGCAGGGCACGACAATTCCCATACCTCCAATAGCCAGCTGCCAATCACAAAAGCTACTTTCAGCGTCCCGCCAACAAACAAAAATTAAGCTGACGCTGCTGTACTCCCACAAGCGTAGAGAAATTGTGGGCATTCCACTCAAGTGTACTGAAGCTCCACTTACAAAAACTTGCGTCTTATACGCTTTATGTCGTGCTGCTACAGCCACTCTCAATATCTTACTTTTAGTGCACTTGGAGCGCTGTTTTCCAGTGAAGGGACACAAGAAGAAGTAAAAACGATGGACTAGATACCGAAGTGGGGTCGAACCGTGTAACCATTATTTCCAGTGACTGCCCCTGTCTTTTAGAAACCTTTCGAGATCTGTATTTCCCTAGAATGTCCGCGCTGTTTAAGAGTCGCCTTTCCGCGAAGGAAATATTTTCCGGGTGTCCGTGGCAGCAAACGTTTAGCAGAGGGCATCTGGCCGGCAACGACTCTTCAGCAGGAAGCTGACGGCACACGACAGGCGGCTGGTGCCCTATCACCCGTCCTCAAAAAAAAAAAAAAAAAAAAAAAAAAAAAAAAAAAAAAAAAATTTGTTCAAATGGCTCTAAGCACTATGGGACTTAACTTCTGAGGTCATCAATTCCCTAGACTTAGAACTACTTAAACCTAACTAATCTAAGGACATCACACACATCCATGCCCGAGGCAGGATTCGAACCTGCGGCCGTAGCGGTTGCGCGGTTCTAGACTAAAGTGCCTAGAACCGCTCGGCCACAGCGGCCGGTCGCACGCCCTCCATACGAAGTCCAGCACCTGATATCTGGCACTTTCCCTACTTCCTAAGCCAGTAGGGTGTTAGCACGACTCTTCTGCTGGTATGTTCCGCCTGCTCTGAGCCTCACTCAGCTCACCGCAATTGTTCTAAACCACATCCAGTACACATGTAAGGCTTACGTACGAGTGCAGAGATGAAAGACGGGGAGAAATCACTTACGCAATCACTGTTGTTGTGTTGCAACTGGAAATACACATGTGTTTCCACAGTCACCCCGATTTCGACTGGATTTAATCGCATTTTAATTAATTTGCATATCAAACTGCCTCTAATTTGCTTATCAAAAAATGTAGCTAACTTGCATAATAAGGTATCGTGGAATGAAAAGAAATGAGTCATACTGCTTCGACGCTTTTCAGTTTTCACAACCAACTCAAAATCTTTCTGAAGTCATCACAGAATGATTCTAAGTTAAAGTGGGTTGAGAGAGATGTTCCTCTCCTAAGATGCATGTATCGTTGTAGCGATGCAAGCATTTGATAGAAAGATTAGAAAAAACGCGACTCGAATGCAGAGGCACCCAGATCTCTCACCAATCAAACAGCTGAATCAAACGGGATGACTGATTCCAACAGCAGTTTGATCGATCTTACCTTATTGATAAGTACATGTTCGTATTAGCGTGAGGACGATGGTTCAAATCCGCGTTCGGTCATCCAGATTTTGGTTTTCGTGATTTTACTAGATCGCTTAAGGCAAATGCCAGGATTGTTTCTTCGAAAGGGCACAGCCGCTTTCCATCTCCATCATTCCTTAATCCGAGCTCGTGCCCCGTCTCTAATGATGTCGATGGGACATTAAACAATAATCTCCTCCTCGTCTCTTCCGCGGAGATGCTGTGGAACTGCTACCAGCCGGTAATGTGACCGTACACTGCAGACGTAAGTCCTGACAGCGAAGTGTGATGTATGTGCCAGACGATTCCACGGAACCAGACCAGTAAGGTTGGTCGACGTGGAAACCTGACTATGGCAGAAAC
This sequence comes from Schistocerca serialis cubense, assembly GCF_023864345.2. NCBI lineage: Eukaryota > Metazoa > Arthropoda > Insecta > Orthoptera > Acrididae > Schistocerca > Schistocerca serialis. Next base: position 189,685,859 of record NC_064641.1, on the reverse strand, counting down.
TACCTGTTTTGTTTCGTTTTGACAGTTTTGTTTCGAAATGTCCACGAGCACACTGTGAATGGAGTTGCCAAATTTGTTGTATCAAACTGGATCTTCCAACGTATCAACAAGGAATGAAGCATTCGCATCCATGTAACACGGCCTACTGTAACCTCCCCCTCACTTACCGACCTTAATGACAGTGAAAAATGAAACCGCGTGTACCTAATGGGAATTTTGGAAAAGCAATCGTCACCGAAGTTAACCTGTCGGTAAAGAGGGAGGAAAGGGTTACATCTAAATGAAAGGAAAAATGCTAATGAAACTGGTGGAAATTAATTTTGAAAAGGGGTAAAGTTAATAAAGAAAGTAAATGTGCGGCCGTTACGTTAACAATTAACTAGCGGTAATTAGATATTTGAGATTTGGGGGAAATCACGGTCGCCAGTCCTAAGGACAATTACTATAGTAACTGAAAAAGAAAGGTTATTACACATATAATTAACACTAGAAGCGTGGCAACTGAAGGTTGACACGTGTAGTGTGAAAACTGAAAGTTTGTCAGAAGTAATAAATTTCGCTACACTCTGACTTAATTTAGCAAAAGAATTAATAAAACCGGAAAATCGAAAGTTAATTTAGTGATTGAAGTTAATAGTGAGCTTTCTTTCTGAAGCACATCGAAATCCAGTAAAATACGGTTAGTCTTGGACTACCTCAACAATCATTTCAAAAGCAACTTGACTCTACGCAATTTAGAAACAAGAGATTTTACTTTGAACTTGAATTAAATGATTCTGAACTATTAACAATAGTAAAATTTAGTACGTACCAAGCTGAGCTGCAGTCACAGGTAAGCTAAAATATGCTAACAAAACTCGCACTCTAAATTCGTGCTCGTGTAACCTAAATATTGTAGCCAGCTACTGAACTTGGAAATTAAAGCAGTGAAATCTAATTATATTATTTTAATGCTGGCGTTTGAATTTCAACGACACTCGGGTTCATTTCGGAAAAGGAAGGGACCCTGCTTGGCAATGCAATTGGGACAATGAGCAACAAAGGTTCATGCTAAGTTGCTGTAATTTTGCGAGGCAAATGGAACAATTTGAAAAGCTGAGGTCTGCCATACAGTTCTGAAACTTTACGTGCTTTTAGTCTTCCTTGTTGGTTGATTGAAGGTTTGAAGCCGTCGATCGAGGAGGTGGCGACAGTCACTCATTGTCGCCCGTCGCTGTTGCAGAAGCTGGATGTTGGCGCGCCTTCTTCTCGACACGGTCACCAGGCGAAACGGGCTCTTGATGTGCGCCAGCTAATGCTTCCCGTCCGTGACACCATGTCAGAAACTATCATCGCGATTCGAGCGCAATTACATGCTGCCAAACCCCGAAAGCGCGGCAACTCGCGGGAGCGTCACACAACACACCTTCTCCACTCGCTACTCCCGCCAGACTCCTACTGTTCTGCCCGCGCTCCACGCGGCAGAGTTAACACTACCAAAGATCCTACACACTTTGATTCTTCACACGACCTATCGACGTAATCGTTCGATAGCAGTTTTCCCTAGGCAAGACCCAGCGTAAAAATACAAATAATATTTACGAAACAAACCAATTATACATCGACATGAGTGCATAAATATATATATACAAACAGTAAAACAATTACAATATATAAAGAGACAGTAATGTCATATCTTGAGGTAACAAAACAAGGAAAAAAATAATAGTACAATAGATGGAAATAGGAGTATATGCATTTCCGGCGTTACACGTGCCCCACATTGTCTGAGGATGTTCGTGTAACGTAAACAGACTCAGAAAATGTCCCAAAAAAAGAAACAGCGGAAATGCATATGCTCAAAACATCAACAAAATTTAGCATTCGCCTAATTAACCATAAACCAATTTTTAGACGATAATAATTGAGTGGAGACACTCCTAATCTTATTCCACTCTGTCATCTTGCACAAAATAAAACAGGTTGACAACATATTAAAATTCATAGAAGATATAGAAAATGGTTTAGCTATTCCAAAATCATTAAAATTCGTAACACTATGAGAAATGGAATACTATTTGCAAAATTAATCAGAGTACATGGTCATAAAAACAGGTAGATCAAAATACGCAAATTAATAATTAATTACATAGAATACGTATTTTATATAAACTTTTCATAATTAATATTCTCGTCATGAGTGTGCACTTAACGCTAAACAAGAAAATAACACACATCAGATCGAAAAAAACATAAATATTGACAGTAGAATTCTTTCAGCTGTCCAGGAAGAAAAACAATTCCGCCTTCCGTACTCGCAAGTACAAAGAATGCCGACAGCGGCCCAAGAGCCGACAGCGGCACCGCCTCGCCAGTATTGTTGCGCCCGCCTGTGCGGCACGCTTGATCTCACTAGCCTGTGTAACGGCATTTCCAGAACGTCCGTTTCACTGAATTCTTTCGGAAAAACTCACTCCCGAGTAATCTCAAGGAGTCCATAAACACTATCACAGTGGATAACTCAACACTGTCCATCATCACACAAATACAAGCCTGAAACTTAAAACAGCGTCTAAGTACATCGGCAATGACTAGTAAAACACATATTCATGGGATCTTACAGCTAGTTACAAAATCATATTTACATTGCTTAATCTACTGTGACTCAGCTGAAAACTTAAACTAGCAGCTTGGATTTTTCAATTGATAAATAATCACTCTCTCTTAAATCATTTAGTCAAAATTAATTACTTATTAATTACAACTTCTTTAATGTCCTCTTGGTCAGGCAAAAGCATGGAAATCTAGCAAACCTTAAATCTTACACTCTATATTTACATATTGTACTAATTACCCATTGTGTGGTATTAATCGATCCTAGGTTGGTACAATTTCAAATCTACTATATTTCGTATACCTAATAGCTTTCCAGAGCTTGGATACTCTAAGCAATAAGCATTTGTGTGAGGTATACCAATGACTTTATATGGTCCATTATAAACAAACTTAAATTTAGAGATTTCATTGTCTATCTCGCTCGATTTCTCATGAGCTTTTACAAGTACTAAGTCTCCGATCGCAAACTTAGCAAAACGCGCTTTAGCGTCATGACGACGTATGCGAGCATCGGCTTTTAGCTTCATTACTTCTCGCAAACGATCCTGTTTCACACCAATACTAATGTCAATCCGTGGAGGGAATTTGATTATTTCTTCCAATTCACTTTCTACAATTTTGTCAATGCCGAAATTCCTCATTTTACGGCAGTTCAAACTCATTCCTACGTCAATACCATTCGGCCAGTTAACAGTGTGTATAGGCTGGTATTGCCTATGCACACCGTCTCCTGCCTCGTCAAAACTAACTACTATTGTTTTATCTTGGGACGTAGATGTCAAAGTTTTGCTTTCGCAGTTAATCACTGCACGGTACTTTAATAGCCAATCTAACCCGATAATTACTTCCGTAGTTAAGTCTGGCACGACGACAAACTCTTGTTCAAATCGTGCCCCACATATCTCGAAGTTGACAAAAATCTGTTTTGTGACCGGTTTACTGGCCTTCCCAGTAGCACCGATAATTTTCACTCCTGTTACTGGCATAACTACGATGCCAGGTCTGTCTTTCAGTAACTCAAATATTTTCCCAGATACAGCACTCAATTCTGCACCGGTGTCAATCAACACGTTTAGTTGTAGGTCGTGCATATTAACAGACACTACTATCTGTCTAGACTTGTCCTCGACTGTTTCTTTATTTTCCCACAGTAAATCCTCGTCTATATCCAGGTCATTCCACAAAAAACCATCCGGCTTAGATCCTAAATCCGGTTTATCTGGCGGCTTTTTCAGCCTCTTTTCACATACAGTTTTAATTTCAACACGTTTGTCCTGAGGCTTAGTCTGTAGCGTCGCCTCCAATACCGAAACCTTTTCCTGTAACTCGTCAACTAGTGAGTGTTGCTTTGCTATCAATTCACTAATTGTCACCTTCGTTGATTCCTCTTTAGTCAGATTGATCTCATCTGCCAATCTACCTGGAGGAATGTGCCCAGTAGTATCTGCAATTACTTCCTCTAGATCTGCGCAACCCACACTGTTATCGTCTGACCGTATAACGTCAGCTCTAACCTCATACACTCTGTAATCTGCGTGCTTTTGTACCAATCGTGTCCGGCTATCACTAAAATTTTCATAATCTTTCTCCTTAATACTCTCGCAACGTTTAAACTGGAGGTTTGCGTCGGATGGGTCGGCTACTTCTATCACTATAACTTTCGGTAAAGTCTGCCGGTTAGGGCCAGAACTTTCCGTTACTACTTCACCATTCAACTCCTGCGGGACGAAACACGACGCATCTTGCTCGTGCTCCCCATTAACATCAACTATTTCTGGTAAAGTCTGCCGGTTAGGGCCAGAACTTTCCATCACTTCACAAATACTACCTTCCTGTGGGACGAGACGCGGCAAATTCTGCCCGCGCTCTCCATAAATACTTCTCCCGTACAGGCCCCTATAATCTCTTAGTTCCTCGTATAAGCGACCGAACTGCCTTAACCAGACCTCATCCCTCTCTGCATCCCCTCGCTCAATGACGGACGTGTTATCCGACATCTGATCTTCTCTCAACAATTGCGAATCATTCTTAAATTCAATCTCCAGTTCCGCTGTGGGTATTACAGCAGGCACCTTATAATCGATTTCCGGAACACTACTTAAATTGTTCTCACTGACAGTGAATGTATTTTCTACTGCCGTGTATACAGTTGATCTACTACTTGTGGACGCACTCCTTTCTCCTAACACTGGCACACTCTCCCGCCGTTGATTAGACCATACGGAATTTTCATAACGACGACACCTCGGTTTTCTCCTGTTATTGGGCCGCCAAAATTTCTCCACGCCTGGTCGGCCCCTCACCGGCGCGGCTAATGGTTTCCCTGTCTCGTCCCAGCAGATACGCTCCCCGGATGCTGCTGAGGCGGCTGATCACACCCTCTGGCGTTATTACTATTCTGTGAAGCCCGTATCACGTTAGTATGATACTGGTTTCCGTCATTCCTGTTATTATTTGCATTGTACCGATTGTTATTACGGTCCGAACAATTATTGTTATTGCTGCCATGGTTGCGGTATGCATTATTCCCGTGGTTATCGTTGTTGTGGTTGCTGTGGTACCCGTTGTTGTTACCACGGCCTCTGCCACTGTCGCGATTATTGCGCCAATTGTCCTCGTCCTCCACTCTTTCCAGGAAATCATTGATTTTCCTGTAATTGCTTCCTACGTATCGTTTTGTATCATCTGGAAGCTTCTTGTAGAGTTCCCAGACTATTTCGGATTCCGAGCGGCGGTCACGCAAATATTCCAACTTGCGGATCCAGCCCTCACAAAACTCCTTCATCGAACCGCGCGAATTCGCATCGAAAGGCCTCGATACGACAAATTCGCGCCAGACACTTTGCTGTTTTTGCTCTGACCAGTATTCAGCCAGAAACAAATTTTTAAACTCGTCAAAAGTCAGGTTCGTAATGTTGAGGTTTAGGCCCCAACGCTTGGCGTCACCAGCCAACACATCAATAATCGCATTAATTTTTCTCTCATCAGTCCATGATCTGGGTAAAACTCTTTCACAATTTTTAATGAAATCCGTCGGGTGTATACCGCCTTTTTTCAAGGGGTCGAACCGCTCCTCTTTCGTCAACAACTCCGAACTATGTGCACAGATTGGCACATAGCTCTGTTTTTCGTCAAGTTTCTTTTCTAATTCCGACAACCTCGTAATCACTTGGCAAGTGGTTGTCGCAAGCGTTTCCACTTCCCTCTTTTTCTCTTCGCAGGTATTAGCCTGCTTCGTCACTTTGGTATCTACTTCGGATACTAAAGCCTTTAAAGTTTCCACCTTCTTTTGATCCTCTTTTTTCACTAATTGAATTTGATCCGTCACCTTATTCTCGATGATCGGAGCAACTGATTCTCCTACACTTTTCTCGATTCTGCTAATTTCGGAATAAAAACGAGTATTTATGTTCGCAATTTCCGCCTGAACGCCTATCATTTCCTGTTTAAGATTACCGATTTCGCTATTAATCACAACAATATCGTCTTTGATTTTATCAACTTTTGTGTTAACAACTTCAACATTGTTGTTAACAACATTAATAGCTTTGTTCTGACTGTCTAGCTTTCGTTCAATTTTTTCAGACTGAGCTTCTTGCTTGGCCGATTGACTCTTGATTTCGTTAATCAAAACATTCAATAAATCAGTTAAATTCCCGGAAACTACCGGTTTTACTTCCGTAGCGGCTTCCTCTTTAATTGTCCCCCCGTATTCGTCATCAAGGGATTCGCATTTGATTTTCACTTCCGACTCCGAAACATTTTCTAAAGTGTGGAATTCCATTTCTGCTCTTTGTTGCGTTTCGGCGGTCGCGTCTTTCATGCTAGCCGCCTGTCCCTGAACAATGGGTACCGCGGTGCGCGTTTCCAACTGTTCGACCGATTGTTCCGTATCTAATTCTACCAAATTTTGGTAATTGTTGCCTTCACTCATTTTAATAATTTTCAATATAAATGCAAAATCTCAACTCTAATTAGGATTCCTCACACGAATATTCTCGCTGACGTATCGACCATTTCGTAACCAGTACTTTGTTACGAGATTTGCACAATGCAAAATTCGTGTCCAGAACAACCTCAAATTTGAAGATTGTCCTGTCACCAGGTCGCCACGTGTAACCTCCCCCCTCACTTATCGACCTTAATGACAGTGAAAAATTAAACCGCGTGTACCTAATGGAAATTTGGGAAAAGCAATCGTCACCGAAGTTAACCTGTCGGTAAAGAGGGAGGAAAGGGTTACATCTAAATGAAAGGAAAAATGCAAATGAAACTGGTGGAAATTAATTTTGAAAAGGGGTAAAGTTAATAAAGAAAGTAAATGTGCGGCCGTTACGTTAACAATTAACTAGCGGTAATTAGATATTTGAGATTTGGGGGAAATCACGGTCGCCAGTCCTAAGGACAATTACTATAGTAACTGAAAAAGAAAGGTTATTACACATATAATTAACACTAGAAGCGTGGCAACTGAAGGTTGACACGTGTAGTGTGAAAACTGAAAGTTTGTCAGAAGTAATAAATTTCGCTACACTCTGACTTAATTTAGCAAAAGAATTAATAAAACCGGAAAATCGAAAGTTAATTTAGTGATTGAAGTTAATAGTGAGCTTTCTTTCTGAAGCACATCGAAATCCAGTAAAATACGGTTAGTCTTGGACTACCTCAACAATCATTTCAAAAGCAACTTGACTCTACGCAATTTAGAAACAAGAGATTTTACTTTGAACTTGAATTAAATGATTCTGAACTATTAACAATAGTAAAATTTAGTACGTACCAAGCTGAGCTGCAGTCACAGGTAAGCTAAAATATGCTAACAAAACTCGCACTCTAAATTCGTGCTCGTGTAACCTAAATATTGTAGCCAGCTACTGAACTTGGAAATTAAAGCAGTGAAATCTAATTATATTATTTTAATGCTGGCGTTTGAATTTCAACGACACTCGGGTTCATTTCGGAAAAGGAAGGGACCCTGCTTGGCAATGCAATTGGGACAATGAGCAACAAAGGTTCATGCTAAGTTGCTGTAATTTTGCGAGGCAAATGGAACAATTTGAAAAGCTGAGGTCTGCCATACAGTTCTGAAACTTTACGTGCTTTTAGTCTTCCTTGTTGGTTGATTGAAGGTTTGAAGCCGTCGATCGAGGAGGTGGCGACAGTCACTCATTGTCGCCCGTCGCTGTTGCAGAAGCTGGATGTTGGCGCGCCTTCTTCTCGACACGGTCACCAGGCGAAACGGGCTCTTGATGTGCGCCAGCTAATGCTTCCCGTCCGTGACACCATGTCAGAAACTATCATCGCGATTCGAGCGCAATTACATGCTGCCAAACCCCGAAAGCGCGGCAACTCGCGGGAGCGTCACACAACACACCTTCTCCACTCGCTACTCCCGCCAGACTCCTACTGTTCTGCCCGCGCTCCACGCGGCAGAGTTAACACTACCAAAGATCCTACACACTTTGATTCTTCACACGACCTATCGACGTAATCGTTCGATAGCAGTTTTCCCTAGGCAAGACCCAGCGTAAAAATACAAATAATATTTACGAAACAAACCAATTATACATCGACATGAGTGCATAAATATATATATACAAACAGTAAAACAATTACAATATATAAAGAGACAGTAATGTCATATCTTGAGGTAACAAAACAAGGAAAAAAATAATAGTACAATAGATGGAAATAGGAGTATATGCATTTCCGGCGTTACACTACGAACAGTTGTAAAAAGATCCTAACGACACAGGGACTCGAAACGAGTGTCACGCCTCGTCGATGACAACCGGTTTCAAGGCCGACAAAAATGTCGCTTTCAGTGAATGTCGGTCCATCTCAATTACTTTTCTAGCGATCATTGTGAGGGGAACTGCGTACAAATGACTTTGGACTTACACTATGTGATCAAAAGTATCTGGACACCTGGCTGAAAATGACTTACAATTTCGTGGCGCGCTCCATCGATAATGCTGGAATGTCAGATGGTGTTGGCCGACCCTTAGCCTGGAAGGTTTCTTGGGGAATGGCAGCCCGTTCTTCAAGGAGTGCTGCACTGAGGAGAGGTATCGATGTCGGTCGCTGAAGCCTGGTACGAACTCGGCGTTCCAAAACATCCCATAGGTGCTCTATAGGATTCAGGTCAGGACTCTGTTCAGGCCAGTCCATTACAGGGATGTTATTGTCGTGTAACCACTCCACCACAGGCCGTGCATTATGAACAGGTGCTCGATCGTGTTGAGAGATGCAGTCGCCACCCCCGAATTGCTCTTCAACAGTGTGAAGCAAGAAGGTGCTTAAAACATCAATCTAGGCCTGTGCTGTGATAGCGCCACGCAAAACAACAAGTGGTGCAAGCCCCCTCCATGAAAACCACGACCACACCATAACACCACCGTCTTCGAATTTTAATGTTGGCACAACACAAGCTGGCAGATGACGTTCACCGGGCATTCGCCATACCCACACCCTGCCATCGGATTGCCCCATTGTGTACCGTGATTCGTCACTCCACACAACATTTTTCCAATGTTCAATCGTCCAATGTTTACGCTCCTTACACCAAGCGAGGCGTCGTTTGGCATTTACCGGCGTGATGTGTGGCTTATCGGCAGCTGCTCGACCATAAAATCCAAGTTTTCTCACCTCCCGCCTAACTCTCATAGTGCTTGCAGTGGATCCTGATGCTGTTCGGAATTCGTGTGTGACGGTTTGGATAGGTGTCTGCCTATTACATATTCCGACCCTCTTCAACTGTCGGCGGTCTCTGTCAGTCAACAGACGAGGTCGGCCTGTACGCTTCTGTGCTGTACGTCTCCCTTCACGTTTCCACTTCACTATCACATCGGAAACAGTGGACGTAGGGATGTTCAGGAGTCTGGAAATCTCGCGTACAGACGTGTGACACAAGTGACACCAATTACCTGACCGTGTTTGACGTCCGTGAGTTCCGCGGAGCACCCGATTCTACTCTCTAACGGTGTCTAATGACTACTGAGGTCGCTGATATGGAGTACCTGGCAGGAGGTGACAAAAATGCACTTTATACGAAAAACGTATGTTTTTGGGGGTGTCCGTATACTTTAGATCATATAGTGTAAGTACCTTGCAAAACGCCATTGTTCACAGCGACACATACGGCTGCACGCTTTCGACGGACCAAAGAATACATATATGTAGACAGCTCTCTCCGCGGAGCTGCAACGATCTGGTACATTACTTTGATGAAACCAACAGTCGAGATTTCAATAACATTTGTTTATTACGACTCGTTTTGGCTTATGTTAAAGCCATCCTCAGATTTTTTGGACCCCCTATGGCTGATGCTGGCGGCTCCTCGGGTTTTCACGTGATACGACTATCGTACAGTGTACTGTGACCAAAGAAACTGGATAGTATGTGAGTAGTAGCATGTAGAGTGGCCCGACTAGTTACTATTTTGTCTCTCCTCAAATGAGCCAATTCGTCGAGTGCAACGACCGACCAAAGAGGCGTGTAGCCCCTAGCGTTTGGAGAATTAAGTGCAAGTGCAACTACTTCAGCGATATTTTGGGGGTGTTTCTCCTACCGTGACTTTTACCCCCTCATTTAGGCTACTGTAAACATAAATCCAAAAAGATGGTTCAAATGGCTCTGAGCACTATGGGACTTAAAATCTGAGGTCATCAGTCCCCTTGAACTTAGAACTACTTAAACCTAACTAACCTAAGGACATCACACACATCCATACCCGAGGCAGGATTCGAACCTGCGACCGTAGCGGTCGCGCGGTTCCAAACTGTAGCGCCTAGAACCACTCGGCCACCAAGGTCGGCTAAACATAAATGAACTTTTCGGTTACCTCAGTGCTGCCCTCCCGTCTACATCATGATGGGTATGCTGTGGATATTTCTGTCTTCTAAGATGACAACATCCGATTTGACAGGTCTACACACTGTAAGTGGGCTGTTTATGTTTTCTTACTCGTAACGCCACGTAGCGCTCTGTATGAAAATCACTGGCTGTGCTGTGTGCAGTCTGTGGCTAGTTTGCATTGTTGTCTGCCACTGTAGTGTTGGGCAACTCGATGTTAACAGCGTGTAGCGTTGCGCAGTTGGAGGTGAGCCGCCAGCAGTGGTGGATGTGGGGAGAGAGATGGCCGAATTTTGAGAGCGGCGATCTGGACGTGTGTCCATCAGAAAGAGTAAATTTGTAGTATTGGATATCATGGACTGATATATATATATTGACTTTTGAACCCTATTAAGGTAAATACATTGCTTGTTCTCTATCAAAATCTTTCATTTGCTAACTATGCCTATCAGTAGTTAGTGCCTTCAGTAGTTTGAATCTTTTATTTAGCGGGCAGTAGTGGCGCTCGCTGTATTGCTGTAGTTTGAGTAACGAAGATTTTTGTGAGGTAAGTGATTTGTGAAAGGTATAGGTTAATGTTAGTCAGGGCCATTCTCTTGTAGGGATTATTGAAAGTCAGATTCCGTTGCGCTAAAATTATTGTGTGTCAGTTTAAGCACAGTCATGTACAATTTTTCTAACGGGACGTTTCATATGCATGTGTGGCCGAGCGGTTCTAGGCGCTGCAGTCTGGAACCGCGCGACCACTCCGGTCCCAGGTTCGAATCCTGCCTCGGGCATGGATGTGTGTGATGTCCTTAGATTAGTTAGGTTTAAGTAGTTCTAAGTTCTACGGGACTGATGACCTCAGATTTTAAGTGCCATAGTGCTCAGAGCCATTTGAACCATTTGTCAGAAGTCATGGGATACCACCTAACATCGTATCGGACCTCCTCTTGCCCAGCGCAGCAACTAGTTCCGGCAGTACAGTGCCTTTTTATACCTTGTGTACGCTATACTACCGCCGTCTGCAGCTATCCCACAGCTATTGTCAGCTCAGTGTGACTGCTACAATGCCTTACATTCGTAGAAGTAGCTCAGTGAACTACTCGATGTCTCTGTCTTGCATTGGCGTCAGTGGTTTCATGCTAAGTGCACTGACACTTAGAAACAATATTAATAACATTGTGGTTCCAGGCAGAAACCACAGTACTCAAAGGATTGAAGGGTGGTTTCTCTGGCAGTGCCGTGATCGTGTCAATGGAAGTGGGCAGGGCAGCTGGGCAGAGATCTGCGCACCCTGTGAGCCGTGAGCTCTGGCGGCTGCCGTCTTGGGTGTCGGGTTTCAGGTCGCTGCGCCCCTCTTCCCCCACCCCTTTCCCTCCCCCCCCCCCCCCCCCTGCGACCGACAGCGCTAACGGTGGGTCTGGTCGGACGCAGCCTGCCCCACCCAGCGCCACACGTCCGTCCCGCAAGGCGAGCACACACCTGCTACCTTCCCGTTCTGCTCCTGCCGCCCTGGGTCATTGTTGCAGCAGCGTACAGGCTGCCATTACCTGTTTCATCTTCGGTTGCTAATCTTTTTTTTATCTTCATATTGACCAACTACGATCATGCAAAGACTTCAGTTCCTCTTCTTACCAGCCGGCTGGGGTGGCCGAGCGGTTCTAGGCGCTACAGTCTGGAAACGCGCGCCCGCTGCGGTCGCAGGTTCGAATCCTGCCTCGGGCATGGATCTTTGTGATGTCCTTAGGTTAGTTAGGTTTAAGTAGTTCTAAGATCTAGGGGACTGATGACCGCAGAAGCTAAGTCCCATAGTGCTCAGAGCCATTTGAACCATTTTGAACCTCTTCTTACCTTGGTGTTTCCAATTCTTCTAGGACGTCTGCATCTCCAAAAATGTTCAAATGTGTGTGAAATAGTATGGGACTTAACTGCTATGGTCATCAGTCCCTAAGCTTACACACTACTTAACCTAAATTATTCTAAGAACAAACACACACACCCATGCCCCAGGGAGGACTCCAACCTCCCCCGGGACTAGCCGCACAGTCCATGACTGCAGCGCCCCTGACCGGTCGGCTAATCCCGCGCGGCACTGCATCTCCTTCTCATGTTGTATTTACCTTTCTTCTGCCAATATTGTCACTGATTTCTTACTTTTTCTGCCTTTAAAGCCATATGAATTTAGTATGTTATTCTTAACATTTTTTCTATTACTTCCGATTCTTTCGTGTTGGTCCCTTCCAGTAACACTAACTGAAAAAAAATTGCAACACGAAAAAATAGTTAATGTAGAGTACTGAAATTTTGGGAATGCATTTGTTCAAGTAACATAGGTATTTAAGTGATAAACAATAAACATAGCAAGATTTCAGGTTCAGGAGGGTAGGACGTCAAATGGGCCGACTTGGAGCAGCAGAGGCACCACAGGACATTTTAATTTCCACTGTCTATACTTTTACAAATACATTCATAAAAATTTGAAAGCATGATCAGGAAGGATTCAGTATTCATACTCATAGTAGTGATAGCTCATAGTAGTGTGAAATTTCATCATTTTTTCACTTACTACTGGCTGCATTTGTTGCTATAAGTACACTTTTCTTTCTAAGTAAGAGAGATTCTTCGATGAATTTTGCACAGCATACAAACTATAGTTACATGTGTATGAAACTCTAGACTTTATTTAATTTATGAAAAAATGAATTAATTGTTACATTTTAAACTTCTTGTTTAGAAAAAACTCAAATTTTATAGTTAATTATCTCAATTTTTACCATAGTTTTTAATAGATTTGAAAAATTCTAGAGTTTCATACACCTGTAAGTACTGCTTGTATGCTGTGCAAAATTCATCGAAGAATCTCTCTTACTTAGCAAGAAAAGTGTACCTACAGAAACAAATGCAGCAAGTAGTAAGTGAAAAGATGATGAAATCTCACATGTAAAAAAAGATATTTTGCTACGTTTTTGAACTTTCACTGCTATGAGTGTGAGTCCTCAGTTCTTCCTGGTCATGCTAACAAAGTTTTATGAATTTATTTGTAAAAGTATAGACAGTAGAAATTGAAATGTCCTGTGGTGCCTCTCCTGCTCCAATCCGGCCCGTTTGACGTCCTACCCCCCTTAATGTAAGCGTGAGATAAGCAAGTGCAAATGTGAAATGCACTTGGTCGCTGAATACATGGATGGTTAGTGCCTGTAACACCCCAGTCATAGGACCCATAATAAACCCCCTTTTGTTGCAAAAAGAAATACACTCCTGGAAATGGAAAAAAGGACACATTGACACCGGTGTGTCAGACCCACCATACTTGCTCCGGACACTGCGAGACGGCTGTACAAGCAATGATCACACACACGGCACAGCGGACACACCAGGAGCCGCGGTGTTGGCCGTCGAATGGCGCTAGCTGCGCAGCATTTGTGCACCGCCGCCGTCAGTGTCAGCCAGTTTGCCGTGGCATACGGACCTCCATCGCAGTCTTTAACACTGGTAGCATGCCGCGACAGCGGGGACGTGAACCGTATGTGCAGTTGACGGACTTTGAGCGAGGGCGTATAGTGGACATGCAGGAGGCCGGGTGGACGTACCGCCGAATTGCTCAACACGTGGGGCGTGAGGTCTCCACAGTACATCGATGTTGTCGCCAGTGGTCGGCGGAAGGTGCACGTGCCCGTCGACCTGGGACCGGACCGCAGCGACGCACGGATGCACGCCAAGACCGTAGGATCCTACGCAGTGCCGTAGGGGACCGCACCGCCACTTCCCAGCAAATTAGGGATACTGTTGCTCCTGGGGTATCGGCGAGGACCATTCGCAACCGTCTCCATGAAGCTGGGCTACGGTCCCGCACACCGTTAGGCCGTCTTCCGCTCACGCCCCAACATCGTGCAGCCCGCCTCCAGTGGTGTCGCGACAGGCGTGAATGGAGGGGCGAATGGAGACGTGTCGTCTTCAGCGATGAGAGTCGCTTCTGCCTTGGTGCCAATGATGGTCGTATGCGTGTTCGGCGCCGTGCAGGTGAGCGCCACAATCAGGACTGCATACGACCGAGGCACACAGGGCCAACACCCGGCATCATGGTGTGGGGAGCGATCTCCTACACTGGCCGTACACCACTGGTGATCGTCGAGGGGACACTGAATAGTGCACGGTACATCCAAACCGTCATCGAACCCATCGTTCTACCATTCCTAGACCGGCAAGGAAACTTGCTGTTCCAACAGGACAATGCACGTCCGCATGTATCCCGTGCCACCCAACGTGCTCTAGAAGGTGTAAGTCAACTACCCTGGCCAGCAAGATCTCCGGATCTGTCCCCCATTGAGCATGTTTGGGACTGGATGAAGCGTCGTCTCACGCGGTCTGCACGTCCAGCACGAACGCTGGTCCAACTGAGGCGCCAGGTGGAAATTGCATGGCAAGCCGTTCCACAGGACTACATCCAGCATCTCTACGATCGTCTCCATGGGAGAATGGCAGCCTGCATTGCTGCGAAAGGTGGATATACACTGTACTAGTGCCGACATTGTGCATGCTCTGTTGCCTGTGTCTATGTGCCTGTGGTTCTGTCAGTGTGATCATGTGATGTATCTGACCCCAGGAATGTGTCAATAAAGTTTCCCCTTCCTGGGACAATGAATTCACGGTGTTCTTATTTCAATTTCCAGGAGTGTAGAAATATCAGTCATCCTGACAGTGATGACAGCTACTGACAACAAAATTTACACAGCTACTAATGCTTATCATGAAGAAAGGACTGAATGAGAGAATACAGTATGATACGAAACAGAAACTTTAAAGAAATAATTCAAAAAACTTGTGATTTACGAAGGTTAAAGCCCAGACCATAATTTGACGAAAGATAACATTTATCCTAGAAGAGAGTTGTAGCCGCATCGAGCTGTAAGTTGGATGTGACTACAATGTAACTCGGCAATGGAGATGTTAACTTCACTTCTCTCTTGTACTCTTGCAATATTAGTACGCATGGTAACCGCTACTAGATTGTCTTAAAACCGATCTGAAGTTTAAAAGTTTTACGGTTGGAAGTATTAGTCAGAAATCGGACTGAAGCAAAGTCATCTTTACCGTTTAGACAGATAACGCGATAGTTGATATATGTGACAGACCAATAACTCGTGTGATTGCTGATTTTTGACGGGACACAGCGTTCTTGATACTTAGTAGTCACGAGCATCAAAGGACACAGAAACAGACTGACCGCCGACATAAACTCAATTATTAGACTTGAATAGACAACAGATAAACGCAATCACGAAGGACTTACAATTGCACCTTGTTGTCAGAAGCTATCGCCAAAGTCAGAATTGCTGATGCTAACAGACGCAATTACCTGAATGAAAAATCGTTGTGTGTGCTCAGTGTAGGGACAAATAATTACGAAGAACAATAAACTTTAATTCTTCGTGTCGCATACATCACTTAATGGACATTTAAAGTGTATTTGTGGAATTAACTGATTCTTCGGATAACATAAAAGTGAAAAGTGATTTAGTGACAGTTTCACTGCACAAAACAATAATTTCACACCGAAATACGACGCATTCTGAACATTGGCTCTGAGCACTATGGGACTTAACATCTGAGGTCATCAGTCCCCTAGAACTTAGAACTACTTAAGCCTAACTAACCTAAGGACATCACACACATCCATGCCCGAGGTGGGATTCGAACCTGCGACCGTAGCGGTCGCGCGGTTCCAGACTGTAGCGCCTAGAACCGCTCGGCCAACCCGGCCGGCTTCTGAACATTGCTCAAGGGTATGTTAGCTCTGGAATTACGTAATCTAGTTGTTGAATATGCCACCTAGCGACGCCTTGATGACGGAATAATAATTAACAACTCAATACCCTCGCAAAAATCATGATGTGACATCGGCCTGGGTGATGGATTGACGATTCAAGACATTATATTTTTAACGTTTGAATACACATTCTCAAACCAGGCATAAGAACTACAGTCAGCAAGTTCGCGTAAACTGAAAAGTCTGTCGCGAACACCCAAAGGACTTCTGGTTATCATTTCAGATCAAGGGAGTCATCGCGTTATCGAGTGGTGCAGTCGCTATATTTATAAGTGGAGAAGATCTATAGACATCGAACACCATTGCTTTAATTACAAGCAAGATCGGCGCACACACTCCGGCGTGCTCTTCCATCGAGACGTTTATATCAGTTTTGAGAGACAGTATCTGAAAAATAACCAAACTGCGCGAGGAGTTTGTTTATATAATAGTTACAGATTGGCGTTGTCGTAACCGACGGATGCCGCTCCACGTCATCTCGACTGGAACAACCATCACCATCAAGCCGAGACAAAACGAGACGAGACGACACATGCTGTATGTGCATGAGGCTCGAGTTGTCGTCCCTGATGTCCCATACGTGCTCGACTGGAGACAGATCAGGCGATCAAGCAGTCCAAGGCAACATGTCGACATTCTGTAGAGCATGCTGGGTTACAAAAGCGACACGTTGGCGAGCGCTACCTGTTGGAAAACACCCCCAGGAATGCTCTTCATCAATGGCAGTGCAACAGGTCGAATCACCAGACTAACGTACAGATTTGCAGTGCTGATGCGTGGGATAACCACGAGAGTGCTCCAGCTGTCACGAAATCGCATCCGGGACCGTAACTCCAAGAGTAGCTCCAGTGTGCCCATCACGAAGACAGGTTGGTTGGAGGCACTCAGCTGGCTTCCTTCTTACCCACACACGCCATCACTGGCACCGAGGCTTCCATCAGAACACACAACATACCTACACCCCGCTCTCCAGAGAACTCTCACTCGACACTACTGAGGTCGTAAACGGCTGTGGGCTGTGGCCATACTGTTGTGTACATAGTTCCGAGTAGTCAGCGCGTACACAACTTTCCCACTAGAGCGCGCCCCGCTAAGCACAACAGCGCGGGCGCAGCGCTCGTCCGTCTCCACACTACGAGATGGCGCTGCCTTAGAGACGGACCAAATTCTGCTTCCGCCGATCCGCGTATTAATATGTTACGCAGCCAATGAAATTGCTGCCAACGTAGAACCTTTTCTCCTCACGGATCACAGTGATACCTGAACGCGCGAGGTATTGTAACGAGTGTACAGACCTCCGATTAGTCAGTCTGCATTTGTCTGCACCAGTCTGTACCAGTCTGCATTATTCTGTGCCAGTCTATAGTCAAGTTTCAGTCTGCGCCTATTAAGATTACCATATTCCTGTACATAGCCATGAAGATAAAGGTATAGACACTTTGTCAAGTATCAGAGATATGTGAGAATAAGATTAACGTACCAACACCAATGGAACTTCAGATTGTCAATTGTAAATAGCATTCAGAATCAAGGTACGTAATGTTTATGCTTGTTATTATTTTAATAAATGTGTGTCAAAATTAATCAAGTTCTGTTTAAAGTTGGTCACTGTCAATCTGCTACTCTAAGCGTGCAAGTGGCATTTCTATCGTCTGACCTAATGGCAGAAGATAAACACGCCACGATAAGACCACCAGACATATTGCTGACACTCACCTACTTCGTTAGAGCGACAAGTCAAATAATCTGATGGTGTGTGTACCGAAGATCTTACAGTACGAACACGACACATACCTTAACTACAACTTATTTCTAAATCAACCTAAATTGAGGCAAGTAAATAAATACCTGTCCTCGAAGTAAACGATTTGTAGCAATTCGTGGTGTCACTGTGGTGCCAACTGCTACTCAGATTGGTACTGCAGACGGAGTACGATGCGCCATGGTCATACGCTCACTACGATGGTCTTCCCTCTCGGTGGTGCAACGTGGCCATCAATAGCCCGGTCTTCTTGCGACCGTACATTCTTGTGACCACCGCTGCCGGCAGTCATGTACAGGGGTTACATTCCCGCCTATCTCTACTGTATCGCAGAATGAACACACAGCTTCCCTTAGCCTCATTACACGACCTCATTCAAACTCGATGAGGTGCTGATAACGGCATCTTAGTCGCCCCAAAGGCATTCTTGACTAACGTCAACTCATCACGTCTAGTTTCAAAGATAACTAAAGTTCATGACCACTACAAAGTGCACTCAGAGCAAACTTGATTTGCATCCTGACAGTGCCAACACTAGCGTCATTCTTATGCGACTGGTGCCAAATTTTAATAGTCATCATCTTTCGTATGTAGAGACACGCCTATCAACTTGCCTTTACGTCGCACAACTCCTTCTTGATGTTGTGATTTTTTCCGTCGGATTATTTACTTATTCCTGTAATCCATGCTAGTGTTCACTTCTTTTGCAGAAATACAGGAATATTTGTGTCGTTAGCCAGTTCTGATTCCTTCAGTAGAGATGTCCAAAGATGATTAAGCGTCTCCCTATATTTTGGTGGATGTTTGCATCACTTCTAATCTTCAAACAACAACTCCTTTCTTTCAGGAGTGCTAGTTCTGCAAGGTTCGCAGGAGAGCTTCTGTAAAGTTTGGAAGGTAGGAGACGAGGTACTGGCAGAAGTAAAGCTGTGAGTAGCAGGCGTGAGTCGTGCTTCGTTAGCTCAGTTGGTAGAGCACTTGCCCGTGAAAGGCAAAGGTCCCGAGTTCGAGTCTCGGTCGGGCACACAGTTTTAATCTGCCAGGAAGTTTCATGTCAGCGCACACTCAACTGCAGAGTGAAAATCTGATTCTGGAACAAATTGTAGTTTGTATTGCACCCGTTATTTTTCAGAAAATTCATCTTTCAGATATCTCTGTTCTGTCCACTTTAAGGTTCATTGTTAAGCAATCACAAGTATGTAAATCATTGTTTTACTCTGTTTTAGTTTTATATTCCTAGATATGCGTTCCTCGTTACTGATACTCATATGCTCTATCCATTTTGTTAACTCTTACATCCATTGCAAATTGTTCTAATCCATTCTGTCATACGGTTTCCTCAAGAGATTTAAATTTACTAACTTGCTCTGTTTTGCTTATTTGTGTTCCCATAAATTTGGTTGCATTTTTTTATAATTGTCGTGAATTTTGTGTTTCCAGCTGAAATCCCAAGACCAGTTTTATTCGCTATTCTTTCCTGAATATTTACTAGAGGAATGATGGTTTTGGACTTGCTGAAAATATTCCAAAATCATCAAGAAGTTACTCACAGAATTATTTGTTCAATTTTGTCATATTGAGCTCTAAAATACGGCTAAACACTAAATGTGGTAAGTTGCCCCTGGTGCAACAATGGTTTTTATTTCATATAGCTGAGACATTTCTCTCATAAATATCACGTTACGCATTGTGTTAAGAGTTTCACTAATTATGTTAATCACTTCTGGTTCAGTACCAAATGATTTCATCTGTTGTATCTCTCTCTACCGAATCAAGTCCTTATTTGTAACCAATAAACGTTACTGTTTAGGTTTGGTGGTTAACATTACATGACGAATTATTGATTTTAAGTTAAAAATCGATTAGCGCATGAGGAGTCCGTCTACAGGGTGGTACAAAAAGGTGCGGCCAAACTTTCAGGAAACATTCCACACTCACAAATAAAGAAAAGATGTCATGTGGACATGTGTCCGGAAACGCTTAATTTCCATGTTAGAGCTCATTTTAGTTTCGTCAGTATGTACTGTACTTCCTCGATTTACCGCCAGTTGGCCCAATTGAAGGAAGGTAATGTTGACTTCGGTGCTTGTGTTGACATGCGACTCATTGCTCTACATTTTGGGCAGGCATTGTTGGTGATGTCTTGCTTGGGCCCCATGTTCTTCCACCTACGCTCAATGGAGCACGTTATCATGATTTCATACGGGATACTCTACCTGTGCTGCTAGAACATGTGCCTTTACAAATACGACACAACATGTGGTACATGCACGATGGAGCTCCTGCACATTTCAGTCGAAGTGTTCGTACGCTTCTCAACAACAGACTCGGTGACCGATGGATTGGTAGAGGCGGACCAATTCCATGGCCTCCACGCTCTCCTGACCTCAACCCTTTTGACTTTCATTTATGGGGGCATTTGAAAGCTCTTGTCTACGCAACCCCGGTACCAAATGTAGAGACTCTTCGTGCTCGTATTGTGGACGGCTGTGATACAATACGCCATTCTCCAGGGCTGCATCAGTGATTCCATGCGACGGAGGGTGGATGCATGTATCCTCGCTAACGGAGGACATTTTGAACATTTCCTGTAACAAAGTGTTTGAAGTCACGCTGGTACGTTCTGTTGCTGTGTGTTTCCATTCCCTGATTAATGTGATTTGAAGAGAAGTAATAAAATGAGCTCTAACATGGAAAGTAAGCGTTTCCGGACACATGTCCACATAACATATTTCCTTTCTTTGTGTGTGAGGAATGTTTCCTGAAAGTTTGGCCGTACCTTTTTGTAACACCCTGTATAGTTTACTCAATTCTGCACGGGAGAATTTTTGGCAGTTTTTAATTGTCACTTGTAGAACTGACACTCCCCTGTAATTATTGCTATTTTGTCTCACTTTTTACATTGTGTGTGGATTAATTGTATTTTCCTCTCTTCTGTAATCTTTTCTGTTTTCCAAATATTCTCAAAAAGCATATGCAGATTCTGCTGCCAGCATTAATTTCCAGCGACGTATCCATAAAGCCATTACTTCAGAATTTTCTGTAACGTGTGCTTCCAATGCAAAGCTGCCATCGTGCTCCAAGCATTTCGATGCATTAAATTCATAATATACTGGTCAGCCAGAACATTATGGCCACCGACCTGCTATCGATATAAACCAGTCCAGGCGATAGCAGCGTCACCTGCCGATGAAAGACAGCCAGTTAGACACGCGCACTGTGTATGCAGTGGCAGTGAGCATGCTTTCCCTGTCTAGAATAGGGAAGACGCACGATCTATTTTAGTTTGACTGATGGCAGACTGTGATGTGCCGGAGGCTCGGCACTAGTATTACGGAAACTGCGCGACTTGGGTGTTCAAGGAGTGCTGTGGTGAATGTCTTCAAATGTATAGAAACCACGGTGAAATTACATCCAAACATATATCGGACGTCGTAGGCTGGGCAGACCGGTAAAACAGGATAGGCGTGGAACTGTGGCGGAAATGACATCGGATTTTAATGCTGGACAGAGTACAAGTGTATCTGAACACAAAGTGCACTGAACCCTCCTAACGATGAACATCTGCAGCCGACGACCCATGCATGTGCCAATGTTAATACCACGACATCGGCAACTACGACTGGAATGGTCATGTGACCATCGGCACTAGACACTGGCGCAGTGGCGGAGCGTCGCATAGTCTCACGAATCGCAATACCTTCTTCATCGTGCCGATGTGAGGGCGCGAATACGTCGTCTTCCAGGGGAACGGCTCCTTGGCACCTGTACTGTGGGACAGAGACAAGCTGGTTGCGGCACCATTATGCTCAAGGGAAGATTCTCGTGGGCATCCATGGCGCCAGTGGAGCTCGTGCAAGGAAACATGACACCCAAGGAGTTTCGTACATTGGGTCCAGACCACGTACACCCCTTTCTCGACGGCAGTGGCACTGTTCAGCAACATAATTCGCCATGTCATAAGGCCAGGAGAGTGGTGGAGTGGTTCGAGTAACACAGAGGCGAGTTACAATTGATATCCTGGCCTCCCGAGTCTCCAGATCTGAACCAAACGGAACACATCTAAGGTGTGACTGAACGTAGCGTCAGACCTCATCGCCACCCTCCCCGAAATTTACGAGAATCAGGTGACTTTAGTGTGCGGAAGAGGTACAAACGCCCTGCAGCATGCCAACAAAGCTTAACTGCTTCCGTGCCTGAACGCGTCGTTGCTGTTATCTGTCCCAAAAGTGGACATACTGGCCGTTAGGTAGGTGGTCACGATGTTGTGGCTGATCAATATACACTCCTGGAAATTGAAATAAGAACACCGTGAATTCATTGTCCCAGGAAGGGGAAACTTTATTGACACATTCCTGGGGTCAGATACATCACATGATCACACTGACAGAACCACAGGCACATAGACACAGGCAACAGAGCATGCACAATGTCGGCACTAGTACAGTGTATATCCACCTTTCGCAGCAATGCAGGCTGCTATTCTCCCATGGAGACGATCGTAGAGATGCTGGATGTAGTCCCGTGGAACGGCTTGCCATGCCATTTCCACCTGGCGCCTCAGTTGGACCAGCGTTCGTGCTGGACGTGCAGACCGCGTGAGACGACGCTTCATCCAGTCCCAAACATGCTCAATGGGGGACAGATCCGGAGATCTTGCTGGCCAGGGTAGTTGACTTACACCTTCTAGAGCACGTTGGGTGGCACGGGATACATGCGGACGTGCATTGTCCTGTTGGAACAGCAAGTTTCCTTGCCGGTCTAGGAATGGTAGAACGATGGGTTCGATGACGGTTTGGATGTACCGTGCACTATTCAGTGTCCCCTCGACGATCACCAGTGGTGTACGGCCAGTGTAGGAGATCGCTCCCCACACCATGATGCCGGGTGTTGGCCCTGTGTGCCTCGGTCGTATGCAGTCCTGATTGTGGCGCTCACCTGCACGGCGCCGAACACGCATACGACCATCATTGGCACCAAGGCAGAAGCGACTCTCATCGCTGAAGACGACACGTCTCCATTCGTCCCTCCATTCACGCCTGTCGCGACACCACTGGACGCGGGCTGCACGATGTTGGGGCGTGAGCGGAAGACGGCCTAACGGTGTGCGGGACCGTAGCCCAGCTTCATGGAAACGGTTGCGAATGGTCCTCGCCGATACCCCAGGAGCAACAGTGTCCCTAATTTGCTGGGAAGTGGCGGTGCGGTCCCCTACGGCACTGCGTAGGATCCTACGGTCTTGGCGTGCATCCATGCGTCGCTGCGGTCCGGTCCCTGGTCGACGGGCACGTGCACCTTCCGCCGACCACTGGCGACAACATCGATGTACTGTGGAGACCTCACGCCCCACGTGTTGAGCAATTCGGCGGTACGTCCACCCGGCCTCCCGCATGCCCACTATACGCCCTCGCTCAAAGGCCGTCAACTGCACATACGGTTCACGTCCACGCTGTCGCGGCATGCTACCAGTGTTAAAGATTGCGATGGAGCTCCGTATGCCACGGTAAACTGGCTGACACTGACGGCGGCGGTGCACAAATGCAGCGCAGCTAGCGCCATTCGACGGCCAACACCGCGGTTCCTGGTGTGTCCGCTGTGCCGTGCGTGTGATCATTGCTTGTACAGCCCTCTCGCAGTGTCCGGAGGAAGTATGGTGGGTCTGACACACCGGTGTCAATGTGTTCTTTTTTCCATTTCCAGGAGTGTATATTGATTTTTATGGAACTTGCAGAAAGTATAAGAAACGCACATTGTCTATTTAACAGAGGGTTTTACTATGATTCCAGTGCCTTCATTTGTCCACAATTTCAATTCCAAAGAAGGTAGATGCTGACAGGTGTGAACACTACTGAACTATCAGTTTAAAAAGTCATGCCTGAAAAATATGGTCGAGAAGTATTTACAGAAGAATCGATAGAAGACGATCTTGAGGAATATTAAGTTTGCGTTCCATAGAAACGTAGAAACACTCGAGGCAATACTGAGCCTACGAATTATCTTAGATGATAGATAAAAGAAAGGCACAACTACGTTCGTGGAGTTTGCAGATTTACGGACAGTTTTCGACAAAGGACGACATCGTTAGAGACGGAACACAAGTTCGTACAGCTCAAGAGTGGGAAAAAAACTCGATCCCGACTTATGCAAAGAATCTATACCAGCATTTGCCCCAGTCGACTCAGAGAAAATTCGGAAAACATAAATCTGGATGGTCCTACCGGTATTGAGACTCATCTCTTCCACTGAGCCGTCTTGTTCAGTTTTTCACTTGTCTCGTAAAACAGTATAATAGCGGTGTGAGTGTTAGCGTCATTTCAGCTCTGAGCGTGCGTGCTGCTATTGTCACGGCTTGCTCATAATTTCTCTCTCTGTGACGCTCTTTACTATTCATATCAGCAGGAACACCTGTTACACCACTGACCGAGAAGGCGGTTATTACTCAATGCTTACCTGACAAGAAGTCATTTTTCTCTTACAATTGCTTCAGTGATATTCATGGCGGCTAACTATAATCGCTTGAGTAAACGAACGTTTGCAGTCTGCGCTGTTACGGTACCAGTCACGAATATGCAGATAACCGCAGAAGTCGCTAGGTCTTCACTGAGCCACTGCAGTGTGTAAAAGTGGAAATGATGTTTAATATCCATAATTCACGGGTATGTGCTGGGAGTAAGCTATGCCAAAAGGAACATTTAGGGTGTGTCGAGAACAGTGTGTATTTTTCTGAATAAACGTCGAAATAAACATCTCAATGAAGATTTTAAATTAGATGAGCTATGTCTCTTGGTAAGTAATTATTGTCCACTGCCAAATGAATCGCATTCACAGGATGAGATCAGGACGTTTGGATTTAATTTTGTGAAGTATTTGGTGATAATGTTCGCATACCACCTGGCGCTGAGCAGAACGAACTGAGGTTCTCTTGTATGAGGCGTTACTTGTGCAGTCTGCTAAGTGTAGGTCTCAAAGCGTAAGTCATTGACGGGAAGAAAGCTGACATTATTAGTCCAATATTACGATGGACTACATTTTCTAAGCACTCTCCCAATGAATCTCAACCTGGTACCCGCCTTACCAACAATTAATTTTATATGATCATTCCAAAAAAAATGGCTCTGAGCACTATGGGACTCAACTGCTGAGGTCATTAGTCCCCTAGAACTTAGAACTAGTTAAACCTAACTAACCTAAGGACATCACAAACATCCATGCCCGAGGCAGGATTCGAACCTGCGATCGTAGCGGTCTTGCGGTTCCAGACTGCAGCGCCTTTAACCGCACGGCCACTTCGGCCGGCTGTATGATCATTCCACTTCAAATCGTTCCGCACGCATACTCCCAGATATTTTACAGAAGTAACTGCTACCAGTGTTTGTTCCGCTATCATATAATCATACAATAAAGGATCCTTCTTTCTATGTATTCGCAATACATTACATTTGTCTATGTTAAGGGTCAGTTGCCACTCCCTGCACCAAGTGCCTATCCGCTGCAGATCTTCCTGCATTTCGCTACAATTTTCTAATGCTGCAACTTCTCTGTATACAACAGCATCATCCGCGAAAAGCCGCATGGAACTTCCGACACTATCTACTAGGTCAGCATTGCGCTGACTGCACATTTTCTTCAAATGATCGCATAACTCCTTCGTGACTCTATGTCGCAGCTATCAGACGTTATTTGTGCACACATAATTCAGTAAAATGTCGTGAAAGATAAAAAATAGTGCCAGACGAGATTCGTCTTCTTATCGCTAGCAGTCACTTTAACCATTTAGGCCAGTACGATATTGCAGTGCCTGTGTTAACACAGGAACTGTAACGTCGTATTTATTCGCCGACGCCGAACGAGCGACTTCCAAATAAAAGGTCTCCACTGTACGGGAATATACATAATGCATCTACGAGTACAGGCTGCAGACACATGGTAGACAACACGTGGAAGTTTGGGTCGTGCTAGCGTAGCCAGATGGTAAGACGATCGCTCGCGGTGAAAGGGATATCCTGGTTTGAGCCCCGGCGCGGCACAAATTTTCATTGTTGCCATTTCATTATGAGCTGATGGTAGTCCATATTCGCAAATGCGGACACATTTGATGTACGAGTATTTATGCCAGTGGTTGTCAAACTGCGACCCGAGGGCCGCATGAGACCCGAATCAAGTGTTTGCCAGGCCCGCGATTCCTAGCTTTGTTTTATAATAACGTTGTTCGAGCATCTAACAGCAAGATCCAAAATCGTCAACCAACGTTAAGAGCTTCTTAAAAGTGTATTTTTCTTGCTCAGTATCAGACACTCGTCGGTGAATTTGGCTGTAAGCTACATAAAGTTTGCCGCCTTCCTCAGGAAGAGAGTAGTAAGTAACCTGACCATTGCGAGGTTACTCACGAGCGTGTGCAACTCGCAGCAATGCTGCCATGTTTTTAAATTTCAAACGAAAGTAACTGGATTCATCACTGCTCATTATCGAGATGGAAATCTTCAAATGTGTACATGTTTTGTGATCGTGTCTCAGAATGCAATTAGTGTTTTATTAATTAATATAACGTACTAATTTTTGTAAGTTAGCAACTAATAGTAAGATCAACACAAGAAGGTGTGGTAAAGTGGCGGGTTGGGAAAAGTGTGGTTGGGAAAAGTGTCAATTTCATTTTTTTTTTTTTTTTTTTTTTGTCCTGAACAGCACTGCTGCCTGCCGAGAAGTGGTCAGACTAGTTCTAATATACCTCTTCCTTTTCGTCAGTGACACTGACAGAGGAAGCTTGTTTCGTTATTTTTTATTAAAAATGTTTTTGATTTTGAGTTATCTGACGCAAGTTAAGTCATTAATATTATTCTTGTTACCTTACTTGTATGAAGAGTAATGACTTTTTTACAATATCAGTGCCTGAACAAATGTAATTGCTTGTTATTTATTTCAGTTTCATAGTTTATTCAGTGAATGACTAATGCCCAGATGGCGTCAGCTAGGGAAAAGTGACCACCACTACATGTCGAGGAAAGTGGCGGAGTTGTTTACGCCAGTGAGAGTAAGTTACTTCCATAAAGCCCACACAGTACACCAGATGAAACGGTCTTCCAAACACTTTTATATATAGTTATCACCCGCCACTGCATACCTTTGTGACAATTTTTAATTATTGCATAGGCTGAAAATACCATTTCAGTTTTGAGGTTCTTTTATTTTCCAGCGCTTAAACCACGACCCCGAGCACCGCGATGGACGAGCATAGGACGCGATGTACCGGCAACGAGCGCAGAGCTCGTGGAACACCACGTCTTATACTCGTCCATCGCGGCGCTCGGGCTCACAGCACAAAATTGTCACACCTAATGAAGGGCAGGTGAGAGACCGAAACTGGTCGTGGTCTAAGCACTGGAAAATAAAAAGAACCGTACAACTGAAGCGGTATTTTCAGGCTCTGCTATAATGTTCAGTTGTGAATGTTCCTCCAGTAGGAATGTTTGTAATTTTGAGTTAAAGAACTTACACAATTTACAACCGTTTATGTTCTGTTGTATTTAGCCTGAAACAGAAGACCGATTGTAAACGTACTGCTGCAGCCGCTTTTCTTTCTTATTTTAACCAGGCCGTGAAGCCGCATAGGCCGGCCGCGGTGGTCTCGCGGTTCTAGGCGCGCAGTCCGGAACCGTGCGACCGCTACGGTCGCAGGTTCGAATCCTGCCTCGGGCATGGATGTGTGTGATATCCTTAGGTTAGTTAGGTTTAAGTAGTTCTAAGTTCTAGGGGACTGATGACCACAGCAGTTGAGTCCCATAGTGCTCAGAGCCATTTTTGAATCCGCATAGAAAATGTGTCTGGAAATCAGGAAAATCAACACGGGATCCTTTCGCGATGGCACTGACCACATTACCCGCCTACGTACAGGAAACTGGTCAGTATGTAAACCATGCGAAAAATGCGTGTAATTTCAGTCTATTATTTTCTTTTTAACTTAAAAATATTTGGAGTAATACTTTATATTTTGTAGAGTCAAAACGTGTTTGTGCTTAGTTTCTATCAATAACCGTGGTTTGACGAAAATTCGATTTCCCTTTGAGTGGCTATTTTATCCCTCCCTTCCCACGTTCTTACCAATGCTGCCGGAGGTTTCGCCGTACAATGTCAGCATTGACTCTCGAGCAAAAAGTTTTGACGACCACTGATTTAGGCCGTCTATTTTTTTTTTTTGAGGTCAAAAGTGTACCTTCAGGCCTCTGCACCTTAGCATTCCTTTCCAAAAAAGGTTCGTTAGCAGCGTACAGTCGAAGCAATCTAGTAATACTTCTCAATTAATTTATAAACAAAAACCTTTAAATATACTTGATACTAACAATAAGACGTTTGTCAACATTCTCAGCTAAGAGCGGGACATACAGCTCTTGGTACTTCTAAGTACTAGAGTAATGCCGCGCGGTCTGAGGCTCCTTGTCACGGTCCGTGCGGCTCCTCCCGTCGGAGGTTCGAGTCCTCCCTCGGGCATGGGGTGTGTGTTGTCCGTAGTGTAAGTTAGTTTAAGTTAGATTAAGTAGTGTGTAGGCTTAAGGACCGATGACCTCTGCAGTTTGGTCCCATAAGACCTTACCACAAATTTAATTTTTTTTTACTAGAGTAATACACGTGGCACTTACGAAACACACTGTCTGACACGATAAGTGAAGTATACAGAAGAAAAGGTCGGATGTCAACGTAACTTCGTACACGTACACACTGTCGTCGGGTATTAACTGATTAGAGTACAAACTGTTTGTGATAGGAAGATTTGGTTCGTATTTAGTGTTATTATAGGCCCCAGGTAGGGTATGTAACGGGCGTGAACAGCGTGACATGTACAGTGCTCACAGTGAAGGACACGGAGATGCTACGTACTCGTGTGAGACAGCGTTATCAGTATCTGACAGAGTCTGAAGGAGTGAAGGACACGGAGATGCTACGTACTCGTCTGAGACAGCAGTATCAGTATCTGACAGAGTTTGAAGGAGTGAAGGACACGGGAATGCTACATACACGTGTGAGACAGCGTTATCAATATCTGACAGAGGAGTGAAGGACACGGAAATGCTACGTACTCGTGTGAGACAGCAGTATCAGTATCTGACAGAGTTTGAAGGAGTGAAGGACACGGAGATGCTACGTACTCGTGTGAGACAGCGTTATCAGTATCTGACGGAGTCTGAAGGAGTGAAGGACACGGAGATGCTACGTACTCGTGTGAGACAGCAGTATCAGTATCTGACAGAGTTTGAAGGAGTGAAGGACACGGAGATGCTACGTACTCGTGTGAGACAGCGTTATCATTATGTGATAGAGTTTGAAGGAGGCTCGTTGTGGGCCTCCATCTGGCCAGCTGATCAAATCGTGCAGATTCCAGATTTGTGAGGCATGCGAATGTGACAGTGCCCCGGTGTTGTACTGCATGAGAACGTGGGGGCAGACATACTCGTCGCCAAGTTTCCAGTCGACTGTCATCCGAGTACAAGTAATAGACTCAGAGCAACATTCTTTGTCATCATGCACCACTAGTCAGAGAGTAGCAGCTGCCCGACTAGGAAATTACAATGAGGAGACAAAAGTCATGGGATACCTCCTAGCTTTGAGTCGGATATCTTTTTGCCTGGCGTAGTGGCATGGACCGTCGTTCGAAGTCCCCTGCAGAAATTCTGTACCATGCTGTCTCTATGGCCATCCAGAATCGCGAAAGGAATGCCGGTGCAGGATTTTGTGCACGAACTGACAGCTCGATTACGTCCCATAAATGTTACATGGGATCCACGTCGGGCGATTTGTGTGGCCAAATCATTGGCTAGAACTGTCTAGCCTGTTCTTCAAACCAGTCTCGAAAAACTGTGGTGTGTCTACATGGCGCATTGCCTTTCGTAAAAATTCCATCATAGCTTGGGAACATGAAGTTCATGAATGGCAGATGGTCTCCAAGTAGCCGAACATAACAATTTGCAGTCAATTACCGGTTCAGCTGGACTATAGGACTCGGTTCAATTCATGTAATCACGCCCCACACCGTGACGGAGCCATCACCAGCTTCCACAGTGCCTTGCTGATAAACTGTATCCATGGCTTAGTGGGGTCTGCGCCACACTCCAATCCTACCATCAGCTCTTACCAACTGAAATCGGGACTCGTCTGACGAGGCCTCGGTTTTTCAGTAGTCTATGATCCAACTGATACGGTCGCGAGCGCAGGAGAGGCGCTGTAGGCGATGTCGTGCTGTTAGCAAAGGCACTCGTGTCGATCGTCTGCTGTCATAGCCCGTTAACGCCAAATTTTGCACACTACCCTAACGGATACGTTCGT
This sequence comes from Schistocerca serialis cubense, assembly GCF_023864345.2. Lineage (NCBI taxonomy): Eukaryota > Metazoa > Arthropoda > Insecta > Orthoptera > Acrididae > Schistocerca > Schistocerca serialis. The sequence continues at coordinate 189,655,524 of NC_064641.1, read as the reverse complement.
CGTACGCCCCTCATTGATTTCTGCAGTTATGTCACGCAGTATTGGTTTCTACTGAGCACTGACAACTCTAGGCAAACGCCGCTGCTCTCGGTCATTAAGTGAACGCCGTCGGCCACTGCGTTGTCAGTGGTGGGTGGTAATTCCTGAAATCTGGTATTCTCGCCATACTCTTGACACTGTGGGTCTCGGAATATTGAATTCCCTAACGATATCCGAAACGGAATATCCCATGCGTCTACCATTCCGTGTTCAAAGTCTGTTAATGGGGCAATAATCACGTCAGACACCATTTCACATGAGTCATCGAGTACAAATGACAGCTCCGCCACTGTCCTTTTTACCTTCTGTCCGCGACGCTACCGCCAGCTGTATATGTTCATGTCGTTATCTCATGACTTTTTGTCACCTCGATGTATAGTTCCACGCGCGGCGCCAAATTTGCGAAGAACTTAGCAGTACGAGCCCACTTAAGAATATGGCTATGCACGCCTTCTGGCCTGGTTGCATACACTAATTCCGTTGTGAAGGTTTGTCACAAGTTATTGTATCGGAGGCAAGCTGGCCCACAACTGCTGTAATTGGACCTTTACATCCGTGATAGTGGTCCTGGGACAGAGAGGACGTTCGAGTTGGTAGAGTGGAGACAGATCTGGGGATCTTGCTGGCCATTCTAGTACCTTAAAATCACGCACACGGTTAATAGAGACACTATCCCTGTGTAGACGACCGTTGTTGTGTTAAAAAATGGCACCACGATATTGTTCTATGAGAGGTAACATATGAGGACGCAGAGTCTCCGTGACACACCGTTGTGCCATCAGAGTTCCCTCACGCTACCAGCCTCGATCTCAAATCATACCCTATAGCTCCTCACACAAAGGCGCCAGTAGTAACACTACTGTGCTTCTCCAAAAAATTGGAAGAATGAGACTTCTCCCTGGGTCGCCACTATACTCGCCAGTGTAGTGCAGAACGGTGTTTTATCGATTAACACCATGCATTATCATCCAGCAGAGTCCAGGCTTCCTGGTCACGAAACAACTCCAAACGTAGTAGTTTTTATCTTGATATTAACTGCACCCTGCATTTGTTCAGTAATAGCGTGGGCTGGCTCCTGCTCCAACCAAAGCTGGGAGTGACACAGAATGTTGCTGGCAGTCCATCGTTTGCACGATAAATCATATATCGTAGTGGTGTGGAACAAGTCATTTTAAATTCTGGTGGCATAATATAATTTCTTCTACGAAACTGAAACTGTTGAGGAGGAACATTTTCAGTTGGTGTTCACTTGTAATCATGTACGTCATTGTTCCTTTTTAACTGCAGTGAATTATTTCCAACAAACTTCATGACTGAAAAAATATACTGTCAAGCAGTAGTCAGAATACCCAACACCTTAAACAGATATTTACAAAATGTTCGTGAGTGAGCGCCGCATATTTTTGTTACAGCACATTTCTGAGCAATCAGTACTTCCTTTCTTAAAGAGAAGTTGCCCCAGAACATTACATCATCTGACGTTACCGAATGAAAACATGCAAAATATATCCCCCCCCCCTCCCCCCGGGGATTTGCGATGATTATCAGTACAAATGTAGCTGAAGGAATTTGGGGAAGAAATATTGAGAATGTATGTTTGGACTGCAGCATTGGATGGTAGTAAAACATGGATGATGGGAAACCGGAGTGGAAGGGAACCAAAGCATTTCAGATGTGGTTCTACAGAAGATTGCTGAAAATTAGGTGTACCGATAAGTTAAGGAATGAGGAAATTCTCCGTAGAACTGGCGAGGAAAAGAATATATGAAGAACACTTACAAGAAGAAGGGACAACATGATAAGCATGTATTAAGCGCATCAGGGAATAACTTCAGTGGTTCTAGAGGGAGCAGTGGGGGATAATAAGTGTAGAGGAAGACTAAGATTGGAATACTTCGACCAAATAATTGAGGGCATAATTTGCAATTACTACTCTCAGACGAAAAAGTTGGCACAGGAGAGAAATTCGTGGCAGGCCGCATCAAACCAGTCAGAACGCTAGTGACCTATCCAAAAAAAAAAGAATAATCCTGATAATAATACTGACTATTTCTCTTTCTTAGTTTCGTCAAAAACGTGGCATAAACGTAATATGACACAGCGAAACAATTACGGTGAACGCAGATATGCTGCACATCATACACTCCGCTTCAGAGGCGCTCAATAGCAAGCTAATTTAATTTAGGTACACGTTAAACTACTAATGTATCATAATGTGAAAGCAATTACAGGCACTCGCTTCTGTTGTCGGACTAATTTCTACGGTTTGTTGTAATGTAGCTTCGAAAATTCGGTTATTTTGTGCACTCGTTTATGTTTCGCACGTCACATATTGCTAATATTTGGAAAAGCTACTGTACCTTGTTGGTAATTTTATAGGAAGATCAAAGCTTTAGTAAAAGTTTTGGTCCATCGAATGCATCAGATTGGAGCATCTCGAAGGACTTCCAATTTAAATTCTCATCAATGTGAACACTTAAAATTTTGACGTTTTTGCTCTATTTCTTTTTCCCTCAAAATGTAGTGGTGTAGTACGTCTAGATATGCAGAACTGAATATGTTATGTCTTTCTGAAACTGAGACTGAGACCACTTGCAGAAAACCACTTAACAGTACTTTTAAGAACATTATTTAACATTTTCCTGTTGCTATGTGTATAGATTGATTACAGTGCTAGTGTCATCTACAGAAATAACTAATTCTACTTGTTGCATGTTAGACGAAGAGCGTTTACACATATGAGAAACAATAGTAGACCTAAGATAGAGCCTTGTGGAATAGCATAAGCATTTTCCCTTAGAACAATCTCCCCTGCTCATATTGGTTGAATTATTTAGAAGTACTTTCTGCATTCTTTTGGTTAAATATGACATTATCCATTGGCTGGCTGTAGCATCAGTTCCATAAAACCTTGGTTTAGCTGTGTGAATATTGTGATTCACGCAGTCAGATCCCTTGGATAGGTCACAGAAAACACCAACTCGTCCTATTCGTCCTATTTTGTTATTTAATGCTTGTGAAATATAGCATATTTCACTCTCTCTGGAAAAATGCCCTGAGTTAGTGATGCATTACATATTTCAGAAAAGGCAGCGCTTATTATGTGGGACCAAGTCTTCAGAGCTCTGTTGGAAACAATACCAAATGCAGAGGAGCTGTCATTTTTGAGAGAATACATACACTCTTAATTTCATAAGGAGAAGTCAGTGAAACGTCCTTATGACTAAATATTATTTGAGTGGATTTATCAACATACTTCCTTGATTTTTCTCTTGAACCACTGCCCTTTGTTTTCTATATTTAAGAAATGATTGTTAGATATACCTGTTACTAGTGGCTGATCATTTACAGGCCTACCATTTACATCAGTAGAGATGTTATCCTGTTCTGAGCCCAGCTGTACTGTGACTTACTTTACTACATTCTATGCGGACTTAATTCAGTTGTGGATATGGCTTGTTTCTGACATAATATGCATGTTCGCTGATTTTAATAACTTTTCCTAAAAGTTTTAAGTAGCGTTTCTAATGTGCAGGATGTTTAGTTGGACTTGCCAACAGATGCATTGCGCTTTTATTTCACAAGATACGAGACGTGTTTTTTAAGTAAGTACCGTTTTGAAATTTAAAAAATGACGTGCTAAGAGGCCGCGCGGGATTAGCCGAGCGGTCTTGGGCGCTGCAGTCATGGACTGTGCGGCTGGCCCCGGCAGAGGTTCGAGTCCTCCCTCGGGTATGGGTGTGTGTGTTTGTCGTTAGGATAATTTTTAGGTTAAGTAGTGTGTAAGCTTAGGGAATGATGATCTTAGCAGTTAAGTCCCATAAGATTTCACACACATTTGAACATTTTGAACGTGCTAAGATCTCTCAATAATTTTATTTTTACATGAAAGCCTGTACCTTAATCTACGCATTGACGCCATTACAGTCTGATTCTTCCTTGTTTACGTTGTGTACAGAGTGTTTAAGATTCCTCCGATAATCGTGAGTCCCGCCGCCTGTGAAGTACGGGCTGTTATTAGATTTCTTAGTGCTAAAGGCCTAAAAGCGATCGATAATCATCGTGAGATATGTGCAGTTTACGGAGAAAACATTATGAGTGATAGAATGGTAAGAAAGTGGGTAACAGCATTTAAAGATGGCCGCACAAATGTGCATGATGAACAACGGAGTCGGCGTCCTTCGGCCGTTAATGAAAGCTTGGTGCAGAAAGTGGACAATAAGGTGAGAGGAAACAGACTCTTTACGATTTCCTCCTTGCGGGATGACTTTCCTAATGTTTCTCGTAGTGTTTTGTATGGCATTGTGACCGAGAACTTGAATTACCGAAAATTGTGCGCACGTTGGGTACCGAAAATGTTGACGGATGTGCACTAAACCAAACGTTTAGACAGTGCATTGACTTTACTTGAGCGCTACCACAACGACGGTGATGATTTCTTAAGCCAAATTGTTACGGGCGATGAAACATGGGTGGCCTACGTCACACCAGAATCAAACCAACAGTCCATGGAAATTGAGCAAGGGCATCGTTTTGCTGCAAGACAATGCCCGTCCGCATGTGGCGAATCAGACCAAAGATTTTATCACATCTTTTCGATGGGAAACTCTAGATCATCCTCCGTACAGCCCCGATCTTGAACCCAGTGACTACCATCTGTTCCTGCACTTGAAGAAACACCTGGGCGGTCAGCGTCTTCAAGACGATGACGAAGTCAAAACAGTGATGATGCAGTGGTTAACAAGTCAGGCGGCAGACTTCTAAGAGGAGGGTATTCAAAAACTCGTACAACATTATGACAAGTGCCTCAATATTGACGGAAATTATGTAGAAAAGTAAATTAAGGTACAGGCTTTCATGTAAAAATAAAATTATTGAGATATCTTAGCACGCCTTTTTTAAATTTCAAAATGGTACTTACTAAAAAAACACACGTCGTACTTTAATTCCTCTAGTGATGCATGATGTTTTACATGGCTACTTAATACTCTTTCTTATTGATTTATGACGAAAGCTATCAAAATAATGATGTTGATTTATCGTGAAGTCGATTAAATTTTATGTCAGTATTTGGTTCATTATAAATTTCATTCCAGATCATCTCTAGTAAACTATTCTTAAAAATATTTGTCCTGGAGTCATTATTTGTGGTGATTACACTCTAAGACAAAAAAAAGACGCACCACGAAGGAATTATCGGAATGGGACGGTAATCGGTGGATGTGATTACATGTACAGACAAAAAAATGGATATAGCCTGAGAAAACCTAGGTGATTTGTCAAAGAAAAAGAGCTTCACAAAGATAGAGTAAGTGAATAACTCGTTGGTCAACCTCTGGCCCTCATGCAAGCAGTTATTCGGCTTGGCATTGATTGAAAGAATTGTGAGATGTCCTCCTGACGGATATCGTGACAGACTCTGTCCAGATGGCGCATTAGATCTTCAGAATCCCGAGCTGGTTATCAACCCTGTACATAATGCTCCAGACGTTCTCATTTCGAGAGAGATCCGGCGATCTTGCTGGCCGAGGTTGGTTTTGTCAACCGCGAATCCTAGCAGCAGAAACTGTCACTGCGTGCGATCGAGTATTATCTTGCTGAAATGTAAGCCCAGGATGGCTTGCCATGAATGACGAAGCAACGGAACGTCCTGCTACGAAAAGAAATGACACCCTAGAACACCAGTCTTGGTTGTCGTGCCGTATAGCGAGCGACAGTCAGGTTGGTTTCCGACTGTTGTCCGAGGCGTCAGCAGACACGTGTTCGGCCTGGAATCTTATTGACTGGAGTAGAATTGTCTTCAGTGATGAGTCCCGCTTCGAACTGAGACCCGATGACCAGTGAACACCTGTCCGGAGACGCCCCAGACATTGGTGGGATACCTGAGGCGTGCTGGCCCGCATCGATCAATCGATTGCTAGATCGCGGTGGTGGGGTACGATCTTTGGTAGTTCTCCGCTAGAGGAATTTTGATGGCTCGAAGGAGGACAGTTATAATCTGTGGGCCAAAATGGAAGAAGGAGTTGCGGAGCGCGAGACCAGTTTACCTCCGCTGTCTGCAACCGATAGTAAATGTCTTTTGCAGAGCACAGAGCTCATTCCGTGAAGACGGTGTTTTGAATTGGCTGTGGGGGCGATGGGACTCTGGAAATTTGCCTGCTCCCAGAGTGCCACATTGTTACCGATTCATCAAATCTTTTGGTAAGACTCTTTCTGCGGCTTCTGCGTCCTGTTTTGTCAAAGTCGTACTGCTGCGACTAGTCTCTCCTTCCCGGAAGGTCTGCTGTGTTTGCTGTTTATGAGGGTTCGCTATGAAAGAACTGAAGTTTTCCTTAATGGAAGCAACTCCGTTTCATTACAGATGTTAGACGCAACTGTTTGTGAAATGTGTGGAAGTTGTGTGATTTGTGTTACAAAACTAACGGAGTTACGTCAATCAAAACTGCCTGTTTAAATCGGTTATACTTCGAGTGGCTTACCGTCGACTACGATGAGGGTTGAACTGTGTGTTGTTCTTCCTTTCAGATACAGTGAAGTCTAATTTAATCAGAGCCCCTTTCACTGTAACCATTTCAATTAAGCATTTGTAAAGCATTTTGGAGAGGTTGGTAGTTGACCCGCCCTGAGATTTTCTGTGCTAAATCCTGCTGAAATAAGAACTTACTTTTCCACCGTAATTGTTACGGGCAGCCTCGTAAACGAAGTTTGACATCTGAGTTTCGATTGCTTAGCTATTTGAAATAGTGGAGTATACATTAGTAAGAGCTGACCGATTCGTTACTTATGGTTAGTGTCTTAATGAAAAACATCTTAGAAGGCAGCGAGTTTGAGTTTCCTTTCATTTCAAAACAGCGTTTCGTGACTGTTCCTGCTGCATAATTAGGAAACGTAACTGTTTGCCAATTAATTTTGGGGGCACGTATGCTTTATTGGTTTTCTTATTCCTGTAACAGGAGTGCTACCCATTCATTGTTGCTTATTGAGCAGATGCTCGTTTTTTATTTGTTTATGTTTGGTTCTTAAATGGTAATATATTAAAATATGTGCCGCCCTTTGAAAAAATGTGCACTGCTACTAATTTTTTTTAAGGTTAGTTTTTAGTCTGCTGTAGCTCACGTTGTACGTGACCCTGCCGCATCCACCAGCACACCCGTCGAAAGCGAGTTCTCACCGCCCACCCAGTCTGTCGAATTATGCTGCCTGTCGCGGGGCTGAATTGTATCTGTATAAGTTCTCTTGGTTCTGTACTTATTTCACCGACGGACGAAACTTGTTGCTTACGTTGCTACTGTTATTACCAAATTTGCTGCAATCATTTAAAATATTATATTTAAAAGCCAATTGAAAAATTTTGTAAATGTTAAGGTTTTGATTATTAATATGCAGTTTGGCTGACTTCAGATACCTGTTAATGATTTATAGATTGCTTAGTTTCTTGACTGTTTAAAAGCTCTTTTGCTGAAGTAAACTGCTAATTTCATTCCCTCGTTAATGTTCGACAAGTTGTTTAATTTCTTACTTGATTTTAAAAATCATTTTACTGACGTCATGAGCTGTTATTTAAATAAAAGGTTATACAGGTTTTCAACTGCGAACGCTGCTTTCTTGCCTTCTGGCCCAGCACTAAGACCCCACACCCAATTCAATACCAACCTGACTGTCGCCGCCATACGACGCGACAACCAGCAGTGAAGGACTGGAGTTCCATTTCTTTTCGTAGCAGGAACGCTTTTGTTGTCATCCGGAGCACCCTCACAACTCAGCGGCAAATCGGCGAAATTTTGCACCAAGTTCTTTGCCCTTCATACACACGAACACAACTTCAATAATAAAGAAGGAAGCCTGAAGGTAAACGGATTCTGGCTTCCTGTGCTGCAGCGAACGACCGTCGCAGGTAGCAAGAGAACCGCACCTGAAGTGACCGCGGAGAAGCCCTTGGACGTCGGCGCGCCAGGCACATATAGTCTGCGACAACGAGCTCGGCTCCAGTCCACCACCTGCAATGGAGGGTGAAACTTTGGCAATGCCACCCACTCGTGCTGGCGAAACGTCAGAAAAATCATCAGTCGAACTTCGGCCCAAGAACCCGAGACAGAAGCCAACAGGCAGTCTGTCAACAAGTGGCCATGAAAGCTTTAACAATTTTGTGTTCCACTGCACGTACTCTGTACTGTAGTACACTGAACACGGCCTTGCTCACATGCTGTTTCGCTGACCGATTATGGAAGAAAATGTCATACGGAAGACCGTAAATAAAAGAAAATTATGCTAAGAAAGCAATAGTATGAGGATGAGATTCTCACTAACTCATAACTTACGATTTAAACAAAGTAAACAAAACACACACACACAAACCCACCAGCAATCCTCCATGCATCCCAAGCCTCATTCTGCTCTCACCCTCTCCTCCCACCCTTTACAGCTACCATTATCCCTCAGCCGGCACTTCAGCAGTGAGCAAGATCATGTGCGAAATTTTAAACGTGGTGTGACGTCGGTGGCATTTGTTACATCATATACAAAAAAATTACCTATATATTTTTATTTTTCAATTTATCAGCATGATTCTTTCTCTTAGGGATATTGTCCTTTCTTATCACTTTTACTGATATACATAAGTAAATATGAAACGGGTTCTTGAAGGGCCGCTGTTATTCATGTACCAACTTTAGATTATGAACGTGATGACTAAAATACAGTTGCCGTTAACGGAATTGAATGTAATTTTGTTAATTTCTATTTATTGATTGCAAAGCAAGACTCGAGAGAATTTCGATTTTTGCCGTGGAGCGGCCAAGATAAAACTTACTGAACTCATGTAATCTCTATAATTTAAAAACGTAAATTAATTATCTGTTGCAATTTGCAAAGGTTCTTACAACGAAATCTCTCGCATTTACATTTACTGTTAATATTTTGGAAAATAAATTAATACTTCGGCGCGTAATGGCCGACCAGAGGCTGCATCGGAAGATGAGCTTCTCGCAGCGCAAATTACTGAAAAAATTCTTATTAAAAAATAATTAGCCACTGCGAGCATTTGAGGTGACAATTATTACAAAGAAGCTCATTTTGTGATAATAATAACAATTTTATTTTAGCAATAAATACGAATAACTTAGATAAAATATGTGTAGCCGCTCAATGGCTGCCTTCCGTATAGTGAAACAAAACAGTGTGTGCCCCATAAAATACGTCCTTCCTCCTCGGCAGTACAATCGCGTCTCTTTCGAACCTTTTTTATTTTCAAAAACATTAAATAAATATGCTACTCTTAAATTATCGCTGCATATCAGTTGTTTCAAGAACATTAACTGTATGTTTTATACTAATTATATTCATAAAATACGTTAACTACGGTTTACAACCGATAAAAATGTCAATATTTATGTGACGTACCGTCACAGTGACCTATCAATTGGAAACCTGTACAATATGCTTCTATCACGCATGGATACATGAAAAGCACATAAAAATGTTTGTACATGTAAAATTTACAACCATACGTATGTAAAATGTTAGTAAGTAATAGACTGAAATGAGCCCTAAGGAATCACTAGAGAACTATAAAATAACACGCAATTACCTAGTTTTGTTTATATTACAGATCACTGAAGATCCCTAGCGAGAATAGGAGAAAGACGTTTAGCAGACATAAATAAAACATTTAGTTGCAAAAGACAGATTTTGACTCATCTACGTGATAAAACATAGTTTAAGTAAAAATATGCTACACTTCCTGTTATTAAATTTCTTTTTAGACAGTGGAGTATTCCCGTTATATTGGGATAATATGCAGTAAGATAAAATGTGTGTAAAATCTTATGGGACTTAACTTCTAAGGTCATCAGTCCCTAAGCTTACACACTACTTAACCTAAATTATCCTAAGGACAAACACACACACTCATGCGCGAGGGAGGACGCGAACTTCCGCCGGGACCAGCCGCACAGTCCGTGACTGCAGCGCCTTAGACCGCTCGGCTAAAGCCGCACGGCTATGCAGTAAGAAATGAAACCATGAATATAATTAGTAGTAGAAAGGCGTACTAAGAGCTTTACTACTGAGTATGTGGACTTACATTTCAGCAAGATACTGCCCACCTATAGACGGCGAGTTTGCGTTGCTTGTCTTCGTACTTACCAGACCATACCTAGGTCACCAGTTCGCTGGATTTTTCCCCAAGTGAGAACGTTTGGAGCATTACAGGCAGCGTCCTCCATCCGTCTCTGGATTTTCACCATCTAACACGCCGATCGGACACAATCGTTGCGCACCGTGGTCCTCTCGTGGAGCTGATAAGCGCTTACAATCTCTTATACAAAATTTGGCATTTGTGCTTGTAATCTGCATACACAGAGCATAATTTATGTAACAATGTTAACCTGAAGGAAGAGGGGGAGTGAATGTACTTTCATTGTCAGAACATTCACAGGAGACGCGATTCATATTCACTGATTACACAGTGCGACCTGCAACTAAACTACAGAATAAAGCACCCTATCTTCAAAACCTAGAAGTATGTTCATCAACGTAACGGGTCACAGGAAAGGCTCCATCCTGATGGCTTGTAGCTTCAAAAGTAATAGTCTTCAGATAATTCCATGAAAATCGGAGGAAGGCTATGCGTTTGGCCTTTTATTAAGCTGGGAATAGTGTTCCGAAAGACGGTAAACTGATATTCACTGGATATAGGGCGAGCAACGAACATATACTTGGAATAAATGATAATTAGTTGAAACCCTCAGCTGCCTACAGGGGTAATATCTCAATGGCGACAGCTGAAAATGTGTGCCCCGACCGGGACTTGAACCCAGGATCTTCTGCTTACATGGCAGATGCTCTATCCATCTTTTTTTTTTTCGTTGCATCTGCTCAGGGCGGACGTCGTAAGACATCCGTTTAGGTTCGTTGTTGATCGATTAACTCAGTTTTTTTGTTACAGAGGGTAGCTAACCCTCTGACCGAACACGCTGAGCTACCGTGCCGGCAAACTTTTCACTTTTTTTTTTATCTTTGTGTTTTGGTCGTTGCGGACGTCACATGATATCCGTTCAAGTTCGTTGTTGATCCTTTCACTCACTTTTTTATTTGCAGAGGCCATCCAGCTCTCTGACCGAACACGCTGAGCTACCGTTCTGAGCCACCGCGGACACAGTTGAATAGCGCGACTGCAGGGACTTATCTCTTGCACGCTTCCCGCGAGACCCACATTCCCAACTGTCCACAATCTACATACGTAACGTATCTAACAGACAGAGTTTCAAGTATCATCGTTTATTATAGAGAAGCTGCACGATCACCAATGGCATCTGTTCCTTCGAGAACAGTTACTATCTTCATATATATATATATATATATATATATATATATATATATATATATATATATATATATATATATATATACACTTGGAATCTAAGTGCACATGCGCGGTTACATTCGAAACAATATTCCTTGTCAAACTTAGTCTCTTACATAAGAGTATCGCTGCACACACTACAGCATACATAAAACAGGGGATGAATTTGTATGGTACACGAGAATAGGAACAAAATAGCCTACTTGCAGATGAAGCCTGCCGACTGGAAATTTCAAATCATTACAGAGAAGCTAACTTCTTTGACGCAGCAATTCACAGAACATGAAATAACCAGGGGAGTACACATCATTAACCGAGTTTACGGTAAGTACTGAATTAAATGGGTGAACAGCACTTGAAGATTCGTGCTCTGCATGCAAGATTACTAACACATGGTGGTACACGAGTTGTTTGAGAACCCGAGTTTTAAGGAAATACGAATTCGCTGTTCTGATAACGTTAGAGGAAACTTAATCCTGAAATGAAAATAATTATAACGCTCTACAAGCCAGACTAAATATTTCAATGTCTGGTGCTTAAAATTAACTGAGAGAAGAGTTCTTACCTCAGAGATGCGTTGCAAGTGTGGTGAATGCGCTCACGCCGACCGTACTATGTCTACGAGGAAGGTGACAGTAGGGATGAAGGTCAAGTATCTTAAGCCGCAGGAGAGAAAAAATCCACTCTGAGCACTACACAATAGTGACCATCTTCAAAGTTGGTAGTTCGAGGGTCGCCCAGAAAGTAAAGAACGACATTTTTTTTCTTCACCCAACTACAGTGGAACGAATGCGAAACTCTGTATGTCTGCGTTACTTAAAGCTTCCGGAGTACGCACGCAACTTTTGCAATTCCTCCGACAGATAGTGTAGCTGCAGCAATGTTTCAAAATGGCGTCTGTAAGTGATGCGCGTTACAAGCAGCGTGTCGTCATTGAATTTCTCACTGCGAAGAAAAAAGCTGTTGCGAACAAGCCCCTACCACGCCGTAGCGGAGAAGCGAGGCAACTGTTCCCCAATTGAAGCAGCTGATCGCCGCCATTTGCAGGCATGAATCCTAGTACTGGGGTTGTGATTTGAAGTATATGAGACGCAAAAAGAGCAAGTTGAAGCACAAATTAAACACATGTTTGTTTAAAAAAATACTGAGTATTCGAGTCTATTTTAAAAGTATACTTAAATGAATGAATTTTCCTTATTTCCGAAATACGTCAGCATAGAGACGCGAAATTTAAGAATGTAAGGCTCTTTCCTGACAAGGTGGAACGAGTTTACATAGCGTTATTTGCATAGATAATTACATGAAACTTTTAAAGCAGCAGAAAGTACGATTATATTTGCCCCTAACTCCTTTGCCATTGCAATATTAGTGGAAAGTCCATCACAGGTAACAGCTAACACACTGACATTTACATCATACAACATTGTAATGGCCATCTCCAATAACATGTCACTGTGAGTAGTGTTAATAAGCGAGATTTCTTTAGTGTTTACTAAGTTTTTAGCTTTTAGTTCTTCTAAAATATTTGCTAATCTGCAAATCTTCTGAGTCTGTCTTTTACACTTTTTGTTCACTGTTTTTAACTTAGTCTTATATTGCACAATTTTTGCTTCCTTCCTTTCTTCAATTTTTTCGAACTTTTCCTTCAGCTTACTTGGACTTGAGGGGAATGAATAATTGTGGTCTCCAGTGTAACCAGAAACGTGCACGTCCACAGACGTTTTCTGCTGCCTCAACATTTCTTGGCTTTGGCTTTGGAGGTTTCCTTGCCTTGGTGACCTGGAAAAGGAACGTTCAAAATTATGCACACTGACAGTATTTCCACACTAATTAGCCTAGGCCTATATTGCACGATTTCCAGGACACTATACCTTTTTCAAATGAGTTGGAAATCCAAATACTGTCGGTATAGCATCGTTCTTCAGTTGATGTCTATTTACATAATTTTCCATGAAACAATTCTCTTCAAAAAGAAGAGAGCACAGCAAATGATTTGCTGTCAGTTGGGAGTTCTCTCTCCGAGTAGCAACTATCCATTTTCGATTTAGAAAATCATTTGTAAGGGGAAACCTAATCAAAAATTTAACGCTCATGATGTATAATTTCTCCATGAAAATACTATATACAAGTAATAGAAAGTAACAAACAACCATAAATGACTGACCTGTGAAATATAATATTGTTTCCGTCTTTGTCTTTGCTTCCATTCTTACTGTTACAGTTAAAAGCAGCACACGAACGAACCATGTTTACACACTGTTTCCCTGCAAATGGCGGCTTCTATCACGTTCAATGTGGGGACGCGACACTAGCGCCAATGCGCGGTCTAGTTTTTATTTAATAAGTCTGTGGTTGCGAACATTCATGAATGTTTGTATGCAGTAGACAGAAGCACGGTCAGTCCCTGGGCAAAGAGGGTGACGCCATTGCGGCAAGGCGGTTCGGCAGAACTCCAAGATTGGTGACGTTCCAGGAGGCCATCCACAGTTGTCACACCTGACAAGATGCAGCTTGCTAACGCTGTCATTCTCGAGGACGTACAGATAACGACTCGGCAACTGGTGCTGAAGCTATCAATAGGCAAAGAAAGTGTGGATGAAATCAGTGCAGAAGTGACTTCGTGACCAGAACAGGGGGTCATACCGAAAGGGCGTACACGCCCTTTGTGTCTCCCTGGAGGAATGCCATAGAACGGGAAGGAGATTATGTGGATTGAGTTCAGTAAATAATTACTGAAGAAAGAAAGTGGTACATTACTTTCTGGACGACACTCGCATATTCTTAGACAATCGTTGCCTCTCAAGCTAAGGAAAGCAACTAGTACAGGACGAGTCGAACTGTTTGAAAATTCTCCGGCACTCACTTGGGGCAAGCGCACCAACAGGGTGGGTATCCCATACGAACACACATGTGGGAAGGCAAGAATACACGTATTATTTTGCTAAAATGGGATACAAGTCTTTTACAAAGCACTTGTTTATTCAGCAGGCGCTAAGGGCTATATACCGGGTGATCAAAAAGTCAGTATAAATTTAAAAAGTTAATAAACCACGGAATAATGTAGATAGAGAGGTAAAAATTGACACACATGCTTGGAATGACATGGGGTTTTATTAGAACCTAAAAAAAAGTATTACTAGACGCGTGAAAGATCTCTTGTGCGCGTCGTTTGGTGACGATCGTGTGCTCAGCCGCCATTTCGTTATGCTTGGCCTCCCAGGTCCCCAGACCTCAGTCCGGCTTTGGGGTTACCTGAAGTCGCAAGTGCATCGTGATCGACCGACATCTCTAGGGATGCTGAAACACAACATCCGACGCCAATGCCTTATCATAACTCCGGATATGCTTTACCGTGCTGTTCACAACATTATTCCTCGACTATAGCTATTGTTGAGGAATGATGGTGGACATATTGAGCATTTCCTGTAAAGAACATCATCTTCGCTTTCTCTTACTTTGTTATGCTAATTATTGCTATTCTGATTAGATGAAACGCCATCTGTCGGACATTTTTTGAACTTTTGTATTTGTTGGTTCTAATAAAACCCCATGTCATGACAAGCATGTGTGTCAATTTGTACCTCTCTATCTGCATTATTCCGTGATTTATTCAGTTTTCGAATTTATATTGACTTTTTGATCACCCAGTAAATAATATATCAGTAAATAAACGGTCAGTATAGCCACGTTACACGGTGTTGTTAACCAGAGGATTAATTTCACCGCATTTGATTCCTATTTAACAACTACAATCTTCCGGCAGGAAACGACAGTTTTCCAAAGAAAAATTCGTTTCAGACTGGCAGTAATACACTTCAACATGAATAGAAGCAACAGTTCACGAGTATATTCTATCATAGTGTGTACACTTTGGTTTTTTATTGATAACCGCAGTAAGTGACATTTCGAATTTGTGATTTTCTTCAAATGTGGCTATAAGAATTCTTTACATTATCGCAATACATCAGATCTGTTTTATTATTCCAGATCTCTGTGTCTGTCGTGTCCTGTTTAGGAGGACTGCTAGGGCACAAAGAATGTTGCGACCCAGAAACCCGACAGCAAACTGAGGCCGCGGATGAAGCAACGCGAAAGAACAGAAAGCAGAGTTCGCTAGGAACGTAACGGTAGCTCGCACCTGACGACACAGGCGTTTTCACGTGACGAAACCTTCACACAACCGTACCTTCGAGGTGCAGGGCCTATTAAATAAAGCACGGAACATATTACACACACGCACTTAATAACAATCTGTTTGTAACTAACTATTTCATCTCTCATTCAATACAGTGAACCAATAGTTCTGTTCACTCAACTCTTAGACGGTAATGGAAAACAGTATGAAGGTAGGGTCCCTAAGAAAGAAATGCACAATATTTGAAGCATACATTTGTCGAATTTATTATGAAAGTAGTGGATTCATCTAAGACATGACGGAATAGCGACGCTTCTTTCATAACAAGAGTAACAAAATAAAGCGTTTGTATTTCCTGGATGGAAATTCGTATAAAAGTGCTCACTTCCCTGTTATGTTATTGCGCTGTTTCTATTTTGTCCAGTCTCCGTTCTTCCTAATATCACAAAAATTCTCTTCGGCCTTTGTTTACTTAGGGTTTGTAGCTCTTGTAGTGAAACTGTCGCCCACTCTTCTCTAGTCGCTCTTTTCAGTTCACATACGGCCTTAAATTGCCTTCCATTGCGGTAAACACGTCTTACAAATATTCCCCAAAGGTTGTCCATGGGGTTAAAATGCAGTCTCCGTGCAGGCCAGGGCATACCATCGATATCTGTTTCTCAAAGCCACTTTTTTGTGGTTCAGAAACCTGGACAGATGCATTATCTTGTTGAAGCATTAGACTTACGTCTCCATACGTTCTGATCCATTGTGTCTTTAGCGTTTCAGTGTACATATTAGAGTTCATTCTAGTGCTGACACAAGCAAACTGTAATTTTCCTTCAGTGCAGAATGCTTCCCAAATCATAACACTTCCACCGCCAAAATTTCAGCTCATTCTTACCTGATGCTCTGTTTTCAGATCATGCCAATCATACTGAAATCCAAGCGAACCATCTAAAGTAAACTTGTTCTCAATCATTGAAGATCAATTTATCCCATCCTTAAGTCCATGACATACGTTTTTCAGCAAATTCCGGTCTACCCTGTTTATGTTTTTGGGTGTAGGGGTAGGTCTCTGCAGTCGTTTCTTGAATGCAAGATGATTTCATTTGATAATATTTGTCGTACACGTCTCGCAGTTTCTGACAGCTGTAAATCGCCAACAAGTAGAAAAGAACATCGGTTTGCGGTCAGTGCTTTGCACAATATGAAACGAGACTCGTCCGACTAGGCAACGTGTTTCGTCATCAACAGTCCAATGTCGGCGTTGACGGCCTCAGGAAAAGCGTAAAGCTTTATGTCGTGCAGCATCGAGGGCACATGAGTGGGCCTTCGGCTCCGAAATCCCATATCGATGAAATTCATTGAATGGTTCGCAAGCTCACACATGATGATGGCATTGAAATCTGCAGCAGTTTGCGGAAGGGTTGCACTTTTGTCACGTTGAACGATTCTCTTCAGTCGTCGTTGGTCCCGTTCTTGCAGGATCTTTTTCCGGTCGCACCGATGTCGGAGATTTGAAGTTTTACCGGATTCCTAATATTTAACGGTACACTCGTGAAATCGTCGCACGGGAAAATACCCGCTTCATCGCTACCTCGGAGATACTGTGTCCCATCGCTCGTGCGCCGACTACAACTCCTCGTTCAAACTCACAACGTGCCATTTTAGTAGCAGTAACAGATCTGACAACTGTGCTAGACACTTGTTGTCTTACATAGGCGTCACCGACCGCAGCGCCGTGTTCTGTATTTGAATACCCATGCATGTACCAGTTTGTGTAAATCAGTGTATTTGAACGGTTCAGATTCTTGGCGATTCGACGGTTAGAGAGTCCCATTTCCTTCTATGCAATGATTTTTGCTTTTCAATCACATGATTTTTGTTTTTTCATCATATGACAACTGTTTCCCGCCTGACTATGTCACAATCGTGGTGTATAGTATAGTATACGCACTGTCACTAATGGTGTCTGTTTTCTACCTGCAGGAAAGGAACGTACACACACACTAACACCGCACAGAGCCGATTGCCTTTATAACCCGTTCTCACCTGAATAGCTGATGTCTTGTTATGTACTGCACAACTTACGTCAAATGCGATACCGTTTGACTCCATTTGTCAGTATACTGGATCTCATGCTAATGCATGTAGATTGTGTGCAACTATTCCAACCGAGAATGTTAATTTTCGTACAAATATCCATGCCCTTATACTGATTTCCACTACCGCATACGTCCATCATGCTCTGTCACTAATATTCAATTTCTATGCGGCACCTCAATGTAGAATGGTTGTCTTGAACCGCGAGTTAAGTGACTCCTAACAGAAAGACTAGTCGAAGAGAGAGAATTAAATTTGAAAGGATCAAACCAATCGTACCACATAGCTGAGGGTCCTATAGAGAGTAACCCTCAGAGATCGCAAAGCGATACACAACGAGCTGACTCAACGCCACGGTCAGAATAATATGGAGATAAAACCAGAAATGCGGCTTCCTTTTAAGAAAAAAATGGAATGGAAAATGACGGATATTAGCAGGTTATAACATTTTCATATCATAATAGGCAGTGTAAACTGTAAAAAACAGTTGTCAACTGAAGTCATCCAAAAGACACACGAAGGAATCAAACCTACATCAATAGTGAACTACAAGGTACTACGGATCTCCGAGCTCACCAGTCTGTGTCAGATGGAGAGAACATCCAGAAGGTTGTATCACATATTTCAAACAGAACATGAAACAGAATTAGGCGTAGTAGATATACAAGATGCAAAAATCTTTACAAGTTCGTTTTTTCTCAGACCTCGAAAAACAAAATCTTAACGGTATACAGAAATTTCAAACACTCTTAGAACACGATATTTGAGGCAGGTCCATACAAACTTCTGTCGCAGCGAATCAAAGCTACTGCTGTAGTTATTACGCTGACGGGTTGGCTGTACAACAATTGAATGATAAAGTCAGAATGATTAGTATCTACTGCAGAAATTGTTTTCCCCAGTGAAGACCCTAACACACACACTCTGGAATACACACAACAAATCACTACACACAGAATACACTGAAGGGTGTCTTCAGGGCAAGATGTGGCTGCGCAAGTGACAGCTAAACTGAAGATTTGTAGGTTTCCGAGCCAATGTCATCTTGTCAGACGGTCTGCAATAGTCAGGACCACAGATGTCAGCACTCCAGAGTTTTCTGTTAAATGATACACTGATACTGCAAACAATTCCAGAGGTCTGGAAGACCACCAAAGCGGTAATAATTAAAAATCAAGTGACAAAACCCTCGTGGAATGCTAATCACAGAGGCCAGTTTTGCGTATCAACGGGCTGTGTGACCGACTCCGGGACAACAGGGAACTTTATGACTTCACCCAGCGCTAGCACGGGTTTATTTGTAGGAAGGAGTTAACGGCATCATCAAACAAGCACTCCATATAGCAGATAGTCCCCATAAACGTATGCAGTTACAGTAGTGATCTATAGGCAGGTGACCTCGACAAATTCTGGTGACCTGTGATGTCCCTAAAGATGAGAGAACATAGGATACCTACAACATTTCTCAAAACCTTTTGTACTGGTTGTGGAGACAATGGTATGCAGTGAACTACAACAACGCAACAATGCAAGATCGTCCCTTCTTTTTGCAACCGCGCTCATCGCACCCACAGCCTTCGTCAGGTAATTTACTGGCACAGGGTGATGTTGTGTCAGAGAAACAACCATGCCTGTCTTCCACATTGAGTCGCTGTACAAACATTTCCTTTCACTTACCACTCATTGCTCTCGGTCATAGGGCTAATCATTCTAAATAAAGAGATGATGACTTTGATTATGGTAGCGGGAAGCTATCACACGAATAACCTGAATTGATTAGTGTAAATCGCATTCATTCAACGCCGCATCATGTGCGAACATCCATAATGTTCAAATAATGTCGTTAACATTCCGTCTACAGTACATAATCTTCAGATTCGTTGTTAATTAACAGTTCAGTGAAACCTAACACTGATATTTGTATCATTACTGATTTGAACAGTTATTCTTACCTCTGTAGTGAACATTACTGTTACGAGGGTTGGAACTTTAACGGTGACAACACTACCGTGGGTACGCGGCGCAACAGATTCAAATAATTTTACTTACGCCTATCTTACCTCAGCGCAAATGGACTACCCCTTCCCACCCCTTTCCACAGTTCGAGATGATCAGCCTCGTATAGCGGGCTGAATAATGTAGTGATGTCACGATGTTTTCGACACAGCAACAACGGGAGTCGGATAAAAATTCAATATGACGGAGAACTTGTAGCACGACAGTCTCATAAAGATCTTTAAGACTCTAGCTGGGAATCTCATTGTCTTACAGAGCGGTGGATAGGTGAGTAAAAGCCAATACGTGACAGACACTCGTCAGCCGTGTCGGTCCCGTGTTAGTGAACAAGTCTCTGATCTTGACGCGTTGCTTGACAGTGCCCGACACCTAACGACTCGAGACCTGGCCATAAAGATAAAATTAGCGCATACGACTGGGCTTCACATTCTGAAGGAACTCCTTGCCATGAGAAAAATTCTATCATGATGGATTCAGCATGATAGAAATGAAGGCGTATCTACGATATGAGGTTGTTCGTACCTAGTCGGAACGCTGAGAGTGAGAAGGTAGTGCTTTCTTACCCACTGTCATTGTGCTGGATGAGACATGGGCTAAATTGTACGAGCCCTAAACGCCGATCATACGAATAGCGTCAATGTCACCACGACAATCGAAATTACGCCAGAATCTCAGCAATATGAAAGTAATGGTTATCCTCACACACGACTGTGATGGTGTTGTCCTAATGCTTACCGTTCCCCAACGGCAGAACGTCACTTCACTGTATTACTCTTCATTTTTGGAATACGTTCTGCGGCCAGTTTTGAAAAAGAGGCGGAGACACTGACTGAAACACAACCAAATCTGCGAGACGATACATTAGCGCTTACACTACAAGCTGATTTGCTCGATCGATGAGACTCAGAGCTACTCCACAATAACTTTGACAAGATTACTAAGTTCAAGGAAGCACTTGGAGGCGTTCCCTTCTGAAATGTCACACAGATTTGTCGAACAACAGACTGCTGCCTTCGATCAACGTAATTGGAGCTGCTAAGAGTGTCCTGCGATTTCCACATCGCTCACTATGGGAACTCAAATGGGAATGCCTAAAGGAAAGGCGACGTTCTTTTCGAGGAACACTCTTGCGAAAATTTAGAGAACTGGCATTTGAACCTGGACGCGGAACGATTGTACTGCACCAACACACTTTTCGCGTAAGGACCATGAGGATAATATACGAGAAATTAGGGCTCCTATGGAGGCATATAGGCAGTCGTTTTTCCTTCGCTCTAACTGCGAGTGGAACAGGAAAGGAAATGAATGGTAGTGGTACAGGGTACCCTCCGACACGCACCGTACGATGGCTTCCCGAGCTCGTCTGTACATGTAGATGTACGGGTTGTACACAATGCTGGTCACCTCGGGTGTAGGACTCGTCTCAGCGCGGATGAGTTCTCAGGACCATCTCTGACCAATGTCTGCCCAGTTCGGTTAGCCTTATCAGTACTCCATACTTTGAATAGTTCGTTTCCTATTACTAAGCTGTTTACGCTATCATTAATGCATTAATGTTAACATTCCTTTGGTGTAGTTAATACATAAATAGACTTTACCTGGTAACCATATATATTTGATAGTTCTCGAACTTTGTTAATAGTTAATAATCAATTTCGACGTTTTGGCACCTGTTTAGTTGGTTACATCCTGACTTAGTGTCTCACACATTTAGCCATCCCCTTCCCCTTGCTCCAATCCTGAGACAGGTAAAGACAGCTAGCGGCAGCAGGACCACCTGCTGTTCTCCAGTGTTTGAACGAGAAGTGGGTGCTAAACCATGCGGTTAATGAGTCATTCTACTAATCGCTTTCTTTAATATTGTTGTGTTTGTTGCACTGTAGCCGTCTGCTGATTTTTAGCAGAATATAAGGAGCCATAAAAATGTCGGAAACATATTGTTTTACTTAATGAAGATTTCATAAAACGAATCATGGAATTACGCCCTCAAGGATCACTGAGCAATTTTTGTAGGTCTTCAATACCTGTTCCCTTCCTCAAACTTTGGAATGGAGTGCAAGAAAAGGAAGAATAGGTGCGTATGCAAATGACATATTGGTTCTGGTTTAAGGTGACTACAGCTCTATACTGGAAGAGAAAACATGTATCTTGCTATAGAAAACATGACGAGGACGTATTCACATTCAAAACCATATAACTACTCTTAAAAGGGAAGCTTCAGACAAAAACCTGATTTAAGTCAAGGGACATATATGTAGACCTGTAGATATCTAGGAGCATATATATATGCACACACACACACACACACACATATATATATATATATATATATATATATGAAATAATGAATTATATCGAACATACCAACATAGCGACAGTTACAGCCGGCAAGTTAGAGCACAAACTACGCGTAGTTGGCTCTCCCACGTACAGACCACCCATACCAGGAGCCCAGATGCACTAAAAGTATGGTCATATAAACTCTGCTGTAGGAGGTATAAGACGGTACTCCGCCTGACGCAAAGGGGTGTGCTTACTGGTGCCTGTGGAAGAACACCAGTGTATATATTTCTTACCATTCTGGGAATCTACCCAGTTGCTGCAGTCATTGTGTGGTAGGGGGTATGATAGAAGCTTCGCAAGAAAGACCCAGAAGAACTAAAAAAGTAACAATCACCAGAACAGAGCAGATGGTCCAGATATGAAACAGCACCGTCGATTTACCACAGCAGACGTTCGGATACGAAACTTAACGGCCAAAGAAGTACAATTTGGGAAGGTCAGTCCCAGTCGGGACGTCACTTAGTTCTTAGCTATCTCATTTACTCTGAATCACAGGAGAGATATAATGCACCCCTTAGCTCACAAATTAACTGAAAACTGAAGTTCTCTCTTAAGAAGGACATCAACAACAAGGACAAGTTACAGGCGAGTAGATTTAAACTGAAGGCACAGCCAGCAACGGACGTGAGGAGGGCTAGATTAGGGAGAGAAAGAGGAAAGAATACGACGAGGGAAGAGAGCAGGCAGAAAGTGGCGAGATGAGAAACGAAAATATAAATAAACGTAGCTGAAAGACGATGGAAGCATTTGCTTTACTGTGTGACTCTGAGAATCTGGCCATATATGTTCCTTCTTAAGAAAGAAGTTATAAGGTTTAAAAAAGGAGTGTTTCAGCTTTTTCGCAAATGCACAAAATTGAGGCTAGCTTGTTCCAGAGGCAGACATCAGTAACAAGACTGAACAAATGGTTCAAATGGCTCTGAGCACTATGGGACTTAACTTCTGAGGCCATCAGTCCCCTAAAATGGTTCAAATGGCTCTGAGCACTATGGGACTTAAGGGGCTCCGGAACGCCCTATACTTGCAATGTTAAAATAACGCTTATAAATTACATCTTTCCTCACAAAGTATTTGCGGTAGGAAGTTGAACTTTTTACAGATTATTTATTGGAATGTGGGCTACAACTTAACACAGGGATTTTACAAAATTTTAGTTCAGTTATTAAAGATGATTTTTTTTCAATTGTAATGAAAATTCACAACATTTTTTTGCAATTTTTTATTTGTATATTCAAAAATATACAGTTTTTTGGAAAAAGGCTGTGGTAAATTATGCAGAAGGTACTGTGTAACATTTACTGAAAGTTTGAAACAAATATGTTTGGAAGATCCTTAGAAAACATGTAATTAGTATGAGAAAATAAAAGTTTTGGGAATCGAGCGACAAAGATTGGATTAACTTTTTAGTGCATTCCAGGTCCATAGGATGGATTATCTTCATCCTCTGCAAACTCCTCCTCCAGCTTCTCTTGTTCCTCCTCCTGTTTACTCTTGCTTGTATTTCTAGACTCTTTACAGCCCTGTCTGCAGCCCGAAGGCGTTCCTTGTCTAAAGCAAGCATCGCTCGTTGTTGTGTTCGTAGATTTTGCTACCATTTTCTTCAGTTGCAGTTACTGCAACACTGTTCCAAAAGGTGGTCATGTATGAACACTTATCACATTTCAGTTGTATTTCACTAGCAAGTCCTACGTGCTTTATTATGGAGAGTTCCAGACCAACTTCACTACAATGAAACATCTTACACAGTTTGAAAAAATTCCTTTGAGAACCGACATATCAAATATTTCATTCACATCCGATTCGCCCATAAAACATTCATAGTTTTCACTCATTGAACCAAGCTTCTTCTGTGAAGTATTTTCTTTCCCACTTCGACTGCTATGGGCAGGTGTACTTGAGAGGTTAGGTTCACTCACTTGGTTATCGTCTTTATTGTTTACAGTAATAACACATACCTTTGGCTTTCCAACATTTCTCCTTTTCTTAAAAGCCTTCAGAGGATTTCTAATAACTTTACTTTTACTCATTATTATACTTCAACAAAACAGAGACTCAAGAAACAGAATTAATTACGAATGTTTTCGAGATAACGACAGAGTAAATAAACATGAAACAATCGACAATCACACCAGCGATATATATTGAACCATCACAGGTTAGCCACAACACATACTTTATCTCACATCACTAAAATGTACCTGATGAACACGGACGTTAATAATAACACCATTTGACAGCAGTTTAACAGCGCCACAGTGGGTCACGCCCATGTAGAACACATTTCAAAAAAAATTTAAAAATAGTTGTAGTCTTCGGAATTGAATAAATTATATATCTATTAAAAGGTTATAGTCTGCAGATCAGAAAACGCAAAAAAGTAAAAATTGAACTTTTCATGAGAAACTTTTCATGATTTTGAGCCTTTCTGGAGCCCCTTAACTACTGAGGTCATCAGTCCCCTAGAACTCAGAACTACTTAAACCTAACTAACCTAAGAACATCACACACATCCATGCCCGAGGCAGGATTCGAGGTTCCAGACTGAAGCGCCTAGAACCGTTCGGCCACACTGGTCGGGCAAGATTGAACATACCCCTTGGGATCTCCCAGAGAAAGAGGCTATACGATTCCATCCCTCTCTGTACTACATCATTTTAATTGTGTTAATTACAAATTGTCCGCTTCCTTAGCTGAGTGGTAAACGTAGACGGCTGCTGTGCGAAGAATCCGGATTCGATTCCTGGTGCTGTGAATGATAAGGGGAAGGGACTGATAAGGGGAAGGGGTGCGCTCAGCCTCGTGAGGGAAGCTGAGGAGGCCTCTGAATGAGACGCAGCTGCACCACGGTTTGGAAAGTTGGCAATGCGGCAGAGAGAACTGTGTGCTGACCACATGTCCATCCATATCGCATCTGCATCACGTCACAGCAAGGCAGAGGACGAATTGGCGGCCGGTCGACATCCCTTGGGCCTTCGAGGCCTGGAAGAGCAGCTGTTTCCTTTTTATTATACACTGCAGTGATTTTGTTGATTTTTGGAAGCTGCAGTAGTGACATTATTCAGCACGCTAACGTATGTCGCATCAACGGGTAGTGTGAAAGTGTAGCTCTGTAGAGATTACATTTTATGTTTTATCTTTTATTGTCTTGCTGTATTCATTATATTTAGCAATAAATGTCAATGCATTCAAACAATACATCAATCAAAAAGCTAATGTACGTCTCTTTGCCTTAAGGGAGCTATTTTTCAACTTTAGAAGGGAGGCTACGAAAGAGAACGCCATATTCTAACGTGTGAAGTAACACCGACAAACTTCGAGTGATGCAGAAGGTGTCTTTAGGAATTAGGAACAAGATGAGGGTAGGAATCGTGATGATTACAAACTTTCAGTGATGATGGAAAAGTTTAAATGTATCAATTTCAGTGAAGGGACGCCTTATAGCGCGGACCGGTACGGTAGGTAACTTTCAGGGTGGTACAACGGACCAAAACAAGCAAAAAATGACAAGTAAACGTGGGCTCTAAATGATATACCTTAAGACTTATAAGCTATTATTCAACAGAGGTGATTTGTTTCATAGTAGTGAAAATAAACAACGTTTCTTAGTTCCTCAGGCATGCATTTTTGAGTCGATGTTTATTCTTGACCCGTTCATTTCCGGACCAGAGTTCCTCTACTCAGACTGCTTCGCCATCATCCCTAAAAGTTTGTAACATCATCACGCAATCACCCTGTATACAGGCTCAACATTAAGAAAACCGACAAACTGCACGAACCTTACTGGAAATGGAGGAAAAATGATCCTATGAATATGTGTCCGGAAATGGACTGTGTGTGTGCAACGATAATAAATTTTCCCGAAACACAGTACAGAGCAGCATTACATCCACAGCTCAACAGATGTTCAAAATGGCCTCCATGGGATTGCAAGTGATAGGGATAATGCAGAATCGTACTTTGACTTGCATCGTTACTTGTCTGGAGCTGGCACTATCCTGGAGAACCCGGTCCTCCAAATCTGGTATACGCACAGTCCGCCGCATCCCTACACTTTCCTCTGTCTGCAACGACCCATGATCACACAAACGCTCTAAAAGGGTTTGAAACGTTATGTGATGTGGTTGATGTGGAGTGGTGTGACAGTACTTGTTCTGGGTATAGCCGTGCTGATTCTCGAAGTATTCTGTTTGCTTGGCTGTACATAAAACATCATCTCGACTTTTTTCCGACGTCAGCATCGGACCATTCGCTGTTTGCAGTACGCTACGTCAACCACACTGCCTGCCACACACAAGAAATACACGGCACTAGGCCGGAGGAACTTTCATTCGTCGGTGCTATCTACGTGGCAACGATTCATTTTCGGACATATTTCTTTCATTTCCAGTCCGGAATCCGTCCCTGCAGTTTGTCGGTTTTATTAATGTTCACCTGTATAAACACATAATATACAGGCGCCGGCGCCTGTAACTCCGACTTTATGTAGCGTCGTTGGATGACGTTTCCGGAAACAGGTTCCTGTTCTCATTTTCTTTCTGAAGACACCTTCCATATCCCCTCGAAGTCTGTCAATGTCATTTTGAAACACCTCGTATACGATCACTTACAGTGTGCCTATAGTGTGCTGTCAACTCAATCACGCACAAGCACACTCAATTATTTACACAGTGACGAACTGTCCACACTATTCCACATAGGCTCGTTCACACATTCACTGTTTTCAAATAAATACCTATCCATTCTCTTTGTCACTATCACCCAAATGAACAATGTGAGTGCGGGAGGGTCTTGATCCCATCCTCACAAATGAACCGTTTGTAGTCACGGCAAGACAGACCGACTTTCAACTGCGATAAACATGGTCTCATGATCGAATGCTTACTTGGTGCACCAAGTACGGAGATTACAACGAGCATCACCGACACCGCCGAGCAAACACCGCTTGTAATCATTAAACCTGAGAGCCAATCAGACCGCAAAATCCACACCTTTGACCCGTCTCTAGGTAACACCTGCATTAAATGATATGCAGGCATCTTGGATCTAAGGTCCACAAACTCGACAATCTGTGCCCATTCACTTCGTCTTTCATTAGACCGATACCCTGAGGCTTTATGCGGTAAGGATTATCCAGACGTGTAGAATCTTTCAGGGTGGCACCTTGTAAGAGGTCCGAGCAGATGTAATTTCGATGTATTGCTCATGCGCTGCCTGCGATATGCAAGGTATAAGAAAATCTCTGACCAGAGAGCAGTGTTGACTGCAGTAGGAACTGTGTAGCTGTAGCAGTAAGTTGTTGCTAGTCTGGAGTCTGCTCTGGTCTGGTATGGTGTATCGTGTTGGCTGGCCCGGTCGCGGTGCAGCGATGCCGGAGCCTGAGTATTATTGTATATGGTAAAAAGCAGCCTCGCGCATATCTAGTAATGTTATCTCAAGTGCCATGTAAATGTTTAAAAAAAATCTTGTAATAATAATCTTCTTCATAAAAAGTAACTTTTAATAACCATTCATTTCAATTTAAAGAATTTACTAATTTCTCCGATCCATGATCATCCCGATTATTGCAATATAAAAATCAGTTGCTTCCTTTCATAAATGACAGATAGGTCGGCCAGCATTGCACAGAGCTGTGCCGGAAAAATTTATTGTAAGAGCAGATATATCCGGCGACTTCATTGAGGTAAGAATTTTTCCTTTTTTTATTCAGAATGATCTTTCAGGGCCATGACGCAGCACTGCTGTCGTCCAAAATTTACCAGGTTAAATTCACAGTGAATTATTGAAAAGTCATAAGTGAGCGACAATTTAATTGAGAGGTTACTTACATTGTCTTATTACCAGGTTACTTAATATATTTTTTTTATTGGGACGTTACACTGAATGTGAACGACATAATTATAATTTTTACTGTTGACAGGTTTAGGAATTTTTCTGTTATGAGGTCACGCTAAATGTGAATGAATTTTGAGCTTAGATTAAATCAGAAAGAATTTTGTGGGTAGATTAAATGTAAATGAATTTTGTGAGGAGGTTACACTGTGAAAGAATTTTGTTTTGAGGTTACACTAAAATTAGAATCATATCCATTTTTTTTTTTTTTTTTTTTTTTTTTTTTTTTTTTTTTTTTTTTTTTTTTTTTTTTTTTGTGGGGACGTTACACAGACGTGTAGAATCTTTCAGGGTGGCACCTCACTACTTCATATGGATTTCAGCCTTCCACTAAATAGCAGAACCTTTCCGTATACATATAAAGCAACTTCAGATCTGCATGTGGCATTTGGATATGTCCAACACCTACATTTACACATTTCACGAACTCTACTGAAACCTGAGCATAATCTTTTGAGCAACAATTTCTTTACTGCAACTTAAAATTTGAAGTAGCGATATAATCCCTGGCACCAAACACCCATCCCATTTCTGTAATACATAAATTTCGCGATGGTTTCTCAAATTCTCCATGGTTTAGCCGAATACTCAGTTGTCCAGTAATTTGAAGAGATCTTATTAGAAGTCACCTGCTTTATCTGCTTCAATCAGTCACGTTGGTTGAAGGAGTACGTTGATGTTAACATCAAAGAAAGAGCCCACACGACGTATGACTTTGGAAAAGATTCCTTTAAATTAATGAACAACGCAGAATTCGGTAAAACCAATGACAATTTGAGAACCCAGGTTTCTTTAAATTAATGAACAGCGCATTATTCGGTAAAACCAAGGAGAATTTGAGAAACCACATAGCAATTGACATAGTAAAGACATGGGATCGACTTTATGGCGCAAGGGATTATATTACCAGGCCAAATTTTAAATTACTCATTATTTTCATGAAGAATTTGTCACTCTAGAGATAGCTAATATTCGATGGAGTAGATACGTACAAGTAATGCAACACACTTTTTTTCTGAAAGCAGATTGGTTTTATTCAGCATTCCAATACATTCTTTTATGTACAAAACGTTATTTTTCAACATAATCTCCGTTCAATGAGAGAGCCTTAGTTCATCTTGCTGAGAGAGACCGAATGGTAGCACTCTACTGCTCAACGTCGGAGCCAGAATCTTTTTTCTCATCAGTCTACTGAGTGGTTTGATGCGGCCCGCCACGAATTCCTTTCCTGTGCTAACCTCTTCATCTCAGAGTAGCACTTGCAACCTACGTCCTCAATTATTTGCTTGACGTATTCCAATCTCTGTCTTCTTCTACAGTTTTTGCCCTCTACAGCTCCCTCTAGTACCATGGAAGTCATTCCCTCATGTCTTAGCAGATGTCCTATCATCTTGTCCCTTCTCCTTATCAGTGTTTTCCACATAGTGCTTTCCTCTCCGTTTCTGCGTAGAACCTCCTCATTCCTTACCTTATCAGTCCACCTAATTTTCAACATCCGTCTATAGCACCACATCTCAAATGCTTCGATTTTCTTCTGTTCCGGTTTTCCCACAGTCCATGTTTCACTCCCATACAATGCTGTACTCCAGACGTACATCCTCAGAAATTTCTTCCTCAAATTAAGGCCGGTATTTGATATTAGTAGACTTCCCTTGGCCAGAAATGCCTTTTTTGCCATAGCGAGTCTGCTTTTGATGTACTCCTTGCTCCGTCCGTCATTGGTTATTTTACTGCCTAGGTAGCAGAATTGCTTAACTTCATTGACTTCGTGACCAGCAATCCTGATGTTAAGTTTCTCACTGTTCTCATTTCTGCTACTTCTCATTACCTTCGTCTTTCTCCGATTTACTCTCAAACCATACTGTGTACCCATTAGACTGTTCATTCCGATCAGCAGATCATTTAATTCTTCTTCACTTTCACTCAGGATAGCAATGTCATCAGCGAATCGTATCATTGATATCCTTTCACCTTGTATTTTAATTCCACTCCTGAACCTTTCTTTTATCTCCATCATTGCTTCCTCGATGTACAGATTGAAGAGTAGGGGCGAAAGACTACAGCCTTGTCTTACACCCTTCTTAATACGAGCACTTCGTTCTTGATCGTCCACTCTTATTATTCCCTCTTGGTTGTTGTACATATTGTATATGACCCGTCTCTCCCTATAGCTTACCCCTACTTTTTTCAGAATCTCGAACAGCTTGCACCATTTTATATTGTCGAACGCTTTTTCCAGGTCCACAAATCCAATGAAAGTGTCTTAATTTTTCTTTAGTCTTGGTTCCATTATTAGCCGTAACGCCAGAATTGCCTCTCTCGTCCCTTTACTTTTCCCAAAGCCAAACTGATCGTCACCTAGCGCATTCTCAATTTTCTTTTCCATTCTTCTGTATATTATTCTTGTAAGCAGCTTCGATGCATGAGCTGTTAAGCTGATTGTGCGATAATTCTCGCACTTGTCAGCTCTTGCCGTCTTCGGAATTGTGTGGATGATGCTTTTCCGAAAGTCAGATGGAATGTCGCCAGACTCATATATTCTACACACCAACGTGAATAGTCGTTTTGTTGCCACTTCCCCCAATGATTTTAGAAATTCTGATGGAATGTTATCTATCCCTTCTGCCTTATTTGACCGTAAGTCCTCCAAAGCTCTTTTAAAATCCGATTCTAATACTGGATCCTCTGTCTCTTCTAAACCGACTCCTGTTTCTTCTTCTATCACATCAGACAAATCTTCACCCTCATAGAGGCGTTCAATGTATTCTTTCCACCTATCTGCTCTCTTCTGCATTTAACAGTGGAATTCCCGTTGCACTCTTAATATTACCACCGTTGCTTTTAATATCCCCAAAGGTTGTTTTGACTTTCCTATATGCTGAGTCTGTCCTTCCGACAATGATATATTTTTCGATGTCTTCACATTTTTCCTGCAGCCATTTCGTCTTAGCTTCCCTGCACTTCCTATTTATTTCATTCCCCAGCGACTTGTATTTCTGTATTCCTGATTTTGCCGGAACATGTTTGTACTTCCTCCTTTCATCAATCGACTGAAGTATTTCTTCTGTTACCAATGGTTTCTTCGCAGCTACCTTCTTTGTACCTATGTTTTCCTTCCCAACTTCTGTGAAGGCCCGTTTTAGAGATGTCCATTCCTCTTCAACTGTACTGCCTACTGCGCTATTCCTTATTGCTGTATCTATAGCGTTAGAGAACTACAAACGTATCTCGTCATTATTTAGTACTTCCGTATCCCACTTCTTTGCGTATTGATTCTTCCTGACTAATGTCTTGAACTTCAGCCTACTCTTCATCACTACTATATTGTGATCTGAATCTATATCTGCTTCTGGGTACGCCTTACAATCCAGTATCTGATTTCGGAATCTCTGTCTGACCATGATGTAATCTAATTGAAATCTTCCCGTATCACCCGGCATTTTCCAAGTATACCTCCTCCTCTTGTGATTCTTGAACAGGGTATTCGCTATTACTAGCTGAAACTTGTTACATAACTCAATTAGTCTTTCTCCTCTTTCATTCCTTGTCCCAAGCCCATATTCTCCTGTAACCTTTTCTTCTACTCCTTCCCCTACAACTGCATTCCAGTCGCCCATGACTATTAGATTTTCGTCCCCCTTTACATACTGCATTACCCTTTCAATATCCTCATACACTTTCTCTATCTGTTCATCTTCAGCTTGCGACGTCGGCATGTATACCTGAACTATCGTTGTCGGTGTTGGTCTGCTGTCGATTCTGATTAGAACAACCCGGTCACTGAACTGTTCACAGTAACACACCCTCTGCCCTACCTTCCTATTCATAACGAACGCTACACCTGTTATACCATTTTCTGCTGCTGTTGATATTACCCGGTACTCATCTGACCAGAAACCCTTCTCTTCCTTCCACTTCACTTCACTGACCCCTACTATATCTAGATTGAGCCTTTGCATTTCCCTTTTCAGATTTTCTAGTTTCCCTACCACGTTCAAGCTTCTGACTTTCCACGCCCCGACTCGTAGAACGTTATCCTTTCGTTGATTATTCAATCTTTTTCTCATGGTAACCTCCCCCTTGGCAGTCCCCTCGCGGAGATCCTAATGGAGGACTATTCCGGAATCTTTTGCCAATGGAGAGATCATCATGACACTTCTTCAATTACAGGCCACATGTCCTGTGGATACACGTTACGTGTTTTTAATGCAGTGGTTTCCATATCCTTCTGCATCCTCATGTCGTTGATCATTGCTGATTCTTCCGCCTTTAGGGGCAATTTCTCACCCCTAGGACAAGAGAGTGCCCTGACCTCTATCCGCTCCTCCGCCCTCTTTGACAAGGCCATTGGCAGAATAAGGCTGACTTCTTATGCCGGAAGTCTTCGGCTGCCAATGCTGATTATTTATCAAAATTTAGGCAGTGGCGGGGATCGAACCCGGGACCGAAGACCTTTTGATTATGAATCGAAGACGCTACCCCCTTTTTTTTTCGTTATTGACCGTTGTGTTTGGTCGTTGCGGATGTCGCAAGACATCCTGCTCAAGTTCGGTGGTTGATCCTTCCACTCAGTTTTTTATTACAGAGGCGTGGCCGGCACTTGGATGGGTGACCATCCAGGCCGCCATGAGCTGTTGCCATTTTTCGGGGTGCACTCAGCCTCGTGATGCCAATTGAGGAGCTACTCGACCGAACAGTAGCGGCTTCGGTCAAGAATACCATCATAACGACCGGGAGAGCGGTGTGCTGACCCCACGCCCCTCCTATCCGCATCCTCCCCTGACGATGATACGGCGGTCGGATGGTCCCGGTAGGCCACTGATGCTTCCCGCGGAGTGCATCCTTCACCGGGCCAAACAGATGGAAGTCGGGAGCTGTGAGATCCGGGTTGTAGAGTGGCTGAGGAAGAACAGAACAATGAAGTTTTGTGAGCTCCTCTGCCGGCCGAGGTGGCCGAGCGGTTCTAGGCGCTACAGTCTGGAACCGCGCTACCGCTACGGTCGCAGGTTCGAATCCTGCCTCGGGCATGGATGTGTGTGATGTCCTTAGGTTAGTTAGGTTTAAGTAGTTCTAAGTTCTAGGGGACTGATGACCTCAGAAGTTAAGTCCCATAGTGCTCAGAGCCATTTTTTTTGAGCTCCTCTCGGGTGCGCAGACTTACGTGAGGTCTTGCGTTGTCATGGAGAAGGAGAAGTTCGTTTGCGCTTTTGTGGCGACGAACACGATGTAGTCGTTTAATCAGTTTTCTGAGGATAGCACAAAATACTTCAAAGCTGAGGACATTAAGCAGTTTAACCCATTCAGGCTCCAAGAATACTTTCGCTGTTACTTTACCAGCTGAGTGTGCGATTTTGAACTTTATCTTAGGAGCAGAGGTGGTGTGGCGCCACTCTATGGTCTGTCGTTTTGCTTCATGTTCGAAAGGTTGAACCTATGTTTCATTTCACATAGCGATGTTCGACAAAAGATTGTCACTATCAGGTCCACAAAGCGCAAGCAATTCCATACAAATAGTCTTTCGTTGCTCTTTATGGTCTTCTGTCAGGCGGCGAGGAAACCAGCACGCACACACATTTGAGTACCCCAACAGATGGACGAGCGTATCAGCACTACCTACAGAGGTGTCCAGTTGTGATTGGGCAGTCACCTCGAATGAGAGTATCCGCACCTTCCAACATTACAGGACTCACAATTGTGTTCGGCCGGCCCGCACGCGGGAGACCAGACAAGGTTTGTGACGTTGCTGCGATGATGACATACACCTCGCCCAACAACTCACCGCGCTTTTGTTCACTTCGTAGATATTGTGCTAGCTCCTATGAATATCTAAGAGGCTCTGGTTTTCCGCCAAAACGAACTCAATGATAGCTCTCTGCTTGGGATGCCCTGTGTTACAAACATCGTTTTGAAGGCTATGTATAGCGTCACCACCTATCGAAACTTCATGAAACTATAGGGGCTGAAGCGGGGATATTCCACGATGTTCCACAACAAATTCCTCAGTTTTTCAACCGAAACTGGCCGAGAAAAAATGTGTTGCATTGCCTGTTGAACGACCCTCGTATATATCGGACCTATGGTATCGTGCGCTGTCAATACCACGTCACGCCAGTTCGCGTTTAGAAGTTGTCATCAGCCATGTGACTGCAGCCCCAGTCTGTGGCCGGCCCCTGGACACAGCCTCTTCAGTCAGCACGCAGGGTCAGCTCCGCCACGGAACCAACTTAAAGGACGCCAAACCGACCTGTTTCCGTCCAGCCTGTCTGCCAGTTCCGTTCTGTCTCTCTAGTCTACCTGTTGTGTCTCGACACTCAGCCTCCATCACTACTATGAATATTCGGACTCGTCCTGTTCAAGGTCTTGCAACGTTTATTCATCTGGATCTTGCAACTGGAGTTCAATGTAAGTAAAAGAGGTTTATAAAGCTCTACGTGCGCATCTTTAAAAAAATTGCACGCCACGAAGGAATTATCCGAATTGGACGAAAATCAAAAGATGTGATGTGCATGTACAAACAAACGATCACAATTTCAAAAAAAATATGTGATTTATTCAAGAGAAAGAGCTTCAAAAATAGAGCAAGTTAGTAATGCGTTGGTCCATCTCTGGCTCTTACGCAAGCAGTTTATTTGTCTTGGCATTGATTGACAGAAGTCGTGGATATCCTCCTCAGTGATATCGTGCCAAATTCTGTCAGAGTCCCGAGATGGTTGGAGTCCCCTGCCCACAATGCTGCAAACATTCTCATCTGGGGTGAGATCCGGCTATCTTTCTCGCCAAGATAGGGTTTGACAAGCAAGCACAAAGGCAAGCAATATAATCTCTTGTTCTGCGCGGGTGGGCATAATTTTGCTGAAATGTAAGGCCAGGATGGCTTATCATGAAAGGCAACGAAACGGTGCATAGTGTAACGTCGACGTATAGCTGTACTGCAAGGGTGCAGTGGATGACAACCAAAGGGGTCCTAGACCATCACTCCAGGGTGTTGGATCGTATAGCAAGCGACAGTCAGGTTGCTATCCCACTGCTGTCCGAGGAGTTTCCACACACGTCTTCGGGCTGGAGTATTATTCACTGGAGTACATTTGTTTTCAGTTATGCATTTTGCTTCGAACTGAGACCCGATGACGTGTCTGGAGATGCCTGGGCAGCAGTGGGATACCAACCTGACTGTCGTCGCCATTTTTCCCGACAACCAAGAGTGATGGTCCGGGGTGCCTTTGCATTTCATAGCAGGACCCCTTTGTTTGTCATCCACGGAACCCTTACTGCTCGGCGATGTGTCGACGATATTCCACTCCCTGTTTTGTTGCCTTCCATGGAAAGCAATCCTGGGTTTACATTTCAGTAAGGTAATGCCCGCCCGCACGCGGCGAGTTTCTACCGCTTGTCTTTGTGCTTGCCAAACTCTACCTTGGCCACCTAGGTCTCCGGATCTCTCCCCAATTGAGTACG
This sequence comes from Schistocerca serialis cubense, assembly GCF_023864345.2. Classification (NCBI taxonomy): domain Eukaryota; kingdom Metazoa; phylum Arthropoda; class Insecta; order Orthoptera; family Acrididae; genus Schistocerca; species Schistocerca serialis. The sequence continues at coordinate 189,620,200 of NC_064641.1, read as the reverse complement.
TTTGGAGCATTATGGGCGGGGCCCTCCAACCATCTCGACAGTCAGAACAAAAGCGCTAATTGGACTTAATTTGGCACTATACATCCAACAACTCTGTCAATCAGTGCCAGCCCGAACAACTGCTTGCGTAAGGGCCAGAGGTGGACCAACGTGTTATTGATTTGCTCAGTTTTTGAAGCTTTATATCTTGAAAAAGATCACCTTATATTACTGAAACTGTAGTCTTTTTTTCCTGTGGATGTATATCACATCTCTCGATCTCCGTCCCATTCAGATGATTCATTCATGTTGCGTCTTTTTTTTTTTTTTTTTTTTTTTTTTTTTTTTTTTTTTTTTTTTTTTTTTTTTTAAAGAGTATTTTGTTCTCCGTCATAAAACCCCTCAGCTCCTTGGCATCCACCAGCAGACAATCAAACAATTACCAACGAGGAAAAACAATATTTGTTTGCTGCTTGGTCTTACTTCTCGTCAACACTGGCGACATCGTTTATTGGTTGTTTCACTTTCCGCCAGCTGTATTTATTTTGTGTTGTTCCTGCAGAACTGTGTACATTATCCGTGCTTGCCCGTCACATTAGTTCACCGTTACTACGCGTGTTTCAGAACACTCGTCCTACAACTGACTGTGTTTCTTGTGCTTTTCGGAGACTGATATTTATAGTGACTTTAATTCGCACTTTCAACCAGCCTAGCTCAGGGGTTGCGCTCTGTTTTTTGTACATGTGTTATTTTTTTTGTGTGTTTGATCAGGCCAGTCTCTCCCCCCCCCCCCCCCTCTCTCCCCCCTCAAGAGCTGTCAGTAACTCAGTTTTAGTTTGAGGCGCAGTAGATGTAATGGTGAGGTAAATGGTGACCACACTGCTCGCTGCACAGACAAACACAACGGAGCCACCACCAGCAACCGCAGCACCGCCATAGCCATCAGAGCCTGTTTCCATACCGCCATGCCCTGTATTTGATTCTCAACAAGAGGATTACACTGAAGTTAGCTACAGGCAACCTTATTTTCTTGCAACAGTCGGAGTATCAGCGTAGCGGTTATCCTGCAACCTTTTGCCTCACTGTCTGCCCTGAAAGCGTTTCTCGCGAAGAACTAATTACTGCGCTCTGCAAGTACTACGATGAGAATATTAACCTGGCAGCTACATAAGCAGCGGGAAATTGACTCAGAACTTACACGCCGTTGTACATTCAACTGTGAGTGCGGACGTTACTGTAGTGATGCTATGATTAGGCACGCCATTACTCGAATATGCCGGATCCTAGCATCACTGAACAGCTTAATAAGTACCTCGATCCTATATTGATTGACTGGTCCATCGGCTATTGGTAGAATATTTTGTACATTATTAATGAAAACACACTACTGTAGTATTCTACAATTTTTATTGCACAAACCGGTTTTCGGGTTTTTACGCCATCATCAGGACAAAGATGTGTATGTGGTACAGTGAAATTTTGTTGAAATAATGGAATTTAATAAACGTATGTCTATCAGCGAAAGCATAGAACTGAATGGAGAGACACAGTTCCCTTACTCGTCACTTTTAACTGCACATACTACTTATAATCCCATTCAGGACATGTTGTAAATTACCTCTTACTCAAATGCCCCATTTCCTCTATTTCACTTACTGTAATTTGTCTTAGTGTGTCAAAAAATGTTATTGTTTAGTCACAGGTGCTTCACTTATCCGCTTAATCTCACTAGCATATTTTAACCGCTTATAGTTTAGGACCTCTTAAAGACAAGATTATTTCGTTCAGCCACACCGTTAGAGAATGCCACCAAAGTTTATTGTCCACTTTATATTCCTGTATGAAAAACTGAAGAAGGCACATGCGAACCCACACAAATCTATTTTTGACTGAAAATGCTTTGAGACCAGAATAGAGTTCTTTATACAGCTACGCTTTATTTGCAGGGCAAAACAACATAAGTGTCGATCAGGAAGTTCGTAGAATCGTATGAAGAAGAAGGCAGTTGCAAAACAGCACCTGTTCAGGACCTAGGATATTTTGCTACCGACAAAGAGTGCCCTATCTAAGCGAGGTCAGTAGCAGGACAGCACACGTCAATGCGGAGTCGCCCGCTAGGTTGCGCACGCATAGATTTTCGATTCCATCAGCTGTTCATGCTTGCAAGAAAAAGGATAACCAAGGAACTTTTTCAGCTGTTCTATCGTGTTTCGGTGGCCTATAATGGATAGTGGTAGTGAAGATGAATCAGGACGAGCTACAAAAAGACGTCCAGCTCCTGACACTGAAGAGGAAGTCAATTCAATTTAAGAAAGTCAATGTCGTGTGACAAGGGCCTCGCGTCGGGTAGACCGGTCGCCTGGTGCAAGTCGATGGGGATGAAATGATGATGATTAGGACAACACAGCAACCAGTCCCTGAGCGGAGAAAATCTCTGACCCAGCCGCGAATCGAACCCGGGCCCTTAGGATTGACATTCTGTCACGCTGACCACTCTTTTCTTTTTTTAAAAATCTCATTTTGTTGGCTTTCGTTCGTTGCATCTGCTCGGGGCGAACGTCGTAAGACATCCGTTTAAGTTCGTCGTTAATCGGTTAACTCAGTTTTTTTATTACAGAGAGCAGCTAACCCTCTGACCGAACACGCTGAGCTACCGTGCCGGCGGACAACACAACGACCAGTCCCTGAGCGGAGAAAATCTCTGACCCAGCAGCGAATCGAACCAGGGCCCTTAGGATTGACATTCTGTCACGCTGACCACTCAGCTACCGGGGGCCGACAAATCAAGAAAGTCGCAGGCGAACCTCATGTGAATCACGTGGGAAAAATCCGCTCCCGCCCGTACAACTGGCCCGACTGCAGATACAAAACTGTTTTAATGAGTGTACATTAATACAACAGTTTAATTATGGATGCTTTAATCTATAAAGTTAGTGCATAATACTACACTATTCTGCACCTCTTCAATAAAATGCAGAATAAAAATGTCCACGATACATATTTGGCTGGTTTGGTTTCAGCAGCCACATGTCAAAGGAGGCGATCTCGGCAAGATGAGCCTACTGAGGAACGCAGAGCTTTGTTTCACTATGTGGTAAACTTCTTCATAATAATAATACATAATAGAAATAATAAATACAAATAATAATGAACAGTAACAATGGTAATATTTTAATAAATAAACAACAGTACAAAACACCTTTTTAAACGTTATGAAATGCTATACAAATCAGTGAAAATAAAATACGATAAAGGGGTAACTATACAATATTTCACGGGTGTACTCTGCATCACTTATCAATAACGCTGATCAATGAGCTTATCACTTGATTATTACAGAGACCCTTTAATACTGTTACAGCTGCATGATTTACGTTTTCTGGTGAAATATGATGGCTGTGAAAAGATAATGTGTAAGGTTGCCATCCTTTCGTTACACTGTATAACAACATTCGACATCGTCGAAGCTGCAGCCTTGCACAGCAAGGAGTAGTGCCTCAAAGAGATTTAAGGGATGGGTTACGTCAAAACAGCTGTATAAAACCTCAGAATATAGCTAACATCGAAGATCATGTTTTCAGATACCCATTTCGAGTGGCACATATGGAAAAATGGTTCAAATGACTCTGAGCACAATGGGACTTAACATCAGAGGTCATCAGTCCATTATGGAAAGATGGGAAAAAAGACAAGGTATCCTCCCAGTATTTTAAACATATATAAACTGTGGGTGCCATATTTACAAAAATATGAACAAGTTGCTTATCTGAAAGAGGGGAAAAAGAAGGGCAATCCTGAAACAAAAGTGAAGTACAAATATTTTGTTCATTACTACAAAGAAGTGTTTATTACTCTCTTGGCCGTCTGAGAATAGAAGTTTAATCTGCTTATGAAAAACTTAAGTCCAGATACAGGAAGAGACGAATGGTGTAAAGCGACATAAACTTCAAGTAGAGTTAAAGGTTCATGAAAGGAAAGCTGCAAACATTTACCAGGATCTGAAAGAGGCTACAATACTAGTGCAAGAAGGCGGTCCTGAGCTTGGAACCAGTTAACGCATCTCTTCTGGCTATATGCAAAACGTACCACTTTCGCATATTCCAGTCAATGCGATGTTTTACTGCCGTTAGCTGTGTTTGTACGTTTTGGAATACGCAGTGTTTCAGAGCGTCACGCCTCCTTTTATCTGTACACAAAACTCTTATGCAAGAAAAGTCCAAATGAAGTGGTTTCATTTCTTGCTGATTCCATATCCAATAACATTAGCCCTAACATTAAGAAACGTTATGTATTCATGGGTGCCTGAACGTCACAGAATACAAGCAATACCGTTGTGATTTTTTTTTTTCATTCTCTGGTGAAAGGAAGCCATTTTGAAGCTATGCGCCATGTATATCCGTCACGTGGGCATTCATATCTATCATTGCGATAGGGACTTTGATCACTTGGAACTGCTGAAAGAAAAAGAAAGAAAAAGAAGATACTTTGTACACTGCAGAACAGTGCATTGATATTTTAAAGTCAGCGTCTACAAGCAATGCTATGTATGCTGAAGTTAATCAAGGGTTACGAAACATACTTTTCCAAAATAGATCCCAAACCTATTGATACAAGTTCTAAGGAGAAAAAAATTAGGCTGTAACGTCCAACAAAATAATACAGTGTATAGGTACTATTGCGACTACAGCAACATTGGCCAGCAATACACTTACTCAAGTTTCAAAGTTCAAGATCACTGAACTTCCCAAGAACGGTCCTATTCGTGCCTATAAGGAGTAAGTACCACTAAAAGTGCCAGAAGCAAGAGACATAACGAAGTATGCAGACACTATCCCTAGTGAGTTTAAATCATCATATCAAGAACTGATAAAGAAGTATGGAAACGTTACTAGTGATAACGCAGGGAGTGGCAACGAATTTTGGAACACTGGCAGCGATTATACGTTCGTAAATCACAATATTTTTAATGTATTCTTCTCAGAACCTTGGGTTTTTTTATGTCATATGGTCATTATCTTTCGTAATAAGTATCGAGAGTTGCAAAAGACCCATGTCCACGTTATTTATATATTTTGTTAGAAGAACTCGATAGACACACAGAACCAAAGTCCTCACAGGACCTTTCTGGGAGTCATTTCTTGCACTGCCAAATAACTCATATGTCTTTGTACACTTAACAACAAAATAACTTAAAAAATATTATCTCAAGACTGTGTTTGTTGGAAATGTATGTTATTTAAATTATATTACACCGCATTTCCACTTTTGTTTTGTTCCTTAACTTAACGTTAACATTTTCCATCACCAAAAAAGAAGATACTCTGTAGATGCACCAGTTTAAAATCATTGCCCTAACAATATATCGCTGTACCACATACACTACTGGCCATTAAAATTGCTACATCACGAAGATGACGTGCTACAGACGCGAAATTTAGCCGACAGGAATAAGATGCTGTGATATGCAAATGATTAGCTTTCCAGAGCATTCACACAAGGTTGGCACCTGTGGCGACATCTACAACGTGCTGACATGAGGAAAGTTTCCAACCGATTTCTCGTACACAAACAGCTGTTGAACGGCGTTGCCTGGTGAAACGTTGTTGTGATGCCTCGTGTAAGGAGGAGAAATGCGTACCATCACGTTTCCGACTTTGATAAAGGTCGGATTGTAGCCTATCGCGATTGCGGTTTATCGTATCGCGACATTGCTGCTCGCGTTGGTCGAGATCCAATGACTGTTAGCAGAATATGGAATCGGTGGGTTCAGGAGGGTAATACGGAACGCCGTGCTGGATCCCAACGGCCTCGAATCACTAGCAGTCGAGATGACAGGCATCTTATCCGCATGGCTGTAACAAATCGTGCAGCCGCGTCTCGATCCCTGAGCCAACAGATGGGGACGTTTGCAAGACAACAACCATCTGCACGAACAGTTATTACTCTCTTGGCCGTCTGAGAATAGAAGTTTAATCTGCTTATGAAAAACTTAAGTCCAGATACAGGAAGAGACGAATGGTGTAAAGCGACATAAACTTCAAGTAGGTTCATGAAAGGAAAGCTGCAAACATTTACCAGGATCTGAAAGAGGCTACAATACTAGTGCAAGAAGGCGGTCCTGAGCTTGGAACCAGTTAACGCATCTCTTCTGGCTATATGCAAAACGTACCACTTTCGCATATTCCAGTCAATGCGATGTCTTACTGCCGTTAGCTGTGTTTGTACGTTTTGGAATACACAGTGTTTCAGAGCGTCACGCCTCCTTTTATCTGTACACAAAACTCTTATGCAAGAAAAGTCCAAATGAAGTGGTTTCATTTCTTGCTGATTCCATATCCAATAACATTAGCCCTAACATTAAGAAACGTTATGTATTCATGGGTGCCTGAACGTCACAGAATACAAGCAATACCGTTGTGATTTTTTTTTTTATTCTCTGGTGAAAGGAAGCCATTTTGAAGCTATGCGCCATGTATATCCGTCACGTGGGCAGCATGGACTATCAGCTCGGAGACCATGGCTGCGGTTACCCTTGACGCTGCATCACAGACAGGAGCGCCTGCGATGGTGTACTCAACGACGAACCTGGGTGCACGCATGGCAAAACGTCATTTTTTCGGATGAATGCAGGTTCTGTTTACAGCATCATGATGGTCACATCCATGTTTGGCGACATCGCGGTGGCCGCACATTGGAAGCGTGTATTCGTCATCGCCATACTGGCGTATCACCCGGCGTGATGGTATGGGGTGCCATTGTTACACCACCTCTTGCTCGCATTGACGGCACTTCGAACAGTGGATGTTACATTTCAAATGTGTTACGACCTGTGGCTTTACCCTTTATTCGATACCTGCGAAACCCTACATTTCAGCAGGATAGTGCACGACCGCATGTTGCTGGTCCAGTACGGGCCTTTCTGTATACAGAAAATGTTCGACTGCTGCCCTGGCCAGCACATTCTCCAGATCTCCCACCAATGGGAAACGTCTGGTCAAAGGTGGCCTAGCAACTGGCTCGTCACAGTACGCCAGTCACTACTCTTGATGAACTGTGGTATCGTGTTGAAGCTGCATGGGCAGCTGTACCTGTACACACCACCCAAGCTCTGTTTGACTCAATGCCCGGGCGAATGAAGACCGTTATTACGTTGTTCTGCGTACTGATTTCTCAGGATCTATGCACCCAAATTGCGTGAAAATGTAACCACATGTCAGTTCTAGTATAATACACTCCTGGAAATTGAAATAAGAACACCGTGAATTCATTGTCCCAGGAAGGGGAAACTTTATTGACACATTCCTGGGGTCAGATACATCACATGATCACACTGACAGAACCACAGGCACATAGACACAGGCAATAGAGCATGCACAATGTCGGCACTAGTACAGTGTATATCCACCTTTCGCAGCAATGCAGGCTGCTATTCTCCTATCGAGACGATCGTAGAGATGCTGGATGTAGTCCTGTGGAACGGCTTGGCATGCCATTTCCACCTGGCGCCTCAGTTGGACCAGCGTTCGTGCTGGACGTGCAGACCGCGTGAGACGACGCTTCATCCAGTCCCAAACATGCTCAATGGGGGACAGATCCGGAGATCTTGCTGGCCAGGGTAGTTTACGTACACCTTCTAGAGCACGTTGGGTGGCACGGGATACATGCGGACGTGCATTGTCCTGTTGGAACAGCAAGTTCCCTTGCCGGTCTAGGAATGGTAGAACGATGGGTTCGATGACGGTTTGGATGTACCGTGCACTATTCAGTGTCCCCTCGACGATCACCAGTGGTGTACGGCCAGTGTAGGAGATCGCTCCCCACACCATGATGTCGGGTGTTGGCCCTGTGTGCCTCGGTCGTATGCAGTCCTGATTGTGGCGCTCACCTGCACGGCGCCAAACACGCATACGACCATCATTGGCACCAAGGCAGAAGCGACTCTCATCGCTGAAGACGACACGTCTCCATTCGTCCCTCCATTCACGCCTGTCGCGACACCACTGGAGGCGGGCTGCACGATGTTGGGGCGTGAGCGGAAGACGGCCTAACGGTGTGCGGGACCGTAGCCCAGCTTCATGGAGACGGTTGCGAATGGTCCTCGCCGATACCCCAGGAGCAACAGTGTCCCTAATTTGCTGGGAAGTGGCGGTGCGGTCCCCTACGGCACTGCGTAGGATCCTACGGTCTTGGCGTGCATCCGTGCGTCGCTGCGGTCCGGTCCCAGGTCGACGGGCACGTGCACCTTCCGCCGACCACTGGCGACAACATCGATGTACTGTGGAGACCTCACGCCCCACGTGTTGAGCAATTCGGCGGTACGTCCACCCGGCCTCCCGCATGCCCACTATACGCCCTCGCTCAAAGTCCGTCAACTGCACATACGGTTCACGTCCACGCTGTCGCGGCATGCTACCAGTGTTAAAGACTGCGATGGAGCTCCGTATGCCACGGCAAACTGGCTGACACTGACGGCGGCGGTGCACAAATGCTGCGCAGCTAGCGCCATTCGACGGCCAACACTGCGGTTCCTGGTGTGTCCGCTGTGCCGTGCGTGTGATCATTGCTTGTACAGCCCTCTCGCAGTGTCCGGAGCAAGTATGGTAGGTCTGACACACCGGTGTCAATGTGTTCTTTTTTCCATTTCCAGGAGTGTATATTTGTCCAATGAATACCCGTTTATCATCTGCATTTCTTCTTAGTGTAGCAATTTTAATGGCCAGTTGAAAATGACTCTGAGCACTATGGCACTTAACATCTAAGGTCATCAGTCCCCTAGAACTTAGAACTACCTAAACCTAACTAACCTAAGGACATCACACACATCCATGCCCGAGGCAGGATTCGAACCTGCGACCGGAGCGGTCGCGCGGTTCCGGACTGAAGCGCCTAGGACCGCTCGGCCACATCGGCCGGCTAATGGCCAGTTCTTATCTTTGTACCTGATGATGGCCTAACAGGCGAAAACCGTATTGTGAAATAAATAAACATTGTAGAATGTTACACCTGTTTTGTGTGTGTTTTCATTCACTACAACCTGATTCTAGCTTGCAACATGTTTTGGAATTAATGGAGCGTCAGAACTCATCTGACAGTGCCGCCGTGGACTTTGACTCCGCCTCTATTTGTGCAGCTCAGAGTTTCCGTAAACAGGTTGTGTCCCGTTCGCTCGCCGCGGCGCGCGGAATCAGAGCCAGGACGGCGTCGTAAACAGTACGTGTTAGGCTAGCGGAGTTAAATCGTGCCCTCTGCGTTCCGCAGCACACAAGCGGCTGACACGCCCGTGTCGCGACGTAATGCCGTCGGCACACGGACTGTGCTTTTGAACGTCAACGTTGAGCGTGCCGAATTCAGCGTGCTGCTGAACGCTCAGAAACGATGCGACTTGTGCATACGGTACGTGTGCCTCAAGTGCTACAGGCGATCGCTGCGCGATCCAGGGGCACTTGGCGGCTGTATCGTGCGCGCAAAATTGCCATGTTAACTCTGTTAAAACGTCAATTTCCTCCGAGCTCCATATGCTAGTTATGTTGTTCTGCCTGCAGTAGCCGGCCGGAGTGGCCGAGCGGTTCTAGACACTACAGTCTGGTATCCCGGGACCGCTACGGTCGCAGGTTTGAATCCTGCCTCGGACATGGATGTGTGTGATGTCCTTAGGTTAGTTAGGTTTAAGTAGTTCTAAGTTCCAGGGGATTGATGACCTCAGATGTTAAGTCCCATAGTGCTCAGACCCATTTTTTTTGTCTGCGGTATACATAAATAAAAACGTCAATATCGGTGACACTTTACAAGGCAAAAAGGAAAGTACCTTGTCCAGTCAATAAGGATATCGGCTTGTAGAAGTTCCGTAACAATTTGTGCGATATAAATTTTCGGTAGTTCTGCAAATAAGGTAAACATTATCTCATCATTCTCACTTCGTAGTAGAACCTTAAGGTCAATTTCATTTGATCACTTTTCTGTTCGGTAGTAGAACCCTTAAAACATAATAAATACAACTGCCGCCGCAGGTTCGAGTCCTCCCTCGGTCATGGGTCTTTGTGTTGTTCTTAGCGTAAGTTAGTTTAAGTAGTGTGTACGTCTAGGGACCGATTAGCTAAGTAGTTTGGTCCCTTAGGAATTCACACACATTTTTTTTTTTATTTTTTTTTATTTATTTATTTATTGTTCCGTGGGACCACATTTAGGAGAAGTCTCCATGGTCATGGAACGAGTCAATACATGAAATTATAACACGATTGTAGAAACAGATAAAATGAAATATAAGAAACATATTCAGGCGACAAGTCGTTAGTTTAAATAAAGAAAATCAAGAATGTAACACTGGAATTTGCTTAATTTTTTAGCTCTTCCAGGAGCTCCTCGACAGAATAGAAGGACAGAATAGAAGGATTTGAACATTTAAACATTAAATACAAAACATAAAGCAAGAAAGTGCAAAATATTTTACTGTTTTGTAGATTGAGCCAATCGAACAAACCTCACTCCTCAGAAAGAGCACTCTTACATTTACATGACATCGAATATTAAAGAATACGCGTTTACGAAACAAATATAGAAAGTAGCAGAACTTAAAATAAAACGAGATGATTAGTAAAAAAGAACTGCATTCAGTGAGACACGAATCAGCCACACTGCGTCTGATTCTTTACAAGTCTATGACACTACTCATTGCACTCCATTGACTATGCATAATTTATCTCTATACTTTATATGTTACGATCTCGTAAAACCTTTAATCACAGACATGATACTACTGACATTTAATTATAACAAACTGTACCAAGAACAATGCGTTTTCGATGGATCCTCAATGCGCCATTCCCTAGAAACGGCATACTCTCATTATAAGCAAGTTACAATAATTCTTTAACAATGAATATGAGGTTCTCATTTTTTCATTACAACGGATCATACAATTAACGGCGAGTTTTCGAGAGAGCCTCAATTTACTGGTGGTCGGAAACGGCATATGTACAAGTACATGTAGACTTCAACTAAAAGCCAATATAGTGCCTCAGGACTATGCGCTGAAGAGAGATGGCATCCCCTTTGGCGATTATGAAGAAATGAGACAATTTACGCTTATGTGCAGATTTTTAAGGCAGTGGTAACTCCACAGACAGTGATTGACTCTTTTTCTTTTACCAGGTCCTGATGAATTCGTTGACAAGCTTAGTGAAGGTCGTTCATTTTCCAGTAATGATCGTCGTGTCACTCACTTGCAGCTTCGCTTGGATGAACAGTCCGAACGAGTTTTTGTGATCAACACCTACATGGTTTTATTTAAGTTTTTGCGGCTTCCCTTCAGCAGTGCATCTGCCACTGGAATTTTTAACGTTACTTAGAAGAGTTGACTGCTACAGTTCTTTCTTGTACAAGCTACGAGTATGTCAACGATACTGTAATTCTGCGTTGTACCCCCAACGCACAACTTTCCAGTCTCAGAAAATTATTTCAGGTGCCCTCAGATGCTAGGCTAAAGCGTAATAAAGTTAAGCGCCCCTTCTTTCAAAATGAGATTGAATATTTGAGACATGTCACCCCAGTAAGTTGATATTGCTCGCAGTGGATGTATCCTCTTATAGAATTGGTGCTGTAATCTCGCGTGAAGTTTGATCACGTCTGAACTACTCAACAAAGCACAATGCAACTCCCTGTATATTCAGAAGGATGTTCTTGATATCGTATATGACGTGACCAAATTCTATCAATATTTTGTGTCAGAAAATTATAGTTGGTGACGGATCACAAACCTCTCACCCCACTATTCAGCCCTTCCGAGCTAGTCCCTCCACGCACGGCGCAAAATCTGCAGTATTGGTCTTCCCTTCCAGTTATCAGTATGAAATTGTATGCAGGACAACTGCTAAATATTCGAATATGAGCACTCTTTTTCACCTACCAGCCAACACTAATTTGGCATTTCACACCTCCGAAGAATCTTGTTTTCATGTTGGTTTCCAGGACACTGAAACACTTACTTTTCCCGTCAGCCACTGACATACTGTTCAAGCGACAGCTGCAGATCCCATTCTCAACATTCTGTTGCAGTACCTCCACACAAAAAATGGCTCTGAGCACTCTGGGACTTAACTTCTGAGGTCTTAGAACTACTTAAACCTAACTAACCTAAGGACATCACACACATCCATGCCCAAGGCAGGATCCGAACCTGCGACCGTAGCGGTCGCGCGGCTCCAGACTGTAGCGCCTAGAACCGCTCGGCCACTCTGACACCTCCACACATGTTGGTCGCATGGAGTTAAGAAAATCAGCACAGTTTTTCGGTCCAGCAGGGTGCTCTGGTACCGAGCCCCGCGAGTTTCGAATCGGCGCCAGACTGCATTGTCGTCGATTACCACTAGGGGTCTCTACAGCCGTCACGCCGTAGGCCATGGTTGCGCGCGTTCCTGACCCGCATATAACGGAGGGCGCCACGGTGAAGCACGTGGTTCCAGTAGCCAATAGCGACGTACCCTATCATGTATTTAAGCGCCTGCCTCTCGCTGAGTTAGGCAGTCTGACATTCACGTGAGTCTATCGACATCTCGCCTACAGACAGCGTGTTTACATTACTTTGTTTCCGTGTACGAGTGGACGCTGTGAATTCGTTAGGTTGTCGCTAGCGATCTTATTGCTTCTTGCGTTTTGTTGTTCGTAAGGTCTTGCTCGGTCGTCCTTCGTTGTTCGTGTGCGTCCTTTTCCGTTCGTTAGTTTGTTCGCGGGCTGCCCTCTTTTGGTCCCGCCGCGCTTCGTTTTCGGCAACCGCGCGACCATTCCGGTCGCGGTTACAGCTGGTGTCATCCTCTTATGTACAGACACTGATCAGTCCTGTGCGTTTTTACCACGTTTGCTTCAGAAGGAAGTTCTTTGCCTTCTCTATCAAGGCCATTGGGGCATTGTCTGTACAAAGCGGCTTGCCTGACGCCATCACGATTCTGGCCTCCTCAGGGACTGCCGCCTTATCCTGGCAGGACCACCCAAGCCAGACAGGTCTCTTAGGCAAGCGTCAGATGAAGAGCAGTCCACAACACAGGTAGGCAGGCGGAGGGGGCCGGGAGGAGGCTGCTAAGTGAACATAAGCCACCTCTCGTAGAGAAGACAACCTCGACGAAAAATAGGAGAGATGGGTCCATAACTGCAGTGAAAGAAACTATATAAGGGAGACAACCTCAAAAGAAAAACAGGTGTGCAGACCCACCACCTAGCTACCTGGCTACAGGCAAGTATCATGTAACGGGGGGACTTGTAACGTTACTCAGAACCTCAAGAAAAAAGCAGGTTGGACAGATAAACTAAAGACGTCTTGGCACACAACAGGAATATAAGACTTGGAATCGACAGTGTACTCAGACGGGCTACTCGGAGTGTGCACAGTCTCAAAGATGAAGCAGCAGAACTAGAAAATGAATTAAGTTCACGATAATTGACACGTCCATCATAACAGAAACCAAAAAGAAATGAAGAGTTTCAGCAACAATAAACAGGTATGACACGATCTGCAGCGGAATCCCTCAAAAGCAAAGAGCTTGCCCTGGAGTTACTGTCCTACGGAAGAAGACTTTAACAAACAAAAACGGTCTTTCACCTTCATTGATGAAATGACAGTTGTGGTCAGGATAAAGATACCACGAAGTTATCTGTCGGTAGTTGGCCGGTGTGGCCGAGCGGTTCTAGGCGCTTCAGTCTGGAACCGCGCGACCGTTACGGTCGCAGGTTCGAATCCTGCCTCCGGCATGGATGTGTGTGATGTCCTTAGGTTAGTTAGGTTTAAATAGTTCTAAGTTCTAGGGGACTGGTGACCTCAGATGTTAAGTCCCATAGCGCTCAGAGCCATATACCCCAGAAGACGGGACGGGATGATGACTTTGAAGTCTTCTATGATACTTTGCAAACAACCCTATAGAATATAAATAAAAATAGTTATCTGATAGTAGCAGAAGATTTAAATGCAAAGATGGGTAACACCCCCATAGTATATGTTACTAGTTCTGATGGGGAAAATGTAATAAACAATAATGGATATAGATTGAAGGTGTTGACATTACATAATGAACTAAAGATAACAAATACATTCTTCAGGCATAAACAGATCCACAAATATAAAAATTCATCTTAAATGGCGTATAAGGTATTAAGTTATAGGACGTTTAAGGAGGTGGATTTTTAAATATATCCAGCTTATGTAAACAAATGTGCTACTGCGTACAATATTTTTGTGACATAACAGTCATCTGTGAGGCACATGGCCATTTGCACAAGGTGATTTACGTTTTTAAATATTTTAGTTATGACAAAAATTTATAATGTGCTGCTTTTTATCTACATGGCAACTTGGCGTGGGGTCCAAGTTAAAATGGACACTTTTTATAACAAAGTTTTTTAAGACATGGAGATGACAGCAAAGTCTGTCAAAACCGGTTGTTTTAAATGAAATATTTATGCGATCTTGGCTTTTGAATGTTTTTAGCAAGTTAAGCAGATCACTCCTTCTGTCTTCTCATAATGAGACAACTCAATCAAATTGGTACTCTTTCACTCGCTCTATTGTTCTCAGCCAGCAACAGCTTTCGCCAGCACAGCTCTTGAATGAAGCCGTCACAGGACTGCTTCTGCCGCTGCGTCCTCTGCAGTGATCGGCCCTTCCTCTGGAACACAGTTCAATGTGCATGATGCATGGGACTGCCAAGGGAAAGTTGATCACGAGAAAAAGATTGATTAACCAACAAAACGGTAACGTTCTATGTGTTGTGGGGGAGGGGTGGGGTAGGGGGTGGAATGTCAGAAGTTTCAACGTGATAAGGAAGCTATAAAATCTGAAAGGGAAATGTTAAAGCTCAGTCTAGATATAGTGGGTTTAGCAAAGTGAAATCGAAAGAAGACAAGGATTTCTAGTTAGATGAGTATAAGGTAGTATTAACAACAGCAGAAAATGGTATAACAGGAGTAGAATTCGTTATGAATCGAAAGGTAGGGCAAAGAGTGTGTTGGTGTGAACTGTTCAGTGATAGAGTTGTTCTCATCATGATTGACAGCCAACACCGACAACAATAGTTCATGTAGACATGCCGATGTCGCAAGCAGAATATGGAGAGAGAGAGAGAGAGAGAGAGAGAGAAGGGCAGAGACAGAGAGATGGGTATATATGAGGATACTGAACGAATAATTCAGTACGTAAAGGCAGATGAAAATCTATTAGTCATGGGGGACTGGAATGCAGGTGTGGCGGAAGGAGTAGAGAAAAGGTTACAGGAGAATTTAGAGTTTGGATAAGGAATGAGAGGGGAGAAAGACTAATTGAGTTCTGTAATAAATTTCAGCTAGTAATACCAAATATTGTGTTCAAGAATCATAAGAGGAGGAGGTATACTTGGAAAAGGCGGGGAAGATACGGGAAGATTTCAGATGAATTACTTCATGGTCAGGTAGAGATTTCGAAGTATTGTAAGGCGTACCTAGGAGCAGATATAGTCACAGATCACAATTTAGTAGCTATTAAAAGTAGGCTGAAGTTTAAGAGACTAGTCAGTAAGAATCAATGCACAAAGAAATAGGGTAAAGAAGCTTTAAGGAATAAAGAGCTGCCCTTGAATTTCTATAAGGCTACAGGTACTGCGATAAGGAATAACTCATTAGATATTTCAGTTTCAGAGCAACAGACATCTCTAACAAGGGCAATCAAGTAATTTGGAAAGAAAAACATAGGTACAAAGAAGGTAACCGCGAAGAAACCATTGGTAACAGGAGAATTTTTTTGTAAAATCTCTCTGCCAGCTTTGTAAAGGCCTCGTCGCTACTGTTGTGGAGGCCGAATTGCCACTATTCTTACGGTAGGCCGAGCTTGTGGGTTCGTGAAACGGCTTCTGGTGCAGTACACCGCTAAGACAATTTCTCCCTGCTATTACACAGCTATGCACCAGCGTCAGATAATAGGGGAAGAGAACGAAGGTTCTACAATACTCCAACGAATTAGTAATGAAGTCACATAAATGAGTAAAAAGATATTCGTTGAATATTGAAAATTGCAACACTGTTTGTAATATAATACAAGAAAGGCTCTCATTGTCTAAGTGCAAATAATCGTAGGTAAACTTCACAGCACATTGCAAATGCAATTTACAACAACTGTCTGTTCGTTTCTAAGAGTTCACTAATCGACGTTCGCTGTCTAAGTCAGCCCTCCATCTTCCGAGTAGGCTCCTGTCTGTTGTCGTTCAGTCCCTGGCGGATTGTGCTCGGCCGGCCAATGGCCGAGGCGAGGTTGATACCTTCATCCTCAGAACCAACCGTGACGCTGGTAGAACTCGGCAAATGGCGAGTCTCTTCGGCACTGGTACCAGCTCGCATCTTTGCTCCTGTGGTACTTTTGTCCTGGCTGTGGCTTGTTCGGACGACACAGCAGAAATGCTTTAGCTCATCAATGAATGAAGGTAGTACAAAAATATTCAGGGAAATTTAGGAATACAGAAATAGAAGTTAGTCAGCAATAAAATAACAGGAAGTGCAGGGAAGTTCAGGAGAAATGGCTGCATGAAAAATGTGAAGAAATCGAAAAAGAAATCATCGTTGGAAGGACTGAATCAGCACACAGAAAAGTCAAAACAACCTTTGGTGAAATTAAATGCAAGAGTGGTAGCATTAAGACTGCAATGGGAATTCCACTGTTAAATCCTAAGGTGAGAGCGGATAGGTGTAAAAAGTACATTGGAGGCCTCTACGAAGCGGAAGACTTGTCTAATAACCTGATACAACAAGAAACAGAGGCCTCTATGAAGCGGAAGACTTGTCTAATAACCTGTACAACAAGAAACAGCAGTTCATAAGACGAGACAGTGGATCTAGTATTAGAATCAGAATTGAAAAGAGTGAGCCGTGTTGCAGGTCGCGTTGGTGCTGTCTGTAGGTTTCCGCCCTCTGTTGGGGGCCAGACCGCATCCTTTAGTTGGCATGGTGGCGGTTGTTTGTCTTCTTCTCGTCTTGATTGGCGCCACTCGTTTCGCAAACGTTGCCTGTTCGCTAGTGGCAGCAGCGGCGGTTATCAATATGTAGTAACTGTTGCCCTATCTTTGGGGCAACGTGGTTGTTTTTCCGTGTCGTGTGAGTGTGGCAGTTCGGTTGGGGACTCCGCACAGTACGAGAACACGCCTGGACCGCTGGCAGCGCGCATAGACTGCCGGATGGAAGGGCTGTGGACACGATGGTGCAGGACCTCGTCGTAAACCAGATCCTGCAGGCTTTAAGATGAGTGCATTTCAATCCAAGTAGAGAAACCTCCACCACTGTGACATCTCGTAATCCTCCAGTGGCTTGGGTTCGTGTTGCTGCTCATAGTGGCGCTGAGGCGAAGAGCAGCGAGTGGAGTGCTTGGGGAAGGCGGATCTCGTTAGCTTTCCTAGATTTCGTATTACTATTTACTGCGTTCAGCTTGTTGCAATTTGTTGTGTTCAGCCAGCGGTATTTTTCCTGCCTGGTGGCCGCTAACGCCCCAGTTACCTGCCCTTGGGGTTAGTGTATGTAACGGCAGTGTATGTTTCCTCGCCTTGCCACTGCTGTCCGGTAAGGCGTGTAGTCTTGACAGCTTTCTTGATTGTGGGCCGTTTGTGATTCTTTTACTCTGGTGGTAGTGATTCTCGTTCCGGGCGCTCTAAGCACAGTCTTCTGGGGGCGTAGTGCAGTCCGCCGGTTCCGGCTTTGGTGTGTTGTTCCATTCTTTCATTTGGTTTATCGGACGTCGGGTAGCTTCAGCAAGATTGTCATTAGTCATTCGTTAGACTGCCACTAGTCTGAGTTACTATCTTGTGAAGTGAATGCAACTCTTGGCTGCCTATCTCATCGCTCGCGGAAGTGTTTGTTGCCGGACCTTTTCAGAGGTCGATTCCTGGAGCATCGTCTGTGACTGGTCCCTGTGTTTTATTATTGTATTATTTATTACCATATCTTGTAATGCCTACATTAAAGGTTATGTATGTCTAGTTAATAGTTCCGGTCGCCTTCTGGAATAAATCAAGCAGTTTAAGAGTTGTGTTACAAGGTTACCATCATCTTATTTTTCCCGTTTAGTGGTCAGTTGCTTGTTTCCTTTAATTAACCTTTGCTTGTATTTGCTGTTTTACAGCAGGTTTCTAATTTTTTATGTAATTGTCGTTCCTGGCGTGTAAGGCCTTCAGACGTTATTGTGGTCATTTGCTTTAAAAAAATCGATATTTATACTTTAGCAGTAAGCCTTAAAACTTTATTTACTGCCTTTCCTGGCCTCTGACACCGTCTGTTGTGTTTGTGGCCACTTAACTTTTAATATTTTAATACCTGTAAGTTTTAATTGCAGTGAGTTCTTAAACATTCTTAATTTATTGTCATTCTTGGCGTGTAAGGCCTTCAGCCGTGATCACAGTGGCTTGTTTTTTTTAACATTCTTTTTATCTGTATTTTATGGTCATTTGCTAAATTGTAACGCACTGAAAACACTATTATTTATACAGTTGTTTATTCCTTCATTAATAACGTGTGATATTTGTGTATTTATTGTTGAGTCTGGAATTACTGTATTAAAACTAAAAGTGTGTAACTGTAAAAGGCAACCAATAGTAACTGATTACGGTCCAGTCCACAATCGTAACCGAACATGCCTTCCCTTGACTATCAGGTCACAGAGTTTTGGAAGAATTAGATCAAATAAGGCAGAAGACATAGATAGCATTCCATCGTAATTTCCAAAGTCGTTGGGCGAAATAGCAACTGAACGACTATTCACCCTGGTGTGTAGAATGTATGAGACTGGCGACGTGTCATCAGACTTTCAGATGAATATCGTTCACGCAGTTTCGAAGACAGTAAGAGCTGACAAGTGTGAGAATTATCGCACAGTCAGCTCAACAGCTCACCCACCGAAGTTGCTGATAAGAATAATACACAGAAGAATGGAAAAGGAAATTGAAAAACAGTTAGATGACGATCAGTTTGACTTTAGGAAAGATGGAGGCACCAGTGAGGCGTTTTGACGTTGTGGTTGATAATGTAAGCGAGACTAAAGATAAACGAAGACACTTTCGTAGGGTTTGTCCTTCGGGAAAATGCGTTCGATTATGTCAAATGGTGCAAGATTTTCGGAATTCTCAGAAAAATGGGGGTACCCTGTAGGGAAAGACGGGTAATATGTAGTGTGTACAAGACCCAATAGGGAACAACAAGAGTGGAAGACCAAGAACGAAATGCTCGGATTAAAAAGGGTATAAAGGCAGGGATGTAGTCTTTCGCCCCTACTGCTCAATCTGTACATAGAAAAAGCAATGTCGCAGCTTGTAGTAATAAAAGAAAGGTTCAAGAGTGGAATTAAAATTCAAGGAGAAAGGATATCAATGATAAGACTCGCTGATGACTTTGCTGTCCCCAGTGAAAGTGAAGAAGAATCACAGGATGTGTTTAATGGAACGAACAGTATGATGAGTAGAGAATACAGATGAGAGTAAACTGAAGAAAGATGACTGTAATGAGAAGAAACAGAAATATGAACAGCGAGGTATTTAACATCAGGACAGGTGATAACGAAGTAGGTGAAGTTAAGGAATTCTGCTACCTAGGAGGCAAAATAAGTCATGACGGACGCAGCAAGGAGGGCATAAAAAGCAGAGTAGCACTGGTGAAAAGCGCATTCCTGGCCAAGAGAAGTCTAGTGGTATCAAACATAGGTCTTAATCTGAGAAAGAAATTTCTGAGACCGTACGTCTGCAGCACAGCATTGTATGATAGTGAAACAGTGACTGCTGGAAAACCGGAAAAGAACAGAACCGAAGGTTGTGAGATATGGTGCTACAGAAGAATGTTGAAAACAAGGTGGACTGGTAAGGTAAGCAATGAGGAGATTTTCCGGAAAGAAATGCACTGATCAGCCAAACCATCATGACCAATGGCCACCGCGACGTTGGATCCTCCTGGTGGGGCTGCGGGCATGTGATGTCGTAACAAAAGTGTAATTGGTGCAGACATGGATGGGGGATCACCCAGGCGAAGATATGGGCTGCAAATAGGGAAATCTATTGAGATAAGCGACTTCGACAAAGGGCAGATTATTATTACGAAGAGCCTGTGAACGAGTATCTCGAAAACGACAAAGCTGGTCGAATGTCCACGTGCTACTGTCGTGAGCATCTACGGAAAGAGGTAGTAGGACAATGAAACTACCAGTAGGCGCTAAATGGTTGGTCGTCCACGACTCTGCACGGAATATGGGGTTAATAGGCTTGTCTCTCTGTAAAGTAGGAGATGGTGATCTGAGGCATCTGTCCCGAAAAAGCACCATGCTCGTGCACCCAGAAGTGTTTTGAAGCACACCGTTCACCGTACACTATTGAACATGGAGCTCCGTAGTAGACCACCCCTACGTGTTCACATGTTGACCCAACGACATCATCAATTACGATTGCAATGGGCACGGGACCATCGAGATTCGACAGTCGATCGACAGAAACGTTTCGGCTCTTAGGGCGAATATAAAGTTTTGCTACACTAGGTCGATGGTTGTCTCCACAAACGTCGTCGTCGAGGTGAACGGCGGCTCGAAACGTGCAGCGCACCACGGACGCAGGCTGGTAGGAGCAGTATTGTGTTACGTGAGACATTCTTCCGCGCTTGCATGGGACTGGTGGTAGTAACCGAAGACACGCTGACAGCTGCGTATGACCTGGATCCCTTCGTGCTTGATGTCTTCCCCGACGGCGATGTCATCTTCCATCTCTGAGCCAGAACCGTGCTACATTGGTTTGAGGAGCATTATAGTGAACTCACGTTGATGTGTTGTCGACCAAACTCGCCTGGTGTAAATCCTATGGAACCAATTTCTTCGCTATCGAGCACCACTACCGTGTACGGAAATCAGCGGCCCGTTATTTAAGCGAGCTAGATGACCTTTGCTTAGACATCCAACGTCACATACTTCCAAGAACCTGATACGCAGAATCAGTGATGGGTTTCGTTCCAAAGACGGACAAACAAGCTAGTAAGCAGGTGGTCCCAATGTTTTTCTCATCAAAACACTGAAAAGAAGAAGGGACATCTATTAAGACATCAGGAAATAACTTCCATGATACTAAAGGGAGATGTTGTTGTTGTTGTTGTGGTCTTCAGTCCTGAGACTGGTTTGATGCAGCTCTCCATGCTACTCTATCCTGTGCAACATTCTTTATCTCCCAGTACCTACTGCAACCTACATCCTTCTGAATCTGCTTAGTGTATTCATCTCTTGGTCTCCCTCTACGATTTTTATCCTCCCCGCTGCCCTCCAATACTAAATTGGTGATCCCTTGATGCCTCAGAACATGTACTACCAACCGATCCCTTCTTCTAGTCAAGGTCTGCCACAAATATCTCTTCTTCCTAATTCTATCCAATACCTCCTCATTAGTTTTGTGATGTGCCCATCTAATCTTCAGCATTCTTCTGTAGGGAGAGGGTAAAAACTGTAAAGGAAGACAGAGATTGGGATACATGCAGCAAATAATTGATGACGTAGGTTGCAAGTGCCACTCTGGTTGGTTGGTTGGTTTGGGGAGTGAAGGGATCAAACTACGGGGTCATCAGTCCCTGCCATTCTTAGATGAAGTGGTTGACACAGGGGCGGAATTCGTGGCGGGCCTCATCAAACCAGTCAGAAGACTGGTGACTCAAAACAAAAAGAAAACAAAGCGTCTCAGTGGTTGCATAAACGAAGGTGTGTGTCGAATGATTGTGACGGACGATCACTGAAGAGAATTGTTACGAAAAATGAGAGGACGACCGTTGCTAAAGTCACTGCAGAATCAAATGTCGCACTCGCGAACGCTGTCTACACCAAAACAACACGAAGAGAGCAGTGGAAGCAGGGAATTGCAGGGTGCGCTGGAATTCCAAGTCCACTCATCAGTGACGCGGACGCCTGTAACAGGAAAATGTCGTGCCGCAGTCATAAAACCTGGACTTTGGAGCAACGGAAGAAAGTCATTTGTTCGGATGTGCCTTGGTTCACACTGTTTCCAACTTCTGACCGAGTTTATATTGTAATGTTGATCCACTAAGTATTTCTGAAAGCGGTCCTGATATTCAAGATAATAAAAGCGGGTTAAAAGCTGTGAGCAATCTGGGGAAGTTATCCTTGTATTACTGAGCAACTGTTTCACCAGGTATCCAGTCTAGTTTACCAAATTGCCAGCCAGACTAACATTAATTATAATCTTCTAATAGTCATCTTACGACAACCAGTGATATATATATATATATATATATATATAATTTAAATAAAAATAAATAAGTCAGTTTGTATTTGGACATTTATTTTAACATTGATCATTCTTCCGGTAAAATTTCAGCATATTAAACATAACTAAACTGATGCCTTATTTAGGATAGTGAAAATGTGAGTTTGTAATCTTATGGAACACATCAGATATGGAGCCAAGATTGGGAGATTGCGTACAACACTGCATTCATAAAATAACACACGAAAAACGTTGAAACATATGCAAGAGGAAATTAACCACAACCAACCGATTCAATTTTCACCCAAAGAAGTTGTGGTCTAAGCGCAATCCTGTCCATCATGAAATTACCACACACTGGTATACTAAATTCCTACTAATTGTCCGTGAGCTCTTCTCGAAAAGAATAGCTGAGGGCTACTTTGATGATTACACCACATGCTTCACGTGGTCAACTTGGTTTACACAAAGAGTGTAACTCCACAATAATTTTGATAATTATAATAAATTACATCGAAACGCAATTTACAAAAGAAAAAACCTCGAACTGGTTACTATCGCCTTACTATTAACCTGATGGGTCAAACAATTATATAAGCACGTGGTACTGGTCTCACAAAATACACCCCACGTGGGTTGAACATAAAGAAAATTTGCTATATTGAAAAATATTGACAAGACGAGACGTTATAATCTCACGCACATTCGCATTTAAGATTGATGATCTTAGAGTTACGGATCATCAACACGTGGTTCCACTTTGCTCACAAAGTAGTGACAAAGCAACTACTAGAAGATATTCTGAACTTCACACTAGAATTACACTGCGTTGCAATTTAAGATAACATAAGATATTTTAGATCTAAACCTGAAACAAAGGTGATTAAATTGTCAGTTAGGCTGAACTTAAGAAATCCATTGTCCTATGGAGTTAGCAGAGACGCGCTTAGCCGGAGATCTTACCACTTTAGACGCTCGCCGCAGACTAACTGGCATGGGCCCCTACCGATGGTACCTCACAGATACAAACGGAAGTGACCAGAGAGGCAGCTTCCTATACCAATATGACAAGGGACAGACAGGACCATACGAAGAATAGAAACCTCTCTGCTTTTAGAAAGCGTAGCTACCTGTTCTGACATTGGTCCTACTGTCCTCTACCAGACGGGCTTGTCTGCTACCATCAACCACGCAACTAGATATATATTATTTCTCATTCATCCTTTCACACAGAAGGGAAGAGGGATAGCAGTATCTTATCATATACACTATATAAAAGAAAGTGCATGTAGGTTCCGTATGAGACTGTGTGACATGAATTACATATAAACTGTGTTTTAAAGTGTAGTAGTGTGACAGATCGTTCTTGATTATGTGTAAAAGTAACACGTTACACTGCTCAGTCTCCTCCCAGATAGAGTCAGAAACACCACAGTAAATTTAGAAGTGGAATGTATGACGTAAATGACAACAGATTTAAGAAATTAACATGAAAGGAATCCAACAGAGACCTTTCAATATCAAAAGAGAGAAACTTGACGGGAGGTCAGAGATGATTTGGGCAGCCATATCGTGGTATTTCATGTGCCCCGTGGTTACTCTGCAAGGCCGCATTATGCGACCATTTTGGCTGATGATGCCTACCTCGTGACACAAAGTTTGTCCCTCGACTATGAAGCTGTGTTCTAAGATGACAGAATCCCTGTTCACGCAGCTCTATCGTTCAGGACTGGTTTTGTGAGCACGAGGATGACCTGTCGGATCTCTCCTGGCCCCCACAGTCACCAGATCTCAATATTATTGGGCCTTTGTGGTCTACATTGGCAAGATGGATTCGTGATTACTGTCCACCTCCATCATCATTGCCTGAAACTGTCACTGTTTTGAAGGAGGAATGGCTTCAGATTCCCCTGAAAACCATACAGAACCTGTATTTAATTATAACGAGATAGTTGGAAGCTGTTTCGAATACCAATGGGTTTCCTAAACTATGTTAGGCATTGTAATGTAACGTGTTGTGTTTTGGTGTTTACAAATTTTTTTCGGCCCCCTATAGTCTCATTTCCCACGTAGATAATAAAATTCTCTATATTGTCATAATGGTACAAAAGCGTGATAACTGCATCAAATAAAGTCTCCATCATGTAATAACCGTACCAGAAAAAATAATTTGTTGTAAAAGAATTTTAAAGACTGGCATGGGAAACATAATACATAGATTTTGTTTTAGTCTTTCATTTTTATACTAGCGTTAGTTCAAAAAAAAGTTCCTCTGTATGTGTGTGTATAGATTTCCAGTCATTACTGAAGTGTCTCTGCACAAAAAGTTTGCTGATATACATGCGAAAAAGGTATCCCTCTATATAGTCTATGTGTAAATTTGTATTCATATAAACGCAATGTATTGCGAATACATAGACAGAAGGACCCTTTATTGTAGGATTATATGATAGCGGAACAAACACTGGTAGCAGTTTCTTCTGTAAAATATCTGGGAGTATGCGTGCGGAACGATTTGAAATGGAATGATCATATAAAATTAATTGTTGGTAAGACTGTTACTAGGTTGAGACTCATTGGGAGAGTCCTTAGAAAATGTAGTCCATCAACAAAGAAGGTGGCTTACAAAACACTCGTTCGACCTAAACTTGAGTATTGCTCATCAGTGTGGGATCCGTACCAGATCGGGTTGACGGAGGAGATAGAGAAGATCCAAAGAAGAGCGGCGCGTTTCGTCACAGGGTTATTTGGTAAGCGTGATAGCGTTACGGAGATGTTCAGCAAACTCAAGTGGCAGACTCTGCAACAGAGGCGCTCTGCATCGCAATGTAGCTTACTGTCCAGGTTTCGAGAGAATGCGTTTCTGGATGAGGTATCGAATATATTGCTTCCCCCAACTTATACCTCCCGAGGAGATCACGAATGTAAAATTAGAGAGATTCGAGCGCACACGGAGGCTTTCCGCCAGTCGTTCTTCCCGCGAACCATACGCGATTGGAACAGGAAAGGGAGGTAATGACAGTGGCACCTAAAGTGCCCTCCGCCACACACCGTTGGGTGGCTTGCGGAGTATAAATGTAGATGTAGATGTTTCCTCCCCATCCCCCTTCCTACAATTTACTACTATTTGGTAAATGATAGTCACTCTTTCTCCCTTTCAATTACTGTATTAAACATCTTTCGCAGAGTCTGATTTCTGTCTTAGTAAATAAATACTCTTCTGGAGTGAACGCATTTGACAGGTGACATTACACGGCATGCGCACGAAGCAATGATAACTGTACTTTGTTCTGATTGGCCGAGACCTGCAGCCTGCTTGGTATTCGAATTTGTCGGCTGATATACTCGTACATATGTTTGTGACTGGTTTGTTTACAACATTTTGCGAATTCAATGAGTTGCACGAGTCAGTGTATTTCGAGAAACTGAGCACATTTCTGGGTGGATGCATACTCATCATTGAACAAGATTAGCACTTTATGTCTGTGACGACGATACTTAATGGCAGAGAATAACTTTTGTTTCATTTTCTTGGTCCTGCTTTTTGCAGGCATGTGTGATGGCACTGGGTGAGTATATGGGTAAGTTTTATCGCTTCTGATTTGCATGGTAAATTTAACTTCATTATTTTCATCTCAGAGCCTCACACATGGAATAATCACTGTCGGCAAACGCATTTAAGTTCATTCACTTGGTTACATCATTGAAATTTTGGTCGATCATTCTCGTTGTGTTATCCTAGTTTCTCAAAGGATAGTAATTTTTTTTTTTTTAACTGGGTCGAAAGGCCTCTCAGAGTGTATGAAACCCAGGGAAAGTGGTAAAGTACATTAATTATTTCGTTCCACAGTTGAGGCGCAGAGAACAATAAGGGCGGAAAGCACATTGTCATCAGTTTTGAAATTGTAGCGTGTATACCTGACATCTGCTGATCTTATGATGAACCAGCTTTACCTACGTCTGTAGGTCCATATTCTACGCATGAATATTCATGGAAAGTTGTCTCAGAGATTTATAAGATATTCGTTTCCTTATGGGACCAAAGTGCAAAGCATAATTATGTTGCTCTGGGCTGCTCAATTGCTGTCTATGATTGCCAAAATAACTTCCTGTCTGCATCATGTACATGATAATAGTACTTCGTAATTGGAGTTATATGGGTAGTTTTATCTGAACCTGAAGCTACAGAGTGTGTTTAACGAAAATGGTGATAACGGGTGCGAGAAAATGTTGGAACAGATCATAGTTGTGCATTTAGTATCTGTTCTTTATGTTCTGATTCCAGTTTCACGGTAATTACAAACTTTGTTACTGTCAAGAAATGCTATCTTCACTGTACATGGAAATTTTGTGAATTAACATTAATAAAAAATATAATCATAAATATTAATTAAAATTTAATAACATAAAGTCGGTACATTATTTTTTCATCGAAAATATACGATTGTGAGACTTGGTTAAAAACTAGTTCAATCCTATGAGACTAGTTGTTTTTTTACAAATTTGGTTTTTACAAACATCTATTTTTCTCAATACTTCGTGTCAGTGCTTTGGGCCAATACGATTCTCAGTGCTTCAATTGCATTCACGAGTTTAAAATGGTCTATTGTACAACAGCCTCTTCTAGTACCAACTCGACTGTTTGATTGATTATAATCCATCGTTATTTTTCTGTGCAGTAGGTAATTATTTTATAGAATGGATGACACATTTTTTTCTTGTACAACTGTTTAAAAGTTGGTACAATTAAATGTTAGGGCTGTGTAACAGTAAAATTTCAGCACAGTGTAGCTTAGGGACACAAGAGAATTGACAGTTGATTGTAAGACTCGACTATCATTCCGAGTGATTCAGGGTAGGGAAGTATTTCGTTTTAGTTCATAAATGACTCCACTACTACAATTTTGTTACTTTTTGTTACGTTTTTGAATGGTTCTACATTCAGTGCTATGTAACTGCGGCATATAATAATGGTGAGTTAAACCGTTCACACACGTGCAGCATTTGTGCTACTAAATCCCAATGTTTTCGTTGTTATGAATTTTGCTTTTAAATCCGAGTACAGGCAAGGAAAGAAACGAATGTTTATGCAAATTCTGTTTGGTAGGCACTAGGAAACGCAATCAAGTGTGGTAGTACGGCCATGTGATGCACAAAAATTCTGGATCCTATTTCGTTCCTGCTCACCAGTTAAGTCTTTCATGATCGATAAAGATATGCTTTTCCGTTTAGAAAAATGTTGTTTGTTAGGACATTAGCTATTCTGGAAGAATACACTCGGAATGGATTACATGAGCACTTTCCTACGAACAAAGACATTAACTGTGAAATGCCTATTCCAACAGATCTGTTTATTCTCTTGCAACATCAGTTTTAACATTTGTGGTTCATAGACAATCAGCTATAGTCACAAAGTACGTAGTTATCTTCGACTATTGAAATTACCTTTCGACAATCAGAGACTCGTGTCTTTAAACAGTCGTTTAAAGACACTGTATGCCTTTTACTTTCTCGCTTCTGTAAACCGTGTAATGCAGTCTAGGTACAAAGACATCGGTAAACAATAGCTTTGTGAATGAATGGCAGTAGAAACGTAAAACTGAATGACCATGCTCCACGAAGCGATAAGGGAGGGAAGTACATCGTAATGTTCGGCTACTAAAACGAAGCCTGTGAGTTCCTTCATAGGCGTCTCTGTCCACATGAGCGGCACGTGAAGTTATATCCCTCCCGTCAGATAGCACGTGTGTCGTATTCCCAGTGGAACAGCCGAAGTCTTTCACTATTTGTTTATCGCAGTACGGTAAAATATGTACTGACGAGGAAAGTACGCAAACTCGAACCGTTCAAACCGAATAAAAATTAATTTACAATACAGAAACAAATTAATTTACAATACAGAAACCACCCCCTATGGCATTTCATCCACATGTCTCTGCATTTGTGTACATTCGACGTTTGAAGGTAAAGAGATTACAGAAGAAAAAGTCGCCGAAGAACAGTATCGCACCATAGAAGACTTAGTTATTTTATACACTGAAAACTGTTGATTTTGTACTCTTTCTGACTAACAAATCGCATGTCGTGTTACATTATCCATATTTCATCTTCTATCTACAAAATGGTTCAAATGGCTCTGAGCACTATGGGGCTTAACTGCTGAGGTCATCAGTCCCCTAGAACTTAGAACTACTTAAACCTAACTAACCTAAGGACATCACACACATCCCTGCCCGAGGCAGGATTCGAACCTGCGACCGTAGCGGTCGCGCGGTTCCAGACTGTAGCGCCTCGAACCGCTCGGCCACTCCGGCCGGCTTCTATCTACACTCCGTTACCTCTAACAGATTTCTGCGCCCAGATACATAGCTACTCTATTTGACCAAAAGTATCCGGATACCCCACATTAAGCCAGAATTGACGACTAGATTCACGAGAGAAGGCTCTGTCAGTATAAAATGACGTGGGTTGTGTTGTGTCAGCTACTGTGAGAGTCTGCACTGACACAAACAAGGAAAGAGAAAAGTTGCAATGGCCGGTTCTGTACAACACTTTAAGATTAACTGATTTCTTTATTTCTAAAATGAAAAGAAACTTAACTTGTTGTGCCTGCTAAGCGCAAGTACATTACTCTCTATTATTACTCGCTGAACGCAGGCTGAGTAACGTCTTCCTATTACTCAGTACTGATCTTCTCGTTGTCTACTACCGAACTGGGCCGACCAGCGATGAGCGGCTGGTTAAATCAGCGTTGACAGGGGCTGCTGAACTCTTGTCTTCTGGAGGTGAGGCGCTGCCCACCTTTTCCATTGGCGCGCGGTTCAACACCTTCTTGATGCTGTTTCGTGGCGCTGCACTGGAGAATGTGCAGTCGATGCCTTAGGAGCGCAAAGGCAGTATGTTGTCGGTAGAGAAACAGCAACAGCGAAAAGGCTTGGTCAGCAGAGCTCAATGACTTCGAATACGGATTAGTCACTGGATATCACCTGAGTCCCAAATCTATCAGGAACATTTCAACCCGTCTATCGCTATTCGAGTCCATTGTCGTTGATGTGATGTGAAGTGGGAACACGAAGAATCAATTACAGTTAAACCAAAACCAGGCAGATCTCAGGCACCGGCGTACTATCGGCAGTAGCCGGTCGGTGTGACCGTGCGGTTCTAGGCGCTTCAGTCTGCAACCGCGTGACCGCTACGGTCGCAGGTTCGAATCCTGCCTCGGGCATGGATGTGTGTGATGTCCTTAGGTTAGTTAGGTTTAAGTAGTTCTAAGTTCTAGGGGACTGATAACTACAGGTGTTAAGTCCCATAGTGCTCAGAGCCATTTGAACCATTTGAACTGTCGGCGGTCTAGCTAGCACGCAATGACTGTGTAACAAGTTAAAATGGGTGGGGTACAAGGGCCAAGCACCTCATTAAAAGCCACAAATTTTTGTAATCAGCGCTAAATGACACTTGAGGTGGTGTGAAGAGCGCCGCCACTCGATAGTGGATGAGTGCTAGTTAGTGAACTGGAGTGATGAATCACCCTATAGCCTGTGGCAATCCAATGGAAGAGTTTGGGTTTGACGAATGCCTGGAGAACGTTTCTGGTCATCACGTGAAGTATGGGAGAGGTGTTGTTACAGAATGGGGCCATTTCCCGTGGTTGGCGTGTGGTCCCCATACAGCATTATGTACTGGGTAACGTAGAGGGGCAATCTGCTATTGTTTGTGCCAACATGATAATGCATCTTGTCATAATGCAGCATCTGTGGGGCAATGGTTTGTGGACAGTAACATTCCTGAAATGGACTGGCGTGCCCTAGTCCCGACATGAGCACAATGTAGCACCTACGTGATGAGTTGCAACATCGATATCGCTCCAAGCCCCAGCATCAAACATCACTATCTTCTCTGCTTTCGGTTTCTGAGATAGAAAGGTCTGCGATTCCTCCACAGACACTCAGACACCTCATTGACAGTTCTCCAACAGAGTTCAAGCGTCCGCAAGGGTAAAGGGTGGACATACGAGAGGTGTTTGAAAAGTCCGTGCAAAAATAAAAACTACTTACGTGTTTGGGGTAAGCCTTTTTTATATTTCGACATTGTCTCCTTTTAGACTTATACACTTCGTCCAACGCTTTTCTAATTTGTTGATCCCTTCCGAATAATAGGAATTGTCCAAGTCTGCAAATTAGCTATTAGTTGCTCCAATCACCTCCTCGTTTGAATAAAATCTTTGTCCTGCCAGCCATTTCTTCAAATTGGGGAACAAATAGTAGTCCAAGGGAGCCAAGTCTGGAGAATAGGGGGGATGTGAAACGAGTTGGAATCCTATTTCCATTAATTTTGCGACCACAACTGCTGAGCTGTGTGCTGGTGTATTGTCGTGATGGAAAATGACTTTTTTGAGGTCCAATCGCCAGCGTTTTTCTTGCAACTTGGCTTTCAAACGGTCCAATAACGATGAATAATATGCACCTGTAATAGTTTTACCCTTTGCCAGATAGTCGATGAGGACTGTCCCCTGCGAATCCCAAAACACAGTCGCCATAGCCTTTCGGGCCGAAGGAATGGTCTTCGCCTTTTTTGGTGCAGATTCTCCTTTAGTAACCCATTGTTTAGATTGTTGTTTGGGCTCAGGGGTATAGTAATGTATCCATGTTTTATCCACAGTGACGAAACGACGCTTAAAGTCCTGCGGATTCTTCCTGAACTGCTGCAAACCATTCTTGCAACACTTCACACGATCCCATTTTTGGTCAAGCGTGAGCAGTCGTGGAAGCCATCTTGCGGATAGCTTTCTCATGTCCAAATGTTTATGCAAAATATGATGTACCCGTTTATTCGAGATACCCACAGCACTAGCAATCTCAAGCACCGTAACTCTTCTGTCATCCATCACCATATCGTGGATTTTATCAATGATTTCTGGAGTCGTAACCTCCACAGGTCGTCCAGAACGTTCAGCATCACTTGTGCACATATGGTCACTCCGAAAATTTTAAAACCACTTATAAACTGTTCTAATCGAAGGTGCAGAGTCTCCTGAGTGTTTTGCCTTTATAAAGTGATGTTTAATCACCACACGAAATTCTTTTTCACCCATTTTTTGACAATCACTCGACTTCCTTGATTCACACGAATGGCGAACACAAAGAAACAGACTAATAGGGCTGAAACTTGGTGTGCGATCTTTCCACAGATGCTACTAACAAAACATGACCTCGATATGTGCCGGTGGTGCCATCTCTCGGCCTTAGCACGGATTTTCCAAACGCCCCTCGTATCCGATATTGATGTCCACTAGTGAGTGTCTGTGTAGTTTTCATCAAATAGTGTACATGAACACATACGTGACATAGTCCGGTTATGAAGCTACTATGCCAGTTGAATCATTTGATAATTCCACTACTATGGTTTTTGATATTGCACCATTGTAACGTATGTACAAAGAAAGTGATGTAGCATGATCACCTGTTACCCTCGCAAAGCGTGCGTACCTTTCCATACCGCTGTGTTTTAATCATTTCACTGCAATTCCTCATTCGATAACGAATAAGGGAATAATGTACAAGAACATTTACGATAGCAACTTCTACACTGGAAAAGATGACTTCGTATATTTATTTTTGCCAAATCATACATTAGTGAGTCCTAATGATTTGTAGGTAATAAGTGTACGTTACAGGCTATTTTTACTTTGTGACTTGTACTTTTGCAGTCTTTACAAGCATTAACCTTTAAACGTCAAATCCAGAATTTTATAGATAAGTGATCTTCATGAGTGGTAGAGCAAACACATCACCATATTCGGTTTTAGCTGTCACAGTTGGGGTACTTACCAAATAACCAACCCTTTGCTGCATTGAAAACAACCTGCTGGAGCGATTTCATTTTATTATTTATTCTGGACGGTGTTGAACCTTCCGGCTGTTGAGGAAATTTTAAAATAAATGACACTGAGAAGCTACCAGTCGCGATCTAGCGTCGTGATTTTTATTAAATTCTTCTGTGAATCTCGAGAATTAGAAGCTCGTCATCAGATTCAAAACAGGACAGAACTAGCAGAAGGGTATGTGAGGACTGGGTTAGAGTCCTGCCTCGGTAGCTAAAAACTTAAAATTCATGAGATTCACAGTCAAGACTCGTTCAGGATGAGACCATATAAGGCTATGTATTGTGCCTGGAGAATAGTGCACGTATAGTCGGGACAGCTTAAGAAGATCCCTGACAACTCGCGGCACTGTTGACAGCTCTCAGCTGCGAAGCGCTAACAGCTGCAGGTGAAAGTAGTAGCCTACTACGGAGCTATGGCAACACTGAGCCGTTGCCATAGTGACGTTTACAAAGTCGCATTACGTTATTGGTTGAGGCAGCCACGCGAAGCTGCAATTATCAGGGATTAAGTAACGCGGATTCAACCGGATATGGTGTCCTTTCGTCTCGTTTCTCCCGGGATAGTTCCTTTCTTTTCTTTTCTTTTTTTACGTCCTACTGTACCAAAAGTTTTTCTGGGAACGCTCAAATATACCGCTTTTTTGTGATTGCGTTTGGGTAAAGTATTTTACGCTACCGAACGTCTGATTTGCAATTTACTGCTCAAGTATGTACGCTAGGAAGCACCACTTGTACAAATTGCTCTACAATCATTGTTTATTTATTGTTAATGTTTTGCGCTGTAGTAGTACCGTTCCTTGTTAAAAATTGAATTTGAGATTGGTTTAGACAGTAAGAATTTCTGTTTCCATTGTGATAAACAGCCTGAAATAATAGTATACACTTGACAATTTTAAATCTATGCGATCATTGTTTCGTCATGCCAAAACGAAAGTATTATTTTAACGGTAATACAAAAAGTGAGTTTCCTTAACCATTAGTTGTGGAGACACTCTAGAATGTACTTTGTGCAAATCAAACTGTGCTATTGGAACAGTTTTGCAAATTCTGGAGCAATTTTTGTAATTTCAGAAAAAGACTGCAGCACACATAAAATGAATGTTATCATTTCAAAATGGAATATGCAACTGTATCAACTATAACAGGGCTGGCTAGAGACGAATGTCAGAAAAGCGTTCCAATATATAACACTCTCCCCTAATAAACAACCATTCAGTCGTCTTATTGCAACAGCTGGTTTCGGCTGGTTTATATTTTCACTTTGCATGCAAGTGAGAGATGACGATATCACCGACCCGGCGAAGCAGAGACGTGGGGTGGTGAGGAGACAGAAGCATAAAAATTCTAGATGTTCGTATTTTATTTACGTTTCACGAGATTCTAACCGATGATTTCCAAATGCAAACAGAAAATCCTCTCTTTAAAACAGAAGATATTTTAGTTTAAAAAAAGTTCAGATCATGCACCTTTTTATTTTTCAGAAGACAAGGGGCAACTTTCAGCTTATGAGAGTATTTAATGTTTTTTAGGAATAAGCTGCAGCACACAGGATGAAGAAATAAATGGACGAGACGATTGAAGCATTGCCTACGTAATACAGAGTTCTAGGTTCGAGTTCCTGTCAGGTACACCACTTAATTTACATGGAACCTGTAGACATGTGCGGAAGATGTTTTGTGAGTGACATGCAGCTCTTCTGTAGGGTGGAAGAGAAAAAGCATTTTAATGAGTAGTAGTATGTATTGACACTGGAAAAAAATACTGAAGTAGTAGTTGCATGTGTTGTCTTGCACAGAAATGCAAGTGTCAACAAGTACAATGTGGGTTGGTAAATAGATTGGAACTCTTTTGCGCCGACAGGGCTAAAATAGAAACGCTTTCGTCATGAGTGTTTTGCAGAATAAGTAATTTTAGTCCATTTCGTACGTAATCAGTTACGTTGTTCATTGCATGTATATAGGCTCTAATGACTTGGTGGGTGCCCGGGGAGTCCTGTGGTGAATGTCTTCAACTCGTAGCAATTCCAACGTGAAACCACGTGTGGGTCACCGCTCATTACGGATGTCGGACGTTGTAGGCTGGGAAGACTGGTAAATCAGGACACGTGGCGAACTGCGGCGGAACTATCAACTGACATCAATGCTGGGTAGATTACAAGTGTGCCCGAACAGAAAGCGCACCGAGCACTCCTAATGATGGGCCTCTACAACCAGCGACCCACGCATGTCATCACCACGACATCGGCAAATACGACGGAAATGAGCACGTGACCGTCGGCACTGCACGTGGGCACAGTGGCACAGCGTTGCATCGTCTGATGACTCCTGATACCTTTTTCATCATGCCGATGGAAGGGCGAGAATCCGTCGTCTTCCAGGGGAACAGCTCCCTGAAACCTGTACTGTGGGACGGAGACAAGCTGGCAGCGGCTCCATAATGCTCTGGGAAACATTGGCGAGGGCATCCATGGGTCCAGTGGAGCTGGTGCAAGACATCTACATCTACATTTATACTCCGCAAGCCACCCAACGGCGTGTGGCGGAGGGCTCTTAACGTGCCACTGTCATTACCTCCCTTTCCTGTATGGTTGGCGGAAAGAACAACTGCCGGAAAGCCTCCGTGCGCGCTCGAATCTCTCTAATTTTACATTCGTGATCTCCTCGGGAGGTATAAGTAGGGGGAAGCAATATATTCGATACCTCATCCAGAAACGCACCCTCTCGAAACCTGGACAGCAAGCTACACCGCGATGCAGAGCGCCTCTCTTGCAGAGTCTGTCACTTGAGTTTGCTAAACATCTCCGTAACGCTATCACGCTTACCAAACAACCCTGTGACGAAACGCGCCGCTCTTCTTTGGATCTTCTCTATCTCCTCTGTCAACCCGACCTGGTACGGACCCCACACTGATGAGCAATACTCAAGTTTAGGTCGAACGAGTGTTTTGTAAGCCACCTCCTTTGTTGATGGACTACATTTTCTAAGGACTCTCGCAATGAATCTCTACCTGGTACCCGCCTTACCAACAATTAATTTTATATGATCATTCCACTTCAAATCGTTCCGTACGCATACTCCCAGATATTTTACAGAAGAAACTGCTACAAGTGTTTGTTCCGCTATCATATAATCGTACAATAAAGGATCCTTGTTTCTATGTATTCGCAATACATTACATTTGTCTATGTTAAGGGTCAGTTGCCACTCCCTGAACCAAGTGCCTATCCGCTGCAGATCTTCCTGCATTTCGCAGCAATTTTCTAATGCTGCAGCATCATCCGCTGAAGGCCGCATGGAATTTTCGACACTATCTACTAGTTCATTTATACATATATATTGTGAAAAGGAATGATCCCATAACACTCCCCTGTGGCACGCCAGAGGTTACTTTAACGTCTGTAGACGTCTCCCAATGGAGAACAACATGCTGTGTTCTGTTTGCTAAAAACTCTTCAATCCAGACACACAGCTGGTCTGATATTCCGTAGGCTCTTACTTTGTTTATCAGGCGACAGTGCGGAACTGTATCGAACGCCTTCCGGAAGTCAAGGAAAATGGCATCTACCTGGGAGTTGTATCTAATATTTTCTGGGTTTCATGAACACATAAAGCGAGTTGGGTCTCACACGATCGATGTTTCCGGAATCCATGTTGATTCCTACAGAGTAGATTCTGGGTTCCCAGAAATGACATGATACTCGAGCAAAAAACATGTTCTAAAATTCTACAACAGATTTATGTCAGAGACATAGGCCTATAGTTTTGCGCATCTGCTCGACGACCCTTCTTGAAAACTGGAATCACCTGTGCTCTTTTCCAATCATTTGGAACCTTCTGTTCCTCTAGAGACTTGAGGCACACGGCTGTTAGAAGAGGGGCAAGTTCTTTCGCGTACTCTGTGTAGAGTCGAATTGGTATCCCGTCAGGTCCAGTGGACTTTCCTCTGTTGAGTGATTTCAGTTGCTTTTCTATTCCTTTGACACTTATTTCGATGTCAGCCATTTTTTCGTTCTTGCGAGGATTTAGAGAAGGAGCGGCAGTGCACTCTTCCTCTGTGAAACAGCTTTGGAAAAAGGTGTTTAGTATTTCAGCTTTACGCGTGTCATCTTCTGTTTCAATGCCATTATCATCCCAGAGTGTCTGGATATGCTGTTTCGATCCACAGGAGCATGACCATCAACGAGTATCATATAATGGTTGCAGCCCACATACACCCCTCATGACGATCCTATTTACCGAGGGCAGTGGCATTTTCAACAGTATAATACGTCATGTCACAAGACAAGGAGAGTGATCGAGTGGTTTGAGGAACACAGTGGCACGTTTCAGTTGATGTGCTGGGCCCCCAACACGCCAGATCAGAATCCGATCGAACACATCTGACGTGACGTCAAAGCTCACCCCTCCTCCCCCGAATTTAGGTAAATTAGGTGACTTGTGCTTGCAGATGTAATGCCAACGCCCTGCAGCGACCTACCAAGGCGTCATTGCTCCCATGCCACGACGGGTCACCGCTGTTACCCGTGCCAAAGATGGACATACCAGATATTAGGTACGTGGCAGTAAAAGTTCTGGCCAATCAGTGTATTTTTTCATTGTAATTGTACGTAACATCTATGTACCTTTAAGAGCTTTGGCCCTGTAGGTAACATTTTATGTGAAATAAAAAATTGTCAGCACAGAAACAGCAATGGATTACGGAGTAATGTACTGTGGGACGGGTGTATTAAGATGGACGGATGCGGCACGTTTGATAATGAATGGAAATTTAATTATTTGGTGGAAGGCATTACTATTGTTAGTATCGGTGGTAAGTGGAAAAGCTTGGAAGACTACCGAGAAAGCGTACTGAATTAGAGAATACAGAAATTTGTGAGAAGAGACGAAAAGAAATCAGGACCTTCTAGAAAATGATTGCTTCACTATTGTTGCAATGAGTTACAAATATTTTGACAGGAGCATATATTCCGAAATTGGACGCAACAGATGATTTTGCAAGGATTAAAGAGCTTTGGAGATAAGAACATGTTCCAAGAATAAGATTTATTTCAAGATAATAGCAGAAGATGTCGAAAAAAAGAAGTAAACAACACCTAGAATAATCTAGAATCAGTCACATCAAGAGAACGCAAACACACTGTGATTCTTCAAGATGCACACCGAGATATTCACGTGTTTCGTTGTACACAAAAGGGTCTGTGAATTTTAGTAAGTGTATGGACTGTGTTACAACTAGAGAACGATAGTTATTGTTTAGTATCCTGATTCGAGAACTCTTTCGACTGTTAGACCAAACAGTGTGTTCTGGTCAAAGCTTCCGATCATTGAAATACCTGTTAGTAATGGAAGTGATACTAGACCTTTAAACGCATAGTCAAGCAGTCTTCATCGTTGAAAGTGTAAAATTTTGTGTGCCACATTTACCCGACCCAATCCTGTCTTGCATCCTATTCTAAATTAGTTGTCGAAATTTTATAGTGTTCTCAGAGATGAGGCGACTTGCTGGAGCAGCCGTAATTTTTTCAAATTTAGTTATTAACTTTCTAATTGATAGTATAGCAACGCCATCTTGCTGCAGACCAGCAATCTTTAAGATACAGCAGCATCGCAGTAGCAGCAAAGAGTTTCCTTCACTGCATTACGACCATGAAGGAGTACGAGCCTGAGCACGACACAGGTGAGCCATACCAGTGCTTCAGAGGTTATTACCGTCATTTCTGTTTTGCATTGTTTGAAAACCACAATTCTTAACCAATTATTAACTAGTCGCGTACAAAGCAGCAAGAACCATGTTAACGTTCCTTAACAAAATCAATTAACAGAATTTCGTTGTATATTAATTACAAAATGTTCAAATGTGTGTGAAATCTTATGGGACTTAATTGCTAAGGTCATCAGTCCCTAAGCTTACACACTACTTAACCTAAATTATCCTAAGGACAAGCACACACACCTATGCCCCAGGGAGGACTCGAACCTCCGCCGGGACCAGCCGCACAGTCCATGACTGCAGCGCCTCATACCGCTCGGCTAATCCCGCGTGGCTATATTAATTACACAAGCAGCGTAAAACATTTTCTCGCAGTCAGAATTTGCAGCGGTGTGATATAAGTAGAACTGTGTAGACTTTAGTACTTCGATATGAAGTAAGGATGTACGGCTGTGATACTCTGTATTCAACGATTGTCACGAACAGGTGGGTAATTCGTCATCAAATAGGGTGATATGGTGAACAAATAATTTGTGCCTCGTAGAAGACAAGAAATTAGTTATTTAAACAAAATAAGAACACTCCTTTCACAAAATACATAAGTAACGCATTAACAGTACCACATCCTCTTTAAGGCACTACAAAAGATAAAAAAAACAATACTTATTTTTATCAAATGCCCTTTGAGTGAAATGGTGAACTTATTTCCCCTGCTTTTTGCCACATACGTCACACATAGATTCATATTTTGAACAGTCTTCATGCAGCCAACGTTGGTAGCTGATACATTTGATCTAATCCACATCCTTTTTAGTGCAACTGGACAGTTCAGCGCACCCTGCACAACAACACTCTTCATCATCCGCGCCGTCATCATCGTCTTGCAATTGGATATCCAGCGACGAGTCGGATTCGGTGTCAGTGGTAGACGCTTTTCGTTTCTTAGGCTGCTTCTTTTTGATAATTCCTTTGGTAGTCTCTTTGGTTACGGTTTTTCCTTTGGTTCCGGTTTTTCCTTTGGTTACAGTTTCTCCTTTGGTCCTCTTTTTAGCATTTGCTCTGCTCTTCATTGACTCATTTTGTCGTTTTCTGTTACGCAGGTTGTCGATGTTTTCTGGAGAAGTCAAAACCTCAGCTAAAGCTCTGGACTTCTTCCTTGCAGATGCAACTTTATCTAGGATAGGTGTCGGCGAAATATGGTCCAAGAGTCTGCCAGGGGTTATTTGAGATTCTTCTGTTGCCACTTTCGAGTTCATATCTGTTGCTTCTGATGGAGACTGCATGTTTTCCTGTGGATTTTCCGCCCGTTGCGAACAGCCCAGTTGTGGTGA
This sequence comes from Schistocerca serialis cubense, assembly GCF_023864345.2. Lineage (NCBI taxonomy): Eukaryota > Metazoa > Arthropoda > Insecta > Orthoptera > Acrididae > Schistocerca > Schistocerca serialis. Next base: position 189,581,073 of record NC_064641.1, on the reverse strand, counting down.
AGCTTGTATGTGTCCAAGTCCCTGATCGTTATCTACGTCTGCAATCGCTTCTTCCGAGGGATTAGGTATCTCCGGCCAGTGCGAACAACTTGGTCGAGGTGAAGTAGTTTGCATGTCGTTCGTTGTTTTCCTGATGTTGATCTGAAGCTGATGTTAAAAACGCGTATTCGGGGATGACATCAGGATTAAACGGGATGATTCCTGTGCTTCTGAACCGCGATATGGCATTCTCTGTCGTAGCTGCTTGTACCCATGCCTTTGTAAGCAGTCCTCCGAACACTAGTCTGGAAATTTTTCTGTTTGGATTCATTTTAATGTACGAATTGCATGCATTGTAATAACAGGATTTCAGAGCTTTAAAAATGCTCTGTCTAGTGGCTGCAGATAGTGTGTGGTGTGGCTGGGTAGACAGAGCAAAATTATGTTTTTTTCTTCCGCAAACTCTAATGTATCCACGCCGCTGCAATGAGAGCTATGTCCATCCAAAATAAGCACGACTGTTCCCTCAGGCTTCCTCGGTGCAAAATGGTTTCTTAGCCACAGAAGAAAAATATCAGTTGTTACGTGCGCCGACTTTTGTGACACGAAAATCGTGGAACCCGGCGGCATACCGTCCTTGTACTCGGCATTTTCATTCTTTCCCTTCAGAACACAAGCTGGGGGTAAAAACATGCCCTCTCCATTGCAACAAGCGACTACAAATATGGTTTCACCCTTTTCACCGGATGTTATCGCTGGAACGCTCTTAGACCCCTTTGCTGCCAACACGTAACCTGGTCTATTATTCAGCTGAAGTCTGGACTGGTCTACGTTGAATACATTTCCCGGCTTATCAAGGAGGTTATGCTCTACCAAGATGTTTTGCAGCAATGAAAAACAATCTGAAACGTTTTCCGTACTTAAACCCCTTGACCGTGCTTGTGAAACTCCTTCCTATTTGCAGATTAGGAGTTCCGGATTTCTTTTTAGGAATAAATGTAGCCAGTCCATTCCAGCAATTTCTTTTTCGCGGTTAAAGTTGTGATGGTTATATTTCTCAGATAGTTTATATGCCATGGTACGTACTTCTGTCCTTGTCGGTGCAAATCCGACGTTTTGTAATTTTATAATATGTTTTACCAACTTTTTCTCACATTCTTGTGTTAGTACTGGCGGCCCACCCAAAGGTTTCTTCGGAAAGCAACCGTTTGCTAATCGTCTCTTCAGCGTTGACCATGGAACTTGAAACTCCTTTGAGGCTTTATTCAGGCTCATCCCATTTTGCCCCGCTTTTACGGCTTCTTTTAGTTGCTCCTCTGTCCAATCATGACAGCTGGATCCTTTTTGTCTTTTGTAAAATGTAGGCATCTTTGCCTGGAACAATGGCGGTAGTTAGAACATTTACTTTTTTAATCACTGACAAACCAAACTGTACTTGCAAAAAAATATATAAAAACTAATTTTTAGATTAACGATTGTATTGAGAAGTCGGATAAAACAGAATATAATTCTCGCATGGGATAGGAATTTCATGACTAGTCAAAAACCCTGGTTGGGATGAATTCTAAATAAAAGCTTTACATTTTACATATAAGAAAAGTCCTTCACCGTATCACCCCTGCCCGAGTTCACCATTTCTCCCTTTTTTATGGGTGAATCGGTGAATAGCACGGCAAGAATTTCAAAACACCAGACGCAATGATTTCTAGGTTATGCAGTACATAAGCAGTATAAGAAGGCAGAATATATCAAAAAATACCCCGCGGACTACGCTACCTGAAGTAACATCTACAAATGCATGTGACATATAAAAATTATTTAACATCGAAAACAGTTTTGTGCAAAGTACTTACGGTTTTTAAAACGGGGCTGGTTTTCGACACGTGCACACTGCACAGATGATCAGAGACTGTTGACATGCAGCCATATAGAGAAATCTGTTTAAGCAGTAAAGAATTAAAGCAATTCACCATTTCACCCGATTCACCATACCACCCTGACCTACCCTAATTGAGTGCTGTGTTGAGCAAATGTGTTTGCGCACATGGCACCGTAGATCAGTTGCCCTCTTCAATTTCGTAGGGGGACTGGTCCTGTAAAAGCTAATTGTCATGGCTAATCCAAGCCGAATTAGCTCAGGCATATACGAGTACGGGTTAGCCGGCCGTAGCAAGTTAAGACTGTTAGATCAGCGGACGCTGTGGAGCAAATTCCCCGGTACAAACTAATGATACATCACCACATACTATCACAAATGAAGACAGAGATAAAATAGCACTCGATCTTGCACCACAACGAGAATACCCAAATCGTCAGAATATAAAGACAAAGAAATCAGCAACTCGGCCGAAGACGAAAATTACATAGACTCTGACCCCGAAGAGGTTACCATGCACCAAAGCGCGACATGTGTACAACAGAGTGTACTCCATAACGAGGACACTGATTTTCAAGTAGTCACTCCGAAAAGAACCGGAACAAAACGGAAAAACACAGGCCCAACACGACAAAATGAAAAAACAAACAGCCATAGAACTCGCCAATAAATTTGAAACACTACTAATGGCACTAGAGCAAATGGAAACAGGCGAAAGCCAAATCCAAGAGACCAATAACACACTTTAACAGGAGACGAGAGCAAACCAAAAACAAAAAGAACCAATAACAAGAGTCCCACCAGTAACGATTGCGTACGCCAGCCACTACCTAACCATTAACACAGAAATTAAAAAACACATAAATGGACTAATAAAAGCAATTTTTAAATGTGATCGCGTAAAGTATCATTTTGAAAGAATGACAGATCAAAAAACCGCTCTTCAATTTTTTCAAGCAAATAATACCTGTTTTATACCCATCAGTCTCCAGCTGAAAGAGCCTTAAAGATTGTGGTCAAACATGTATCAGCTGAAAGACATCGAATAAGAACTCAATCGGATTTCAAAATGCTGCAGTGTACCAGTTTAAATCACGAGACATAAACACGAACAAGTCAGTACTACACACGGTATACTGTCTAATCGCTCCCACCAGGACCAGGCAACGGAACCATCTACGATGGTGCAAACTGCAAAGAACAACACTCTGACTCCTTGAGAGGTTGCACTGCTTTCCAATTTGCTCTCAGAATTTAAGATTCACAAGTGCAAAGTATCAGAAAAAGAGCAACTCAGGCAACGGCAAATTCAAGACCGGTGAACACACAAAACCCTCGTGAATTTTCCAGACTGCCAAGAAGAGAAACAGAGCTTCCACAACAACAAAACATAGCCACCAGCACCAAAAGGTATGGACACGAAGACACCTACAAACCCAAACCCAGAGCCTACAATCAGCTGCAACATTTGATTCTGCAAAAATTCTAAGCACTCTCATTGGGGTCCCCGACTTCATAGCAAACGACCAACATTTTAACACATTGAAACTCATCACAGTAACGTTTAAAAAAATTATTAGCCCGCCAAACATAATATCAAAAATTGTGGTCATACTAGAGAGAATATTAAAATTTTTCACACATCGGAATGGCCAATAGGCATGTCACGCGCCAAGCCCTTAGATTTTGCATAGTGAATGCAGATGGAATTACCCATCGAAAAACGGGACCTCAAGATTTTATACTGAAACACAAGATCGACATAGTGCTCGTAACGGAAACCCATCTGAGGTCAATGAAAACATCTAGATCAAACAACATGACAGCTTATAGGACAGATACGGCAAACAGACGGGGAGGGGGAACTGCTGTGTTCTTACGAAATACACTTACACACCATAGAGAAACCCTACCGCAATTAACGAACTTAGAAGCAACAGCAGTGAGGACTGAAACTGCACATGGAAGAATAACATTTGATGCTGCATATCTCAGCTCCAATCAACAACTAATCGAAGAAGACTTATTTAACATTTTTGATGCATATGACAAAATTTTATTGGCGGGGGGGGGGGGGGGGGGGACCTAAATGCTAAACATTATGCGTGGAACTCGCGAAGAACCAACCCCTGGGGAACAAAATTGCATGAAACGGAAGAACAACTCCAATGCATTAGCCTTGGCCCGAAAGAACCGACTGACTTCCCGACAGGACACAACCATAGACCAGATGTCCTTGTAATTATGATAAAGAAACTACGAATAAACCCAAAACTTAACCACAATCAACGATTTAACATCGGAACGCGATCCAGTTGAAGGCCAACTGACAAAAGCATGTGAACCACAATTCCGGTACCTAAAAACACATACAAACTGGGACCAATATAAAGCGTACCTCAGTAATAATGTACGACCAGTACTAGCATTAAATAATAGACAAGAGATAGAAGAAGCCATAACCACACTCACAAATAAAATTCAAACAGCGTACAGACGAGCCGCTATAACATGGACAAGCGAAAACCAGCACCATGAAAACTTTTCTCCTTTCCTTCAATACTTGAAGACCTTAAAGAAGAGCGTGCAATAAAGATGGCACAAATTTCGAAGCCCTGCCGACCCCAGAGAATTACGACAGTTATTCCGAGAAATACACCGTCGCGCAGTTGAGTGGAGAATCGAAAACTGGCAAGACAGAATGGACCAGGTCTTCTTACAAAGCAGAGAGGACTGGAACACGGTGAGATGTTTTCGCGAACAAAACCACCAAAGACTACAATCGAGGGACCAGCTGGTTCAGTTTTCGATTCGTTATTTATAGCGGAAATATTTGCAGAGACTTACGATGCGCAAAACACTGTCGATATCCCCAATAACGAAAACCTAGACACCGAAGACCGTAGAATAAGGCAAAGAGCGAGAAACATCAGAAACATACCGAGCGAACAAGCACCACTACTGGCGACTCCGACTGAGATCCGAAAAAATGATTACGAATTTGGGCATAAAATCAGCCCCAAGCCCAGACGGCGTAACAAATGAACAATTAAAACAGCTATCAAGAAAACACAATAGTGCTGATAACAGGAATGTTCAATGGATGTCTCAGATACAAATATTTCCCGACGCAGTGGAAATCATCTACAACTGTACCAATACCAAAACCTAGTAAAAATTTAAAACTGCCCCAGAACCACCCACCAATGAGCCTCCTCCCAACCTTATCCAAAGGTTTCGAACGAGTAATCCTACAAAGTCTAAAACAAGCACTACTTGAGAATGAGAGCATTCGATCAGAACAGTTTCCATTTCAGACCACAATATCGGCACAGATGCAACTCTTACTCATATCCGAAAACATCTCGTATAACATGAATAGGGGCTATTACATGGCAGCAGCTTTCCTAGATGTAGAGAAAGCTTGTGATAAAGTCTGGAAAGATCGCCTTTTCGTAAAACTACAAAATCTAAATTGCACCCCAGACCCCTACATAAAAATCATAGATGACTTTCTCTCACACAGGAAATTCTTTCTAAAAATTGACAAACAACAATCAAGCATAGAATCACTGGAACAAGGAATCCCTCAAGCGTCGGTTTTATCGCCGACACTGTTCGTAATTAATGTTAACGACGAACCTCTGTTACCTAACGTAGTATTGGCTCAATTTGGAAGTAGTAGTACAACGATCGCTGCGATAACGAGGATGCAAAGACAGCTAAACACCTTAGAAGAATGGTCACGCGAAAAGCATGTCAAATTAAACACAGAAAATTACAATCAATAATGTTTACGAGGGAGAGGCCAGAATTATGTAATAGATCACTAAAAAATGGAACACCATAAATCCGACAATTCAGGTCAAATATCTTGGAGTAATGTTGGACAATAAGCTGACTTTTAAAACACCTGTCGTACATAACATAAAGAAAATGATAAAACTAGTACATAACCTATTCCCACTTTTGGCCAGCTCTGACATGAGAATCCAAACAAAATTAATATTGTATAAAATAACAGTATTACCAGCTGTATTATACGGTTTTTCAACCCGGGGGACAACTTGCAACGCAAACCAGCAAGTGCTGTAAAGAGTCCACAACTGATGTTTCAGAATAATGCCTAAAGCCCATCGGTGGAATACAATAAACGACTTACATGTTGAACTCAATATGCCAGCAGTCAGACAGGAAAAAACTTGAAAACTGTTGGAAAAAATGGACCGATTAAGAAATACAACCAGACACCTAGACTATTCTGGAACAATCGGACCTCGAGAATGGCACAGAGTGAGAGTTTGAGAGGTGGCAGAAGCTCCCTCCCATATTTCTATCTTTGAGTAATTCGATTTTCCTCTCTAATTGCATGCAGTGAAAAGTCGCTATTCCTTCACACGCGGACTTCCCACGCAGCGTCTCTCGTCACCCAGGTGGTCCGGTGACAGGCGGGCACTGCTGATCTTGAAAGGGTTATGCCGACGGGTGTGAGGGAGTCGAGTGAATGCTTTCCAGACGCCGACATTGTCATAATAGCGGCGGAGACACGCCAGCGGGGGCCTGAAGGAGCGGCTGGGCTAGAGATTCCGTTACTTCGCAGAAACGTAGCGAAAACACTTTCTGGCGGGCTACCAGCGAGGCGTAGGAATGACTTGTGTTCCCAGGCAGTCACGGTGGGCAAATTCCCGCGTTTTCTGCATAATCGTAACTTTGATTGGCTTGCTCAGGGCATAGCTCCGTGACGTAGCAAAATCGGCGCAGAAATTGGCGCCAGGAATCTCCATTGGAGGGATGGTAGTGCTTTGGCAATAGAGTGGAATTTTCCGCCGGTTTTCGAGTTGCTGATTGGAACGTTTAACCACGGCCACTGTTGTGGGGGCGGGAATGTTCTGTGTTCAGCTTGTACAGATGCTCTTGAGAGAGTCGGCTCTTGACTTTCGGTCGGACTAGGTTACAAGACTGAGCTCTCCCTGCTCTGGAGAGCCTGCCTTCTGTTGGCTGTCTAATATACTTTTATTTAATTGTAACTGTTTGACGAAGTTGCTGAAGTTTCGACTTCAACGTAACTTTCCGAGTACAGTTGGCAATTGAGCGTTCTGCGTACAGGCGGCCTATGTTGTCTGTCTTGAGCAGATTTGGCTAAAGTTGACTGTATTGGAGTTACTGTGTGACTTCGCTTGCTAAAATCAATCACTGTACCATCAGTGATTGTGTGGCGAGCCTTCTTCGTCTCTCTCAGAGGCGCATTTGTATTGCTAGGAAGTCTTTAGTCTGGAACAACCAGACCAGGATAATTTGTTTCGGGCTATACTCGCGACATTATCATCACCACGACGGGACGTCGAAGCAACCAGCCATCGCCTCCAGTACGCCAGATCGTGTCATTGCAATTAAGAAGACAGCTTGGTAATGTACGTCCACAGCACCGGCAAAGCAGGCAATTTTGCTAGGTGATAATCAGAGCTCAGCAGAGCGCGCCTGTTCGTCTTCGGTGTTCATTGTCCGAGTTCTCACTACTGTAGCAACAATTAATGTTGGGTTGGTTGTGTGTTTCTTTTAAGATCTGAGTTGCAAGAAATTGGCTCCACATACCACTTCATCATAAATGTCACAATCTAGTTTAGGGATAACGTCACCTTCACAGCATTTATTTGAGTATCCAATTTGAGCCAATTTGATGTATTGTAAATGTTGCATGTGTTTTGTTTATTATTTTGAGTTTAGTCATAATAAATCATATTGTTATTTTGGACAGAACTTTCATTCTGGTAATCGGTAGAGCAACCCTATCATTTCTCACTACATCAATGAAACTTTCCTTTATTTAACTTATTTATCAAATTAAATTATTGCAGGTGCCAAACTCTTTCCTGCTCCACTTGCTTGGTCGATTACAGTCAGTTCGCGTTTCTTTTTAATCCATGTGCAACAGCAAAAGTCGGAGTTAGAATAGGGGGGGGGGGGGGGGGCTTAGAGCATCATTTACATATGAAGATTCTAGAAGAATTTAGTGTTAAATACACTGCTAGCGCTGGCACCTCGCATAAAATGGCGACCCTTAGCCTCGGATCTTTCCTGTGAATCACTAATAAGCAAACAGTATTCTTAGTCAGAACATTCAATTTTTTCTCTACTTTTTTTTAATGATTAATACCCAACTTCTTTCTCTTGTAGTTCCGTGATTAGTTTTAAGTAGCGGCGCATGATTACTATTTCTGTTTTCAGCGTATATATTTGTTTGTTTGTTCATTGTTTTATGTGTTTCTTTGATGTGGTGTCCGTACCACATCACACTTTGTCGGGTTTGTGTGCGGTTTCTGTACCACAACAAATCGTGCATGTAATTACAGCGTTGGAACGGCGCTGTTGAAATTTTATGTCTATGTGGAAAAATATATGGAGTAGATTATTTTTATTGTGCATTTTAGATAAATTTGTTTTCATGAATGATCACGAGAAGTAAAGCACAACTATTATCGAGCGAAGCTAAAACAAACAAAGGATAGCATAATGGATAAGGGGCAGTTTACTGACGGGGATAGGTTCTGAGATGAGATGGGAACATATTTAGCAGGACAGGACGACAGGGTCATTGATGAGGAAGGTGATTTGGACGTGATCTTAGAGCAACGTAGCGGCCGTGAATATGATAATGAGGTGGAGGATGAAACAGAGACAGGCTCACAGGTCGAGACGGTAGCAGAAGTTTATAATCAAACGAACGAGAGCAGGCAGAGGACAGCTCGGTCACGTCAGAGCTCTAGCGCCCAGGTGTCCAGAGTTACATCGCCCATGTGTAACGAGGACCAAAAAGATGACATAAACCCAATACTGAGCTTCCCACGATCAATGAAAGAAGAAGCTGACGAACAACGCAAGAAGGAGAAGGAAGAAGATGAGAAACAGCGTAAGAAGGAGAAGGAAGAAGATGAGAAACAGCGTAAGAAGGAGAAGGAAGAAGCTGACGAACAGCGTAAGAAGGACACTAAGGCAATAATTTCGCATATAGGGGAAATTCGTGGGGAATTACTAACAATAAAGAAAGAATGTGGAGAAGCAAAACAAATGTCAATGGTACCACAAAAAGTAGTAGGCCTAGCCAAAACGGCAGCAACAGGGTAATATTACAGTTACGAACATCACGAAACGAATGAAAGAAGTAGAGAGTGGGATAGCAAAACTAGAGCGAAACGGGCACATGAGCACTGCGCGTTCGGATACCAATGGTGGAGTACACAGAATTGTTTCTCCGAGGAAAAGCACGCCGTGCTCTAGCCCAGTGACAGAGTGCGGAACTAACAATGCACACGCAGAAACAGCGAGTAATAGCTCCAATAATTGTAGCCCACTTAGGAGAGGGAATTTTGAGTGCCACTTCCACTGTGATACAGAGTAGCACATCACAGTTATCAGCAAGATAGATCAGGACACTCAGCAGACGTGAAAGTATCGGAAACGAGTGACAACACCAGTGCGAGGTTCAGACGGGATTTTGATCACAATCAATTCCTGTCGATACTAAAATTCCAAAAGTTCAAAGAAAATGGAGGGGCGATGCGTCCGAAGAGCTGGGTGATGCCGTTTACAAATTCATTACCGGCATCATGGCCCAGGCAAAATTAGAATTCATGTGTGGACATATCGAAGTCCAAGCCGCGGAAAAGATGTGGGGTGTGGCAGCGACGTGTCGGACTTATCAGGAATTCGTTGGTGCATTCCTGCGGACCTACTGGTCAAAGGAAACGCAAGACAGGATTAAAGAAGAAATAATATTTTGTCCTGAACTGGAAGTGTCCGAGCATAGGAGCGCAACCAAATTTTTTGATGATATACTCAAGAAGAATCAGTTTTTAGATAGTCCATATAGCAACGGAGAAATCATTAAATTTTGCTTTTCCAAATTGGCAATTAGGTATCAACAGACACTTGTCGGGAAGTGTGGATCTGACATAGAAGCATTCAAGAGTCTATTGCGCGAACTCGAAGTAGTCTTTGATAAACAAGACGCAAAGGACAGGAAGAACGCACAAAATAACAAATACCACGGGCCAGCAAGGGAAGACGACAACAGATCGCATAATCGCACTGGTCAGTTAGGAAACCAGGGTTGCGGAAATCAAGGTTACGCTATTCAAGGTTATGGAAGCCAGAGACACGGAAACCAGAACGTCAGGGAACAGGGTCAATCTAGACAAGGAATCTGGGACAGGAGGAATAACGAACGGCAAAGCGACCGTAATTGGAGAGAGCGAAACCAAGGACAACAGGAGAACCAGGAGATTGAAATTATACCTGCAAATCCTAATGCACGTCAGAGGAGGGGGAGTCTGACAAGGGATTGGCGCTAGTCCATAGGACTCCACCACATCTCTCACACAAAGAAGTTCGTGGAATAATAGTAGTTTAAGTGGTGTACGTAGTAGAATAGGCAAAAATATGAACCTTTCGTCGGGGAACAATAATCGTTGCATTAATAGATTAAGATTGTTAAAGTATTGACACGCTGCGTTTTCGCGCATAAGAATTTACTGCTACTAACTTTTTGTTTTGTTTATGTTCGCGACTTCCATTGTCGATGGAGTAGGAGACACTACCTTTCCATGAGCAATGTTTTTGTCCTTTTCCTGTCTGGTGTCCATGTTGAGGCATAATGATGAGTGAGGAGATGTCGCACAAACGGGCGCATACAAGAACGTGCTCTTAGAAGCGTTCTGAGAAGTCGTGATACGCTCCATAGCGGCCACAGCCAGCTCGTGAGACTTTCATACCAATGCTTGCAGGCACGCGTCAGTGCACTGCGAGATTGTGGTATATTGCGTGATTTCGAGGATGAATATGGGCAGTATAGTTTTTACAGTGATGCGCCAGCATCGTTGTCTTGCAAGTCGGGGAGAACCTGTGAGCGTTTGATTCCAATGGTGCACTAGACGGTAGAAATGCGGGCATAAACCCCACCTTGCCAATGTGCTGGTTGGGAATTTAGCGTGCTGCTCGTGACTGTTACAGATGAATAGCCAAGGAGTTATACTTGGAGATTCGTGATATACCGTGTAGCTGCCGTGTGGTGGGCGACTGAATCCTCAACAGGAACCAGTCCTGGCTTGGTCATATTACATTGCCTCTGGAAAGGTGTGCTTTGATAGCGAAAACCGCATCACATAGAAAAAATAAGTTGCAACTATAATTTATTGTCTTGTATAGCCATGGCTAACCCAGTCTCTGGAGTTTCAGTGAGGCGTAGTGAGAACTCGGAGGCCGTGTCGTACGGCGCGCACATCTCTATCGTCGTCAATAGCGGCGAGCAGCGAGACATCTCAGCATAACAGGAATTATGTAAGAGTATTGTATAAGGTAAAAAAAATTAAATTAAAAAAAGGTACCATATACTAGGATAAGTTAAACTGTAGGATTTAACTATAACTAGGTCAATATTGTGGGGGTTTTCTACCAAACCACAGACCCGAGATGGAGGGACGACGGGCGAGCGAAAGTAGAATAGTTGCATGTTCTTTATAGCACAGTAAAACTTCGACCTGCACAATAACATAATTTATTCAAAAGACATAGAATGTAGATCGTTTGCAAATGGTAGTTAATTCTTGAGCATGTCTACTGTCGATCTATATAATTAATAGTAATATTAGTGCGGGCCCGCACATTTAGTTGTTCATCCAATATAGCGTCACACACCATGTACAGTAGTGAGATCGGTCTCTACACAAATATCAAGATAGATTATTTCCATGTCTAGATTAGATATACCAAGATTTTTTTATAATGATAGCCATAGATTGATAACTATAAAATTAAAATAAGAGTGTCTGAAATGACAGACCATCAATGTATCGTTATGTAAATTTATTATAACATAGAAGGTCATGGAAAAAAGTTAGGCATAAGATTTTTGTCAGAACTGTGCAGATGACGGGAATCGTGGCAATGCAGAGGCCGGCCGGAGCAAAAAAACAAGAGGTCATCGGCTATCTGCAAGAAGGGGAGCGTCAGCCCGCCACCTGACGAGAAGGGTGCGGCAGCGTCCGGTCCTACAAGCTGACAGTCACCGGGCCGTATACCTGAGGGATTAGGCGGCAGACAGCCCTCGCTGGGCCACAAGCGAAAGTGTGGCTGGTTGTTGACACTGACATGTGACCAGCACGCAACAGCCAGCTAGCTTTCCGAATGCGGCAGCCGTTTGGAGGGATTCCCTGCGGCAGGCCACATTGTCGTGAGTACATGAAGATCACATAAGGTGCCAGAACCTGCGCCTCATGTGCCTCAGGACAGAAAGGGCTGCTATATAATCACCTATTTGAGTTTTTACAACTCACTAGCATTGGCCGATCTGCATAAACAAAGCAGTATCATGCCACAAACTCTAACAAATGAATTGTCTCACTTCTAACTTCTCCTCTCACTTAGAGAGCAGTTGTATCAATCGTGGCTCCTAGTTCGATCCTGTCTGGATGACCTCACACACTTGTGGAGTCACTCCACGTGCCATCATCCCTCGTCGAACTGCAATGTTGGGAAACGTAAAGTACTGTCTAAAGAGAGAAGAGACCTGGACTAGTGATGTATCCCAACTAGTAGACTTCAGAGACAATTAATCGACGTGAGGAGAGCCTATCACTATGTCTTCCTACCGTACTGCCATGATAATATGCGTGGGTCTTGCTGCAATCTCAACAGAGTACTGCAGATGCTCCAGCATACCCTATTTCTGTTGCGACAACGTAGCAACAACAGCCGACGTTTAGCCCTATTTGATGTCAGTTCTGTGGTCCCATCGCAAAAGCCCCCCTCCGATGCTCAAGACATGGAACCACGTGCATCAATGCATATGACTCAACATACCAACCCCATCAGAGAATCTAACGAATTTGTGAAGTGCTCCGAATATTGCTAACAATGTGATTTAATGCCTCATTCTCAGCACAGTCGTGAACATTGTGCAATGTGCAAGCACAACTTGACACCCCATGAACCTGGCTTTTTTTCCTTAAATTTCATTCTCTAGTGTAGTTTTTGTGATGTATGTCATACCTTGTATGTGTTTCTGAATTTGCACTGTAATTCTTATGTAAGTGATAGAGTAGGGCGCAGAAATTACAAATTACTGTATTGTTCTCTAAACCAAGCTTTTTTTTAATTCTGAATTTTATTGTTGTGTGTATGCAAACAGTGTGCCTGAACTCCCCATAAACTGAAGCAGATACCACCACTGTCATTGTCAATGGACCATCAGTTCAGGGAACATTTTGTAAAGGTTATTCTCACTGCAGGGAGACAGACTGAATCAGAGGTTGTAATTAGATTCTGAAAGCTCACGAAGAGATTATTAACTTAAATATTATCATGTGTGATTGAGTTCAGGTCAGTTTAATGATTGAAATTGTTGAAACATCTTGGGCATTTAATTGCGGAGCACTCCAACACTGATTGTAAAGAATAAACTGCTCCATATTTGGCTCACGTGCCCGGGCCATATTTAGAGCGTGAATATCTGTGTGAATCAGTGTTTGGAAGGGGCTCCCTGGGTATGGATGTGTGATGTGAGTGTTAGAGTTCCATATTAAGAAGGTGAAGTTGGCTACATCATAAATAATCCTCCATCTATGAGCTGCATTTTTCAGTTGCACTGATTTTTTTATAGAGTGCGGCATGTGGAATCAGTTTGCAAGATTGTTCATGGGCGATTGACTCACTACCTTGCTCCTAAGTGAGCCAACCTCTCACCAATTACAATCTAAAATGGCGTAGGGGCTATGAGAGGTGGCAGAAGCTCCCTCTCATATTTCTATCTTACTCTGAGTAATTCGATTATCCTCTCTAATTGCATGCAGTGTAAAGTTGCTTTTCCTTCACACGTGGACTTCCCACGCAGCGTCTCTCGTCACCCGGGTGGACCGGTGACAGGCGGGATCTGCTGATCTTGAAAGGGTTAAGCCGACGGGTGTGAGGGACTCGAGTGAATGCTTTCCAGACGCCGACATTGTCATAATAGCCACAGAGACACGCCCGCAGGGGCCTGAAGGAGGGGCTGGGCTAGAGATTCCGTTACTTCGCAGAAACTTAGCGAAAACACTTTCTGGCGGGCTACCAGCGAGGCGTGGGAATGACTTGTGTTCCCAGGCAGTCACGGTGGGCAAATTCCCGCGTTTTCTGCAAAATCGTAACTGTGATTGGCTTGCTCAGGGCATAGCTCCGTGATGTAGCAAATTCGGTGCAGAAATTGGCGCCAAGAATCTCCATTGGTGGGATGGTAGTGCTTTGGCAATAGAGTGGAATTTTCCGCCGGTTTTCGAGTTGCTGATTGGAACGTTTAACCACGGCCACTGTCGTGGGTGCGGGAATGTTCTGTGTTTGGCTTGTAGGGGTGCTATTGAGAGAGCCGGCTCTCGACTTTCGGTTGGACTAGGTTACAAGACTGAGCTCTCGCTGCTCTGGACAGCCTGCCTTCTGTTGGCTGTCTAATATACTTTTATTTAATTGTAACTGTTTGAAGAAGTTGCTGAAGTATCGACTTCAACGTAACTTTCCGAGTACAGTTGGCAATTGAGCGTTCTGTGTACAGGCGGCCTATGTTGTCTGTCTTGAGCACTTTTGGCTAAAGTTGACTGTATCGGAGTTACTGTGTGACTTCGCTTGTTAAAATCAATCACTGTACCATCAGTGATTGTGTGGCGAGCCTTCTTCGTCTCCCTCAGAGGCGCATTTGTATTGCTAGGAAGTCTTTAGTCTGGAACAACCAGACCAGGATAATTTGTTTCGGGCTATACTCGCGACATTATCATCACCACGACGGGACGTCGAAGCAACCAGCCATCGCCTCCGGTACGCCAGATCGTGTCATTGCAGTTAAGAAGACAGCTTGGTAATGTACGTCCGCAGCACTGGCAAAGCAGGCAATTTTGCTAGGTGATAATCAGAGCTCAGCAGAGCGCGCCTGTTCGTCTTTTCTAACTTTGTTCTGTCTTCGGTGTTTACTGTCTGAGTTCTCACTACTGTAGCAGCAATTAATGTTGGGTTGGCTGTGTGTTTCTTTTAAGATCTGAGTTGCAAGGAATTGGCTCCACATACCACTTCGTCATAAATGTCACAATCTAGTTTAGGGACAACTTCACCTTCACAGCATTTATTTGAGTATCAAATTTGAGCCAATTTGATGTATTGTAAATGTTTCATGCATTTTGTTTATTATTTTGAGTTTAGTCATAATAAATCATATTGTTATTTTGGACAGAACTTTCACTCTGGTAATTGGTAGAGTAACCCTATCATTTCTCACTACGTTAATGAAACTTTCCTTTATTTAACTTATTTATCAAATTAAATTATTGCAGGTACCAAACTCTTTCCTACTCCACTTGCAGGGTCGATTACAGTCAGCTCGCGTTTTTTTAATCCATGTGCAACAGCAAAAGTCGGAGTTAGAATAGGGGGGGGGGGGGGATTAGAGCATCATTTACGTATGAGGTTTCTAGAAGAATTTAGTGTTAAATACACTGCTAGTCCCGGCACCTCGCAAGTTCGCAGAGCAATCATAAGGAGCTAATAAACTAAAGAAAAACCAGTAGCAAACACGAAAGGGCGACAACAGTCCAAATGTTCTGATAAAACGAAATGAAATAATATTATGTTAAAAACTGTAAATGAAGGAATCCAGCCGTCAAAGGAAGAAGCACTTCTAAGAAGCCAAAAAAAAGTTAAGAATAAAGCGTGGACTGCTGCTTCAGATGACTGTAAAATTGTGCACCACCAAATGCAGTGCAACAATATAAATTCAGTGAAAAGATTATATGTGGATCTGCGCTTAGTTCAATCAGCAGGCCACAAAACATAGTGAAAGTTTGGACTTTATATTCACTGAACTATTCGAAGTTCACAGAAAAGTTAAAGCATGTAACTCACGCAGGGCCACCACCACATGACACACTTCCCAACAATGGCAGACCAAAGCACGATAATCACCAACTATCAAGAGACATGTGCATCACCTGAAATGTATTATGTGGTACCACACTCTACTGAATTCGTGTTAGGTACTTAAATAATTACCACTAGTCATACCTAAAGCTACTTACAGTTATTTATGACTATTGAAATATTGTTAAAATTATTTCAATGAGTTTGTGACCATTCACTGAAAAAAACGACACATTATTAAAGAAGTTATAAAGAAAATTCACATAGGATACCAACATGTGGATTTACAACGCCACCAGAAATAACGTACAATTATAAATACACTCCTGGAAATGGAAAAAAGAACACATTGACACCGGTGTGTCAGACCCACCATACTTGCTCCGGACACTGCGAGAGGGCTGTACAAGCAATGATCACACGCACGGCACAGCGGACACACCAGGAACCGCGGTGTTGGCCGTCGAATGGCGCTAGCTGCGCAGCATTTGTGCACCGCCGCCGTCAGTGTCAGCCAGTTTGCCGTGGCATACGGAGCTCCATCGCAGTCTTTAACACTGGTAGCATGCCGCGACAGCGTGGACGTGAACCGTATGTGCAGCTGACGGACTTTGAGCGAGGGCGTATAGTGGGCATGCGGGAGGCCGGGTGGACGTACCGCCGAATTGCTCAACACGTAGGGCGTGAGGTCTCCATAGTACATCGATGTTGTCGCCAGTGGTCGGCGGAAGGTGCACGTGCCCGTCGACCTGGGACCGGACCGCAGCGACGCACGGATGCACGCCAAGACCGTAGGAT
The DNA here is from genome assembly GCF_023864345.2 of Schistocerca serialis cubense. NCBI lineage: Eukaryota > Metazoa > Arthropoda > Insecta > Orthoptera > Acrididae > Schistocerca > Schistocerca serialis. The sequence continues at coordinate 189,564,494 of NC_064641.1, read as the reverse complement.
CCTACGCAGTGCCGTAGGGGACCGCACCGCCACTTCCCAGCAAATTAGGGACACTGTTGCTCCTGGGGTATCGGCGAGGACCATTCGCAACCGTCTCCATGAAGCTGGGCTGCGGTCCCGCACACCGTTAAGCCGTCTTCCGCTCACGCCCCAACATCGTGCAGCCCGCCTCCAGTAGTGTCGCGACAGGCGTGAATGGAGGGACGAATGGAAACGTGTCGTCTTCAGCGATGAGAGTCGCTTCTGCCTTGGTGCCAATGATGGCCGTATGCGTGTTTGGCGCCTTGCAGGTGAGCGCCACAATCAGGACTGCATACGACCGAGGCACACAGGGCCAACACCCGGCATCATGGTGTGGGGAGCGATCTCCTACACTGGCCGTACACCACTGGTGATCGTCGAGGGGACACTGAATAGTGCACGGTACATCCAAACCGTCATCGAACCCATCGTTCTACCATTCCTAGACCGGCAACGGAACTTACTGTTCCAACAGGACAATGCACGTCCGCATGTATCCCGTGCCACCCAACGTGCTCTAGAAGGTGTAAGTCAACTACCCTGGCCAGCCAGATCTCCGGATCTGTCCCCCATTGAGCATGTTTGGGACTGGATGAAGCGTCGTCTCACGCGGTCTGCACGTCCAGCTCGAACGCTGGTCCAACTGAGGCGCCAGGTGGAAATGGCATGGCAAGCCGTTCCACAGGACTACATCCAGCATCTCTACGATCGTCTCCATGGGAGAATAGCAGCCTGCATTGCTGCGAAAGGTGGATATACACTGTACTAGTGCCGACATTGTGCATGCTCTGTTGCCTGTGTCTATGTGCCTGTGGTTCTGTCAGTGTGATCATGTGATGTATCTGACCCCAGGAATGTGTCAATAAAGTTTCCCCTTCCTGGGACAATGAATTCACGGTGTTCTTATTTCAATTTCCAGGAGTGTACATATGGCCAGCTTGAAGAATGAGTGTCCTTCTGCTGTTTAGCTGAAATTTGTAATGTCTTTTAATTACGATTCTTGTTCATTATAATTTACAGATCCATGCCAATTTTATACAATACAGAGACTCAGATCGCTACAGTTGCAAGGTTGCGGTGAAGTGGTAGGTCGTTGTAAGGCTGTTGACTGATGCTTGTTCGTAGAAACACCGTTAATATCAAGACCTTTTATTAGTGAACCAGCTTCATCAGTCGTGGCGTCACTCGGCGGCCCGTGGTGACAGCGAACCAGTTTAACTGGTGGCTCGGATGCAGGTGGCGGAGTCTGTGCACTGCCTGGACGCCGTTCTGCTACTCAGCGCGGGACACACCGGACGGCGATTAATCCGGTAACGGGCCCTGTGAAAGAAGACAGTCCCCAGTTGTAATGTCCACCCTTGCGAGAGGAGCTGAACAGTGACAGTATGTCTGCACAGGTCAAGGTGGATGGGTGGTTTCACCACCATTCTCTCGAATGGCTGTCCTTCAGGCCAGAAGCCTGAAAGTGGAGGTCAATTCTCGTGGTGGCACCTTGTAGACTTTTAGATGGTGGCTGCCAGACTGCATACACGTATCTAAACATGAGAAGTATTTATACTGGCTTGATGCGTACTTGTGTTGCCAAAGCCCTGTTTCTCATTACGCATCCCCAGCAGCGCCTATAGTGTGGGTGTGAAGTTTTCGTGTTTCTACGACGCAGTAGTTCTGTCATTCGTTGCTACCTCGCCTGGCCCGTAATGTGGTAACTGCCCGGTGATACAGCGGCTGTTCTAACTGCTTCTGACGTAACAGTGATTGATCGACTCTGGCCTGGCGCGCTCCCATGGTCTGTTCCAATAGCCTCAGTAGTGTTGCTATTTTATACAATAAATCCACACACTGAGGCAACAGAAGTCATAGAATAGCTTTATGTACATATTCAGATGGCGGTAGTATAGCGTCTACAAGGTACAAAAGGGCAGTGCATTGGCGGAGCAGTCATTTGCACTTAGGTGATTCATGAGCAAAACGAGGATAATGGAATATAGTCGAATTAAATCGGGTGATACTGAGGGAATTAGATTTGGAAATGAGACACTTAAAGTAGTAAACTAGTTTTGCTATTTGGGGATCAAAATAACTGATGATGGTCGAAATAGAGAGGATATAAAATGTAAACTGGCAATGGCAGGGAAAGTGTTTCTGAAGAAGAGACATTTGTTAACATCGAGTATAGATTTAAGTGTCGGGAAGTCGTTTCTGAAAGTATTTGTATGGAGTGTAGCCATGTATGGAAGTGAAAGATGGACGATAAATAGTTTGGACAAGAACAAGAAAAGAATAGATGCTTTCGAAATGTGGTGCTACAGAAGAATGCTGAGGATTAGATGGGTAGATCACATAACTAATGAGGAGGTATTGATTAGAACTGGGGAGAAGGGGAGTTTGTTGCACAACTTGACTAGAAGAAGGGACCTGTTGGTAGGACATGTTCTGAGGCATCAAGGGATCACCAATTTAGTATTGGAGGGCAGCGTGGAGGGTAAAAATCGTATAGGGAGACCAAGAGACGAATACACTAAGCTAAGCACATTCAGAAGGATGTAGGCTGCAGTACGTACTGGGAGATGAAGCAGTTTGCACAGGATACAGTAGCATAGGGAGCTGCATCAAACCAGTCTCAGGACTGAAGACCACAACAACAACAACGTACAAAGATTTCCGACGTCATTATGCACACACAACGGGAATTAACACTTTGAACGCGGAATAGTAGTTGGAGCATTCCATTTAGGAAATCGTTAGCGGATTCCCTATTTCTAGACCCACAGTATCAAGAGTGTTTCGAGAGTACCGAATTTCAGTCTTTACCTCTCACCACAGACAATGCAGTGGGCGACCGCCTTTACTTAATGACAGAGAGCAGCGGCGTTTCCGTAGAGTTGTTAGTGCTAACATACAACCAACACTGCGTGAAATAGCCACAGAAATCAACGTTGGATGTACCATGATCTTATTCGTTAGGACAGTGCGGCGAAATGTGGTGTTAATGAGCTATCGCTGCAGACGACCGACGCGAGTGCCTTTGCCAACAGCACGACAACGGCTGTAGCGCCTCTGCTGGGATCGTGGCCGTATCAGTTGGATACTAGACGACTGAAAAATCATGGCCTGGTTAGACGTGTCTCGATTTCAGTTGGTAAGAGCTGATGGTACGGTTCAAGTATGGCGCAGACCCCACGAAGCCTGGACCCAACTAGTCAACGAGGCACTGTGCAAGCTAATAGTGGCTTCATAATGGTGTGGGCTGTGTTTACATCGAATGGACTGAGTCCTGCTGTTCAACTGAACCGATGATTGACTGGAAACGACTATGTTTGGCTACTTGGGGAACATTCGGAGCTATTCATGGACTTCATGTTCCCAAACAAGTCAATGGACAACAATTGTTTTGAAGAACATTCTGGACATTTTGAGAGAATGATTTGGCCGCCCAGATCGCCCTACCTGAATCCCATCGAACATTTATCAGGACATAATCGGGTTGTCAGCTCGTGCACAAAATCCTGCATCGGCAACACTCTCGCAATCATGGACGGCAGTAGAGGCAGCTTCGCTTAGTATTTGGGCAGGGATTTCCAGCGACTTGTTGAATCCGTGCCACGTCGAGTTCCTGCGCTGCACCAGGGAAAATGTGGTCCGATGCTATATTAGGAGATATCCCACGATTTTTATTGCCTCAGTGTAGTTGTGCTATACAGTTCTTCGCTGCAGCGGATCTTAGCTCAGGGTATTGCTGTGAAAACTCAACATGTACATCCAAAAAACTGGTAATAGCTTAAACCACACAGTTCATTGACTGCTTACTGAACCTACGACATTAGTCTACTGGCTTTTTCTCCTCTCTACACATTAGCACTGACTCCATTAAATGACTACCTACAAACTTAGCAAAATGAAACGCCAGATTCTTCAGCCGAGCCTTGGTAGAGCAGTAGTTAGCACACTGGTCTCGTATTCCGGAGGACGACGGTTCGGGCATTCTCATTTAGGTTTTCCGTGATTTCCCTAAATCGCTTAAGGCAAATGCCGGGATGGTTCCTTCGTTGTGCTCCGTCTCTAATGACCTCGTTGTCGACGTGACTTTAAACAATAATCTCCTCCTCCTCCAGATTCTTCGGTCTAGTCTCATCCCTTAACAACTACTTAACAATACGTCGAGTCAGTCAATAAATTCTTTACTACCTAGAGGAATTCATACCATCTCGTTTAGCTTGATGGTTGCTGAACTTCCCTCGTTTTTCGTCCATAAACATGACTCAGTTGACTCATCACGCAACAAATTAAAAAGTAATACTCAAGAATAGTTTCCTTTTTACCACATTTCCTTAATAAATCGTCTCTTCGCAGCAAATGGTCGTATTCGATTGATTTCTTAGGTTCAGCAGTTCTTTTCGCCTACGTAGTCGATCCGTTACTCGATGATTTGGCACGGATCCGGAACTTTGTCTTTACAGTAGAAGTTTCCCTTATGTTTCCCCAGAAAACGTAGCTCTAAAACTAATCTTACAAGTAAACCACAAACAGTACTACCGCACATAATAGGTTAACAGGTTGTTCCAGTTATTTCCGTCACTTTAATGCTAATATCTGACAAAATCCCTTGTGGCTTGCGGTACTACAGAGAGCAAATTGAATCTTAGCTGAAAACCAGAATGAGATTTTCACTCTGCAGCGGAGTGTGCGCTGATATGAAACTTCCTGGCAGATTAAAACTGTGTGCCGGACCTAGACTCGAACTCGGGACCTTTGCCTTTCGCGGGCAAGTGCTCTACCATCTGAGCTACCCAAGCACGACTCACGCCCCTTCCTCACAGCCTTACTTCTGCCAGTACCTCGTCTCCTACCTTCCAAACTTAACAGAAGCTCTCCTGCGAACCTTGCAGGAAACATCCCCCAGGCTGTGGCTAAGCCATGTCTCCGCAATATCCTTTCTTTCAGGAGTGTTAGTTCTGCATGGTTCGCAGAAGAGCTCCTGTTAAGTCTGGAAGGTAGGAGACGAGGTACTGGCAGAAGTAAGGCTGTGAGGACAGGGCGTGAGTCGTGCTTGGGCCGCGAAAGGCTGAGGTCCCGAGTTCGAGTCTCGGTCCGGCACAGTTTTAATCGGCCAGGATGTTTGAATCTTAGCTGTTTCGCCTCCAGTTTAATTGGTGTGTCCTTTATGACGGACGAACCCTGTGGCTGTTTACCCTGGTGACACTTGCCCTTATTCCCCTAGCTGGAACACTGTTCCCCCAAGTTTCATTTGCGTCTCAGTAGGGCAGTTAGTGCTCGATGCTTTCTCCTCCCTCCAATACACATTCCGTTGCAAATGTCACCACTTCTGAGTACGTCGCTATCCTCATGCCTCCCAAAAGCACTTAATCTTGTTGACAACACCACCACCGGTGGCGAAGAATCCTCCTCTTTCAAAATAAATGCCTCTGTACTACTTCATCATTTAGAACATCTGCAACATAATTTGCATTATCAATAGCTTCCTGTGCATCCTCTGAAGTATGTACCGTAACATTACTGTCTGCAGCTCCACTCTACATGACAAAAAAATCATCGGCACGTGCATTTTCCTGTACGTCTGGCCCAGGCTGAACAATCTCTAAGCAACATCCCCTATCACTCAGTGGAGTAGATACTACTACACTTAAATCACCCATGTTGCTATCCACAGACGTATTTACCTCAGTAGAGCACATATTCTCTTCTTCTAATACTACAGATGACTCAGGCTCCGCATTTGCGCAAGATCTTGGAGCTTATAATTCCATTTTAATCTCCGTAACTTCTACAGTCTTAGTACTCCGCGAATCGACTTATCTTATTTTATAAACTTCTTCTCGATTACCTTCTACCCCCGATCAGGTACTATGCTTTTCTCTTCTTTCAAGGCTCTCCAGTAGCTTCCTATCCCTTATAGCCAGAGAAACATACCAGTGCTCGATTTTTTAACCATTCGTCAAATTTTTCCCACTTCTTCTCCACATGTACTGGAGTAACTGTATTGCACAAAGTTATGTTCTTCTCCACCCTTACTTTCTTCACTATACTCGTCTGGTCTGCTTCCATAGCCGCTATTTCCTTAGACGTATTTGCTATTTGCTCGCAACTCAGTTAACTGGGCTTCTAAAATTTGTAATGTTTTCCTGCTGTAGCTTGTTGTGGTATCTAAAATTACATGATTAATCCTATATCGACTACACAAACAAGAGGAAATGAAACAATCATTCTGTATCAACTGCACAAAGAAAACGAAACGAAACAGAATCAAATAACAATTAAACGTGATACTATCATAACAATTCTTGCTCCCATTCAGCTTCATCTCCTGAATTCCTACGCATCCTTAACAGCTTATACACTTCTAGACAATGCGCCACATCCCTTCCTCATGGTCGGAGATACTGCCCATACTAACCAGGTGAAACTTGATATTCATATTTACAGATCCTCAGAACACTGTCTGAGTGTACTTGAATACTTCACAAATGAAAACAGAATTGGAGCCTGGTGGTAAAAGATGCACTAATTCCACGTGATATTCGCAGTATATATAGAGGGTCGTCCATTGACCGCGACCGGGCCAAATGTCTCACGAAATAAGCGTCAAAAGAAAAAACTACAAAAAACGAAACTTGTCTAGCTTGAAGGGGGAAACAAGATGGCGTTATGGTTGGCCCGCTAAATGGCGCTTCCATAGGTCAAACGGATATCAACTGCATTTTTTAAAATAGGAACCACCATTTTTACTACATATTCGTGTAGTACGTAAAGAAATACGAATGTTTTAGTTGGACCACTATTTTCGCTTTGTGACAGATGGCGCTGTTACAGTCACAAACATTTGGCTCACAATTTTAGACGAACAGTTGCTAACAATTAGGTTTCTTAAATTAAAATACAGAACGTAGGTACGTTTGAACATTTTATTCCGGTTATTCATATTTATTTACGTACTACACGAATATGTAATAAAAAATGGGGGTTCCCGTTTTTAAAAACGCAGTTGATATCCGCTTGACCTATGGCAGTGCCATCTAGCGGGCCAGCCATAGCTCCATCTGGTTTCCCCCTTCAAGCTAGACAAGTTTCGTTCTTTGTAGTTTTTTCGTTTGATGCTTATTTCGTGAGATATTTGGCCCGGTCACGATCAATGGACCACCCTGTATATGCGCTCACACCACAGTGCGTCTTGCTAACTTTAGCTGTGACTGAAACATGATCCAGGATCCAGCTGCACATATCTGTATCGCCAGTTATTGAAGCTGCAGAGCCCACTTCTGTCACCAGAATGTAGAGGCACCACGTAATTGACCTCTACAGTGGCAGGATTGTGATTAAGCAATGGGTTGTTGTCAGGATGTTAACACATGGTTGTTCATGGAAACATCATTACTAGCCAGACATTTTATTAGTGAAGAAGCTACAACAACCACTGCTTCTCTATGTAGTGGGAACCCCCTCCAAGGCGTGTGTTGAAGACAGTGGGTGTGAAGGCACTGATACAAGCACGTTGCCTGTGGCTTTTAGCGGTACACTTGTGACGCCAGCAACTCAGCAAAACACTGACTCGGATACATGCAGCAACACGCCTGCACTGTCTTCATGCAGCTCAGAATAAGACACACCGACGTGTGAGTAATCCCACGGTGGACCTCATGACAGAACACAGCCCTCCACAGTAGTGCCCACCACTGTGACCCTCTGGAACAGAAAGCATGCACAGTGGCCGGAAGTAGGCCCGGAGGTGACCCTCTGGCTGGAAGGCGCGAAGTCCACAGTGTCGGTCTGAGAGAGCCAACAATGGAGCTGCAGTTAGTGTAGGCCAAGTATCATTGCAGTGGCAGTGGCAGATTCATGTCGCCAGACCGGAGTAGGCCGCTCCTCCTAGATGGCGACTGCCAGATTGCATACATCTATGTAAAAATAAAGAGTATTTGTACTGCTTTGATGTGTACTTGTTTTGCCAAAGCACTGCTTCCGTCACGGATCCCCAAGAACGCCTGCACAGGCATCATGTTATCGTACCTGTATGCCACAGTAGTTATGTCTTTTTGCTTATGTTGTTGTTAAGTTGCTGGCCTCTCGCCTGGTCCACACTGTGGTTACTGCCCAGTGTTGTAGCAGCAGCTCTGCCACGGACATCATGAGGAAGACAACCCCCCCGCAGTAGTGCCCACCGTTATGAGTGGAGATTGACAGTGACAGTGTAGTTAGCTCCAGGCTGGCCCATTCCCACGGTATTTGGCAGTAACTGCAGCACTGTTCCTATTTTATTCGGTAGCATAAAAAATAATGGTGGCGCTACAACAGTTTTGTTAATGGCTATTGTGGTGTCACCGCCAGACACCACACTTGCTAGGTGGTAGCATTTAAATCGGCCGCGGTCCGTTAGTATACGTCGGACCCGCGTGTCGCCACTATCAGTGATTGCAAACCGAGCGCCGCCACACGGCAGGTCTAGTCTAGAGAAACTCCCTAGCACTCGCCCCAGTTGTACAGCCGACTTTGCTAGCGATGGTTCACTGTCTACATACGCTCTCATTTGCAGGGACGACAGTTTAGCATAGCCTTCAGCTACGTCATTTGCTACGACCTAGCAAGGCGCCATATTAAGTAACTATAATTACTATCTTCAAGGATGTATTCTGAACAGATAATATTGTGAATCATGTACCGTCAAGAGCGACGTTCATCATTAATGGATTAAAGTTAAGTATCAAACTAATTACGTCCGCTTTCTGAATTCTCATTCCTTGTCATTTTCCAGACCTCACTTCAGTACTGTTCTTCCCTTCTCACGCCAGCCTGCGTGAGCTAAAACGCGTGTATTTCGGCCTCCATTCATAACACGGTGTTGGCTCTTCTGCCAACACCACTGCTATTTACATATGTAATCAGTTACAGCAGATCAGAGAGTACATTGTGGATACTCATCGACTAGAAAGCTTTGGTAAAGATTTGGGAAATTCATGCTGCCTTCATAGTACATATAACTGTGGAGGTTTTATAGCATTGGCACATTTACATTTTAACTTTTAATAAATTCTTATGCAATAACAACAAAAGCAAAACAAGGATAATGGAATGTAGTCGAATTAAATCAGGTGATGCTGAGGGAATTAGATTAGGAAACGAGACACTTAGAGCAATAGATGGATTTTACTATTTGGGTCAGCAAAGTAACTGATGATGGCCGAAGTTGAGGGGATATAAAATGTCAACTGGCAACAGCGAAAAACGAGTTTCTAAAGAAGAGAAATTTGTTAACATCGAATATAGATCCAAGTGTTAGGTAGCCTTTTTTTGAAAGTAGTGATGTATGGAAGTGAAACATAGATATAACCAGTGGCTTTTGAAATGTTGTGCTGCAAAAGAATGTTGAAGATTACATAGGTAGATCATGTAACTAATGAGGATGTACTACTGAACAGAAATTGGGAGAAACGAAATTTGTAGCACAACCTGATGAGAAGAAGGGATCAGTTGACAGCACACATTCTGAGAGATCAAGGGATTGCCAATTTAATATTGGAGAGAAGTGTTGGGGGTAAATACAGGATGAAAAGTATTTAAACCGACAAACTCTGGGAGGTTGTAGGGGACATCAAAACAAATATTTTTCCCTAATGTCGTTTTTTCCTATGGGGATTATTTAAGCCAGTAGAGGCTATATTACGCTCTTCTGTAGTTAGAGGCCGTATTACGATCTTCAGTTGTTAGAGGGTGTATTACGCTCTTCAGTTGTAGGCAACTGCTGTCCACCAGTGTAGTAGTGCATTGTCTCTGTTTACTAATGGAGCGATACACCTGGAGTGAGTACACTGATATGGTTGGTGCGTACTATGTAGAGCACCACAGCGGACGAGCTGCACAGCGGCTTTATCAAAAACAATATCCTAATCGCCGTATCCCGCATCATACGACCTTTGCTGCTGTGTATCAACATCTGCGCGAGACCGGGTCATTTAGCAGATTACCTGGACAGGGACGCCGTCGCACGGTAAGAACGCTGCAATTTGAGAGGCTGTCTTGCAGCATGTGGAGCGGGATCCTTCAATGAGCACTCGTGCAATTGCACGTAACAGGGAGACGAATCAGACGAATGTAAGAACAGCCCTTCGAGAGCTATTGTAACGTCCATTTCACTTACATCGTGTCCACAACTTGGAACCAGTTGATTATCCACCCCGAGCTCAGTTTTCGCAGTGGTACCTGGAACAGTGTGAAATGCATCCTACATTTCCATCCTCTGTGTTGTTTACTGATGAATCAACGTTCGGGCGTGATGAAGTCTTCAACATGCACAATTCGCATGTTGGATTGAGAATAACCCACATGCCACAGTTACTAGTAGCTCATCAAGTGCGGTTCTTCGTTAATGTGTGGGTCGGTGTTGTTGGGGACTGTTTAATTGGGCCGTATCTGCTGCCTAGGCCATTAAAAGGCAGGCACAATTACAATTTTCTCGCCAGAGCATTTCCAGAATTGCTGGAAGACGTCCCGCTTCCTACAAGACAACATATGTGGTTCCAACATGAGGGGGCGCCGGCACATTTCAGTCGTCGTGTGCGTCGATTCCTGGACCGACGGTTCCCAGAAATGTGGATTGGCAGAGGTGATCCTGTGCCATGGCCTGCTCGATCCCCAGATATGTCCCCTCTGGACTTTTTTGTGTGGGGAGAGAGGCGCAACCTTGTTTTCGCTACTCCTGTTGCTTCAGAAGAGGATCTGGTTGCCCGGATAGTAGCAGCAGCAGGAAAAGTTCAGGGTACTCCTGGGGTTTTTGCCCGTGTCAGACAAACATGATCCGACGGTTTAACCTTTGCTTACGGGTCAATGGAGGCATTTTTGAAAATCTCTTGGTCATAAAAAAATGGAAAACTACTTGTTGGTTTAATTAATCTGCCGCCAGAGAAATCTTCCTCTACAGGTTTAAATACTCCTCATAGGAAAAAATAACATTAGGGGAAACTATTTGTTTTGATGCCCCCTACAACCTCCCAGAGTTTGTCGGTTGAAATACTTTTCACCCCGTATAACAGACGGAGACCAAGAGAGGAATACAGTAAGCCGATTTAGAGGTGTGTAGATTGCAGTAGTTATTCGGAGATGAGGAGGCTCGCATAGGATGGAGTAGCATGGACAGCTGCATCAAAGCCGTCTTCAGACTGAAGACCACAACAACAACATGCAACTTCTTGTATGTATATATCTCCACATATATATAACTTAAAAATCCTCCATTGCCTTTCCCAGTCTATATGGGAACGCTAAGTTCTGGAACTGCTGTAAGGATTTTAATGTCGTTTTCACTAATAGACAGACTAATTCGTAAGAAAAGTTTATGTGTACAATTTTAATAATAGTAGCGAAGAGTGTGTAATATATCTATTGTTATCTGTTTCATATTTAATTGGCGTTTGGAGAAACACCTCTTGGTAATGATGGGAGCTATGAGTTGGTCAGTACACAGGAGGCGGTATGAGGCAGGAAAAGCAGTCAGCCTTCTGTAGTCTGTATGTAATATAAATTGAAGTTCCCCACCACGTTTCCGGTCAGTATGTGAAGACTGACCTCGGGATCAACTTTAGAGATTTTGATATGGTTTTCACTAATCGGTAGACTAATTCATAAGGTTGGTATGTTTTTATAATTTATTACTGCTATTTCATACAAGTCATCCGGCTGTAGGTACTTAAGCCTAGTTTACACGACGACACTAGGTTGTAGGCAACCGCACTACCGGCCACTGCGCATGCGCGCCGCGCATTTGCGCAACTCGTTGGTGAAAGTAGTTGCATGAAGTTTGAGGTCTGTGTGTTCGTAGAGTGTAGACAAACTGAAATATGACGTGGGGAACGGAGAACAATGTTCGCTTTTTGGATAACTATGCTTTGCATAAGTGTTTGTGAGATTTCACGGATGCTAATTACAAAAATAAGCATAAGCTCCTCCTGAGACCGTCACGTGCGATCAAAGATAGATAGTTTGACAGTATCTGATCTGCAGGGCAAAATTTATTGAATTAGGAGCACATATACAACTGAATTAAGAAAAATACAAGCACATGTAATTCTAGATGTGGAAATGCTCTCGTCAACAAGACTAAAATCTCATCGTTCCAGTTGGCCGACTCTTTTTTTTTTTTTTTTTTTTTTTTAGTATTATTGCTGACAGGAGGAAGGCTACACAAATCAAGAAGCTGCATTATTTATTCAATAGTCACCTATTTAAAACGTCGCAGCAGTGCTCCCCATTCACATATGTTTGAATTTTGAAATATTGCCACTGTACAGATCTATCTTCAAATAAGTCTGTAAACCATTCTCTTCTTAATGCGGCCTGCTTCGAATAATTACTGCTGTTAATGTTAATAATTATTACTGTTAGTGTCAATAATTGTAGGTGTTAATGAAAAAGCGTCATCAACAACTAAAACTGCATCTTATAGCACGCCGAGTGTTCTCGATTGTAATGCACACAATGTGATATGTAATTTCAGTTCTGGCGACAGTGCTTGATGCGTTACGTTTCTTTATTCCTTATCGCATAATTATGCTCTATTTAGAGGAAACGTGAACAGTTCTAGTGACATTCTACGATAGTTAAATGAATTTCTTGTGTCTTCCATTAGAAATTATTTCAGCAAGGATGCCGAGCAACCGAGCTGACGTCTTTTCTTCATCCAGTCGCCAATCGAAACACGTTTCTTATTTTTTAGTAATGCAGTGATTCCATGCAACAAGCTTTAACTCCATCACAACTCGTGCGACGTGCAGCTGCCAAAACTTTCATTTCAGATACGACTCAGGAACCCACAAAATGACGAAATTGAAGTGTGTACTGGTTTCGCCGTGTCTACAGTCAAATTTGAAACCATTTGCGTGCTACTCATTCCGCGAAATGAGTGGCGCAACCCTGTGTCGTCGTGTAAACAAGGCTTTAGTTTTGCCCACGTGAAGCCAGAGTGGTAGTAGCGGTAGTAGTGTAGACTGCCCCACATTTGAGATTTCCGTATTTTTGGTGCCCAGGAGAAAGGCATTCGCGGCCGTCGATTTGCTTCAGAAGAAGAGGTGCACCTCTGCACATAATTATGGTTCCGTAGGCAACTGTAAACATTCTCTCATGGGGGCACTTATCGTCTTCACTCGCAGTGGGGTAAATCTATTAACAGTTTATGGCAATTACATTTGAAATAACAAAGAGTTTACTTACTGTTTTTCCATCTGTCTCTTTTCCGTTTGACTGCCCCTTGTGGGTTACGTGCTATGTAGATGATCTTAATTAACTGTGAGAGTTGTCTTAGTATTTTATTGTTAATTGCAGGAATTACGTCTATTGTGGTTCCTCTCAGCGGCCGAAGGCCATTTATTGTAACTGTTGCTGTTGTTACTTGATTCTGTCTCCTGGGGCAAAGGTTTGATTATCATTCTCTTTTAGTATTGAAAGCATTTTATTTGCATTGTCTTGTTTGGGACCAACTTTAAAAACTGTACGAGTTCCGTATCAAGTTCTGTTTCAGCGTAACTGTATTAACATTCTGTTAACAAGAAGAAATTTGTGTTGAATAAATTAATTGTTAAATTGAGCCCTCGCCTCCACAACCCCCAGCCCGAACCCCACTCTACGTAAATCCTACGCTACAATTAGCAAGTGAATTTGTGTAATGACTTTAATTCAGAATTTCCTACTTTGAAACAATATACCGCCGGAAACAGCGCATGAGAGAAAACAACATCATAAATATGCCAGGACCTGGCATGATTTTGAAAAAACGTAAATGGCAACCAAATTTTAGGAAATGAAATCACTTCAACTGAAGTGCGAAATGAGATGAACTCTGTTAACAGGATGACATAACTTAATCTGATTAACGATGATTATCGATCGCGCGACAACGTGGTGTGGACTACGCGCTGTAAACTAATACCCCAGAATGTCTCCGCCTAAAGAAATCTACTCAACGCTGTAACTCAGATGGAATTCCTCTGCATCACATCATGTGACTTGCGGTAGAGCAGCGTTAAAAGACTTGCTAGTACCGCGAGCGGAAAACCCTTCACCGTGACGAAATAAGCTCTGCAAATAAATAAATAAATAAAATACACTACTGGCCATTAAAATTGCTACACCACGAAGATGACGTGCTACAGACGCGAAATTTAACCGACAGGAAGAAGAGGCTGTGATATGCAAATGATTAGCTTTTCAGAGCATTCACACAAGGCTGGCGCCAGTGGCGACACCTACAACGTGCTGACATGGGGAAAGTTTCCAAGCGATTTCTCATACACAAACAGCAGTTGACCGGCGTTGCCTGGTGAAACGTTGTTGTGATGCCTCGTGTAAGGAGGAGAAATGCGTACCATCACGTTTCCGACTTTGATAAAGGTCGGATTGTAGCATATCCCGATTGATGTTTATCGTATAGCGACATTGCTACTCGCGTTATCGAGGTCCAATGACTGTTAGCAGGATATGGAATCGGTGGGTTCAGGAGGGTAATACGGAATGCCGTGCTGGATCCCAAAGGCCTCGTATCACTAACAGTCGAGATGACAGGCATCTTATCCGCATGGCTGTAACGGATCGTGCAACCACGTCTGGATCCCTGAGTCAACAGATGGGGACGTTTGCAAGACAACAACCATCTGCACCAACAGTAAGACGACGTTTGCAGCAACATGGACTATCAGCTCGGAGACCATGGTTGCGGACACCCTTGACGCTGCACCACACACAGGAGCGCCTGCGATGGTGTACTCAACGACGAACCTGGGTGCACGAATGGCAAAACGTCATTTTTCGGATGAATCCAGGTTCTGTTTCCAGCATCATGATGGTCGCATCCGTGTTTGGCGACATCGCGGTGAACGCACATTGGAAGCGCGTATTCGTCATTGCCATACTGGCGTATCACCCGGCGTGATAGTATGGGGTGCCATTGGTTACACGTCTCGGTCACCTCTTGTTCGCATTGACATCACTTTGAACAGTGGACGTACATTTCAGATGTGTAACGACCCGTGGCTCCACCCTTCATTCGATCCCTGCGAAACCCTACATTTCGGCAGGATAATGCACGACCGCATGTTGCAGGTCGTGTACGGGCCTTTCTGCATACAGAAAATGTTCGACTGCTGTCCTGGCCAGCACATTCTCCAGATCTATCATCAATCGAAATCGTCTGGTCAATGGTGGCCGAGCAAATGGCTCGTCACAATACACCAGTCACTACTCTTGATGAACTGTGGTACCATGTTAAAGCCGCATGGGCAGCTGTACGTGTACACGCCAGAGGTAGTCGTTTTAGGTCCTGATTTCTCAGGATCTATGCACCCAAATTGCGGGAAAATGCAATCACATGTCAGTTCTAGTATAATATATTTGTCCAATGAATACCCGTTTATCATCTGCATTTCTTCTTGGTGAAGCAATTTTAATGGCCAGTAGTGTGAAAAAATAAAAATCACACATAAAAGAAAAAGTACACTCCTGGAAATTGAAATAAGAACACCGTGAATTCATTGTCCCAGGAAGGGGAAACTTTATTGACACATTCCTGGGGTCAGATACATCACATGATCACACTGACAGAACCACAGGCACATACACAGGCAACAGAGCATGCACAATGTCGGCACTAGTACAGTGTATATCCACCTTTCGCAGCAATGCAGGCTGCTATTCTCCCATGGAGACGATCGTAGAGATGCTGGATGTAGTCCTGTGGAACTGCTTGCCATGCCATTTCCACCTGGCGCCTCAGTTGCACCAGCGTTCGTGCTGGACGTGCAGACCGCGTGAGACGACGCTTCATCCAGTCCCAAACATGCTCAATGGGGGACAGATCCGGAGATCTTGCTGGCCAGGGTAGTTGACTTACACCTTCTAGAGCACGTTGGGTGGCACGGGATACATGCGGACGTGCATTGTCCTGTTGGAACAGCAAGTTCCCTTGCCGGTCTAGGAATGGTAGAACGACAGGTTCGATGACGGTTTGGATGTACCGTGCACTATTCAGAGACCCCTCGACGATCACCAGTGGTGTACGTCCAGTGTAGGAGATCGCTCCCCACACCATGGTGCCGGGTGTTGGCCCTGTGTGCCTCGGTCGTATGCAGTCCTGATTGTGGCGCTCACCTGCACGGCGCCAAACACGCATACGACCATCATTGGCACCAAGGCAGAAGCGACTCTCATCGCTGAAGACGACACGTCTCCATTCGTCCCTCCATTCACGCCTATCGCGACACCACTGGAGGCGGGCTGCACGATGTTGGGGCGTGAGCGGAAGACGGCCTAACGGTGTGCGGGACCGTAGCCCAGCTTCATGGAGACGGTTGCGAATGGTCCTCGCCGATACCCCAGGAGCAACAGTGTCCCTAATTTGCTGGGAAGTGGCGGTGCGGTCCCCTACGGCACTGCGTAGGATCCTACGGTCTTGGCGTGCATCCGTGCGTCGCTGCGGTCCGGTCCCAGGTCGACGGGCACGTGCACCTTCCGCCGACCACTGGCGACAACATCGATGTACTGTGGAGACCTCACGCCCCACGTGTTGAGCAATTCGGCGGTACGTCCACCCGGCCTCCCGCATGCCCACTATACGCCCTCGCTCAAAGTCCGTCACTGCACATACGGTTCACGTCCACTCTGTCGCGGCATGCTACCAGTGTTAAAGACTGCGATGGAGCTCCGTATGCCACGGCAAACTGGCTGACACTGACGGCGGCGGTGCACAAATGCTGCGCAGCTAGCGCCATTCGACGGCCAACACCGCGGTTCCTGGTGTGTCCGCTGTGCCGTGCGTGTGATCATTGCTTGTACAGCCCTCTCGCAGTGTCCGGAGCAAGTATGGTGGGTCTGACACACCGGTGTCAATGTGTTCTTTTTTCCATTTCCAGGAGTGTATGTAGTTCACATCAATTGTGTCGCAAATGTTCATTTTATTTAACAAATATAGTTACAACAATGTATCAGTGTATTCTCAAAAGAATTAAGTTCTACAAGGGCACCCCCTTCCCTTTCCGGGTAGAAATGAAAGACATACAAGGAAAAAAAATTAAAAAAAGACATTTGCAAGAACGAAAGGTGGATTCGGGCCGCCATCAGATTAAGTGCACCCCATCAGTAGAGTAAATATTTCTACCCAAGCGTTTGGCGTTGCCAAGCTTCCATCCTTCCTCTTGTTCGGATCAACGATTAGCGAAGTTCAAATGAATGCTACCGATATCAAAAAAAGTTTTGCATCGCCTCGGTTCCGAGAGTTCCGGAACCTGGACAGAAAAATGGAATAGAGATCAACATAAACATCATTTCCGCTCTATTTATTGCTCCTGAAAACCACACGTTGCATGTTGTACCACCAAACAACGAGACCTTCAGAGGTGGTGGCCCAGATTTCTGTGCACACCGGTACATCTAATACCTTGTAGCACGTCCTCTTGCTGTGATGCATGCCTGTATCCGTCGTGGAATACCACCCACAAGTTCATCAAGCCACTGTTGGTCCAGATTGTCCCACTCCTCCACTACGATTCGGCGTAGATCCTCCAGAGTGGTTTGTGGGTCAGGTTGTCCATAAACAGCCATTTTCAATCTACCCCAGGCATGTTCGATAAGGTTCATGTCTGTAAAACATGCTGGCCACTTTAGTCAAGCGAAGTCGTTATCCTGGAGGAAGTCATTCACAAGATGTGCACGATGGGGGCGCGAATTGTCGTCCATGAAGACGAATGCCTCGCCGGTATGCTGCCTATATGGTTGCACTATCGGTCGGAGGATGGCATTCACGTATCCCACAGCCGTTACGGCGCCTTCCCTGACTACCAGCGGCGTACGTCAGCCCCACAGAATGCCATCCCAAAACAGCAGGAAACCTCCACCTTGCTGCACTCGCTGGACAGTGTGTCTAAGGCGTTCAGCCTGACCGCGTTACCTCCAAACACGTCTCCGACGATTGTCTGGTTGAAGGAATATGCAACACTCATCGGTGAAGAGAACTTGATGCCAATCCTGAGCGCTCCATTCGGCATAAGGTTGGACCCATCTGTACTGCGCTGCGTGGTGTCGTGGTTGCCAAGATGAACCTCGCCATGGACGTCGCGAGTGAAGTTGCGCATCCTACAGCCTATTGGACAGAGCATGAGTCGTAACACGACGTCCTGTGGCTGCAGGAAAAGCATTACTGACCATGGTGGCGTTGCTGTCAGGGTTCGTCCGAGCCATAATCTGTAGGTAGGGGTTTTCCACTGCAGTAGTAGCCCTTGGACAGCCTGAGCGAGGCATGTCATCGACAGTTCCTGTCTCTGTGTATCTCCTCCATGTCCGAACAACATCGCTTTGGTTCACTCCGAGACGCCTGGACACTTCCCTTGTTGAGAGCCCTTCCTGGCAGAAAGTAACAATGAGGACTGGATCGAACCGCGGTATTGATCGTCTAGGCATGGCTGAACTACAGACAACACGAGCCGTGTACCTCCTTCCTGGTGGAATGACGAACTGATCGGCTGTCGGACCTCCTCCGTCTAATAGACGCTGCTCATGCACTGTTGTTTACATATTTTGGCGGGTTTAGTGACATCTCTGGACATCAAAGCGATTGTGTCTGTGATACAATATCCACATTCCACGTCTGTCTTTAGGAGTTCTGGGAACCGGGGTGATGCAAAACTTTTTTGATGTGTGTATAAGATATTTAATTGCAGAGAGCCAGATATACAGAGGTATGTCTGTATATAACAAGGCAGAGAAAGTTGACAGCGTGTTTCAATCTAGGTTGTCTTTTCTGTAACTTACAAAATAATAAATGAAAGGAATATTTATTCAGATAAGTAAATAAACGAAGTGTCCTCTTTTTGTGCGTAATTATGAACATAGTTTATGTAGTTACTTTCTAGAGAGCCACAGCAACAAGTTATATATTTATAGATTTAAAATAGCTGTGAACAAATCAATTTTAACGAAATTCCTATGACTCTTATTTATGGAGCTAGGAATATTCAAAGTATTGGAGGGAATTCCACAACATATGTTAATGGATCTTCCCCATGAACCATGGACCTTGCCGTTGGTGGGGAGGCTTGCGTGCCTCAGCGATACAGATAGCCGTACCGTAGGTACAACCACAACGGAGGGGTATCTGTTGAGAGGCCAGACAAACGTGTGGTTCCTGAAGAGGGGCAGCAGCCTTTTCAGTAGTTGCAAGGGCAACAGTCTGAATGATTGACTGATCTGGCCTTGTAACAATAACCAAAACGGCCTTGCTGTGCTGGTACTGCGAATGGCTGAAAGCAAGGGGAAACTACGGCCGTAATTTTTCCCGAGGGCATGCAGCTTTACTGTATGATTAAATGATGATGGCGTCCTCTTGGGTAAAGTATTCCGGAGGTAAAATAGTCCCCCATTCGGATCTCCGGGCGGGGACTACTCAAGAGGATGTCGTTATCAGGAGAAAGAAAACTGGCGTTCTACGGATCGGAGCGTGGAATGTCAGATCCCTTAATCGGGCAGGTAGGTTAGAAAATTTAAAAAGGGAAATGGATAGGTTAAAGTTAGATATTGTGGGAATTAGTGAAGTTCGGTGGCAGGAGGAACAAGACTTCTGGTCAGGTGACTACAGAGTTATAAATACAAAGTCAAATAGGGGTAATGCAGGAGTAGGTTTAATAATGAATAGGAAAATAGGAATGCGGGTAAGCTACTACAAACAGCATAGTGAACGCATTATTGTGGCCAAGATAGATACGAAGCCCACACCTACTACAGTAGTACAAGTTTATATGCCAACTAGCTCTGCAGATGACGAAGAAATTGAAGAAATGTATGATGAAATAAAAGAAATTACTCAGATAGTGAAGGGAGACGAAAATTTAATAGTCATGGGTGACTGGAATTAGAGTGTAGGAAAAGGGAGAGAAGGAAACGTAGTAGGTGAATATGGATTGGGGCTAAGAAATGAAAGAGGAAGCCGCCTGATAGAATTTTGCACAGAGCACAACTTAATCATAGCTAACACTTGGTTTAAGAATCATGATAGAAGGTTGTATACATGGAAGAACCCTGGAGATACTAAAAGGTATCAGATAGATTATATAGTGGTAAGACAGAGATTTAGGAACCAGGTTTTAAATTGTAAGACATTTCCAGGGGCAGATGTGGACTCTGACCACAATCTATTGGTTATGACCTGTAGATTAAAACTGAAGAAACTGCAAAAAGGTGGGAATTTAAGGAGATGGGACCTGGATAAACTGAAAGAACCAGAGGTTGTACAGAGTTTCAGGGAGAGCATAAGGGAACAATTGAAAGGAATGGGGGAAAGAAATACAGTAGAAGAAGAATGGGTAGCTCTGAGGGATGAAGTAGTGAAGGCAGCAGACGATCAAGTAGGTAAAAAGAAGAGGGTTAGTAGAAATCCTTGGGTAACAGAAGAAATATTGAATTTAATTGATGAAAGGAGAAAATATAAAAATGCAATAAATGAAGCAGGCAAAAAGGAATACAAACGTCTCAAAAATGAGATCGACAGGAAGTGCAAAATGGCTAAGCAGGGATGGCTAGAGGACAAATGTAAGGATGTACAGGCTTATCTCACTAGGGGTAAGATAGATACTGCCTACAGGAAAATTAAAGAGACCTTTGGAGATAAGAGAACGACTTGTATGAATATCAAGAGCTCAGATGGAAACCCAGTTCTAAGCAAAGAAGGGAAAGCAGAAAGGTGGAAGGAGTATATAGAGGGTCTATACAAGGGCGATGCACTTGAGGACAATATTATGGAAATGGAAGAGGATGTAGATGAAGATGAAATGGGAGATACGATACTGCGTGAGGAGTTTGACAGAGCACTGAAGGATCTGAGTCGAAACAAGGCCCCCGGAGTAGACAACATTCCATTGGAACTACTGACGGCCTTGGGAGAGCCAGTCCTGACAAAACTCTACCATCTGGTGAGCAAGATGTATGAAACAGGCGAAATACCCTCAGACTTCAAGAAGAATATAATAATTTCAATCCCAAAGAAAGCAGGGGTTGACAGATGTGAAAATTACCGAACTATCAGTTTAATAAGTCACAGCTGCAAAATACTAACACGAATTCTTTACAGACGAATGGAAAAACTAGTAGAAGCCAACCTCGGGGAAGATCAGTTTGGATTCCGTAGAAATACTGGAACACGTGAGGCAATACTGACCTTACGACTTATCTTAGAAGAAAGATTAAGGAAAGGCAAACCTACGTTTCTAGCATTTGTAGACTTAGAGAAAGCTTTTGACAATGCTGACTGGAATTCTCTCTTTCAAATTCTAAAGGTGGCAGGCGTAAAATACAGGGAGCGAAAGGCTATTTACAACTTGTACAGAAACCAGATGGCAGTTATAAGAGTTGAGGGACATGAAAGGGAAGCAGTCGTTGGGAAGGGAGTAAGACAGGGTTGTAGCCTCTCCCCGATGTTATTCAATCTCTATATTGAGCAAGCAGTAAAGGAAACAAAAGAAAAATTTGGAGTAGGTATTAAAGTCCATGGAGAAGAAATAAAAACTTTGAAGTTCGCCGATGACATTGTAATTCTGTCAGAGACAGCAAAGGACTTGGAAGAGCAGTTGAACGGAATGTCTGGTGTCTTGAAGGGAGGATATAATATGAACATCAACAAAAGCAAAACGAGGATAATGGAATGTAGTCGAGTTAAGTCGGGTGATGCTGAGGGAATTAGATTAGGAAATGAGACACTTAAAGTAGTAAAGGAGTTTTGCTATTTGGGGAGCAAAATAACTGATGATGGACGAAGTAGAGAGGATATAAAATGTAGACTGGCAATGGCAAGGAAAGCGTTTCTGAAGAAGAAAAATTTGTTAACATCGAGTATAGATTTAAGTGTCAGGAAGTTATTTCTGAAAGTATTTGTATGGAGTGTAGCCATGTATGGAAGTGAAACATGGACGGTAAATAGTTTGGACAAGAAGAGAATAGAAGCTTTTGAAATGTGGTGCTACAGAAGAATGCTGAAGATTAGATGGGTAGATCACATAACTAATGAGGAAGTATTGAATAGGATTGGGGAGAAGAGGAGTTTGTGGCACAACTTGACCAGAAGAAGGGATCGGTTGGTAGGACATGTTCTGAGGCATCAAGGGATCACCAATTTAGTATTGGAGGGCAGCGTGGAGGGTAAAAATCATAGGGGGAGACCAAGAGATGATTACACTAAGCAGATTCAGAAGGATGTAGGTTGCAGTAGGTACTGGGAGATGAAGAAGCTTGCACAGGATCGAGTAGCATGGAGAGCTGCATCAAACCAGTCTCAGGACTGAAGACCACAACAACAACAACATGTTAATGGATCATATCCTTTCACGACGTACCCACCAAGGATTCTCTGTGGACCAGTAATGAATATTGTGACGGTTCACTGCACCGTAATTTCTGCATATGGGTAATTATTGTCATTTAATTCACATAAGCTGAACATCGGTAAACGTTTAACTGTTTACCATTCGCCAGACCGTGTGACTGCAACAACCTCTGGTAAGCTGAAGTGAGGATCGTGATGTACCGTAGCTAAAAAAAGGAAAAAGAAACTTCCAAGCTCTTACTTTTGAAAGGTGGCTACACTGAGTCACAGCGCCAGAGATTGCGCCAAAGGCTATTATTCCGCCGCCTCCACTATCAGTAGTAGTTCAGAAGTTGCCGTGGGCAGTAGTAGTTCAGAGGTTGCCGTGGGCAGTGCTTGTTGAGAGGATGTCGACAGCTGTACTAGTTGTGAGCATGTCGTGTGCAGTTGTTGTGTTGGACGAGACAGCAGATGCTGTTTGATTGGGGATGTTGCAATGATCACAGTGTATTTTTCGTCAATATATATGAAGGTAACAAAAAATTTTTTATTTCAAATTTCCTAAATAACAATGCCTCTTGGTCACAGGATCAGTCAACAAAGCATCTGGCTTGTGTTCATGTATTAGACGGTAATTCTGGTTTCTATGTGCAATTATAGTATTTCTGGTTTTTTTAATTGCTTCATTGCAAATGGTGTTTAAAATATCTTGTCGTATTGAGGAAGAACCGTGCCAGATGTGTATGTTGAATCACACTTCCACACACAGAACAGCTACACTTGTGCTTTGTTGTTTCGTAGCGTTTATAGTTGCTGGGGACTTATTAATCAATTGTGTTAATGCAAATTTCCTTTCATTCTTTATTGTTATTCTATGCAGTCAGATTGCGTACTAATACTACTCAGGGCCAACCGGTTACGAGACTTCGTAATCGTACAGTCAGCTACTAAAATGAAAAAGTATTTGCCAGGGATGATGGGGCAATTCATCCTCGTGCTCACAAAACCAGCCTTGTATGGTGCGAGCTACGTGAAAGGGGCATTATCGTCTTGGAACAGAGCACCACCGCTGGGGTACAGACAGAGTACCATGGGATGAACTGAATGAGACAGAATGGTCACGAATCCTTGGCAGTAATGTGACCCTGCATAATAATCATGGGGCCATGGAATAGCACGATATAGCTTCCCAAATCGTCACCGAGTGCACACCATGGAGCATAAACTCAACCAGACGTTGAAAGGCGGCTACACTGAGTCACAGCGCCAAAGATTGCGCCCAAGGGTATTATTCAGCCGCCTCCACTGGCAGTGCTTGTTGAGATGTGGTAGTGGAGAGTGCTTGTTGAGATGTCGTGGTGGAGAGTGCTTATTGAGAAGTGGGCAGTAGAAGTTCCGATGTAGCCGTGACTAGTTGTGAGCATGTTGTATGCAGTTGTTCTGATGGGCTAGACAGCCGATGCTGTTCGATTGCGGATGTTGTAATGATCAGAGTGTATGTTTCGTCAATATATATGAAGGTAATAAATTTTTTTTATTTTTATTTCAAATGTCTTGAACAATAATGCCTCTTGGTCACAGGTTCAGTCAACAAAGCATCTGGCTTGTGTTCATGTATTAGAGTGTAATTCTGGTTTCTATGTGCAAGTATAGTATTTCAGTTTTATTTAATTAATTCAGTGTAAATGGTATTTACAATATCTTGTCTTTTTGAGGAAGAACCGTGCCAGATGTGTACGTTGAATCACACTTCCACACACAGAACAGCTACACTTGTGCCTTGTTGTTCCGTAGCTTTCATAGTTGCTGGGGACTTAGTTAATTAATTGTGTTAACGGAAATTTTCTTTCATTCTTTATTGTTATTCTATGCAGTCAGATTGCGTACTAATACTACTCAGGGCCAACCGGTTACGAGACTTCGTAACCGGACATACAGCTACTAAAATTATTTGGATTTAAAATAATTGAGCCCCCATGCACTTTGTCCATACCGCCGTGCAGTTGCAAACTACTTGTTTCTCGAAATTGTTCGCACGGAAGAACCTAAAGACAGATGGAGCTCTTCGACCAATATCTCAGTTCATAAATCATAGCTGTTTCATTGCCATCGTGTTGACATTTGCCCAGCTTCAGCAACATGTCAACTTACTTCTTAAATGTCCTCACCATGTTCATTCCATGTCAATATCCGTACTGGACTGAACCTCGTTTCTTTATGCATCCTCGCCTGCCTTGTGTACTGCAGTGTAAAGATACATTCTACAGCCTAACTCAACATTACGCCATACAGCACACCAGCATCTTTACAAGTCATCCTGAGGTCGTTCAGAAGGCACACTGGGTTATTACATTCAGAAAAATGGGTATTCGTTTGAACACCCCATTTAAATGAACATTCCGCCACCATAACATCCATCTGAACACAACGAATTGAAGGCAGTGGACAAGTATGTGGAGACACCGTGCGAAATGCATGGTTGTACATAAATGCAGATGCTTGCTAAGCCTGCAGGTTGCGCTGTTGCATTTGAACACGAACGGAACCTGTGCATTGTGTTCAGTACGTTGCAAGTGTCAGTCGCGGTGAGAATCGTGTTCTGTTTGTTTCTGGGTGCGTTACGTCGGACCTAAGTGAGTCGAACCTGGGCAGACGGCTGGTGTTTGTGTGGTGGGTGCTTCCGTAACCAAGGCAGCTGAAGTGTTTGGTGATTCAAGAGCCACCGTATCGAAGATCCGTATCGTATACAAGGAATGCGGAAAAACGTCATCCACTAATCACCACGCGGGCGAAAGTTGGTTCTAAATGTTTGTGAAGGACGACCACTGAACCACTGAACCATTGCGACAAAAAATGAGGACGACAGCTACAAACGCCACAATAGACCTGAATGTCGCACACCCGAACCCTGTAACCACTGTAAATCACGAAGGGAGCTGCATGAGCAGGAAACTGCAGGGCGGGCTGCGGTTCCAAAATTACTCGTCAGTAGAGCAACGCCCATGGTAGGAAAACGTGGATCCGAAGCGACAAACCTGGGCTGTGGAACAATGGAAGAAAGTCATTTGGCCCGATGAGTCTTGTTTCACACTGTTTCCAACTTCTGGCAGATGGTTCAAATGGCTCTGAGCACTATGGGACGTAACTGCTGTGGTCATCAGTCCCCTAGAACTTAGAACTACTTAAACTTAACTAACCTAAGGACATCACACACATCCATGCCCGAGGCAGGATTCGAACCTGCGACCGTAGCGGTCACGCTGTTTCAGACTGTAGCGCCTAGAACCGCACGGCCACTCCGGCCGGCCCTCTGGCAGAATTTACATCCCAAAGGTGGTAAGTGTTCGGGATGATTTGGGTAGTCACGTCCTGGTATTTCGTGGGCGGGCCTCATGGTTTGCAACGTCACATTATTGCCAAGGATTATTTGTACAGAAAGCAGATGGCAGTTATAAGAGTCGAGAGACACGAAAGGGAAGCAGTGGTTGGGAAAGGAGTGAGACAGGGTTGTAGCCTCTCCCCGATGTTATTCAATCTGTATATTGAGCAAGCAGTGAAGGAAACAAAAGAAAAATTTGGAGTAGGTATTAAAATCCATGGAGAAGAAACAAAAACTTTGAGGTTTGTCGATGCC
The DNA here is from genome assembly GCF_023864345.2 of Schistocerca serialis cubense. Classification (NCBI taxonomy): domain Eukaryota; kingdom Metazoa; phylum Arthropoda; class Insecta; order Orthoptera; family Acrididae; genus Schistocerca; species Schistocerca serialis. The sequence continues at coordinate 189,538,506 of NC_064641.1, read as the reverse complement.
ATTGTAATTCTGTCAGAGACAGCAAAGGACTTGGAAGAGCAGTTGAACGGAATGGATAGTGTCTTGAAAGGAGGATATAAGATGAACATCAACAAAAGCAAAAGGAGGATAATGGAATGTAGTCGAATTAAGTCGGATGATGCTGAGGGAATTAGATTAGGAAATGAGACACTTAAAGTAGTAAAGGAGTTTTGCTGTTTGGGGAGCAAAATAACTGATGATGGTCGAAGTAGAGAGCATATAAAATGTAGACTGGCAATGACAAGGAAAGCGTTTCTGCAGAAGAGAAATTTGTTAACATCGAGTGTAGATTTAAGTGTAAGGAAGTCGTTTCTGAAAGTATTTGTATGGAGTGTAGCCATGTATGGAAGTGAAACATGGACGATAGATGTTTTTTGGACAAGAAGAGAATAGAAGCTTTCGAAATGTGGTGCTACAGAAGAATGCTGAAGATTAGATGGGTAGATCGCATAACTAATGAGGAGGTATTGAATAGGATTGGGGAGAAGAGAAGTTTGTGGCACAACTTGACTAGAAGAAGGAATCGGCTGGTAGGACATGTTCTAAGGCATCAAGGGATCACCAATTTCGTATTGGAGGGCAGAGTGGAGGGTAAAAATCGTAGAGGGAGACCAAGAGATGAATACACTAAGCAGATTCAGAAGGATGTAGGTTGCAGTAGTTACTGGGAGACGAAGAAGCTTGCACAGGATAGAGTAGCATGGAGAGCTGCATCAAATCAGTCTCAGGACTGAAGACCACAACAACAACAACATTTGATTATTCTTGGTGATCAGGTCCATCTCATGGTGCAATGTCTGTTCACCGGTAGTGATGCTGTGTTCCAAAACGACAGTGCTCCAATTTCTACAGTTTGCATCGTCCAGAACTAGTTTTTTGGGTTCGAGGATGAATTGACACAGTTTTCCTGGCCACCACAGACACCAGAACTCAGTATTATTGAGCCTTTTTGGTCTACTTTGAAGAGAGTGGAGCCTCATCGTCATCCAACTACAACTATCTGAACTGGCCACTATTTTGAAGAAAGAATGGTGTAACATTCCCTTGGTAACTGGAATGGGCAAATTACGCCTCCAAGAAATTTCTAGGTGGCCGGCCGCTGTGGCCGAGCGGTTCTAGGCGCTTCAGTCCGGAACCATGCGGCTACTACAGTCGCATGTTCGAATCCTGCCTCGAGCATAGATGTGTGTGATGTCCTTAGGTTCTAAGTCTATGGGACTGATGACCTCAGATGTTAAGTCCCATAGTGCTTAGAGCCATTTGAACCAATTTCTAGGAAAATCACACATATAAGGGCATGACCCCAAGGTTGTTCAGCAGCATTCACCGTTTAATTTTACTTACAAGATAGGTTTATTATAATCATTCAGAAAACAACCAATTCAGTTAAAAATTCATCAATTGAAGATTATTACTTTAAGCTATTAACTAATCCAGAATTTTTTTTACCAATAGCAAAAAGATGTAATGTGACTAATTAATAACATCAAAATCAAGATTCACAGGAATAATACTGCATATTTAAATTTCTTCCTCTAAAAAAGCGAATCAAATTCATTTACCACAGGGAACCTGCACCTGAGGCATAACTAGACAAACAAAAAGCTGCACCCTTTCAGACATTTAACTGGATCAAATTTGCAAGAATAATTAATATTTGACCAGCAGTGTTTCCTTAGAGAAATACGAGCCAGAACAACGTATTATCGAGGAAGGACTACGTGCATAGAACTATTAATCAACACAGTAACACTCCAGACACAAGAACGTGAACCACTACAGTAAGCAGATTCATGGAATATGAAAACTAAAGCTTTAGTTACCACATGAAATATTAAAGGCCCCGACCCAGTTTCAAACCACAATGAAGAAAAACTTAACTTTAGCCATTAGTTGTGTGGACTAGTTGCAACAGGCGCAGAATAGAGACGGAGCCCCTGGGATAATCAGACAGAACAAGCTGCGTCGCCCGATGTCTGGGTGTTCATCGCGGAACGTAGGTACTATCTCATATCTCCATCTCATTCCATGATGTCTTAACAGGTGTCCTATCATCCTGTCCTTTCTTCTTGTCAGTGTTTCCAACATATTCCTTTCCTCTCCGATTCTACGTAGAACCTCCTCATTCCTTACCTTGTCAGTCTACCTAATTTTCAAAAAAAATGTTCAAATGCGTGTGAAATCTTATGAGACTTAACTGCTAAGGTCATCAGTCCCTAAGTTACACACTACTTAACCTAAATTATCCTAAGGACAAACACACACACCCATGCCCGAGAGAGGACTCGAACCTCCGCAGGGACCAGCCCCACAGTCTACGACTGCAGCGCCTAATACCGCTCGGCTAATCCCGCGCGGCCCTAATTTTCAACATTCGCCTGTAGCACTACATATCAAATCCTTCCATTCTTTCTGTTCCGGTTTTCCCACAGTCCACGTTTCACTACCATACACTGCTGTGCTCCAGACTTGCATTCTCAAAAATTTCTTCCTCAGATTAAGGCCTATCTTTGATACTATTGGACTCCTGTTGGTCAGAAATGCCCTTTTTACCTGGGCTAGTTTGGTTTTGATGTCCTCCCTGCTCCGTCTGTTACTGGTTATTTTGATGCCCAGGTAACAGAATTGCGTAACTTCATCTACTTCGTGACCATCAATCCTGATGTTAAGTTTCTCGCTGTTGTCATTTCTGCTACTTCTCATTACTTTCGTCTTTCTTCGATTTACTCTCAAACCATATTCTGTACTCATTAGATTGTTCAGTCAATTCAACATATCATGTAATTGCCGGCCGGTGTGGCCGAGCGGTTCTAGGCGCTTCAGTCTGGAACCGCGCGACCGCTACGGTCGCAGGTTCGAATCCTGCCTCGGGCATGGATGTGTGTGATGTCCTTAGGTTAGTTAGGTTTAAGTAGTTCTAAGTTCTAGGGGACTGATGACCTCGCATGTTAAGTCCCATAGTGCTCAGAGCCATTTGAACCAGCCATATCATGTAATTCTTCTTCACGATCACTCAGGTAGCAATGTCATCAGCGAATCGTCCATTGATATCCTTTCACCTTGAATTTTAATTCCAATCATGAAGCTTTCTTTTATTTCCATCATTGCTTCTTCGATGTATAGATTGGACAGTAGGAGAGAAATAATACATGCCTGTCTTACATCCTTTTTAATCCGAACACTTCGTTCTTGGTCCTCCATTCTTATTATTCCCTCTTGGCTCTTGTACATATTGTATATTACCCGTCTCTTCCTGTAGCTTACCCCTATTTTTCTCAGAATTCCGAGCAACTTACACCATTTTACATTGTCGAACGCTTTTTCCAGGTCGACAAATCCTATGAACGTGTCTTGATTTTTCTTTAGTCTTGCTTCCGTTATCAACCACAAAGTCAGAATTGCCTTTCTGATGCCCCTACCTTTTCTAAAGCCCAACTGATAGTCATGTGGCACATCCTCAATCTTCTTTTCCATTTTTCTGTATATTGTTCTTGCCAGCAACTTAGATGCATCAACTGTTAAGCTGATTGTGAAATTATTCTCGCACTTCTCAGCTCTTGCAATTTTCGGGATTGTGTGGATGATGTTTTTCCGAAAGTCTGATGGTATGTCGCCATACTGATACGCTCTACACATCAACGTGAGTAGTAGTTTTGTTGCCACTTCTCCCAATAATTTTAGAAATTCCGATGGAATATTATCTATCCCTTCTTCCTTATTTGATCTTAATCTTCTAACGTTCTCTTAAATTCCGATTCCAATACTTGATCCCATATTTCTTCGAAATCGATTCTTATTTCTTCTTCTATCACATCTGAGAAAACTTCCCCCTCATAGAGCCCTTCAATGTACTGTTTTCACCTATTCGCTCTCTCCTCTGCATTTAACTGTGGAATTTTTGCATTCTTAATGTTACCGTCATTGCTTTTTGTGTCACCGAAAGCTGTTTTGACTTCCCTGTATGCTGAGACAGTCCTACCGACAATCATTTCTTTTTCGATTTCTTCGCATTTTCCATGCAGCCAATTCGTCTTAGCTTCCCTGTACATCCTATTAGTTTCATTCTTCAACGACTTGTATTTCTGTATTCCTGAATTTCCCACAACATTTTTGTACTTCCTCCTTTCATCGATCAACTAAAGTATTTCTTCTGTTACCCATGGTTTCTTCGCTAGCTTTCTTTGTACCTATGGTTTTTTTCCAACTTCCGTGATTGCCCTTTTTAGAGATGTCCACTCCTGTTCAATTGTACTGCCTACTGAGCTCAGAAAATCTCAACTGTGTCTCGTCATCGCATAATACTTCTGTATCCCACTTCTTTGTGTATTCATTCATGCTGACTAATCTCTTGAACTTCAGCCTGCTCTTCATCATAACTTCTTAGTAATCTCAGTCTGTATTTGCTCCTGGGTATGCCCTACAGTCCAGTGTCTAATTTCGGAATCTCTGTCTGACCATGATGTAATCTAATTGAAATCTTCCCGTGTCACCCGGTCTTTTCCAAGTATACCTCCACAGTATTCGCTATTACTAGCTGAAATTTGTTACAGAATTCAATTAGTCTATCGCCTCTCTCTTTCTTTGTCCCAAGTCCATACTATCTTGTAACCTTCTCTTCTGTCTTACTGCAACTGCATTCCAGTTCCCCATGACTATTAGATTTTCATCTCCTTTGTGTATTGCATTACCCTTTCAATATCCTCATATACTTTCTCTATCTCTTCATACTCAGCTTACGACGTTGGCATGTATGCCTGAACTATCGTCGTCGGTGTTGGTTTGCTGTCGATTCTGATAAGAACAACCCTATCACTGAACTGTTCACAGTAACACACTCTCTACCCTATCTTCCTATTCATAACGAATCCTACACCCATCATATTATTTTCTGCTGCTGTTGATATTATCCTATACTCATCTGACGAGAAATTATAGTCTTCTTTCCCTTTAACTTTACTGACCTGTACTATATCTAGACTGAGCCTTTGCATTTCGATTTTCAGTATTTCTAGTTTCCCTACCACGTTCAAGCTTCTGACATTCCACGCCCCGACTCGTAGAACGTTATCCTTTCGTAGATTATTCAATCTTTTTCTCATGGTAACCTCCCCCCTTGGCAGTCCCCTCCCGGAGATCCGAATGGGGGACTATTCCGGAATATTTTGTCAATGGAGAGATCATCTTGACACTTCTTCAATTACAGGCCACATGTCCTGTGGATGCACGTTATGTGTCTTTAATGCAGTGGTTTCCATTGTCTTCTGCATCCTCATGCCGTTGATCATTGCTGATTCTTCAGCCTTTAGAGGCAGTTTCCCAACCCAAAGCAGAAAATCCAAAGAGATTCTGGTCGTATGTGAAGTACGTTAGCGTCAAGAAACAATCAATGCCTTCTCTGCTGTTCCTTATCTATATAAACGATTTTGGAGACTGAGCAGCCGTCTTAGATTGTTTGCAAATGACGCTGTCGTTTATCGACTAATAAAGTCATCAGAACATCAAAAATATTGCAAAACGATTTAGAAAAAAATCTGAATGGTGCTAAAATTGGCATTTGACCCTAAATAACGAAAAGTGTGAGGTCATCCAAATGAGTGCTGAAGGGAATTCGTAAAACTTCAGTTACACGATAAATCAGTCAAATCTAAAGGCCGTAAATTTAACTAAATACCTAGGAATTACAATTACGAACAATTTAAATTGGAAGGAACACATAGTAAATGTTGTGGGGAAGGCTAACCAATGACTGCATTATATTGGCAGGACACAGAAAATGTAAGAGATCTACTAAGGAGACTGCCTACACTACGCTTGTCCGTCCTCTTTTAGAATACTGCTGCGAGGTGTGGGATCCTTACCAAATAAGACTGACGGGGCAGCACGTCTTGTATTATCGCGAAATACGGGAGAGAATGTCACTGAAATGAAACAGGATTTGGGCTGGACATAATTAAAAGAAAGGCGTTTTTCGTTGCGACGGAATCTTCTCACGAAATTCCAATCACCAACTTTCTCCTCCGAATGCGAAAATATTTTGTTGATACCGGCCTACATAGGGAGAAACGATCACCGCGATAAAATAAGGGAAATCGGAGCTCGTAAGGAAATATATAAGTGTTCGTTCTTTCCGCGCGCTATATGAGATTGGAATAATAGAGAATTGTGAAGGTGGTTCGATTAACCCTCTGGCAGGCACTTAAATGTGATTTGCAGAGTATCCATGTAGATGAAGATGTAGGAGGACGAGAGAATATGCTGAACCTCTGTCCGCTGCTCCGTCCTCTTCGACAAGGCCGTTGGCAGAATGAGGATGACTTCTTATACTGTAAGTTTTCAGCCACCAAGTGTTGATCATTAACGAAAGTTTAAGCAGTGGCGGTTTTCGAACCTGGGGCCGAGGACGTTCTGATTGCTAATTAAGGACGTCACCCCTGGATCACAGGACCAGTGTTTAAACATTCCCACACAACTTGCTTTTTATCTACACCATGTTATATCCACCTCTAAAAATTTGATCGCTTGTGGCTCCGACATTAAAACTGGCAGAAATTTTATTTAAACTGGTTTCCACACTTTCTGATGTAATTCACTGAAATACAGCTAAATAAGCTTTTTTCATGATTTTTCAGAAAGTGTAATGTTTCCTTTGTTTACCTATTTAAATAACTATTCCTCACGCTTATTATTTTGTAAGGTACAGACAAAAATACATTAGCTGAAACAACCTGTACGTGCAGCAAAAATAAACCACTGCAAAGCAATCATATGTGATCATCATACATTTTCTGATGATAAAATTTTGCGAAAGATACAGCCACTTTCCAACGTGTTGGCCCTAAGTCCAATGGTTTGGGGTTGAATTCTGTAGGTTCTACGATTTTAATGCCATTTTTCGCTTCTTTCACGTCTCACTATAAATAGTTTGTGGGTATAGTGACAGATCTTAAAGATTTGTAAATATAAAACGTTTCTTTATTCTTCATGTGTACGTATTTATTTCTCAGCCCTGGCGACGACCACGTTTTTCCCAACGAGGGAGCAGTTTGTTGATACTGACACTGTAGAGAGTTTGACTTTGTTGATGGAGTCACAACCTTACCTCTGCTTGCACCGTTTCATCACTAACAAAGTGATGTCCTCGAAGGTGTTCTCTAAGTTATGGAAACAGATGAAAATCAGATGAGGCCATGTCGGGACTGCATGGAGGGTATCGATGACAGTGAATCCAAGGTGTCGGATTGTTGCAAATGTATCAGCGCTCATGGCATTGTCATGGTGAAGGAGATGGTTCTCCATGTGTGGACGATCGAATTCAAAACTCGAGTGGCCTACAGCATTCTGTATCTCACGCGCCGACAAAGTTACGTCGCACAGAGGGCTGAAAATGTGTTGACCTGAAGAATAAATGCGTAGAATGTTTTTAACGTTTGTTTTATTTAAACAGTTTAAGAGTTTCACATAAAAAATTTGAAGGCATTATTATGCAGCACGTCCTCGTATACTTCCAGCCAGTGACCCTACCTCCTCTGCAGGTAGTCGTGCCTTTGGTGATACGAAGGGTAATGTGGCTACTACATGATGGTGCTCCAGCTCACTGCTGTCTTGAGTGAGAAGCAAAAGCCACTAGTACAGACAGAACATTCCCAACTGCCTGACGTTTTGCCGTCTGTACTTTCGATCATTGATACTCACACAGTCGGTGATCTTTCATCTCCACCTACACGTGGGTGTATCTGCCTTGGAAATCATCTCCTGTCATATTTCCATGCGATTTCTCTCACTCCTTATCCTATCAATAAATGGTTCAAATGGCTCTGAGCACTATGGGACTTAACTTCTGAGGTCATCAGTCCCCTAGAACTTAGAACTACTTAAACCTAACTAACCTAAGGACATCACACACACATCCATGCCCGAGGCAGGATTCGAACCTGCGACCGTAGCGGTCGCGCGGTTCCAGACTGTAGCGCCTAGAACCGCTCGGCCACTCCGGCCGGCCCTTATCCTATCAGGAATCGCTTCTTGCGGGTTTTCCTCGTTTAGCAAAATCATCCTTTAATTGAGTGTTGGGAAAAAGTTGTTCCGTTGTTACCATTTGTGGTGTTTTAAAAAAATATATTTATATTTTGATTAAATTATTATTCTCTTGTGAAGATTCAGAAATCTATTGTGAGTTTTGCACCACTTCTTGGCGGGAAGAGCAAAGACTTTTCAGTCTCGGAGCTGGACGTCACGTGTGCCGCGTAGGAAATCCCCAGAGAGCTTATGCGGAGGCAACAAGAAAGCAACCCAGACTTGTTTTGGCAGGCGGAAGCCCACCACGGAGCCGAGCACCTGATGACCGCACCCTCCCGGGATTTGCATCCCTCTGGCTAAGGCCCGCCACTCGTCCTCTTGATGCAGGCCCTCCTCTGCTGGTGCAGCGGTTCCACAGCCAGTTAGCAGAGATTGAGGTAACTGGGAAACTTCGCTATTTCTTGGCTTTCGAGTGGTTTTCGTTTAATCAAAACACTTACAGATGACAAAGAAATGCGTATATCATATCGAGTCAGCTGCGCGACTGTATTGTTTTCATGATTGATCCTCGCCAGATAATTGTCTGTAGACAATCTAGTCCTCAGCACGAAAGTTATTTTGACAATCACAGTATTTACTAGGCATGATAATAGGAAAATATTTGGTTGCTCGTGTGAACTGGCTTCTCTGTCAAAGATGAGGGATGCGGACAGCAGCAGAGGATACAAAACTTATTTATTGCTTCTTTACTAATTTATACAGTTTGGATTCTACCGTGAAACTGATCGGAAATGTCCATGGACAGTCACGGTCTCGCAGATAGATTGTGAAGCGTTCTCCAAGAATCGTTGATTTCCCAAGACAATCGTCAATAATCTCCTCCGGCATATTGAGGCTAAACGGTGCTGATGCTTCACTGCCACCAAGCCATAGGGATTTTTGGTAGTCCACACTTGGGTGTTGGAAAGGTTAAGGACACTGCCCTTGTTAAGGTAGCGTCATCTGTGGTTAGGAGGGACACAGAAATCCCAGCACCGTGGACGGCTGTACGACGAATTAGCGACAAAAGCCGTCGCCGTGGCGGGATGTCTGTACGAAATAAGGTCCGCAAACGTGATACGGATAGTAGCAGTTGTCGTGGAGAATGTTCCACGCGGTCGTCTGGCTTACCTCACGCTGGCGAGCCACCTGCCTGGTGCTTACACTGTGGTGTACCTGTCAAAGATCTTCCATCTCCACTTCCAAAGGTTGTGCCTCCTGTGGAATACACTCCTGGTCATACGTCCACATAACCTTTCTTGCTCCTTGTCCTCTCAGGATCGTTTTCTGCAATTTTTTACACATTTAGCAAAATCGCTCTGAATATGTAATCTTACCAACATCCCGAGGAAGCAACCTTCAAGATTTTACGTCGATTTTCCTCAGTCCACACCCACCATCGCTGCTAAGTCGTCACCGCGTCCAGTTGCCATACAGAGGACCCATTTCCATTCCTGATCATGTCAGCGATTTTTCCTTGTCGCAAGAAATGAAATGCTCAGTCTCGTCAAGTCTGCTGAGCAAGTGAGAGAGCTACTGAATGAGACGTCTATGCTCCAGAGGTCTGGAAAGCCGACAGAAGCCAAGAGAGCGATGTGTTGACCCCATGCCCTTCCATGTCTCATCCGAATGACGCCATGTGGTATTAGATAACACGGTCGGCAGTCGGCAACGCGCTGTCCTCCTATGTTAGTATAAAGATACGGCTTTCATTACACTTGATAAGGCTGATGACAACTTCAGAACATAAAGAGGAGTTACGCATGCTGACTTTATATTCCCAAAACCGTCATCAACAGTCCCAGAGAAGTCTTTATACACTTACACTGCGAAAACAAGGAAGGAATATTTGTTAATGGATAATTGCAGAAGAACCTTTCTTTTCCCAATTGCATTTCATCGTTTAGCATAAGTGCAGAAGTCCTTTATAGAACAAGTGGTCAGAACGCCGAAAGTCAATAATAATATTAAAATTACTTATAATCGGCACATATAAGGAAATGATAATTAATGGACACCCTAACTGCAAACAGGCGTTGATGTACTTCATTGGGGACATGTTGAAAATGTGTGCCCCGACCGGGACTCGAACCCGGTATCTCCTGCTTACATGGCAGTTTTTTTTTTGTTTTTTTTTTTTTTTTTTTTTGTTAATCTCATTTTGTTCGTAATTGATCGTTGTATTTGTTTGGGGCGGACGTCCTATGACACTTGTTCAAGTTCATCGTTGATCCATTAACTCAGTTTTTTTTTACAGAAGGTAGCTAACCCTCTGACCGAACACACTGAGCTACCATGCCGGCATCCATTTGAGCCACCGCGGGCACAGAGGATAGTGCGTCTGCAGGGACTTATACCTTGCACGCTCCCCGTGAGATCCACATTCCCAACATGTCAACACCACTACATTCGTAGTGCGCCTAATAGATGTTTGCCCACCATACTCATTACTCGTGGCATATTAATCTACCAAGTCCCTACGAGTTCGGGCATAGCGTGTGCGTTCGCACAAGAAGGTCAATGGCCGGGAAGCCATATTTTAACTATATATGACGGTAGTATCTGTTCCCGAAAGAACAGTTACCGTGGATGACCATGCAGCTTTGCTAGAAATGAAATGATAATTAAATGGACACCCTAGCTGCAAACAGGCGTTGATGTACTTCATTGAGGACATCACGGGAGCGAACAAGTCCCTGCAGACGCACTATCCTCAGTGCAAGTGTGGCTCAGATGGATAGAGCGTCTGCCATGTAAGCGGGAGATCCCGGGTTCGAGTCCCGTTCGGGGCACACATTTTCAGCATGTCCCCAATGAAGTACATCAACGCCAGTTTGCAGCTAGGGTGTCCATTTGATTATCATTTCATTTCTAGCAAAGCTGCATGGTCATCCACGGTAACTGTTCTTTCGGGAACAAATGCTACCGTCGTATATATATAAGGAAATATTAAAAATTACAATGAAGTAACAGAATCAGCTTTCGTGTTTATAGTAGCTGTAGACAATGACTGGATGAAAAGCGCAAGAAATAAAAAGAGTAAACACGGCCTTCAGCGCTCTTGGTAAACTAAACAAAGTATTCCACACCAAGCTTCTGATTTGTCTGAAACGGAAAATTTACAATTACACTGTATTATCAGTTTTATCTATCAGTTAAGATATGTGGGAGTGGCGCATGGACTTTTAAAGCAGTCGAACCTGTGTGAAAAGGAATACTGATCTTTTTACTTTCACAGCAACGACCGATCTTGCCTGAAACTGACTGTACATGACATCCACATGGGGCTTTACTTCTTGGAAAAATACTAGCCAAAAGAAGAATTCTTCATCTTGTAGCGGACGCGCAGTTCCAGACTGAAGCAATTCGTGTGGTGTATCTTTGCACAAAGGATCTGTAACATTCCAAATTCATGTTGATGACGTTTCGAAGGTGGATAAGTGACGTTAGAAAACACGCAGAAGCAACATGGATGCGTCTAACTCAGGGCTTAATGAGTGAAGAAGTCTCCAGGCGTTGATATCTGCAACCTGAAGATGTTCAGTGAAACAAAACCGGTGATCACACAACAAATGTTTAATGATACAGCTGAGGTGATTTCACAGATCATTAACATTTAATGTCATCTGTGGGCTCAAGAAGATCAAGAGTTAATATCAGTTAGCTAACGATGATCATACACAATAAATGTATAATGATACAGTTGAGGTGATTTCTCAGATCATTAACATTTAATGTCACCTGTGGGCTCAACACGATCAAGAGTTAACATCAATTGGCTGATGATGATGATGATGATAGAGACCCAGTGAGTCTGGTGGATGGCTGTAGAACAGTCTACAGCTCATGCACGAATAGTCCGTCAACCTAATTTGCGTTTATTTAAGTACTCCCTGCTTTTCACGTGGCAATGATATAGTGCCCTGTCTTCTTTGACTACGAACGCTGTTTACCGTAGCTCTCGATAGCTGAATTCTACCGTTCTTTGCCCTGTAGGTACACACAACGGTCTCCTTAGATGTGACGAATGCAGATTTTGCAGCATATTAAAGAAGTTCTCTAGTAAATCTTTTAATTTCGAGTATAGCTCTGCAGGTTAGGACTCTACACTGACAAACACTATTGTGTTTTTTTTTTTTTTTTTTTTTTTTTTTAGAAATTTTCTGATGATGCCCCAGAAGGGCGAAATAAAAGTATTGTTTCCCTGCAAACAAGGCTGTTTCTCTTTTGAAGTGAACCCCCTTTCTCCTCCGCTGTCGCGAAGTGTGAGTTGTCCTCTGGTCCTATTTATCCATTTGTTGTGCCCAGACGAAACTACAATCGTCCAGCCATAGTTGTGAATCCTTTGATTGCTCTGGGGAAGGCTCATCAAGCAAGAAAACTTGAAGTATTAGTTCCCGTTATTACACTAATGAATAAAACATTTACTTATCTTTCACACTCTTCTTTGCCACAGGAGTACTGGATAATTTACAACTGTCGTTGACTATGAAAGCATCACTTGACACGCTAATTAACAAACCGTTCTTTAGACGTACAAAATGCAACATTTACGAGAGTACGGTTCATCAGAAACATTAATTGTCACTGCCCTACACGATGATGTTGACTGCTGTAGCTGAGGTCTCGATCTGGGGCTGAGCTCTTGCATGCTCGCCACTATATTGACCTCAGCCTGAGGGCACTGCTGTACTGAGAGGGACTGTCTTCTCGAGTGACTCCCATTGGTTCTTGCGTACTGCAGCGAGCCCTTGATAACGTCTGTGGTATCGATTTGCGTTGCTGGCTTTGGTGTTGCACAGCGATCTCTGGACAATACACACCATCCATATTACTCCATCATGGCCAAAAGTATACGGCTACCCACTGCTGACTGGTCTTGAAACTGTGCCCACGTAACTACACTGCAGAAACTGGTACACCTGCCTAATTGCGTATAGGGACCCCGCGAGCACGCCGAAGTGCCACAGTGTGACATGGCATGGACTCGACTTATCTCTGAAATAGTGCTGGAGGGAACTGACTCCATGAATCCAGCGGAGCTCTCTATAAATCCGTAAGAGTATGAGGGGGTGGAGATCAACTCCGAACAGCATGTTGCAACGCATCCGAGATATGCTCAATAATGTTCATGTCTGGAGAGTTTGATGGGAAGCAGAGGTGTTTAAACTCAGAAGAGTTTTCCTGGAGCCATACTGTAACAATTCTGAACGTGTGGGGTGTCGCATTGTCCTGCTGGAATCGCCCAAGTCCGTCGGAATGCACAATCACAATGGACATGAATGGATGCAGGTGATCAGACAGGATGCTTACATATGTGTCATCTGTCGGAGTCGTATCTAGACGTATCAGGGGTCCCATATATAACACCCCACACCATTACAGAGCCTCCACCATCTTTAACAGTCTCTGCTGACACACAGGGTTCTTGAACTCATGAGGTTGTCTCCATACCGCTACACGTCCATCGGCTCGAATACAATTTTAAACGAGTCGCGTCCGACCAGGCAACGTGTTTCCAGTCATCAACAGTCCAATGTCAATGTCGGTATTGACGCGCCCAGGCGAGGCGCACAGATTTGTGTCGTGCAGTCACCAAGGTTACACGAGTGGGCCTTCGACTCCGAAAGCTCATATGGATAATTCCAGAATAGATTTCACTCTACAGCGGAGTGTGGTCTGATATGAAACTTCCTGGCAGATTAAAACTGTGTGCCGTACCGAGACTCGAACTCAGGACCTTCACCTTTCGCGGGCAAGTGCTCTACCAATTTCACAGAAGCTCTCCTGCGTACCACGTAACTACACTGCAGAAACTGGTATATCTGCCTAATTGCGTATAGGGCGGAATTAAAAGCTGTGCGGACGGGTCGTGAGTCATGCTTGGGTAGCTCAGCTGGTAGAGCACTTGCCAGCGAAAGGCCGTACCGAGACTCGAACTCAGGACCTTCGCCTTTCGCGGGCAAGTGCTCTACCAATTTCACAGAAGCTCTCCTGCGTACCACGTAACTACACTGCAGAAACTGGTATATCTGCCTAATTGCGTATAGGGCGGAATTAAAAGCTGTGCGGACGGGTCGTGAGTCATGCTTGGGTAGCTCAGCTGGTAGAGCACTTGCCAGCGAAAGGCAAAGATCCTGAGTTCGACTCTTGGGCCCAGCACACAGTTTTAATCTGTAAGGAATATTCATATCAGAGCACACTCCGCTGCAGAGTGAAATCTCATTCTGGAAACCTCCCCCAGGCTGTGGCTAAGCCATGTCTCCGCAATATCCTTGCTTCCAGGAGTGCTAGTTCTGCAAGGTATGCAGGAGTGCTTCTGTGAAGTTTGGAAGGTATAAGACGAGGTACTGGCGGAATTAAAAGCTGTTAGGACGGGTCGTGAGTCGTGCTTGGGTAGCTCACTTGGTAGAGCACTTGCCCGCGAAAGGCAAAGGTCCTGAATACGAATCTCTGTCCGGCACACAATTTTAATCTGCCAGGAAGTTTCATATGGATAATGTTTCGTTGAATGGTTCGCAGTTGACACTTGTTGATGGCCCAGCACTGAAATCTGCAGCAATTTGCGGAAGGGTTGCACTTCTGTCACGTTGAACGATTCTCTTCAGTCGTCGTTGGTCCCATTCTTGAAGGATCTTTTTCCGCCACCGCGATGTCTGAGATTTGATGTTTTACCGGATTCCTGATATTCACGGTACACTCGTGAAATGTCCGTACGGGAAAATCCCCATCGCTACCTCGGAGATGCTGTGTCTCATCGCTCGTGGGCCGACGTTCAAACTCAATTAAATCTTGATAACCTGCCATTGTAGCAGCAGTAACAAATCTAACAAACTGCGCTAGACACTTGTTGTCTTTATATAGGCATTGCCGGCAGCAGCGCCGTATTCTACCTGATTACATATATCTGTATTTAAATACGCATGCCTATACCACTTTCTCTGGCGCTTCAGTGTAACAGCCAGTAACACTTTTTAGCTATTTTTACAGTGTTTATCTCCGTGGAAGACATTTTATGTACTTGTGATGTATTATACGCAGAATTATCACAAGCTTCCGTAAATGGTAGAAAGTATTTGTTGACGAGTGCTGCAGACTATCTCAGAGATTTTCGATGACTTCGAGGTAGGTAGCAGGCCAGTCAAAATAATCCCTCTTATTTATTCTGCCAGTGACCGTACCGAGGGAGTGGTGAAATAGGTCTTCGACAAGGGCTTAGGCACGGAGGGGTGCAGAACTGACCGGAAAAATATTCAGAGAAGAAGATGATTTAAGAACTAACCGGCAAAAAATGGTTCAAATGGCTCTGAGCACTATGGGACTTAACATCTGTGGTCATCAGTCCCCTAGAACTTAAAACTACTTAAACCTAACTAACCTAAGGACATCACAAACATCCATGCCCGAGGCAGGATTCGAACCTGCGACCGTAGCAGTCGCGCGGTTCCGGACTTTTTTTTTTTTTTTTGGGAGCACAAGAGAAAGAAAACAAATAGGCTGCAGATAGAGAGCTATGTGTGAAAAGGATAAACATGTGTAAGGAGAAAAAAAAACTTAGAAAAGGAGGAGAAAAGAGAACTGAAATAAAATAGGAATACTTTCCGCGCCATGCTCCACTTTGGCGCGCCAGCAGAACAAAATGCATTCTATCATTGACCATTGAAGGGGAACGTGGGATCGTCCAGCCTTGGCTGGCACGGTTCGTTGGGATTCCAGCTTTGAGGCGGGTTGGTGAAAATGCTCTGTAAATAGTTCGCGAAAGTGGCCCGATAGTGTCGATACCGGCGAAGGGTGTGGTGATGTACTTGGAGGCGTGTCCAAAAGTCCGCCGGATCGACGATGTCGTCCCAGAAGAGGTAGTTGACAGCCATGCCACTGATCTATGTGATGGCGTGCCACTTAGCCGATGGAAAGTAGGTCGTGTCGGGATATATCATCATAGTGGGAGAAACGTGATGTGGTGGTACTCGGAGGTAGAAAGCCACAATCTTCTGTACGAGGGCCCAGACAGCTGCTGCTGGCCCACACTCAAAACGATGTAAATCTGTATCTTCGACATTGCACTTGAGGCACAGGGGTGAGTCCACCAGTGCGATGCGATGCAGTTTCTGTCTTGTAGTATACTTGCCGTTGACGAGAAAGTACCACAAGAGGTGGTGTCAGTGGTTGGTGGATCGTTTTCCAGACTGTAGACCATGAAACCTGGGGGTGACGTGTTTCGACGGGGTTGCGGGGTGGAGACTTTCGGAGAAGGCGGTAGATGTCGCGGGTGGTCGTCTTCCTGGTCCTGGGGAGCTCGGTGCATATGTAGGTGTACTCCAAAAAGAAACGGCCGATATGTGACATCGGAGGTGGGATGTGTGCCAAAGACGTCGGTGGGCGTCTCGAAACAGGCGCGAACTCGGTGGTCAACATTCCAGTAAAACTAGCATTTTGGCTTTTCCATAACCGGAGCATAGTATTGGTGTAAAGTGCCGTTGTCCTGGCTCTCACATTAACCAGATTGAGGCCACCATCCCGCTTCGGTAAGGTGAGAGCTTCATACTGGACTTTGAAGATGTGTCCAGAACAAATGAAATAGCCGAATGCCGCCTGTAACCTGGCCGCCATTGTCGCAGTGATGGGCAGAATCTGTGCTATATGGGGTATCCGAGCTGCCAGATGGGTATTGACGAAGGTGACTCTCTGGCACATATTCAGCGGGCGTAGTATGTGATTTTGTATATTGGCCCGGATGCGTTGCAGCAGCGCCCGAAAATTGATCGCTGAGGTGCGGCGAATGTCTCGCGTGTACACCAATCCGAGACAACGAATGGTGTCCACCAGTTGAAATGGAACTACGCTGTCTGCGGGAAAGCCGCGGCCGATCTTCATGGCGCATGATTTTGCCACGTTCAGAGCGCTCCCTGCCCCTGCACTGTAACGGGTAATCCACTGCATCGCAGCTTGTACGTCAGCCGCTGAACGTACGACGAGGGCCAAGTCGTCCGCGTAAGCTCGGCAGCGGAACATATGATCCCGGAGTGGAATACCTGTCAAACGTCGCCGTAATCCGCAAATGAGTGGTTCCATCGCAATGGCATACAGTACCGTCGACAAAGGGCAACCCTGCCGTACTGAGCGTTCAATCCGTATAGGTTCTGTAAGTCTGCCGTTGACGAGAAGTCTCGACGTTGGACTGAGCGCCTGAACCGCTAGACCACCGCGGCCGGCAACTAACCGGCAGTGGTATGTTAGTTTTCCTATACCTCCTGTTCCTACATGCAGCCCGCGAGGAAAGGGTCATTTATACACTGTCATTTCCTCCAAATAGCATCGTAAAGAAACGACAACTACAGCGAACAGATGTCTACTACTAATACATTTCATGTGGCAACAGCGTGCTTGGTGCGACAACTGTCAACTTACACAGCGCGCCCACGTTCAAGAATAGAGTTATTGCGGTTTCTTCGCTACGGTACTGTAGGCGTGCCGGTGCCGAAGCATATATGCTATGTCTTCTGGTTTTTGCCGATTTCTATCGAATGAGGATTGGAGCGAGAAGCGACCCAATGGAGGAAACAAGCAGAAAAGCTGCAACATATTTGATGGTATGTAGTATATTAGCCCTGGCAGCCAGTGCTTTTGCTCCGAATTTTGAACTTCTCCGGGCGTATTAGCAAACGCTTGATGGCCACATCCCACCTATACACGAAATTAACGAAACAGGACAAATTGACGAGGCAGTAGAAACCCTCACTAACGCCGTCCGGGACGCAATGGCAGGCACCATACCTGATCGCACCTCACAACAACGCAGTGCGGCCCTGCCCCAGGAAATCCTGGGCCTAATCTCAATGAGGAATCGCCTCAGGAGTCAATGGCAGCGCACCAGGCGTCCGTACTTCAAACGGCACATTAACAGATTACAGGGCATCATACACGATAAAATACAAATACACAGAACAGAACAGTGGAATCAAAAACTCGAAGGGCTGGACACCGCACGACCTGGCGTGTGGCAGCTAGCCCGACACTTCACCAGGGAGAAAATATACACCCCAACGCTTCAAGGGCCTGACGGACCTGCATACTCAGCGGAAGAGAAAGCAGAACTAATGGCTCGAACACTCGCAGCGTCATTCACACCGAACCTGGTACCATCAGATCCAGTGTTCACACTTGGTAATGATGCATGATACCTATACTAACAAATCCAACCTTGCATGAGCTATCGCAGCTAGTAAGCCACTATTGCTCTTACTACCCATCCCACTGTCGCAGAGGTTTTTTTCCCACGGCACGAGTCATGGCACTTTTTTCCCTCTGCTCTTCAAATCGCTACCCTCACTCGCGTTTCGTCCACTATCTATCACCTGATGGACCGTGTTAATGCGTAGCCTTACCCAGACGCACGGACAACATCACAGCCCAGCATCCTGTGATCCACTTACTAGACAACTAACATATTTACGGAGGTGACAGTAGAACTTTTGGTTTAGTCACCACGTTGGTGCGGGCGTGGAGGGGCCCCATCTCTCTGTGGGCGTATTAAATCTTCAAATAACATATGAGAATGCAGCCGCGTAACGTTTTCGACAACTGCGGTATTTCACACGATAATTGCTTATGTCACCATCACTTGAATGTATAAAAAAAATATTCACATTAACGGTTTCGGTAGATAGCCGTCAACTTCAGATGTACGTAATCCAATAAAAAGCTTCGTATAGGTGTATAAACAATATAGTTACGATTCTGACATTACGAAGTCATTTAACAATTCAGAGAATTGACATCATAGTTAATTAGTTCCATTGATCAATCCCGTTGTGATGTGGCACGTGTCAAGTGCATAAGAAATGCACACATGTATCAAGGATCTTTTTAAGCTTAAATTTTTTTAAACTATCCCTTTCCCTTAAATGGCACAAAATGCAGATATTATACCTATAGATTTATTTATTCCTATTCAAGAATTCATCTATGGTATAGAAGAAGTTGTCAAGGAGATATGATTTCAATTTATTTTTGAATCTATTAGTGCTATCTGTCAGACATTTTATTTCATCTGGTAATTTATCGAAAAGTTTTATCCCATTCTGTGCCAAAGATAGATTAAGTGGAGGATGGTGTAAGTCTTTCTTTTCTTTCTTCTGGCTTACAATCATGAATTTCACTGTTGTTTTTAAACTGGTCCATATCGTCTTCTACTTTATGACGATATGACATATATTAATTTGACTGTTAAATGACTTCATGATGTTCACAATACTTAACGATTATGGTTTATACATCTATTCGAAGCTTTTTAGCGGATTAAGCACATCTGAAGATGGCCACTACATGCCTACACTGTTAATTTGAATTTAGGCAATATGTAAGTCTTTAAAAAAATGTATATTTCCACAAGAAACAATATCGTCATTTTGAAGACAAATTAATCGAGAGATCGATGTGCATATCAATTGACATCAATAATGTTTCTAAATAATGCTTCGTTCAAATAAACTATATGCAAAATAAAATTTTCTTTATCTGTAGAACAAGTTACTGAAAGTTAGTTTTACCGGTGTAGTGGGCGGGAGGGGGGAAGGGAGCTGGAGGGGGTATAGGGTAGCTTTGGCAGTCCTGCCAGTGGCTGAGGATAATATCGGTGTAGGTCTTCTTCTACTCACAACCTTACGGTCATTTCTTATAAAAAGGAAGGAATATCAGCGTTAAACGTCCCTTGGAGAAAGCTGTCATTCCAGCATAGGGTTGGATTAGAGAATGTTGGGAAGGGAAATTGACCGTGCCTTTTCGAAGGAATCATCCCGGCATTTGCCTTATGCGATGTGTGGAAATTACGGAAAACACAAATCTGGATGGCCGGACGGGGATTTTAAATGTCGTCCTCCCGAATGCGAGACGACTGTGCCACCTCGCTCGGTATTTGTTAGAGGACGGTAGTACTGTGACATGGGAGTAGAAAAGACCTCAGACCAGTCTGTAGCAGCCGTGTCAGATGCACACTTTCTCCTAAAGTCTTTTCACAAACGATTGCGTTCACTTTGCCACCAGTGATAGCAAATAGAAAGAATTGAACAGCATTCTATTACACAATTAGTAATTAACATATGAGAGTCATAATATCACTTAAATATCTGGAGCTTGAGACAGAAACCATAAGAAATGAGACGACCACTTACGTTTCTTGAAAGGGTTCTGGGAAGTGCTCTGCAGTACAAATGAAATGCATGTCGGTATTTTTTTTTTTTTACTAAAAAATACTGTGAAGACGGAGGGTACGATTTGAAACTTGAGGAGAGAACTACATCTATACTACGCAAGCCATAGAATAATTTGTGGTAAATGGAAATGCCGTGTGGCTATGGCCTCCCGCCGGGTAGACCGTTCGCCTGGTGCAAGTCTTTAGAGTTGACGTCACTTCGGCGACTTGCGTGTGGATGGGGATGAAAGGATGATGATAAGGACAACACAACACCCAGCCCTTGAGCTGAGAAAATCTCCGACCCAGCCGGGAATCGAGCCCGAGCCGTTAGGCATGACATTCCGTCGCGCTGACTACTCAGCTACCAGGGGCGGACATAATTTGTGGTGCAGAGTACTAGTAGTTTTCCCCCGTCCATAGGCCTTTCGCGGATGATGTTTATTAATTCTTTTTTTTTTTTCAGCGTCTCCCACTGAAGTTCGTTTAGCATCACTGTGATACTCACTCGTAGATTAAACAAACGGTGACGAATCGTACAGCTATTCTCTGAATAATTTCTGTTTCTTCGATCAATATGGCACTGAGAAGATCTCAGGCCGACGAACAATACTCAAGAGATGGTTGAACTAGAGTTTTCTAAACGACCTCTTCCGTGTGTCAGTTACGCTTCTTCACGATTCTCCCAGTTTAGCTGAGTTCGTATCCGGCTTTCCCTCGGCCAGATTTACGTGGTTTTACCACCTTCAATTGCTCAACCTCTGCAGCTCGGTTCGGTCGCTCGTTGTCATCCATAAAAATGAGGCTTGGGCCGAATGTACTCCTGTGAAGACGCAGTCGTAATAACATATCGATGTCAGGATTCCAGTGCAACATTATGCCATGCCATAACACCTGGTTCACCAAAACGATCGTGTTCGACAATGCTCCTGCGTGCATTACGTTTTCTTACGGCAAAAGCACTTCTCAGACTGTATCTGCTCTCATCCGAAAAGAGCACGCGACTCCACTCTTCGTTGGTCCAGTCTCGGTAATCCTGGCACGGTGGCGCCGACTTGCTGGTGCCAACAAAACACAACGTACTGGCCGTCGGCAAAGAGAACACTCTCACACAGTCACCGTGCTGCTGTGAAGCGCCACATTGCGGGTCTTGCAGTCGTGCCGGACGTGGTTGCAGTTGCTAGCGCTGCTTGACGTGGTTCACTTCTTGCCTGTTTCACAGTGTAGCGGTCATTTGCTGCTGTAGTAGCGGTGGCGAGCTACCACCTCTCCTTCGGCAGCGGTGCCTGTGGCTCGGAGCGCTCCCCATGCGCTTGAAACAGTGCTGCAATACCAGACTCCTGGGCTATACTCGTCACACCCCTTCCTTTCTTCGCTTTCCCGATGACTCTTCCCTGTGTCGCTGGTACATCTTGTAACTAAACACACCATCACAGTGCACCGTAAATGCTCACTGATTGACGCACACTGTTTTTCCCGTTCCTCGTGTTGCCGGGCCATCACCATTTGGCGCAATGATCACTCTGCCCTCACACTATGTGACGTCAGATTTCTATACACGACTGGGAGACCTCTGGCAACATGCTCTTTCACTTTCATTCATTTCTACTGTGTAGGCAGTATCTTACGTTCCTTTATCTATTTCGTCGTTAAGTTTTGCAGAGCAGCGAATTTAGATAACTATGGAATCTGTAAGAAACACACTGACGGAAAAAAATTGCAACGCCGAAAAATAATTAATATATTGTAATGACATTTCGGGAATACATTCGTAAAGGTAACATGTCTGAGTGATTACCACAGCAAGATCACAGGTTAACTGAGGGTGAGATAAGCAGTGCAAAAGTGAAATTCTGGTACATTAATAACTTGTGTAACCGCCAGAATGTTGATTGAAAACATGCAAATGCGCATGCATTGTATTGCACCAATGCCAGATGCTAGTTTGTGGAACGAAATTCCATGCCTGTTGCACCGAGCGAGGTGGCGCAGTGGTTAGCACACTGGACTCGCATTCGGAAGGACGACGGTTCAATCCCGCGTCCGGCCATCCTGATTTAGGTTTTCCGTGATTTCCCTAAATCTCTCCAGGCAAATGCCGGGATGGTTCCTTTGAAAGGGCACGGCCGACTTCCTTCCCCATCCTTCCCTAATCCGATGAGACCGATGACCTCGCTGTTTGGTCTCTTCCCCCAAACAACCAACCAACCAACCATCCATGCCTGTTGTACTTGGTGAGTCAACACAGGGATGGTGAAGGCTGTCTGAATGACGCTGGTGTTATCGTCCAATGGTGTCCTAGATGTGCTCGATTGGAGCAGGGCAAGGCAACAACTCGATATCCTGTAGATGATGTTCGTTTACAACAGCGGTGTGTGGATGAGCGTTATCCTGCTGGAAAACAGCCTCTGAAAAGCTGTCCATGAATGGCGGCACAACAAGTCGAATCACCAGATAGACGTATAGATTTGCAGTCAGGGTGCTTAGGGATAACCACGAGAGCGTTCCCGCTGTCATACGAAACCGCACCCCCAGACCATAATGCCAGGTGTACATCCAGGGTGTCTAGCACGCTGGCAGGGTGGTTTGCAGGTCCTCAACTGGCCTCCTCCTAACCAACACACGGCTGTCACTGGCACTGAGGCAGAACAAGCATTCATCCGAAAAGACAATAGACCTATACCGAGCTCACCAATGGGCTCTCGCTTGACACCACTGAAGTCGCAATTGGCTATGATTGGGGGTCAGTGGAATGCACGCTACAGTTCGTCTGGCTCTGAACTGCCCTTTAAGTAACTGTTTTATAACCGTTTTCAGTATGGTGCCAACTACTGCTCAGATTACTGGTACGAGGTGCATTCAAGTTCCAAGGCCTCCGATTTTTTTTCTAATTAACTACTCACCCGAAATCGATGAAACTGGCGTTGCTTCTCGACGTAATCGCCCTGCAGACGTACACATTTTTCACAACGCTGACGCCATGATTCCATGGCAGCGGCGAAGGCTTCTTTAGGAGTCTGTTTTGACCACTGGAAAATCGCTGAGACAATAGCAGCACGGCTGGTGAATGTGCGGCCACGGAGAGTGTCTTTCATTGTTGGAAAAAGCCAAAAGTCGCTAGGAGCCAGGTTAGGTGAGTAGGGAGCATGAGGAATCACTTCAAAGTTGTTATCACGAAGAAACTGTTGCGTAACGTTAGCTCGATGTGCGGGTGCGTTGTCTTGGTGAAACAGCACACGCGCAGCCCTTCCCAGACGTTTTTGTTGCAGTTCAGGAAGGAATTTGTTCTTCAAAACATTTTCGTAGGATGCACCTGTTACCGTAGTGCCCTTTAGAACGCAATGGGTAAGGATTACGCCCTCGCTGTCCCAGAACATGGACACCATCATTTTTTCAGCACTGGCGGTTACCCTAAATTTTTTTGGTGGCGGTGAATCTGTGTGCTTCCATTGAGCTGACTGGCGCTTTGTTTCTGGATTGAAAAATGGCATCCATGTCTCATCCATTGTCACAACCGACGAAAAGAAAGTCCCATTCATGCTGTCGTTGCGCGTCAACATTGCTTGGCAACATGCCACACGGGCAGCCGTGTGGTCGTCCGTCAGCAATCGTGGCACCCACCTGGATGACACTTTTCGCATTTTCAGGTCGTCATGCAGGATTGTGCGCACAGAACCAACAGAAATGCCAACTCTGGACGCGATCTGTTCAACAGTCATTCGGCAATCCCCCAAAACAATTCTCTCCACTTTCTCGATCATGTCGTCAGACCGGCTTGTGCAAGCCCGAGGTTGTTTCGGTTTGTTGTCACACGATGTTCTGCCTTCATTAAACTGTCGCACCCACGAACGCACTTTCGACACATCCATAACTCCATCACCACATGTCTCCTTCAACTGTCGATGAATTTCAATTGGTTTCACACCATGCAAATTCAGAAAACGAATGATTGCACGCTGTTCAAGTAAGGAAAACGTCGCCATTTGAAGTGTTTAAAACAGTTCTCATTCTCGCCTCTGGCGGTAAAATTCCATCTGCCGTACGGTGCTGCCTTCTCTGGGACGTATTGACAATGAACGCGGCCTCATTTTAAAACAACGCGCATGTTTCTATCTCTTTCCAGTCCGGAGGAAAAAAATCGGAGGCCTTAGAACTTGAATGCACCTCGTACAGATGCAGTAGTATGCGCCAGAGCCACACGCCGAACAGAATGGTCTTCCCTCTCGGTAACAGCACGTGGCCGTCCGGAGCGCGGTCTTCTTGAGGCCGTACATTCGCGTGACCACCGCTGTCAGCAATCATGTACAGAGTCTACATTCCTCCCAAGTCTTACTGCAGGATCATTGAAGGAACATACAGCTTCTTGTACCCTATTACATGACCTCGTTCAAACTCAACGAGGTGTTGATAATGGTGCCTTTCCCGTCTTAAAGGCGTTCTTGGCTAAAATCAACTCACCATGTCCAATCTCAAAGGTAACTAATGCTGACGCCCGTTAGAGCGTGTATTTAAAGCGTACCTGATTTGCATCCTCACAGTGGCGCTACTAGATACACCTTTCAGATGCAGAAACACGCCTAGCAAGTTTCGTTTATGTTGCTCAATTCCTTCATGATGTTGCCACCTTTTTTCGTCGGTGTATGTGATAATGTAATGTGCAGTGATTATAAAATGGTTTAGACAAACTTGTTTGATTCCAAAAGCCCTGTCTGAGTTACACTGCTGAAAATCACTTGAACAACGTGCTCTGAAACATACAGGGTGGTCAGGAACAGTCTGAACAGCTTGTAAGCGTTTTGCATGGTAGCTTGTGCTGAGAAATAATTTTTAAGGAAAAAGTTCGATTCGTTGCGCCGTTTACTAGCACTGAAGTTAGCAAATTCGGCAGTTGCATGGGCGAATTCAAGCGACCGGCAGGAGACGGTGTCGCCAAACATGTTCTTCGTTTGGTGTCCTAAAACCGAACAAGAGAGCGATAAAAAATTGGACATGGGGCGGTAGTAAGGATCGAACCCGAGGCAAAGGCCAAGCAGTCTCGTGCGCTGTCATCTATGTTATAAGAGCAACTGACATTAATTGTATCTGGCGAACCGCTTGTATTTGAGCGCGCAGTGGCCTGATTGGCAATCCAATGCTAATTTACTCGGAAACGGCGTACGAATTTTTTTCTTAATAATTATTTCTCAGCACAGTCTACCCTGCAAAACCCTGCCACGGTTTTCGGACTTCTCCTGAACTTTGAACCTTTGAGTAAACAATTTTTAAACACCTCATGCGATGCCAACAAACGATATCTCAGTTGATAGAACTGCACTTTAACAACTTCCCCGAAAGCTACATATTTGTATCCGTTTCATTTATTGATTTGATTCGTTTTTAGATTTTTTCATTGTGCAAATGTCTCTCAGAACATCATATTGTCCACAACGGCACACAAAATGAATGCGGCTTGAGTATCTCATATCGTGTCATATTTGTGTAGTTGTTTAATGAATATGTTACTATTTTGCCCGATATTTAACTATTAATTACAACTGCTTTTCAGACTCTGTCCAACCCTGTATAACCGTTGTGGCCATTTTTACGATGGTATTATGGCATGTTTTGCAACAGAAAAACAGATATGTGTGAGACACATTATTGTTATTACTACTGTAGATCAAAAAATAAAACGACGGATTAAAAAAAACTAAATATGAGAATTTATGTGATGTTGTTATGACCACTGAGTTGTGCTTCTTCCTCTAGATCAGAACACAGTTCATTACTCATCCAGAGTGGCGTAAAGTTTACGTATCACTCCCATCATCGTTGCTATTTCCTTGGCCAGTGACCCACACATCAATATCGGTCGCCTCAGCGTTGTTAGTTTGCATATGGGTTGTCGTAAACCTCACATATTGCTACTCTAGATGGTGCTAATTTCCAGGGGTAGTGGAGTAAATATTACATATTTCTCGTGTTGGAGGTCGTAGTTTACTTGGAGAGTGACGTAAACATTACAACCTGCTCGCCTTAGCTGTGCTAGTTTCCATAGATAGTGGCATAAACATCAGATATCGCTCGCCTCGCGATGCTAGTTTCTGTAGAGAATTAGTATAGATCAAATATTGCTCGACTCGGTGGTACTATATTCCGTGGAGAGTGGCGTACTCATCACCTACCGCCTGCCTAGTCTATACTAATTTCCATGGAGAGTGACAAAAATATCACATAGCCCTCACCTGGTAGGTGCTAGTTTCCATGGAATGTGGAGTAAACATCACATGTCGATCACCTTGGTGGTGCTAGTACTCGTGGAGCTGGCATAAAGACCATATATCGCTGACCGTATATAGAGAGTGGCGTAATCATAAACAGTGCTTGCATGGGTGGTTCTATTTTCCTCGGAGAGTGGTGTAAACATCGCAGATTGCTTGCTTCGGCTGTGCTAGTTTCCATGTATAGTGGCATAAGCAACACATACTCCTTGTCTCGACGGTGCTAGCTAGCTTCCATGGGCACTGGTGCAAACATCTCAGTCACCCTCCTTGGGGTGCTAGCTCGATGAAGAGAGTTGTAAACATCGCATATTGCTCGCCTCAGTGCTAGTTTCCACGAAGAGTGGCGCAAACATTACAAATAGTTCCCCTAGGTGAGCTAGTTTCCAAAGGTAGTGGCATAACATCACATAGTGATGATAGTGTGCATTGAGAGTGGCGTAAAAATTGCAAATTGCTCATCTCGGCGTTGCTAGTTTCCGTGGATAGTGGCATAAACAACAAGTTGACTCGGTCGTTAAATTTTTCGCAATACACTGGTCAAGTGAGTCTGTAATTGTAAAGCGGATAAATCTTCTGGAACCACTAAACCGGTTTACTGGCATCTCAAAATTAACATGGTCTAGCTAGTACCAGAGGAGGAGAAAGACTTGTGTGTTGTGAATAGCTGTATCCCTCTCATACTATTGTAATATCACTTCTGATGATGATTTCCGTTCTAATAAAGACATACTGAATTCCATTTGTTAGTCTTCAGTCTCTTCGCATATATGTTTGGATATTCGGTATAAATGTCTCTTTTTATTTTTTTAGCTTGTATTGAATGATCAGGTGTTCCGAACGGGTGATAGGACTTGAGAACTTACACTCCAGCATAACAGTCTAACATCACGTTTATCGTGATAGACGAGGACAACACGGGCAAAATGTATTCTTGAGCTATTCTGTTGAAAGATAACGTCTCGTATAATCTCGAAGACTGGGAACCGGGCTTAACACGTCCAAACTGTAACGGCTGCTGTCCAAACTATCGGCTATGCGAACCACAGGCGATCGTGTTGTTTGCCAAAGGGCACCCCATATCACCACGTTGTGTACTTGGTCGTAATGACGAAGAGGAATGTAGTCTGGCCACATTCATTCTCCTCTGAGCTTCTTCACACGGACACGTACTTACTGTTTCTCATGGTAAGACCTGGACTTGTCGTTGGGAGTGCCACTTCCGACATTACCTCTTGATTTCCTTCTGCTGAGTAGTAGCTTCTTGTACCGGAATTGCATATGACCAAAAACAAATTTCGATTTTACATGATGTTACTCGTACCCTAGGTAAATGGATAATGCATAGCTCTTTTTCAGAAAGACTAGCCCTATAACGTCGTACAGAGGAGGCGCATACGTCTGCTTTTATGCCCAGCAAGTAACTCGCTGCAGATGACAACTTGTAGCCGTGACACTGCAGTCAAGTAGCTTAGGTATTGGCTAGAACTGTAAATTAACAAATACATAGAAATATAAAATAAAAGGTAAATGGATAATTCAATAAAAAGGGCTCATTCTAACATCTGTAACTGATGTAGATTACAGAAAATTAAGAAAGTACATCTCAAAAAACAGAAAGTGGTCATACGATATCCAGTCAAAAAACAGACGAAAAACAATCTTATCAAGTGCAGTAAAGTTGCGTTGAGAGCATTACGAGGATGTTGGCAGAATCCCCAAGCTAAACATTTATCCAAGCCGTGCCAAAAACTAAGTCCGTTCCCCTATCAAAGTACACGAAACATTCACCAAATGAAAATAATTCAGAGTTCAGTACGATAATTTACACAGTGGCACACCAGAGACAAACAGTAGAAACACATACACTGTCTATTTTCAATTCCGTAATGCAATCGAAAAAAGTTAGAGGTCTGCACTGGAGCACATTTGGACCCCGTAAAAACCAAGCCCATCCAAAGTTACACTACTGTAGCGGCCGTTCACCCACTCGACCGAAAAAAATGTACTATATCACTGGCAGGTCTCCCTTCTTCAAGAAGAATCGTAAAAGTGCTTTCAAAAGTTAAAGTATGGTAGCGGCTATTCAACACCCTAAATCTATCACATACGACCGCATCAAGCACTTTACCACAGGTAGGTCTGCCTTCTTCCAGAACGAACATAAAAGTGATTCCAATCGCTCTCCCGGGCGCACCGCTCGAACAGTGTTCGTCTCCACTTGACTTCAGCAGTGTCTGAACACACTGCTTCTCCATTGGCTGGAGGATGTCCTCACTAAAACAAATCGTTCTTATGTTCTACAGACATGATCTGACTCAACTTGAGCACTGTTCACGATCAACTAGTATACTCAACAATATTTAAATAAACAAATGTTATAAACATTTGGTCAGACTCTGATCATTTACAACATACATAAATAATATTTTTTTCATGCATCAGTAAGCTAATATTCTTGTGCAAGTAAGCAGAAGTTAAACGAACACAAATTATCGTTAAATATTGTTTAAACAATTATTTATATCTGCTTGACAGAAGCGTCTTTTGGCACTCTTTACTATTGTGGTGGCAGCCAACATATGTGACTGACCACTTCTTAAATTACCATGATTTTGCATTAGCAATTGCAATCAATAGGTAAATAACTATCTGGCAGAAATAGTAACACATTCATTAAATAACTACACAAGTCTGACAAGATATGAGGTACTCCTGTCACATTCGTTTGTTGGGTTACTGTGGAGAATATGATCTTCTGACAGATATTTTCATAATGAGAAAGATCTAAAAACGGAATAAATCAATAACTGAAATAGATACAGATATGTAGCTTTCAGTGAAGACAGCTCTAATGCAATGCTATCATCTGAGATATCGTTTGCTGAAATCACATTAAATGTTTAAAAATTGTTAATTCAGAGGTTCAATGTAAACTATTTAGTCAGTATAAATTATTAACTACTGTGGTTTTAAGGATATTACAAATATTATTCTGTCATTGGATGTGCCTCATTTTTCTGAGACTGCAGATGTACCCGGTCGTTATAATTAAACTTTGCCTATTTAACACGTTATAACACGGAAACTAATTACTGTATGAGTACCAAAATTGGTAACATTAATGACCAGGGCATGGGGAAGAGAAATAATGCAGAATCAATTCAATTGAAAAATTTTTAATATCCTGCTATACAGTACATCGTACCATTCCATGCCTTGGAGAGTGGCCGCGTGGTTTGAGGCGCCATGTCACGGATTGCGCGGCCCCTACTGCCGGAGGTTCGAATCCTCCCTCGGGAATGAGTGTGTGGGCAGCAAATGTTAGTTTACGTTAGTTTAAGTAGTGCGTAAGTCTAGGGACCGATGAACTCCACAGTTTGGTCCCTTAGGAGTGTACACACATTTGAACATACCATTCCATACCGGTACGATTACTGCTACAAAAGGGGGTCAATATGGCGCCTATCAGTGTCCAGAAGAGTCTGAAAGCGCAGGATTGCATTCTGCATAGCAGAAGGAAGCATGTTTAAAGATATACTGGCTACCTCTCTTGATATGCTGCGCTTCAGATAAGCACATGTGTGAATATTTCCCTGGTAAACTCTGTCCTGCATGTAGCCCCACATCCAGAAATTACAGGGCTGAGATCAGATGATCGTGCCGGCCACGCATTTGGAAGCGATCGGCTGATAATTCGATCGTTTCCAAATATGTTTCAGAGAAGCAGGTGAACTTCACGGGTGATGTGCGGTGGGTCCCCATCTTGCATGAAAACTGTTAAGTTCAGCGCGTCTCTGTTCTGTAGGTCGAGTATGACACGCTGGCGAAGCATATAGCAGTAACGCTGACCAATCACATTGCATTTCTTTGATCGTTGAGCGCCATCCGGATACCTGTTCACGTAGCCGTGAAGCCACATCATACGGTCACCATATAGAGGAACTTCTTGCACAGTGACTGGAGATCTGTGTGTGCACATCACCCGTCGGAGAAAAATGAGCTTCCTCTGTCCATGGAACAATCCAAGGCTAGCCCTCGTCAACTTCAATCCTTGCGAGAAAGTAGATTCAAAAATGGTTCAAATGGCGCTGAGCACTATGAGACTTTACTTCTGAGGTCATCAGTCCCCTAGAAATCAGAACTACTTAAACCTAACTAACCTAAGGACATCACACACATCCATGCCCGAGGCAGGATTCGAACCTGCGACTGTAGCGGTCGCGCGGTTCCAGACTGTAGCGCCTAGAACCGCTCGGCCACCCCGGCCGGCGAGAAAGTAGAGAGCGAAGTCAAAATGTCATTGTGCGTCTTGTGGTGCAACCTGCCATATGATATGGATCTTGTACGGATGCCATTACGAAGCGTGTTCCGTACAGTGGTTCACGGGATGTTCGACTGTAGTGACACAGCACGCGCACTGGCCTGACGATCAGGAATAGTGCGCAGCTTTGTCTGTCATAGCAACAGCGAATTCATCAACCACCTGTGGTGCAACCGGTCGTCGGTATCTTCCCGGAGCAATGCCCAGTTCTCCAGTCGATTCGAACTTTTTCATGATGCTTCGCACAGCAGGTAGAGGAAAAGGATCCTTCTGTAGTCCTGTCAGGTGACAATATTGTCGAAGTGCAGTTGCAGCATTACTGTTGTTTTGATAACAGAGCTTCAAAAATAATGCCCTACTCCATTTTTGTCCAATCTCATGCTGACACGTCAGCAAGTGCATTGCAACTGGTCAGGTGTGTGAGACTATGAATCACGATGACTGACCACGGCACCTGGCGGCCGGAACTGGTACTGGACGGTGGCGCTGTGACGCGTGGAAATCAGGCACTCCATACTCTGGACATTAAAAAATGGTTCAAATGGCTCTGAGCACTATGGGACTTAACTTCTGAGGTCATCAGTCCCCTAGAAATTAGAACTACTTAAACCTAACTGTAGCGTCTAGAACCGCTCGGCCACCCCGGCCGGCTCTGGACATTAATGCTACCAAGTTTGGTAGTAGTACGGTAATTAGTTTCCGTGTTATAACGTGTTAAATAGGGAAAGTTTAATTATAACCACCTCGTATTCAGATTTGCTTTATTATTTCACTGTGGTTTATTGCTGAATTTTTAAGAGCTGTAAGATGCCATCTTTCAGATTGTCTGAAAATCTGCCACTGCTAGAGCATCGCCGATCCTGTTACAAGCGAGCAACCTCTGTCCCAATTCCCAAAGTTGGGTTCTACCTGCTTCCTGTTGCTCGCTCCACATCTCTGCACATGGGAACAGACGTTACCGGACGTTTGCTGGTCCGTCCGCCAGGCCATGCCCGCTGGCTTTCAGCTGCACAGACAAATTCACCTCCCCTGTACCAATTCTACTCGGCTAAATCGCTCGCATATTTACGCGTAACGTTACGCGCTGTCAGATCGTTTCTCTTTGCTGCCATATTAGAGGATTCCCCAGCTACATTCGGCATGCGCGCAGTCCGCAGTGCTCTATACGTCATTGGATGCTTGTCTTTCTGCGAACAATCTCACTTCTTGATGTGGCTGCACAATTCTATACAGCAGAGTGAAAAATAAGTGTGACCCCTCATTTGGTCTTCAAGATCCTGCATGACATCGAGCATAGTTCTCCTGAACAGCAGTAGACTGGGATGGCAAACTGCAGTCTCAGTAGGCTGAAACCTCCTGCTGTCGAATTCTGATACTTGCTGGTCGACTTATCTTCTATTGGCACAAAGCTGACCACTATACTCCCACACTCGACATGCGAACGCCTGAATGAGTAACCTGCTGCGTAATCTCGTGCAGAATGTAGGTGTCGTTACTCGTAGCTACTTTGTTTGGTTTTATTAAATTGCAAATCATTTTGTAAGAGGTCCATGACTATGGACTTTATTGCTAGCGCACTCGAGCACATGTAACTTCGATGGATTGCTCACACGCTGCCTGCGATATGTGAGTTACAATAGAATCGCGGACCAGAGAGCAGTGTCGGCAGCTGCAAGAGTAGTAGCTCGCAGTCGGGCGGTTGGGTCAGGTCGCTCGTAGAGAGCAGTTGCCGAGTTGTGTAGCTCACAGAGAGCTTTTGTGTCCTGGAGTGCGGACAATGTAGTCCAGTAGTGGTGTTTTATAGCTCGTGAAGAGCAGTAGAGTTCTGGAATTACCAAGGCCGGTGGAGAACGATGGTGGTGCCCGAGCGATGTAGTATAAGATAGAAGCAAAATATTATTGTTGATTGGTTGGTTGGTTGGTTTGGGGAAGGAGACCAGACAGCGAGGTCATCGGTCTCATCGGATTAGGGAAGGACGGGGAAGGAAGCCGGCCGTGCCCTTTCAAAGGAACTATCCAGGCATTTGCCTGGAGCGATATAGGGAAATCACGGAAAACCTAAATCAGGATGGCCGGACGCGGGATTGAACCGTCGTCCTCCCGAATGCGAGTCCAGTGTACTAACAACTGCGCCACCTCGCTCGGTATATTATTGTTCTTTATTGCCGCACGCATATGTTAATTGTACTATTGTTATATCAAAGTCCCATGTAAATGTTTTCAAAAAAATCTTTCAATAATAATCTTTCTTATAAAGATAACTCTTGACAGTCATTCATCTGAATTTAAAGTTTTTACTAATTTCTCCTGTCCAGAATCATGCGAATTATCGTAAAGAAAATCAGTTGTTTGTCATACATAACAAAATGTAGTGGCCAGCATTGCACTGGACTGTGCCAGAAAAATTTCTTATAGGAGCAGATATATACGCGACATCATTGAGGTAAGAATTTTCCGTTTATTCAGAATGAATTTTCAGGTCCATGACGCACCACTGATGACGTCCAGATTTACCAGTTTAGATTCACAGTCAGTTAATTATTGAAAGGTTACATTACGAGATTTCTGTTGTAAGGTTACATATGAGTCACATTTTTATTGGTAGGTTAGTCACCTTTTTTATTGCGAGGTTACGGAATTAATCTCTTGGGAGGTTACAATTTGCATACCGAAGCATGTGGGACAGCTCATCTCAGCTGGACACTTGGTCTTTGCAGCCTTTATGATGTTGTGATTTTGTCAGCAGCGAATTGCCCACAGTTTCCAAGAGTTATGAAAAATTATTTTTGGTTAAAGATATTTACCGGTGTATCACATTCACATCCTGGACGTTCCAGGAAATAGTGCCGAATCCATGATAATCTACAAGAAACCTCTCGCAGCAGAAGCATACGCTAATGAGTAGGTAAGGAATAGAAGGAAACTGAGCGTGTTTCAGAAAGCAGTACGGCGGGTCCGTGTGGAAATACGCCAGCGCTTTATGTAAGCGGAACGCACGCCGGCGCTAATACTCGGATGTGTGCTCCGCTGACGGGATCCGCTTATTCATGCTGGGGTGGTCGGGCAGACAGCGCGACCCCCGCATGCATAAAAAAAACACAGCATCGCCGCCGCCCGATGCTTTATTCAGCGTCCCGTAGGTTCCAGGTCTGCACGGCATTCCGTAACAAGCAGCTCTAATCACCTGCGAAGCGATTCCTTCGAATTCTGAGTCACACCCACGAGTATTACGCTGACAGACCAGTTAGCAAAAAAGCTACCTGTATTGTGTTTCCAGTAGCGAGAAGCACTAACAGCAGGATGGGTCGGCCAGGAGAGCTCAATGACTTCGAACGTGGACTAGTCATTGAATGTAACCTGAGTATCAAATCCATCGTGGACATCCTTCCAAAGCCGCAAGGCCGATTGTTGATGTGTTATTAATGTTGTTGTTGTTGTTGTTGTTGTGGTCTTCAGTTCTGAGACTGGTTTGATGCAGCTCTCCATGCTACTCTATCCTGTGCAAGCTTCTTCATCTCCCAGTACCTACTGCAAGCTACATCCTTCTGAATCTGCTTAGTGTATTCATCTATTGGTCTCCCTCTACGATTTTTACCCTCCATGCTGCCCTCCAATGATAAATTTGTGATCCCTTGATGCCTCAGACCATGTCCTACCAACCGGTCCCTTCTTATTGTCAACTTGTGCCACAAACTCCTCTTCTCCCCAATTCTATTCAATACCTCCTCATTAGTTATGTGATCTACCCAACTAATCTTCAGCATTCTTCTGTAACACCACATTTCGAAAGCTTCTATTCTCTCTTTGTCCAAACTATTTATCGTCCACGTTTCACTTATATACATGGCTACACTCCATACAAATACTTTCAGAAACGACTTCCTTACACTTAAACCTATACTTGATGTTAACAAATTTCTCTTCTTCAGATATGCTTTCCTTGCCATTGCCAGTCTACATTTTATATTCTCTCTACTTTGACCATCATCAGTTATTTTGCTCCCCAAATAGCAAAACTCCTTTACTACTTTAAGTGTCTCATTTCCTAATCTAATTCCCTCAGCATCACCCGACTTAATTCGGCTACATTCCATTATTCTAGTTTTGCTTTTGTTGATGTTCATCTTATATCCTCCTTTCAAGCCACTGCCCATTCCGTTCCGCTGCTCATCCAGGTCCTTTGCTGTCTCTGACAGAATTACAATGTCATCGGTGAACCTCAAAGTTTTTATTTCTTCTCCATGGATTTTAATACCTACTCCAAATTTTTCTTTTCTTCCCTTTACTGCTTGCTCAATATACAGATTGAATAACATCGGGGAGAGGCTACAACCCTGTCTCACTCCCTTCCCAACCACTGCTTCCCTTTTATGCGCCTCGACTCTTATAACTGCCATCTGGTTTCTGTACAAACTGTAAATAGCCTTTCGCTCCCTGTATTTTACCCCTGCCAGCTTTATAATTTGAAAGAGAGTATTCCAGTCAACATTGTCAAAAGCTTTCTCTAAGTCTACAAATGCTAGAAACGTAGGTTTGCCTTTCCTTAATGTTTCTTCTAAGATAAGTCGTAAGGTCAGTATTGCCTCACGTGTTCCAACATTTCTACGGAATCCAAACTGATCTGCCCCGAGGTCGGCTTCTACCAGTTTTTCCATTCGTCTGTAAAGAATTCGCGTTAGTATTTTGCAGCTGTGACTTATTGAACTGATAGTTCGGTAATTTTCACATCTGTCAACACCCGCATTCTTTGGGATTGGAATTATTGTATTCTTCCTGAAGTCTGAGGGTATTTCGCCTGTCTCATACATTTTGCTCACCAGATGGTAGAGTTTTGTCAGGACTGGCTCCCCCAAGGCCGTCAGTAGTTCCAATGGAATGTTGTCTACCCCCGGGGCCTTGTATCGACTCAGGTCTTTCAGTGCTCTGTCAAACTCTTCACGCAGTATCGTATCTCCCATTTCATCTTCATCTACATCCTCTTCCATTTCCATAATATTGTCCTGAAGTACAACGCTCTTGTATAGACCCTCTATATGCTTCTTCCACCTTTCTGCTTTCCCTTCTTTGCTTACAACTGGGTTTCCATCTGAGCCCTTGATATTCATGCAAGTGGTTCTCTTTTCTCCAAAGCATGTTGTTTATGTGAGGTGAGTAACTGCAGCGCCACTGTTATTTTCAAAACTACGTACTTCGAAGTGTGCATTCCATGGGCATATTGACTGGTGATTATTGACGAATCTCCTGCCACACTTTCCAGCAGTGTCTTGGCAAATTCAACTATACAAACAATTCTTTGTCGAGATTTTCAGGCAGATGTCTGTACGTTGCTCTGGGTGATAATTTTTTCTCAATTATAGAGATTTCTTTTCCCTGTACATCGGCTTACAAACTGCTACACGCTGCTGCACTGAACAACACATGTTCATCTGAAAATTGCTGTACGATGGAACGTCCCAACTACTCATGAACAGCAGAGAAACGTAAACCTCAAGATAGTCACATCGCAGGCGAATATGTACTGTTTTTCAAGGTAGCGCCACGAACGTCGATTTACTGACAATTGCTTGTTATCAGCATTTACAATCTCAGGCCTAACAGGCACAACTAATTCCAGACTTGTACTGGCAGAAATACCCACTTCCAATCATTGGTTCCTGATTTCGAAATACTTCTTTTAGAGTCCCCACCTCTGTGATCCTAAAAGTTTGGGGCACTTTAAGAGGCCCCTACTCACAAGGTACTGAGATCTTCATTTGGTCGTTTAGCAAACCAGCACAGCAAATTTGAACGCTTCTGAGATAGCAGAGAGGGGATCCTTAGACCTGTTGACAGGGAATCACCCAACAGCCTTACTGCATGCTTTGGTAGAATAATTATTTTTTTATCTTAGCTTCATTGCCTCTAAAGTTTCTATAAGACAGTGTTGAGTGAAAAATGCAAAATATGCTAGCCATCCAATCAGCAGGTCAATACTCTGGGAGAAATTTCCAAGTGTAAAACAGGTAGAGCTGAGATTTTTGGGCCGGCCAGTGTGACCGTGCGGTTCTAGGCGCTTCAGTCTGGAACCGCGTGACCGCTACGGTCGCAGGTTCGAATCCTGCCTCGGGCGTGGATGTGTGTGATATCTTTAAGTTAGTTAGGTTTAAGTAGTTCTAAGTTCTAGGGGACTGATGACCGCAGATGTTAAGTCCCATGGTGCTCAGAGCCATTTTTTGAGATTTTTGATAAACAAGCCGAATGCGCAGTAACCATGGTGATTTCAGATGGCCCAGCACTTGGCAATCACGGCCGGCCTCAGTACGTCGTTACGCCCACCCAGTCGGTAACGTGGCGCGTTACCGAAGTCCAGAAAGCTCCTGCAGGTCTGTGGCCGGGGGAGCTAGGTGACGCCTAGCGCCTGACGCAGTGCTTAGCATTCGGGAGGACGACTGTTCAAACCCACGTCCGGACATCCTGATTTAGGTTTTCCGTGATTTCCGTAAGCCGCTTCAGGTAAATGGCGGGTTGGTCCTTTGAATGGGCACGGCCGACTTCCTTCCCCATCCTTCCCTAATCTGATGGGACCGATGACCTCTCTGTTTTGCCCCCTCCCCCACATCAACCAACCAACCAAGAAACGCCTGCGACGCACGCATGTCAACACGCATGATCCTGGAGCGTATCAGTTCTGACCGCCCAACTGGCCCAACCGGCATCGAGTCGGCGACTGCAGTGGAGCGGCCGACCACAGTGTGGCTCGGAAAGCATCGTCGCTCTGCCGACGTCCGCTTGCGCAGTCATCTACGCCCGTCATTCTACGCGACCGTCCGCCGTACGGTCGTTCATAAGCTCCGATCGGTCGACGATCGTACTAGGACCAACCACTTAATGACTAGCGTCGTAGTGATCCGACAGTCGGACATCGTGGCCAGGAGTTCGCCTCCTGGACAACACCGCCCTCGCCGCGAGCCGTCAACATGCCGGCCATCGACATCATTCGGCCGCTGCCAGTCCGTGAGGTAGGACAACGTGGCCGGTACTAGAAGTCTGCACCTGAAGCTAGCGCTCGGCCAAATTGCTCAGTGTATGTAGCTCCGCCTACGTCCGGCAGATGTCGATAAAGCCGCTTTGGACTGCGTGAGCAGCTGCACTCGTCTTCTTTGAAGCTCGTTCGAGCGTCTCACACTCCAATTATCCGTCCGTCTACTCGAGCGCCGGTAAGTCCCCGCTCTAGGATAACGGCGCGTGAATCTGAAATGAAGGTCACCGTGAAAGTGAAAACTGATTCCAAAGAATACATCCTGAGACCGAAAGACGATGGTCGAAACAATTTATGGGAGAGACTTTCATTAGTGGCTGGTAAGGATATTCGCTACATGTGCTGTAGCAAGTGCTCTGTTCTCCTTACAGATTCGCCATCGCAAATCAGAAGGCACACGTCTGCAGAACACAACAAACTGTAAATTCTGAAGCGTTGCCAGTTACATTGAAAGCTACGGTAATTAAAAAGGTACATAGAACTATATGCCACAGATATTCTTCATTTAACATTAGGTATAGAATTTCGCGCTTTATATCAGGAGCTTGTAAACGTTCGCACAGAATTGGTACACGTAGACGTCTCCAACAATTTGTTTCATCTTACTACAGTATCATGAAAAAATGAAAGACAAGCCGATGATATACGGGAGAGCATGATGCCCAACATTATCCAGGCAAACATGTGAATGTATATTGATGTACAGCAGATATACACTGAAGAGCCAAAGAAACTGGTACACCTGCCTAATATCATGTAGGGCTCCCACGATCACGCTGAAGTGTCGCAACACGACGTGACATGGACACAACTAATGTCTGAAGTAGTGTTGGATGGAATTAACACCATGAATCCTGCAGCGCCGTCCGTAAATCCGTAAGAGTACGGGGGTGGGGGGTGGGTGGGGGGTGGAGATCTCTCCTGAACAGCAAGTTGCAAGGCATCTCAGACACGCTCAATAATCATCATGTCTGAGGAGTTTCATCGCCAGCGGAAGTGTTTAAACTCAGAAGAGTGTTCGTGGAGCTATTCTGTGTAGCAACTCCTGGCGTGTGGGGTGTCGCATTGTCCCGCTGGAATTTCCCAAGTCCGTCGGACTGCACACTGGACATGAATGGATGCAGGTGATCAGACAGGATGCTTACGTGCCTGTCACTTGTCAGAGTCGTACTTAGACGTACCAAGGGTCCCATATCACTCCAGCTGCACGCGCCCCACACCATTACAGAGCCTCCGCCAGCTTGAACAGTCCCCTACTGACAAGCAGGGTCCATGTATTTATGAGGTTGTCTCCATACACGTACACGTCCATCCGCTCGATGCTATTTGAAACGTCCAGGCAACATGCTTCCAGTCATCAACAGTCCATTGACGGCGTTGACGAGTCCAGGTGACGCGTAAAGCTTTGTGTCGCGCAGTCATCAAGGGTACACGAGTGGGTCTTTGGCTCCGAAAGCCCATATCGATGGGGCGCAACGGTTGCACTTCTGTCACGATGAACGAGTCACTTCAATCGTCGCTGGTCCCGTTCTTGCAGGATCGTTTTCCGGCCGCAGCGATGTCGGAGATTTAGTGTTTTACCGGATTCGTGATATTCACGGTACACTCGTGAAATGGTCGTACGGGAAAATCCACACTTCATCGCTACGTCGGAGTTGCCGTGTTCCATCGCTTGTGCGCCGACTATAGCACCACGTTCAAACTCACTTAAATCTTGATAACCTGCCATTTTACCAGCAGTAACCGATCTAACAACTGCACCAGACACTTATTTTCTTATATAGGAGTTGCCGACCGTAGAGCTGTATTCCGCCTGTTTACGTATCTCTGTACTTGAATACGCATGGTTGGCCGCGGTGGCCGAGCGGTTCTAGGCGCTTCAGTCTGGAACCACGCGGCTGCTGAGGTCGCAGGTTCGAATCCTACCTTGGGCATGGATGTGTGTGATGTCCTTAGGTTAGTTAGGTTTAAGTAGTTCCAAGTCTAGGGGACTGATGACCTCAGATGTTAAGTCCCATAGTGCTTAGAGCCATTTGAACCATTTGAATACAGATGCCTGTACCAGTTTCTTTGGCACTTCAGTGTGTGACAGATACATATACTAAAATGTGTAGCATATCTATTACTGCGCATTTGGTTTATCAATTTAAGGAACTGCGAAATATGATATTGGTGACAATTCTCTTTTCTGGGAAGAAAAAAATCTCTGGAATTTATTGAGAACTACATTGAGGATACATTATTCAAATTATTTTGATAAGATTTAATCTGTCACTGACCGAGGCGGTAATATGTGCAAGGCACTGCAACCTTTCAGCGTAATGTATGCATTACACACGTTCTGAACACAGTCCTCAACGACATGTTCTATGACCATTATTTGATAAATGAGGTTGCAGTGGTTTATTCCATGACCTATGGTACCAAAGACACTGTGCGTTTCATGAAGAAAGCTGGTGACGTGTATTCGATACAGACAAGATTGAAGAGTATGTGAAAAAGCTTGTAGCTGTAGTTAGGCAGTGCGTTAAAATTATGAAAATGTTTCCGGGGAGAGGTATCTCTGTAAAACTTACTGGTCATGACAGAAACACTGAAAAACAAGTCGTGACATTTTTAGAAACATGCACAGAAGAAATAAGCATTGTGGAAGGCGAGAAGTATCCAAAAATTCAGTTCGTTTTTTTACGGGTGCACAAACTGGAAAGTAATTCTAATACACGGCCTGAAGATACAGGAGAACGTCTAGCTACTATAGATCCAGTTTTCTTGTTTAATACACGCTGCTTGTCCAGCAAATGAAAACTGCATTCAACTGCAAAACGCCAGTTTCTGTGTCACCAATATTTTGGCAGTACAATATAGCTATCGTTTTAAATGAAAGAGCGCTGCGTTATAGAGGCGAAAGTCGAAATACGGACGTTGCTCAGAATAGTAAGATTTCTGTGGTCAGCCTTCCGCTTACTGAAAATTTTGGTCTGATGGACATGAGACGTTACATATTATCAGTCATATACGTGATGAAACATCAGTTTCTGACAAACTAGAACAAAATCTAGAGTAAAATATTACTCCATTTTTGTTATATCTGCAAATACTTGCATAATGCCACTGAGTGAATGTCAGCTGCGCTCAGCAGACGATAAAGTCCCCTGATTTCGGAGTGACTAGGCCTCGGCCCATACCATATTCAATGAACGGATGATGCTAAATTTTATTTAACCCGAATGGATAGAGGCGACGACGATGATCCGCTTGAGAGTTGAAATTGTAACAGTGATCTCTTTCCCAGGCTATCTGATTCAGCGAGGAGAACGTATTGTGTTCCAGCCTCAGACGTGACTAGCGAAAGAAATTTCAGTGCAGCATTCAAGCATATCTCAGACGTTTAATGCTGAATTTTTAATTATTATTTATTTTTTTTGTTTTGAAATAATTTATTTAATTTTATATTATTTTGGCTTTTGGCTAATTGAATCTTTAATGAAATCAAGAAAAATTACGCATTTGAAAAATCATGTAAAAATATTTTTTAAATATTGAAATC
This sequence comes from Schistocerca serialis cubense, assembly GCF_023864345.2. NCBI lineage: Eukaryota > Metazoa > Arthropoda > Insecta > Orthoptera > Acrididae > Schistocerca > Schistocerca serialis. The sequence continues at coordinate 189,497,091 of NC_064641.1, read as the reverse complement.
GGAATTTAATTACCACCATCATGGTCCATATTTTTTAGCTGGGCTCCTCTACTAAGATTCTCTGTTGGCGAAGACAATTTTGGGATGTGATTTACGTCGAAAAGCTATCGGACTTCGTTTTGTGAAAAGTGAAACTTTCTATGCAAGTTCTATTCTGAAACAAAACCAAACGTATTGCACTGATTGGTGCCGTTAATGCGCGATCATTCACTCACAGACATCTCCACACAAAGTAAGCCACATTTAATTATCACATTCATGAAAAAAGTTGAGGAAAGAACGGTATGATTAGTCGTAATAACAAACAGAATTAATTTAAATAGTTACTATTATGTAAAATGAGCACAAATAACAAAATCTCTACAGATCGTTGAGAAAGCGATAATTTTTTTGGCAGTACCAGACAATGGCTGACCAGGAAGAGAGATAACGAAAAGGTTGCCGGTCCTTGTTCACTCAAAATTACATAGATAATACGATTACAGAGATATTAATTTCATTGTAATCGCAGTGTCTATTAAGCAGCGATGAAATCGTCTCAATGCTACTGCGCGAAAACACAGTCACGAAATCCGTTCTAACACTTGGGGAAACATTACACAGCCCCCAAAATTTTTAAAAGTTTGTCAAGTCTTTGTAAAAAGTTTTAAAAATTTACATAGCTTCATTAAGTTTTAGTCTTTAGATTGTCCTTTTTTTCATCATTTTATTTGTTTGAGCTGGAGCCTGTTTTGGCTTTGCCAGGAATGTAATTTCCCTTCCCATTCGGGTGCGATCCTGCCGGAACCTGGCGAAACGACAGGAAAAGCATAGGCATCCAGTTCCGTTTTTCGCATGCAATCTTTTCTCAGTATACGTTGACAAAATCAGATCATTTAGTACAATTAATCAGGATGAACAAATTACGTTAGAAGAAAAAAAACATCAAGGTAGGAAATTAGCACTTATTACAGTTATTTGTCCTTGTGATTTTAGTTTGAGTTTTGAAATGTTCATATTAAACACATAGGAATCATCATATGGGTTTTGTTATAGAAATACGTGTGGTTTTTGAAACTGATGGCTGGGTGTTGTGTGCTGTCCTTAGGTTAGTTAGGTTTAAGTAGTTCTAAGTTCTAGGGGACTTAATGACCACAGCAGTTGAGACCCATAGTGCTCAGAGCCATTTGAACCATTTTTTGAAACAGTTTACAATAATCACTCAGTTGCACATTATTCATTCTTGCACGACGGTTGTAAACACGACGCATTGTAGGCGAAGTCAGTCGTGCTGCCGCATTCGCCGTTGCTATGGTGTAGAGCGATCACGGCGGCGTGCTCGCGATGTTGACGAATCTGCATTCGTGTGAGCATCTGCGATGGAGCAAGAAGATTGCTGAATTCTGGACCGGTTGTACCCGACTGGATCCAGTCAGCTCAGGATTCAGGGATTACATGAAATATTCATAGATCGGAGCCAGTAACACAATTTTTAATACATATTCCCTAAAAAGAATTCTGATTAGTAGGTAGTTGTAATCACTTGCAACACTAATTTACGAGGGTTGTTTTTTAAGTAAGGGCCGTTTGCGCTTATAGTCCCGTAGTTCGCACGGACGCAGCAACAAGCCGCCGCGAGACTTGCCGACATCCTTCCCGTTCACACTGATGCAAGTTGCAGCTCTGTAGCTGACTTGTACGCATCGCTGTGCTACTTTATAATGTTTACGATTATTGAATCGCCCGCCGCGTGTGAGATACGGTCAGTGATACGTTTTTCGATCGCGAGAAGCCTATCAGCTGCAGAAATTCATCGTCAGTTAACAGAAGTTTATGGCTTGAATGCAATGAGTGAAGGTAAAGTGCGTCAATGGGTTAGAGAGTTTAAAAATGGCCGTCAAAACGTCCATGACGAAGAACGCTCAGGCCGGCCCTCTGTGATCACTGATGATTTGGTGGCTGCAGTCGAAACAAAGATTCGTGAGGACAGAATATTCACAATTTCCACTCTTTCTTTGGAATTTCCACAAGTTTCAATATCGGTTTTGTACAAAATTGTGTCTTAAAACCTAAACTTTAAGAAACGGTGTTCTCGGTGGGTACCCAGACTCCTCACAGAGGACCACAAAGGGAAGAGATTTGCCACTTCATTGGACTTTTTGATTCGTTACGAGGAAGAAGGGGATGACATGTTGAGTCAAATTGTCACTGGAGATGAAACATGGGTATCCCGTATCACTCCCGAAAGCAAGTGACAATCGATGGAATGGCGACACACAACCTCACCCGTCAAGGTCAAAGCCAGACGCTGTCAAAGCGCAAGATTATGGCAACTGTGTTCTTGGACCGGCGCGGTGTTTTGCTAGTGGACTTTATGCCACGAGGAACGACAATCAACTCAGATGCCTACTGTGCAACTCTAAAGAAGCTCCGCAGAGCAATTCAAAACAAAAGGCGCGGCATGCTGACAAAAGGAGTTTTGCTCCTGCACGATAACGCTAGGCCTCACACCTCTCAAAAGACTCTGGATTTGATTGATTCTTTTGGCTGGGAAGTTTTGGACCATGTACCATACAGCCCCGACCTTGCTCCTAGCGATTTTCACCTTTTCCGGTACCTGAAACACCATCTTGGCGGGCAGCGCTTCAATGACGACGATGAAGTGAAAGCGGCCGTGAACTCTTGGCTGTCGGAGCAGGCGGCCGAATGCTTTGAAGAGGGAATTAAAAACTTAATTGTACGGTATGACAAGTGCTTAAATAAACAAGGCAACTATGTAGAAAAATAGGTAAAAGTGTGTAGAATCAGAAAATAAAAGTTTTTTTACAAAAGTATTTGTATCTTTTTTTTAAAAATAAAAACGGCCCTTGCTTAAAAAAACAACCCTCGTACATCAGTTTGTCCGGTGATAGCTGTGGGTTACATAGTACACATGTTTTTGCGTTGCGATACAAAAGGTCTAATGTATGGTTTTTGTTCATGCACTTTACTGTCGGTTGTCATCAACACCGTTACTGCACAAACACGTTCATGTTAGTTTCGGTTTCCGCACATTCATTAGTGTCCTCAGAATACTGTACATTACACATATTTGCTAAGTGCTTATCAAAGTTTCGTTTCTTAAGCGCTCAGCTCCACGTGGGCGTCTAATAGTCACACGTGACAACACATTCATAAAGTTCCAGCGCTACAGTCTGCTCCACAATTTATGCGCGATACACATCATCTGAGTTCCAAGTAACAGCACTTCACTGAGTTCCATTCCAGCGGATCATCACATCGCTTCAAAGCTGTCGTTTGGGTGAGTAAACAAATTAAGTACACTTGCCACTAAAAGTGCCGCCCAGTTTCGACATTAGTGCGAAGTGTTTGTATTTATTTCATCAGGCGAAATTGTATTATCATGCGTATAACATCTCTTGATAACACATATTTCTCTTTGCTCTTGAAATGCAAATTTGAGTGCACAACTTCACCACTGACAGTTCTGTTTGCCATTGACAACTTATGACTCAGCCTCTGTCGCACGTATCATGTTACTTACAAATGTGCTCAAAGAAAAATCCCACAGCTTATGTACTCTGTAGTAAGTACTAACTGTACGATTTACGTAGTGTTTATGTTCTATAACTTTCTAACTTTTTCGTCTTAAAATTCTTCGCGACATTAATTTTGTTGTGTAGCTGTTTGCGGTAGTTTTCTTCAGTATGTAATGCGAGTTTAGTCATTACTACTGCAGCTAAGGACATCATTGACTGTTTTACCTCACACAAACTGGTGTGTACCGTTGAAATTAGTCGCGAGAATTAGTGCAGAATACGAATCTGCTTGTAGCACAATGTTGCTATTGGACTAAAATCTCAATAGTTTTATCACTTCACTTTAAAAATACGACCCATAGTAGCTTGCAGTTTATATTTGAAAACTACATGCTAGGCTTAAACAGAAAATTATTTTATACTACAAATCATTGCATTTGTACAAAATTTAAAATCAACTGATAGAAAAACTTTATCATCTGTATGGCTTCTGCCATACTTTCTTTACTTAGAAAAGAAATGGAATAATTGCATCCATAAAAATGTGACTAAGATTACATCAAAATAAGTCTCTTGTTACTTTTCTCTTCATAATGTTAATGAAATGACTTTACTTAAAAGATTATTCCTGAACTTCTACTACTAATGTGAAAGTTTGTTGTTCAGCAAAAGGTTTACTTAAGATCCACTTATGCACATGACGAAAGAAAAATTTATCTTAAGACTACTATGTACACTGAGAACTGTCTTACATACTAACACATTTACAAATTATCGTAATATTTACATAGGCACATCCAATCTACGAAATTTTTAATCAATAAAATATTTCTTTATGTCTTGTTGTAACATGTGACTGATTTCATTCGATACAGCTTCTCTGTTGGCGCACGGGACAGAATAGGTAGAGTGGCAAGATGTTTCATGAGGCTTTATTTACTTTGTATTCACATATCCTTTAATTATACCGGATTTTTCATCAAAAAGAGACATACATTTGTTTAAACGGTCAATCAGTTCGGTTTATTGTACAGCGTTTAAATAAACTGATTCATAAACTTTGCTTTGTATTTCTTGTCTGCAAGACTGTACATCAAATTGCTGTTGACTGGGCTGTGTTTGGTCTGGCAACAGAGGAAATTGATTGTCACATGAAATTATCTCTGGTTTTATGTATTTGATTTGGACTCCTTGACATAACTTACTGTGAACCGGCTTGATTTTAATGAGTGGTAGAGTTATCCTCTTCCCATTCACTTTTAATATACATTTGCCACAAGAAAGGTCAATTACTGCATCTCTTTCTTGTAAGAAATCTACTCCCCATACGCAGCTTACTGATAAACCAGGAATGTGCTCTCTATAGCTCCATTACCTGCGTCATACATGAGTGTGCATACGTACTCCCTTTGACTTATTTCCAAACGCACCAACGACCGTAAAATTGTGTACCTGCCGCGTACGTGGTGTCTGAAGTTCAAAAATCTTATAGTATTCTAAAGCCATACAATTTTTAGCCGCGCCCGTGTCAACAATAACTGTGGTGGGTATTCCACCTACTACTGCATGAAACGAAGCTTGGATTGTTTCCCTTTGTGTTAATTTACACAAATGGTTTTCTTCGGAAAGTTAATCACTCAGATTTTTGCCCTGATTATATCTTATGAAATACACGCTATCACGACATTTGTGCCCTGTTTCTTCCACGAATGCCATATGAGAGCTGCATGAGGTCGCATTAAGTTTAACGCCTCTGAAGTGCTGGGCTTAGTGTTGCCCACTACTTCAACAATTCTTACTGGTGGCTGTTGCCTCCAGTTTTGTCCACAACTACCGTGTTCAGCGGCAATGTTCGGTGGTGCAGAAGCGCCAGCTGATTGTGTATTGATTCCTGTATTAGGATGCCAATTACTGTTTGACTGCTGTGGAAGTGGTTGCCAGCGGTTTGGCTGGTTACTGTTATTACTGTTGTAATTACTGTACCCTCGATGATATCTGTTGTCTTGCCTACGCCTCTTATTAAAAGGAGGAGAATTTCTTCTATCCCTTTGCCCTAGGTTATTATTACCATTCTAAGATTGAGGCAAACTATTTGTTACCATTACCATTTTTATTGTGATATTGGTAATAGTTATTACTGTTGTTATTCGATACTTGAGCATTACTGCCCCCGTTTCAATTTCGCTTCTTCATGCAACAGGTCAATCGAATCAAGCGTTGACATGAAAAGTTCTACGTCTGAATCTTGTACATGAAGTAGTTTTCCTTTTTAAGACTGGTAATTTTGATTTTAAAAGCCATATCACTTCATGTTTGGGCATTGGTTCATCCCAAAATTTCGTCTTATTTATATACTTCTCAGAATATTTACGCAATGTACCTTTGTTATTGCACATCTCGGGATTGTACACCTCATAAGTACGGCAATAATCTTTTACTTCACTTACCCATAAGGCTCCGTCACCTTGAATATAGGTAGTGACAAACTGTATTTTCTGTTTATCATTCCATGATTTTGGTAGTATACCGCGGAAGCTTTTGATAAAAATGACAGGGTGTGGTATTTTGCGATTCGGTGTTAAACTTTGGAAATGTCTGTATTTTAGTGAACTCTCTTCCACAAATATATTAGAAAGAGAACGAGCTACGTGAACGGGTTGCGGACTGCGCATTGTTGCAGAACAGCTGATTGGTGTTGCTGCTCGAGATGTTAACAGTCTGCGTCTCTGACACGTAAATCAGACTCGCCTGCTGCGTCTTTTATCGCTGCAAGCTCCTTCTTTAACGTGTCTACTTCTTGTGTAAGTGTATGTCTCCATTTAGAAACCTGTTCGGTGTTTCCACCTAACATGTTTGCTGCAGACAAAGCTTCGCGTGTCGCTTTCTTTACGATTACGGGCAATTCGTTCCGTAAACAATCTTGAAATTGGTTATCTTTCATGTTCAACCAGTTTACAAAGTCAAGAGTAAACTGATTGGCTTTCTCTATAAACTTCGCTTCTACAGATTTCTCCCGTACGATAGCGAGTGCATGTACCAGTGTAGCTATTTGCTGCACAGAATTTTCTAATGTGCTTTGAACTGCGTTAACTTGCGCGACCTCCTTGGTTACATGATTGACAGCTTCGGGCAAGTGCTCGTATGTTTTTCGCATTTAGTCAAATTTATCACGAATATTTTTGAAGTTAGTTTCAACGTTACTGAATTTTCTATCAAGGTCGTTTCGAATTTGTGCGGGAACACTTTCTTGTATCTGATGGGCTATGGCGTTCAAATTTTCGTTTACTAATGTGGTTATATTATTTTGAATTTCAGTGGCCGCAGCTTGAAGTTTTCTATTCAAACTGTCAGTCACATTCTGAAGTTTTGCGTCTAAACTAACAGTCATACTAGTCTTAATTTCAGTGGCTGCAGTTTGCAGTATTGCATTTAAATTGTCAGTCACATTTTGTAGTCTTAACCTCTAAACTGTTACATTCTCCTGAACTTCTATAAAGTGTACATTTTGTTCATGAACATCGCGATGTAAATCTTGCATCTGTTCTTTGAAAAATGTGAACAGTTCCGCGAAATTAGTGGGTACTGATTCACTCTGGGAAGGTTCTTCAGTACGTTCGCCCGTAGGTGCATTTTCACCCGCCGATAATTCATTACTTTGAGTTTCGTGACTCGCCATATTTTGCTCGTCACTGTCTACGTCTGACTCTACTCCGGGAGTTGTTGCCATTTTAATGTTTCTACCAACTTTGCCCATGAATTTAAAGAAATACGCCTCACTGAATTTAATAAAATTGACCGTTAATTCTCCTCGAGTTATACACGGCAAATGTTATGTAATAAGAATTACTGTTAATGTATGGCGATTTACGATAAATAAGTCTAGCGACGATTCTCAGTCGTTCTAGCAAGCGGCCATCTTGCTTACGTTTTGCAAAATTCTCCAAAAAAATTTGCAATCTATTGTGAGCAACGTTTTTTTTTTTTTAAATTTAACACTCCCTAACTAACTTTTACAAACCAGTGCAAAGGAAAACAGTAATGCCCATACCTCCTTTCTTACTGCGCTTCAGCAACGTCTCGAGTTGTGATTTTTTTTCTTTTAAGGGTCGTGCGCCACGTCTCGTATTACCCAGCTTATTGAAATTGTCCCGTATCTCGTTCAGTGGTTTTTCATGTAACAGAAATATACAATTTTTTTTAGATACCAAAATTACACTAATACATATACATACATACGTACATACATAAACAGGTCCTATACTAAGGGAGCCATTTTAAAGCCTAGTTGACACGACGACACTAGGTTACTGGCAACTGCGCTACCAGCCACTGCTCATGTGCGCCGCGCGTTTGCGCAACTCGTTGGTGAAACTAAACACTTTCGGCGTGTTCCAACTTTGGTGACATTAGCTGCATGAGTTTTGAAGCTATGTGTGTTCGTAGAGTGTAGACAAACTGAAATATGAAGTGGGGAACGGAGAATAATGTTCGCTTTTTGGATATCTGTGCTTTGCATAGGTTTTTGTGGGATTTCAGTGATGCTGATTACAAAAATAAGCAACATATTGCTGCTAGTGATACTGTCATGTGCGATCATGACATAGATAGTTGACAATATCAGAGCTACAGGGCAATTTTTATTGAGTTAGGAGCACATATACAACTGAATTAAGAAAAATACAAGCAACTGTAATTCTAGTTGTGGCAATGCTCTCTTCTACAAGACTCAAATCCCATCGTTAGAGTTGGCCAACTCTTTGTTAAGGAATATTGTTGACAGGAGGGAAGGCTATACAAATTCAAGAAGCTGCATTCTTTATTCAATATTAGATATTTAAAACATCGCTGCAGTGCTCCACATTCACATATGTTAGTATTTTGAAATATTGCCACTGTACAGCTCTATTTTCAAGAGAGTAGTTTGCAAACCATTCTCTTCTTAATGCAACCTGCTTCGATTAATTATTATTGCTAATGTTAATAATTATTATTGCTAATGTTAATAATTATTATTGTTAATGTTAATAATTATTGGTGTTAATGAAATAGCGTCATCACCAACTAAAACGGTATCTTATAGCTTGCCGAGAGTTCTCGATTGTAATGCATGCAATAAGATGTGTAATTTCAGTTCTGGTGAAAGTGTTTCATGCATTACAGTGCCTTTATTCCTTATCGCATAATTAACTCTATTTGGAAGAAACGTGAACAGTTCTGGTGACCTAATATATTTAAAAGAAGTTCTTGGATCCTCCGTTATAAAGTATTTCAGCAAGGATGCTTAGTGTGGTGTCACCGCGGTCCATTTAGTACATGTCGGACCCGCGTGTCGCCACTGTGAGATCGCAGACCGAGCGCCACCACAAGGCAGGTCTCGACATACGGACTAGCACTCGCCCCAGTTGTACGACGACTTTGCTAGCGACTACACTGACGAAGTTTCTCTCATTTGCCGAGAGATAGTTAGAATAGCCTTCAGCTAAGTCCATGGCTACGACCTAGCAAGGCGCCATTAGCCTTACATAGTTTGATAGTTATCGTCTAAAGCATGTCTCAACAGGAACGATGTATACAACAAGGATTAAAAGTTAAGTAGAATAGCAGCTACGTACTTTTCTTGCTACCATTCATTACGTCTCCTGTTTCAGACCTCTATCTAGCCTAAGTGAGATTACGCGTGGCTTTCGGCTACTTCAGTGTGGCGTAGCTGTCTTGTTACGCCACTACACTTAGCAACCGAGCTGACGTCTTTTCCCCATCCAGTCACGAATCGAAACACCTTTCTTACTTTTTCTTATGCAGCGATTCCATGCAACAAGCTTTAACTCCGTCACAACTCGTACGACATGCAGTTGCCAAAACTTTCATTTCTGACACGACTCAAGGATCCACAAAACGATGAAACTGAAGTGTATACTGGTGTCGCCGTGTCTACAGTCATACATGAAACCACTTGCGTGCAACTCATTCGACGCAACGAGTGGCGCAACCCAATGTCGTCGAGTAAACTAGGCTTAATGGTGGTTTTTTAATTATTATTTTTTTTAGTTTTGATATTATTTGTTTAATTTTATATTATTCTGGCTTTGGCTACTTGAATCCTTAATTAAACCAAGAAAAATTACGTACTTGAGAAATCATGTAAAAATATTTTTTTAATATTGAAATTGGAATTTAATTACCACTATCATGGTCCATTATTTTTCGACCGGGATTGTCTGTTGGCGAATATAATATTGGGATGTGATTTACGCCTAAAAGCTATCGGACTTCGTTTTGTGAAAATTGAAACTTTCGATGTCGGTTCTATTCTGAAAGAGAACCAAACGTATTGCACTGATTGGTGCCGTTAATACGCGATCATTCACTAGCAGACAACCCCACACAAAGTAAGCCACATTTAGTTCATGAAAAAAGCTGAGGAAAGAAAGATATGATTAGTCGTAATAACAAACACAATGAAATTAAATAGTTATTATTATGTAAAATGAACACAAATAACAAAATCTCTGTATAACGTTGAGAAAGCGATAATTTTTTTGACCGTACCAGACAATGGCTGACCATGAAGAGAGAGAACGAAAACGTTCCCGGTCCTTGTTCACTCAAAATAACATAGATAATACAATTACAGAGATATTAATTTCATTGTAATCGCAGCGTCTACTAAGCAGCGATGAAATCGTCTCAGCGCTACTGCACGAAAACACAGTCACGAAATCCGCTAACTCTAGGGGGAACATTACAGACGGACGAAGCAAACTTGATCCGAAACAAGTCAATTAACTGTAATTACGGTAACAGGGAATAATCTGGAGGTAATTTTGTTCCTGTTAGATATCTAATTTGTTACGTGGTCAAGTTCACTTATGCACACGTGAATCAATAACACATACAGTGTTGTACAAAACCGCAATGTGATTTTTAATTGCCTTCATTGCAAAAGTTGGTAGTTACAGAGAGCCCTTGCGGAACTACATACTGTTTCCACATTTTCCTTATTGCATAAAGGAAGCTACTTTCTCTTATCCATTCCAACGACGTCGCGATTAGACGCTACGACCCAGGAATATTAGTCTACAGCGTCTGAAGTGACGCCTGTCTGCAGACTCACAGAGCTGCCACTAAAACGGTCGCAACAGCATCGCGACGCGCACTGCCGCCCCCCCCCCCCGCCCCTCCCCCAACGGCGCCTCCTTCCACCACAGCCTGCTCTCTTCGAGTATTCGCACTCGGACAAGCCCTGCTCTAACGCCGTGGTTCCCAATCTGTCTTAGACCATTACCGCTGAGTGCAATCGCTCCCCCCCCCCCCCCTCCACTCCACTAAGTTATCACCAACTTTAGCACCTTGATGATGGTGATGAGGTCCCATACTCCGAGGAGCGTAGGGGACGATGCGGCAGACCCGCACCGCCGTACTAGGCAAGGTCCTAGTGGAGGTGTTTTGCCATTGCCTTCCTCCGATCGTAATGGGGATGAATGATGATTTAGCACGTTACTAAACTGTAGAATGAAAGACTTTTCCCGGAAAAATTTTATGTGTGTGTGTGTGTGTGTGTGTGTGTGTGTATGTGTGTGTGTTAAGATGAATAATGGGGGAATTCGGATACATCGCACGTGCTACCTACCATTCCTTCTCTGAAAAGAAAGCTAACTATCCACAGTGAGGGTACACGTTTTTACAAAACATGCTTCTCCTGCCTTACTTCTCTGCATTGCGGCACTTGCCTGACCTGCACATTGCAACCCCATTAAAATCAAACAAGTTCAGATGTGTGCACTATAATTACTGTTTGTAAATCACTTCATTGCCGCTCTCCTTACTTCTGAACTGGCGGAAATGAGACGAATTCAGGCTGTTAATGCTTTGTATCTAACATTTCTAATAATAATAATAATAATAATAATTGACATCATTCCTCGGTATCTTTGACATTTCAAGTTCTAATCGTTCCCAAAATTTATCCACATTGTCTAGGTCCTTTCTATTGTCAATGTTGCAGGGTGCGTGAACATTAATTAGGGTGTAATATTTATTCTTGTGTTTCAACCTAAGAAACATTAGTCTATTGCTAATAGTTTTTACAGATTTTACAAATTTAACTGAGGATTTTTCGACCATAAAGGCCATACCAAGCATGTTTGCCCCTTTACCAATTTTTCTGTCCGTTCCACTTTTGAAAATTCTGAAGCCATTGTAGTCAGTGATTTGATTATCAGGAAATCTGGTCTCTTGTACTGCTAGGATTTGGATTTTCAGCTTCTTTAATTCTTCTGTTAATGTGTATAATTTTCCGGTTTGTATTAGTGTCCGTATGTTTACTGTTCCAATGTAATCTTCATTTTTGGGAAGTTTTCCAGAGTGCTCCGATCCACTCACAAGTCGTGTAGGTCCGGTCTCCCCAGAATCCGATAGACCGGTTGCCACCTTTCTGCTAGGTGGGTGGATTTCACCACCTGGGGTACTTTTGTTATTACATACACGAACCATGATTTTACTTGTAATTTTATTTTGGTCTGACATGTGCCAGTTGGTAGGATCAAGGTTGTGGAGCCTTGAAACACAAATCAGCCGCCACTAACATGTGGAACAGACGCTGTCGGGAAACCGCCACTGACATGTGGAACCGTCGTGCCCTAGTTTGCTAGTTTTGGTCCACCCCGGGTATTTTATTTCCCCGGTACCCACCATATCTGGTGAGCATTCCCCTATCCGCCACCTGGGGAGGCGCCTGGTAGGAGACTAGCAACTCCCCCAGATTGGCAGAGAAAAGAAATACAGGAAGACGGTTGGGCTATACCCAGCACACAAATTGACCAACAAAAACGGCTTGCGACTAATCCAACTTTGTCAACAATTCAACATGAAAATCAGCTCAACGTCGTTCAATAAGAAACCAAGAAAACAGAAGACCTGGAGATCCCCTATAAGCCAATTGGGAGAATTTCAAATTGACCATGTGGCCATCTCATATAACTTCCAAAAAGAGATCAGAGATATCCAGGTTAGGAGAGGTGCAAATATTGACTCAGATCATTATCTCACAAGAGTTCGGGTCCAATTCACCCCAAGAAGGAAAACACCAAGAATTCCACCAGCAATCCCAAAATTTGACCTACAAAAACTAACAGAATCAGAAACAATTAAAAAATGGGAAAATTCTCCCGCAAACAACTGGGAAACATTCAAGGAAAAAATCACAAAAATAGCGAAGGAGCAAATACCACTGAAGAAGAAGCACAAACATCCATGGTGGAATATGGAATGCGAAAAGGCAATTCAAGTTCGTACAGAAGCCTTTGCGAAGTACAGTTCAAATAAAAATGAGAAAACTCTTCGAAACTTTTTAGAAACACGGAAACTTTCAAATAAACTTATTAGACAAGAGAAGAGAAAGTATGTAACTCAGCAACTGGAATCAATAGAAGCAGATTTTAAAAATTATAATACGCATGGATTCTACAAAACTTTTGCAAACCAAATTAAAGGGTATATCCCTCAAAATGTCTGTTTTCGGAAATCAGATGGGAATCTGGCACTAAGCGACGAAGAAAACTGTGAAGAATTAGCCAAATATTTTGAAACGCTACTAAACTGTCCAGAACCAACAGAAGCTCTTCCAATATCCAGCACTAAAGCCCCGCAACAGCAAGACTCTGTACCGCCAACTGAAGAAGAAATTATCAAACACATAAACAAACTCAAAAATAACAAAGCATCAGGAGAAGATGGAATTGTAGCCGAATTTCTCAAAAGTCTAGGGTCTAACTCAAGAAATGAGCTAGTTAAAATTATTCAAAACATATGGGTTACTGACGAAATACCAGAAGATTGGAAATGTGCCCTAATACATCCGTTACATAAAAAAGGGGGTAAATCGGATGTGAACAACTATAGAGGAATCTCCTTACTTGCCGTCACATACAAGATATTATCAGCTTGTCTTCTTGAAAGAACACAAAAACTGCTAGAACCCAAAATCTCAGATTTCCAAGCTGGTTTCAGACCAAACAGATCATGTCCAGAACAAATTTTAAACTTGAAATTGATTACAAGGATGAGACAAATGCGAAGGAAGCCTACAGTATATGTCTTTGTCGACTTTAAAAAGGCATATGATTCAATTCACAGACCCACACTATTTAAAATTCTTGAAGAACAAGGACTGGATAAGAAGACACGGAACATTATACAGCAAACATTAACAAATACAAAATGCAAAGTGAAATTCATGGGAAAACTTTCAAAATCATTTGAGATAAAAACTGGGGTTAGACAAGGTGATGGATTATCACCTCTGTTATTTAACTTAGTTCTGGATAGAGTCATGGCAGAATGGGAAAAAGAACTCAAAAAAGAAAAGTACTGGAAACCAATATCACTGGGAACCAAAAAAGATGACCTACAAATCCCCTACTTAGCCTACGCAGACGATCTTGCAATAATGGCAGATTCTAGTGAAATGGCAGTCAAACAGATAGAAACCTTAAAAGAGTGTGCAGGAAAAGTTGGCCTACAAATATCTTTTGAGAAAACGGTGTTTACAACAACAAATCTAGAAATTTCTAAGTTACAAACCAAATATGGAGAAATTAAGAGGGTACCATACTTTAAATATTTAGGAGAGATAATTTCTGAAAAATACTCACAACAAGAAAGAATATTAAAAGCTCGTAGGGGTCTAGGGCTGGTCCAAAACATTTACAATAAAAAATGTCTATCTATAAATACAAAAATTAAACATTATAAGTCGGTAATTAAACCAATAATGCTATATGCCAGCGAAACCTTGACACTTAAAAGGAAAACAGATATGGAAAACCTGAAGAAAGAGGAAAGGAAAATCATTAGGAAAATTCTGGGACCAAGATGGACCAAAGAGGGGTATAGATTACAGAAAAATTCTAAAATTGAAGAATATTCTAACATAGAGATAGACATGAGGAAGAGGCGTCTAAAATTCTATGGCCACATAATGAGACTTCCCGATCACAGACTTACAAAAAAAATGGTAAGATACGTAGCATCCCTTGTTAATGGAGGAGAATGGATCAAAAATGTAAAGAAAGATCTGGAATTAGCCAACATTACTACTGAAGACACGAACAAAAGAAACAATTTCAAACTTAAAGCTGACAAATGGGAGGTCAAACCAGAGACAAAAGCGCCGAGAACTGGAACAAAATGGAGCGAAGAAAGAAAAGCTGAATTCTCGCAAAGAATGAAGACCTGGTGGGCAAACAAGAAGAATAAGAAGCCCCAGAAGTGAACCATCTTTACTTAGCGTCTTCCATGTTGGGAGCTTTACGACTAATAATAATAATAATAATAATAATAAAACTATGTACAGTACTATAGTAGCCCTTATGTAGTTAACGCAGTGTCGTGCTGTCAATTAATTCACTTATTTATTCCGAAGCGATTACTGAAGCAATTTTTGTACTACTGCAGGTATATCTGCAACTTGAGGACATTTTCTTGAGATATTTAGCATTTTTACATATACGTCTCACTTTTATCATCAGCGAAGTACGGGACAAAGCGCAACATGTATGTAGTAGGTGGACTATGTGAGGAAGCTGTAACATCGTCGCCGGCCGAAGTGGCCGTGCGGTTCTAGGCGCTGCAGTCTGGAACCGCGAGACCGCTACGGTCGCAGGTTCGAATCCTGCCTCGGGCATGGATGTGTGTGATGTCCTTAGGTTGGTTAGGTTTAAGTAGTTCTAAGTTCTAGGGGACTAATGACCTCAGAAATTGAGTCCCATAGTGCTCAGAGCCATTTGAGCCATTTGTAACATCGTCCGTATTATCCTACTAACTGAGGAAAAGTAATTATGATTATGCGAAACTTATGTACTCAATAATAAATGAAAAGCACCAGTTTGCTTTTGTTCTAAATTATTACTTTTATTGTTAACCAGTTTTCGTCTTACAAGGCCATCTTCAGACATTTACTGAGTATTATCACCAAAGAAGAAGCTGAATATTACCACCAAAGAAGAAACATTGTAACTTCTTTCGTGATAATACTCAGTAAATGTCTGAAGATGGCCTTGTAAGCCGAAACCGGTTAACAATAAAAGTAATATTGTAGAACAAAAGCAAACTGCTGCTTTTCATTCATTATAATGTTGTTCTACCAAGAACCGACGGAAGATTCTGTAAACATTACGTACTCAGTATTAGACCCTTACAAAATTGTGAAAATAATTTAGTTTCGTGACTGAAACGAAATCGAATAGTTTAGTTTTTACCCTCAGAAAATTTCATTTTACCCCTCGGGGGTAATTACCCCCCAGGTTGGGAACCACTGCTATAGTACGGTGGACTCGAGCGAGTCTGAGCGAGCAAAAGTCCCTGTTTGCAGACCTGTTTGCCGGTACCGACTCAGCGTCAGCCGCGCCGGATATCTCCCTAGCAGCACTTTCCGCTCTGAGCCGCGCTGCACTATTCTCAAGCTGTGGCCGTGGTCCTGATAGCGCACTGCCGCCGGACACCGTGGGTTCGACGCCCATTTCCCGTTTGCTGGTTGCCGACATTGGATCTCCTATATATGTGCTGTAAATAAGTCAACTTGCTCCATCCTGAGCGAGATTGTATTTGCTCCTGCTCCCACTAGGAAACCCGCACGCGTTGGGTGAAGAAGCTGTACCATCCACACTGACAAACGTACTGTTGACCTCCCCACCGTCGAAACAGATTCAGCCTTACCCAATACTGCTGACGCCGTTACACTTGATTCATGCATTTTATTGATCGTGACCGGGCCAAATATCTCATGAAATAAGCGTCAAACGCAAAAACTACAAAGAACGAAATTTGTCAAGCTTGAAGGGGGAAACCAGATGGCGCTATGGTTGGGCCGCTAGATGGCGCTGCCATAGGTCAAACGGATATCAACTGTGTTTTTTAAAATAGGAACCCCCATTTTTATTACATATTCGTGTAGTACGTAAAGAAATATGAATGTTTTAGTTGGACCACTTTTTTCGCTTTGTGATAGATGGCGCTGTAATAGTCACAAACAAATGGCTCACAATTTTAGACGAACAGCAGGTAACAGGTAGGTTTTTTCAATTAAAATACAGAACGTAGGTACGTTTAAACACTTTATTTCGGTTGTTCCAATGTGATACATGTACCTTTGTGAACATATCATTTCTGAGAACGCGTGCTGTTACAGCGTGATTACCTGTAAATACCACATTAATGCAATAAATGCTCAAAATGTTGTCCGTCAACCTCAATGCATTTGGCAATACGTGTAACGACATTCCTCTCAACAGCGAGTAGTTCGCCTTCCGTAATGTTCGCACATGCATTGACAATGCACGGACGCATGTTTCAGGCGTTGTCGGTGGATCACGATAGCAAATATCCTTCAACTTTCCCCACAGAAAGAAATCCGGGGACGTCAGATCCGGTGAACGTGCGGGCCATGGTATGGCGCTTCGACAACCAATCCACCTGTCATGAAATATGCTACTCAATACCGCTTTAACCGCACGCGGGCTATGTGCCGGACATCCATCATGTTGGTAGTACATCGCCATTTTGTCATGCAGTGAAACATCTTGTAGTAACATCGGTAGAACATTACGTGGGAAATCAGCATACATTGCACCATTCAGATTGCCATCGATGAAATGGGGCCCAATTATCCTTCCTCCCATAATGCCGCACCATACATTAACCCGCCAAGGTCTCTGATGTTCAACTTGTCGCAGCCATCGTGGATTTTCCGTTGCCCAATAGTGCATGTTATGCCGGTTTACGTTACCGCTGTTGGTGAATGACGCTCCGTCGCTAAATAGAACGCGTGCAAAAAATCTGTCATCGTCCCGTAATTTCTCTTGTGCCCAGTGGCAGAACTATACACGACGTTCAGAATCGTCGCCATGCAATTCCTGGTGCATAGAAATATGGTACGGGTGCAGTCGATGTTGATGTAGCATTCTCAACACCGACGTTTTTGAGATTCCCGATTCTCGAACAATTTGTCTGCTACTGATGTGCGGATTAGCCGCGACAGCAGCTAAAACGCCTACTTGAGCATCATCATTTGTTGCAGGTCGTGGTTGACGTTTCACATGTGGCTGAACACTTCCTGTTTCCAACGGTCCGGACACTTGGATGATGTCGTCCAGGATACCGAGCAGCATACATAGCACACGCCAGTTGGCATTTTGATCACAATAGCCACACATCAATACGATATCGACCTTTTCCGCAATTGGTGAACGGTCTATTTTAACACGGGTAATGCTTCACGAAGCAAATACCGTGCGTACTGGCGGAATGTTACGTGATAGCACGTACTTCTACGTTTGTGACTATTACAGCGCCATCTATCACAAAGCGAAAAAAGTGGTGCAACTAAAACATTCATATTTCATTACGTACTACACGAATATGTAAAAAAATGGGGGTTCCTATTTTTAAAAAAACGCTGTTGATATCCGTTTGACCTATGGCAGCTCCATCTAGCGTACCAACCATAGTGCCATCTAGTTTCCCCCTTCAAGCTAGACAGAGTTTCGTCCTTTGTAGTTTTTTCGTTTGATGCTTATTTCGTGAGATATTTGGCCCCGTCACTATCAATGGACCACCCGGTATAGAAAATAATGTAAGACCTGGCAAAGCGAATTTAAAACTTGGTCAGGGTGGCAGCGCTGTCGTCTTTATGCGCGAGAAACAGTGATGGCATGTTGTAATGGCGTGGATTACTGCCACACGCTACAAGTCTATACGCCAAAACGCTGCACAACATAGCAACTAAGTTGTGCCTGGCACGTTCGTTTGATAGTACTTCTCCAGTACTGTCATAACATCTATTCACGATGTATTGCATATAAATCCACATTTGATTTGAATAAATCACTAGTCGCTTTAATTGTTATACTTCATTTAAAATTAACGTTGCAGCCTGTTTTAGAATTACACTGGCGGAAAAAAATCTCAACATCAAGAAGGAGTGGTGCTACGTGAACGATACTTGCCAGACGTGTTTCTACGTCTGAAAGATAATATCTATTCAAATTTCGCGCTAGTTACATAAGAGTGGCGCTTGTACCGCCAGTATAAGGATGCAAATCAGTTTCCTTTAAATACAGCCATGTAACGGGCGTCATCATTAGTTACTTTTGAGATTCGACGTAGTAAGTTGATGTTAGTCAAGAATGCCATTAAGGCGCAAAGACATTATCAACACCTCAGTCAGTTTAAACAAGGTTGTGTAACAGGGCTACGAGAAGCTGGATGTTCTCCCGCTGAACTGCAGAAAGACTTGGCAGAAATGCAACTACTGTACGTGATTGCCGACAGCACTGGTCACGAGAATGTACGGTCGCAAGAAGGCCGGCTTAGAAATGTTGGAACATGTGAGGCAATACTGACCCTACGACTTATCTTAGAAGAAAGATTAAGGAAAGGCAAACCTACGTTTCTAGCATTTGTAGACTTACAGAAAGCTTTTGACAATGTTGACTGGAATACTCTCTTTCAAATTCTGAAGGTGGCAGGGGTAAAATACAGGGAGCGAAAGGCTATTTACAATTTGTACAGAAACCAGATGGGAGTTATAAGAGTCGAGGGACACGAAAGGGAAGCAGTGGTTGGGAAGGGAGTGAGACAGGGTTGTAGCCTCTCCCCGATGTTGTTCAATCTGAATATTGAGCAAGCAGTAAAGGAAACAAAAGAAAAATTCGGAGTAGGTATTAAAATCCATGGAGAAGAAATAAAAACTTTGAGGTTCGCCGATGACATTGTAATTCTGTCAGAGACAGCAAAGGACTTGGAAGAGCAGTTGAACGGAATGGACAGTGTCTTGAAACGAGGATATAAGATGAACATCAACAAAAGCAAAACTAGGATAATGGAATGTAGTCGAATTAAGTCGGGTGATGCTGAGGGAATTAAATTAGGAAATGAGACAGTTAAAGTAGTAAAGGAGTTTTGCTATTTGGGGAGCAAAATAACCGATGATGGTCGAAGTAGAGAGGATATAAAATGTAGACTGGCAAAGACAAGGAAAGCGTTTCTGAAGAAGAGAAATTTGTTAACATCGAGTATTGATTTAAGTGCAGGAAGTCGTTTCTGAAAGTTTTTGTATCGAGTGTAGCCATGTATGTAAGTGAAACAAGGACGATAAATAGTTTGGACAAGAAGAGAATAGAAGCTTTCGAAATGTGGTGCTGCAGAAGAATGCTGAAAATTAGATGGGTAGATCACATAACCAATTTAGTACTGGAGGGCAGCGTGGAGGGTAAAAATCGTAGAGACAAAGAGAAGAATACACTAAGCAGATTCAAAAGGATGTAGGTTGCAGTAGGTTCTGGGAGATGAAGAAGCTTGCACAGGATAGAGTAGCATGGTGAGCTGCATCAAACCAGTCTCAGGACTGAAGACCACAACAACAACAACAACGGCGTCATCATTAGTTACTTTTGAGATTCGATGTAGTAAGTTGATGTTAGTCAAGAATGCCATTAAGGCGCAAAGACGTCATTATCAGCAACTCAGTGAGTTTAAACTAGGTTGTGTAACAGGGCTACGAGAAGCTGGATGTTCTCCCGCTGTACTGCAGAAAGACTTGGCAGAAATGCAACTACTGTACGTGATTGCCGACAGCAGTGGTCACGAGAATGTACGGTCGCAAGAAGACCGGCTTCCGGACGGCTCTGTGGTGCTGCTACCCAGAGCGAAGACCATCGTGTTCGGTGAATGACTCTGATGCATCGTACTGCATCTGCAACAGCAATTTGAGCAGCAGTTGGCACCACAGTGACACCACAAACTGTTACAAATCGGTCACTTCGGTCCGTTCACGTACGCCTCCATGGTGTACGCCTCGGCCGCAGATTCGTCTGGACCTTTTGCATGGCCCTAAGGATTCCGTTGACCCCACCGCTGTCCGCTGTCACTTCCTCTCAATTCTTGACGTGTTCTGGGGCTCTGAAGCGGGTTACACCGACGGCTCAATGGCTGATGGTCACGTAGGCTTCGCATATGTTCTTGGAGGACATATTGAGCAGCACTCCTTGCCTGTTGGCAGCAGTGTTTTCACTGCAGAGCAGGCGGACATATCTCGTGCTCTTGAGTACATCCACTCATGCCCTGGTGAGTCATTTCTCCTGTGTACCGACTCATTGAGCAGCCTACAAGCTATCGACCAGTGCTACCGTCGCCACCCTCCGGTAGCGTCCATTCAGGAGTCCATCTATGCCCTGGAACAGTCCCGCCGTTCCGTGGTGTTTGTATGGACCCCAGGACACGTCGGAATCCCCGGCAACGAACTTGCGGACAGGCTGGCCAAACAGGCAACGAGGACACCGCTTCTGGAGATAGGCATCTCCGAAGCTGACCAGCGTTCTGTCTTACACCGCAAGGTTTTACGGCTTTGGGAATCGGAATGGCATAACAGGACGCACCACAAACTGGGTGTCATTAAGGAGACTATGAATGTGTGGAAGTCTTCCATGCAGGCCTCTCGCAGGGAATCAGTTTACCGGCTCCGCATTGGCCATACGTGGCTAACGTATGGTTTACTTACTCCGTCGCGAGGACCCACCTCAGTGTCGCTGTGGCTCCCAAATGACAGTCTTCCACCTCTCGCAGGACTGCCCACTGTTAGCCGCTCTACCGCAGACTTTTAACATTCCCAGCACACTACCTTCGGTGTTGGGTGACAATGCCACCACAGCAGCTTTAGCTTTACGTTTTATCTATGAGAGTGGGTTTTATACTTCTATGTAGGTTTTAGCGCGTGTCCTTTGTCCCTCTGTGTCCTCCACCCTAGTGCTTTTAGGGTGGAGGTTTTAACGTGTTGCAGAGTGGCTGGCTTTCCCTTTTTATTCTCGTGGTTGGCCAGCCACTGTAATCTGCTTTCATGTTTTACTCGCTTCTGTTTCTAGCGTCTCTGTTGTTTTCTTGTCCTCTTTTGTTCCTTTTAGTGTTCGTTGCCTTCCCTTCGTTCTTGTAGCTTTTCCTATTTTTCCATTTTGTGTTATATGTTTCGTCCGTTTTATTCTCACACTTGTGGCATTGTTTTATTACGAACAAGGGACCGATGAACTCGTAGTTCGGTCTCTTCTCCCGTGTTTAAACCAACCAACCAACTAAATCGGTTACTTCAAGGACAGCTCCTAGACAAACACCCTGTAGCGGGTCTTCCACTGACACCAAACCACCTCCTTCCGCCACCTCAGTGGTCTCAAGCAAGAGCTCACTGGAGGGTAGGGTGGAAAAGTCTGTTGTGTCCCTGATGAAAGCTACTTGTACTCGGTGTCAGTGATGACTGTGTGATGGTTAGGAGGCCAGGTGAGGACCTGCAACCAACCTGTCTGCGCACTAGACACACAGGAACCACATTTGAAGTGATGGTCTTCGGTGCTATTTCGTATCACCGCAGGAGCGCTCTCGTAGTTATCCCACGCACCCTCACTGCAAAACTGTGCGTCAGTCTCGTCACTCGCCCTGTTGTATTGCCGTTAATGAACAGTATTCTAGGGGGTACATTCCAACAGCACAATGCTCGCCCTAGTACCGCTGTTGTAACCCACCACGCTCTACAGGGTGTCGACATGTTACCTTGGTCTGCTCGATCACCAGATCTGTCTCCAATCGAGCACATATGGGGCCTCATCGGACGGTAACTCCAGCGTCATCCACAAGTAGCATTAATACTCCCTATACTGATTGACCAAGTGCAACAGACATGGAACTCCGTGCCACAAACTGACACCCACCACCTGTACAACACAATGCATGCACGTTTGCATGCTTACACTCAACAGTCAGCATTTCACATTTCGAATGTCTCATATCGTGCTTACATTAATCGGTGGTCTTGCAACGCTAATCATTTAAATATGTTACTTAGACAAATGTATTCCCGGAATTTCATTGCTCTACTTTAATTATTTACGGTGCAACAATTTTTTTCCGTCTCTGCATATGGTCTTGTTCTCAAACACTCTTTTTTCCGGAACTTTTTAAACCAAATCCCAAAGACAGAATAATTTTTACTATAGTTCTCTGGTTGACTATCTATGCGGAAAATGTTGTGAAATGATCACGAAGTTGGTTGGCTCAAATGGCTCTGAGCACTATGGGACTTAACATCTGAGGTCATTAGCCCCCTAGAACTTAGAACTATTTAAACCTGACTAACCTAAGGACATCACACACATCCATGCCCGAGGCCGGATTCGAGCCTGCGACCGTAGCAGTCGCGCGGCTCCGGACTAAAGCGTCTAGAACCGCTCGGCCACCGCGGCCGGCACAAAGTTGGTATTTCTCTGTATTGCTCATAATGTTGCAGAAATTTCTGTCTTCTAATACATTTATCGATTAAGTCAATGGACTACTTGTTGTGTGCAGTTTGCTTCTATTTGTTTGAACCTCATCCAGTACCGTTCTCTCCTGTTGCAGTTCACATACTGTCAGTTGCAACATATTGCTAGCACCATCCGTCACCTTTTCCATTATTGCTCTCGTACCTTTCTTCTTTTCATCGTCAACAAATTAAATGACATTCTCAGTAATACGTCGCTGGTGCCGAGAAAGGCAGTTTCTAAGATCACTTTTTGTGCTTACACTGCTGGGTAACAACATGCTCTTCTTCGGATTACAACGTGGCTCTGCCTAGTCACGTTCCCAAGCTATCTCCTACTATGGCTGAGTCTACGATTTACTATGTAAACTGGAGGATGCCTTTTCCTCCTTTCCTTTCGAAACATTGTCATGGACGTTTGCCATACATAGCAAATCAGGTGACTACAGTACCTTCCCATCTACAGTACACTACTGTGCAAAACTTAAGGACGAAATTATCTTTCACATAATGTGTCACTTCCATAAAACGTAGTTCAACAAAACTTGGAAGATACACAGAAAGTAATACCGTAGTGAATATAGGAGTAACTGAAAGAAATACGCAAGGAGACGAACAAAAATGACGCATTTATTCGAACGCAATAATTACATTGATGTCACCGCGTTTTTTGATGGTCCCCTGGGAATTACTAAAGGCTGGGAATGCTTCTTAATAGGGTATGTGATCACTTTGGACGGCAGCACATACTTTGCAACGTGCTCCCATACCGGCCACAAGGTTAGTAAGGAGTTTTTGTGCTACGGCGTTCCATTCTACCAAAGCGGTATAGACATGCTGTATGGTCGCCGAAGCATGTGGAGTGATGCGTCTCACCAAACGCATACAACATTTTCTCGATGGGCTATAAGCCGGGACGACGGGAAACTAGATCATTCGCTGAATATCCTCTCGTTCCCAGTCCCCTTCAACAGCACAATTCGATGGCGATTACCCTTTGATTTTAATATATTCAAGCAGCCAGTTTCATGATGAGATGTCTGAAGCTACGTTGTCACCGCATTTGGTAAGTAACTGGCTGTTTGATGATTTAGCAGTTAAGGAAGAAAATCACAATGACGAAATAGTTCCACACTCCTACGCAGTTGTTCCGGTTGGTCCCTCAAACCGTGATTAGGCGAATGCGATTGTGATGATGTTCCCTCATCCTTACTGATAGTGTTTTGTGCTCGTGAATAAATTAAACAAAAGGATTCCAATCTAAAAAAATAAATACATCGAAGTATTTCTCTGGTATTGATAGCGATACGTAATAAGTGAATGGAATGCGTAGGTTGGCGTTGGTGTGGTACCTTTCTTCGAAGCACGTTACAGTTTAATTAAAAAGCATCTGTTATTAAAAGACAATATTGATCCAATTTAAGAAAACTTGCCCACGAAAGGCAAAGGTCCCGAGTTCGAGTCTCGGTCCGCCACACAGTTTTTATCTGCCAGGAAATTTCATATCAGCGCACACTCCGCTGCAGAGTGAAAATCTCATCCTGGAAAGATCCCCCAGGCTGTGTCTAAGCCATGTTCCGCAATATCGTTTCTTCCAGGAGTGCTACTTCTGCAAGGTTCACACGAGAGCTTCTGTGAAGTTTGGAAGGCAGAAGATGAGGTACTGGCAGAAGCGAAGCTGTGAGGACCGGCCTTGAGTCGTGGTTGGGTAGCTCGCTGGTAGAGCACTTACCCGTGAAAGGCAAAGGTCCCTAGTTCGAGTCTCGGTCCGGCACAGAGTTTTCATCTGCCAGGAAGTTTGATATCAGTGCACACGCCGCTGCAGAGTGAAAATCTCATTCTTTAAGAAAACAGTTTTAAGCAGTTAAATGGGTATACCTCCACAGCTTCTTCAGCAGTTACAAAATGCAACGATAATAATTTATGGAAGACACCATACTAAAATTATCACAACACAGAAAATTCTGCTGAGACAATAATGGGATTAAAGCTCAATACAGGAAAAAAAATTTTTTTACATAGCCATAAGTCATCGATATTTATCAACACTAGTAACAAAATTATACTTGTCCATCACTGTGCTCTGACTAAATACAGTAAACCAACAAGACTGGAGCCACTGCACTCATGAACTTAAGGTAGTCAACTTGCCTCAGGCCAGCCACACCAACAGCTTTAAGAACAGTGACCAAAGTCTGGCTGGATAACAAATAAGGCCACACAGCACTTCTGCACCTGCAACGAGGTACGCTTGGGTTCACAACCCCGAACAGCCGACCATTAACACGTTGGATCATTCGATGGTAGGCGCCGCCGTTGATGATGCAAAGCCAGAAAAACAAATATGTCCAGGTCTCCAGTGGGGGTGGACCCTACGGGTTCGAAACTGTTGGGGGATGAGAACTCGTGTTGTCACTCCGCAGCAGACGGCAGCGCTAGCAGCAGAGGCGCGCTCTTAAGTTCGAATGCACCGCAACAGTGACGGCTTTTGAAGCCGGCACGCCCTGCTCCACCGAAAATAAAAGCTGATGAACCGGGGATGGGGGGGGGGGGGGTTGCTGAAAGAATCTGCACTTGAGCATCTCATTAGCACTCTTCTCAGAGTAAACAAAAAAAATCCAAATCTTCAACTTCAAATATGTTTGGAAACTATGACCTCCGTACTTTGGCCTAACTTTAATACTACCCAGCTACTGAAGGTCCAGAAGCAATTCATATTACCTCCGACAAGTTTACACAGGACATTACACCTAGATTCTTAGAGTAACAATATTTGTTGAGGTAAATTCCCTTTAAAATATGGTTTAACCTGAAAATTCGTTTAGTCTGGGGGTACCTTGCCGACAGGTTAAACGGTGTTACGAAGCGTAGAATCTGAACAGGCCTCAAAAACCTGTCCAATGGCTCTCCCATAACATTGTCGACACCGCGGCTTACCACGCCATAATTTTTCAGCGAAACCTGGTCCCCTAGTTTCAGTGAGACCGTCCATCTTCCAGCATTATAACGCCGCTCCAACCTTTCATTAGATATGTTTAGATAATTTTGGCTGGTATACAATTATCACAAGTCTGTGCAGTTTCCACCTTACCCGAGAGCAGGCCGTTTCAAGGCCATAAATTGCAATCAGGGAGTTGGTTTTAAAGGCAAACATAAGACTAGAAGGTGTTGTCTCGTGCACTTCGTGTACCGCAGTATTAAAGACACACACACACACACGCACACGCGCGCGCACCAATCTCGACAAAGAACTATCCCTTCTGGTGTGAGTTGAGTTGATTTGGAGGAGGAGACCAAACAGCGAGGTCTTCGGTCTGATCGGATTAGGGAAGGATGGGAAAGGAACCATCCCGGCATTTCCTTGAAGCGATTTAGGGAAATCACGGAAAATCTAAACCAGGATGGCCGGACGTGGGATTGAACCGTGAACCGCGCTGCTGCTACGGTCGCAGGTTCGAATCCTGCCTCGGGCATGGATGTGTGTGATGTCCTCAGGTTAGTTAGGTTTAAGTAATTCTAAGTCTAGGGGACTGATGAACTCAGACGTTAAGTCCCATAGTGGTTAGAGCCATTTGAACCATTTGATTGAACCGTCGTCCTTCAGAATGCGAGTCCAGTGTGTTAACCACTGTGCCACCCCGCTCGACTGGTGTGGTCACTACGATGGCACACAATTAAGGCTGCTTGCAAGTTGTGGTTCACACGTTCCACTGAGGAAGGGTTACGGTAATTTAGTGTAGTAGTGCTGTGTGCCACCCCTACTTCAAAACAAAACTTGAGAAGGCAGTGGATTTAAACGCCACTGCATTTTTGGAAATTAATGCGCGACGAGGGTCAAAGTTCCCAAATAGCTCTTCCAAACAGTTGATTGGCACTTGAGAGGTACCAATGCGAGTAGAGATCAAGCAGCAAAAGTGTGTAAACGCATCTACGCACAAGAAGACGTACTAGTTACCCCCTCTATATCGTGTAAAAGCACCAACGTAATTCACTTATAATTTCTGCATAAACCGCATTAGGCGACAGCGCCCCTTGTCATGTATTAAACGCAGATTTGCTAATACCGCAAATTTTACACCCCGACATAAATGAGCAATTACGTAATCCGTTTATCCATCCCCTTCCAAATGAAATTATCTGTAATCTTCATCCGCGTTTTTAAAATATCCAAATGACCACCCATCAGCGTTTCATTATAACATTTGACGACTAAAGAAACTAAGTCAGTTAGCAGTACGACCTTAACATGTCGTTTCCCGCAGCTCGCACTACACAACACGTTGCCCTTTAAACAGTAGGGCTTAACCGCCTCACCCTTCCTTATCCTTTCTTTAACAGAACGTAACTCAAGATCTACATCTTGCTGTGCCGCAACGTCTTTAAAGAGCAGTGAAAACCCACTAAGAATAGTACAGTTTTGATTACTTAATGCTTCCGATGAGCAATTCTCCAGGAAACCTTCATGAAGTTATTTGTCCCGCTCCAGGTTACACATGTGACTCAAACCATCGACCACAACTCTTTCAATGCAACAAGTATGTCTTACCCTTAATTGGAACGCTGAAATTCGTAGTGTCTGCCTAGCAATTCGCCACGTGTGCTTTGGAGTTTTGCTAGCAACCAGATGAGAGTCTGACTGTCGGTTTTTAAAGAGAAATGGTTGATGTTCCAGATACAGTTCAAACTTCTCGAGGTAGAACAAAACATTTAACATCTCCAGTTCGAGCACGGAATATTTAGCTTCCAATGGAGACAAGCTACGCGAGATATACGTAATAGGCTGTCTTTCTTGCAAAAGGACGGGTACGATACCTGACATGGAGGCCTCAGTGTGAAGAATAAATTCCTGGTTAAAGTCAGCCATGGCCAATATGGGCGCACTCGCTAGGGTTTTCTTCAATACTTCAAAGCCGGTCGTGGAGATGGATCCCACTCGAATTTCCTTCCTCACTTCCGAAGATCATTTAAAGGTGCTGTTATTTGTGCAAAATTAGGAAGAAATTTAGGGAAGAAATTTTTCATCCCAGTGAAATAAGCAACGGCTTTTACATTTTTGGGCAACGGAAAAGAATAAGTAACCTTTGCCCGGATCTGATCAATACTAACAGTTTGATTACGAACAATGTCACCTAAGAATGAAATTTCAGGCTGAACAGATTGAACTTTTGAAGGTTTAACCAGAAACCAGGCCCCCCGCACCTGCTGAAGCGCCTCCCTAACGTGGCCTAGATGATCCTGATAGTTCTTACTGAATATCCCAAAATCATCAAGATAATGATAACCACAATCAAATTTTAGGTCGGAAAGAAATCCAGCCAATTTACTAGACAGCACAGCTGCCCCTGTAGACAATCTGGAGGGCGCTGTGCTGTGCAGTGACCGATCCACTGCAAAGACAATGACTGGCGTAGCTTCCACAGCTAACGGAATTTGATAGTAGACTTTATTTGAGTCAAAGGTAGTAAAGCCCACTGCTCCTTGGAACCATGGGAATCACGAGTGCAATCAGGAAGGGGTGTAGACTGAAGAACTATCTTCTTATTCAGGCCCGATGGTCTCACCCCGTCCATCGGCTAAGGCACCTAAAATATAGGCAAGGAGTCTATGTATTTGGATGGTCTAATAACTCCTCACGTAACGTCTCATTTATAGTCGCCTTTAAATGCCTCATCCCAGGTGAGAACAATCTTTACAGAGGATGTCTTACAGGAATATTGACCATTAATTCAATTTTATAACCTCGCCTAGTCCGTCAATAAGCACATACCCAAATTCTTCACATAAATCCACAATCTGTTCAAATGGCTCTGAGCACTATGGGACGTAACATCTGAGGTCATCAGTCCCCTAGAACTTAGAACTACTTAAACCTAACTAACCTAAGGACATCACACACATCCACGCCCGAGGCAGGATTCGAACCTGCGACCGTAGCTGTCGCGCGGTTCCAGACTGAAGCGCCTAGAACCGCTCGGCCGGCCCACAATCTGTTCCCTCTGTTCAGGTCGTATATATTCAAAATCATAAACCATAACATTGGTAGTGACTGAATTCATAACTCGGTTTTGACGCCCTGACCTTCCATTCACTGCATACTCACAAGTCTTAATGAGTTCCTGGTGTGCAAACTGAAAATGCAACTTTCTCAGAGTCCACTGAGGAGCTAACCCAACCTTACGGATGAAGTCAAAACCTGTAACGGCTGACACAGACAAATTAGGCGCCACCTTAAATGGTAAACTCCCCTTAAAATAACCAGTTCGGATATTAGCTTTAATACTTCCCAGAATCCGCATCTTTGCAGCCAGCTTGCAAGACTCACTCAACCCAGTTTCAGTCAGTTCAATCTGTTGAGATGTTTACTACATTTCCTTCTGTTCTCTTCACGTTTGTTTCTTGCATAAACTTCGCTGTTTTTTTTTAACCTGCCTGCCTTAGTACAGCCTTTCACAGTCCTCAGAAATCTTATTTCACGTGCTTGGTTGGCTTGGTTCAAATGGCTCTGAGCACTATGGGACTTAACTGCTGTGGTCATCAGTCCCCTAGAAGTTAGAACTACTTAAACCTAGCTAACCTAAGGACATCACACACATCCATGCCCGAGGCAGGATTCGAACCTGCGACCCTAGCGGTCGCGCGGTTCCGGACTGTAGCGCCTAGATCCGCTCGGCCACTTCGGCCGGCTCACGTGCTTGGATCTTACTCTCTTGTCATTTGTAAGTGACCCATTCCTCACTTCTGTTGAGCATCAAAGGGATAACTATTTCTTTATAAAGTTTTATAACGTATATCTCGTGTCTTGTTTCTGAAGTACCTGCTTTTTTCCTCATATGTTTTCATACTTAGCTATTTTCCTGTCTGTATCTTTGTCATTATCGTATGTGATATCATAGCCCAGATAACTGAAATGGCTGGCCTTCCTACTAATGTATTACTTGCCACAATTTTTGACATGGGGTTCCATCCTTCAAAAACCATTGTTTTCGTTTACTTTGTCGATACAATCACATAATAGTCTTCAGCTATTTTGCTTAGAAGGTAAATTTTTTCATGCAGGTCGTTCTCAAAATCTGTTAAAATTGTCACATCATGTGCATATAACACACAGTTCTGAGTAGTCTCTTTCTGTCAAATACCTGCATGAAACTTGGTTTTCCATTTAAGCAGTTAATCGTGTATTACCTCTGACAAAAAAGTGTATCACCCAGAAGAGGGCGAAACTCGCGGGTTGAGTAGGTATTTCATATTATTTTAGTGATTACAAAATCAAGTCAAATTTTCAAAGAGCTTAGCAGCCCCTGGGAAGGAGTATATCGGTTGTTCACGTGCTATTGCCGTGAGCCCCTAAGGCAAGTGGTTGAGGGACTGTGGTACAACGACGACAACATGTTGGAGGTCCACGTCATCATAGAACGTGGAGGTTAGGTCGGAGGCCTACACATTCTGTAAAGCAGGGTAGGCGGCATCTGCGGCATACAATGACTGTAGCGTGCTATGCTGGTCCAGACGTCATTGTTTCGGAAGTCGTCGTTTAGCACATATTGTTAAACATGGGGCTCCGCAGTTGACGACTCTTACGTGTTCGCCTATTTACCGAACGACATCGTGTGTCGACATGCTGCCGTCGAGATTCGACCGTGGATCAAAGGAAACGTGATCCCTGGTCGGATGAATCACGATTCTTTTTACAACATGTCGATAATGATGCCTGGATTCCAGTCGTCGAGGCGAACTGCTGCCAGAAACATGCAGGAGGGAGCAGTATTATGGTTTGGGCGACATTCACTTGGATTTTCGTGGGATCTGTGGTAGTAATGAAAGGCGCAATAACAGCTGTGGACTACGTGAAAATTCCTTCATGCTTGACGCCTTCCCCGTCGGCTATTGCATCTTCGAGCAGCAAATCTGTCCGTGTCACAAAGCCAGATTCGTGGTCTGAGGACCTTGATAGTGAATTGACGTTGATGGTTAAATGCATTTCAACTTGCAGAATTCTATATATACGAAGACAGTAACTTGTTCTCGAAAGAACAGTTACTGTTGATGACCGTGCAGCTTTTCCCTGGAATAAATGATGACTAACTGACAACCTCAGCTGCCGACAGGTGTTGTTGTTATACCTCGATGTGGACAGCTGACCTTCGTCTGTGCGAATGCGCAAAGGTTGCCCAAACTCTTACGGGAATCGCCAAAGCGTGCGCGAGTAATGAGTGGGTGGGCAAATGTCTATAAGGTACAATACATATGTGGAATTGTGGACAGTTGGGAATGTGAGTCTCACGGGAAGCGTGCAATGGATAAGTCCCTGCAGTAGCGCTATTCATCTGTGTCCTCGGTGGCTCAGATGGATAGAGCGTCTGCCATGTAAGCAGGAGATCCCGGGTTCGAGTCCCGGTCGGGGCACACATTTTCAGCTGTCCACATCGAGGTATAACAACAACACCTGTCGGCAGCTGAGGTTGTCAGTTAGTCATCATTTATTGCAGAATTCTGTTTACGACATTGCTGCTTGTCATTCAGATCTACAATGCACATTGCTACTTGGTTTGTAAGAATTAACAGAACCTCTGTTCCATTGTCGGCACTAGATATTCAGGTAACTTATATAAAGATTAGCTGGTTGGAGAGGAGAACGTATGGGTTTCTGCAAAAACTACTTACGAAACCCCTGCACGGACTGTTCTGTACCCCCAGCCACTTTTCTGAAATACTTCTTTACTCCATAAACCGGTTTTCGAACTTCTTCCGGCTCATCTTCAAATGGTGCACAGGAGGTTACACGATTATTGCTGTGCACCAACTGAAGATGAGCCTGGAAAAGTTCGAAAAGTGGTTTTTGGAGTATACAAGTATTTTCAAAAAGTGACTGGTAGCAGTTTTCTTTATTTATGACGAATGAACAGTTACGTGTTCTTAAACATCCGTAACTGTTCAAATGTTTGGTATCCAGTAGAAGCAATGACAGCACAAATGGTCACACACTTGTTTGACTAGCCACTAAGTGTCTCATACGCATAAATATCGGAACTGGCAGATATTTATAGACAGCATTATTAGAAAATATACTTAGAGATATCAAAAGACTGTTTTCTAGTCACATCGAGATCTAGGAATATCGCCCTTGTTTTCGCTCCAATGGATAGCAAGGATTTCAAATTAGGTTAACAATGTTCTGTCATCATCATCAGTTATCTACTATATTAGCAGGTCCTTTGCCTCTCCATTTTCTGCGATCCATTGCTTCCTTCTTAAGGCTGCTGTATGTTGTACCGTCCATCATGTCATCCAGTATCTGGAATCTCTTCCTTCCTCGCTTCCTTTTCCCTTCTACATAACCTTCTAAAACTGTTTTTATCAGTCCGTCATTCTTTCTTAATATATGCCCAATCCAATTTCTTTTTCTTCTCTTTATTACATCTAGTAACTGTCTTTTCTCTCCCACTCTTCTCAGTACTTCTTCATTTTTTACTCTGTCCATCCAACTTATTCTTTCCATCTTCCGCCGTGTCCAGATCTCAAAAGCCTCCAGCCTTTCTCTGTCTTTTTTCCTCATAGTCCATGTTTCAGCGCCATATAGAAGAACACTCCATACAAGACATTTTATGAGTCTCTTTCTGAGTTCTCTGTCCAGACCGCTGCAGAAGATTCTCCTTTTCTTATAAAACGCCTCTTTTGCCATTGCTATCCTTGTTTTAATTTCTGTGATGCACTTCCAGTCGGTGTCTATCCTGCTTCCAAGATACTTAAAATTTTGCACCTGTTCTAGTGTTTCTCCATTCAGCACAATTTTTATTTCCTTATTTCCTCCTATTGCCAATACTTTTGTTTTATTTGTGTTAATTTTCATTCCATATTTTTTTCCGTTAGTTGCAATGGTGTCCACCAAATCCTGTAATTCTTTTTCCCCTGTGGCTAGAAGGACCATGTCATCAGCAAATCTCAAGCACCCTACTCTTCTTCCTCCAATTTCTACTCCTTCGTCATCTATTGAGCATTAGTCAATCATATTTTCCAAGTACAGGTTGAAAAGAGTAGGTGATAAACAGCATCCTTGTCGTACTCTTTTCCCTAGTCTGATCCAGTTTGTACTTTCTCCTCTCACTTTAACTGAAACTTTTTGATTAAGGTATAATGAGTTTATAAGTCTTCTGGTTTTCCAGTCCACTCTCTTTTCCCTCGCCAGCTTGTCCCAAACCACATTGTCAAATGCCTTTTCTAAATCGATGAAGCACATATATATGTCTCTTCCTTTTTCAATAAACCTTTCTCCCAAGATTCTTAGGAGCCCTATTGCATCTCTGGTGCCCGTATTCCGTCTAAATCTGTACAGTTCTGTACTTTTCTGTACAGTGACATAAATATATGGCTCAATAAAAAATACTCTCTGCTACACAGTATACAGGTATTTTCAGAGACTGGATATGCATACAGATCTAAATATGGACTGCCTCACTGACGTAATGTTGACATAAATCACACAATTTGCCAAGATACTCAACAACTATAACTCCTGTTCGGAAGGATGACGGTTCAAATCTGCAGCCGACCATCCAAATTTAGGTTATCCGCGATTTCCCTAAACCGCTCCAGGCAAATGCCGAAATGATTCCTTTGAAATAGCATAGCCGATTTCACTCCCCATCCTTCAACATCTTTACCTACACGATTACTTTACTATTCGCAATTAAGTGTCTGGCAGAGTGTTCATCGAAACAGCTTTAAGCTACTTCTCTACCTTTCCACTCTCGGACAGCGCGCGGGAAAAACGAACACTTAAACCTTTCCGTTCGAGTTCTGATTTTTCTTATTTTATAATGATGATCATTTCTCCATATGTAGGTGGGCGCCAACAATACATTTTCACGCTCTCGGGAGAAGTTGGCAATTGAAATTTCATGGAAAGCTCCTGCCGCAGTGAAAACGCCTGTGTTCAATGACTGTCAGCCCAGTTTGTGTACCATATCCATGGCCCTCTCTCCCTTACTTCGCTATACTAAAAAAACAAGCTGCCCTTCTTTGATCTTTTTCGATGTCCTCCCTCAATCCTATGTCTTGAGGATCCCACACCGTATAGCAGTACTCCAGAAGAGGGCGGACAACCATAGTGTAAACAGTCTTTTTGATAGACCTGTGACATTTTCTAAGTGTTCTGCCAATAAATCTCAGCCTTTGGCTTGCTTTCCTCACAACATTATCTATGTGATCGTTCGAATTTAAGTTATTCGTAACTGTAATCAAAAAGTATTTAGTCGATTTTACAGCCTTTAGATTTGTGTGTTTTATCCTGTATCCTAAATTTCACGGTTTTCTTTTAGTACTCATGTGGATGACTTCACGTTTACCGAGCGAGGTGGCGCAGTGGTTAGTACACTGGACTCGCATTCGGGAGGACGACGATTCAGTCCCGCGTCCGGCCATCCTGATTTAGGTTCTCCGTGATTTCTCTAAATCGCTTCAGGCAAATGCCGTGATGGTTCCTTTGAAATGGCACGGCCGACTTCCTTCCCCATCCTTTCCCTAATCCGATGCGACCGATGACCTTGCTGTTTGCTCTCCTCCCACGACATCAGCAACTTAACGTTTTTCATGATTTAGAGTCAACTGCCACCTTTTGCGCTATACAGATATCTCGTCTAAATCATTTTGCAATTCTTTTCGATCATCTGATGCCTTTA
This sequence comes from Schistocerca serialis cubense, assembly GCF_023864345.2. Taxonomy (NCBI): domain Eukaryota; kingdom Metazoa; phylum Arthropoda; class Insecta; order Orthoptera; family Acrididae; genus Schistocerca; species Schistocerca serialis. The sequence goes on along the minus strand of NC_064641.1, from coordinate 189,462,562 downwards.
CATGACGGTAAATGACATCATCATCTGCAAACAATCGAGGATGGCGGCTCCGATAGCCTCCTAAATCGTTAATGTAGATCAGGAACAACTCAAGGCCTATAACACTTACTTGGGGAACGCCAGATATTACTTATGTTTCACTGAGTGACTTTCCGTCAGTTATTACGAACTGTGACCTTTCTGACAGGAAACTACGAATCGAATCACACAACTAAGACGATACTCCTTAGGCACACAACTTAATTTGAAGTCGCTTGTGAGGAATGGTATCAAAAGCCTTCCGGAAATCTAAAAATATGCGATCAGTTTGACGTTCCCTGTCGATAGCACTCATTACTGCGTGAGACTAAAGAGCTATTGTGTCTCACAATAACGATATTTTCCGAATCCGTGTTGGATACCAGTCAATAAAGCATTTCCTTCGAGGTGATTCATGATGTTTGAGCATAGGATACGTTCCAAAATCCTCCTTAATAACAATCTCATGACCTCGTTGTTGAATCCTAATCTGCCTCCCTTTCTTCAACAACTTCTCTTTCTGTTAGTTGCGTTTTGTGTCACATCCAGATAATGACACTGATATCAGCGTTGTCGAGTCAGAGAGGTTGCGGGGCACGGCGGCTCAGTATAAGCGGCGCCTCCGGGAATCACCTGGTAGAGAGCCTGTATACAGAGAGAGTGGCCATAGGTGAAGTTGCCCGTGATTGGTTGATTAGCTAAGACGCCATTTTTCTGCCAAACGTCTCTCGCGCTTCCTATGTTTGCCGTGCTTTTGAGCTGAATTGAAGTTCAGAGGACTTTTGGAAACGATTAAAATGTATTTGAATTATTGAGAGACTCGTTATGCGTTGTGCATGCATGTTCGATTTAGTTGTATATCGTTTATTAAGCTCTTATTTCCTTAACAGTTCGTGCGTACTGGCAGCATCACAAGCTTTTCGGAAGCCAATATCTGACAGTCCTTGCTGGAAACGGAAAGTTCCTGTAATTGTTGTGCCATGCTTATTCGACTTTATAGCGTCAAACTTTATTTCGTTCCGAATCAGAACACCAGGCATTATTTTGATTTCAGTATTATTGCCTGACTGTTGACCCAGGCAAGTTGTAAGCACGTTTTCCGCAGTTGTCGTGGTTGCTGAAACATTATTCGTAGTAAATAATGGTAGGTACTCTTGAAGATAGGTTTTAATAGGCCTACTTAGTGTGGGGTAGAAGGGATACGTTAGTTTTCTTGTTATATTTGGTCGTTATTACAGTAGCCTACATTTAACATTACCTAATTTTTGTAATCTTTCGTTTGTTATCTACGAGAGGTATTCAGTATATATATATTATGAAAGAGTGGGAAGTAACACTAAGGAAACAAAGCTTTTGGAAGCCAATTGAACTAGGAAGAGGTAAAGGAAAATTGAACATCCCTTATTTAGCGTTTGCAGATGACTTGGCAATTATAACTGACAGTGAAGAAACAGCAGTAAAACAAATTGAGACACTTAAAGAATGTGCTGAGAAGGTTGGCCTGCAAATCTCCTTTGAGAAGACAGAATTCATCTGCTCAAAATTAGATATTTCGAAACTAAAAACAAAGTATGGTGAAATAACTAGAGTCAAGCACTTTAAGTATCTCGGTGAAGTTATTGAACCAACAGGACTTGAGAAAATAGCACAAAAAAACCGATTACAGAAAATCAAGAAAGTATTCGGACTTATTCAAAATATATATAACAAGAAATGTCTATCAAAAGGCACTAAAATTAGACACTACAACACAGTCATCAAACCAACAGTCACATATGCAAGTGAAACACTCTCCCTGAATAGAAAATTAGATTTACACGAAATTAAGAAAGTAGAGAGAAAAATTATTAGAAAAATCCTAGGACCACGATACACACAAGATGGATACAGGCTGCAGACTACCGAGACAACCGAAAAAATATCAAACATCGAGGCAGATATCAGGAAGAGGCGGATGAAGTTTTATGGACATATAGACAGATTACCTGGAAACAGGTTAACTAAACGTCTATTGGACTATATGACATCACTTAAGGCAACAATACCCTGGGTAACTGAAGTTAAGAAGGATTTGAAAAAGGCAAAAATTGACATAACAAACACATCAGACCGGGATACATTCAGAAGAAAAATCGACAAGTGGAAGTTTACTCCAGAGACGGAATCTAAACCTTTCCGACCAAAGTGGACCGAAGAAAGGAAGAAGGCCTTTGGGGAGGCAATGAAGAAATACTGGGGAAATAAGAAGAACATTAAGAAATGTTAATCACCTGCTTATCGTTCTCCCATGGGGACATTCGCTAATAATAATAATAATAATAATAATAATATATATATATATGGAACAAAGTCGTAAGCAGTTGTTTACTTGTGACATGCAAAAAGTTCGAAGACGTGACAAGAAGTACTAATACGTCTCACACTTTTTGCATGTCACAAGTAAACAACTGCTCACGACTTTCTTTCATCTGACGTAAGACAGGTACGTTAAATCTTTAGCGTTATGTTTTTCCGATACAAAACAAATGCTACACACTATATTTTTTTATTTACGTTACTTTCATTGCAATATGTCTAATAAACAAACTTTAAAGGAGATAAATGCAAGTAACGAATAATTTTTACAGCCATTGTACGTAGTCGGCTACTACGAGTATATTATACCTGTAAAGAAAGGCATTTAACAAATGATTTCGCCATATTGTCTTGTGCTTTTGATTCGGTGAGTGTGTACTCCACTACTCCACTACTGGCCATTCAAAAGTCCCGCTCGCAGCTTGGCAGAAAAATGGCCGCCGTATCGTCCGGTTGGCCACTCTCTCCCTATATAGTCTCTGTATCACCTGGTACCGCCACCTAGAGGCTTTTGAGAGCATCGGCCGGAAGCTCCTGTCACAGCTTTCGCCGAGTGAAGGGTGTATACTTCTCCCTCGTCACACGCTGTTGGAACCTGCCTGCCTGCTCCTGGATTGGACTACGGGTTGCTCTACGGACTGTACTGTGCTGATAACGGCTTTGTCAACACATACGAACCTCGTGGTATAATTCTTCCACCATCATGTTTGCTCGCTCACTGTGGCCATCTCGTTCTTGCTTTTGTTAATAAAAGCTGTGCATGCTGGTACACAGGAATAAAACAAGCGTATACAAAATAGTGCTCGGACTGTATGCATAGCCAACAAAATAAAGTCGTAGAATGTTGTTATACACCGAACTGTACTGCTTCGCGCATTGAAGGCCTTTGCCAAGAGCTTTGCACGGATGCGTGCATTCTTCCATAAGTGGACAGTAAACGGCGATAAGTTGTGGGTTATTCAATGATGCGCTTTCTTATCGTTTTAACATTTGCCGGTCCAATCAAGTATATGAGGGGGACGATAAACCTCATAAGGAAACGCTCATCGGCCCGTAGCCATATATTATTCGACTGTAAAATTCTGGTTTATAGCTCTAACCACGAAAGAATCTGTGAAAAAAAAAAAACACTTTCCTATGAGGCTCGAAAATTATACTTCTAATTGCCAGGGGTCATAGGCCCCACGTTTATGTCTTCGTTAATTGCCACGGTAGCAGTTCTTTTAACTTGCCCATTGGTTGTGTGTACCGTGTTCGTTAGAGGAGCAAAATACACTCCTGGAAATGGAAAAAAGAACACATTAACACCGGTGTGTCAGACCCACCATACTTGCTCCGTACACTGCGAGAGGGCTGTACAAGCAATGATCACACGCACGACACAGCGGACACACCAGGAACCGCGGTGTTGGCCGTCGAATGGCGCTAGCTGCGCAGCATTTGTGCACCGCCGCCGTCAGTGTCAGCCAGTTTGCCGTGGCATACGGAGCTCCATCGCAGTCTTTAACACTGGTAGCATGCCGCGACAGCGTGGACGTGAACCGTATGTGCAGTTGACGGACTTTGAGCGAGGGCGTATAGTGGGCATGCGGGAGGCCGGGTGGACGTACCGCCGAATTGCTCAACACGTGGGGCGTGAGGTCTCCACAGTGCATCGATGTGGTCGCCAGTGGTCGGCGGAAGGTGCACGTGCCCGTCGACCTGGGACCGGACCGCAGCGACGCACGGATGCACGCCAAGACCGTAGGATCCTACGCAGTGCCGTAAGGGACCGCACCGCCACTTCCCAGCAAATTAGGGACACTGTTGCTCCTGGGGTATCGGCGAGGACCATTCGCAACCGTCTCCATGAAGCTGGGCTACGGTCCCGCACACCTTTAGGCCGTCTTCCGCTCACGCCCCAACATCGTGCAGCCCGCCTCCAGTGGTGTCGCGACAGGCGTGAATGGAGGGACGAATGGAGACGTGTCGTCTTCAGCGATGAGAGTCGCTTCTGCCTTGGTGCCAATGACGGTCGTATGCGTGTTTGGCGCCGTGCAGGTGAGCGCCACAATCAGGACTGCATACGACCGAGGCACACAGGGCCAACACCCGGCATCATGGTGTGGGGAGCGATCTCCTACACTGGCCGTACACCACTGGTGATCGTCGAGGGGACACTGAATAGTGCACGGTACATCCAAACCGTCATCGAACCCATCGTTCTACCATTCCTAGACCTGCAAGGGAACTTGCTGTTCCAACAGGACAATGCACGTCCGCATGTATCCCGTGCCACTCAACGTGCTCTAGAAGGTGTAAGTCAACTACCCTGGCCAGCAAGATCTCCGGATCTGTCCCCCATTGAGCATGTTTGGGACTGGATGAAGCGTCGTCTCACGCGGTCTGCACGTCCAGCACGAACGCTGGTCCAACTGAGGCGCCAGGTGGAAATGGCATGGCAAGCCGTTCCACAGGACTACATCCAGCATCTCTACGATCGTCTCCATGGTAGAATAGCAGCCTGCATTGCTGCGAAAGGTGGATATACACTGTACTAGTGCCGACATTGTGCATGCTCTGTTGCCTGTGTCTATGTGCCTGTGGTTCTGTCAGTGTGATCATGTGATGTATCTGACTCCAGGAATGTGCCAATAAAGTTTCCCCTTCCTGGGACAATGAATTCACGGTGTTCTTATTTCAATTTCCAGGAGTGTATATTCTGTACTTAGCGGTCCTGTACAGTGAGTGGATTTCTTACTGCGACACAGTCATAATATGGTTGAAATACAGGGTGTTTATAAATTAATATCGGGGTATTAACGCTTTATAATATTTATTACATTAAACTTAGTTATAAATGATATGTCAAATGAAAGAGCAACTCAAACAGTTTTACCAAGAACCTTATAAATGTTCAATGTGAGCACCATTTGTCACACGGCAAACATAAAGTCTATAGCCCAAGCGCTGGATAGGCCGCAAGGGGCCCAATGACAGGGCTTGCTTTGCATGGCCTCCACGTTCACCCGACCTAACGCCATGCGATTTTTTCCTTTGCGGCTTCATCAAGGATCGTGTGTACGTGCCTCCGCTTCCAGCAGACGTCCCTGAGTGCCGTGTGACAAATGGTGCTCACAATGAACATTTATGAGGTTCTTGGTAAAACTGAGTTGCTCTTTCATTTAACATATCATTTATGACTGTAAGTTTAATGTAATAAATATTATGAAGCGTTAAAACTCCGATATTCATTTATAAACACCCTGTATATCAAATTCGTTGTGAGTCAAGTTCAAGTCTAATCATAAAGGCCGCGCAGGGTAGCCACGCGGTCAAGGCGGCTTGTAACGGTCCGCGCGGCTTCTTACGTCGAAGGTTCGAGTCCTCCCTCGGGCATGGGTGTGTGTGTTGTTGTCCTTAGTGTAATTTAGTTTAAGTTGGATTAAGCAGCATGTAAGCCTAGGGACCGATGACCTAAGCAGTTTGGTCCCCTAGTACCTTACCACAAATTTCCAAAAAATGAAATTAATGGTAATCGGATGAGGACCTTACTTTTACACATATTCATTTTGTTTGACTATAGCGGTCGTCGGAAAATGCTTACGCATATGTTGCTTATTATCTCTGTCGGCTTCGATTCTTTAGTAATTGTCAGTAGCCTGTAATCTTTCCTTGCCCGATGGCTGCACCAGAACGAAATATGGGTGATTGTTAGTAAGTTACGTCAGTTACTGTGGCCTTAAACGTGCCCTAAATAAAAAGGAATAATGGAAAATCGAGGATTATTCTTGCGACAGTTATCTTCCACTTTTCAAACGCCTGTCTGGAAACATAAAGCACGCCACTGAGTCGTAATCGTTACTTAAAGAGAACGCTTTCTTATGACCCAGTTCATCAGCAACTCGAAATGAATTTTTTCTCGGCTACTCATTTCGTGCAACATCTGAGTGCTCCCAAAAGGGAAACGTCAAGTACACTAGCTGGTACGAGGGTGAGTCAAATGAAATCCTTAACTTTTTTAAATATTATTTATTGTGCAGAAGTGGCACAAAGCTGTATCACTTATCAACATAATCTCCGCCACGCTCAATGCAAGTCCTCCAGCTCTTACAAAGTGCGTAAATTCCTTAAGAAAAAAATTCTTTTGGTAGGCCGCGCAACCACTCATGCACCGCGTGGTGTACCTCTTCCTCAGAACGGAACTTCTTTCCTCCCATTGCGTCTTAGAGCGGTCCAAACATATGGAAACCAGTTGGAGCAAGGTCAGGTGAGTATGGTGGATGAGGAAGACACTCAAAATGCAGGTTTGTAATTGTTGCAACTGTTGTACGGGCAGTGTGGGGCCTTGTATTGTCATGTTGCAAAAGAACACCTGCTGACAGCAATCCACGTCGCTTTGATTTGATTGCAGGCCGCAAATGATTTTTTAGGAGATCTGTGTATGATGCACTGGTGACAGTGGTCCCTCTTGGCATCTAATGCTCCAAAATGACGCCTTTTTCGTCCCAAAAGGGAGTCAGCATAACCTTCCCTGCTGATGGTTCTGTTCGAAACTTCTTTGGTTTTGGTGATGAGGAATGGCGCCATTCCTTGCTCACTCTCTTCGTTTCCGGTTGGTGGAAGTGAACCTAGGTTTCGTCCCCAGTAACGATTATTACAAGGAAGTCATCACCTTCTCTTTCAAAGCGCCGAAGAAGTTCTTCACAAGCATCAACACGTCGCTCTCTCATTACAGGAGTCAGATGCCGTGCCACCCATCTAACAGATACTTTGTGGAACTGTAGCACATAATGCATAATGTGGTGTGCTGAGCTATGCCTAATCTGTAAACACGCTGCAATGTCATTCAGTGTCACTCGGCGGTTTTCCTTCACTATGGCTTCAACTGCTGCAAAGTTCTGTGGAGTCACAACTCGTTGTGCCTGACCTGGACGAGGAGCATCTTCCACTGAAGTCACACCTGCATCACCGTACTGAACCTTCATTCGTCGATGAATTTCAATAGGTTTCACACCTTCACTACGCAAAAACTGAATAACAGAACGTAGTTCTTCCCTGGTGCAAGTCGCAAGTGGGGCGGCCATCTTTATACTGATACTGCGACGGTGTGTGTGCATCTGTACTATGCTGCCACCTACAGGCCATTCTGCACGCTGTTCGTAGCACGCTTACCAACTTACAGGATAACGGCGCGAAATTTCGATTTGTTATTACAAATTTATGGTTTTCATTTGACTCACCCTCGTAAAAAGTATCTGGAGACCTATCAGTGAGGGCTTGAATTTTTATGGGGACCCTTTCAATAAGGTGTCTGAATGTTTGTCAAGGAATGGCAGACCATTCTTCCTTAAAAGTCAAAACCAGAGAGGATAAAGAGGAGTGTGGAGCGAAGTCGACGTTCTAACTCGTCCCACAGTTCTGCCATTAGGTTCAGGTTAGGACTCAGGGCAGGCGACTCCATTTCAGGATTGTTATTGTTCACAGACCATTGATTCTTCTTTATGACGGGATGCACTGTCCTACTAATACAATCAACGTACTGAACTGTTCCTCTACTGCACGCAGTTCACAATAGAGTAAAAAGTGTTCATATCCTTCTGTATTCAGCGTTTTCTTCTTAAGCGCAGTAAGGGAGTCACATCCTAACTACTAAATACACTCCTTTACCATAACACCACCTTCTCCTCACTTCACTGTTGCAGTTACAATGGCAGGTAACGCTATGCATGCATTCGCCAAACCCAAACCCTTCCATCGGACTGCCACACTGCCACAGGGGATCATTCAGGATCACTCGTTTCCAGTCATTCACTATCCAGTGCCACCTCAAGCGTCGCTTAGCAGTGGCTGCAGAAATGTGTGGCTTGTGAGGAGCTACTCGACTACTGTACACCATCTTTTTAACTCTTTACGCACATTCATTGTGCTAGCAGGACTGCTGGCAACATTTCTGTAAGATGGCAAGAATTATGCCCCTTACATGAAGTCATTAAAGATCACCTAACTCACGTTGAGCGAACAGTAGGGCTGAACAAAAATGACTGACAAGTCACAATGCATCTTGTAGAGGGTATAGTATGGTCATATTGGAATAATTGTCAGGTGATGGTTTTAAAGTAATTCACACGACATGAAAACTTTGTGGAAACACATCGATTTACTGGAGGCTAGTTTACCCTAGGGAAGTATTCAGAGTTGACCGTAGCCGACTGGGGAGCGGCGAAGGGAAGCGACAATAGGCAGCTTAGGGCAGCTCAAGCTCTGAGAAAGCGTTAACGGGGTGCGGCCTCCAGCTGCCTTAAGATGAGTGACAGTGAGTGGTTGGTTGACCCCATGCTGGTGTACTGGGAAGCAGACGGAGAACTTGGATGCCTGTTGATAAATATCCGTCGTCCCATTTTCAGTGAAACATGCGGGAAAGCCGCGCAAAGCTACAGTGGAGCAGTCAACAGAGGGCAAAATATGCGTGTTCGTGACTATAGCAACTTCACGCTGAATTCACGGTCTGCAGAGTCTGAAGTAAATCAGGTGAAGAGCGACAGAATGAACTACGATGGGAACGTAGGACCGAGGAATTTGAAGTACTCTCCTGGGAGTCAGAATTCCGGAAAAATTGGTGTTTTGTGCAGACGCTAACCTTGATGGGTGGCCTAGAAGGAGCTAAATAGCAGAAGTTGAGAGGAAGGAAAATTTTGTGGGAATTTGTTCACTTCCCATAGCAGGCATTGGTCGGCGCTGGGAACCGATGCATAATTAACATGGCTTGCACTGCAATTGGCGTAAGTAATTTTGCTGGAGGGGAAACTGAGGCGAAGAGCGGACTGGGAGAAGTGTCCATAGTGGTCTTCCGTTCCCAGCTTGCCTAGAGTGCGGACGTGGCGTTCTTTACTCAGCTTGCCTGAGAAAGAGTGAGCATCTCTGCAGTTTAGGACTTACAAATGGAACGATTGAGCTTAGAGATAGAAAGCTTTGGTTCAGCTATGTACTGAGCAAGATAGCTAGGAATGAATAGACGAGCGCAGCCTTGCAGCACCACAAGGCCAGCCGACGTCATCACAACGACGACGCCCCGCCGTGCTGAATTCGGTGATATTGCACCCGCTCCGGCTCGAATTAGGCCACTAATTAATTTGTTGGATCACGTCGGCAAAGTTTCCACGAGGGTTTCATGGGCCATGTATTGGGGAATTCTTCTCGCACTTCCCATTACGCCTGAGTCAGTCGATAGGAATTAATTTTGATTTATCGCGCTTTACTCCACGTAAACGCAATTTATGTAACGTGATGATTGAAGGTCGGGAGTTAAAATAAATTTGTGCTAATCGACTGCATCTGTTTTCAATCAAGTAGTTGAAATCCAAAGTCACTTTCTTAATTAATTTTATGTTCAACATTTGCATCTGGTGTTCAATAGCTGAATATAACATCAATGTGCACCCCTTTTTAATTAAAAGTGATCAATTCTGAATCAACTAATGTCAACACTGCCAGCGCAGTTCAATCAGGAGTCATAGGACCTTATTACTTTCTTTGTGTTATCCGATATTGCGGCAATTTTGCGCTTTCTGTTGATCTGTTAGTCAATTAGCTGGGGTGAACACACGACAAAAGCAGATAAGTGACAGGAGGGTGTTATATTTTGGACTGAGCCCTTCCACTGATCACATGCAATTTTTAACAACCATCGTGCGCAGACCTCGACAGTCCTTGTCCGTGAGTAAATCCTGTGTGAGGTCTCCCTGGCTTTGGTTCAGCTGTGGTTGTTGCAGCGCGTTTCCACTGCACAAATATGTCACCAACAGTTGACTTGAACTACTTAAGCAGGGTTGAAACATGTGTGTTGGGCTTGATACTCACGTGACATCCAGTGATTATCCCACATTCAAAGTCACTGAACCCTCTTGACTAACCCATTCCGCTGTAACAGTTTCTCTAGTGATAAGACAGTACTCCCCGCTTCCTTCTACACTGGCGGATCCGCCTTTCTTGAAATCTAGTGGTCAATTCCGTATTACACAGGGGTGTCCTGATACTTTTGATCAGGTAGTGTAAACCAGTAAACATTCTCCCATGTTTTAGTATAAAACAGCTCAAATGCCGGACTTGAACCAAGCAAATAAACGCGAAAAAGTTTAGAAATGGTCTGCAATTATTTTTAAAGTTCGCTAAAAGCTGCCATGTGTTATCGTCATGCGACATTGGATGATCATACCCTGGTAATTTGCGCTCCTTTTTAAGCAGAAGCTAGGTTTTAAAGTGTCTCAGTGCTTATGACGTCTTCTTAATTACAGTTTGTGTCGTACAATGATATAATTTTGCATATATATTCAGTGGTATGTGGGGATACTGTCTGCAAAGTGTGTTCCGAAGATTTAATAAAACTCCGTCCTAACAGGCCATAAGGCCCAACGCTACCGACCGGCCGCCGTGTCATCCTCACCCACAGGCGTCACTGGATGCGGATATGGAGGGGCATGTGCTCAGCACACCGCTCTCCCGGCCCTATGTCAGTTTCCCAGACCGGAGCTACCCAGTTTGCCTCACAAGGGCTGAGTGCACCCCGCTTGCCAACAGCGCTCGGCAGACCGGGTGGTCACCCATCCAAGAGCTAACCTAGCTTGACAGCGCTAATTTCGGTGATCTGACGGAAACCGGTGTTACCACTGCGGCAAGGCCGTTGGCAATATATTTAATACTCAAGAAATAATACATTAAAACGTCATGACTGACGCTGAAACACTATTGCACGAACAGCTGAAACGTAGTACGCGATAAACTTTTCTCCATTCATCATTTTGTGGAGGGTGCCAGAGAGAAGAAGTTTGGTAAAGGTTTGAAATTGTTTACGAGGGAGTGCTGGAAAACAATTCCTCTGATTTTTGTTTATTCTGTTCTCTAAATCTCCTGGGGTATTACATGCCATCCATATTATTCATATTATTCTCGCGACTCTCCCGCTTCGATGACCCAAGTTGCAACCATCTGCTGTAACAGGTTTGCGAATTGTTGCGTGTAACATTGTGGTGTGTTATATACCTGTCCCGGCGCGTGAGAAAAAACGAAGAGTTCGTGCACACATGGAGCACCCTTTCCTTGAGCAAAACAATGCGACCACACACGAGCGCTGCGACATCTGCAATTCAGCGTCTTCGGTTCACTGTCATCAGTGATTCTCCGTACAGTTCCGCCTTGGTCACATTCGATTTTCATCTGTTTCCAGAATTTAAAGAACATTTTCGTGGACTTCACTTTGCCAACGGTGAAGCGGTGTAGGCAGAGGTGAGGTTCTGGCTCCAATGTCAAACACTCTACTGTGACGGTATCAACGAACTAGTCTCTTGCTCGGAGAAATGTGTTAGTCTGACTATGTTGAGATATAAATGCACTACTGGCCATTAAAATTGCTACACCACGAAGATGGGGTGCTACAGACGCGAAATTTAACCGACAGGAAGAAGATGCTGTGATATGCAAATAATTAGCTTTTCAGAGCATTAACACAAGGTTGGCGCTGGTGGCGACACCTACAACGTGCTGACACAAGTTTTCAACCGATTTCTCATTCACAAACAGCAGTTTACCGACGTTGCCTGGTGAAACGTTGTTTTGATGCCTCGAGTAAGGAGGAGAATGCGTACCATCACGTTTCCGACTTTGATAAAGGTCGGATTGTAGCCTATCGCGATTGCGGTTTATCGTATCGCGACACTGTTGCTCGCGTTGGTCGAGATCCAACGACTGTTAGCAGAATATGGAATCGGTGGGTTCAGGAGGGTAATACGGAACGCCGTGCTGGATCCCAACGGCAGTCGAGATGGCAGGCATCTTATCCGCATGGCTGTAACGGATCGTGCAGCCACGTCTCGATCCCTAAGTCAACAGATGGGGACGCTTGGAAGACAACAACCATCTGCGCGAACAGTTAAAAAAAATGGTTCAAATGGCTCTGAGCACTATGGAACTCAACATCTGTGGTCATAAGTCCCCTAGAACTTAGAACTACTTAAAACTAACTAACCTAAGGACATGACACACATCAATGCCCGTGGGAGGATTCGAACCTGCAACCGTAGCAGTCGCGCGGTTCCTGACTGAGCGCCTAGAACCGCTAGACCACCGCGGCCGGCGCGAACAGTTCAACGACGTTTGCAGCAGCATGGACTATCAGCTCGGAGACCATGGCTGCTGTTTCCCCTGACGCTGCATCACATCAGGAGCGCCTGCGATGGTGTACTCAACGACGAATCTGGGTGCATGAATGGCAAAACTAATTTTTTCGGATGAAACCAGGTTCTGTTTACAGTATCATGATGGTCGCATCCGTGTTTGGCGACATCGCGGTGAACGCACATTGGAAGCGTGTATTCGTCATCGCCATACTGGCGTATGACCTGGCGTGATGGTATGGAGTGCCATTGGTTACACGTCTCGGTCACCTCTTGTTCGCATTGACGGCACTTTGAACAGTGGACGTTACATTTCAGATGTGTTACGACCGTGGCTCTACCCTTCATTCGATCCCTGCGAAACCCTACATTTCAGCAGGATAATGCACGACCGCATGTTGCAGGTCCTGTACGGGCGTCTCTGGATACAGACTCGCCAGCACATTCTCCAGATCTCTCACCAATTGAAAACGTCTGGTGAATGGTGGCCGAGCAACTGGCTCGTCACAATACGCCAGTCACTACTCTTGATGAACTGTAGTATCGTGTTGAAGCTGCATAGGCAGCTGTACCTGTGAACGCCATCCAAGCTCTGTTTGACTCAATGCCCAAGCGTATCAAGGCCGTTATTAGGGCCAGAGGTGGTTGTTCTGGGTACTGATTTCTCAGGATCTATGCACCCGAATTGCGTGAAAATGTAATCACATGTCAGTTCTAGTATAATATATTTGCCCCATGAACACCCGTTTATCATCTGCATTTCTTCTTGGTGTAGCAATTTTAAAGGCCAGTAGTGTATGTAGACAAGAAGAATAAAGATGTAGAGTTTTACTAAGGTTTGTTTCATTTTAAAATCATTAATAGTTTCCACAGAAAAACTTCGCAGGCATTACCTTTATACATGAAATACTGAAAATTAAATTTTTGTTGCCCCTGGAAGCCATTAGGTAGGCCATAAACCGGGTTATTCGTTTGGTTTTATACAGGGTGGTCGGCAACAGTCTGAGGAACTTGTAAGGGTGTTGCAGGGTAGGTTGTGCTGAGACATAATTCTTAAGAAAAAAATCTATACGTTGCGCCGTTTCCAATTTAATTACCATGGTAGTCATCCACTCAGGCAGTTGCACACACAAATTCAAGCGGCCCACCAGAGAAGGCGTCCCCAAACGTGTTCATCGTTTGGTTTCCTAAAATCGAAAAAGAGAGCTATGCAAAAATTGGTCATGGGACGATAGTAAGGATCGAACCCGATCCAAAGGCTGAGCAGTCTCGTGCGCTATCATCTACGCTACGAGATCAACTGACAGGAATTGTATCTGGGGGGCCACTCGAATTTGTGCGCGCAACGTCCTGATTGCCCAACTTCAGTGCTAATTAACTTGGAATCAGCGCAACGTATCGACTTTTTTTCTGTACAATTGTTTCTCGGCACAGCCTAACCTGCAATACCCTTACAAGCATTTCAGACTGTCTCTGACCTCCCTGCAGATAACGAGTGGCGAGAAGAAAAGCGACGATACAGACGCTGCATCCTGCTCCCATCCGAAGATCGTCGTTTACGGACTGTACATGTGTAAAGACAGTAACTAATGTAGTCGTAATGGCGCGTTTCCATCACGTGAGCTTCCGCAATCACATGCGCAGAATAGACGTTATAGACTCATGAACGTATATGTGTGAGACTGTGCCACAAGGTAATTTAAATCAGATGTTTACGTCGCGTTAGTAGCCCCTTGATCGGATAGTCACCATGTAAGTGCAACAGACTGAGTAGTGAAACACTGGTATCAACACTGTACTCGCATTTCACAGACGATCACAGAATTTGTAATGAGTTATAGCCTGCACATACCGCAGAAGCAAAGGCGGAAGTGCCTTCGGATCAAAACAAAATTTCGATGTAGACCTCCACGCCCGGTATGTCACAGGTCAGCCGGCTCGTCTGAAATCAAAATTGAGTTGACGTTAGCGAAGTATATAAGATTCGTTACGAATTGCACCTCGCTTAAGTTATTTGGACCATAGGAAACAAAATGGCAGCCATTTGAAGAAAAGGTGTTTCTTCATTGATTTTTCGACTACGTCTGTCAAGTAAAAATATTTATAGTTGATGGATCGGAATAAAAGTGGTACAACTCCTAGACAATTTAGTTAGCTTCGTCGGAAACAAAGAATCATGCCAATCGTTTCAGTAGATTTGAAGTTACCATGTTGTTGTTGTGGTCTTCAGTCCCGAGACTGGTTTGATGCAGCTCTCCATGCTACTCTATCCTGTGCAAGCTTCTTCATCTCCCAGTACCTACAACAACCTACATCCTTCTGAATCTGCTTAGTGTATTCATCTCTTGGTCTCCCTCTACGATTTTTACCCTCCACGCTGCCCTCCAATACTAAATTGGTGCTCCCTTGATGCCTCAGAACATGTCCTACCATACCACGCGATAAAAAAAAGTCATTTCGAGAACAACGCGTTTGAAGTTTTGACTAGATATAAATCCAATATTATGCAACATACGTTCAATCTGCTATTCCGGGTCCATAAACTAGTCCTTCCTCTTTCTCATAGAGGGTGTTCTGCTCGATCTGGACCATCCTGCGCTGCTCCAGAGCCTCTCGTACGGCCGGTGACAAAGGGTTTTCGGCCGCTTGAATCCGGTGGTCATCCGAATGCTTGGCGAACTGCGTCGAATAGAGTCCTAGGGTGACGTCCATCGTTTTCATAGTCTTCAGAATTGCTGAACACCCTTCGTTGGAGCTGCTCACTGCCAGGAAAGTCGCAGTCTCCACAGTCTTCGCACCAGAATGCAAATCCTTGGGAGCTAACTTCCAAACACACGCGTTCAAACTTTCACTTGAATTTTATGTGTTTCCTCCGAAGCACTGGTACAATAACTCGTCCTCCGAAAGAAAAAAAAACTGGTGCGTGAAAAAGGCCGATTTCAGGCAGGTGCATTTTTTTGTTCAACAGCGAATAACAAACATTTCCGTTCCGTATTTCGAAACACCGTTTCAAGGGTGGCTTCTAAACACTTTTATGGCTCCAAAAATGCAGTTTAAAAAAATCTATTTTTTGAACCAAAAGAAAGTGTGAGTACATCTCAAAACAGATCAGTGTATTTATCTTTTTACCCACACCGGCGCAGCGGAACTAGACTCGGAGATAGTCGGTGTGTATTCTGGTGGTGGAAGAGCTTTTCGCCGCCGTTATTTGGTTGGTAAGGCGAGTAGAGCGAGTGGCGTAAAATTCCTGATCACAACACTCGTGTCAGTGTCCTTGTTTAAGTTCCAAACCTCTCCACCAGTGTCTCATGGAGTGAGGGCATGTGATGGTGATCCATCAGATGGGAACATTGAGGTCAGCAACTTCTTGGTGCTATCCGACAGGAGTAGGCCATGTGCCGGTACCGAGTTTCATCTTCTCATGACTCTCATGATCATTCAACACATAGATGACACCACACCATGCATGCAGTCGTTACAGTCAACTACTCTCAACATTTACACTTACGAGACAAGTCTAATGCACCATGTGGAGCAATGTCATTGTACACAGTGTAAGAAAACTCTCTCAGATTATGCACGGTCGCAAGTTCGAATCCTGCCTCGGGGATGGATGTGTGTGATGTCCTTAGGTTAGTTAGGTTTAAGTAGTTCTAAGTTCTAGGGGGCTGATAATCTCAGATGTTAAGTCCTATAGTGCTTAGAGCCATTTGAACCATTTTTGACAGCTATCATGATATGTAACAGAACAACGTCATCAGAAATTTTGAGATTTTTACTTTGTACGAAACATCAAAACACATTCATGTATTTCATCTGTCAATTCAATCACGATTTATCACCGATATTTATGTAGACGTGCATTATCATCTCATCTCAGTATTTTAATTTGTTAAGAAATAAGTTGGTACACATAATGGTACTAAATTATCTCTACATATGACAAAATCTGCGCCGGTCGGAGTGGTCGTGCGGTTCTAGGCTCTACAGTCTGGAGCCGAGCGACCACTACGGTCGCAGGTTCGAATCCTGCCTCGGGCATGGATGTGTGTGATGTTAGTTAGGTTTAATTCGTTCTAAGTTCTAGGCGATTGATGACCTCAGAAGTTAAGTCGCATAGTGCTCAGAGCCATTTGAACCATTTGAACAAAATCTGCAAATAATTCCATAGTAGCTGTTTAAAATGTATGTATGAATTACCCTGTTTACATGAAATGTCTAACTTATATTTGTATTCTAACATAATATAAATCTGTGATTTTGTAAACTTCATGGAGGCAAAACTCCCCAAAAAACGAATACGAGCTATCGACGAACTTAGCTCAAATCGATGTAGGCAAAAATCTGTTGTAGCTTCCGTTTCCTATTTGTATGTCTCATACAAATCTGTACAACACAACAACATGTTGTGTCAAACGGTGTTTGCAAAGCATTCCACTAAGATTCTAACAACCCAATCTATAATAAGAGGGACGTTGATGCCTGTAGTCAGGTCAAACATCATCCTATTTGTTTTTTTAAGTAAGTGCTAATACGAACCTTTCGTATACGGGTGTGAACACTCTGGAAACCGGAAAATGATAGTAAAAAGGTATACCATAGCCTACACAGTAACTAAATGCTGCAAATATTTCCTCAAATGAATTTATTTTGTTTTGAAATAAAAAAATCGTGATCTCCCTGGACCAAATGCGTTAAGCTCAATTAAAATAAGGCTGAACAACTAAATTTTCTTTTCATAGAAAAGCTAGATTTACCATTTTTTACAAAACTTTGCATAGTTAATGGCACACTTTTGCTCAATAAAAGAAAGCAATTTCTAAGGTCGCTGCATGATTGATGGGTGACAGAATAAATTACAACACTGCCACTTACCGTCTCGTCAGATGCTTATAGACACCGCTCTTCAGCTCCACTATATCTCAGAAAAAAGACTGGTAATAAATCAGGCGTGTAGTTTACACCGGTATCTATTAACGGCAGAGGACTAGTTTTTTCGAGCAGAATGTAACATGGACTGGCGTGATTCAGAGAGTATACAATTATCTCTCGTTAAAAATATTGCCTTTGAACGTATAATTTTGCCCTGATGGTATTACTTTCCTGTAAAAATTTAATTAAATCAGTTGCACGGAAGTGTATCTACAGTGTTTACAAAGTTATTAGTTGTAGAATACATACTAAATGTCACTACTGCGGCACAATTACTTATAAAAAAGGAATATTCAGTACCCTGTCGTTACCGAGATTCCCACAGACGGTATTTACTGATGCCTGGAGAGAAGAATGTATCAGGGAATCCGCAGCTGCCTTTCTTGGGGGAGCTGTCCTGTGCATTGGCCTGAAGCGGTGTTCGGAAACAGGTAACCTGTAATGTGAGTATATATTTTTATTTGGTTTGGCGATTAAAGCGACATGACCACATGTGGAAACATATCAGCAGATCCTAAAAATTACGGCAGTCATTATCTGAAAACAATTAATCATT
This sequence comes from Schistocerca serialis cubense, assembly GCF_023864345.2. Classification (NCBI taxonomy): domain Eukaryota; kingdom Metazoa; phylum Arthropoda; class Insecta; order Orthoptera; family Acrididae; genus Schistocerca; species Schistocerca serialis. The sequence goes on along the minus strand of NC_064641.1, from coordinate 189,444,553 downwards.
TAGCTCCTGTCCCGAACTCGACAGATGAAAGTTGCTTTTTACCTTGTGGTCGAATGTCAAACTCAACATTATCGATATTACCTGTTTTAAATTATTAATTACGCAATAGCAAGTGACACTATAAATTGGCCTGCTCCGCTCGCATTTCGATGTTTCTCTAGAAACGATACATGACCAATCTCTTCAAGTCGAATCAGAAAATTACTTCCCGACGAGGCGAATATGGCGATACAGATATTTCGTTCATCTGACAAGAAGCTGAGGAGTTATACTGCGTGCATAGCTGAGGGCTGTTTTTCTAGTGTTTGGTTAAAAGTCGCAGTTTTATGTCAGTCTTTAGGGAACTTGTAATGTTAATACATTAATTTGTTCTGAAAGCGGTGCTGATATTAAAGACAATAAAAGTGGGTTAAAATCTGTGAGCTATCTGGGGAAGTTAACCTTGCATTACTAAGCAACTGTTTCACCAGGTATCCAGTCTAGCTTACCAAATTCCCAACCAGACTAACATTAATTATAATCTTTTAATAGTCATCTTACGACAACCAGTAATATATATATATATATATATATATATATATATATATATATATATATATTACTGGTTGTCGTAAGATGACTATTAAAAGATTATAATTAATGTTAGTCTGGTTGGGAATTTGGTAAGCTAGACTGGATACCTGGTGAAACAGTTGCTTAGTAATGCAAGGTTAACTTCCCCAGATAGCTCACAGATTTTAACCCACTTTTATTGTCTTTAATATCAGCACCGCTTTCAGAACAAATTAATGTATTAACATTACAAGTTCCCTAAAGACTGACATAAAACTGCGACTTTTAACCAAACACTAGAAAAACAGCCCTCAGCTATGAGAATTTAAATAAAAAGAAATAAATCAGTTTATATTTGGACATTTATTTTAACATTGATTATTGTTCCATTAAAATTTCAGCATATTAAACTTGATTCAAAATTTAACTGGTGCCTTATTTAGGATTGTGAAAACGTGAGTTTGTAATCTTACGGAACACATCAAATATGGAGCCAAGATTGGGAGACTGCATACAACACTGCATTCATAAAATAATAAAATAACACATGAAGAATGTTGAAACATATGCAATAGGAAATCAACCACAACCAACCGATTCAATTTTCACCCAAAGAAGTTACGTTCGTAGCGCAATCCTGTCCGTCATGAAATTACCACACACTGGTATACTAAATTCATTCTAACTCTCTGTGAAATCTTCCCGAAAAGAATAGCTGAAGGCTACTTTGATGCTTACACCACATGCTTCACGTGGTCAACTTGGTTTCCACAAAGAGTGTAACTTCACAATAATTTTGATAATTAAAATAAATTATATCGAAATGCAATTTACAAAAGAAAAACCTCGAACTGGTTACTATCCTCTTACTACTAACCTGATGGGTCAAACAATTGTATAAGCACGTGGTACTGGTCTCACAAAGTACACCCCACGTGGGTTGAACATAAAGTTGCTATATTGAAAAATATTGTCAAGACGAGACGTTATAATCTCACGCACATTAGCATTTAAGATTGATGATCTTAGTTAGAGCTACAGATCATCCACACGTGGTGCCACTTTACTCACAAAGTAGTGACAAAGCAACTACTGGAAGATATTCTGAACTTCACCCTCGAATTACACTGCGTTGCAATTTTAGACAACATTAGATATTTTAGATCTAAACCTGAAATAAAGGTGATTAAATTTTCAGTTAGACTGGACTTAAGAAATCCATTGTCCCACGGACTTAGCAGAGACGCGCTTAGCCAGAGATCTTACCACTTCGGATGCTCGCCACAGACAGACTGCTTGGGCCCCTACCGAGGCTGCTTAACAGATACAAACGGAAGTGACCAGAGAGGCAGCTTCCTATACCAACATGACAAGGGACAGACAGGACCATACTAAGAATAGAAAGCTCTCTGCTTTTAGAAAGCGTAGCTACCTGTTCCTACGTTGGTCCTACTGTTCTCTAGCAGACAGGCTTTTCTGCTACCATGAATCATGCAACTAGAGATACATTTGCTCATTCATCCTTTCACACGGAAGGGAAGGGGGATGACAGTATCTTATAATATACAGTATATAAAAGAAAGCGGATGTAGGTTCTGTATGAGACTGTGAGACATGAATTACATATAAACTGTGTTTTAATGTGTAGTAGTGTGACAGATCGTTCTTGTTTATGTGTAAAAGTAACACATTCCACTTCTCAGTCTCCTCCCAGATAGTCAGAAACACCATAGTAAATTTAGAAGTGGAATGTATGCCGTAAATGACAACAGTTTTAAAAAATTAACATGAAAGGAATCCAACAGAGATCTTTCAGACTGTATTGCAGTATCGGCCGGCTTAGGTTTTTTGACTTCACTATGCAGCTGTGTTGATTAATCGGAAATTAATGTACTGTTCTCTTACCTCATGACCATTCTATGAATACCATAGTGTAACATAGTGTAATGATTATTTGTTATTTATAATACTTAACTGCATCGAAAGTAAAAGAGCTACGATTACAACACTTGAAGAACGTGTCTTGCAGTACCGTCCATTGTCTTTTCTGTGGTAATATCTGTTGTTAGTGCGATGCTGCACTGATATTTATTGAAATAATAGAACACATAAGTGTGGGAACTTATTGTTAATGTTTCAGTCTAGCTCATCAACGTGTAGCTCACTGTTTTACAGAGATCGCAGGTAAAATATAAAATATTCTGCTATCCCACACAGTCAATATATGCTCAGCGCCTGCACGTGGTACATAGCACCCAGTCTTCTTCAAATGGCTCCAGACACACAATTCGCTTTTCAGTCCTTTCTCTTGACCCATTATTTTCAGTAAATTACAGTTTTCTTCGCCCCTTTGTAACTGGTTGTCCATGGCCATCCGTTGCGTGTTTATTTTATTTTGGAGCACCCGACTTATGTTCAGGTTTTATTTTCAATTCCCTTTCAGACTTTATTTTTTCTGTTTTTATTCTCTTCTCTTCAGTGACGATCATATCCTTTCCTAATTGTTAAAAACCCTTCGGGTGCTCCCCTCGCGGTCGTTTTGTTAGACATAACCATGCTCACAGCCATTTTCGTGTAAGCTTCACTCCATCTTTCTCTTACTTTTTTCTCATTTTCCACCGTTTCAGTCTGAAAAGAAGTAAGAAGAAGAAAATATAGTTCAAAAATTGAAATTACTTCTGACTGATACTGAAAGACAATCAGTTGGTCGCTACTGCACGACAAGCACACAGTAGGATCTAGTCATATTGTACGTTTTTTATAGAAATTATCATGAAAAGTTTGTTGGATGTCATTCCTTACATAACATACATAGCCGAAATGTAACAAGGAAATTAATCACTTACCGTACGAAATGGTGCCACAGGTGATAAGTATATTTCGTGCGGTAAGAGCTACAGCAACCACCAACAAGCATTCAGAGCTCGTAGATACACAAGCTGGCTACTACTTACTATACACTTCTGCCATTTGGAGACGGAAATGGAAATACAGGAGCGGCCGGTTCTGTAAGCCTGCTGATACAGTACGTCTCTCCCCTACGTATGTATGCATCTCTCCCCTACGTATGTATGCATCACAGAGATAAGAGATACTTGATCGATCCTGTACTGCTCTTTGCGGGAAATAAGACTAGTGCGCCGGCCGCGGTGGCCATGCGGTTCTAGGCGCCTCAGTCCGGAACCGCGCGACTGCTACGGTCGCAGGTTCGAATCCTGCCTCGGGCATGGTTGTGTGTGATGTCCTTAGGTTAGTTAGGTTTAAGTAGTTCTAAGTTCTAGGGGACTGATGACCTTAGATGTTAAGTCCCATAGTGCTCCGAGCCATTTGAACCATTTGAAGACTACATCTACATCTACATGACTACTCTGCAATTCACATTTAAGTGCTTGGCAGAGGGTTCATCGAACCACAATCATACTATCTCTCTACCATTCCACTCCCGAACAGCGAGCGGGAAAAACAAACACCTAAAACTTTCTGTTCGAGCTCTGATTTCTCTTATTTTATTTTGATGATCATTCCTACGTATGTAGGTTGGGCTCAACAAAATATTTTCGCATTCGGAAGAGAAAGTTGGTGACTGAAATTTCGTAAATAGATCTCGCCGCGACGAAAAACGTCTTTGCTTTAATGACTTCCATCCCAATTCGCGTATCATATCTGCCACACTCTCTCTCCCCTATTACGCGATAATACAAAACGAGCTGCCCGTTTTTGCACCCTTTCGATGTCCTCCGTCAATCTCACCTGGTAAGGATCCCACACCGCGCAGCAATATTCTAACAGAGGACGAACGAGTGTAGTGTAAGCTGTCTCTTTAGTGGACTTGTTGCATCTTCTAAGTGCCCTGCCAATGAAACGCAACCTTTGGCTTGCCTTCCTCACAATATTATCTATGTGGTCTTTCCAACTGAAGTTGTTCGTAATTTTAACACCCAGGTACTTAGTTGAATTGACAGCCTTGAGAATTGTACTATTTATCGAGTAATCGAATTCCAACGGATTTCTTTTGGAACTCATGTGGATCACCTCACACTTTTCGTTATTTAACGTCAACTGCCACCTGCCACACCATACAGCAATCTTTTCTAAATCGCTTTGCAACTGATACTGACTAGGGCTACAGGCAGAAAAAATGACAACTCTGAGGCTTTCCGATGAAAGTGGGATTCTGTTAGAAACGGCAAACGACCTGGAGTGTCAGTTGAACGGAATGAATAGTCTCTTGGAAAGAGATTATAGGCGAACATAAATAATCATAAATTAAGTGTAATAGAGTTTAATCAAACAATGTTGAGGGCTGAAATTAGAAAATGAGAAGCTGAAAGTAGTGGACAAATTTCGAGGAGCAAATTAACTGACGACAGTGGAAATAGAGAAGATAAGAGTGTGTAGACTGGCAATTGTAAGAAATGCTTTACTAAAAAAGAAAAATATGTTAATATTTAACACAAATTTAAGTGTCAGACTGTCTTTTCTGATTTATTTGGAATGAAGGCTTGTATGGAAGGGAAACTTGGACGACAAACAGTAAAGAGAAATTTTTGAAATTTGGTGCTACAGGAGAATGTTGAAGATTCGATGGGTATATGGAGTAAACAGATGAGAAGGTACCGACTAGAACTGAATAAAAAGAAATGTATGATACGACCAAGAGAAGGAATCAGTTGGCAGAACACATACTAGGCATGAGGGAATCGTCAGTTTCGTAATATAGGGAAGTTGGGAGGAAGAGCAAAGCTTGATTACAATAAGAAAACTAAATCGGATATAGATCGCAGAGATGATGAGGTTCACACACGATACACCAGCGTGGAGAGCAGCATCAACCACCCTACAGGACTGGTGCAACGGAAAACTTTTGCACTACTGAATGCCCTCTGCTTGCTGTAGAAGGTCGTTAAGAGTTTAAGACCATACGTTGGTGTACCACCGAGACTGTATGGTACGATCAAGAGTGTATGGCTTTCCGAAGATTCATAATGAAAGTGTTCCATTACGTCCAGTAGGGAGCAACATTGGAGCTCTTACATATAATTTACGAGGGCCGTTCAGAAAGTAACCTCCGGTTGATTTAAAAAAATACACCAAGTTAAATAAAAATATTTTAATATATACATCTTACAACTACATCTTTGCACTATTTTTCTACATAGTCTCCATAGCGATTGAGGCACTTATCGTATCTCTTCACAAGCTTTGAAATTCCTTCTGCATAAAAATCACCCGCTTGTGCCTGGAGCCAGCCTGTGACCACATCTTTGAGCTCTTTGTCGTCATCAAACCGCTGTGACCCAAGCCATTTCTTCAAATGCATGAAGAGGTGATAATCACTTGGCGCCAGGTCTGGGCTGTAAGGTGGATGGTTGATAACGTCCCACTTGAAGGACTCAAGAAGGGCCGTTGTTCTGCGAGCAGAGTGAGGACGGGCGTTATCGTGCAAAAAAACGATACCGGCAGTCAGCATACCACGGCGTTTGTTCTGTATAGCCCGTCGTAACTTTTTTATTGTTTCACAGTACACGTCTTGATTAATGGTCGTACCACGTTCCATGAATTCAACCAACAACACCCCTTTGGCATCCCAAAACACCGTTACCATCAGTTTTCTGGCAGAAACATCTTGCGAGGCTTTTCTTGGTTTGGTAGGCGAATTTGAATGTGCCCACATCTTTGATTGTTCTTTTGTCTCAGGGTTCACGTACTTAATCCAGGTTTCGTCACCGGTCACGATTCTGTTTAACATTGGTTCTCCTTCATCCTCATAACGTGACAGAAAGTCTAAGGCAGAGGCCATTCTTTGAGTTTTGTGGTGGTCGGTAAGAATTTTGGGCACCCATCGTGCACAGAACTTACGGTAACCCAATCTTGCTGTCACTATCACGTACAAGAGAGTCTTAGAAATCTGTGGAAAACCAGTAGACAACTCCGACATTGAGAAACGTCGATTTTCACGAACTTTTGCATCAACTGTCTGAACGAGTTCGTCAGTCACCAATGATGGTCTACCACTCCTCTCTTCATCATGAACGTTTTCTCGTCCACTTTTAAATAAACGTACCCATTCACGGACAACTCCTTCACTCATAACTCTTGGTCCGTACACGGCACAAAGCTCAAGATGAATAGCTGCTGCAGAATATCCTTTGGCTGTAAAAAACCTTATGACAGCACGCACTTCACATTTGGCGGGGTTTTCTATTGCAGCACACATTTCAAACTGCCACAAAAACTAAACTAGCGCAGGTACGACGTTCACTCGACCACGGCTTGATGCCGACTGACCTGTTGAGTGCGTGAACGCACAGATGGCGTCGCTACTCCCCCCACAACCCGCACTGTGACCAATCGGAGGTTACTTTCTGAACCGCCCTCGTACTTAGGCATCTCGCTTCTTTTCTGAGATCGCTGGTGGGCAAAAGCTCACATTACATTCGTAACTCAGCCGACTTTATCAATACAATGGACGCTCTCCATCTAAGCAATTCCACCGTTTGGTTCGCTTTGATAAAGTATCACATTTTACAAATGCTCCTCTTGCAGATTCTTTGACACCAATTGGCAAAACGTTTCAGGTGAACGTCACAGCTTTGTTTCGACATGCTCTATCCTCAATCTATTTTATGTTCAACCAAAATTATTTTGAACAGACGCCATGGACAGCCCGTTTTTTCTTCCTTGGTCGCCAACCTTTTATTGAGGATTTCGAAGAGAGAGCGCTTGAATCAGCTGCTCTTAAACCAAATGTATTCCGTAGACAAGCCGGCCACTGTGATTGAGCGGTTCTAGGCGCTTCAGTCCGGAACCGCGCTGCTTGTACGGTCGCAGGTTCGAATCCTGCCTCGGGAATTGATGTGTCTGATGTCCTTATGTTAGTTAGATTTAAGTAGTACTAAGTCTAGGGGACTGATGACCTTAGATGTTAAGTCCCATAGAGCCATTTGAACCATTTTTGGAGATATGTAGACGTTACTTTCATAGTGTGGCCTCAGGAGAAGATAATTTGATGGAGCTTCTTCACCACTGCAACTCCATTCATGACAACATTCGGTTACCATGCAAATGCAGAAGGATGGTTGTCTGCCTTGTTTGGATATCGTAGTTTCACAAAAGAATGATGGCTCTCTGGGGTATTCAGTTTATGGTAAGCCCACTCATATTGATTTGTATTTGAAAGAGTCAAATGGCCATCGACCGTCACAAGGTATAAGCGTGCTTAGTAGGTCACACTGTCTCAGATCAAGATAGTTTAAGAGCTCGCCCACTAGAAGACAGTGTCCAGGAAAAATGGTTTTACAACCAGCATATTAACAGGACACTGTCCTTCAAGACCAAGAATCAGGTTGAAGAAGAGAACACGTAGGCAAAATCTTTAGCTTTTTTTCCTTTTGTGGAGAAATTTCGTTTAAAACAGCAACAATCCTCTCTAAATATCAGGTGGACGTATTTTCCGTCCACCACCTAAGATTTACAGGCCTTTAGGGATCAGTGAAAGACGACTTGCTATTGCGAAAGACCGGAATTTACAAATACCTTGTCGGTGTGGTATAGTTACGTAGAACAGACCATGTGCACTGTGAGAGAACGCTGCAATGAACATCAACGTTGCATTCGCATTTTGAAACAAAGCAAGTCCGCTATTTTTTTTCTAATCGAAGGCTACAGAGTGTGCCAACTGCCTTGGTGAACGGTAATGCAGAGGACAGCCGATTGCTGCTCAGAGCGAACGAGCTTTTCAGTGCAGACGCACATCGGGCGCGATCTCTTACGGGATCGGCGAAATGCTGCCGAGTAATGGGGATAAGGTGGCAAGGGGTATTACATTTCTAGCGTGTGGATAAGTCGGGAATTTGGGCCTGACGGGAGGCGTGTTAGGGTAGTCTGTGCAGTGGCAATGATCATTGTGTCCGGATGGTTCAGTGGTCAGAGCATTTGCCTAGTAAGAAGGAGATTCGGGTTCGAATCTCTATCTGGCACCGAATTTTCTACTTTTCCCATTGATTTCAAACAGTTCCTGCTCGCAACGAAGGTATGTAATTCCTTTTTCTACAGTTATGTCTCATTTCAAAGTTTAATAACGAAGAATTGGCTAGGAACCATTTACTAATTCCCATGAAAATATCATTAGCTGATATTTCTCAAATTATACTTCATTTGCTATTTATTGCAATGTTATCTGCAAGCAACCCAAACTTGGCGTGTGGTAATGTTATTGATGAATGGTCGTTCATTAATACAGGGTGTTACAAAAAGGTACGGCCAAATTTTCACGAAACATTCCTCACACACAAAAAAAGAAAAGATGTTATGTGGACATGTGTCCGGAAACGCTTAATTTCCATGTTAGAGCTCATTTTAGTTTCGTCAGTATGTACTGTACTTCCTCGATTCACTACCAGTTGGCCCAATTGAAGGAAAGTAATGTTGACTTCGGTGCTTGTGTTTCCTAAAGGAAAAACAGAATCATGACTCAAGGATTCATGATGTGAAGCAGAGAACAAGTACGGGGCTACCAACTTAACAACGTGGTTTTGTGTTATCTTACTCGTTGAGATACTAAATTGAAGACTTCTCACCTCGAGCAGCTTGTTCCTGCTGTTTTTAAAATTCCCATGAAACTTTACTTGGGAGATACTTGGGAATTCATAAGACTACCATGAAAGTCAAGGAGCACATCACCTGGCTGACGTTAAGGTGTTAGAAGATTGGTTGGTGAGTGCGAGGAAGGGAGCGAAGCCCAGTCGCAATACCCGTCTGGGTCTCCTTCACTCAACCCTTGGACAAAGTTTGATTAATTATTTGGGGCCTTTCTTCGTGCTCAGAAGGGGAACAGGTATAAACTTGTAATTAATGACGCATTTTTCTCGTTTTCAGTGGCTAGTTCTTACTACCGGGGTTATAGCCAGGCTGACCATTCACACTGTCGCTAATGTTTCTTTTTTCTATTTTTGTCCCACCTAAGACTTTGATTAGTGATAACACACCCTACTTCACCCATAGAGAGTTTATGAAATTTTGTTTCGAGAACGTGGTATGTCATGTTTTGTTTCGAGAATGTGGTATCTCATGTGATCACCATTCCCTACTGCCCACAGCCATCCTTTGCTGAACAGGTAAATTGCAGTTTCATATCTACTCTAATTATTTGTGACTCTCACTTGCATACAGAGTGAGACAACTCTACAGCATGCCTAAACCTGGCCTTCAGTACCACGAGGTTCATAAAAAACACCAGCTGCTTTCATGTTTCCATACCTCCTTAATTCTCCTCTCTCCAAGTTATGGTAAACGATCTCCTCCTGGAGCAGGTTACCCTTGACTTTATCCAGAGGAATTGGAGGTGACCTAGGAGCAATATTGGCGTTGCATGCCAAAGGGAGACACAGCGCTATAATTGGGGTAGGCATCCTGCCAGATTAAACGTGGATGATGCCGTTTTTATTAAAAACTTTGGAGTCCAAGCCAAAATGAACAAAGAGATTTCGAGTAAATTGATGTCATGTATTTGGGGTCCTTGTAAGGTGATTAAAATGTTGATCCCAGTTGGCCTCTTGGTTTTTAACAAGTCTGCTAAGAAGACTGCCAAGTTCAGCCACGTTAAGACCAGGAGCTGTGTATTATCACTTTAAAGCAGCACCTTTTTTGGGTTTAAGAGAGGGAGATCGAGCCATACCTGCTCGTGGCGATAGTCTTTCCCTAGAAGTTATCTATTGTTGCTGCACATCAATGAGTTCAGGAGCATCTCCCAAGAGGACGCGGCATTTCCGCCTGCGAAACGTGAACAATCTTGGCATCCCAGTTGGATTCAGTCTGTTCTTCTTCGCCTCACACTGGAGTGTTTGGGAGACTCAAATCTGGCCAAGCGCGATATACTGTGGCAAACTAAAAGAGGAATTGGGCAAGCTGGCTGGATGCCTTAAGGCTGTAATACGCAGTGGGCTAAGTGGCATGATCGGTTGGAAGTAGCTGTTGCATGCACTGGTGCATTAGTTGTGTAAGCGTGCAGAACACACCTTGTTTAGCCCTGACCGATAAAAGCAGCAAGTAAATTTGGTGAGTATCTTTCTAAATATTTGCTCACAACGTTCATTGGTTCTCGGCGGTTGCTGCGCGAGCTTGGCTCCTTGTTTCAGCCAGTTTAGAATAGGCTCTTTGCAGATATCTTATTTCCCATCCTTGTGTGACAGCACAAATATACGAATGGAATTTTCTGTCGCCTTGTTAACCGCTTAAGATTTTACGAGTTAAATTATTTATTTTTGGCGGGATTAGCCAAGCGGTCTAGGGCGCTGCAGTCATGGACTGTGCGGCTGGTCCCGGCGGAGGTTCGAGTCCTCCCTCGGGCACGTGTGTGTGTGTTTGTCCTTAGAATAATTTAGGTTACCTGGCTACAGCAACAGTACGCCAACCATTACTGTTACCAGTGGGAGTAGAAACAGCCTGACTTACAAAGTGGCTGTGAGCTCTTGCCGGTTGCAGTATCACCTTGTTGTAAAGGACTTGCCTGTTTTCTCAGCACCTTTGTTTTATCGTACCCTTTTGGCAGTTATTTGTGTTATTTGGGTGTTTAAATCAATGCAGTCCTCTCCTAAGTAAAGAAAATTCTCAGTCCTTATGTGAATGGTGGCCAACAGGGTTGCCGCAGTGGTACTACCGGTTACCGTCAGATCACCAAAGCTTTGGGTTCAAGGTCAACTTCATTTATGATGATACAGTCAAATCATCAGTTAGAGACACATATTCACAACGACCAAATATACACAGTCTCATCATCATCTATCTTCCTACGACTACGAGTATACAAAAACAAGGCATGAGAAGGAACTAAATTAGAACCAGCATCATTCTTAACTTCACTAAGATGAAAAATACGATAAGCAATTACATCTCTACGATTACAAGGCCACCTATGGCACCAATTCCACCACACCTGGCTACAGCAACAGTACGCCAACCATTACTGTTACCAGGGGGAGTAGAAACAGCCTGACTTACAAAGTGGCTCTGAGCTCTATGGGACTTAACTTCTGAGGTCATCAGTCGCCCAGAACTTAGAACTACTTAAATCTAACTAACCTAAGGACATCACACACATCCATGCCCGAGGCAGGATTCGAATCTGCGACCGTAGCGGTCGCGTGGTTCCAGACTGTAGCGCCTAGAACCGCTCGGCCACTCTGGCCGGCACCTGACTTACAGAAAAACTGAATTTACATCCTATAAAAACATAAGGTCCATCAATCACAGCGTTAGTACCGACACCTTTCACTTTGATGTTATTCTTGGCCTTAATGCCCCGGTCTTCAATTCAACATTATCAATAGCACGGTACACAGTACCGCGTGAGCGATGATGACGATAGCGGGACTCTGAATCGGAGACCTGTACGAGCAACTGCATTGAACTGCTCACAGGATGGTTCGTCGCTACCGTAGGTCACGGTACACAGTAAGTACTGTGTAACGTGTTATTGATAATGTTGAACTGAAGACTGGGGACATTAAGACCAAGAATAACGTCAAAGAGAAAGGTGTCGGCACTAAAGCTGTGATTGATGGACCTTGTGTTTTTGTAGGATGTAAATTTAGTTTCTCTACAAGTCAGGCTGGTTCTATTCCCCCTGGCCGCTGTCGGGCTTGGCTAGCACTTGGATGGGTGACCGTCCGCTCTGCCGAGCGCTGTTGGCAAGCGCGGTGCACCCAGCGCTTGTGAGGTCAACTGAGGAACTACTTGAGTGGGAAGTAGCGGCTCCGGTCACGAAAACGACCACGGCCGGGAGGGTGGTGTACTGAGCACATGCCCCTCTATATCCGCATCCAGTGACGAATGTAGGCTGAGGATGACATGGCGGGTGATCGGTACCGTTGGACCTTCCCAGATCAGTTCGGACAGAGTTTAGTTTTTTTTTTTTTTGTGAATGACGTTTATTTAGTCGCCTCACACTGCCGCTCCTAGCTCCTCGCTCATTACTTTTCGCACTCAGTTTTTAGCTGTGGAATTCGTTTCTGGGGAACAAATCCACGAAACCTGAACTTAGTTTTCAGCCAAGGAAAAGAGCCATAAGAATAATAGCCAAAAATAGTAGTCAGTCTCACTGTAAAACCCTGTCAAAATATTCGGCACTTTAACTGTACCATGCAGGTACATTTATTAGTCACAGACATCAAAAATACTCTGGGAAATGCTTGCTTTAAGACAAATGGAGATGCTAGCCACGCTTGCAAATAGCACTGTTGTATTCGAGCACAAAGGCGTCTCTCCAATACCCTCAAAACGTTGAAAGTGTCAGTTGTGGTCAGAACAGTGTACTGCATAGTTTCGATTGAAATTATGTCGGATTTAAGTGAAGTCGAACGTGGGCAGCTTGTCGGTGCGCGTATGCTGCGTGCTTCCAAAGCCGAGGTAGCCAATGTGTTTGGTGCATCAAGAGGCACCGTCTCGAAGATTTATACCGTATACTGGTAAAGCGCTCAGTACAACATCGACGAAATGTCTATTAAGTGATTATGGTCATTAAAGAAGATGTGACGAAAAACAAGAAGATGACAGCTGCAAAGTTGAATGTCGCTGTCGTGGAACGTGTCAGCACCAGAATAACACGAAGAGAGCAGAAATTCCAAAACGATTTATCAGAGATGAAAATGCTCGTAACAGGAAAACGTGTCGCTGAAGCCATAAACCCGAGCTATGGAGCAAAGGAAGAAAGTCATTTGGTCGCAGGAATTTTGTTTCTCCATGTTTCCTACTGCTGGCCTGGTTTACACGCCAGGAGAGAAACTTGGCGTCGGTAAGGCGATGACTGGAGCAACCATTACATGAGCCCCATTACATTTCAAGGCAAGGATTATCTACATCTACATCCGTACTCCGCAAGTCACCTGACGGTGTGTGGCGGAGAGTACCTTGAGTACCTCTATCGGTTCTCCCTTCTATTCCAGTCTCGTATTGTTCGTGGAAAGAAGGATTGTCGGTGTGCCTCTGTGTGGGCTCTAATGTCTCTGATTTTATCCTCACGGTCTCTTCACGAGGTATATGTACGAGGGAGAATATACTGCTTGACTCCTCGGTGAAGGCATGTTCTCGAAACTTCAACAAAAGCCCGTACCGAGCTACTGAGAGTCTCTCTTGCAGAGTCTTCCACTAGAGTTTATCTATCGTCTCCGTAACGCTGTCGCGATTACTATATGATCCTGTAACGAAGCGCGGTGCTCTCCGTTGGATCTTCTCTGTCTCTTCTATCAATCCTATCTGGTACGGATCCCACACTGCTGAGCAGTATTCAAGCAGTGGGCGAACAAGTGTACTGTAGCCTACTTCCTTTGTTTCCGGATTGCATTTCCTTAGGATTCTTCCAATGAATATGTCTGGCATCTGCTTTACCGACGATTAATTTTATATTGTCATTCCATTTTAAATCACTCTTAATGCCTACTCCCACATAATTTATGGAATTAACTGCTTCCAGTTGCTGACCTCCTATAATGTAGCTAAATGATAAAGGATCCTTCTTTCTATGTATTCGCAGCACATTACACTTGTCTACATTGAGATTAAATTGCTATTCCCTGCACCATGCGTCAATTCGTTGCAGATCCTCCTGCATTTCAGTACAATTTTCCATTGTTAAACAACCTCTCGTCATACTACAGCATCATCCGCAAAAAGCCTCAGTGAACTTACGATGTTATCCACAAAGTCATTTATATATACTGTGAATAGCAACGGTCCTACGACTCTCCCCTGTGGCACACCTGTAATCACTCTTACTTCGGAAGACTTCTCTCTATTGAGAATGACATGCTGTGTTCTGTTATCTAGGAACTCTTCAATCCAATCACACAATTGGTCTGAGAGTCCATATGCTCTTACTTTGTTCATTAAACGACTGTGGGGAACTATAGCAAACGCCTTGCGGAAGTCGAGAAACACGGCATCTACCTGGGAACCCGTGTCTATGGCCCTCTGCGTCTCGTGGACGAATAGCGCGAGCTGGGTTTCACACGATCGTCTTTTTCGAAACCCATGCTGATTCCTACAGAGTAGATTTCTTGTCTCCAGAAAAGTCATCATACTCGAACATAATACGTGTTCCACAATTCTACAACTGATCGACGTTAGAGATATAGGTCTATAGTTTTGCACATCTGTTCGACGTCCCTTGTTGAAAACGGGGATGACCTGTGCCCTTTTACTATCTTTTGGAACGCTACGCTCTTCTAGAGACCTACGGTACACCGCTGCAAGAAGGGGGGGCAAGTTCCTTTCGCGTACTCTGCGTAAAATCGAATTGGTATCCCATCATGTCCAGCAGCCTTTCCTCTTTTGAGCGATCTTAATTGTTTTTCTATCCTTCTCTCATCTATTTCGATATCTACCATTTTGATAAAGGTTTCTCGGGTCTCCATCCGGGTTGTAGCGTTGATATTGCGAGATATCAACGCTACCACCCGGCTGGAGACCCGAGAAACTTTCATCAATAGTTTACGCCGGGAAAGCCTACAGTCACATCTACCATTTTGTCATCTGTGCGACAGTCTAGAGGAGGAACTACAGCGCAGTCTTCTTCTGTGAAACACCTTTGGAAAAACACATTTAGTATTTCGACCTTTAGTCTGTCATCCTCTATTTCAGTACCATTTTGGTCACAGAGTGTCTGGACATTTTGTTTTGATCCACCTACTGCTTTGATATAAGATTATGTGATCAGTTTGGCTGATCAGCTCCATCTCACGGTACAATGTTCGTTCCTCAGTGCCGATGCTGTGCTCCAAGACGTCAAGACCCCTATTCACACAAATCAAATCTCCCAAGAATGGTTTAACGAGCACGAGGATAGATTGACGTATCTTCCTCGGCCACCACAATCACCAGATCGCAATATTATAGAAAGCTTTGCTGTCTACTTTGGAGAAAAGGGTATAGGATCGCTACCCACCTCCATCATCATTACCTGAACGGTGCCACTATTCTTCAGTAAGAATCATATAAGGTTCTCTTGGCAACCTTACTGGACCAGTATTTATCCATTCCTAGACGAATGGAAGCTGTTTCGAGCGCAAACGGGGTTTGCTACACCGTATTAGGCATGATAAAGTGTTTTGTTTCTAGTCCTTTCATATTTTTGTCCAACCCTTCTACCTGTGAAGCAATGTAATCCACATAAGTGAAGGATTGCTTATATAACACAAAGTGGGGGTTTGGTAATAAATGCTGCACGATTAAATAACAATAAAACATCTGTGTCACTTCATACCACACTTTAGAATTATAAACATTGTTTTTCTTTCTCTTTCCTTTTCTGAAAAACCTTACTCCAGAAACTGCTTTGGATAATATTAACAGATCATTCACTGTCTGAGCTTAGCAGCTCACTCATTACGGAGGCATGGTGTCTGAGTTTTTCAGGCAAGCGGATGGGAAAATTTGGTACACAAAATGGAAACCAAGCACTGTCGCTATGGGCTTCATGTCAGCTGACTGTGCGTGTAGTGTCATATTACAAAATAGTGTGTGTGTGGTGTGCGTAGTGTGCTTGCTGGTTGGTAGTAAGAAATGAATGAACAGTACAACATTAACTTTTAACATTATTATCTTTTTGCATACGAATGTTTTACATTAGGGACAAACCAAATAAAGCTGCGCTGTTTTAAATAACGCCTTTGTATTTGGGGCCAACGGCCTTGCCGCAGTGGTAACACCGCTTCCCGTCAGATCACCGAAGTTAAGCGCTGTCGGGCTGGGCAAGCACTTGGATGGGTGATCATCCGGTCTGCCGAGCGCTGTTGGCAAGCGGGATCCACTCAGCCCCTGCGAGGCAAAGTAAGGAGCTACTTGATTGAGGAGTAGCGGCTCCGGTCTCGGGAGAGCGGTGTGCTGACCACATGCCCCTCCATATCCGCATCTAGTGACGCCTGTGGGCTGAGGATGATACGGCGGCCGGTCGGTACCGTTGGACCTTTATGGCCTGTTTGGGAGGAGTTTAGTTTGTATTTGGGAATTTGTAGGTTCCAATATTCATCCAGCTATCCTGATTCAAGTCTACCGTGCTTACCTAAATTACTTCACGCAAATATCTACTATATGGTCACGGCCGACTACCTGCCCCGTCCTTGTCAGACTAAACCTGTAAATATGTAATTGCCAGTATGTATTAACCTTTTTTTTTTTTGTTCTTAAACTGGCAGAACCTTTCATCACCAACAGGTCAGACAAGAGTGTAGCATTTCGCCCGCACTTTTTAATGTACACTCCTGGAAATTGAAATAAGAACACCGTGAATTCATTGTCCCAGGAAGGGGAAACTTTATTGACACATTCCTGGGGTCAGATACATCACATGATCACACTGACAGAACCACAGGCACATAGACACAGCCAACAGAGCATGCACAATGTCGGCACTAGTACAGTGTATATCCACCTTTCGCAGCAATGCAGGCTGCTATTCTCGTATGGAGACGATCGTAGAGATGCTGGATGTAGTCCTGTGGAACGGCTTGCCATGCCATTTCCACCTGGCGCCTCAGTTGGACCAGCGTTCGTGCTGGACGTGCAGACCGCGTGAGACGACGCTTCATCCAGTCCCAAACATGCTCAATGGGGGACAGATCCGGAGATCTTGCTGGCCAGGGTAGTTGACTTACACCTTCTAGAGCACGTTGGGTGGCACGGGATACATGCGGACGTGCATTGTCCTGTTGGAACAGCAAGTTCCCTTGCTGGTCTAGGAATGGTAGAACGATGGGTTCGATGACGGTTTGGATGTACCGTGCACTATTCAGTGTCCCTCGACGATCACCAGTGGTGTACGGCCAGTGTAGGAGATCGCTCCCCACACCATGATGCCGGGTGTTGGCCCTGTGTGCCTCGGTCGTATGCAGTCCTGATTGTGGCGCTCACCTGCACGGCGCCAAACACGCATACGACCATCATTGGCACCAAGGCAGAAGCGACTCTCATCGCTGAAGACGACACGTCTCCATTCGTCCCTCCATTCACGCCTGTCGCGACACCACTGGAGGCGGGCTGCACGATGTTGGGGCGTGAGCGGAAGACGGCCTAACGGTGTGCGGGACCGTAGCCCAGCTTCATGGAGACGGTTGCGAATGGTCCTCGCCGATACCCCAGGAGCAACAGTGTCCCTAATTTGCTGGGAAGTGGCGGTGCGGTCCCCTACGGCACTGCGTAGGATCCTACGGTCTTGGCGTGCATCCGTGCGTCGCTGCGGTCCGGTCCCAGGTCGACGGGCACGTGCACCTTCCGCCGACCACTGGCGACAACATCGATGTACTGTGGAGACCTCACGCCCCACGTGTTGAGCAATTCGGCGGTACGTCCACCCGGCCTCCCGCATGCCCACTATACGCCCTCGCTCAAAGTCCGTCAACTGCACATACGGTTCACGTCCACGCTGTCGCGGCATGCTACCAGTGTTAAAGACTGCGATGGAGCTCCGTATGCCACGGCAAACTGGCTGACACTGACGGCGGCGGTGCACAAATGCTGCGCTGCTAGCGCCATTCGACGGCCAACACCGCGGTTCCTGGTGTGTCCGCTGTGCCGTGCGTGTGATCATTGCTTGTACAGCCCTATCGCAGTGTCCGGAGCAAGTATGGTTGGTCTGACACACCGGTGTCAATGTGTTCTTTTTTCCATTTCCAGGAGTGTATATATAGCCGATTTACTGCACAATAGAAAACCTAATTTCATGCAGGTATTAGTACAGATAAAAACAGTACCATGAAATGTGTTTTATATGCAGACTATGTAACATATAATTTTATTTCGAGTATTTTTTTTCGCTATTCCCGTACTTTTGATGCTTGCACGTGTGATTCATACATCGCTTTAGTCATTTTCGTTCTACTCGCTAACTATTACAAAACATAAAAGGCATAACCGCCATTTTGTGCCCTAGTTCTGAGTTAGATCTCACTTCTGGATCGAGTGCACTTCTGAATTAGATCACACTTCTGGATATAGATTACTCCTGAGATCTCACTTCTACGATAGATTTTGATCAGGCCTTATTTCACCATTATTGAATCGATATCTAGAGAATTATTTGATGGAAAATGCTTAATTTATCACTGAGATGTAGCTTTGTGAAATGTATTCTAAGATTACGCAAGTTTACAGTGAGTAAAGCCATAATAATGTCTATCAACTGTACGTGTGAATGATTTACTTATCCTCGTCACTGAATTACTTAAGAAAGGAAAAGAATTAGAATTATAAATGGTAATTAATGAGAAAAATTATGTGCTGGTTTCGTGATCTTATTTGGAAGGCTAGAATTTCATAGTCGCTATTCAGGCTGGATTTTATTTTGCTAATACATGAACCTGCTACACTTGTCAAATATGGTGTTCAGATTATTTAGATTAAAGCCTACAATAATAAGAAATTTTTTCCATTGCCAATTGCTATCAGATAAGACGGGTGTTATTGTCATGTTGAATAATAACACTCGAAAACACTACCCTCGTCGTAGTCGAAATTTTATAATAGTGCCTGGCAAGCGCTATTATATCACAATTGTAATACAGTGAATGATATGCAAAAATGCGTTTACCTTCTAAGCAAAATAGCCGAAGACTAATACATAACTACATCCACAAAGAAAACTAAGACAATGCTTTTATAGGACGGGACCCTACAAGAACAAAACTAATAGTGAAAAATACACTAGTAGAACCGGTAGTTCCTCTTGAATCATCTGGGATGTGATATCACTTACGAGTATGAAAAAGTCATACATAACAAAGTAGCCAAATTTTGAAATATATGTGAAACAATAAAGAGGTTCTTGAAAAATAAGATACAGAAAAATAACATGAATGAACTTTCATAGAGTGATGGCGATATTAGGGAAGTGACTCGTGGATCATTTAAAAACGACAGAAAGTAAAATCCAATCAGCTAAAATGGGATTCATTACGGCTGTGAAAGGCAGACCCGGAATAGAGAAATTAAGAAACACGGACACTGGAGAGGAATTAAACATATTTTATATAAGAAAGAAACAAAACTGATAACAGAAGAAAGTGGAGTAAACATCTCAACGAAATGAGAAGTGGCAGATTACTTTGCAAAGTCAGGAATTACAGCCCAGTAGGCCGAAAAAGTCTTTTAAGGTGAACGAAGAGATGGACATACTAACGAGCAAAGGTCTAATGTTTAAAGTGCAGAAAAAAAAGAAGAAGAAGTAATATGTCAGTGTACTTGTAAAAGTGAACCGCGAATGAATAACCGACTCGTGGAGACAACATCTTGGACCTACTGATAACAAACAGACCGGAACTTTTCGACTCTGTAAGTGCAGAACAGGGAATCAGTGATCATAAGGCCGTTGCAGCATCAAAAATGGTTCAAATGGCTCTGAGCACTATGCGACTTAACTTCTGAGGTCATCAGTCGCCTAGAACTTAGAACTAATTAAACCTAACTAACCTACGGACATCACACACATCCATGCCCGAGGCAGGATTGGAACCTGCGACCGTAGCGGTCGCTCGGCTCCAGACTGTAGCGCCTAGAACCGCACGGCCACCCTGGCCGGCCGTTGCTGCATCCCTGAATATGGAAGTTAATAGGAATATAAAAAAAGGGAGGAAGGTTTATCTGTTTAGCAAGAGTAATAGAAGGCAGATTTCAGACTACCTAACAGATCAAAACGAAAATTTCTGTTCCGACACTGACAATGTTGAGTGTTTATGGAAAAAGTTCAAGGCAATCGTAAAATGCGTTTTAGACAGGTACGTGCCGACTAAAACTGTGAGGGACGGGAAAAATCCACCGTGGTTCAACAACAAAGTTAGGAAACTACTGCGAAAGCAAAGAGAGCTTCACTCCAAGTTTAAACGCAGTCAAAACCTCTCCGACAAACAGAAGCTATACGATGTCAAAGTTAGCTGTGCGTGAAGCGTTCAGTGAATTCGAAAGTAAAATTCTATGTACCGACTTGACAGAAAATCCTAGGAAGTTCTGGTCTTATGTTAAATCAGTAAGTGGATCGAAACAGCATATCCAGACACTCCGGGATGATGATGGCATTGAAACAGAGGATGACACGCGTAAAGCTGAAACACTAAACACCTTTTTCCAAAGCTGCTTCACAGAGGAAGCCCGCACTGCAGTTCCTTCTCTAAATCCTCGCACAAACGAAAAAATGGCTGACATCAAAATAAGTGTCCAAGGAATAGAAAAGCAACTGGAATCACTCAACAGAGGAAAGTCCACTGGACCTGACGGGATAGCCATTCGACTCTACACAGAGTACGCGAAAGAACTTGCCCCCCTTCTAACAGCCGTGCACCGCAAGTGTCTAGAGGAACGGAAGGTTCCAAATGATTGGAAAAGAGCATAGGTAGTCCCAGTCTTCAAGAAGGGTCGTCGAGCAGATGCGCAAAACTATAGACCTATATCTCTGACGTCGATCTGTTGTAGAATTTTAGAACACGTTTTTTGTTCGCGTATCATGTCGTTTTTGGAAACCCAGAATCTACTCTGTAGGAACCAACATGGATTCCGGAAACAGCGATCGTGTGAGACCCAACTCGCTTTATTTGTTCATGAGACCCAGAAAATATTAGATACAGGCTCCCAGGTAGATGCTATTTTCCTTGACTTCCGGAAGGCGTTCGATACAGTTCCGCACTGTCGCCTGATAAAGTAAGAGACTACGGAATATCAGACCAGCTGTGTGCTGGATTGAAGAGTTTTTAGCAAAAAGAACACAGCATGTTGTTATCAATGGAGAGACGTCTACAGACGTTAAAGTAACCTCTGGCGTGCCATAGGGGAGTGTTATGGGACCATTGCTTTTCACGATATATATAAATGACCTAGTAGATAGTGTCGGAAGTTCCATGCGGCTTTTCGCGGATGATGCTGTAGTATACAGAGAAGTTGCAGCATTAGAAAATTGTAGCGAAATGCAGGAAGATCTACAGCGGATAGGCACTTGGTGCAGGGAGTGGCAACTGACCCTTAACATAGACAAATGTAATGTATTGCGAATACATAGAAAGAAGGACCCTTTATTGGTAGCAGTTACTTCTGTAAAATATCTGGGAGTATGCGTGCGGAACGATTTGAAGTGGAATTATCACATAAAATTAATTGTTGGTAAGGCGGGTACCGGGTTGAGATTCATTGGGAGAGTCCTTAGAAAATGTAGTCCATCAACAACGGAGGTGGCTTACAAAACACTCGTTCGACCTATACTTGAGTATTGCTCAACAGTGTGGGATCCGTACCAGATCGGGTTGACGGAGAAGATAGAGAAGATCCAAAGAAGAGCGCCGCGTTTCGTCACAGGGATATTTGGTAACCGTGATAGCGTTACAGAGATGTTTAGCAAACTCAAGTGGCAGACTCTGCAAGAGAGGCGCCCTGCATCGCGGTGTAGCTTGCTCGCCAGGTTTCGAGAGGGTACGTTTCTGGATGAGGTATCGAATATATTGCTTCCCCCTCCCGAGGAGATCACGAATGTAAAATTAGAGAGATTCGAGCGCGCACGGAGGCTTTCAGACAGTCGTTCTTCCCGAGAACCATACGCGGCTGGAACAGAAAAGGGAGGTAATGACAGTGGCACGTAAAGTGCCCTCCGCCACACACCGTTGGGTGGCTTGCGGAGTATAAATGTAGATGTAGATGTAAAATTCTACTACTATAAATGCTGGCATAGCCTCTGTAATATTTGATCGAGCTCTGAAGAAGAAAGAAATCCCATATCCCGAACACCTGCGATAATTATAACTCTATTGTGCAGTGATAAAGATAACACTGGGCGTCGTACATCTGAGATCTGTCGCATCGCATTACTTGCGAAAACAGCAAGTCTTGCATCAGACACACATAGCGCTGCATGTCCTACACGTGATTTACGTTTCTCGTTACACAGTATTAACGTAATTGTATTTTATTCTGTTTTTTGTCTTCAAAACTATTTCCACAAAAGTAAAAAAGTCTTTAACGGCTAATCGCCAATGGAATTTTTCTTCTCGGTGTTTGTGAAGAACTTAGTTTACGGGTCTCCAGGCGTTACTCACATTGACCTGTTTGCCAGGATTGTCGCAACCGCGGGAGTAGTTCTCCCAGCCCGAATCAGACAGTCGATGGTGCATCGCTGTACCCTCTGCCACGTTCATGGTGGTCTGTATTTTGTACAATCCCTGTAAGAGAATAGTTCTGAATATGTTATGTTCGTACTGAACACTCACAGAACAGACTCATCACACTGTGACAAAAGTGTTTATGTTTAGGTTATTGGTTGAACTACTCTGTGCTTGGTGTTGTACGTTTTGGTGGTGCATATTACAGTCTTTTAAAGTGTTTCACAATAACAAAGGTAATTGGGGCAAAAACTGTATAAACCATATTTATTTAATTGTTTATTTACCATTTGGAGAAACACTTGGACATATGTGCTGCGCTGAGCATTTAAATTGCTCCAGCTAGAGATCTAAGAAAATAGTGTCAGATATCAGATACAAAAACAGATATAAAACATGCAGCAAAATGTGCATCACGATAGACTTTAAAAGGACCAGTAAAAAGAAGCTACAAAAAGAACTAACAAAAAGGAACAATAACATGGACAACAAAATGATCAGTTGAATGAACATTAAAATCAGCAATAAAAATAACGTTAAAACGGGCAATACAATAATTCATATAAGGAACGATAAATTAACAATAAATTTGTTTTGAGATGTTGACAGTGAATTAAGGGTGAGGGACAGCAGGCATCATTCTTGAATATCAATGTCTAAGCCATCCATCCAGGCAACTGCAACGTCCTTCAGTTGATATTGATCCGTTTTTGCTCCTGGGTACGCTCTGAAGTTGCAGTCACTCACAGTTGTTTGGTGCACAGCCCCACACTTACACTAAGGACTTGAGGTGTTGCCCCATTTGTGTAGAAGGTCCTGGCAAACCCCTCGTGATATTCGCACCCTGTTAAGAACCTTCTATGGTGGAGTAATTGGAACTCGGTAGACCTTTGTGCGGGGTCGGAAGTGGTTCGGTGAATCATCAAATGGTGCCGCAGTCTCTCCGCCACTATGCGTTGATGTTGAAGTCAGCGTCTAATAGTTGCTCTGTTAAACCTATCGGGTGGTTTCCTGGACCTCAATATTCCCAGTAACATATAGGGAATATCCTTATGCACAGCATTCTTCAGTTGATAGATCAGAAAGCCATTTCTGCAGTGTTGAGATGGGGCAATGTGGTTCAGTAGAGGTAACCATTGCACTTGTGTACCTTTCATTCATTCCCTGCTGATATGCATCGTGTCGTGTAGTTTCACATCTACTTTCCTTACATGGATGCTTTTCAGCCACACAGATGAGCAGCATCCCGTGACATACGAGAGCATACTGAAAAATAATGCTTCCCAATTTTTTATGTGAAAATCCTTAAAGCTTTTTAATTACAACATACGTTATTAAAATTATACATCTTCATTCTTCATATCTATAGGTCGGCACTCTAAGTACAATGATCGATGAGAGTGAACCTCAGCGCTGGACTGTTGCAGATGTGACGGCGCTCGTCTCTGGTCTGGAATTGTCATGCTGAAATAGAAGGTGCTCCATGTGTGGACGATTCTTCGGATTCGAAACCCGATTACAGTTCGCTGTTTCTCACGCACCGGCGTAGTTGCGTTACACACCGCGATGTTACACGCTACAGTTCGCAGCCCTCTAGCGGCAGACGGCTGCGTATGTTTAGAAATGAAGAATAAAGATGTAGAACGTTAGTCACCTTTGTTTTATTTAAAAAGCTTCAAAAGTTTTCACGTAAAGAACTTGGAGGCATTATTTTTCAGCGCCTTCTCGTACAAGCCCTAGATCAGAACATTTCAGAGTGGAAGTATAATGCTTCTGTGTCCTAAAGGACGAGTGCAATCCAGTACGACGCCAAGGTACTTAGAAAACTGAGTATGGCGTAGCACTTTATTGCTGAGTGTACTTTGGCAGATTTTGTGACTTCCCTATTATTCAGAGACTGCGCTGACAGTCAGCCTCCAATCATACGATTTTTCGAGAACTTTAAGATACTGTGAAAGGAAACTGACAGCATCCTGTGTCCGATTGGTGTGGTCATCTTTCGTTAGGTCGCCCTAATAACCAGACTTACGTCCCCATGTTTGTAACCTGTCTGATAGGTACAGGGTGAAAAGCGCAGGCGCCAGCACCATCCTTAGGTGGACATATTTATTTCTCAGATACTGCTTATAAACAGCCCAGTCACATTAATGTGACAACATATCAAAAACGTGAATAGCCAAATTTTGCAGCGCGAACCGCTGCGAAACGCTTAGGAAGAGTGTCAGTGATGTTATGGAAGGTACCAACACGGATGTGGAGTCATGCCGACTCCAGCGCTATGGCCAGATGCGCTAGGTTTCTCGGTCGAGGATGCATGGTGAGGACAGTCAGATCCATGTGGCCCCACAGTTTCTCGATTACGTTCAGATCCGGAGGGCCGGGTGGCCAGGGGAGTACGGTAAACTTATCGTGATGCTCTTTGAAATACGCAGTATCAGTGTGTCACACTTTCAGTTGTTCTGCCAGTAGATGCCTTCATGCCGAGGAAAAACTAACAGCATCTGGAGGTGGACATGGTCCTCAAGGGTAGATGCCTACTTGTGTTAATCCATTGTGCCTTTCACAATGACCATATCACCCAGGGAATGCTACGAGAACATTCCACAGACCATAATGCTCCCTTCTCCAGCCTGGATCCTTCCGATGATCCAACGGCCATCTGCCCGATGGAACACGAAACGTGATTCATCTGAAAAGGCCACGTGCTGCCACTCAGTGGATATACAGTTGTGGTACTGGCGTGCAGATTCCAACCTTCTTCGCTGATGAACAGCAGTCAGCATGGGTGCATGAAACAGGCGCCGCCTGCCACGGTGGTCCACACGCAGCAACGTTCGCTGAACAGTCGTTGGGGAGACGCTGTTGTTAGCCCCTTGGTTCATCCAGGAGATCAGTTGCTCAATAGTTGTGCGTCTGTTCGGCGTACACATCACCGCAGCCATCGTTCACCCCTCTGATCTATGGCCCGCGGTGCAACACAGCTGCCTTCGCGCCGGTTTTGAAAAGCCCGATTTTGTCAGGCGCGGTATACCTTAAGCATGACAGCATGAGAACAGTTTACAAATTTAGACGTTCCGGAAATGCTTCCACCTTGGTCCGAAAGCCAAATGATCATGCCCTTTTGAACGTCAGATAAATCCCTCCGTTTCCGCGTTACGACAACGACTGCAGTGTTTTCCTCATCGCCCGGACACGCTTCATATAAGCTCGAGTGCTTGTGCTCCCACCTGCTGTCTGTGAGTCTGTGAGTAAGCGTTGCCGTCGAACACCGTGTATTACCACCCACTACTATCTGAAAGGTTGTGTCACACAGTATGTTACTGACGAGGCGTGGGAGTTTCTGCCGTAGGATGACGCGGTGCAGTTTACGTTGTAGACCCTTTTTTTTTTTTCATACGGTGTCATAACCAGCAGTGAGATCCACGAAGACAACTGTCGTCTTCAGTCATTGTTGGAACCCTACTTCCCCATACCTATTTAGACTAAGTGCCTAGTCTTCGCAACTTCTGTTGCGATGAGAGCCAGCTTACTCCACTGGTAGACGTTCTAGCACGAGTACAGTGTGTTAACTGTAAGACGGCAGAGTTGTGAAGGGAGTGCAGGGAGAGGAGGAAGCAAGCATCGGGTGGCGAGGGGAGAGGAGCCGTTGGGGGAGGGGGGGGGGGGGGGGGAGGGGACAAGGCACGCCTACCAGTTGCAGTGCTGGCACTACAAATTGCGCGTCATGCTTGCACGAAAGCAGACGACAATGAAACTTTGGTGAGTTGTTCTCCGAACGCCCGAAATCAGTAATGGACAATGTTTTAACAGTTAGGTCACCGTTGTATGCGTAGCGCAATAGATTTGTTGCCGGCACGGTAGCTCAGCGTGTTCGGTCAGACGGTGGTTATGTGCCCTCTGTAATAAAAATATATATATAGGTAAAGGCTTGTCACGCAGCGGACCCGCGTTCGATTCCCATTACTCGCAATTTTTTATTTCATTCCCCGCAATGTTAAACTATTAATTATAAAATTTAAATATACTTAAACAGATCATATAGTATAACGTAACTGTCAATCTCTGTATATAAAAATGAATGTATGTATGTCTGCCCTCTGTGCATTCCCACACCATTCATCCGATTGCGATGAAATTTTGGTGATTCCCTTAAAGTGATCGTGAACAAAATATCTGAAATGGAAACTCACCTTTTCTTTCCAGGCGTTTGTGGTGATACGCCAGGATGATTCTTGGAAAACTGTTAGAATCTTCCAATGCTACCCATGCTTTGTCCTGTGTATGTAGCAGCTCTCACTGAAGATTTGTAAATGGGGTGAAGCAATTTTTTCTGCTCCCTTTCCCTTTCGCAGCATTCAATCACACGCAATATAATTTTGCGAGCATCGCTACATAATACTGGTTTCCTTCTAAACGTAGGCCTACCGGTAGGGGTTGTTGGCGTCTCCCGAGATGAGCCAGCAACTGCCTCTTCACTCGTTTTGATAATGTTTAGCACAACTGCACAATAAAAACACGCAGAACAGTACAGCACAAAACAATAACGAAGCAGACGACAATGGCTACCTTGTACAACACAGTCAGCTACGTAATGTTGGCAGCAGTCGAAACTGCGTGCCTGTCGAAGCCACCCGACGTTTACCGACTTCTGCCGATTCAGGACTAGGGAGAGGTCTGCCATCTAAAAGTTTACACACTGTACACAACTGCATTATTACTCTGTGACGAGTCCCAGAACACCATAGGTCAGTAATACCAAAATACTCATGCGGTTTGCGAGACAACACAGTTTCGTCAGAAGATGGAAGGAGAGTATGTCTCGGAAACGTCGGGGATGCATTGGGAAGTGATGCGGCTAGAATGCCAAGAAGCTTTATTGCACGGCTGGCCTAAAAACATCTGTTAGTATAGTTGCCATTCTAGTCAAACATTACTGTAGTTCGATATGAAACAAAAGTAACCGACGTCGACATCGGTGATAGTAAGATTACGAAAACACATTGATCAGCATTTTGTGGTCCATTAAGGAACTAGATATTTGTAAGAATACGTTTCATGTTATTAGATCTACAACTTTACTTCCGCCGTTTTACAATAGACGGCAGTGGCGGCAAGTGGGGTTCAGGTGGTTCGTCATAAGTGTAATACAATAAGCTTAGGCGTATGTAAACATAATGCCATAAAATATTAGGCGATTTGTGATTCCATCATAAGGATATTCTCGATTAATTACGTCAACTTCAGTACCCATTTCTCGCCATTCGCGGGAAGTTTTAATTTTCTGCTTTAACGTGAAGAAATCTGCGGCTGTGGCTCTTAAAATGCTGGGTAAGACCAATGGTGAGGGAACTATTAGTGGAAGAACGCGCAGACAATTTTTTCAACACCATGAGAACGGTGATTTTGATGTCGAAGACCGGCGTGGCGGTGGAAGACAGAACGTTTTCGTAGCTACTGAAACAGACGATGGCAGTCACAGGACATCATTATCGAAAGCAACTGATGCGTTCGAGCCCAGCACTGAAACACAAACGTTCACAATACAGCGATAGACACATAAAGGTAATTTTGCAGAAAGTCATTGCTCGACCCCTTGTCACAAAACCCGTCAAAATATACACTCCTGGAAATGGAAAAAAGAACACATTGACACCGGTGTGTCAGACCCACCATACTTGCTCCGGACACTGCGAGAGGGCTGTACAAGCAATGATCACACGCACGGCACAGCGGACACACCAGGAACCGCGGTGTTGGCCGTCGAATGGCGCTAGCTGCGCAGCATTTGTGCACCGCCGCCGTCAGTGTCAGCCAGTTTGCCGTGGCATACGGAGCTCCATCGCAGTCTTTAACACTGGTAGCATGCCGCGACAGCGTGGACGTGAACCGTATGTGCAGTTGACGGACTTTGAGCGAGGGCGTATAGTGGGCATGCGGGAGGCCGGGTGGACGTACCGTCGAATTGCTCAACACGTGGGGCGTGAGGTCTCCACAGTACATCGATGTTGTCGCCAGTGGTCGGTGGAAGGTGCACGTGCCCGTCGACCTGGGACCGGACCGCAGCGACGCACGGATGCCCGCCAAGACCGTAGGATCCTACGCAGTGCCGTAGGGGACCGCACCGCCACTTCCCAGCAAATTAGGGACACTGTTGCTCCTGGGGTATCGGCAAGGACCATTCGCAACCGTCTCCATGAAGCTGGGCTACGGTCCCGCACACCGTTAGGCCGTCTTCCGCTCACGCCCCAACATCGTGCAGCCCGCCTCCAGTGGTGCGACAGGCGTGAACGGAGGGACGAATGGAGACGTGTCGTCTTCAGCGATAAGAGTCGCTTCTGCCTTGGTGCCAATGATGGTCGTATGCGTGTTTGGCGCCGTGCAGGTGAGCGCCACAATCAGGACTGCATACGACCGAGGCACACAGGGCCAACACCCGGCATCATGGTGCAGGGAGCGATCTCCTGCACTGGCCGTACACCAGGTGGTGATCGTCGAGGGGACACTGAATAGTGCACGGTACATCCAAACCGTCATCGAACCCATCGTTCTACCATTCCTAGACCGGCAAGGGAACTTGCTGTTCCAACAGGACAATGTACGTCCGCATGTATCCCGCGCCACCCAACGTGCTCTAGAAGGTGTAAGTCAACTACCCGGCCAGCAAGATCTCCGGATCTGTCCCCCATTGAACATGTTTGGGACTGGATGAAGCGTCGTCTCACGCGGTCTGCACGTCCAGCACGAACGCTGGTCCAACTGAGGCGCCAGGTGGAAATGGCATGGCAAGCCGTTCCACAGGACTACATCCAGCATCTCTACGATCGTCTCCATGGGAGAATAGCAGCCTGCATTGCTGCGAAAGGTGGATATACACTGTACTAGTGCCGACATTGTGCATGCTCTGTTGGCTGTGTCTATGTGCCTGTGGTTCTGTCAGTGTGATCATGTGATGTATCTGACCCCAGGAATGTGTCAATAAAGTTTCCCCTTCCTGGGACAATGAATTCACGGTGTTCTTATTTCAATTTCCAGGAGTGTACATGGAAACATTGAAATGAGGAGTCCTATCCCTCCCGCCGTATTCTCCACACGTTGATGTCTCTGACTGCCACCTTTTTCGATCAGTGGCATACAGTCTCGCTGACCAGCACTTCCGATCAAATGAAAAAGGGCAAAATTGAATCGACTCATGGGTCCCCACAAAATTCGCCCAGTTCTTCCGCCACGGGATGCGTATGCTATCCGAAAGATGGGAGAATGTAGTGGCCAGCGATGGGCAATACTATGAATCATAATTTTTCACAATAAAGCCCCGAACTTCGAGCAAAAACGACGGAAGCAAAGCTGTAGACCTAGTAGATGTTCCATCAAAGTCGAAGTCATTGGAGACGAAGCGTGAAGAAGGGAGCGTCACCTCTTTAGAGAAGCCATGCAATGGCTATAACTGTTTGCAGACAGTGTTTGAGTAACGGACTGTGCTTTCGTCGAAGGTGTTTCAATATTAAAAAACTGTTCTCAGTAGGGACGACAGCTAGCATCGATATTGTGTTTGTTACGTTCCCGGATCCATTAGTGGAAGCCGAGTGTTACGTTTTGCTGTTTCTCTTGGAGGTTACCACGACTTGGAAATGGAGCGCAGTAATTGTATTAGCTACTTGGTATTCCAACGCATGATGTTGTTTGTTCGTACCTCGGTCAACAAAGAGAGAAGTCGGGAAGCAGTTTAGTCCGACGACAGATGCGCCTTTGATGTGTATGATATTGCACAATCGCTTCATCCTAGGAGACTTTGTGTCTGAAGTTTCCTCTATTTGTTTTTTCGTTAGAGACGCTCAATGTACATTGCAACGGACAGACTTCGAAAACTTAAAAGTGAAAAATTTACAAGACTGAGGGATCTAGAAAGTCTTCAGTGGATTTTGTGTAAAGGAATCATACTGGTCTTACGTTGTTAAAACCGTTCTTCTTTTTTGGTTCAGAACAAACATAAAAATAAGATGGTCCCCACTTTCATCAAAATATTATTTTATGAAGTTCGACATGGTTAAGCTGTGGAGATCGCGATGAGACTGTTCGATTCAAGTTTTATCGTAAATTGTAATCCAGATTAGCAGTTTCTATTGTTTAGACAATAACCCCTATAATATCATTTTTCTACAAATAGTATTGATCCATTATGATAAATTCATATTAATTTTGAATTTTCTTCTTTTAGTTATTTGTGTTTTAATTAGTGTAACTATCACAAAAAGAATTTGGTTACAGCAGGTAAGAAGTCTTACGCTACGTCACTACAACATTTGCATGTGACGATTTCACACCATGGTCTAACTCCAGTTCTGCTCTGTCTCGAGTGACCTCACTCCTGACATGTTAAGCTCTGTTCTCCCTCCTTTTTCGTGCTGATGTTCCACAGACAAGTGTCCCCTGTTTGCAATTCATTGAATGTTACGGTAACCTTTCATTTTCATTTATTTCATATCTGACATTTAGTTTTCTCTGTAATTCATTATTACGTCATTACTTCCAGTCTTATGTATCTTACTTTCTCCGTCATGTAGTGTTGCAGCATTAACTCTTTTTATGAATCTGGCTTCAGATTTTTATCTGTGTTGTTTATCTTTTTCGTGACTGTCGAAATCTCACCTGCATATGTCCATGTCGGTACGGCTTATTCTTTAAATTTCTATTTACCCTACACACGTGTTGATACCTTCCGATTATTTTTTTCTACAGATTTGTTCTGAAAGTAGCACTATGACACAAGTGGAATAAATGGGAGACTGATCCCAAGATTTCATTCTGTTGACTGAACTGGTTCCTGCTGGAATAGCAGTACGTTTCTTTTGTCAATAAAGACCCCTCATTCATACACTGCTGCGATGGGTGAGAGTCTGCATGTTGTCAGCAAATACGACTGCGTTAAAAGAACAATTTTTGTTAATCCTCGAAGATCAAGGTGCCTGTCGTTCCTATTCTTTAAAAATATAAGTGATGTATTAATTAAAATGTATCACTGATAAACTGCATCCTTGACAAACTTCCTTATATTTTAATTTAAGTAGTTCGGAATTAGATTATCGTCCTACTCTCATATTTTAAACTTTTAATAACAACGTTCAGATGTTTGGATATCCTAAGTACTTCCATTACTTTCTACAGAATGGCTCTGCCCACATAATCGAAAGCATTTTCAGTGTCTACAAACGTTCTGAAAGTTTGTAGCAATTTCGTGCGAGACCCGTGCATGCCACACATTCCAAATTCGAAAGTCTAGATTTTAATATCTTACTGTACGTGTTGCTTCTAATATCTTACTATATGCGTTGTATTCGCATAACTTTCCATTGATTGTATTAACACTCTCTTTTGTCGTGGGATATTGTGTATTTTCAAACATTTTCGAGTGCCGCGAAAACCTCGTCTTATATCTTTAATTGTAAACTTAGTTTGTGCTATTCATCTTTTGGATCTGCAGCTCTTGTCTTTCTTTCCGTGTCTGCAGTTAAATGATAGGATATAGATGACACCTTTTTGCATACTCACTGTTTTTTCTTTTTACCCATCATCAGTGGGTTTTTGTTTATTGATTTTAGTGTCCTACACTGAGAGCTTATCATGTTTTGTTGTGAATGAGCCTTCTTCTTTTGCGATCTGAGGACGCTACACACACCGGTTAACGTACTTTATATCGTTTTTTTACAAACGCTTCTTTACTTCGCAAAACGCGTTGAGCACTTCGTTGTTGTGTATCCTAACTCCGGCGGCATTAGGAAACACAGCAACATAGTGCTCACCGCGTTTTGCGAAGATAAAAGGAATTTATAAAAAACGAAATTACACAAAGTATGTTAATCTGTGTGTGCAGTGTCCTCAGAACGCAAAAAGCGAAGAATCAGTCACAACAAAACATGATAAGCTATCAGTGCAGAGCACCGTACAGTTGGTACTGCAAAACCTATAACGTAGAATAATGTTTTCGGCAAACAAAAACCCCCTGATTATGCCACAGAAGTGCTGAAACACGTTTGAGTAAAAAGAAAAAACAGTGTGTTTTCAAAAAGGGGAACCAATAACCTAAAATTAATTTGTACTTTTAGCAACAGTGCCCCTGTTCACATACAATCGTTCTCCTATTTCATTGCATGTTTAAGACCGTAACTGCGCGAGTAAGCGTGTATTTTCGAGAATTTTCGAATGTTGTGCGTAACTTATATCATAGTACATCGACGTTTGTGATTTTCAGATGCTGAAAATAAATAACACATCGTGTCACATTAGTTTTCTCTTTTAGCAGAAGACTACAATTCTGCAGTAGCATAAATTAACGCTAGAATTTGTCTGTGACCATTACCTCAAAAGTACATACCATAAATTTTGTACCAAATTTTTCTCTTGTCATAATATATTGTTTTAACAGTTAATCTCTCCAGTTCTTACAGACAACTGATAATATTTGTCCGTATTGGGCCCATAAATTAATAGAGAACCCACAAGCTTTGGGTAAAGTTACTTGTTTACTATTCAAGAAATAAGGCACCAGTCACAATGTCGCCCCACTGTGCATGCTGTTCTCAGGCACGGAGTGAGTCAGTTAGTTGCCGTTCGTAAGCAGCTGGAAATCACCCTGAATACTGTCAGGAAGCTGGTGCAAAGAGGGCTACCGAGAGCCATATACTAGAGATACGTCAAGTACTAACCTCTTCTGTAGATATTGTCTCTTGAGCAGAAAGTGAAGGGTCTATCACTACTCATCCGCTTATCTGTGAGTGACGAGTTAATGGTGGGTCTAGACACCCTGTACAGGAGGGAGAGGGAGTTACACTGAAATTGAAACCGAGACAGTGAGACTAACTTCACGTTTTGGGAAACGTGCTGTGTCCTGTGTCAGTGGGAGGCGAATGCAAAAGGACTTGATGTCTATTAATCGGTCGTAGTGCAAATTTGTGGCGAATAATGGTCCCCATATGGAAACAGCAGTAAGGGATCGGAAGGAACACCATGACACAGGGTGTCTATGCCTGTCAGTCTCATTAAAGATGTTGAAGATGCTTTTCCGACAGTCACTGAGAGAAGAGGGTGCTACCAACTGAAGACTGGTGCATGTTGAGACACATGATGTCTGTCATCTGGGTTCCAGGTGGCTGACAGAGAAGATTGAGATCTCCTGCGTTCCTCACAGAGTTTCCATGTCGCTCACAATCTGTAGCTTTGTCCCCAAAATTTATCATGGCCGCTTGGTTTGGAGTCGAGAGGAAGACATGAACCAGAGACTGTGAACATTCTGCAGCAACTTTCTAGACTTGCACCGCAGGGTTGAAAGCTGCAGGATATCCTAAATGGGTCAGGTCAGCACTAGACATCAGAGGATGCTACCTAAACAGCTGAGTGTGTGTATGAGGTGCATAAAAATCTCCTATAGCGTATATGACTCTCCTTTTAATCCACATAATGACAGTTGTGGAAACCTGAAAGTGTCAGTATAATATCCAAAGAAATGCTCTCAATAGGGCTGACTATTGAAACACTAGTGGTTAACTTCCAAAGCATTTGCAACGAAGTTTCAGAGTTTGAAGGGATCTTTTAAAGCAGTGAAGCTTACATAATTAAAATAATGAAAAGAAGTAAAATCATAGCGTCATAGCTAATCTAACTATATATGACATAATCTGAGCAATCGAATATAAAGAATGTAATAAAAGAATAAACTGAACTTCATAACTAAGCAACAGTTAATACAGTATGTACACGCAGTCTAGTACAACATAAAAAATAAAAAAACATAAGAAAACGACAAATATAGGTCAAATAGGGAAATACTGTATAAGCAGCTAAAGAAATTTTCAAATTAAGAACAGGAGAAAAATAAAAAAGGACATGCTATAATCGAAACAGTTTTTGTCTACAAACTAATTTAACTGTGTCACTAAAATGGCGAGGAATACCACCAACACCATCTCATTAGGACTTATTAGAATTTGAATGTAATCTAAAACCTTCTATTCAAATAAAGTTAAAAAGTTAGACTAAAAAAATTAAAGGAGAAAATTCAAAATAAACATAAATAAATCGTAAATTATTAATACTACTTGTAGAAGAAATCTACATAAATGAATTCTAAGTTTAAAACATCAGTATGCCAAAATAGTAAGTAATTAATTGTAATAAACAATACAAAAAATATTAACCACATGGTTGTTGCATACGATGTGGTTATATGAAACTTAGGATAAGAAACAGACATGGCTCATGCCAATCTGAACTCAGATCTTCTAAGAAACATCAATCAGTCCTAACTATTGGGCTCTCAAAAAAAAATTTTTCTTAATCCAACTTCGAGCTCAATCAAATTTTTGATATGAGCTATGGAAAACAATTATGCTGTTATCCCTCAGGTAACTTCATCTTATGATCATATATAATTGATCATACAAACATAAATTAATAGTGAACAGCCTAATTATTCTTTTCATCCCAACAAAACATTATCATAAATTTTAGAATCAATAATCACAACAATCTATAAAAATAAAATTCAAGCCTTATAGGGTCTTCTCATCCTAAAGAAAAACTTCAGCCTCTAGATTGAAAAGTTAAATTTTAAAATTTATTAAGAAACATTTGATTTCTTGTCAAGCCATCCATTCCAGTCCCTAATTAAAATACTAATTATTATGCTACCTCTCCAAGGTCAATATACTGAGGCTCTCAAACTTTTTTTGGTATATTGGACAGACCAAAGTATTATCAAGAGGACAAGTTTTGATAAACTGGCAGAAATCAAATTTGCCTAGTTCCTTATAATAAATTAACAACAAATATTATTGAAAAATAAAT
Source organism: Schistocerca serialis cubense (assembly GCF_023864345.2). Taxonomy (NCBI): domain Eukaryota; kingdom Metazoa; phylum Arthropoda; class Insecta; order Orthoptera; family Acrididae; genus Schistocerca; species Schistocerca serialis. The sequence continues at coordinate 189,409,043 of NC_064641.1, read as the reverse complement.
ATGGTATTTCATTGGTATTACAAAAATTGAAGACTTAAATAAAACATCTTAATAAAAACCAGAATAGTTATTAATTTGTCAATTTTAAAGTTGTTTTTATATTAACCTTTAAGACAGGCAGTTTAAAGCTTACAATTTTATCGTAATTAGCAAATTATAGGATGTATATGTTTTATCCTATAAAAAATAACTAATTTAACATTTCTGTTTCACAATAAAGAAAAGACAAATTAAATTCAATTTTTCTTAAGAAACTATGTATCTTAGGAAACAACATCTCATTTCTACAAGTAATTCAATAATAATTATGATGCCTTATTTACTGGCTAATTGTAAACCAACCAAAATCAAGCTAAGCAAGTAAATACTAAAATTTCGATAATCCCCTGATACAAATGGAACAATAAATAAGATTTACTCTAATAAACTAAAATAATTATTTTATAATTCACTTAAATTACTGACAGACTTTAACATAAAAAATCAGTTCTACAAAATATAATCAGCCCATAAATCCAATCAAATTATATCTGTTCAGTAATAAAATAAAGAAAACATTAATACAATATAACTAATAATCAAGATATCCTGATTTTCATAGAGTTCTTTCAGTGTAAGTGAAATATGTTACGTCTAAGTTGTATCCTAAACTCTCATCCTTGACACACTTTGCAGTATGTCTAATACATTATGAGTTATCTCCTCTAGTTTGAAGCTGTCTTACCAAAAACCTTTGAACTAAATAATCTGTAATGATTATGGTGGGTGATTTGTACACACCTCAGAGCCGATATCAGTTAAATTAACTACATTAAGTTCCTATAAATAGATTTACATTAACACTTTTTCACCACTGAATCTCTTATAAACAAAAATGTATTGGAACCCTTCCTCCACTTAATTATAAACTGCTCCTTGACATGAAATATTTTACATTTACAAATCATTAAAATTAGAATACCAAAAGCATTTCATGGTGATGAAGACTTGTGAACAAATAAATTAAGAAGAGTCAATCATGTATTATTAATAATGAGATGCATTCCTCTGAATGGAATGAGATGGCCAGAATCTTTTGGTTTAAAGACTTACACATTAGTAACCTGATAAGTACAATTAACACTTACAGTAGTAGGGTACATAATACTAGTTTATTATTTAAATTTCACAGATACATAAAAAAACTATAAAAATAATTTCATCGTATACAGTCTAACTTAACTCCAAAATCATAACTAACTGTTTCAAACAATAATATACACTTGCATAAATCATGTTACCATAGCTGTTGGCATGAATTATGGAAACACTAAAACAGTTTTTAATTCCAAGATCATATGGTAATTAAATCAAATTACTGCACAATAGAACATTCAGTCTTACAAAAGTTACATATAATATAGTGAAAAATTGAACAAATAATTAAGAATATACATTTAGAAAATTAGAGATACTCGTATTAGTTAAGTAGAATGAAATTTTTTAACACCATGACAAAAATATTAAGGAAAAAAAGAGAAAAACAACGTAGAAAAATTAAAAACCATTAGAATATAGGCTGCATGTAACTGAAAAAACTTCTCTAAATAAAAAATCGAACTGGCACTCCAATAATTGTGTTACATTATTATCTTTTATCAGTTAGTCCTTCTTTTCTGTTATAAAAGTTAAATAACATAAAGTATTTAAAGTAATACAATCAATCCCTTAGTATAATAATAATATACAATTAAACATATTATATTAAAAATAAATGCTTCTATTAATCAGTTTCATTAACATAAATCAGTTAATTGTATAATTATACAGAAAGCTGATTAAAACACAAAATTGACAGCAGTTATATTTCTGGAGAAAATTGAAGCATGTATGAAAGCTAGGCTAATGGATAATGATGGTGGTGTATTTGTCACAACATATAAGAAACTCAAATCCATGGAGGTAGAAATTAAAGTTGTGTGAGAGACTGTTTAGGCAAGACTCAATATCAGGAACTCTCTGTTTGATCCTAATGTTAAGCACCAGACTCATTCCATAACATAACCAAAACCTTAGTTCATGAGTTTATTAGTTCCCTAATCATACTGTAATCATTGGAGGAATGTAGTCATCCAACAGCCAAATGGGATAAATACAGTTTTTTGCAGTGGGTATGACAAGCCACCAAGCAAAATGTTGCTAAATATCTTCTCTGAAGATTATCTAGAACCCAAAGTTTGGATATCTCTCATAATTGAAATATGTTGGATGCAAAGACTACAAATAAACTGAGCTCTTTGAGGATATCCAAATTCAAATTGCTGTCCATGTAGGTGATGCAGGTGTAGAGACAATGATTCCAAAGTACAAAGGGCAACTAAAATAAGTAAAAAACTTATACATTCAGTAAACTAGATAAAGAATCAGTAGTATGTTATCTCAGTGAGGTGATAACATTTTAGCTCAGGACAGGAACATGTTGAGGAACTATGGCTCAAATTTACAAGAATAGTTTACGATGCAACAGGTGGATATGTTTCTGGTAGAGCAGTTTATGATGGGAGAGACCCTACATCATATGCAGTCACTTAAAAGAAACGTCTAAAGAATCAGAGAATATTTTTTAACAGGTGTAAAATAAAAGTTGTAGTCAGAGAGATACTGAGTGAAATGCATTTGGCTCTCAAGAGTGCAGTGGTGAAGCCTTCAAAGACTACCACAGAAGAATACTGCCAAAACACGTCTCAGGCACCAGAGTTAGAGCGAAATGAGACAGGAAGTAAAATTGATGTTATCAATGCAAAAACAGACTTGCGTAACTCAGTTGTCAATAGTTCTTTTATGTAGAACTGACCATGTGTATTGCCCCTGTTTAGTTCTCATACAGCGCAAAGATAAATGTCAGTGGCATTGAGAAACAGTACAAATCGTTAAAATGAACAATGCGCCTGGGGCTGATGGAATTCCTATGACTTTTCTGTACTGAAATTGCTGGTTACACAGTCCCTCATTCAATCGCAATATACGGAAGGTGCCTTGAACAAAACACTGTGCACACTGAGTGGAAGAGTGTGAATCTATGAGAAGAGCAGCAGAAGTGATCTACAAAACTACCGTCCAATACCTTTGACCTCCATCTCAGAACATATGCTGAGCTCAAATGTAATGTGGTATCTGAAATAGAATGATCTCATCCATAGCAACCAACATGGATTGTGAAAGCATCGAACATGTGAAATCCAACTCACGATTTTTTCACAAGATTATGCTAAAGTTATGAATCAAGACATTATGATTGTTGCAGTGTTTCTTGACTTTCAAAAGACATTTGACGCATTATCGACACACGATTTACAATGCAGTCCCTTACTTAGAGTCCATATATTATGAAACAAAATTATTGTGCTGTAATAGCTGTCTCATAGTTTAAACAATGTTAAAAATATAATAAGATCAAATGCACCATATTTTCAGAAAAATAGTACTTATCTTGCAAGCTTGGTCTCAGTGTCAGGAGTGATTCTGGTGCTCCTGTCTAACCTACTGAAAAGATTTTGGCCAGAGTCGTTTAAATGACAAGTTTCTGGAACATTATGTTATTTTTAATCATTTCCTTTTTTTATTTGCATGTTCTTGAAACAATTTACCATTACTTATTGACACTTTTCAGATATACATTGTTCAACTTGCTTAATCCATGCAAAGAACGAAATCGATCACAACACAACTTGTATCAGACTCAACAGATGCTAAACCCACTCTGCTCTGACGCATTTGGCGCCAAAAATACACTATAACTTATGAACTCAAAAACTGATTCAAATGGCTCTGAGCACTATGGGACTTAACTTCTGAGGTCATCAGTCCCCTAGAACTTAGAACTACCTAAACCTAACTAACCTAAGGACATCACACACCTCCATGCCCGAGGCAGGATTGGAACCTGCAACCACAGTGGTCGCACAGTTCCAGACTGTAGCGCCTAGAACGGCTCAGCCACCCTGGCCGGATTATGAACTCAGCTTCCAATACTTTCTAGAACAGGATGTAGACCAAATTAGTATTAACATGAATGTCTTAATTGAAACTGTTTATCAGATTTAATTTACATTTTGTTTTCTGAAAATGATGATTTACATGAAAATTTAAAGGCCTTGTGGTTCATAACAAAGGACAGCATATTCTGAAAACATGAAAAATAGCACCTTGTTGTTATTTTATAAAATCGATTTCATTATGGATAGCAAAATTAGAAAAATTATACATGAAGACAGAAAGAAAAGTGACACACAACAATATTATGTTTACTGTAAATTTGTGTTTAGATAATTGAAGTTGATAGTTGTGGTTACTAATTTTCATGGCACAAGATCGATATTAAGAAATGGATCTGTATGAATAATAAAAAAACATTAACAAAAAATAGTTTTTTGATAATCAAATGTGTTCAGAGGTATCTTCAGATAAGAAATATGTAATTTAATTAAGATCTCCTAAATGTAATGTCGCATGTGTGTAGCTCCAACACCATTCCGCGTTCAGAGTCTGTTAATTCCCATCGTGCGGCCATGATCCCACTGGATACCTTTTCACATGAATCACACGAGTACAAATGATAGCTCCACCAATGCACTGCCCTTTCATAGCTTGTGTACACCGTCTCTATTTGCGCATAGCGCTGTCCCGTGACTTTTGTCACCTCAATGTATATTGCACACATCTACTCCTACCCTTCTGTCTCTCTATGCAGGAGATGTGGAGTGTTCATTCACTCCAAAGCATAATTGTAAATGAAATAATATGATTGTCTTTGCAGTGTTATATCGAGAAAATAGTGCTATGTCGAGGTTATGGAGTTAATTTTGTAATCGATAGCGCTTTGCAATAAATATGTCCTAAGTGTTCCCTACTATGAAGACTTCTCTTACCCTGTATCGACTATTAGAGTGTCTTGTCGCCATATCGACGGTCCATTTAATAAGTGTGTCCATCTCCTCCTCCTCTTCCTCCTGCTCCTCCTCCTCCTCCTCCTCCTCCTCCTCCTCCTCCTCCTCCTCCTCCACGTTCCTGTCTCTGTCCATCTTTCCCTGCACTGTCTTTGTGTCAACGTTCTCCTCCAACTCCTCTGTGCCCATCTCCCCTATCTGTATGACCATCTCGTTCACATTCCTCTCTGTCCAGCTCCTTCTACCCTCCCACTCTGTCCACCTCCTCCTCCTTTTATCTCTGACCATCCCCCCTCCTACCTTCTCTCTTTCCAACCGCTCCTCCTCTATTGACAATCTACATCAGCCTAATCCCTCATGTAACGCTCCCTCCCCCTCTGTGTCCATCTCCTCCATTCACCTCTTCCTACTCTTTCCATACGTACACCTCCTCCACTTCCCACTTTCTCTGTGCACCTCCTTCTGCCCCCTCTGCCTGTCAATCTCCTCCTTCCCTTCCCTTCTCTGTACACTTTATCTTCCCACTACCTTATCTCCTCCTCCACACTCTCTCTGTCCATCTCCTGCTCCCCCTTTCTGTATGCTTCCACCTCTCCATCTGCCCATCTCCTTCACCACAGTTTTTCTGCCTATCTCATCCTGCCCCTCTTACTATCCACCTCCTCCTTCCCACTCTCTCTGCTCAGCTGTGTCTGTCCACATATGTTGTCCTGGCAGCACATGCCAATACTACCCACACAATATGTCTGTCATACAGGGTAACATACATGTCACGGTTAGAAAACCTTTTTGCCCGTATCTCTGCACCTATGGGAATACACTCCTGGAAATGGAAAAAAGAACACATTGACACCGGTGTGTCAGACCCACCATACTTGCTCCGGACACTGCGAGAGGGCTGTACAAGCAATGATCACACGCACGGCACAGCGGACACACCAGGAACCGCGGTGTTGGCCGTCGAATGGCGCTAGCTGCGCAGCATTTGTGCACCGCCGCCGTCAGTGTCAGCCAGTTTGCCGTGGCATACGGAGCTCCATCGCAGTCTTTAACACTGGTAGCATGCCGCGACAGTGTGGACGTGAACCGTATGTGCAGTTGACGGACTTTGAGCGAGGGCGTATAGTGGGCATGCGGGAGGCCGGGTGGACGTACCGCCGAATTGCTCAACACGTGAGGCGTGAGGTCTCCACAGTACATCGATGTTGTCGCCAGTGGTCGGCGGAAGGTGCACGTGCCCGTCGACCTGGGACCGGAGCGCAGCGACGCACGGATGCACGCCAAGACCGTAGGATCCTACGCAGTGCCATAGGGGACCGCACCGCCACTTCCCAGCAAATTAGGGACACTGTTGCTCCTGGGGTATCTGCGAGGACCATTCGCAACCGTCTCCATGAAGCTGGGCTACGGTCCCGCACACCGTTAGGCCGTCTTCCGCTCACGCCCCAACATCGTGCAGCCTGCCTCCAGTGGTGTCGCGACAGGCGTGAATGGAGGGACGAATGGAGACGTGTCGTCTTCAGCGATGAGAGTCGCTTCTGCCTTGGTGCCAATGATGGTCGTATGCGTGTTTGGCGCCGTGCAGGTGAGCGCCACAATCAGGACTGCATACGACCGAGGCACACAGGGCCAACACCCGGCATCATGGTGTGGGGAGCGATCTCCTACACTGGCCGTACACCACTGGTGATCGTCGAGGGGACACTGAATAGTGCACGGTACATCCAAACCGTCATCGAACCCATCGTTCTACCATTCCTAGACCGGCAAGGGAACTTACTGTTCCAACAGGACAATGCACGTCCGCATGTATCCCGTGCCACCCAACGTGCTCTAGAAGGTGTAAGTCAACTACCCTGGCCAGCAAGATCTCCGGATCTGTCCCCCATTGAGCATGTTTGGGACTGGATGAAGCGTCGTCTCACGCGGTCTGCACGTCCAGCACGAACGCTGGTCCAACTGAGGCGCCAGGTGGAAATGGTATGGCAAGCCGTTTCACAGGACTACATCCAGCATCTCTACGATCGTCTCCATGGGAGAATAGCAGCCTGCATTGCTGCGAAAGGTGGATATACACTGTACTAGTGCCGACATTGTGCATGCTCTGTTGCCTGTGTCTATGTGCCTGTGGTTCTGTCAGTGTGATCATGTGATGTATCTGACCCCAGGAATGTGTCAATAAAGTTTCCCCTTCCTGGGACAATGAATTCACGGTGTTCTTATTTCAATTTCCAGGAGTGTAGTATGTTCTAACACCTACATTGCCAATTCAAATATGGCAAGCAGTATATGTACCAAATTTGGTTGAAATAAATAGAGTGGTTTAGCAGGAGATTCTAGACAAACACACACACACACACACACACACACACACACACACACACACACACACACGCAAAACATATATACACCCTGTTTTATATACATGGATTCGATGAGGATCTTTGATTTGGAAGTGCAGTTACTTCAGTTTCTAGTTGACTTCCAGTTTCTTCAGTTATTTCAGTTTCTAGTTTTGTAGTGAATGGAATAAACCCCAGCCAGAAGCGCCACTAAAAACCAAACCTTCACTCTTCACTACTGTACAACAGGATATGACGTGGTGTTGATGCTTTCACACAGTATGAGCTGGCCATTATTTGATGCGTGAATGCTGTACCGTGATGTATCGCTACATCCAATGTGAACTGTCATTGGTGTATTAAAAAGAATTGGTAAGCAACCCAACGTCCAATAAGTCAAAAACGCCGTGAACCTTTGGTTAAATATTGCATAAAAAATAATGAATTCACATCGTCCTTTTCTTTAGAGTGTATCAGTCGAGGCTGACTGCAATACTTGATGTCGGCACTGTGATGGGAGTGTATGCAGTTTTCGCGCCAGTTGGGAGCATCGCCTCTGCTGTGAATCATTTCGGCATAACATGCCGTCTCCCCGGTGGTTCAGAGAGCGTGTGTTGCATAAACCTCCTATCAGAACCTGCGCCAGTGTTATATCACAAGAATTTTTTGATACGATGACAGAAGAAAAATCGCAACACCAGAAAATAATTAATGTCGAGTAACGAAATTTGGGGAATACATTTGTCTAGGTAACATACTTAAGAGATTACATTGCAAGACCACAGGTTAATGTAAGCGCAGGATAAGCCATTAAAAATGTGAAACGCTGTAGTAACCGGTGTAGCCGCCAGAATGTCGAATGCAAGCATGTGAACGTGCGTGCATTGTGTTGTACAGGTGCTGGTGTCACTTAGCGGGATGGAGCCCCATCCCTGTTCCACTTGGTCGGTCAGTACTTGGACGGTTTGTGGATGACGCTGGAGTTGTTGTCCAATGGTGTCCCATATGTGTACAATTGGAGACAGATCTGGTGATGAGCAGGTCAAGCCAACATGTCGACACTCTGTAGATTATGCTGGGTTACAACAGCAGTATTTTGGCGAGCGTTATCCTCTTGAAAAACACCCCCCGGAATGCTGTTTATGAATGGCAGCACAAAAGGTCCAATCGCCGGATTGATGTATAAGTTTGCAGTCAGGATGCGTGGGATATCCACGAGAGTGCTCCTGCTGTCATACAAAGTCGCACCCCACATCATCACATGCAGTGCCAGTGCGTTCAGCACTCTCTGGCGTTATTCTAACCAACACATTGCCGTCACTGGCACCAAGGCAGCCACAGATTTCATCAGAAAGCACAACAGACCTCCATCCTACCCTCCAACGAGCTCTCGCTTGGCACCACTGAAATCGCAAATGTCGAAAGTTTGGGGTCATTGGAATGCACGCTACAGGACGTCTGTCTCGGAGCTGTCCTTGAAGTAACCATTTGGTAACAGTTCGTTGTGTCACTGTTGTGCCAACTGCTACTCTGATTGCTGCCGCAGATACAGTACGATGCGCCAGAGCCATACATCGAACACGAAGCCCGGTCTTCCTCTGACTGTACATTCCCGTGACCGTCACTCCCAGTAATCATGTACAGTGGCCACATTTCTTCCACATTTCTTCAGAAATTGCTCAGAAAGAACGTCCAGCCCTATTACAGGACCTCTTTCAAACTCAGTGAGGTGTTGACAATGGCGTCTTTGTCGCCTTAAAAACCATACCTTACTAACATCAACCGATCACGTCCAATTTCAAAGATAACTAACGCTCACGACAATAACAGAGTGCCGCTAGGGGTAGCCTCGCGGTCTGGGGCGCCTTGTCACGATCCGCGTGGCTCTCCCCGTCGGAGGTTCGAATCCAGGATGGGAGTATGTGTTGTCCTTAGTGTAAGTTAGTTTAAGTTAGATTAAGTAGTGTGTAAGCTTAGGTACCGCTGACCTCAGCAGTTTGGTCCCGTAAGACCTTACCACAAATTTCCATAACAGAGTCTATTTAAAGCAAACCTGAGTTGCATCCTCATAGTGGTGCTACTGGCGTAACTCTTATGCGAATGATGCGAAATTTGAACAGACATCATCTTTCAGAGGTAAAAACATGTCTACCAATTTTAGATTACGTCGCCCAATTCCTTCTTGGTGCTGCAACTGTGTTCCGTCATATATACAGGGTGATCGGAAATTCCCCTTACAGACTTCTAGGACTTGCAGAGGGGAGTGAGCACATCGTATTTTGAATAGGAACCCATGTCCGGAAACGTCATCCAACGAGACTACAGAGCGTCAAAGTTATAGGCGCGGGCGACTGTAAATGTACGTATACACGGGGTGATTCCGTGATGATGTTACAGACTTTCTAGGATGATGGAGAACGATAAATGGATTAATTTGAAGTAAGGATCCCTGTACCGGAAAAGAACGAGTCGAAAGTTATAAACGAAAACCGTTCTGATACCTCTGACAGTTGAATACATATACTGGTTCTTGTGTTGCGAAGAGTGTAGAGCTGGTAACTTTCAGTGGTGGTAGTGTGGACAAAACGAGAAAAAAGTCCAGTAAACGTGGGCTCTAAAGTGCGACACCTGAGGAGCTATGACCATTCGTTCATCTTCTCTAATGTGAAACACATCTCCTCCACTGAGCAAGTGTTCATACCTGTTAACTTACCCACTTTAGAGGCCACGTTTACTGGACATATTTTCTCGTTTTTGTCCACACTACCACCGCTGAAAGTTACCAACCCTACACTCTTCGCAACACAAGAACCGTCAGAGGTATCAGAACGCTTTTCGTTTATAACTTTCGACTCGTTCGTTTCCGGTACAGGAATTCTTACTTCAAATTAATACATTTATCGTTCTCCATCATCCTAGAAAGTCTGTAACATCATCACGGAATCACCCCGTGTATACGTACGTTTACATACGCCCGCGAGTATAACTTTGACGCTCTGTAGTCTCGTTGGATGACGTTTCCGGACATGAGTTCCTATTCAAAATACGATGCACTCACTCCACAAGTCCTAAAAGTCTGTAACGGGAATTTACGGCCACCATGTATATTATTTGACTGCTTGATAGAAGTAAAATAGAAGTTTAATAAAAAGAACAGAAAAGTTTTTATTTCAAAGATTCTAGTAGTTAAGATACATTTGCTGTTGCACGTTGTATCACAGTTCACCTGACTACTCTTGTGACTCTAACGTTCTGTAATTTAAAAAATGAATAAACAAACTTAAAATGATCTTTTCCACTCCAGATCTGACAAAGGACGCCACGCTGGTCCCGGATCGAATCCGCCTGGCGGATTAACTACGGAGGCCGGAGTGCCGGCCGGCCTGGATGTGGTTTTTCGGCGGTTTTCCACATCCCACTAGGTGAATACTAGGCTGGTCCGCACGTCCCACCTCAGTTACACGGCTCACAGACATCTGAATGCGTTCACACTATTCCATGGATTACACTAGATGCAGACAGTTGGGGTACAGTAATTCCGACCCGGAGGTACGGGATGGCGGCAGGAAGGGCATCCAACCACCCCCTAAATTAACCTTGCCAAATCTGACTAACCATGCCGACCCTGCATCACTGCGGGAAAACAGCACAAGCAAAGGGAGGATAAAGCAGCTGATTTTTTTGCATAGAATTGCGATGGGCGACGAACCATTGATTATGCACAACTCAAGTGACAATAAAGAAACGGTTGGAATGATGGGTAATCAATGGAATAATCCCTTCCCTCCCCCATACACACACAATGACCATGAAAGAAAGAAGATTCACGCCTAAGAGCAAAGATTATTTTGCCTTTAGGACAGACTATCCATATAAAACATTTGACAGAGCAGTAAAGGTTATGGAGGTAAGCCATCGTATGTTTAATGGCCATTAGCTTTTTATACGTATTTCCAACACGAAGACAAGATACGATCATCAGATTGGATAACAAATTCTTCATAGTAATTCCATCGCAGCTGCGTTTTATTAATCTGGCGACTTGTTTCGGACTACCAACTTCGGCCAGGCCCATTAAAGCTGAAATTAAAAAAACATCCATAAGAACACATAAAAATAAAATCTGGATAGCAAAAATACAGTTCTTAAGATTTCAGTAGTTCTTCACTGACATGTAACTTGCCTGCACTAATAGTGTTTGGTTAGTCGACAGTCAGTTCACACATAAGTAATACACACATGATACATGCTCACATGCAATGTGCGACCAGTTTCGCAATGTAGATGTATTCATGAAGTGCAGTTGAAGTATACTACGGACTAGCACTGCAGACAGTTCCCTAGGAAAACAGTTGATACCGCTAGCATCTCGTTTTGTACCCGTGCACTCGTTTACAGCCAATGGTGCACCGCATCTCAAATCCAAACTGTTCATACGCAACTTTACACTGAGGTGAGAAAAGTATTGAGATGGCGATATGCACATATAGAGACGGCGGAAGTACCGCGTGAACAAGACATGAAAGAGCAGTGCAATGGCGGAGCTGTCATTTGTACTCAGTTGATTCATGTGAAACGATTTCCCACGTGATTATGGCCGCACGACACGAATTAACAGACTTTGAACGTGGAATGGTAGTTGGAGCTAGACTCATGAGACATTCCACTGCGGAAATCGTTTGGGAATTCAATATTCCTAGATCTACACTGTCAAGAGTGTGCCGAGAATACCAAATTTCAGGCATTACCTCTCATCACGGACAAGCCAGAGGCCGACGGAGTTCACTTAAAGACCGAGAAAAATGGCGCTTGCGTTGAATTGTCAGTGTTAACAGACAAGCAACAGTGCGCGAAATAATCGCAGAAATTAATTTGGGACGTACGACGAACGTATCCGTTAGGACTGTGCAGAGAAATGTGGCGTTAATGGGCTATGGCAGCAGACGACCGACACGGTTGCCTTCGCTAAAAGCACAACATCGCCTGCAGCGCCTCTTCTGCGCTCGTGATCATATCGGTTGGACTATAGACAACTGGAAAACCGTAGCCTGGTCAGATGAGTACCGGTTTCAGCTGGTAAGAGCTGATGGTAGCGTTCGAGTGTGACGCAGACCCACGAAGCCATGCACCTAGGTTGTCAACAAGGTACTGTGCAAGCTGATGGTGGCTCCATAATGGTGTGAGCTGTGTTTACATGGAATGGACTGGGCCCTACTGAATTGATCATTGACTGGAAATGGTTATGATCAGCTAACTGGAGACCATTTGTATCCATTCATGGAATCAATTTTCCCAAACAATGACAGAATTTTTACTGATGACAATACACATTGACACTGGACCGCAATTGTTCGTGACTGGTTTGAAGAATTTTTTGAATGATTTCTTGAAACCTTCAGCTGCCATTTTCTTTATTTCCTGTACGATTGTAAAATTTCAGCCTTAGTGCATTTTCAAGTTAAAATGGCCTAACGCCATGTAAATATGTATCATGTGTGTATTATCTGTGTGTGAACTAATTGTCGCCCAACCTAGCACTTTTAGTGCAGGTATCTTACAGTTCAGAGAGTAAATTCTGAAATTTTAAGAACTGATTTTTGCTTTTCAAATAATATTTTTGTGTGTTCTTATAAATGTTTTGTATTTTAGCTTTAATAGACCTGGCTTGAAAATAAACTTGGTAGTCAAAAACTAGTCGACAACTTAATAAAACGCAACTGTGACGAAGTTACAATGAAGAATTAATATTTTTTACTGGCACATATGCACAAATGCATGTACAGTGCAATTCAACAATACAAAATATATATGTATAGTGTGTCCGGAATGAAGGGAGAAACGTAAACCAACTTGTTGTTATGGCAAAAACTTTCATGAATCAAGTGTGATATATTTTTAGAACCATCTTTTGAAGATGGTTCTTTAAATTTTCTATATAGGCTTTCTTGGGATAGCTTACATTTTTTTTTTCGAGAGTCTGCCAGTTCAGTTCTTTCAGTATCTTAGTGACACTCTCCCACGGGTCAAACAAATCTTTAAACATTCGTGCTGCCCTTCTCTGTATACATTCAGTGTCCCTATTAGCTCTATTTAGTACGGGTCCGACACGCTTTAGCAAATTCTAAGATGGGTTGCACAAGTGATACGTAAGCAATCAGCTTTGTAGACTGCATTTCCTGTTCTACCAATAAAATGGAGTCTGCTACGTGCTTTACCCACGACTGACGTTATATAATTGTTACTTTTCATATCCGTACAAAGTGTTAACCCAGGTATTTGTATGAACTGAACTGACCGATTTTAGCTGGAACTGATTGATATTATAGTATAGAACACTAATTTTATTCGTTTTCTGAAGAGCAGTATTTTACTTTTTTGGACATTTGAAGCAAGTCGCCAATCCTTGCACCACTTTGAAATTTTATCAAGCTCTGGCTGAATATTTGTTCAGCTTATATCAGACAGAACGTCATTATAGATGACTGTATCATATTAAAAAAACTGTGAGGTTATCATTAATATCGTCCGCAAAATCATTATCATAAAACATGAAAAAATGGTCCCAATACACGTCGTTGGCCCACTCCCGAAGTTACTTTCATATTTGTTAATGACGCTCCAGCCAAGATAATATGACCACCTAGAAATCCTCAATCCAGTCACAGATTTCGCTTGACACCCCATTCGGTCGTACTTTTGGTAATATACGTACAAGTGGCACTAAGTCAAACGCTTTTCGGAAATCGAGAAATACCGTATCTACCTTACTGCCTTGATCCATTGGTTTCAGCACGTCGCGTGATAAAAGCGCGAGTACCGTTTCACATAATCGACGGTTTTGGAATCCGTGCTGGCTGGCATGAAGTCACCCTGTTCAAGGTGTCTCATTACGTTTGAACTCCGAATATGTTCTAAGATTCTACAACAAGTGGATGTGAGGTACAATGTACCGTAGTTTTGTGGATTGTTTCTGATATCCCTCTTGTAGACAGCAGTGATCTGCGCTTTCTTTCAACTACTGGGCACGATCTCTTGTTCGAAGGATCTACGATAGACTGTAATTAGAAGGGCGGCTAACTCGGCCGCTAATTCAATATAGAACCAGATAGGAATTCTATTGGGCGGTGGGGCGTTGTTCAATTTTAACTACTTTAACTGTTTCTCAACATCACTGGCTCCAATAACTATTTCACTCGTCTTTTCAGTGGTCCGAGAATTAAATTGGGGCATTATCTCTGCGTTTTATTTTGTAAAGGAACTCTTTAAAAACGGAGTTAAGCAATTTTGCTTTTGCTTTGCTATCCTCAGTTTCAGTTCTTGTTCCGTCCATGCGGGACTTGACGCTACTATGGTACTACTAATATCAGTTACGTATGACCAGTATTCTGCTACAGTAGTCATTGAAAGCTTCCCGCACCGCTCTCTTGAGGCGCTCTGTTTTATTCCGCAACACTCTATCTATAACCATATGCCTTGTTTTACGAATATTATGCAGTAATCTCTGTTTCTTTAGGAGTTTCTTAACACTGTGTGCCATGAGGGGCCCCTCCCATCATGAATTTATTGGGAACGCATCAACCCAGTGCATGATCAACTATTCTTTTAAATTTGACCCATAGTTCCTGTACATGCTGCTGACCAGAGGTAACAGTTCAAGTTCCTCATTCAGAAATGACGCTACTGCTTCTTTATCCAGGTCTAGTTGTTGCCTTTATATTCAGTATATTTACATCAAGAATGTGGTTCCGAATTACACTCCTGGAAATGGAAAAAAGAACACATTGACACCGGTGTGTCAGACCCACCATACTTGCTCCGGACACTGCGAGAGGGCTGTACAAGCAATGATCACACGCACGGCACAGCGGACACACCAGGAACCGCGGTGTTGGCCGTCGAATGGCGCTAGCTGCGCAGCATTTGTGCACCGCCGCCGTCAGTGTCAGCCAGTTTGCCGTGGCATACGGAGCTCCATCGCAGTCTTTAACACTGGTAGCATGCCGCGACAGCGTGGACGTGAACCGTATGTGCAGTTGACGGACTTTGAGCGAGGGCGTATAGTGGGCATGCGGGAGGCCGAGTGGACGTACCGCCGAATTGCTCAACACGTGGGGCGTGAGGTCTCCACAGTACATCGATGTTGTCGCCAGTGGTCGGCGGAAGGTGCACGGGCCCGTCGACCTGGGACCGGACCGCAGCGACGCACGGATGCACGCCAAGACCGTAGGATCCTACGCAGTGCCATAGGGGACCGCACCGCCACTTCCCAGCAAATTAGGGACACTGTTGCTCCTGGGGTATCGGCGAGGACCATTCGCAACCGTCTCCATGAAGCTGGGCTACAGTCCCGCACACCGTTAGGCCGTCTTCCGCTCACGCCCCAACATCGTGCAGCCCGCCTCCAGTGGTGTCGCGACAGGCGTGAATGGAGGGACGAATGGAGACGTGTCGTCTTCAGCGATGAGAGTCGCTTCTGCCTTGGTGCCAATGATGGTCGTATGCGTGTTTGGCCCCGTGCAGGTGAGCGACACAATCAGGACTGCATACGACCGAGCCACACAGGGCCAACACCCGGCATCATTGTGTGGGGAGCGATCTCCTACACTGGCCGTACACCACTGGTGATCGTCGAGGGGACACTGAATAGTGCACGGTACATCCAAACCGTCATCGAACCCATCGTTCTACCATTCCTAGACCGGCAAGGGAACTTGCTGTTCCAACAGGACAATGCACGTCCGCATATATCCCGTGCCACCCAACGTGCTCTAGAAGGTGTAAGTCAACTACCCTGGCCAGCAAGATCTCCGGATCTGTCCCCCATTGAGCATGTTTGGGACTGGATGAAGCGTCGTCTCACGCGGTCTGCACGTCCAGCACGAACGCTGGTCCAACTGAGGCGCCAGGTGGAAATGGCATGGCAAGCCGTTCCACAGGACTACATCCAGCATCTCTACGATCGTCTCCATGAGAGAATAGCAGCCTGCATTGCTGCGAAAGGTGGATATACACTGTACTAGTGCCGACATTGTGCATGCTCTGTTGCTTGTGTCTATGTGCCTGTGGTTCTGTCAGTGTGATCATGTGATGTATCTGACCCCAGGAATGTGTCAATAAAGTTTCCCCTTCCTGGGACAATGAATTCACGGTGTTCTTATTTCAATTTCCAGGAGTGTATTTGTTCTAGGTAATCTTCCGAGAAGACATTTCTTAATGGTTCACAGAATGCCTTGTTATGCCCACAGCAAACAACACTGGTTGAATGATTAAAGTCACTTTCATTAATTACAGCATGACTGGGGAAGTTACGTAGAATCGAAATGAGGGTTTCTGTAAACTTTCCGGTTACATCAGGAGGTGAGTCTGGTAGTCGGTAGACAAATCCGATTACAATTTTATACGCTTGTAGTGTTATATAAACCTGTCGTTATTGGGTGGGGGGGGGGGACGCAAGAAACTGGTTGGAGTGATGCATAAAAGTGCGTCATATTCACTGTGAAGCAAGGACAGAGGCATGGCGTATTGCGCGGTGGTCATACATCGTCTCCGCAAGCTTCTAGTTTCCTTTGTCAAACTACAGACCGTGTAGATAGGTTTAGTAGGCCATGCGCTTTGCCTGACCCATTTTTTTTCCTTTATTGCATTTCGATTCCCCCCACCCCTCCAGAGGGGGGGCTGGGTGGGCTGGCAGCAGCGTAATATGCTGCTCTACAGCCTACATAAAAGTTAAAAAACGTAATGAGAATATAAACAAAGAAGAAAAAAGGCGATAAAACGGTGACATAATAAAAAACTGTAAAATGGCGGAAAGTTGTGGAAGTTAAAATATAAAAACACTGCAGTGACGATGCCGATGAAGACACACAAGAAGTAGACAGGCACAATTAAATAAAAACAAGGCTACAGTCTGGTTTCTGTTCGCACGAGATAAAAAACTAGCGACAGTATGGCAGCTGTTTGCAACACTGACAGGGGACGCACAACAGTGAACACTCACTTAAAACAGCACTATACAGGTGACACGGTGGTAGATGGGGGAGGAGGAGAGGACCCGGATTGATGAGGGGGGAAAAGGGGGGAGGAGAGGAGAAGAAAAAAGGGGGAGCCGATGGAGGGAGGGGACATAGAAAAGCGGTGGCTGGGCGCACGCGAGAAGGACTGGGAAAGGCAGTGGAGGGGAGAGCAAAAAGGACTCAGGGGAGAGAAGGGAGGCAGAGAGAGGGTAGGTGGGAAAAAAACAGGATGGAATGGGAAAAGAGGGAGCCTGGGAAAAGGACAGAGGAAGGGAGGGGGAGGTGAGGATCAGAGTTGATAGGAGGGATAAATGAAGGGAGAGAGGGCATCATCAGGGAGGGGGGTTCGACGGAAGCCATCTTGGGAAAGGAGATGAAGGGTGTAGAGGTGGAGGGTAGGGGGGACACAACAGTGAAGACGTGGCAGGGGGCGGGCATGGAAGAGGCGAGGAGCAACCAGGCAGTGAGGGGGATGAAGGTAGCGGGTTGTGTAGAGGACACGGACCTGACCCAACTGCACCATCCTCATAAATTCCACAATCTATGACACAATTATCAGCGTCATTAGCGTACCGCAGAACCATTTCAAGGGAGCTGACGCCACATTATAATCGAAGAGGGTGATTTCGACTATAACTCGCGGTCAACCTAGTTTTTTATGGTGTCAAAAGCATCAACAAATGATGAATACACAGCCTCACGCTATACATTACCTGACCAAAAGTATACGGACTTCCATGTGTAATGCGGAATTAACCACTAGATGTCGCAAGAGGCGAAACCACCAGTATAAAAGCAGGCGGGAAATATTGTATTGGCAGTAGAATGTATAGGTCCTTAGAGTTCAGTGACTTTGAAAGTGGACTAGTCATTGGATGTCACCTGAGTAACAAACGCATCAGTTCAATCCATCTAAAGCTGTTCAAGTCGACAGCTGGTAATATGATTTTGAGGTGAAAACGCTAAACCATGAAGCAGCAGGCCTCATATATTGACGGACAGGCACCGTCAAGCATTGTGGAGGGTTGTTGCAAAGCATCGAATGAAATCAACGGAATGAATCATTGGTGAGTTCCGAAGTCGTAGGGAGTTAAGTAAAAAAGAGCTACATCAGTCGACTGGGTCCTCATAAACCACAAATTCCTGTAATCAGTGCTAAGCGACACTTGAGATTCTACACGTGCAACTACATCTACAAGGTTACTCAGCAATTCACACTTAAGTGTCTGGCAGAGGGTTCATCGAACCATTTTCATACTACCCATTTCCACTCTCGAATGGCGCGTGGGAAAAAGGAACACCTAAATCTTTCCATTTGAGCTCTGATTTCTCTTATTTTATTATGATGATCGTTTCTCCCTGCGTAGGTGGGGGTCAACAAAATATTTTCGCGTTCGGAAGAGAAAGGTGGTGACTGAAATTTCGTAGATGGATCTCGCCGCAAAGAAAAAAACCTTTGTTTCAGTGACTGCCACCCCAACTCGTGTATCATAATCAGTGACACACTCACCCCTCTTTGCACTTTTTCGATGTCCTCCGTCAATCCTACCTGGTAATGATCCCATACCGCGCAGCAATATTCCAGCAGAGGACGGACAAATGTAATGTAGGCTGTCTCTTAAGTGGGTTTGTCGCATCTTCTAAGCGTTCTGCCAACAAAGCGCAGTCTCTGTTCCGCTTTCCCCACAATATTATCTGTGTGGTCTTTCCAATATAAGTTGCTCGTAATTGTAATTCATAGGTATTTAGTTGAATTGACAGCCCTTAGATTTGTGCGATTTATCGTATACCCAAAATTTATCGGATTTCTTTTAGTACCCATAAGGCTGACCTCGCACTTTTCTTTGTTTAGTGCCCATTGCCCCTATTCGCATCATGCAAAAATTCTATCTAGATCATTTTGTAATTGGAATTGATCATCTGATGATTTTACTAGACGGTAAATTACACCGTCATCTGCAAACTATCTAAAGGGGCTGCTCAGATTATCA
Source organism: Schistocerca serialis cubense (assembly GCF_023864345.2). NCBI lineage: Eukaryota > Metazoa > Arthropoda > Insecta > Orthoptera > Acrididae > Schistocerca > Schistocerca serialis. The sequence goes on along the minus strand of NC_064641.1, from coordinate 189,389,772 downwards.
CCCAGATCATTTATGTAAATCTAGAACAGCAGAGGGCCTATGACACTACCTTGCGGAACGCCAGATATCACTTCTGTTCTACTCGATGATTTACCGCCTATCACTACGAACTGTGACCTCTCTGACAGGAAATCACGAATCCAGTCACATCACTGAGACGATACTCCATATGCACGCAATTTGATGAATAGTCGCTTGTGAGTAACGGTATCAAAATCCTTCTGGAAATCTAGGAATATGGAATCGGTCTGAGATCCCTTGTCGACAGCACTCATTACTTCATGAGAATAAAGATCTAGCTGTGTTGCACAAGAACGATATTTTCTGAATCCGTGTTGGTTATGTATCAATAAGTCATTTTCTTCAAGGTGATTCATAATATAATTGGAAGGAGAAACAGCACTGGTCGTATTTTTTTTTTTTTTTTATTATCCGCAAAATCGATTTTCGGTCACTTAGTGACCATCCTCAGTGCTGTAATATACAATTAAAATTGGTAGGCACTGGCAACAAGCATAGAGCGATCACATAAACTCGCTCTAAGCTTGTTATTTCGGATGATGAACATGTTCAGCAGTTTTTACCCACATCCAAAAATCACATGGTTTACTTACAGTGTATTTTGATGTTTTACGGTACACAGTCGCTCCACGATTTCTTATATATCCATTATTCTAATCAAATTTAATTGCTACGACAAAAGTTGGCGCTTCTAGTAAGAAGATTTTTGCATGAATTCATGATTATGGTTAAGCGAGTGATCATTCTAATTTAACAAAGGATTGGATAAAATTGTTTTTCTGGTACAATTATGATTTAAAAATAAGGATAACACATTAGATATAAAAGAACACAGAACATAAAGATTTGATTCATGTTATCTTATGAAGTGTATATGAGTCAAAAAGTGAAAAAATGACCTTTGTGCTAACTTTGATGGTTGAAGGAGGTTTCTAATCAACAAAGCAATAGCTCAAAATGATATATCTTAACTGGCATGTAAACGAGACGAGAAAGTACCTAATTCAGACGTCAGAGTGTAGTACAGGATTTGGGTGGAAGGATGTCTGGGCTGGGGATTGTGCGAGCATGAGCGTATTTTTAAACAACCTTATTTCCAATCATATATTATAATATGGACACATATAACAACTTCACAGTTAGAATGAGAAATACAATATTATGCTCTTGAACATTTCTTACTAAAAACGAGTACAGCAAAAATTAATAAAAAACCTATTCTAAACAGACCCCCACATTTCTAAACAATAAACTTACTCGAACTAGGATACATTAAAAATGGCCACCAATGTAGGATACATTAAAAATGGCCACCAATGTAGGATACATTAAAAATGGCCACCCATCTAGAAACAAACAGACACCTAGAATCACAGTGTGTAACTAAAATGAGCAACTGTCACAGAAAGGAAACACATTTTGCCAGTATCGTCCTCAACGGACTACCCAATCAAAGCTGTCAGCACATTAACATAGAGGTACGAATTACACAAAGGAAAACAGCAAAACACAAAAAACATGTCTGCATACAATGATTCAATGACGATTTCTGTGTGATTACGATAATCAAAATCCAATAAAACGTCACTCTCTTTTACACTGCGGCCCTGTTGTGTCATACGGAACTTCATTTCAAACAATTTTCATATTAATGTGACCACCTGTCGAAAGCCTGAACAACCAAATTTTCCAGGGCGAGACGTGCAGGAAGAGAGTCAATGAGATTCTGGAAGGTATCAACATGATGGTGGAGCCATGCGGATTCCAGTGCCATCCTCAGTTGCACTAGGTTTCTCGGTTGAGGATCCATGACGCAAACAGCCCTATCGAGTTAGTCCCACAGATTCTCGACTGCGTTTAAATCCTGGTAGTTTGGTGGCCAGGAGAGTTTGGTAAACTTATCTTGGTGCTCTTCGAACACTGTAAGCTGTGTGACATGTACTGTCATCCTGGAGAAAAAACACACTGCATGTAGAGGTGGACATGGTCCCCAAGGATAGATGCATACTTGTCTTGATCTACTGTGCCTTCCAAAATGACGAGATCACCCTGGGAATTCCACGAAAACATTCCCCAGACCATAATGCTCACTCCTCCCAGCTGGAGCCCTTTGCTTTCTTACGTCCCGCGGCCTACACGCCAATGGCCACCTGTCCGATGGAGCACAAAATGCAATGCATCTATCGCTGCTCAGTTGCGCTATAGGCATACAAATTCCAACCTTCGTCGCCGATCAACAGCATGGGTGCGTGAACTACGTGCTGCCTGCTACGGAGGCCCATCTGCAGCAACTTTCTTTGAACGGTCGTTGAGCAGCTACTGTTGGTAACCGCTTTGGTCATCTGAGCGGTCAGTTCCTCAACAGTTGCTCGTTCGCCCGTACACATCTCCACAGCCCGTGATGCACCACAGTTGCCCTGGTGATGGTTTTGGACAGCACAGTTTGGCCATGCGCAGTGGACTTGGACCACGGTGGCACATGAACAATTTACAAACATTAGCCATTGCGGAAATGTTTCCACCCTTGGCCCGAAAACCAATGATCATGCCGTCGGATAAGTAGCATGACGTCGGATAAGTAGCTCCGTTTCTGCATTACGACAACGACTTCATTGTTTTCCGTGTCCCCCAACACGCTTATTATGCCCTGCACTGCTCGAGCCGTGTGCGGCTCGTGTTCCCGCCATCATGTATTTTACACCCTGTTTTTAATGTACTTCCACCTCACTACGTTAATTTATATTACTATTGTCACTGAGTTGCTGCTTTGCCTGACTGTGACCGGCGCTAGCAGCGCGTATCGACATATCCCCTCTCGTAGCTCTACTTCCCGGTCGTTGTCTATCGTAAGCAGTTCGGGTTGCGAGTTCGGGTCTGCCAGTCAGTCGAACGCGTCTGGAGCGCAGTCCGGACCTGCCAGTCGGGGAGTTGCAATGCGGCACTAGTGCAGTCGGGTTGGAGCAGGAGTGAGGTCTGCGTCTACATGGCTGGCACGACCATTGCCGCCAAGCATGACTTGAGCCGGCCACGGTCTTGGTGGATTGTCGGTCGGTCGTCCTACCAGACGACGCGTTTTGGCTCGCCGATCGTTCATGTGTCAGCTCTGTGTGTGTGTGTGTGTGTGTGTGTGTGTGTGTGTGTGTGTGTGTGTGTGTGTGCACGTCGACTCCCGATTGTCTTCGTGCGTGCTTACTGTTGGGTATCGTTCTAGTCTTCGTACAAGTGTTTGTCAGGTTGTGTGTGTAGTTCGTGTGATTTACTTTGACAAGTTATTTTACATGTTGTCGGCATACTGGCTCTGAGAGGTCGGTCGTCTCATCGGGCGACGTGTAACTGATTCTCTGAGCGCTTCTCGGCCACTTCAATTACCATCTTGTGGAACTTGGGTCTGTCCTTTCCTGGTGCAGGGATGTCGTTTAGGCCAGTGGGCGTGTTTCCTCTGCATGGTTGGGTCCGAGCCAGTATTTCCGCCGTCGTGTATCTGGAAGTGAGTGGGAGACGCACCAGCAGTGCAGTCGCGACGGAGCAGCAGTCGCGGACGCACCAGCAGGCAGTCGGTCGGTTTCTGCGGACCAGGGAAGATGTTTCCGCCCGGCGCAGTCGCTGGGTCCGTTGCTGGTCCCTGCACAGTGTCGGAGCGTGTGTGGAACTGTCCGATCGCTACGAGCTTCGTGGTTCACCGACCCAGGGCGTCAAAGTTGAGTAGTAGTTTCAACTACCCAATCCAGTTCCATTTATGTTGTGTGCTTCGTAACTTTCCTCTGTTTGAGTTCTCATGTACCGATTGGTGGTAAGTAAGTCGTTGTGTCGGTCGGTCCATGGCAGTCCCCTGGGTTCCGACGGATCAAGTATAGTTGGGCTCACCACCTGTCTCGCCTAAGTGAACGAGGGCAGACCGACCTCCCTGGAGGCTTCTGAGTGCCACCAGTGTTTAATTATCTGTTGTCAACTACTTTAAATTTTAGGCTTAGAATAATTTGTTTTGTTTCTTAAAATTTTGCAAAATTAATTTTTAAATTTATCTTTAAAGCTTAAACACTGCGGCCTTCTGTTTTTAAAGATTATGGTAATATATTTTAAAATTTTGAATATTCATTGTGACCCTCAGCCACTGGTATTGCACCTTGCATATGATGCTTCTTTAAATTATTTTATTGCTAGCTTAATTGGATTTTTATCTTGTTGACTTTTAGGATTTCTTGTTGTTAAACATGCTGGCCTACTGCCTCTAAAGGCCTATGGTAATATATTCTGAAGTTTTGAAATTTAATTGTGGCCTTCAGCCATTTGTGGCATCTTGCATATGTTACTTTTTGGTTTTTAAATTATTTTATTGCTATCTTATAGAAATTTAGATTTTTTTTAAGATTTCCTGTTGGCCTTACGCCTTTAAAGGTCTATGGTAATATATTCTAAAATTTTGGAATTAAATTGTGGCCCTCAACCATTTGTATTGCACTTTGCGTATGTTGTTTTTTGAATTATTTTATTGCTGTCTTAATTCGATTTTTATCTTGTTAAGATTGCTTGTTGGAGGCCTTCAGCTGTGAAAGAGTTGCATTCAGTAAAGATTCGGCTATGTGCCGCTTTGGTTGTAGCGCTTATTGAATTACAATAAATGACAATTAGAAGCAGGAACTGACCTCAACCCTTGGCCCTTTCCACAATCCTATTATCTGTTCTGCCCAGCGGGTGTAGCGGGCAACCCACTGCTAGTGTTTCCACCTGCCGTCTGTGAGCAAACATAGGTCGTAAGTAATGTGACTGGACCGTGTATAGCAGCTTCTCAGTATTCGAAAATACCAAAGCATGTACCAGCTGACTTCAACATGTTCGTCACCCGTTGCTTAAAAATTTACTCTGACCGAACCTACCAGCCGCCCACTAATAGATGTGGACGTTAAACGCACAGCACTTGATGCTCTGCACAATGCTGCCGTAACTAAGTTCTCCAGCGCTCCTCGTTTCAGGCTTTGGGCTGCCTCCTTCTTATGGACACTTGTACATCTACGTCTACATGGACACTCTGCAGGGTACCATATGGCTCGAGACGGAGTGTACCCTGTACCACTACTAGTCATTTCCTTAGCTGTTCAACTCACAAATAAAACGAGGGAAAAATGATTATCTATATGCCTCACTATGAGCCCTCATTTCTTGTATCTTATCTTCGTGATCCTTTCGGGCAATGTATGTTGCAACAAAAGTAATAAAAAAGAAGTGTAACTTAAATGCGGAGTGCTGATTACTTTTTTACATCACCATTGTCCTAACTTGCAAAAGTTTAATCTTCAAGAATGGTTTGTGAATAGCATCTATAAAACTTTTGAATATCGCAGAATAGCACCTAGGCCTTTTTGTATTCGAGCTTGGAATCATCACTACCTAGATTTTCGACGATTGAGCCATGAGTTCACAACGAGACCAGCGTGGGAAACACGAAAAGATGAGTGCCTAGTTTATCTATTGTTTCAAGAAATGACTTTATTAACTGTGCTCTAATGACACCTGCCACATAATATAACTTTGTTGTTGCCAGAAAATGCAATATTTAGCAGCGTAAGCAACACTACAATCATAATTAATTTTAGACCTTTGTTGTGGTAGGGTTGCTAGAGAATGCAGGAACAGATCTTAAAGTACTCTGATCCATCAATTCCCCAAGTATTGCAAATCCTAGAGCAATATGATTCGGTTGCCATAGTAGCAGATAAGTTTGACCAGGCCCCGGTTTGTCGGGTCGAGTCGCTCCTTGCTTGCGACCACCCCAAGCAGACACAATAACGAGCGTATACACAGCCGCGCGGACAGCCACGTAGGCACGTAAACAGACCTGTAAACTTCGTGAAGCCTTGCCCTAGAAGTTTTGCGCGCCATAAAAGACAGGATTGCCCATCACGCAATGCGACGTGTTAAAAGTGTGGAAATATAGACCATGTCCAAGCAGTTTGTTTGCAACGGCACAAAAACGCAAATTTTGCCCGCTCCCAGAAAAAAACAGGCTCGTGCACATGCAGCGAACGTTGTTTTCCAAACTTACAACAGGTTCTGACAAAAGTAAGATTAAGGTTGTGTCTCATTCTCGCCATAGTGCTGTGCAACGACGTTCTAAAGAACTGTCTGTCCATTACGAATTGCTGGCTGTCGTGTGAACTTTCAGTTAGACACAGGTGCCTCAGTAAATTTGTTAAATCGTGCCTTTCTATATCTAGCAAGCACCTTACTGCTTACAATGGACAGGAAATTCCAGTGTAGTTTGGCTCACAACGGGACAACGAATTTTACTGTATTTCAGTCGAGATTGGTTGGTTGGTTGGTTGGTTTGGGGGAAGAGACCAAACAGCGAGGTCATCGATCTCATCGGCCCTTTCAAAAGAACCATCCCGGCATTTGCCTGGGGCGATTTAGGAAAATCACGGAAAACCTAAATCAGGATGGCCGGACGCGGGATTGATCCGTCGTCCTCCCGAATGCGAGTCCAGTGAGCTAACCACTGCGCCACCTCGCTCGGTTTTTCAGTCCAGAGACAGTGAGAACATTTTCACTTTAGATGCCTTTGGTTTGTTTGGCCTTGGCATACACGACAACGTACTTAAGACAGTGTCACTAACTTGCTTAAAAGAATTTCCTGAACTATTTTCAGACGGAATGGGAAAAGCTAATAACTTCATAGCGCATGTTACACTGACAGACAATGCATACCGTGAGTTTTTTCGAGCCCCCCCCCCCCACCCCACCCCTTCCGTTCCTATTGCTCAACGAGCCGACTTGGAGCAGGAGAGACACCAGAAGACATTTTAATTTCCACTGTCTATACTTTTACATGTAAATTCATAAAACTTTGTTATCATAACCAAAAATGATTCAGAATTCACACTCATGGCAGTGAAAGCTCCAAACCAAAGCAAAATAAATTTTTTTATATGTGAAATTTCATCATTTTTTCACTTATTATTTGCTGCATTTGTTGCTATAGGTACAGTTTTCTTCATAAGTAAGAGAGATTCTTCGATGAATTTTGCACAGCATACAAACCATACTTACAGGTGTATGAAACTTTATAATTTATTCAATTTATGAAAAAATGAATGAGCTGTTAAAATTTAAACTTCATGTTTAGAGAAAACTCAAATTTTACAGTTAATTATCTCAGTTTTTACCACAGTTTTTAATAGATTTGGAAAAATCTTGAGTTTCATACATCTGTAAGTATGGTTTGTATGCTGTGCAAAATTCACCAAAGAATCTCTCTTACTTATGAAGAAAGCTGTACCTATAGCAACAAATGCAGCCAATAGTAAGTGAAAAAATGATTAAATTTCACGTGTAAAAAAAAATTGTCATGTTTTTGAGCTTCTACTGCTATGAGTGTGAATCCTGAATCCTTCCTGGTCATGTTGACAAAGTTTTATGAATTTGTTTGTAAAAGTATGGACAGTGGAAATTAAAATGTCCTCTGGTGCCTCTCCTTCACCGTCGACTCGTTTGACGTCCTACCCCCCTTAAGAGACAAAGTAGCCAGTGAAGTGAAAGATATTGGTGTGATTCCCCCCATTCAAGCAAGTCAATGGGGAAGTCGTCTCGTTTTGTTGCCTAAGCTTTCTGATCGCCTTCTGATCTGTTGCTATAGGTACAGTTTTCTTCATAAGTAAGAAAGATTCTTCGATGAATTTGCCACAGCATACAAACCATACTTACAGGTGTATGAAACTCTAGAATTTATTCAGTTTATGAAAAAACGAATGAGCTGTTACATTTTGAACTTCATGTTTAGAGAGGAACTTCATGTTTCAATTCCACAGTCAACCCACAGACATTGACACTTTGCGTAGCCGTTAGCTCGCCCTAAGGAAATCTTCGACAGGCTTGGTGTAGGATGTATTTGCGTGATGCCTATTTGCAAATTTCACTGGATGAAGAATCATAGGAAGTGTTTGTTGTAAATACACGTTTGGGACTGTACAAATATTTGCGTTTACCCTTTGGCAGTGCTTCCGCACCCGCCATATGTCAACGTTACTTGGAACAGCTGACTGCAAAAGTGCCATTTTGCTCAAACTATCTTGACGATATTGTCGTCGCAGGTCATACACCAGAGGAACACACAGCCAATTTGCGTACTCTTCTTCGAGTGTTGTCAGAAGCGGACTCAAGTGTCGTCTCGAAAAGTGTGGCCTTTTTCAAACTGAACTACAGTACTTAGATCATGTGATAAACAGTCGGGGGGGCGCACCCCCTCCAATCTCATTTCCTTGCAATCCGTGACCTGCCTGTTCCTCGCAATGTGTCCGAACTGCAGTCAGTAGTAGGCAAAATTACATGCTACATTCGGTTCATACCGAAGCCACTCAGATCGCAGCTCCATCGCATCGCTTGCGTTACAAAGATGTACCTTTCGTGTGGGCTACAGATTGTCAAGACACCTTTCAGAAACTCAAGAATGCCTTGCTTAGTGACAGATGTTTAGTGCATTTTGACCATGCCAAGCCGGTAGTTTTGCAAGTGGACGCTTCTTCCTACGGAATACACGCTGTCCTTTCGCACAGAATTGGTGCATAACAGAGACCTATTGCTTTTGCGTCAAGGTTGTTAACTCAAACTCAGTGCAATTATTCTCAAATTGAAAAAGTGGCTCTCGCTATCGTGTGTATGGTGTGACAAAGTTCCATCACTATTTGTATGGTCACAAGTTCTATTTAGTGACAGATCACAGGCCTATGCGGTCCTTGTTTCAACCGTCAAAGCCGGTTCCTACACGCACTGTCCAAAAATTGTGATTTGTTGCTTTCGCAGTATCAGTATGAAATTGTGTACAGACCTACGGCAAAGCATGGCAATGCAGACGCCCTACCTCGCCTTCCGATTTTGATGTATCTGCCGCATCTTGCTGCCAAATGATGCATATGATTCTGAATAGGTGGAATCTTTTCCCTTGCACTACAGAAAAATTGCACAGGCCACGGAACCAGACCCAGATCTCAAGATTTTGTTACATTACATTCGAACGTCTTGGCCTCGTTCATTGAACAGTATCCAGAACTTTGTTGTGCCCCGATGATTCGCACGTCAGTTCAACAGGGTGTAATTCTAGTTCAGAATGACAGTGGACAATCGCGTTTATTTATTCCCAAAATGGTGCAGAAGGATGTGTTGCGATTGCTCCACCAAGGACATTGTGAAATTGTTTGCACTAAACAGTTCGCGCGACGGCACTTTACATGGCAGGGCATGGACGCCCACATTGAACAGATGACGTCGCAGTGTCGCGCACGCGCGGTAAACCAATCCGCTCCACCACAGACATTCTCAGTTTGGCCTAAGACTCAATCGCCACGCCAACGAGTGCACATTGACTTTGCAAGACCATTTTGGAACACTCGTTGGATCATCGTGGTAGACTCTTTTAGCAAATTCCCATTTGCGGTGCCTATGAACTCTACCACATTACGTAGCATCACTCAAGCCTTGTCCTCCATATTTTTCATAGAAGGTTTTCTAGAAGTGTTTGTGTTGGAGAACAGACACAGTTCACTTCACGTGACTTTGAACAGTTTTGTGAACTAAACGGCATTCATCTAACGAGTGCTCAACAGAGAAGCCGAATGCTTTGTACGCACGTCCAAGCAACAGATGGCCAAGCTTCGCACGACCCACACATGGGTACAGGCACTCACCTCTTTCTCGCCTCCTTTCGCTCCCATGCACGAGACGGACCATCACCGGCGGAACTTCTGCATGGCCGCCGCCATCGGACGCTGCTACACTTGCGACACCCACCTCAACATCCGGCGCCGCCAATGGTCCGCGGGTATCGCTTTGCGCTGCGAGATTTTGTTCTTTACAGGGTTTATGGCAACCGTGGACGCTGGGAAAGAGGTGTGATCCAGGAACGCATTGGCTCTTATATGTATTTTATTTGAGGTCCTGATGCTTTGCAGCGCCGCCACGAGCACCAAATTCGCGCATGTCATTTGTCCCGTGATTCTGCTGCTTTTCTTCCCCCCAGATTCATGGCTTCACGGGACCGCGCGGCCTTCACAGCCGCCCACTGGTGCCACCAGGGCACCCCAGGAGGAGCGGATGGACGATGCGTCCTCGCTAGCCGACCCAATGGACCTGAAGCAGTCATCGCCGTCGCAGTTGCTGTCATCGCCCCCGGACAGACCCTCAGGCGTGGACGTGTGTCCTGGCAGCAAAAAAATGGTTGGAATGGCTCTAAGCACTATGGGACTTAACATCTGAGGTCATCAGTCCCCTAGACTTAGAACTGCTTAATTCTAACTAACCTAAGGACATCACAAACACCCATGCCTGAGGCAGGATTCGAACTTGCGACCATAGGTGCCTCGTGGTTCGGAGTGAAGCCCATAAACCGCTCGGTCACCCCGGCCGGCCCTGGCAACTGTTTTCTGGATTATGTCCTTGGTGCCTCGCAAGCCAGTTGGCGGCGTATGATCGGGAGTATGCCGTCCTACACAGCTGCAGCTCCTGGCTCATCTCCACGTCCGCCATCCTGCCTTCCTCCTTGTTGTCGTTCGCAGCCTCATTACACGATAATGGTGCGGCATTTCGGAGAACGATTGGGGGGGGGGGTGAGGGGGGGGGGGGGGAAGAATGTGTTGGTGTAAGCTGTCGCCAGCACACAAGGCGGCAAAGAGGTTGCGAGAAGATCGATTGTAGGCTCCGGAACAAGTAAGCCTGTCATGAGAAAGGCCAAAGACAAACTAGCAAGAAACGAGCCGCCAACGCCCTCTTGGCCGCCAGTAGTTAGATCGCCGCCACGGATTGGAGGGCCTAGTCAATTCCCGTCCGTCATCCAGTGAGTCAACTAGTCGAGTCATCAGTCGCAGCCCAGTGGGAGTCGCAGTAGCAGTTAGCTCACCCTCTAGCTCAGAGACACGCAACATACAGCAATCAGAGTAGAGTACATAACTGGACATTGTACTTCACCAGCAGCGAGGCTAATGTGGTCTATTATGGAAGAGCTTGTACCACAAGACCTGAACTACCTTGAGTTAAGCAATTTTCTGTCCTGATAAATAAAGAACACTGTTAATATTTGCATGCAGTTGTGTTATAGAAAGAGGATACCGGTCACCAGACATAATCATCTCCTTGGTTCCCATGGTACAGCTCTACAGGGACAACGAGACGACATAAAATGGGCAACGAAAGTCGCTGCACCACCACACGTAGCTTCTATTAAGAACGCAAGAGACCGCACCCAAATGTGATCAGACAGATCCACAAAGGTTGCTACACTTCAACGTCGAGCCAGCGGAGTAGACGTAGTCGTACGATCCACTGCAAGAATGGAGACACCATCGTGTCATTCTGCTCTTTGACCACTTCGTACGGTACACTACCGATTAGTCGCAATGAACGAACTTCTGGTATCTGCTAGTTCCATACAAGTGACTGCCATGGCAGTGTGCTTTGTATGAGGTGAATTGTCATTTTATGATGAACCCAGGTCTCACATACAGATCTAACCATCATGATTCAAGTCAGTTGCACGTAGATATTGCCCTGCGGTGATGCTCATTAGCACTTGCTTCTATATTTCCATTTCGTTTAACGGGAATTCAGTGAATGAACTTGGCGTAACGCTGAGCATTCTCACGAAACAACAAGGGGCATTTATAGGCTTACACGTAGCCCATCTCTAATCTACATGTATTGGATGTAAGCTTCTTGAAGGTGTTAGCGGAGGGGACTTCCGATAGTGTCAACTATCCCCTTTTCTGTTCCATTCGCGAATGATGCGCGGGAAAGACGGCTGGATGAAATTCTCCGTCTGCTTATCACTACAGTCTTGCATCTTATTTGTAATCACTAATTGTTCTACATATAATCTGATAGGAAGTTACTTCGACCTTTCTATCTACATGTTGAAAATTCCGGCACACCATTTTAAATTTAGGAACATACGTCATGAAAACCATTTTTTTTTCGCCAGTGAGATAGGATGTACTTTCGTTACTTTCCACTAGATCATAGAGATCTTAGAAAATCAGAAAATATCACAAGCTCTCTGTTTAACGTGAGTTTCTGCACAAACGCGAGAATCGTTCCGTGCAATGTAAGTACCAAGGGTGTATGCGCACGCTGACGAATGACGTGTGTTAACATTTTGCTAGAATCGTTCTCTACGTGAATCACGGTTTTGGATAGAAGACGAATATCAAGTCTGAATTCACATGATGAGAAGTGACATATGCTAATTACTGTTGTGCTGTCAGTGTGAAACTGATTAGGCATTTGTGTAGGATGACAAGGAAGAAAGCGCATATACCTCACGTCAGACAACTTTCATTCCGACAGTAAAGAAACCGTTTACTGCTGCCGAGAACTCTCTCCTATAAGTTATAAATGTAACAGCACGTTTCAGTCGGATAAGAAAAATTACCGTCTTTCCATTCTTGAGGTGCGCGACATACGTTTATCTGTACTTTTATCTACTCGACGGTGGTTGCGTCGGCTCGTTTCCAGAGGACCGTCCATATTGTCACCAGTAAATATGGAACGTTAATTCTGTGGCTCGCAGGGCACCACGAGCACTGTCTCTATGGGGACACCGTACTGAACAATATAATATAAATATATGCCAAATTTGCCTGGATTGAAGTTCACCTTCCTCGCCACCTGAATGGCTACATTTCTTCTTGTTTGTGGCTTTGTAGAACAGACAAAGAGAGGAGGAAAGGATATGAAACTTCACAGGCTGAGAGGGTATGTGAGGGTACTTCGGTGATCACAAAATTGACTCAAACTTACAAAGACGGTGGCAGTAAAAGTCCACTTATCCCTCTGGCCTGGAAGAATGCACGTATTCGCAAGGGAAAGGTGCCATAAAGCAGTCCTGAGGCAAGCTAGCCCACAACTGCCTTAACTGTTCCTTGATATCCTGATACTAGCAACGGGACGGAGTTGACGTTCAACACTGTCCAACACAAGTTGTCAGGGACAGATGTAGGAACCTTGCCTGCCACGGGAGTTCCTCAACATCACTTAAACACTTCACAGAGACAAGTGCGATGTATGTAATAGCGTTTTTCTGTCGAGAAATGGCACTTCGATGTTGTCGCTTGGAAGGAAACACATGAGGACCCGGGAAGTCCGCGGCATACCTTCTTGTCGTCAGTCTTGTGTCACTGCCATAAGTCTTATCCGACCTGAAGTCTTACCTGATGGTTCCTCAACCCATGACGCCAGTGGTACAGCCGTACTTCTCCAAAACAAGAGGTCGCCGCCATCCCACCAACGATGTTCATCCAGGGCAGAGCAGCACCGCGATTCATCTCTGATCACACAGACACGCTATTCATCAGCAGTACGTGCTTCCCAGTCACCGAATCACTCCAAAAGCAGCCGTTTATGTTGCGGTGTCAACCGGTGCCAACTCGCTACAGCCCGTAGTTACCTAGGGAGGCTGCTGTTATTCTGCCACCAACGGTGTGACATGAGACAGAATCTTACTTGCTCTGGGATGGCAGGGGCAGTTGTGAACGGGTTACGATGTGCTTGGTGCATGATACAGCGATACTATATTGTCGAGATCAGACGTGGTCGATCGGAACTTTAATGACTAGGCAGAGCAGTCCATCATCGGGCCAGTTTCACATGCGAATGTTCTACAAATCTAGATGTTGCACGATTCGACCATCCGACCAAACGGAGAACCACAATGAGGCCCTTTCAAACTCTATCGAGTTCTGATAACGCTGTCTCACATCATTACTACGCATCTTCGTCTCCTTCACAGTGATCACTCAATATCTGACGCTGTACCTGCACCTGATACTTATACCCTACCAGCATTAAAAACGAACAACACTAATGCACTCTGGTGGCCGTTGTACCTGTCACACCGACGTGTACGAAGTTACATTGACATCCGACCGTATCTTCTAGGGGCTTCACTATTTTTGTCAGGCAGAGTATGTAATATCTGCTTCTATCAGTTCGTATTTAGCGCCAGTTTTAGAACACACACAGTCAGTGTCCATCCACTGTCTTTCTTTAAGCGACAGACGCAATCGTTTCCTCATCACATCCTTTGGCTGTACTGTAGATAACCGAAATGAGCGCACTATCTGGAAGCACAGATTCACTCGCTAGTCAGCCATACTCTGTAACTACTGTAGTCACACACCCCTCCGATTGCTCCGGCTAGATTCTGATTACTCGTCGACACCTAATGTAGTAGGCGACATAATCAGAAAGAGTGCACACTACTCACGACTCGGACTCCGTCACCGGTTAAAAGTATCCGCTGACAAACTGTAACGCGGAACCTCGCTTTGCGCGGGCAAAGCTCTTACTGACTGGTCTTTACAGACGCGCCGCCCGACTCGCTCTCACAGCTACTGTTCTGACAGTAGGTCTCTCTCCTACGTTCCGAACTTCACAGGTGCTCTCCTTCACATTCTTCTGGACTAGTACTCGTGGCAGAAGTCTGGAAAACAGGTAAGAGAGTGAGTAACATACTAAGTAAGAGCATTACTCGCGAAAGTCAAGGGACAGGTTTCGAGTCCCGGTCCGGCATACAGTTCAAATTCGTTACAACTTTTCGATAACATGCTTTCCAAGATATTCCACGGAAATCATTAAGTCCAGACACAAACGTGCTCACACGAAAGACGAGGTAGAGATGCTGCAGAAACCGTTAAGTACCGGCCGGTGTGGCCTGCGGTTCTAGGCGCTTCAGTCTGGAACCGTGTGACCGCTACGGCCGCAGGTTCGAATCCTGCCTCGGGCATGGATGTGTGTGATGTCCTTAGGTTAGGTAGGTTTAAGTAGTTCTAAGTTCTAGGGGACTGATGACCACAGATGTTAAGTCCCATAGTGCTCAGAGCCATTTGAACCATAGAGCCAAACCGGTAAATGACAGTAAATACAACAACACCAAAATAATTGCTGGTTTTAATATGAAAGTAGGACAGAAATTCGTAAAACGATCCCTCAGTGGGAAACATTGTGTATAATATTAGAAATGATAGAGCTTATTTATTCCACTGCACTCATGGGCGCAGTTTCGGCTGTAATGAAATAGAATATGAAATGGATAATGGATGAAACTTCCTTGAGATTGAAACTGTGTGCCGGACCCGGACTCAAACTTGCTACCTGGGCCTTCTGTGGGCAAGTGTTCTACCTCCTGAGCTGTCCAGTGACGATTAACGAACAGCTTTACTTCCGCCAGTACGTCATCCCCTATCTTCCAAACTGCAGATTTCTGTGAGGCAGGTTGTTAACCGGCCTCGGAAAGCTCTGTCTGTGTAAGTCTCACCCAAGGGAGGCACAGGTCGCCAGTTCCAGTCCTGGTCCGGCAGACAGTTTAAATCTGCCAGGAAGTTTCAAATCAACGCACACTCCGCTGCAAAATGAATATTCATTCAGGAGGATGGGCAGTTGATTGATTGTACAAAATGACCAAGATAGGCTTGGGCGTTTAGATAGGAGGATGATTTAAGGTGAATAAAAATGCGTACAGGGTTTTCGGGAAGTCCGATGAAAAACCTCTGCGACGTGTAGATGGCCTGAGAACGCAACATTTTCAATAGTAACCCATGCACGGGAAAGTGCCGTTTCCGTTCTACAGACATCTCAGATTAGGTGATTAATATAGCACTTTAATAAGGTATAACTCACTACATTAAGTTTCTAATAAAAACTCAGTTCCAAAAAACGTGGAAAATAAAGAAACATTATCCATTGTCTCTAGTAAAATGTACAAGGAAAGAAGAATCAAGGACACAGTGGTTGGTATACAGAATGATCCACTACAAAAGCGACTAGATGTGGCTACCACTAACGTCGATGAACTCATTGTACCTATGAATCATGTTCCGGTACACTCTCTCCGGCGTCAGTCACTTCAGCAATCATAATTCGCACCAACACATATTGCTCTGTCCCTGCAGGAATCTCCTCTTCAAACGGCCCCACGAGGAAATGTTCGACGTAGTTAAATGCTGCGATAGTGGGGGCCACGCAACTGGACCATCTGGACGTATCTACGGAGTATGCCCAAATAGTACATGAGGAAATTGTGTGGTATGAGGTGAATGTCTGCCCTCCACCCCTTCATCGCTCTATCGTGTCGCATACTTTAACAAGCAAATGGCTCTTCCCTTCGCAGAAGTATATGAGTTAAGCTCCTGATAAGAAAGGTAGTAAAACGTTTCCGGGCATGGCTTCCTACTCTACGCATTGCGTACTCGATGCCCTCTACAAGTCTTAGAAGTTTGTAACAGAAATTGTTTATTGTTAAAAGTATACAGACTTTCAACCTCTTCAAAGATAATTTAGACGATTTTCGAGTACGTACGGAAGGCAGATGGCAGGACTTAAGATAGTCCAGCCAAATACGAGACAAATGTAGAACGACATTGATGGAGCTCGGCTAGCAACAATGAGACCGAGAGACTGTTACAACCTTTTGAGAAAAATTACAGATTGCACGTATTTTTAGGACTTCATAAGATAGAAATAACCAACGATGGAAGAACATTCTACGGGTAGAGAAGCATGGAATGTCAGAAGTTTGAACGTAGTAGGAAAGATAAAATATCTGAAAAGGGAAATGCAAAGGCTCAATCTACTTATAGTGAGTGTCAGTGATGTGAAATGGAAAGAAGATAAGGATTTTTGGGCAGACGAATACAGGGTAATATCAACAGCAGCAGAAAACAGTACAACGGAGGTACGATTCGCAATAGGAAGGTAGGGCAGAGAGTGAGCTATTACGAACAGTTCAGTGATGAGGGTTGTTCTCACCAGATCGGACAGCAAACCAAAGCCTCCAACGATAGTTCAAGCATACATGGCAGCTTCACAAGCAGCAGATGAGGAGATAGAGAAAGTATATGAGGATATTCAACTGGTAATTCACTGTGTAAAGGGAGATGTAATGTGATGGGGATTGTAACATGATTGTAGGGCGAGGACTAGAATAAAAGGTTACGGGAGAATGTGGGCTTGGTAATAGAACGAGAGGCGGGAAAGACTAGTAGAGCTCTGCAATAAATTTCAAATGGTTATAGCGAATACTCTGCTCAAGAATCATAACAGGAAGAGGTATACTTGGGAAGAACCGGGAGATACGGGAAGGTCCCACCTGGATTACATCATGGTCAGACAGATTCTGAAATCAGATATTGAATTGTATCGCATACCCAGATGTAGATATAAATTCAGATCACAACTTAGTGATGACGAAGAATAGACTGAAGTTTAAGAGAATCGTTTGAAAAAATCAGTGTGGAAGGAAGTGGGATAGTGAAGTACGGAGGAATGACGAGACGCGTTTGTAGTTCGCTAAGGATGTGGAAACTGTGATAAGGAATGTCAGAGTAGGCAGTGTAATGGAAGAGGAAAGGACATCTCCAACGTGGGCAATCACAGATGACGGATAGACAAACATAGCTACAGGGAAGGTAAATGGGAAGACACTTTGTGTAAGAGATGAAATACCTTCAACTGATCGCTGAAAGAAGGATGTACAAAAATGTCCAGAGAAAGACAGGAATGCAACAATATAAATCAATGTACCGAGTGGTTGTAATTAAATATTTCCTGTTTAATACGTTGTAACGCGGAAACTAATTACCGTACGAGTACCAAACTAGGAAAAATACAGAATCAATTCAATTGAAACACTTTAAATGTACTGCTATGGTACATCATAACATTACATACCGATACCATTACTGCTACGAAAGGAGCTCAAGATGGCGCCCATCAGTGTCCAGAAGAGTCTTAAAGCGCAGGATTGCATCCTGCACAGCAGAACGAAGCTTGTCCGTAGGTATGCTGGCTACCTCTCTTGATATGCTGCGCTTCAGGTCAGGATGTGTGACTGTTCCCCTGGTAAACACTGTCTTTCAGGTAACCCCACAACCAGAAATCACAAGGAGTGAGAGCAGGTGATCGTGCCGGCCAAGCATTTGGAAACGAAAGGCTGATAATTCGATCGTTTCCAGATGTGTTTTGGAGAAGCAGGTGAACTTCACGAGCGATATTAGGTGGGGATCCATCTTGCATGAAAACAGTCGAGTTCAGTGCGCCTCTCCTCTGTAGTGCGGGTATGATATGCTGGCCAGTCACGTCTTTCGTCCTTGAGCTCCAGCCTTTTCAAAAAAGAACGGGCCAATGATGAACGTAGCTGCGAAGCTGCACCATACGGTGACACGTTCACCATACAGAGGAACTTCATGCACAGTGACTGGAGGTGAAGATCCCTACTCTCAGCAATTCTGTGTGTTCACCTCACCCGTCAGAGAAAAATGAGCTTCGTCTGTCCATAGGATGGTCCAGGGCCAGCCCTCATCAACTTCAATCCTTACGAGAAAGTGGAGTGCGAAGTGAAAACGTCGTTGTGCGTACTGTGGTGCAAGCTGCTATACGATATGGATCTTGTATGGATACCATTTGAGAATGGTTCGAAGCGCCTTGCGTACAATGGATCATGGGATGTTCAACAGTCGTGACACAGCACGCGCACTGCCTGAGGATCGGGAACTGCGCGCAGCGTTGTCTGACATAGCAACAGCTATTTCATCAACCACCTGTGGTGCAACCGGTCGTCGGCCTCATCCCAATTCTCCAGTTGATTCGAAGTTCATCATTCTCCGCACACGTGGTAGAGAAAGAGGACCCTTCCGTAATCTTTTCAGCCGGCGATATTTTCGAAGTGCAGCTGCAGCGTTACTGTTGTTTTGATAACAGAGCTTCAGCAATAACGCCCTGCTCCTTTTTTCCAAGCTCGTGTTGACATATCAACAAGTGCACTGCGACTGGTCAGGCGTGTGAGACTACGAATCACGATGACCGATCACGGCACCTGGTGGCCATTGTTGGAACTGGACGATGACGCTGTGACGCCTGGAGGTCATGCACCCCGTACTCTGGACACTAACGCTACCAAGTTTGATACCCGTATGGCAAAAAGTTTCTGTTTTATAACGTGTTAGACCGGGACAGTTTCATTATAACCACACGGTATACAAATCAATGAATGAAATAAGTACCGAATGCAGGACACACAAGGCGAAATGGCTACATGAAAGGAGCGAAGAACTCTAAAAAGAAATCATCGTCGGGAGGGCTGAATCACCATTTAGAAAAAGTAAAACAACCTTCGGTGAAATTGAAAGCAAGAGTGCGGTGAGAAGTTCACGGTAAAACTCGCAAGAGAGAGCAGATAGTTGGAAAGTGCACATTGGAGGCCCCTATGAGGGGGTGGATTTGCCTGATGAAGTAATAGAAGAAGAAACAGGAGTCGATAGGGAAGAGATAGTGGAATCATTTGAGATCAAATAAGGCAGAAGGGACAGATAACAATCCACTGAAATTTCTAAAATCACTGGGAAAGTGGCAAACAAACGACTATTTAAGTTGATTTGTAGAATCTATGAGACTGGCGATGTACCATCAGACTTTAGCAGCCGGCCGCTGGTGGCCGAGCGGTTCTGGCGCTGCAGTCTGGAACCGCGCGACCGCTACGGTCGCAGGTTCGAATCCTGCCTCGGGCATGGATGTGTGTGTTGTCCTTAGGTTAGTTAGGTTTAAGTAGTTCTAAGTTCTAGGGGACTTATAACCTCAGCAGTTGAGTCCCATAGTGCTCAGAGCCATTTAGACTTTAGCAAAAACATGATCTACACAATTCTGAAAATAGCAAGAGCCGACAAGTGCAAGAATTATCACACATCCAGCTGAACATCTCGTGCATCTAAGCTGCTGTCAAGAATAATATACAGAAGATTCAAAAAGAAAATTGTGGAACAGTTGGATGACGATCAGTTTGGCTGTACGAAAGGTAAAGGCGCCAGAGAGGCAGTTACGACGTTTGTTGTTGGTAATGGAAGCTGAAGAAAAATCAAGACACGTTTATTGGATGAGTCGACGTGGAAAAGGAAGGAAGTAGAAGATGTGAGACAGTACTGCTTACAAAAATCCGCCATACAACATTAAGTCAGTTTGAAATAAGATCTAGTGTTGGAATACATGAATGCTAGTTACAAATCTTTCCGCTACCAGTTGTGTAGGACGCGTCAGATCGGTCAGCAGAACAACTAACGACTTCCGTTACAAATTTGAGCAACTGCTTGCATTTTAAAAATAATAAGGCAATGGCGATATGTGAATCAGTCGTAGGGCTTTCTAAATCGGAATACAACGTGTATTATTTCTTCTTTATTGAAGTATTCATATAGCCTATTTACTACAACTTACAACCATAATCCAATCATGTTCTAATTTAGGCTATAGTATTTAGCAAGAAATACTAATCTAGTAATTATAAAAAGAATTTTTGAGTCTTCGCTTTATTCAGATGGTAAGAACAAATAAACGAACCCAGTCATGTTTACAATTGTCAGAAGACTCGATGGCAAGCGCTATAAACAGTGTTTTACAAGGGCATGTAAGCGTGAGCGCTGCAGCTGGCCTTTATAACGTTCTACGAGTCGGGGCGTCGAATGTCAGAAGCTTGAACGTGGTAGGGAAACTAGAAAATCTGAAAAGGGAAATGCAAAAGCTCAATCTAGATATAGTAGGGGTCAGTGAAGTGAAGTGCAAGGAAGCAAGGATTTCTGGTCAGATGAGTATCGGGTAATATCAACAGCAGCAGAAAATGGTACAACAGGTGTAGGATTCGTTATGAATAGGAAGGTAGGGCAGAGGGTGTGTTACTGTGAACAGTTCAGTGACCGGGTTGTTCTAATCAGAATCGACAGCAGACCAACACCGACAACGATAGTTCAGGTATACATGCCGACGTCGCAAGCTGAAGATGAACAGATAGAGAAAGTGTATGAGGATATTGAAAGGGTAATGCAGTATGTAAAGGGGGACGAAAATCTAATAGTCGTGGGCAGTTGTAGGGGAAGGAGTAGAAGAAAAGGTTACAGGAGAATATGGGCTTGGGACAAGGAATGAAAGAGGAGAAAGACTAATTGAGTTCTGTAACAAGTTTCAGCTAGTAATAGCGAATACCCTGTTCAAGAATCACAAGAGGAGGAGGTATACTTGGAAAAGGTCGGGAGATACGGGAAGATTTCAATTAGATTACATCATGGTCAGACAGAGATTCCGAAATCAGATACTGGATTGTAAGGCGTACCCAGGAGCAGATATAGACTCAGATCACAATATAGTAGTGATGAAGAGTAGGCTGAAGTTCAAGACATTAGTCAGGAAGAATCAATACGCAAAGAAGTGGGATACGGAAGTACTAAATAATGACTAGATACGTTTGAAGTTCTCTAACGCTATAGATACAGATAAGGAATAGCGCAGTAGGCAGTACAGTTGAAGAGGAATGGACATCTCTAAAAAGGGCCATCACAGAAGTTGGGAAGGAAAACATAGGTACAAGGAAGGTAGCTGCGAAGAAACCTTGGGTAACAGAAGAAATACTTCAGTTGATTGACGAAAGGAGGAAGTACAAACATGTTCCGGGAAAATCAGGAATACAGAAATACAAGTCGCTGAGGAATGAAATAAATAGGAAGTGCAGGGAAGCTAAGACGAAATAACTGCAGGAAAAATGTGAAGACATCGAAAAAGATATGATTGTCGGAAGGACAGACTCAGCATACAGGAAAGTCAAAACAACCTTTGGTGACATTAAAAGCAACGGTGGTAACATTAAGAGTGCAACGGGAGTTCCACTGTTAAATGCAGAGGAGAGAGCAGATAGGTGGAAAGAATACATTGAAAGCCTCTATGAGGGTGAAGATTTGTCTGATGTGATAGAAGAAGAAACAGGAGTCGATTTAGAAGAGATAGGGGATCCAGTATTAGAATCGGAATTTAAAAGAGCTTTGGAGGACTTACGGTCAAATAAGGCAGAAGGGATAGATAATATTCCATCAGAATTTCTAAAATCATTGGGGGAAGTGGCAACACAACGACTATTCACGTTGGTGTGTAGAATATATCAGTCTGGCGATATACCATCTGACTTTCGGAAAACCATCATCCACACAATTCCGAAGAAGGCAAGAGCTGATAAGTGCGAGAATTATCGCACAATCAGCTTAACAGCTCATGCATCGAAGCTGCTTACAAGAATAATATACAGAAGAATGGAAAAGAAAATTGAGAATGCGCTAGGTGACGTTCAGTTTGGCTTTAGGAAAAGTAAAGGGACGAGAGAGGCAATTCTGACGTTACGGCTAATAATGGAAGCAAGGCTAAAGAAAAATCAAGACACTTTCATAGGATTTGTCGACCTGGAAAAAGCGTTCGACAATATAAAATGGTGCAAGCTGTTCGAGATTCTGAAAAAAGTAGGGGTAAGCTATAGGGAGAGACGGGTCATATACAATTTGTACAACAACCAAGAGGGAATAATAAGAGTGGACGATCAAGAACGAAGTGCTCGTATTAAGAAGGGTGTAAGACAAGGCTGTAGCCTTTCGCCCCTACTCTTCAATCTGTACATCGAGGAAGCAATGATGGAAATAAAAGAAAGGTTCAGCAGTGGAATTAAAATACAAGGTGAAAGAATATCGATGATACGATTCGCTGATGACATTGCTATCCTGAGTAAAAGAGAAGAAGAATTAAATGATCTGCTGAACGGAATAAACAGTCTAATGAGTACACAGTATGGTTTGAGAGTAAATCGGAGGAAGACGAAGGTAATGATAAGTAGTAAAAATGAGAACAGCGAGAAACTTAACAACAGGATTGATGGTCACGAAGTCAATGAAGTTAAGGAATTCTGCTACCTAGGCAGTAAAATAACCAATGACGGACGGAGCAAGGAGGACATCAAAAGCAGACTCGCTATGGCAAAAAAGGCATTTCTGGCCAAGAGAAGTCTACTAATATCAAATACCGGCCTTAATTTGAGGAAGAAATTTCTGAGGATGTACGTCTGGAGTACAGCATTGTATGGTAGTGAAACATGGACTGTGGGAAAACCGGAACAGAAGAGAATCGAAGCATTTGAGATGTGGTGCTATAGACGAATGTTGAAAATTAGGTGGACTGATAAGGTAAGGAATGAGGAGGTTCTATGCAGAATCGGAGAGGAAAGGAATATGTGGAAAACACTGATAAGTGAAGGGACAGGATGATAGGACATCTGCTAAGACATGAGGGAATGACTTCCATGGTACTAGAGGGAGCTGTAGAGGGCAAAAACTGTAGAGGAAGACAGAGATTGGAGTACGTCAAGCAAATAATTGAGGACGTAGGTTGCAAGTGCTACTCTGAGATGAAGAGGTTAGCACAGGAACGGAATTCGTAGTGGGCCGCATCAAACCAGTCAGCAGACTGATGACAAAAAAAAAATAGACGTGTTACGAAATTCGTTTCCTTCAAGGAATTGAAGAGAATCAAACGCATCAAGGCTCACTCAGAAAAGAAGAAAAATGGGCCATCCAACTGTGTTATCAGTAGAACAAGAAAAAAATTTAGTCGAAAGATTGAAGAGTTCGTGGTTTTGGACATACCTCACTCAGCATTAAAAGAGCAGTGTGCCAGTATGCCAAAATCAGTGACATTATGGTTCCATGGGGAGATGATACGAAAGCGGCTGGTTCCTTTATTTCATGAAACGACGTACGAAGATATTTCATTAAGGAAGGCTGAGGCACTTTCAACAGTTCGAGCCGTGAGATTAAATAAGGAAGCAGTCAAAAATGCTACAATGTTTTTAAATCTGTCTCACATGAATTTGATTTGCAAAATAAACCACAAAACATATATAACGTTGATGAAAGTGGGTTTCCCACGAGCAATGGGTCTGAAAAAGTTGTGGGGGAAAAAAGGGAAAAGCGAAATCGTTGCATTGACAAGTTTGGAGAGGGTGGAAAATGTGACAGTCGTTGTTGCCAGTAATCCCACTGGGACACATATTCCATCATTCATCATCTTCAAAGGCAAAAGAATGAAAGAATAATACAAGTTGGAAATCCCCCCAGGTACTCAGGTGCCTATGTCAGATTCGGCCTAAATAAACGAAGATTTGTTTTTGAATTGGCTCCAGCACGTCGACAAGCACTGTTCACAAGGCACCTTCTGACGGTCACAGTTCACACTTTTCTCTCCAGTATCTGGAATACTGTGTGAAGAATCACATTGAACTGATGTCTGCCACCACATTCTGCAGCCGCTGGACAGAACTGTTTTCAAGCCATTAAAGGCGTATCACCACCAAGAAGCAAATTCATTTATACGTAATAATCGGTCAGCCTTCATTACAAAATTCAGTCCAGGTAAAATTATTGACGTCGCCCGGAGGCGTGGGCGTGGAGCTAGTGTAGGAAATGCTGTGAAGGGATCTTGGGTGTGCAGCAATTTCCCCCTTCAGTCCCTACAAAATACCGTCGCACAAATTCCTTCCTTCGTCTACATTCCTGAACGATGTATCTCGTTCTGTTACCACACCGAAGTAAACCCAGGCCCTGCAACTCCTTCTAATCCTCCAAAACATTCAGAAAGTCAGAATTCATCAGCATCACCTTCATTATTTTCTTCTGTTTTGCCAGCTCCAAAGAAAGCTCCCGAGAGAGAGAAAAATTCATCTTACCATCTGACTTCATCAGTTCATCTCGGTCTTACGAGAAAATTGCATTTTGAAAACACCCAAAGGTAGAAGATCGAGCTTTGCAGAAATTCGCTGGATGTTCAAGAGAAACCTTCAAATGAAGAAGATGATTCATCTTTGTCATCGCAAGAAGCTGAGTCTGAGGAAGAAAACGGACCTTGTGGCATCTGCAACATAAAATATTACGAACCTAGATCTGTGAAGAAAGGGGAATGGATCGGGCATGATAAGTGCAAGGTGTCGTTTCACGAAATTTGTGTAGGGGCTGCTGGTCGTAAACAATTCCGCTGTGGGAAAAGCGTGTAACAATTAATGTAACATTTAAGAATTGTAACTGAAGTGTGATCATCCGCATTTTGTATAATTGTGTGACAGATGACAGTTATTCACATAGCCCCATTTACGATTCAAATAGCCCCACAAATTTTTAATTTTCCCGATGTTTCAACATTCTGTAGTTTGTTTTCTACAACAACGAAGAGTAATTTTTGAAGTAATGTGCTTGTATCATACAAAACTTTTAACTGGGCCTATTATCCAACACAATTTAACTAGTGTAATAAAATAATTAGTACCTCTTTGGCGCCCAGAATGTAGAAAAGATTAATTTAGCCTCATCTTCCCTACAGAAAACACAGATAAGAGGAAGGGGCAGGGTGGTAGGACACTCGTTGAGACATCAGAGAATAACGTCCGCGGTACTAGAGGGCAAAAACCGTGGAGGAAGACAGGGGTTGGATTACATCCAGCAAATAATTGAGGACGTAGGGTGCAAGTGCTACTCTGAGATGAAGAGGTTAGCTTAGGAGAGGAATTCTTGACGGACCGCATCAGACCAGTCATAAGACTGATGGCTAAGAAGAACGATATTAAAAGGTCGAGAAAAGGACCTAACGGAAAGTGGGTAAATGACATCAGGAAACTTGCAGGAGTAAAACATATGCGTGTGTCTGAAGTCCGTGATGCATGCAGAAGTCTAAAAGAATGGATTTTAAATGGCTGTCGTTGGTGAAGCAATAGCTGTTTTATTAAAATAACTGTCGATACCTAACACTGGGGTAGAGAAAAAATCATACGTTTCTACTGCAATTCTTGCGTAACTTCAGAGCGATAGCTGATCGGTACTGCATTTAGTTTGATAATAGCTGAACTATAGCAAAAAAGTATCATTTAAATGCTTTACTAGATATACACTGAGGTGACATGATATACCTCCTAATATCGTGTCGGACCTTCCTTTGCCCGTCGTAGTGCCGTAACTCGTCCTAGCATGGATTCAGCAAGTCTTTTGAAGTCTCCTGCAGAAATAATAAGCCATGCTGCCTCTATAGCCATCCATAATTGCTAAAGCTCTGCCGTTGCAGGATGTTTAACACGAATTGACCTCTCGATTATGTCCCATAGATTTTCGATCCATTTCCAGTGAATGATCGGTTCAATTGGACCAGACGATACGGTCCATTCCATGTAAACACAGCCCACACCATTATGGAGCCACGACTAGGTTGCACAGTGCGTTATTGACAACTTGGGTCCATGGATTCGTGGGGTGTGAACCACAACCAATGCGTTGCCAGCTCTTATGAACTCGGAACTCATCTAGCTAGGCCTCGGTTTTCCAGGGCCCAAGCATAAGAGTGGCGCTGCGGGCGATGTCGTCTGCCGCCATAGCCCAAAAAATTGGAAATTTGTGGTAAGGTCTTATGGGACCAAACTGCTGAGGTCGTCGGTCCCTAAGCTTACACACTACTTAATCTAACTTAAACTAACTTACGCTAAAGAAGACACACACACCCCTGCCCGAGGGAGGACTCGAAACTCCGACAGGGGAAGCCGCGCGGACCGTAACAAGACGCCCTAGAGCGCTCGGCTACCCCGCGCGGCTGCCACAACCCATTAACACCACATTTCGCCATACTGTCCTAACGTATATGTTCGTCGTATGTCCCATATTGAGTTCTGAGGTTATTTCACGCAATTTGGCTTGTCTGTTAGCACTGGCAACACTACACAAACGCCACGGCTCTCAGTCGTTAAGTGAAGGCCGTCGGCCACTGTGTTGTCCGTGGTGAGAGGTAATGCCTGAAATGTGGTTCAAATGGCTCTGAGCACTATGGGACTCAACTTATGAGGTCATTAGTCCCCTACAACTTAGAACTAGTTAAACCTAACTAACCTAAGGACATCACACACATGCCGAAGGCAAGATTCGAACCTGCGACCGTAGCGGTAGCAGTCTGAAGCGCCTAGAACCGCTCGGCATAGCGGCCGGCTATACCGCGTTGGTCGCAGTCAGAGTGCTGCTTGTACATGTGGGGAACATGGATCCCCAGAACACATACTTTTTCACTGTCACCGATACGGAGCAGCACATCAGACACCTACGCACTACAACAATGACATGATACGGGCAATAAGAGACAAAGACGAGTGGGAAGTAGTAAATTACGGGGATTATAGCAGAATTTGACATATAAAAACGCAAAGATGACTCTCCATGCTTTTAGATATAGATTATAAGGCTCTGAGGTATATTCGACAACGGTCGGAGTGACTCCGTGGGACAGAGCAACAGACATATGAAAACAAATCAACACCGTCTCACATACAGTAGCGAAGCTGGCGGCCATATTCAGCTACTGAAAGTAGAATCATAGTGAAGTTAGAGGGATCTATGTCTGCCCCTTAAGTGTACTGACGACGGATGTCACATTTTAGTGAAGGTAATGTGCGGGAAGATCAGAAGTAACGTTCCAAAATTATCGTATCTACAGTTTTGTTTTAATAAATAAGGTATCGGTATCGAAAACAAGCACTAGATAATTTCATAGTGTCGTAACAAATATCGAAATATCGGGTTGGGAAGTACTAAAAGCTGTTGGGGAAAATAATAGACTTTAATTATTAGTTTAATGAGAGTGAAAATGTATGCATTATACAAAATATATGTCGTTTACAGGAAACACAAATACAACAGCAAAACCTACATATCACGAACACTCTTTAACAGACATCTGATTTCAACGATATTTACTAGTAATACTCAGTATGCACCAGCCACTATGGAAAAGTGATTCGAGTACTGATTTCGAGTTAGTTAAGGCAAAATTAGTATAATTCCCGTATTTTACTTTAACTTTAAAAAGCGTGCATTTGTTATGATTACGCTTTTGTAAACGAATGTTTTTGTCATGAAGAAAAACTTATAATTATACGATGTAATAAAGGCACATATGGGCAGCACAAAATCTATTTTATTTCGCTTACTGTTTGAATACTTGACCTTCATTTGTCACGTTTGTTTCTGATTTTATACTCTCTTTGGTTCGTGAAACAAATAATTTGGATCTCATGTTGTATTCTAAGTACTGTGGCATGATCACGGGGGATGCTACATTATCATGTTTGTGAATGCAACTCAGTTCGGCAATACCCACAGTGCGACCTACGCACCTTTGTCGAGCACTTCAAAAATGTACCTGCCTGAAACTTTGACACCACCTTCGTCTCGCAACTGCTCTAGCGCCTGGAGGTCGCCAAACCACACGTAAGGGGTGTCGGAGGGGCCGCCTAACCCTCAGGCATTACAGCAGCCACAAGGTTGAATCGGTGTCGAAGTGACTCTGACAGGTACATGTTTATCGTGCCCAATAAATGTGCGTGGGCGATCCGATGGTGTTGCCGAACAAGGGTCGCACTGCACTCCAAAGGGATCAGATCACACTCAAGGGGTTGCAGTCCTGCGATGTCCTTAGAGTAGGGTTGAAATACCCGGAAGCTGTTAGCATTAGTTTCGAACGTTGTGAAGAACATCGTCCTGCTGCTCATCGCCTGCAAACTGCCATTTTCGACAGCGAAATGTTTTGGAATCAACGTCCCAAGGAAGTGGTTCCATTGAAGTCCTTTATGCCACGGCCCGAGGCCTTCTCGCGCCTATTCTGAGCGGCGGTGTGTCTCAAATGTTTCCCTCAGCCACCCATAAGAAAACCGCGTGATTTCGACGCTGGGTGTCGTGGGTTTGACTTCCATCGCAAAGGTGGCAAAAGAAGGAGAAAAATGTGTGTAGGAGGGGCTGCGCCGACCTTGTCGTTGTGTGGCACATCCACGGTGGCGTAGGCAGAATTGTGGTGAAATCTCGTGCAGACGTAACATCATTAACCCACCTTAAAGCTCACATGAACTTCAATGCTGTGGCGTTTTTTCCTGCATTTTTCTACACCTTGCTGTGTGAAGCGTCGCTGAGCCTGAGGGTGATGTCGCAGGGTGTCACGCTTTTGCACCATTACAGAGGAAGTTTGTAGAAATCTTTGAGCCAAATTTCAAAATTATGCGCAGGGATGGGACAGAAAGTAAAGTTCTACGTACTAACTTGTCAGAAAACCCTAAGAAATTTTGATTTCATGTTCAATTTTACACAGAGTACACGAAGGAAATTGCCCTCCCCCCCCCCCCCCCCTCCACTTCTTGCAGCGGTGTACCGTAGGTCTCTAGAAGAGCGTAGCGTTCCAAAAGATTGGAAAAGGGCACAGGTCATCCCCGTTTTCAAGAAGGAACGTCGAACAGATGTGCAGAACTATAGACCTATATCTCTAACGTCTATCAGTTGTAGAATTTTGGAACACGTATTATGTTCGAGTATAATGATTTTTCTGGAGACTAGAAATCTACTCTGTAGGAATCAGCATGGGTTTCGAAAAAGACGATAGTGTGAAATCCAGCTCGCGCTATTCGTCCACGAGACTCAGAGGGCCATAGACACGGGTTCCCAGGTAGATGCTGTGCTTCTTGACTTCCGCAAGGCGTTCGATGCAGTTCCCCACAGTCGTTTAATGAACAAAGTAAGAGCATATGGACTATCAGACCAATTGTGTGATTGGATTGAAGAGTTCCTAGAAATTAGAACGCAGCATGTCATTCTCAATGGAGAGAAGTCTTCCGAAGTAAGAGAGGATTTAGGTGTGCCGCAGGGGAGAGTCGTAGGACCGTTGCTATTCACAGTATATATAAATGACTTTGTGGATAACATCGGAGGTTCACTGAGGCTTTTTGCGGATGATGCTGTAGTATATCGAGAGGTTGTAACAATGGGAAATTGCATTGAAATGCAGGAGGATCTGCAACGAATTGACGCATGGTGCATGGAATGGCAACTGAATCTCAATATAGACAAGTATAATGTGCTGCGAATACATCGAAAGAAAGATCCTTTATATGTAGCTATAATATAGCAGGTCAGCAACTGGAAGCAGTTAATTCCATACATTATCTGGGAGTAGGCATTAGGAGTGATCTAAAATGGAATGACCATATCAAATTAATCGTCGGTAAAGCAGATGCCAGACAGATTCATTGGAAGAATCCTAAGGAAATGCAGTCCGAAAACAAAGGAAGTAGGTTACAGTACACTTGTTCGCCCACTGCTTGAATACTGCACTATCCTTACCAGATAGGGTTGATAGAAGAGATAGAGAAGATCCAACGGAAAGCAGCGCGCTTCGTTACAGGATTGTTCAGTAATCGCGAAAGCGTTACGGAGATGATAGGTAAACTCCAGTGGAAGACTGTGCAAGTGAGACGCTCAGTAGCTTGGTACGGGCTTTTGTTGAAGTTTCGAGAACATACCTTCACCGAGGAGTCAAACAGTATATTGCTCCCTCCTACGTATATCTCGCGAAAAGACCATGAGGATAAAATCAGAGAGATTAGAGCCCACACAGAGGCATACCGACAATCTTTCTTTCCACGAACAATACGAGACTGGAATAGAAGGGAGAACCGATAGAGGTACACAAGGTACCCTCCGCCACACACCGTAGCTTGCGGAGTATAGATGTAGATGTAGATACGGGATTTTGAAGAAGTAGTCCTTTAATTTTACACATAAGGAACCAAAGAAACTGGTACACCTGTCTAATATCGTGCAGGGCCTCCGCGAGCACGCACAAGTGCCGCCACACGACGAGTCATGGACTCCACTAATTTCTGAAGTAGTGCTGGAGGGAACTGACACCATGAATCCTGTAGGGCTGTCCGTAAATCCGTGAGAGTAAGAGGGGGTGGTCAGCTCTTCTGAACAGCGCGTTCCAAGGCATCACAGATATGCTCAATAATGTTAATGTCTGGAGAGTTTGATGGGAAGCAGAAGTGTTTAAACTCAGAAGAGTGTTCCTGGAGCAAATTTGTAGCAATTCTGGACGTGCGGGGTGTCGCATTGTTCGGTTGGAATTGCCAAGTCCGTCGGAATGCACAGTGGACATGAATGGATACAGGTGATCAGACAGGATGCTTACATGTGTGTCACCTATCAGAGTCGTATCTCGATGTATCAGGGGTTCCATATCATTGCAACTGCACAAGCCCCACACCATTAGAGAGCCTCCACCAGTTTGAACAGTCCCCTGCTGACATGCAGGGCCCCATGGAATCATGTGATTGTCTTCATACCTGTACACGTCCATCCGCACTGTACAATTTGAAACGAGAGTCGTCCGACAAGGCAACATGTTTCCAGTCATCAACAGTCCAAAGCCGGTGTTGACGGGCCCAGGCGAGGCGTAAAGCATTGTGTCGTGAAGTCATCAAGGGTACACGAGTAGGCCTTCGGCTCCGAAAGCCCATATCGATGATGTTTCGTTGAATGCCAGAATGAGATTTTCACTCTGCAGCGGAGTGTGCGCTGATATGAAACTCCCTGGCAGATTAAAACTGTGTGCCCGACCGAGACTCGAACTCGGGACCTTTGCCTTTCGCGGGCAAGTGCTCTACCATCTGAGCTACCGAAGCACGACTCACGCCCGGTACTCACAGCTTTACTTCTGCCAGTATCTCGTCTCCTACCTTCCAAACTTTACAGGAGCTCTCCTGCGAAACTTGCAGAACTAGCACTCCTGAAAGAAAGGATAATGCGGAGACATGGCTTAGCAACAGCCTGGGGGATGTTTCCAGAATGAGATTTTCACTCTGCAGCGGAGTGTGCGCTGATATGAAACTGGCAGAAGTAAAGCTGTGAGTACCGGGAGTGAGTCGTGCTTCGGTAGCTCAGATGGTAGAGCACTTGCCCGCGAAAGGCAAAGGTCCCGAGTTCGAGTCTCGGTCGGGCACACAATTTTAATCTGCCAGGAAGTTTCGTTGAATGGTTCAAACGCTGACTCTTGTTGATGGTCCAGCATTGAAATCTGCCGCAATTTGCGAAGGTGTTGCACTTCTGTTATACTGAACGATTCTCTTCAGTCGTCGTTGATCCCGTCCTTGCAGGATGTTTTTCCGGTCGCAGATGTTTTACCGGATTCCTGATATTCACGGTACACTCGTGAAATTGTCTTGCGGCAAATTCCCCATTTCATCGCTACCGCGGAGATTCTGTGTCCCATCGGTCGTGCGCCGACTATGACACCATGTTCAAACTAGCTTAAATCTTGATAAACTTCTCAAATGGTTGAAATGGCTCTAAGCACTATGGGATTTAACATCTGATGTAATCAGTCCCCTAGACTTAGAACTACTTAACCCTAACTAACATAAGGACATCACACACATCCATGCCCGAGGCAGGATTCGAACCTGCGACCGTAGCAGCAGCGCGGTCCAGGACTGAAATGCCTAGAATCGCTCGGCCACAGCGGCTGGCTGATAAACTGCCATTGTAACAGCAGTAACCGATCTGACAACTGCGGCACACTTGTCTTATACGTTGCCGACCGCGGAGGCGTATTCTACCTGTTTACATATCTCTGTTTTTGAATAAGCATGCCTATACCAGTTGCTTTGGCGCTTCAGTATATATATATATATATATATATATATATATATATATATATATATATATATATATATATATATCCCTCGTTATGATAATAACGTTTGTTCCATCTTTTTAAATGTATACGATTTAGGGAAATTACGGAAAACCTAAATCAGGATGGCCGGACGCGTGTTTGAACCGTCGTGTTATGTTGGATTTGCTTTACACAGAGTATTAAACGCTTTTCAAACAAAAATCTATGGGTGATCACGTCACGGTTAACAACTTTAATTAGACATCAAATGTTCGATGACGTTTACCGGCGATGCTAGCTGTTGTTATATTTAATTTGCTCGCTCTGGAACGACGAGAGTAGCAGGGTCTACCATCCATGTGTGCTACATTTACCTACCCCAATAAATTGACAGAGTGATTTTCAACGTGGAAACCTTGAGGATGAGTGTCTCGAAGTGGAGAAAGATATTTTAGAAGCTCGGCGTACCAGCTTTCATGTCTAGCAGATGATTGGCATATAGGCAACGTACATTGCATATGAACATCCTGAAACGTCTAAAGGGCGTAACCGATAATTTTTAAAGACACATAACGTAGACACAGGCGCCGGCGAACAATTTGTTTCTAACAAAGGTGACATGAGCTGTCACCCCTAGACATTCGTCACAAATACATTGAAATACCACGTATAAGTACTTATATTTACATAGAACAAATGTAATCTCACATATCATAAATGGAAACTATAATTATATTATTCAAAGTATTATTTTTAACTTTTAACAAAAAAATTTGAAGTAGTATGGTCAGGCATCACATTAAATCACTAAAGCATGAACTGAATGAACACACATTAGTTCACATTTAGTTACAACAAATCAGTGTTCCATCTTGAATTCGTTCAAAAACACTACTCCTCACCTGTCCGATGGCCACATTTGACGAGACGCAAAAGTGTTTCACTGGGGCCGTTGCGAGTCACATTCACAATAAGGATTCGTTTAAATGAGGGAAACGTTATTAACAGTGGCAACAAGTAGCCTGGTCGTTTCGTCTTTAACAACATCGATGCCGCTTCTAAGTTTGTATTATCGATACCGAAAGGTCGATTGTAAACCGCCGACATCGATACTTTGTCTGTTGCCGTCCCTTCGCTTTCGCCCCGCGCTGCACGCTGCAGGCAGTGCAGCAGCCCGCTGCCGCGCCGGGATGACGAATCCCGCGCTGCCGTCGCCGCCGCCGCCTCCAGCCAGCCACTGGCACAGCCAGAGAGCCACAGCCAGCCGGCCGCTGGCCTTGAGGCTGCGGTATGCGGGTGGCGAGGAGGGGGCCCCGGCGCGCCACGCCAGACCTGCGCCGCGCGACCTCGCTCTTGGCTGCAAGCAGCGCGCCGACACAACACATCGATCTCTCGCTCCTGCTCCTGCCGCTGCTGATGCCCCGCCGCGCTGCGTCATATCGATAGCGGACTGCTCCACTTCGCGCCCCTCTCTCACAGTGAGAGAGCAAACACGCCAGGGAAGCTATCAGTGCACTAACGAGTGGTTTCATGCTTTCCTCCAGCATTTCCTATCTTGTGCTAATCTTGACACCTCTACGAACAGTTTTAAAGCAAAGTACACGGGGTATCCCAGGCGGAATGGTGAATATGCAGGGATATGACAGGAACGCTCATTTGAAGCAAACAACTTCACACGGACATATGTCGTATTCTAAATGAGTTCCGAGATAGAACACATTTAATGGATATTTGTTTTTGGGCTAGTGGCGCATACGTATCTGTCTTTCGGGGCCTGCAGATGTTCAATATTTATTGACAATACTGGTTTGTGAAACCTTCAACATATTGAACCGAGCTCACACCATTAATAATGTTGACAAAAACTGAAACTTCCTGGCAGATTAAAACTGTGTGCCGGACCGAGACTCGAACTCGGGACCTTTGCCTTTCTCTGGCAAGTGCTCTACCATCCTTCTTTCTTTTTCTTTTTTTAATCTTTTTTTTATCTCATTTTGTTCAATATTGTTCGTTGCATTTCTTCCGGGCGGACGCCCCATGACACCCGTTCAAGTTCACTGTTGATCCTTTCACTCAGTTTTTTTATAACTGAGGGCAGCCAACCCTCTTTTTTTATCTCATTTTGTTCGTTTTTAGTTCGTTGCATCTCCTCGGGGCGGACGTCGCAAGACACCCGTTTCAGTTCGTCGTTTATCCATTAACTCAGTTTTTTTATTACAGAGGGCTGCTAACCCTCTGACCGAACCCGTTGAGCTACCGTGCCGGCTAGCTCTGCCATTTGAGCTACCCAAGCACGATTCACGCCCCGTCCTCACAGCTTTACTTCTGCCAGTACCTCGTCTCCTACCTTCCAAACTTTACAGAAGCTCTCCTGCGAGGAGGTTTCTGTAGAGACTGTGTAACGTCTCTTAGCAAAAGACATATTATGTAATAAAGAGAAAGCATTGTGTGTCATGTTTTGTTCTTGTATAGAATTATGTACTGTTTACTGTTTTTTTTTTTTTTTAAAAATTTAGATAATATCTGTGTCGGCGAGTACTGAAACCGCCATAGACGATACTTATTAAATATCAAACAAAGATGAGAATATATGACTACTATAAATAGTACAGAACGAACATTAATTTCTCTGTCGTCTTCTTGTAGTTACGTGAGTAGGAAGAGCCTGTGACGTTATATTCTACGCTTGCGTAGCATTCTTTTGTCAAGATTGTGAGAGGGACGCCATTAGACATAGCCTTGGAAAGGTGTGTAATAACTTGATTTGTTTAAATGTTTTGAATAGAGTTACTTAGTGGAACCTTGCATTATGATTTGTAATAAGCTTGCCTGGTATTTTATCCCTCCCTTTAAGACATATTCAGTTATTTAAATATTATTCGTGGTGCAGAGCTGCGCTACGAACGAACGAGCCGCTGCCGCGGCGCATTCAAACTGCATTAAATGAAATCAATCATACCGCAAAGAAGCGGGCGGGTAATGGTGAACAAAAATTATTTCTTTCAGCTTCCGGAATTGCAGAGCAGAGCAGCAGATTTTGTGAAGTGTTTTACAGGTTGACGCGGGCTGCTGATAACATATTATTAACAGTGCAAAAAGATAATTTACCTCCATAACATAATGAACCATGGACCTTGCCGTTGGTGGGGAGGCTTGCGTGCCTTAGCGATACAGATGGCCGTACCGTAGGTGCAACCACAACGGAGGGGTATCTGTTGAGAGGCCAGACAAACATGTGGTTCCTGAAGAGGGCCAGCAGCCTTTTCAGTAGTTGCAGGGGCAACAGTTTGGATGATTGACTGATCTGGCCTTGTAACATTAACCAAAACGGCCTTGCTATGCTGGTACTGCGAATGGCTGAAAGCAAGGGGAAACTACAGCCATAATTTTTCCCGAGGACATGCAGCTTTACTGCATGGAGAGCTGCATCAAACCAGTCTCAGGACTGAAGACCACAACAACAACAACATAAAAGAAATCTTGCTGTGCGTAGTTCTGGTCTGGCAAACCTTATAGTAAAAACATCTTTTTCTATGACAATAGTCTCATGTTCTCGTGTTAGTCGTGGTAATTATTGGTGTTTTACTGTTAACAAAAATCCACTGCAAAATTTTGATGTTGAACAATCATTGCGTGCTGTAACATCAGTATTGATAACGAATAATTTTCATTAACCTTTTCAATAACTATAAAGTAAGGAAGATATGTTTAACTTTACGGCGAGTTACAGTAACGAAAAAATAAAATGTTCCTTTAATAGAAAGCCAGATCCAGAACAATAAGAACATAATCTATTTTGTTTTGTTGAAAATTAATGATCCAAAGAAAGTCAAGCACAGCATCACTAAAAGGTATTTCGGGGCTCTTTTCGTAGCAACATATTTTATCTCTTACATTAGTTGTTACGCGAGTAATAATAAAACAAAGCAAATAGTAAAGAGCCAGCGAAACTGGCGCCCAACGTGGAGCAACCCGTGGATAGTGTCCCGCAAGGCATCCACTTTCTCATAGAGCCGCCGTCACAGCTGTACTTCTGCCAGTACCTCGTCTCCTACCTTCCAAACTTTACAGAAGCTCTCCTGCGAGGAGGTTTCTGTAGAGACTGGAAGGTAGGAGACGAGGTACTGGCAGAAGTAAAGCTATGAGGACGGGGCGTGAGTCGTGCTTGGGTAGCTCAGATGGTAGAGCACTTGCCCGCGAAAGGCAAAACTCCCGAGTTCGAGTCTCGGTCCGGCACACCGTTTTAATCTGCCAGGAAGTTTCATATCAGCGCACACTCCGCTGCAGAGTGAAAATCTCATTCTGGTTGACAAAAACTGTCAGAGGACAACGCTGTTTTATAACGTTACGATGTCGAAGACCCAGAAGAAAGAATGTGATGCAGTTGCTATAGTTTGCAAACAGAAAACAGCTAAAAAGAGAACATGGGTCCGAGAGCGTTGAAAAAAAGGAGCCACTGGTTTCATGTTGATCTACTGACTGAAAACCAAGGACTCGAAAAATGTCGTAAATTATTTTCCGATGAGTCCTGCATCATACCCATTTTATTAACGTTGACACGAGATAAAATAAAGAAGCAAAACAAGTTAATGAGAGAATCAGTCGCAGCCGACGGAAGATTAGAAGTACCCAGAATGAAATTTTCACTCTGCAATGGAGTGTGCGCTGTTATGAGAATTCCTGGCAGATTAAAACTGTGTCCCGGACCGAGACTCTAACTCGGGACCTTTGCCTTTCACGAATAACTACTGTGCTTCGTTCTGCAAAGTTCGCAGGAGAGCTTTTGTGAAGTTTGGAAGATAGGGGACGAAGTACTGATGGAAGTAAGGCTTAGAGCATTTGCCCTTGAAAGACAAAGGTCCCGGGGTTGAGTCTCAGTCCGGCACACAGTTTTGATCAGCCAGGAAGTTTCAGATTACGAGTGTCTTTGAGATTTCTGTTGAAAGGCAAGTCATCCGAATTTTCGAAGTTTAGTTCTGTAATATTAGCAAACACAAGTAGTATAATTCTATGGAAATCTGTGAAGCAGTTATATCTGCCTAGCAAGGAAATTTGTAGGCAATTAACGTAAAACTTTTCTTACGTTTTGTGATAATTGACGGTAATTGATACGTATTTCGCAGACTTCTTACTAGTCATTGCAGGTATATGACGTATTTTTGGATGTGGAAGCCTTTTTCCAAACTGCTATGTAATTCGCTTACCTATACTATATTTTAAAATTAATAAAGTAAGCAAGATGTCATGCGAGACACAGCTGGCCGTCTTTGTGCATGATA
Source organism: Schistocerca serialis cubense (assembly GCF_023864345.2). Taxonomy (NCBI): domain Eukaryota; kingdom Metazoa; phylum Arthropoda; class Insecta; order Orthoptera; family Acrididae; genus Schistocerca; species Schistocerca serialis. Next base: position 189,352,129 of record NC_064641.1, on the reverse strand, counting down.
TACAGCAGGTACTAGATACCGGCTCCCAGGTTGATGCCATATTTCTCGACTTTCGAAAGGCGTTCGACTCATTTCCGCACTGTCGCTTGCTACAAAAAGTGCGCGCTTACCGTCTATCCGATGACATATGCGGTTGGATAGAAAGTTTTCTAACAGACAGGGAGCAGTATGTCGTCCTGAATGGCGTGACTTCAACAGAAACAAGCGTAACTTCAGGTGTGCCCCAGGGCAGCGTAATAGGTCCCCTGCTTTTTACGATTTACATAAACGATCTGGTTGATGGTACTGATAGCGGCCTGAGACTGTTTGCCGCTGATGTAGTAGTCTACAGCGAAGAAGTATCACACGAAAGTTGTGAACAAGTCAATGAGGATTTGCAGAAAATAAATGCGTGGTGTAATGACTGGCAATTATCTCTCAATATTAGTAAGTGTAACCTACTGCGTATAACAAGGCGAAAATCCCCATTGATGTACGAGTACAAAATAAATACCCAGTCTTTGCAAGCGATAACGTCCGTCAAGTATCTGAGTGTGACTATTCGAAATGATCTCAAATGGAATGATAAGATTACACTAGTAACGGGTAAGGCGAACTCTAGACTGCGTATTATTGGTAGAATCCTGAAGCGATGCAGTCCTTCAACAAAGGAAATTGCTTACAATACGTTAGTTCGTCCAGTCTTAGAGTACTGTTCGTCTGTATGGCTCCCTTACCAGTTGGGTCTGTTCAAGAGATTGAGAAGGTCCAAAGAAGAGCGGCAAGATTCGTGACCGGTACATTTAGCCATCGCGAGAGCGTTACAAATCTCATAGAAAGTTTGAAGTGGGACACACTTGCAGATAGACGGCGCGCTAAACAGAAGGGGCTGCTCACTAAATTCCGAAATTCGATCTTCACCCAGGATGTAGAGCATATATTATTACCACCAACTTTCAAATTGTGCAATGATCACCATTCAAAGGTGCAGGAAATAAGAGCTCGTACTTAGGGGTTCAGACAGTCGTTTTTCCCTCGCGCGATCCGCGAGTGGAACAGAGGGAGGGGGAATATGATTTTGGTGCGAATTGTGCCCTCCGCCACACACCGCTTGGTGGCCAGCGGAGTATATATGTGGATATGTGATAGAGAATCCTCCGGCCACCATTCTAAAGTGGTATATACTATGTTTACCCTTCCATAAAGCCTTTAAAATTGTTTTATGTTGGACGACTACTTGAAAATTAGAATCTGAGATACGATATACACAAAGGCGAACTGAAAACATAAACAATGCTCACTAGTGACGTGTGCCTAGTTCATGAAGCTTCCTCGACATCTGAACGGAGAATAATGTAAAGCAATCAATACTTGACATCATCGTTCAGTATATATTCAGAATATTTCGAGGAGCATCGGTACCTCTCCTCAATATTTCTGGTATTGACAACACGTCAGTATGCGCCCTCAGCCAGGCAATATATTGACGGTCAATATTATTTACGGTGTGAGGGCTACTTTACCCGCCCCATCTCTTTGACGTTTTATTTTAGCCCAATCTACCTTGTTGGTTTCAGCCTCCTTGCTCGGGATGTCTTTCAACCATTAAGCTAAACTGTTGACCGCGCAGTTATCCATGGTGTGCTGCGAGTAGAGTAGTGGCGATGGACAGCGAGTGTATCAGAGAGAAGCATTATTTAACAGTGTCTGCACACGTGATGGCTAAAATGCCACACATTTTCACTATTGAAGAAGGTGTATGTTTATGGTTCCTGCGATGGTAGAGTTCCTGCTGCTGTCGGCGAATATACCATTGGTGCTTTCCGACATGCCGAAATCCTGATCGTAGACTTTACCAGAGTTTACAGCAAACAGGGTGAAACAGGTATTCTTCCAAATTCTCACTTCTTCTGAACTTGTACTTCAACAACCTGTGCAGGATCAGCAATACATTACTGAAATGGTGCAGCGTAATCCTTTTATAGCCACCTTGAGGACGATCCTTTGGCCATGGGGACTGCTACGTCCTTCCAGCATGACAGCCCTTCCACATTTCACCAGGCGTGTGAAGGAATATCTCAACCGCACTTACCCTAATCGCTGGATTGGTCGTGGTAGTACAATCAAGTGACCACCAAGATCGCCAGACCTTACGCTATGAAATTCTTCTTTATGGAGTTGGGTAAAGTGTGAGATGCAGAAACGAAATACGAATATGTGAGGTCAACTGCTTCGTCGCATCATGGACACTGCTGCCCTCACTAGGGAACGTGTACAGGCACTCAGACAAGCAACATACACTACTGGCCATTAAAATAGCTACACTAAGAAGCAATGCAGATGATAAACGGGTATTCATTGCACAGATATATTATATTAGAACTGACATGTGATTACATTTTCACGCAATTTGGGTGCATAGAGCCTGAGAAATCAGTACCCAGAACGATCACCTCTGGCCGTAATAACGGCCTTGATACGTCTGGGCATTGAGTCAAACAGAGCTTGGATGGCGTGTACAGGTACAGCTGCCCATGCAGCTTCAACACGATACCACAGTTCATCAAGAGTAGTGACTGGCGTATTGTGACGAGCCAGTTGTTCGGCCACCTTCGACCAGACGTTTTCAGTTGGTGAGACATCTGGAGAATGTCCTGGCCAGGGCAGCAGTCGAACATTATCTGTATCCCGAAAGGCCCGTACTGGACCTGCAACATGCGGTCGTGCATTATCCTGCTGAAATGTACGGTTTTGCAGGGATCGAATCAAGAGTAGAGCCACGGGGCGTAACACATCTGAAATGTAACGTCCACTGTTCAAAGTGTCGTCAATGCGAACAAGAGGTGACCGAGACGTGTAACCAAAGGCACCCCATACCATCACGCCGGGTGATACGCCAGTATGGCGATGACGAATACACGCTTCCAATGTGCGTTCACCGCGATGTCGCCAAACACGGATGCGACCATCATGATGCTGTAAACAGAACCTGGATTCATCCGAAAAAATGACGTTTCGCCATTCGTGCACCCAGCTTCGTCGTTGAGTACACCATCGCAGGATCTCCTGTGTGTCATGCAGCATCAAGGGAATCGCAGCCATGGTCTCCGAGCTCATAGTCCATGCTGCTGCAAACGTCGTCGAACTGTTCGTGCAGATGGTTGTCTTGCAAACGTCCCCGTCTGTTGACTCAGGGATCGAGACGTGGCTGCACGATCCGTTACAGCCATGCGGATAAGATGCCTGTCATCTCGACTGCTAGTGATACGAGGCCGTTGGGATCCAGCACGGCGTTCCGTATTGCCCCCCTGAACCCAACGATTCCATATTCTGCCAACAGTCATTGGATCTCGACCAACGCGAGCAGCAATGTCGCGATACGATAAACCGCAATTGCGATAGGCTACAATCCGACTTTTATCAAAGTCGGAAACGTGATGGTACGCATTTCTCCTCCTTACACGAGGCATCACAACGTTTCACCAGGCAACGCGGGTCAACTGCTGTTTGTATATGAGAAATCGGTTGGAATCTTTCCTCATGTCAGCACGTTGCATGCGTCGCCACCGGCGCCAACCTTGTGTGAATCCTCTGAAAGGCTATTCACTTGCATATCATAGCATCTTCTTCCTGTCGGTTAAATTTCGCACCTGTAGCACGTCATCTTCTTGGTGTAGCAATTTTAATGGCCAGTAGTGTAACATGTTGTCCCAAGAGTGCTCAGCTGCACTGAAGGTGACGGTCGGATATTCCAGCACTTATTGTGAACTAAACAACAGCTGTAATGTGACTATACGACAATACTTAGAGGTGAATGTGTTAAAGTACGTATTTTTAAATCGGTACTTTGTGAAACGCATATTGTAATGATTACTAAATGTTGAACATGTGCAAACCTGACAGTGTGTTGAATAACACAGAAAATTAATAACAACGTACATTAAAAGTGTTTAATCTCAATACACCTTGCGGAATAGGTCACGCGAATGAAAAAAAAACAATTGACACAAACGACTTTAACTAAGGGCAGATTGTTGCGACCCGGCGAACGTATCGGCTCTTCGTGTGCTAACAGGCATCAAAAGTGATTGAAGCCACGAACACGCGACAGGGTTTTCGGCGTCCTCGTCTCATCACGGTTGACCCAACGACGTCGTCAATTACGAGTGCTGTGGATCCATAAACACTAATACTGGACCGTGGATCAGTGACAACGTGTCACTTGGTCGGATGACTCACGTATCTTGTTACACTAGGTCGACGATCGTGCTGGATATTCCATCATCAAAGATAACGACTGCTCGAAACATGCGCCGTAGACCGGATGTCGGTCGATGAGGGCAGTGTTATGCCATGGTGGTCATTTTCCAGGGCTTCCATAAGACGTGCTGCAGTAATCCAAGTTACGATGACATCTGCGGCCAAAGTGACCGTTGTTGCATGACAGCTTCATCCCTTCATGCTGACGTCTTCCCCGACGCCGATGGCATATTCCAGTTGGATAACACGAAGGCAGAATCGTATTGCTGCGGTCTGAGCAGCAAGACAGTGAACTGTCTTGACCACAGAATTCGTCTCATTTAAACCCGTTGGAACCTACCTGGGGCGCTAGCTCCACGCCCTGGAGCCACTGGCCCGTAATTCACGGTTATTAGGTGTCCTGTGCGCAGACCTTTGGTGCCACATATCCTCAGGAACCTATCGAGGATTTGTTGAATCCACGCCAAGCAGAATCACTGCTGCACTGCGTTCCAAACGAGCATGAACACGCTGTTAAGAAGTCATCGTAATGGTTTAGCTCATCAGTGTAGGCACTGCAACAGTTTCTGTTTCATGTTATAATACAATTTTTCGTTGAATGTATGTGGCTGTAGTTAACATGAATGCTGAAATGTAGGCTCTATCATTCGCAATATAAAATAAATAATTTGTTGCGTTTCGAAGACCTTCATCATCGGAAATACTTTCAACTGAGAATCGTTGCACCATGGAAAGCATTTACAAACGTCCATCCATTCAAAATATTCAAAGCGATGTCATCGTATTGTAACACCCCACCCGTCACTTATCTGGCTTTTGGCATCTGTTAACCCCAGTTAATTGACTAACAGATCAACAGAGAGTGCAAATAAAGCAATAAGGCCCTGTGACTCCTGATTGAGCTGCGGTGGCAGTGTTGACATTAATTGATAAAGAATTGATCACTTTCAATTCAAAAGGGGTGCACATTGATGTTATATTCAGCTATTGAACACCAGATGAAAATGTTGAACATAAAATTAATTAAGAAAGTAACTTGGGATTTCAACTACTTGATTGAAAACGGATGCAGTCGATCAGCACAAATTTATTTTAACTCCCGACCTTCAATCATCTCATTACATGACTCTCCTAACAAGCAGTGGTAATAAATTGCGTTTACGTGGACTAAAGCGCGATAAATCAAAATTAATTCCTATCAACTGATCCAGGCGTAATGCGAAGTGGGAGAAGAATTCCACAATACACGGCCCATGAAACCCTCGCGGAAACTTTGCCAACATGATCCAACAAATTAATCAGTGCCTAACTCAAGCCGGAGCACGTGTATTTTCACTGAATTCAGCGTGACGGGGCACCGTTGTGCAGACGTCGGCCGGCCTCGTTGTGCTGCAAGGCTGCGCTCGTCTGTTCACTCCTAACTATCTTGCTCAGTACATATCTGAACCAAAACTTTCTATCTCCAAGCTCAATCGTTCCGTTTGCTAAGTCCTAAACTGCAGAGATGCTCACTCTCTCTCAGGCAAGCTGAGTAAAGAACGCCACGTCCACCCTCTAGGCAAGCTGGGAACGGAAGACCTCTATGGAGATTTCTCCCAGTCCGCTCTTTGCCTCAGTTTCCCCTCCAGCAAAATCACTTACGCCAATTGCAGCGCAAGTCGCGTTAATTATGCGTCGCTTCCCAGCGCCGACCAATGCCTGCTCTGGGAAGTGAACAAATTCCCACAAAATTTCCCTTCCTCTCAACTTCTGCTATTTAGCTCCTCCCAGGCCACCCATCAAGGTTAGCGTCTGCACAAAACACCAATTTTTCCGGAATTCTGACTCCCAGGAGAGTACTTCAAATTCCTTGGTCCTATGTTCCCATTGGAGGCTGGCGTATTTCATTCTGTCGCTCTTCACCTGATTTACTCTGCGGACCGTGAATTCAGTGTGAAGTTGCTATAGTCATAAACACGCAAATTTTTGCCTCTGTTGACCGCTCCACCGTAGCTTTGGGTGGCTTTCTCGCATGTTTCGCTGAAAACGGGACGACGGACATTTATCAACAGGCGTACAAGTTCTCCGTCTGCTTCCCGATACACTAGCACGGAGTCAACCACCCGCTCACTGTCACTCATCTTAAGGCAGCTGGAGGCTGCGCCCCGTTACCGCTTTCTCAGAGCTTGAGCCACCCTAAGCTGCCTATTGTCGCTTCCCTTTGTCGCTCTCCAGCCGGCCACGTTCAACTCTGAACACTTCCCTGGGATAAACTAGCCTTCAGTAAATCAACGCGTTTCCACACAGTTTTCATGTCATGTGAATTACTTTACATCACCCGACATTAATTATTCCAATACGTCCATACTATACCCTCTACAAGATGCATTGTACCTTGTCAGTCATTTTGGTTCAGCCCTACTGTTCGCTCAACATGAGTTATTATTATTATTAAGCATTACAATCCATGAAGGCTTTTTGCTGCAGAATGGACAATGTTGAACCACTTTGCTCTGTCTTTACAAGTAATTTGCCACTGTCTGTCATGTCCTAGTTTTCTGAGATCGTCTTGAATATTGTCCAAGTATCTCATGCGTGGGCGTCCAAGAGGTCGTCTTCCGGTGGGAATCTCTTCAGTCACTTTCTTGATGGTCCTGTTTGGTGGTGCTCTGATGACATGCCCTATCCATTTCAGTCTTTTGGCTTTAATTTTGGCCACTATATCGGAGTCTTTATATAATTTGTAAATTTCATTGTTATTTAGCAATCTCCATTCATCACTGATCCTATCTCTTATGGGTCCAAATATTTTTCTCAAAATTTTTCGTTCAAATACTCTTAATCTGTTTTCCTCTTTTTTTGTGAGAGTCCAGGTTTCAGATCCATAGGTGAGTACTGGTATGATCAATGATTTGTATACTTGTAGTTTGGTGTTCCTAGAAATTAACTTGCTTTTGAAAACTGTCAAGAGACTATAGTAGCATTTGTTAGCCTTCTGAATTCGTGATTCTATTTCAATTTTTATGGAGTTGTCAGAGGTTACTATTGTACCAAGGTAATTAAATTCATTTGTCTTTGTGAAAGCTGTGTTATTAATTTGCAGTACATTATTATTTGATGGATAGCGGGATAAGATAAAGTACATTGTTTTGTCTGTATTCAGCTGGAGACCTGTGCCATTTGTGGCTTTAATTAATTGTGCAGTAAGAAGCTTCAAATCATTCTCACTGTCAGATAATAATGCAATGTCATCAGCGTATGCTACAATGTTAATTTTGCTTTCCAGTTGTGCTCCAATTTGTAGTAGCTTTACTTTTTGGATTATTCTATTGATTACTATGTTAAAAAGAACTGGTGAGAGTGAATCCCCTTGTTTGACTCCAGTTTTAACCTCAAAGTCTTCAGAAAGTTTGCTAGCTACTTTTATTTTGTATTTTGAGTTTAAAGTGCAAGATTTTATTAAATTTATCAATTTGTTAGGGATGCCAATCTGCCTCATGCACTTCCATAAATATTCCCTGTTGATACTGTCAAAAGCTTTTTTAAAATCAATGAAAAGCATATGTACATTTTGATTGAATTCATATTTCTTTTCACCCAACATCCTTAGGACATATATATTGTCAATAGTCGATCTGTTAGGTCTAAATCCACATTGGGCATCATCTAGGGAGTCTTCAACGTAAGGGCTTATCCTTGCTAACAGTATATTTGTCAGAATTTTATATGTTGTGTTTAGTAACGCAATTCCTCTGTAGTTTGAACAATTTGTTGGGTCCCCCTTCTTGTATATAGGGCACACAACTACTTCTTTCCAATCATGTGGGACCTGTTCCTGCTTCCAGATGTTGGTGATGATTTTGTGTAAGCAGTTTACAAAAGGAAATTTACTGAGCTTCCATATATCTGTGTCTATACCATCACTTCCAGGAGCTTTATGTCTCTTCAGCTTCTTGATGCTTTCTTTAATTTCTGCTAAGCTGGGCTCTTCGTCCAATGGGTCAGCAGTAAGATATTCATTGTCATCTTCCTGAGAGACGCTTATAGTTGGAGCATTTAGTAACTCATTAAAATATTCCTTCCATCTGTTAGCAATGTCACTTCTTTCTGTTAGCAAGGAGCCATCTGGGTCTGTTATGAACTGTCCATAATTTTTTATATTCCCACTTTTAAACATATTTATGCTCTTGAAAAATCCTCTGGAGTCTGTGGTACGGTCATTCTCAGCTCTTTTTAATTTGTAATTCATAAAATCCCTTTTCTTTTTCCTAATGAGTTTCCTGGCAAGTTTCTGTTTCTCTTCAAAAATAAGTTTGTTTTGTGTTATTGGTTTTTGTAGGAATTTTTCCCTTGCTAATTTTCTATCTTCGATAGCGTTCGAGCACTCGGCATCAAACCAGGGGTTCTTAGTTGTAGTAAAATGTCCCAAAACTGAGGTAGTTGCTCGTGTGATACTTTCTTTCAGAGCGTTCCAGGCTTGATTAGTATCATCATTGTTAATTTTACTTTCCACTTCAGGTTTGTGTGTTTCTAATTCTCTAATGTACTGGTTGAGAATGTTTGGGTTTTTCAGTTTCATTGTATTAAACCTAGGAACACCATTTAATTTAGACCATTTATGTCTTTAATGTCTTTGTCTTTGTCTTTGTCTTTGTCTTTATGTCTTTAATGACTTCATGTAAGGGACATAGTTCTTGCCATCTTACAGTATTAAGCTAGAAATATTGTACGTTCTGTTGGGCCTCCAGCACAATATACATTGGTGTAAGACATTATGGAAAAGAATGCCCCAAACCAGCTGCAATAAAGTAATCTGATTTTAATATTTTACACGACAGGCCTGTTTCGGCTTATTGCCATTATCAAGTGACGTGCGAAATAACTTTAGTAAGATTATCTGTACATAAACTGTACCTCTCTTACGTTTACATATGCGCTGGAAGTGATGATCATATTGCTTCAATAGAAAAATCTTTGTGTCACGTCTCGGTAAGTAGAACAGCGCTTGTACACCACTGTTTCGACAGATGCTATATGTATACAAATCATATACAGCTTACCAGAGGTGATGTTACGTATCGTTGTTCTTATTTTGCTTTAAATTTTATCTATGGTCCGTGTAAGTTTTGTTTAAAATTTGACTATGTGTTTTCTTGTTCTGTTGCGTCAGTTAAGTTTTCTAGACAGTATTCATATTTAAAATCTGAGTGTTCATTTAGAATTTCATGTAGATATTTCCTTGTATGAATATAAATTTCCAGTTCTTCGAGAATGTTCATAGTAAGTTCTTTTGGTATTTTGTGTAATATTTCTAACGCAATTCCAATTTTCTCCTATTAGTGGTGTTGAATTTTCATGCGTAAATAGACGCTTGAAGGATTGCTATCACTGCTTCTAGTGTGTTCTCTAAATCGGGAGTTACGAATAACGATAGGTAACATCATCTCTGGCAAGTTGTATGTGCTTTGTAAACATGTAGCACGTAGTAAAGAACTGTCAAAATAACTGACAACGTGATTTTACGTTTCGTAACTGCATGAACTATTATACTTACCCAGACATGACAGAAAGACTTCACTATACATGCAATATTGTCGTCACTTCCAACTAGACTAAAAGTGCCAGCGCAGATGTAAACGTAAAACAGCCACAGTTTGTATGCAGACAATCTTACTGATGTCATTTTGCAGCCCATAATGTTTTATATCGTAGAAATATTGATTATTTTTTGTGTTTTTATCCTTATACTATGAGAACTTTTTATTGTGAGTCTTTAAATAGACGAAATGCTTTCCATGTATGAAGATATTACTAATTACGATGCACGAATTTTTACTTCTCTGTTTTCTTATGCTTACTTTTTACTCTGTATGTCTATCTTTCATGGTCTAGAACATGGATCACCTAACTACGGCCCACGGGGCAAATTCGGCCCGCGACATCAATTCATCCGGCCCGCTAACGGTACTTGAATTTGCTTCATAAAAAGTAGGGAACACGAAATATTGCAAAACAGTTTAAATGTAAGTATTGTGTTAGTATATTAGGAGATCTTCACAAGTGTGGAGACTTCCTGGCTGCACGTGCCTTAAATTTACTATGTTCAGTTACCAAGACTCATTTGGAAGATTTGCAAATTCCAGGCGATCTGTTCATGCACTGCATCGTACATCAGCAAGCACTCTGTTGGAAAGACTTAGATATTGCTTGTGTACTGAAACCAGTTGTTTCTGCTGTGAATTTCGTTCGGAGACATGCACTCAATCACCATCAGTTCCACACTTTCCTTGAAGAAATTGATTCTAAATTCTGTGACTTGCCTTTGACACAGCAGTGAGGAGACTCGCTTTCGTTAAAGTCCTGTTCCGTTTTTACGAGCTCCGAAAACAACGAAGTTGACGTTTTTCTCACAGAAAAAGGTAGAGCTAATCGATAGCTGTCACATCCGTCTGGCTGTCAAAGTTGTTTTTAGTCGACTTCACAACCCACATGAATTAAGTGAACTTAAAATTTCAGAGAAAGAATGACCTCGTCTATGTTGTCTACAGAACCGTCAATGGATTTCAGAGAAAGCTGTCATTATTTGTAGCAAAAGTGGAAGGAGAAAACTTTTGTCATTTTCGCAATTTTAAAGAGTTTTGTGCTACAGTCATCGAAGATGTCAACCTTTATTTACCGGTACCGAAAAAAATTATCCGTGACTTGACGAATCGCTTTTTAGAGAGATATCAGATCTTGACAGGAGTAAGAGTGACGTTTTTTTTGTTCCAGAATCTTGATGACATGCCATTTGAACTATACTTACAGCTAACCGTTTTGCAAGCAAAAGACTTGTGGAAAGAAAAGCACAGAGAAGGAGAACTTGTATTTTACTGCAGCTTAGCAGATGCAGAGTTTCCGAAACTGAAGAAATTTGCCGTTGCGATGGCATCAGAGTTTACAACAACTTATACCTGCGAGGAAACATTTTCACAAATGTAGTACACACAAGTTTTGCGTCACCCCGGTTCCCAGAACTCCTGAAGATAGACGTTGATTGTGGATATTGTATCACAGACACAGTCCCTTTGTCTGTTCAGAGATGTCACTAAACGCGCCCAAAGATGTAAAAAACCATGCATGAGCAGCGCCTATTAGACGGAGAGGGTTCAACAGCCGATCAGCTCCAGTCATTCCACCAGGAAGGAGGTCCACGGCTCGTGTTGTCTGTAGTTCAACCAAGCCTAGACGGTCAATACCGCGGTTCGATCGTGTCCGCATTGTTACTTTGTGCCAGGGAGGGCTCTCACCAAGGGAAGTGTTCAGGCGTCTCGGAGTGAACCAAAGCGATGTTGTTCGAACATGGAGGAGATACAGAGAGACACGAACTGTCGATGACATGCCTCCCTCAGGCCGCCCAAGGGCTACTACTGCAGTGGATGACCGCTGTCTACGAACTGTGGCTTGGAGGAACCCTGACAGCAACGCCACCATGTAAATAATGCTTTTCGTACAGCCACAGGACGTCGTGTTACGACGCAAACTGTGCGCAATAGGCTTCATGCTGCTCAATTTCACTCCCGACCTCCAAGCCGGGGTCCATATTTGCAACTACAACACCATGCAGCGCGGTACAGATGGGCCCAACAACACGCCAAATGGACCGCTCATGACTAACATCGCGTTCTCTTCACCGATGAGTGTCGCATATGCCTTCAACCAGACAATCGTCAGAGACGTGTTTGGAGGCAACCCGGTCAGGCTGAACGCCTTAGACACACTGCCCAGCGAGTGCAGCGAGGTGGAGGTTCCCTGGTGTTTTGGGGTGGCGTTATACAGGGCCGACGTACGCCACTGGTGGTCATGGAAGGCGCCGTAACGGCTGTTCGATACGTTAATGCCATCCACCGACCGATAGTGCAACTACATCGGCAGCATATTGGCGAGGCATTCGTCTTCATGGAAGACAATTCGCGCCCCCATCGTGCACTCTTGTGAATGACTTCCTTCATGATACCGACATCGCTCGACTACAATGGCCAGTGTGTTTTCCAGACATGAACCCTATAGAACATGCTTGGGATAGATTGAAAAGGGCTGTTTATGGACAACGTGACCCACCAACCACTCTGGAGGATCTACGCCGAATCGTCGTTGAGGAGTGGGACAATCTGGACCAACAGTGCCTTGATGAACTTGTGGGTGGCATGCCACGACGACTTATACAAGCATGCATCACTGCAAGAGGACGTGCTACAAGGTATTAGAGGTACCGGTGTGTATAGAAATATGGACCATCACCTCTGAAGGTCTCGCTGTATGGTGGTACAACATGCAACATGTGGTTTTCATGAGCAATAAAAAGGGCGGAAATGATGCTTATGTTGATCTCTGTTCCAATTTTCTGTACAGGTTCCGGAACTCTGAGTACCGAGGTGATGCAAAACTTTTTTTATATATGTATACGAAGTCAGCACATCGAACGAGATTGACTGATGAACATCTTGAAGCAGTTCTCTTGATCAGATGCAGCAATGCTAAACCAAACATTGATGCTATCTTGAAATCCAAACGTTAGTTTCACAAATCTCGCTAACGTTTTTTGCTGCTTAGTTTGCGATATTCGGATACGGACGCACCACGTACGTCGCATTTAACTCTTTCTTATGTAATGTCGCCTAACTGACAACTTTTTTAGTAAATAAATATGGTGGTCAGTCTTGTCTTTTGTGCATTGAATCCCACTCTGCCATGATTAACAAGGAATGCTGAACTTAGTTTTCCGTTGACTATTGTTGTGTTTCGTCTTTCTCCCCAGAGCTTTCGTTCTAACTAGCAAATGTTGTACTGAATAATGATGCATCTCGTATTCGTCATTTTGTCAATTATCCGGCCTGCTGTGAAAAAAGTCTGGTGACCTCTGGTCTAGAATACTTTTTTTTCGTTCTGTAATATGAAACGTTACTATGTTTTGCTTTATTCGTTTTGCTACATGAATTCCCTTTTAAGTGAGTCTGCAAAGTGAGTGTTTCATTTTATTTGTAATTCTTGCACGTGTAATGCGCTGTGTGAAACCAAATGTAATATGCAGAACCGTTGTATGAAGAGTGATGCGAGAACAATATCGATAGTTGTCAGTTGAAGAGTCAATTATGTGGCTGTGCAGCTTCGAGGCGTACGCGTATGTGTTGTTTATTCGTGGTAGACCAGTGATTCCCAATCTGAGGGTAAAAACTAAACGATTAGATTCTGTTTGTCACGAAACTAAATTTTTTCAAAACACCATTACTATTATCAGAATTTTGCTACTGATTATGTAAGTTATCAATAATTATTTTTTCTCAATTAGTAGCATTAATGCCGTGGAGGTTACAGGTTCCTCACATAGTTCACCCACTACATACACATGTTGTACTTTGTCCCGCACAGCGATTATGATAAAAATGAGACATATACATAACAAATGCTAAATATGTCAAGAAAATATCTTCTTCAAGCTGCAGATAGTACCTACAATAGTCCATAAATTGCTTCATTACTCGCTTCGAAACACATAAATGAATTAATTGACAGCACAACACAGCAGTAACTACGTAAGGGCTACCATAGTGCTGTACACAGTTTTATTATTGTTATTATTCTTCGAGTGGTTAGACAAAGCATTAACAGCCTGAAACCGTCCAATTTCAACCAGTTCATAAGCAAGTAGTGCAGCAATGAAGTGATTTATAAACTTTAAACACAGTGCACACATCTGAACTTGTTTGATTTTAAATGGGGTGCCAGTATGCAGGTCAAGCAACTGCCGCAGCGAAGAGGAGTAATGCGGGAGAAGTATGTTTTTTAACAAGTGTGTACCCTCATTGTCGATAGTTAGCTTTCTTTTCTGAGAAGTAGTTGTGGGTAGCACTTGCGATGCACCACGAATTTCTCCGTCATTCATTGTAACAAGTAACAACCCCTGACCCTCCCCCCAACACACATACAAATTAAATGCTATTCGTCTTTCGTCATTTTAAAAATGAAACTCTTTCACTCTAGGGTTAGTTAGGTGCTAAAGTTGGTGATAATGTAGGGAGAGTGGGGAAGAACAACATTCAAGGGGGGGGGGGGGGGGGGGGAGCAGTTACTAGCTAATGTCCGATTGCACTCAGGGTAATGGCCTGGGAAAGTCCGGGAACCACTGTGCTAGACAAAAGCACACGAAAATTTTCAGTCACGATATAAACTAAATTTCGACATGGACGTTATGAAACAAAACGTCAGACTGTGAATACTGTAAGTTTCATGAATAATATAGACAGCAGTGAAAACGCTTATGAGAACGGACTGTGATTGTCGTGGTTAGAACCGAAATGTTTTGCACCGAGCTGCGCGAACTAATGTACTTTAAACTTAATGCCGTGCGTATAACTCAATCAGCTGTCGCGCGCGCTAAAATATTAACTGTAGCCGTGGAGAGTTTAAAATTGTTTGTTACATGTGGCGCTGTTTGTTGTTAGAACCGTGATTTCGCGATCGTGATTGCTAAAAGCAGACAGAGTGTAATTTCGCTATCGACGAGTGAAAGTGCATTGTATATTATTTTGAAACTGTGTACGTGTCGTTAGAAACAGAAAGGTGCGTGTAAAAAACGTAACGTACACATACGAACTTGGATTTATACAGCAACAACTACGTGTAACCGCCCCGTGGCCAAAGGTATGATACGGACGATAATATTAACGCGCGGAGAATCATATTCCAAGCAACAGGACAAACCCATTGCGATTTCGTGACTGACGGAGCCACAATAATTATGCTGGCAGCATCACCGAATCGCCGTCGACGTCACAACGCAATGACCGCAGATACAGATAAGATACAACGCCAAGTGGTCTCCCCTTGTACAGACTTAGGGCATTTCCTGCAGATTCCACTGCAATTTCTTTCTGTTTTGTCACAAACTTTTCTCAATATCTTTTTTTCTTTAGAAAAAAAAGTAATTAGAATGAAGAGTGTTTAATATATACATACACCGAAGAGCACACAAGTGCCGCAACACGACGTGTCATGGACTCGACTAATTTCTGAAGTAGTGCTGAAGGTAACTGACACCATGAATCCTGTACGGCTGTCCGTAAATCTGTAAGAGTGAGAGGGGGTGGTGATCTCTTCTGAACAGCGAGTTTCAAGGCATCCCAGATATGCTCAATAATGTTCGTGTCTGGGGAGTTTGGTGGCTAGTGGAAGTGTTTAAACTCAGAAGAGTGTACCTGGAGCCACTCTGTAGCAATCTGGACATGTGGGGTGTCGCATTGTCCGTCGGAATGCACAGTGGACATGAATGGATACAGGTGATCAGACAGGATGCTTACATATGTGTCACCTATCAGAGTCGTATCTCGACGTATCAGTGGTCCGATATCATTGCAACTACACACGCCCCACACAATTACAGAGCCCCCACCAGCTTGAACAGTCCCCTGCTGACGTCGAGAGTCCATGGATTCATGAGGTTATCTCTATACCTGTACACGTCCATCCGCTCGATACAATTTGAAACGAGACTCGTCCGACCAGGCAACACGTTTCCAGTCATCAACAGTCCAATGTCGGTGTTGACAAGCCCAAGCGAGGCATAAAGCTGTGTGTTGTGCAGTCATCGAGGGTACACGAGTGGGCCTTCGGCTCCGAGAGCCCTTATCGATGATGTTTCGTTAAGTGGGTCGCACGCTGAGACTTGTCAATGGGCCAGCACTGAAATCTGTAACAATTTGCGGAAGAGTTACACTTCTGTCACGTTGAACGATTCTCATCAGTGGTCGTTGGTCCTTCCTGCAGGATCTTTTTCCGGCCGCAGTGATGTCAGAGGTTTGGTGTTTTACCGGGTTCCTGATACGGTACACTCGTGAAATAGTCGTACTATAAAATCCCCACTTCATCGTTACCTCGGCGATGCTGTGTCCCATCGCTCGTGCGCCGACTATAACTCCCCGTTCAAACTCATTTAAACCTTGATAACCTGCCATTGTAGAAGAAGTAGCCGATCTAACAACTGCGCCAGACACTTGTCTTATATAGGCGTTGCCGACCGCAGGGCCGTATTCTTGTTTACATATCTCTGTATTTGAATATTCATGCCAAAATCAGTTTCTTTGGTGCTTCAGTGTATGTTGACATTTTTTATCCACCATTAACAGTATTTATTGCTATTTACTACCAGTATCTTATTCGTTTATTTTATCTTCACTTGAAATTTCCGGGCTGAAAGGCCGTGGTCGAAGTATAAATCTCTCCCCTGATGTTTCGTCTCCGACTGCGGGAGACATCCTCGGAGATACAGCGTCGAACTGGGAAGAGAACTCGAGGAAGCGTTGATTATATAGGCAGTACAGAGGGCGCCACTGTCGATCACGTGGCGTCGGCTCTGAGATTGTCTCTGGTAATGTCAACATTCTCGATTGAAAGTAATCGATCGTCACACTTGCGGTGCAGCGCTGACATTCAAATTTTATCCAGTTTAACACCTTCGTCTTTCCTGTTAAAATTATTACTGTGTTTATCAATCTTGATAGCCCCCCTACAGGGTGAAAAGTATTTAAACCGACAAACTCTGGGAGGTTGTAGGGGACATCAAAACAAATATTTTTTCCTAATGCCATTTTTTCCTATGGGGATTATTTAAACCGGTGGAGGCCGTATTACGCTCTTCAGTTGTTAGGGGCCGTATTGCGATCTTAAGTTGTTAGAGGGCGTATTACGCTGTTCAGTTGTAAACAACCGCTGTCCACCAGTGTAGTAGCGCATTGTCTCTGTTTACTAATGGAGCGATACACCTGGAGTGAGTACACTGATATGGTTGGTGCGTACTACGTAGCGGATTGGCACTCGCCCCAGTTGTACGGACGACTTTGCTAGCGACTACATGGACGAAGCATTGCTCATTAGCCGAGCCAATAGTTAGAATAGCCTTCAGCTAAGTCAATGGCTACGACCTAGCAAGGCGCCATTAGTAACATTGCATGTATCTATGGAGTCTCACTTGTATCGCCACAATCTCCAGATGTACCAAAAGGATCGATTAAAGTTAATTATTCCCGAAGCTACGTACTTTTCTTTATAGCGTTCATTACGTATCCTGTTTCAGACCTCACGCCATCCTGCTTTAGCTTAGCGCGTGCCTTTCGGCTTCCTCTCATTGTGTCTAGGCTGTCTTGTCTAGACACAACAGCTGCAATTTGAGGAAGCTGTCTTGCAGCATGTGGAGCGGGATTCTTCAATCAGCACTCGTGCAGTTGCACGTAACACAGGGACGAATCAGACGAATGTAAGAACAGTCCTTCGAGAGCCATTGTTACGTCCATTTCACTTACAGCGTGTCCACAACCTGGAACCAGTTGATTATCCACCCAGAGCACAGTTTTCGCAGTGGTACCTGGAACAGTGTGAAATGCATCCTACATTTCCATCCTCTGTGTTGTTTACCCATGAAGCAACGTTCGGGCGTGATGCAGTCTTCAACACGCACAATTCGCATGTTTGGAGTGAGGATAACCCACATACCACTGTTACTAGCGCTCATGAAGTGTGGTTCTTCGCTAATGTGTGGGTCGGTGTTGTTGGGGACCGTTTAATTGGGCCGCATCTGCTACCTAGGCCATTAAATGGCAGGCACTATTACAATTTTCTCGCCAGAGCATTGCCAGAATTGCTGGAAGACGTCCCGCTCCCCACAAGACAACGCATGTGGTTCCAACATGACGGGGCGCCAAAACATTTCAGCCGTCGTGTGCGTCGATTCCTCGACCGACAGTTCCCAGATATGTCCCATCTGGACTTTTTGTGTGGGGAGAGATGCGCAACCTTGTTTACGGAACTCCTGCTGCATCAGAAGAGGATCTGGTTGCCCAGATAGTAGCAGCAGCAGGAACAGTTCAGGATACTCCTGGGGTTTTTGCCCGCGTCAGACAGAACATGATCCGACGGAGTAACCTCTGTTTACGTGGCAATGGAGGCATTTTTGAAAAGCTACTGTAATTGAAATTGGGTTGTGTTAATGTGTTGTCTCTTGGTCATAAAAAATGGAAAAGTGTTTGTTGGTTTAATTAATTTGACGCCAGAGGAATCTTCCACTACCGGTTTAAACACTCCTCATAGGAAAAAATGACATTAGGAAAAAATATTTGTTTTGATGTCCCCTACAACCTCCCAGAGTTTGTCGGTTTAAATACTTTTCACCCTGTATACAAGCGTGCATAATAATGCGAGGTTTTTGATATGACGCTCGTCTCGCTGAATTTTATCTCATGATCACCTTCCTGGTAAACATTTTCCGCTACGACCAATTTATCCGTGTGACCCAGGCGGCAATTCCTCTCATGTTCAACAAGACGGGTGTTCACACTTCTTTTTGTGGTACCGATATAAACCTGTCCACAACTACAAGGAATTTTATGTACCCCCGATGTAGCCAAAGGGTGTCGTGCACCTTTTGCCGATCTTAAATATTGTTTTATTTTCCTGGTGGGTCTGAAAATAGTTTCCACCCCATACTTTCTTAAAACTTTCCCAATGCGATCTGTGACCTTACTGATGAACGGAGGAAAAACTTTGCCCTTGGGCGACTGTTGTTCATCGTTGCTCCTGATTCTCTGCCTAGAGCGAAGTGCTCGATCTATATCCTTGCTAGAATAGCCATTCTTCACGAAAGTTGACCGTAGATGTTCAATCTCATCTTTTAAATAAACAGGTTCACAAATTTTGTGCGCCCTGTCCACCAAGGTTTTCATTACACCTCTTTTTTGCCTAGGGTGGTGGTTTGAATCTTTATGTAGATAACGATCAGTATGCGTGTCCTTTCTATACACTTTATGGCCCAACGTTCCGTCCCGTCGTTTAATCAGACACACATCCAGGAAATTCAATTGCCCATTCATTTCCATCTCCATAGTAAATTGGATTTTCGGATTAATGCTGTTTAAATGTGTCAGGTAGGCATCCAACTCCTCTGCTCCGTGTGTCCATACTACGAACGTGTCATCGACATAGCGATACCATCTGGCTGGTCTCTTACTGGCAGTCTGCAACGCCCGTTGTTCAAAAGTCTCCATAAATAAGTTAGCCACAGCAGGACTAAGAGGACTGCCCATAGCCACCCCGTCAATCTGTTCATAAAAGTTATTATTGTATTGCAAGTAGGTTGTGGTGATCGACAGTGGCGCCCTCTGTACTGCCTATATAATCAGCGCTTCCTCGAGTTCTCTTCGCAATTCGCCGCTGTACCTCCGAGGATGTCTCCCGCAGTCGGGGACGAGACGTCAGCGGAGAGTTTTATACTTCGACCACGGCCTTTCAGCCCGGAAATTTTTAAGTGAAGACAATACCGGCCGTGAAATCTTACATTGTATGATCAACGTTTATTTTATTGTAGTTGTTATTGCATGTGACTTCCGTATTCTTTTGGAGGGGTGTGTTTTCATGCATGTGTGTAGCGTTTTTCTCATGCACCTTTACGTGTTTTGTTGTGGTATGTGGTATACCGCTTAACTGTGGCGTCCGCGTTAAATTCTGAGCGCCGACGAATCGCAGTTAGGTGGCTCGGTCGCTATTGGTGCCTTGCACCATACAGGTGGGAATTTGGAATCTGACAGCTGTCAACTGCGTAAACTGTATTTACACTCAATAAGACATCATATTACGACTTACTCATGAGAAACTGCGAGGCTATTTGTCTTTTAACAGATATAGTTGAACAAAGTTATTGCCATTTCCTTAATTACACTGATGTCCAAAATGACAGCAACAAACGAAAATTTTGCAAGATTGCATTTATTAGGTCATAAAACACTGTAAACAAGTGACAGTAAAGCAGAGACAATGTGTAGAATACAGAACGTAAACAACTGCAATAAACATAACGGTAGACAATAATGTTCTTCGTTTTTCCCAACTTAACGGGTTTGTACACACATTCCGCCAACTGGTTAATGTGCTCTGTATGGGGTGTGGCCGTCTCTGGCAGCAAAAAAAAAAAAAAAAAAAAAAAAAAAAAAAAAAAAAAAAAAAAAAAAAAAGTGTGTGAAATCTTATGGGACTTAACTGCTAAGGTCATCAGTCCCTAAGCTTACACACTACTTAACCTAAATTATCCTAAGGACAAACACACACACACCCACGGCCGAGGGAGGATTCGAACCTCCGCCGGTATCAGCCGCACAGTCTATGACTGCAGCGCCTGAGACCGCTCGGCTAATCCCGCGCGGCAAGGCAGCAGTACAGGCCTGACAACGACGGGGCATGCTGTGAATGATGTCATCAATCTCATGTTGAGGCAATAAGGCCTATTCTCCTCGCAAGTCTTGAATGGTGGTGGACGCTGACGTGATGGAACCCGTCTCCCTAGTGCATCCCAGACGTGCTCTATGAGATTCAAATCGGGAGAGCGAGCAGGCCATGGCACTTGTGCAATATCTTCCGTTTCCAAGAATACATCAGCGGAAATTGCTCTCTGAGGTCGAGCATTACCGTCTTTGAATACGAACTCTAAGCCCACAGCACCTCGCAACAACCGCAAATGAGGTCCCAAGATCTCGTCACGATACCTGACAGCAGTTAAACATCGCCGATTCATCCGCAAAATTTCATAAAGAGGTGTTAGAGTGGTCAACATAATCCCTGCCCACACCATTAG
Source organism: Schistocerca serialis cubense (assembly GCF_023864345.2). Lineage (NCBI taxonomy): Eukaryota > Metazoa > Arthropoda > Insecta > Orthoptera > Acrididae > Schistocerca > Schistocerca serialis. The sequence continues at coordinate 189,331,260 of NC_064641.1, read as the reverse complement.
GGGTCCTCCTCGATATCGGTCTCTTTCCATAATGTTGGGTCTCGAAATCGTGTTCCGGAAACAAAAGAAAAATTCGGATTAGGAATTAAAATCCATGGAGAAGAAATAAAAACTTTGAGGTTCGCCGATGACATTGTAATTCTGTCAGAGACAGCAAAGGACCTGGAAGAGCAGCTGAACGGAATGGACAGTGTCTTGAAAGGAGGATATAAGATTAACATCAACAAAAGCAAAACTAGGATAATGGAATGTAGTCGAATTAAATCGGGTGATGCTGAGGGTGTTAGATTAGGAAATGAGACACTAAAAGCAGTAAATGAGTTTTGCTATTTGGGGATCAAAATAGCTGATGATGGTCGAAGTAGAGAGGATATAAAATGTAGACTGGCAATGGCAAGGAAACCGATTCTGAAGAAGAAAAATTTGTTAACATCGAGTATAGATTTAAGTGTCAGGAAGTCTTTTCAGAAAGTATTAGTATGGAGTGCAGCCATGTATGGAAGCGAAACGTGGATGATAAATCGTTTAGACAAGAAGAGAATAGAAGCTTTCGAAATGTGGTGCTACAGAAGAATGCTGAAGATCAGACGGTACTGTCGTGTCCTTACAACCAAATAATGGTCCTTTCTTTCTGATGTCACACGTGGTCTGCCCTGCCCTGGTCTTCGGGATACAGTTTCGTTCTCTATAATTTGTCGCAGCATCTAAGACATAAAAGGACGATACACATTAAGCCAATGAACCACATCAGCTCGCGACTGTTTCCATTCTTCCTACGGCTCTCCACTGCAGAGTGACTGGCAGGCGTCTCCCCTGCTCCCTACTTCACCGTTTGTGACAGTGCACACAGCGATTGTTGTTGCAGGACTACATGGCAAACACTACCCCATTTGATAGTGTAAGTAGGCTGTTTATGTTTTCTTATTGGCAACGTTACGTAGCGCTCTGTATGAAAATCACTCGCTGTGCTGTGTGCAGTCTGTGGCTAGTTTGCATTGTTGTCTGCCATTGTACTGTTGGGCAGCTGGATGTGAACAGCGCATAGCGTTGTGCAGTTGGAGGTGAGCCGCCAGCAGTGGTGGATGTGGGGAGAGAGATGGCGGAGTTTTGAAATTTGTAAGACTGGATGTCATGAACTGCTATATATATTATGACTATTAAGGTAAATACATCATTTGTTCTCTATCAAAATATTTCATTTGCTAACTATGCCTATCAGTAGTTAGTGCCTTCAGTAGTTTAAATCTATCATTTAGCTGGCAGTAGTAGCGCTCGCTGTATTGCAGTAGTTCGAGTAACGAAGATTTTTGTGAGGTAAGTGATTTGTGAAAGGTATAGGTTAATGTTAGTCAGGGCCACTCTTTTGTAGGGATTTTTGAAAGTCAGATTGCATTGCGCTAAAAATATTGTGTGTCAGTTTAAGGACAGTCATGTATAATTGTTCAAAGGGGACGTTTCATATGTCGACCCTTAGCCGAGGATACCTCACTGGAATCTTCTGATTTTTTTTCTTGTAGTTTGTGTAGCTATTGTTTATTGCTAGCGCGTAATTGTAGAGAGAATCTCCTTTGTAGTTGCTTTTTGTTGTGGCATGCATTTAGATTTGCACCAAGTATTTCGCAGCTGCGCTTGCAATTAACTAGATATTATTTTCAGTGCTATTTTAATGTGTTCTCTTATTTTTGCTCTTCAAATTGTGTTTTTCTGTGTTATCGTGTGAAATATTGTGACAATAAAGGCGTGTCAAAAACGTAATACTAGGCTCCAAAGTAAACTGAGACATGACAGTGAAGACGAAAGCAGTGTGTTAGCGCCACCGTGTAATGAATTAACTAATGTTCAAAGTAGTAATTTGGTAATTGTGCATAGGGAAATGGAGCGGGCTGCAAATAATGGTGTAGGCAGTGAAACAATTAGTGAACAGGGAAGCATTATCGATCGATCAGTCGGCAACAGCTTGCCTCAGGAATCCGAAAGGACAGGACACAATCTCGCAAATACTGTAGATTCAGGTTTTGGGTCCTCACCGTTTTCTCAAATAAGTCAAGACACATTTTCCGCTTGTCAAAATGTGAATGTTGCCGGTGCAAATTCACTACCGAAAAGCACTGAAGAACATGTTTCAGACACCAGTGCATTGTTATTACAGTTAATGCAACAAATGGGACAAAGGCTACAAAAGTTAGACACAATGGAACAAAATCTTCAAAAGTTGGACACAACGCTTGAACAAAATCAGAAACAAATGGGACAAAATCTTCAAAAGTTAGACGCAATGGAACAAAATCTTCACACCACACTTGAACAAACACGTGAAGATTTAACTACTGAGTTACATAAAATCGAATCGAAATGTCAAAAAGTCTGTAACGACGTAAAAACACAAATTTGTGAGCATTTTCAACCTATTTTTTCGCGGCATGAAAATGCATTACAGAATCACGAAGCAGCCATAAAAGAACTGCAAACTATTGTTCATGAAAATCATGAGACCTTGCAAGCTAAAACTGACTCAGTTGCATCTACCAATTTGGTTACGCAACTTGCAAAAACTCAGGAAAACTTAAAGGACACAGTAGATACTCTGAAAATTGGTTCAGAAAGACACATGGAGGAAATTAGTTCATTATCAGAGAAAGCAGTTGAACTTTCGGATCAGCTAAATAATTTATCTACAAAGGTAGATGATAATCTGAATGACACAAAACCGGTAGTCTTTAATGACACAGAAGAGTGCGAACAAATTAGAAAATTCAAACAAAATCAAAATCAAATCAATACACAGTACAAAAGAGAAATCCGGGAAGTACAAGATCAGCTGACACAGGTAATACAAGAATTACGTATTTCAGAGGACACTCGCGCCCCAATACGGGAAGAGGGACATAGAAATAAGGAACAGCCACAAAATAATAACACGAGGCATTTCGGAAGTTATGAAAGAAATTGGCAATGTGCACCGAATTTTGAGATGGAACCGCCGACACGACGTAACAATGACCGACATGCGACTCACTGACATGATGATTTTGACTATAAGCTGTTCATTACTACACATAAATTCAAAACATTTAAGAATTCTGGCAACGACATTCATCCACAAGCGTGGCTCCATCAATTCTCTCATTGTTTTCCTCCCAACTGGTCATTAGAGCACAGATTAGAATTTATGTGTGGCTATTTAGAGAATGAACCAGCTGTAAGAATGCGATCGGTCATTCACGACTGTCACAGTGAAGGAGAATTTTATCATGCCTTCCTCTCAGCATATTGGTCTCAAGCTACACAAGACCGAGTAAAACATAGCATCATAATGATGAAACATTTCGAACAATCTGAATTTTCCAGTCTTATGAAATATTTTGAAGACACGTTGCATAAGAATCAGTATCTTTCAAACCCATACAGTCCCTCAGAACTTATCCGCATTTGCTTAATCAAATTGCCTGAACATTTACGACATATTATTTTAGCAGGACGTTGCAAAGACGACATTGAAGCTTTTCAGGGACTGTTACAAGAACTGGAAATTGACACTGACAATCGCGGAACGCGAAAACAGGAGCACAACAATTACAGGTCACATCCGTCACAATTCTGCGATGAAAGAAATAATAACTGGACACGACAAGGCTATTCTTACAACGTAAATCGTGACCAAAACAGACACCACCCATATGACAACCGTTGGCAGAGTAAAAATAATTACAGAGAAAGATCGCATTTCCATAGTAATGATTATCACAGAGACAGCCATAGAAACAGACAATATGGGAACCAAAATAATTATTATCAAGGGAGACAGAATAACTTTAGACGCAACGGTCCAGCGCGCAGTTACGATTCAGGGAGAAATTCTCCACCACGTGACCGACAAGAAAGAAACTATGGAATCTACCGACGACGACGGAGCTCGCGAGAGGCTCTGAGATATGTGAAAAATACATGTAAAAAATATAATTCAGACTGCCTCCTCCCACCTTAAGAACCTAACTATGGAGAATAGGGAAAGAATGCACTGAGAAGTTATACGAAAAAGATTTGGGCCAAAATGAGTATTGTACAATGAGCAATAATTATTTTGAAAGAAATATTGTTAGAATACAGAAAGGAGGTATAGATAGGACTTTTTGGGAATAATGATGAACGAAGGGAGATCTCTGAGAAGTAAAGAAAGTTTTGTTTGCAAAATGCTGCAGTAAAACAAACCCTGTCCTTTCCTTGTGTTACCCCTCTATGTGTTTGTGTTCCCTTGTGTATTTGTCTTTTTCCAGTCTTTAAGTGTTTAGCTAATAAGATTTATGTTGTAGAATTTTTCAAATAATATGTTATTTTCTTTGTAAAGATGTTTAAACATTATTTATTCTGCTCTGTTTCAATGCTCATGTGTGAAATTATGTTTCGAAAACTATTCTCATTATTTTATACATTTACTCATGTCATAATTCCTGTAACACTGATGTATATGTTATTTCGATTCTTTTGTAAAGCTTGTACTACAAATGTTATCTGTATTATGTTCATTTATGATGTATTTTGTACCTTTGTAATTGTATTCTTATGTTATAAAATTGTAATTGACACCAGTTCATCATATTATTAACTTGTAAGTTCCATTTCACTGCACACGTTTCTGTTGGTCATAGTATATGGACAATATGTGAGAAGTAGGGACTGTTAGTGTTTGCACGTGTGTTAATAATTCAGCAAGGGACTGGATAACAGCATTGCTGGTTCTAAGGACAATTCCAAAAACTTTGTGAGTGCACAAGTGGTGGTTTATGGACTTGCTATATTGTCCGCAAGACTCTTTGATGGTGATTGTGCACCTGCACAGTCGCAACAGATGGCTGCTGGCCGTCTCTACAAGGACTACAGTGGGTCTGCATCTTTGATGGCCCACCAATACCATTACTTCTACGAGGACTACAGTTGGTCTGCACCTCTGGTGGCCCACCAATACCGTAATATCTATCAGGACTACAGTGGGTCTGCTCTGTGACGACCTACCTACCAATATTCTTCAAAACTTCGACTGACTCTGTGGTGGGTTTGCTCTGTTGTGGACGATTACCTGTCTGCATGTCGAGAGTCAGCACTGTCTTTCCGTTGGAAGGACAACACCACTTCTTCAAGACTGCATGGAAATCCACTACTTCCGTGTGCATTTTCTTTTACTGCTTAGCCTTTGAGAAAAACACTGCAATTTTATTGTGATGAATGATCAGGACTGTCTTTATGGACTGTGAGAAAATTTTAGTTGTTGACCAACATTGTATCAATAAGTGTGTGCATTTGATATCTTTTTTATTGTAATTATGCAAAATTTTATGAAATCATTATTGGCCACTGCCCAAAACAATTTGTAAAATTTTTTGTGGGGAGCATGGGGGCTATGTAAGTAGGCTGTTTATGTTTTCTTATTGGCAACGTTACATAGCGCTCTGTATGAAAATCACTGGCTGCGCTGTGTGCAGTCTGTGGCTAGTTTGCATTGTTGTCTGCCATTGTAGTGTTGGGCAGCGGCAGCTGGATGTGAACAGCACGTAGCGTTGTGCAGTTGGAGGTGAGCCGCCAGCAGTGGTGGATGTGGGGAGAGAAATGGAGGAGTTTTGAAATTTTAAGACTGGATGTCATGAACTGCTATGTGTATTATGATTTTTCAACACTATTAAGGTAAATACATTGTCTGTTCTCTATTAAAATCTTTCATTTGCTAACTCTGCCTGTCAGTAGTTAGTGCCTTCCATAGTTTGAATCTCTTATTTAGCTGGCAGTAGTGGCGCTCGCTGTATTGCAGTAGTTCGAGTAACAAAGATTTTTGTGAGGTAAGTGATTTGTGAAAGGTATAGGTTAATGTTAGTCAGGGTCACTCTTTTGTAGGGATTATTGAAAGTCAGATTGCGTTGCGCTAAAAATATTGTGTGTCAGTTTAAGGACAGTCATGTATAATTGTTCAAAGAGGACGTTTCAATAGGTACCCTGTCGTCATTGTTGGCGTGGTTTTCCGTTGACCGGAATGCCATCTTCCGTGCAGAACACGATCCTACAGACATCTGTTGACAGTTCGTATGACTGTATATGAATTAGACATAGGACTGGGAAATAGCAGTTTGATGCCTTAATTTTGGATACCAAGATATTTACGAATTGGTTTATGGGAGTGTTCGCTTTTTATGTTCTTTTGGTTTTCTTTGCCGAACTCTGACGTGTATACTTTCGTTAAGTTCAGAAGCAAAACGGATTCTTTTGAGTTTCAATGAGCAAAGTTCACGGTCAAAATTACATCAAGTAGATTTCTGAGGACCATTTTCTTCCCATATGCCTCAGTACGTGACAGGACTAGGTAACAGAACAACTTATGGCTAGATTTCGATACACTAGAGAGTCATTTTCTTCACACAAGTCATGAAGATTCTTATGCAAAGATATTTCTGATGATGAAGCCATGTCCAATATCTTCTAAATGCGTTAAACTAGTGTTGTTGCGTTCTGAATGGTTGCGCTGACATTTTAGCTGTCATTATGAGGATAGTGTCTGGCTATACAAAGTTAATGTGACAGTATATTACAACAACGTGTTTTATAACAACATACAGTAAGTAAGTCAGAATTCAATATGAGCAGAAACACAATGTAGCTATTAGTGGACTTACATGAAATCTTGCTGCAGGATACATTACTGCATCTGAGTAGGCAAACTCCGTATGTTGTTCCCTACGCGAAGTTGCATATTGAGGGCTAGGATAAACAGTGAGAGGAAACCCTAAACCCTGTACCTGGTGGTTCAATGGTCGTTTGAAGGGAGGCCTGCTCATCTCACGCATTCCAAAGATGTATTGTCTTCATTGGAGTTCCTCTCCGTAAGTCGCTGTATCTAACGTAGCTATATTCATCAGTGAAGTGTGGTCACTGGGATCGCTACTATTGTCACTACAATGTTTCTGATTTTAGAAAAAAAAATGTCACCATATATTTCTTATTTTAGACAAAAATATACCACTGTATTTATTTGTCCAGTTGTTTTAAATAAGGAAGACACCTTTCTCTGGTGATATTGAGGAATCAGTGCCGCGTGAGAATCGTAGAAATCTTATTGTGTATAAGTGCAGATATTTCTATTGATGACTGAAGACAATGTACTCAACAACATTACATCAGAATTTACGTCGTTTGCAGAATAATAATTATCGTTATTACAAGTAGTATGGTTTTAGGCAAGTTAGTATCTCCAGTTACATTTCGCAAGAGTAAGCCATTAATACTTACTTAATGGCGAAATTGTAGAACCCCCTGAGAATGTTATTCCTAGCACAATCCCTTAGTAAAAATATGCATAACTGACTTCTTGCGAAGTTGAGCGGTATTCTCTATACATAAAAACGTATTGTCAGACAAGAACTGTGCATGGCAAAAGAACATGTACAAAATTAGAATATAATTAGTTGTGCATCCCATTCCAGTGTGATTTAAATGCTTGAATAGGAGACAGTTTTACTTCAGTAGTTTACACCAGAAGTGTACTAATTAAGAATTAACATAGATATTTGACTAGCCTACTTCTGAACTTACATTTTCTAGAAAAAAAATCAAATTTTGGATCTTACAGATAATTGTTTCATTACGTATTTGTTTAAATATTTCATCTATTTTGGTTACATATTTATATATATATATTTCTAAATGTGGATAGCACATGAAATCCGGGCACTATTGAGCACTCACCACATAGCCCGGACTAGGCTCCCTCTCATTTTCATGACCCTGCTCAAATGAACCGCTGGCTATGGGGACATCATTTTGGTATGGACAACGAGCTGCAGACCAGTGTAGAGAATTTGGGGAAAGTACGGTTGGCGACCTTCTGTGACGAGGGTATTGGAAAGCTGATAAAACGCTATGACAATGGCCTAGTCAGAGCAGCGACTATGTAGAGAAGTTTTTGTATGTCCATCCTTCTGATCGGAGGTTTGAGGGGCTTTGGCTGTTCATTTATGCAATGAAATGGAATTCGTACAGCAACACTCGGATGAACAGATTGATACTGGACAGCGAATCTTAATGAATTGTTGCTTTGAAAACTGTACCGTCATTATTCCCCTTGCATATGAGGAGGTCGCGCTTCGATTGCCATACTAAAGAACAAGAAAGCCCCTGGGCCATATGGTATCGTTCCGAGACTCTGAAAATTGTCGCTCCACAGATTGTTCCGTATCTGACGGATCTACTCAACGAAGCGCTATGGCTGGGAGGGGTACCTGCGGTCTGGAAAACAGCAAATGCAGTCGTAATTAAAAAATCTGAGGATAAGGATTCTTCAGATCAAAAACGTATAGACCGATATGCTTCATTAACAACTTGTCCAAGGTCCAGGAACGACTTCTGTGGCGTCGCTTGCAAACACATAGGGAGCTCCTTGGCCTTAGTCCTCACCAATTCGGTTTTTGAGCGGGAAAATCTATAGATGACGCACTAAATAAGGTACCAACCACTTTTAGTAACATAGAAAACAAATATGCAGTTGCCATTCTTACAGGCATTTCGGGTGCCTTTGATAATCTCTGGTGGTCAGCAACGTTTGCAACTCTCAGAGATGCAGGTACCTAAGGCCATCTACGATAGCCTCGCGGACTACTGTAAGGGTGGTTGAATGGTGCGTGGGAAATCAGAAATCGCTTTAAAGAGTCCCCAAAGGTTGCCTGCAAGGATCAATCTGTGGCCCCGTCTTTTCGGAAATCGCCTTTGAACCCCTCCTCCATCACCTGAATGGGATAACCGTGCGAATGGGGCGATATCATACGCTGATGACCTTCGGTCGTGGTCTCCGCGGACTCAAAAGTGCAACTTAAGCACCGGACAACACATATACTCGCAAGCATCAGCTAGTGGTGCGAACATAATAAACTTCAGATGGCGCTACAAAAACCAGTTTATATACTACTCAAAAGAACACTGCAGAGTAATACTACTATAGAACTACACGACATTAGCATACGCAGACAACCGAAGACACAATATCTTGGTGTGCAGCTGGACGAACGACTGTCATTTGACGAACATCAGAACAGGACTATACTTCACTATACTTCAAGCATATGAATATTGAGAAGCACCCTTCACCATTGCAGACGCAGTTTATGGATCAACATTCTTTGTTGCAACAGGTTTTCATGGTCTACATGTAATTATCGGAACAATTTTCTTATCAACATGTCTACTTCGACATTCAATAAACCAACTAACAGGACTGCCAAGATCAAACAAAAGTTATTCAGACTCAACGTAACACGCCATCCTGATTTAGGTTTTCTGTGATTTCCCTACATCCTTTCAGGCAAATACCGGGATGGTTCCTTTGAAAGGGCACGGCCGATTTCCTTCCCCGTCCTTCCCTAACCCGAGCTTGTGCTCCGTCTCTATGACCTCGTTGTCGACGGGACGTTAAACACTAATCTCCCCCTCCCTCCCCCTCAACGTAACACACTTCAGGGTACCATTACACACACTGAGAACTGGCCAATCTGCGCTCTTTGCGTCTGTGGTCTGTTTTGCAGCCAGTGCATGGGCCCACCGAGTACGTCTGGTGACGAATTGGAACATCGTGCGGCGAGGGCAGAGAGGTGTCCTGGTAAGGCTCTCAGGAGCTTTCAACAACACGTCAGTCGAATCACTCTGTGTGGTGCTTGGAACCGTCGATATTGACATAACCATTCGGTTTCGAGTTGCAATGTGCTGGTTGAGGAGGGGAAGACAGGAGAAGGTAATGGAATTACCGAAAATGACATTACCGAGAAGTGCCAACTCGTTAAATGGTTGGCGGGTACCTGGAAAAGGGAATGGAAACTAAGCGATAAGGGCTGTAGGGTATAGCAGTTCTTCCTGGACATCAGGGAACGCCTGAGACTGAGCCACATCGGGGTATGGTTCATTTTCTGACAGGTCACGGCCTTTACCCTATGCACTTCGACCATAGGCCGCAGCCAGAGTGCTGCTTGAATATGTGGGGAACATGGATCCTCAGGACACATATTTTTTCACTGTCGCCGATACAGAACAGCACATCAGACCATCAGACAGCAACACAGTACAACAGTGACATGATACGCGCAATAAGAGACAAAGACGAGTGGGAAGCAGTAAATTAAATCGCTGATGATGTCTCATGGACATTACATGACAAATACAGACAGACACGGCCGTATAATAGAACATTGTAACACAGACGAAGAACGGAAGACAGCGCTTCCAATTCGTGCACCAACATAGACAGCAGTACAGAAAAACACACACACTCAAACAGCAAACACTTTCACCAACACTTACCACAGACAGCCTCACAGATCTGAAATAATTAAACTGTATCATAATAAAAGGTGTAATGCAGTCAACCTTGTAAGTATAAACAGCAGGCATATCCACCCTACGGTCATTACACCGCCCTTGGGATGTAACCTTTGTACTTGAACATTTAGTATATAAGCAACACAACAGGTACAATTCAAGACACACAATGCAGGAACTGAAGGTTAATTAATAACCCCAAGAACTAACATACTTTACACTCACACACCACTGCGCTTTCCACAATGTACATAATAGTTATAGTGTTTTTGTAAATACTGTTTAGAAATATTAGTCCGTAAATTAAACTGTAACGAACTGGGACGGCAAGGCTCCGAGGCTTTGAGAGCAGGCCGGCTCAGATAGAGTAACATCTCTCTCTCTCTCTCTCTCTCTCTCTCTCTCTCTCTCTCTCTCTCTCTCTCTCTCTCTCCCAAGTCTTTCATATCATCTATCATCATATCTTCTTAAAATCTGAATATTTTTTGTGTTTTCTTTACTTTCAGTTTCTAATGTACTTTCAATTTATTATTACTTCCATCGTAATTGCTGAAAACAACCATTGCTGTTTGTAATATGGAATATGTTTTGTAACCTACATGAAAAGGTGCAAAATAAATGACCTGTTATAAAATGTAAGGCAACAGGTCTCTGAGTGAGGAATAAATCAAATCAACACCTACAGGTGTCTGTACTATGTTATTTGTTATATGGCTACCAGTTTCGGTGCTTCATTGCACCATCTTCAGGCGTTAACTGACGCTCAGGGAGTTAACTCCATCGGTGTACACGATTCATCAGTGGCCAATATCTATGAACTGATACACGTAACAACGATATTGATTGATGGAGACACAACATAGTTGTTAAAGGTGGTCTGCGGAAACCAGTACATAGAGATGGCTACAGATGAATCGTGTGTACGATTGAGGTTAACCCCATCAGCGTTAGTTAGCCCTGAAGACGGTGAACTGAAGCATTGAAACTGAAGCCATATAATAATTAGAGTCGTAAGGACTGATGTAGATGTTCCATTTTATTACATGTAGAGAAGTAGCTGGAAGCTTGGAAATAATTTTTTTTTTTATTTTGACTGCGGTTTCCAATCCTTAACGGACTGGTCCTTGAAAGAAAAAAATAGCCCTCGTACAACATGAACAACAAGCGTCCCAACTTGTTAACACATGTCAGTGAGAAAGAAAGATTTAATCAGGGTAAGTATGCAAGCCTGGTTGTGGTGTTTGGACGTTGGGATGCTTTATGCGGTAGACTCATAGTTATCAGTGACAGAACGTATGTGCTCAAGACGACAGAAACGACAACTTCCTATTTCAAACATCTATTTTTTTCTGAATATGTAAGCAAAAGCTTTATTCATTATAACTAATAAATAAAAGAAAGGAAAATAAACTGGAAATGCTGGCATTCTCGGCGAATTTCATTGATGAAATCTTCTCCGGTTATCAGTCGAGTCGTAGCGTCATGTTGTCGCAACGTTTCGACGAGTTTCCTGCTCGTTATCTTCAAGCGAAGTCTTAATAAATTATATAACGTACCGAAAAGAACCAACGTCACCTGACAAGATAAATCCCATATCCGCTTGTACTAGGTACAGTTCTTTCTTCACTGTCCGTCTAACTTCTTCGCGGGTTACACGGCGATCCCGTGCATTTACATGAAAGTACAGATGTGGAGGTAATCTCGTGGGATGTGCTACCTATAATTCCACACTCTTTGTCAGAATAATAATAATAGTACTAGAAAAATAATGGGTGTAATAAAAACTGCAGTTGGTTGGAAAATAAGAAGTAATGAGGAGATATACAAAAATATAGAGAGAATATCTGAAGTAATGGCCAAACGAAGATTAACCTTTTTCGGACACCTCTACCGAATGGATGGAAATAGACTAACAAAACAAGTACTCCTATATTTTTGGAAGAAGAAATCGACAATACCATGGATTGCAGAAGTAAGGAAAGATCTAGAAAGAAACAACATCAAAGAATCAGAGATAGCAGAAAGAAACCGTTTTAGAAATAAAATACTAAATGTGGGAGGCTTCCAAAGTAGAAGAAATAAAAAAATCGGGAACAACATGGACAGAAGAAAGGAAGAGACCTCATGGGGAGAAAATGAGGGAATACTGGAAAAATAGGAAACAACAGCGAAGGAAGAAGATTAACTGAAGTTGTTAACGTGATCCTAGTTGGTCAATACGATTGTAAAAAAATAGTAGTAATAATAATAATAATAATAATAACAATCAACCGTTGAAATTCTTCAAAGTTGGGGAGATTACTTGCGTAACCTACCAGGAATACGACTAACGTTGTTAGCGTTAGAAGGTTTTCTTGAAACAGTCGCCTCTAACATGAGGAATAGACGCTGCCCACAAGCCGCCCAATCTGGGTACAGACGCTTGCAGTTATAGATTTTTGGTTCCTCCGCTCTCTCAGCCGTTAGGAGTTAAAAATTCCTCATCCGCCTATGAGACCGTTGACCGGTTTTCACCCGTAACCCTAGGCAGGGGCCCTCACAGGGTGCTACCATCCGGAGCCAGATGAACCCAGGTTTTTTTACGAGGTTGTTACTCCTCCCCCTCCTCCTCCCTCATCACTTGTAAGATGAGGATCCGGGCTTGGGACCGGCAATGGCGGTCCCAATTCAGGATGAACCCGAATAGGCTTACAAAACAAATATTTTCGTACATCGCAAATCTAAAAAATAAAAATTTATGGTTTATCAACACAGAAAGAGATCTAAAAGAAATGGACATAGATCAGGAAACAATATTTAACAGAAACCTTTTTAGAAAAAAACTGAATTCATTCACGGGTTTCGGTGTGAAAATTAAGAAAACTTGTGGAGCTAAATGGTCTGAAGAGAGAAAAGCCGCCTTTAGCGCAAGAATGAAAGAAGTGTGGACTGAGAGAAAGAAGACTTCCCAGAAGCGCAAGAAATAACTGTTTTCACGGTCTTTAACGGCCAAATTTGTATAATAATAATAATAATAATAATAATAATAACAATCAACCATAGAAATGTACATCCCAAAAAGTTAGTACTTATCTTCAAAAAGTACTTCAGACATGTGAAGACACTAAAGCTCAACTGTAGCCATCCCTTTACGTAACATTCAACTACCACAAAACGTGTTCACTATGTCTATAAATAAAGTATATGATCGTTTGACTGAATTATGTGGATGGTAATGAAAGTGAATTAATAAACAGGTAATGGTGTACAGCCTACTTTCACAGGCAACTAGTAAGTGAGACGTTCAGATTAACATCACCAACCAGAGACGGGTCACTCTCAAAAGCGAGCACCTCACGCCGTCATTTCACAAGACGTCGCATAGTTCACAAGACGTCGCATAGTTCACAAGACGTCGCGTTGTTGAGTCATTATCTGCAAATACATCCGTAATCCACAAGCCACCTTGCGGTTTGTGGCAGAGGGTACTTCTGGTATCGTTGTCATTTGCCCCCTTCCCTGCTCCATTCGGAATGTCACGTGGAAATAATGACTGCCACTACACCTCCGTATTAGCTCTTAATTTCTCGAATTTTCTTGTTGTGGTCATTTCAAGAGACCTATGTCGGAGGAAGTTCGGAATTGCAATGGAAAACCTTCCCATGATGCACAACGGCTCCCTCCTGCCGACTAATCTTCATGACGCTCTCGAGCCAACTAAAGGATCTTGTCTATCTGTTCAGTTAATTCAGCCCGATAAAGCTCCCAGACTGAGTGATGAGCAATACCCAAGAGCCTATAAAATAAGAGTTTCATAAGTCATTTATTTTGTGGATAAATTACGTTTCATCAGGTTACCTTCCATTCAGAAGGCTGTTGCACGCAGCGACTGTTATATTGACTTGTAAATAATAGATTTCAGCTATCAGTCGTCCTTTTGAAATTTTATTGGCAGATCTAGACTTCAGCTAGAAACTAGCCATTCTCAAGGCACTATCATTTTTGATCAATGCATTTAATGCCTGTTGGTCGGGCTTCATCCACAGTTCAATGAAGCCCGACCAACAGGCATTACATGCATTGATCAAAAATGATAGTGCATTGAGAATGGCTAGTTTCTAGCTGAAATCTAGATCTGACAATAAAATTTAAAAAGGACGACTGATAGCTGAAATCTAGTATTTACAAAATTACGTTTCCTTAAGATTTTCCCAGTGAACCTCAGTCTGTCATCTTTTTTCCCTACTGTTTGTTTTACGTGTTCATTCCACTATAGATTGCTCCAAATAATTACTCCTAAGTATTTTACGGTAGTTGCCGTTTCCAGCGGTTTGTCACCAATAGTGTAATTGAACAGAAGTGGATTTCTTCGTCTATTCATGCGCACTGTGTTACATTTACTTACGTTCTGGATTATTTCCCAGTCCCTGCACCATTCATGAATCATCCTTTGGTCTTCCTGGAGTTTACTAACGGTTTTTGCCACTGCTAACTTCTTAGACAATCCTCCGCCACACACAGCGAGGTGGCTTGCGAAGAATAGATGTAGGTGTAGAATCATATGCAAACAGATTCGTGGAGTCACTTTATCATTTATATATACGTATTTAAACAGTAAATGTTCTATGACGCTTCCTTGAAGTACTTATGAAATTACCCTTACACCTCTCGACTTTGTTCCGTAAGAGCGACGTGCTGCTGTGCTACAATGAAGTCCCGAGTCCAGCCACCGATCTAGTCCGATATCCGGTAATCTCATATTTGTTTCACGAAACGGCAGTACGGAACTGCATCAGATGCCTTCCTGAAGTCAAGTATCACTGCATGAAACTGATCTACGCCGCTCTGGATCTCACGGATGCACAGAGTGAGCTGAATTTCACAACATCTCTGTTTGGAGAATCCATGTTGGTTTTTATAGAGAAAATTTTCGTTCTCAATAATCGCCAGAATACTTGAGCGTATACGATCTTCGATAATTCTACAACAGACTGACGTCAACGATATTAATCTATAACTATTTGCATCTGTCCAATGATCCTTCTTCCAGTTTTCCTTGTTCTTTTTTATATTCGAAATCAGAACGTTTCCTAGGATTCTGTTATAAATAGATGTGACTCAATACTACTGTAGCATCTATAGTAGCATCATGGTAAAAAAAAAAAGTCCGTGAAGATAGATGCTTGCTGGCCTTCAAAAAAACTGATGATGATGTGTTGGCCCTCAACTATGTACCCTCTCGCTCACAGTTGAAATATTAAAAGTTTTGGCTGGTTTCGTTGTCTGGGGGCTGGGATACGTAGTTGCCGCATTACAACCAAAATACTGTTGAGTCCACCGTATACAATATGAATATACACACGAATCGAATGGCCGAAGGTTCCTATCACTCAGCAATTGCGAATTTTGAACGTATTATAGACATATATAAATAAATTAATTAAATAAATTCTGCAGGTACTATTTTATCGACTTTAAATGATGAGTACAATAACACAAGTACCTTTAAGGGTGCCCTTTATTACTGTAAAAGACTTATTGGTGTCGACGGTCCAGCAATTAGATAAAATATAAGTTGAATAACAGGGAAACAATGGATTCCTACTTCACGTAATTAGTTATGAACAACAACATAGCTCGCGAGATATTCACTTCAAAACGCGTACTACGTCTTCCCTGCAGAAGCCACGGAAATCTCACAAATACACAAGTCGGCACTACGGAATATTTCTATCTCTCGCGACCACGTGCAAACTGCTAAACTCTCCAAGTCTTCCCTGCGACTGTGCGTCCGTCGCGCCGTACTGTCCAGGACTTTCTCGTGTCCTCTCCCGTACTGTCCAGGACTCTCTCGTGTCCTCTCCCGTACTGTCCAGAACTTGCTTGTCCTCTCTCGAATCGATCCCCCTCCCCCACTTCCAGTCTCTCCACGTGTCCTTTTCGGAACGAACGCTATGATTGGTTAGAGCGCTCACGCCCTATCTCCAAGCCAACACACACTCACAAACATAATGAAACACAATGACATACTGGATTTACATTTAAACTTGAAATTAAATAAATATTCCTACGGCTGGACCATAAACACGCTCTAGCACAAATTATTAAATACATAAACAAATAAACATATATCAAAGGAATAGAACAGAAGTAAGCCAGAAGTCTAATGTCTCTGTGCTTTCAAAAAATGGTTCAAATGGCTCTGAGCACTATGGGACTCAACTGCTGAGGTCATTAGTCCCCTAGAACTTAGAACTAGTTAAACCTAACTAACCTAAGGACATCACAAACATCCATGCCCGAGGCAGGATTCGAACCTGCGACCGTAGCGGTCTTGCGGTTCCAGACTGCAGCGCCTTTAACCGCACGGCCACTTCGGCCGGCTCTGTGCTTTCTAAAACACAGTAAATAGTTGACAAATTTCTTCATGAATAGTGTATATCGGATATAAACAAAGACATAGATGAATAAATATACACTCCTGGAAATGGAAAAAAGAACACATTGACACCGGTGTGTCAGACCCACCGTACTTGCTCCGGACACTGCGAGAGGGCTGTACAAGCAATGATCACACGCACGGCACAGCGGACACACCAGGAACCGCGGTGTTGGCCGTCGAATGGCGCTAGCTGCGCAGCATTTGTGCACCGCCGCCGTCAGTGTCAGCCAGTTTGCCGCGGCATACGGAGCTCCATCGCAGTCTTTAACACTGGTAGCATGCCGCGACAGCGTGGACGTGAACCGTATGTGCAGTTGACGGACTTTGAGCGAGGGCGTATAGTGGGCATGCGGGAGGCCGGGTGGACGTACCGCCGAATTGCTCAACACGTGGGGCGTGAGGTCTCCACAGTACATCGATGTTGTCGCCAGTGGTCGGCGGAAGGTGCACGTGCCCGTCGACCTGGGACCGGACCGCAGCGACGCACGGAAGCACGCCAAGACCGTAGGATCCTACGCAGTGCCGTAGAGGACCGCACCGCCACTTCCCAGCAAATTAGGGACACTGTTGCTCCTGGGGTATCGGCGAGGACCATTCGCAACCGTCTCCATGAAGCTGGGCTACGGTCCCGCACACCGTTAGGCCGTCTTCCGCTCACGCCCCAACATCGTGCAGCCCGCCTCCAGTGGTGTCGCGACAGGCGTGAATGGAGGGACGAATGGAGACGTGTCGTCTTCAGCGATGAGAGTCGCTTCTGCCTTGGTGCCAATGATGGTCGTATGCGTGTTTGGCGCCGTCCAGGTGAGCGCCACAATCAGGACTGCATACGACCGAGGCACACAGTGCCAACACCCGGCATCACGGTGTGGGGAGCGATCTCCTACACTGGCCGTACACCACTGGTGATCGTCGAGGGGACACTGAATAGTGCACGGTACATGCAAACCGTCATCGAACCCATCATTCTACCATTCCTAGACCGGCAAGGGAACTTGCTGTTCCAACAGGACAATGCACGTCCGCATGTATCCCGTGCCACCCAACGTGCTCTAGAAGGTGTAAGTCAACTACCCTGGCCAGCAAGATCTCCGGATCTGTCCCCCATTGAGCATGTTTGGGACTGGATGAAGCGTCGTCTCACGCGGTCTGCAGGTCCAGCACGAACGCTGGTCCAACTGAGGCGCCAGGTGGAAATGGCATGGCAAGCCGTTCCACAGGACTACATCCAGCATCTCTACGATCGTCTCCATGGGAGAATAGCAGCCTGCATTGCAGCAAAAGGTGGATATACACTGTACTAGTGCCGACATTGTGTATGCTCTGTTGCCTGTGTCTATGTGCCTGTGGTTGTGTCAGTGTGATCATGTGATGTATCTGACCCCAGGAATGTGTCAATAAAGTTTCCCCTTCCTGGGACAATGAATTCACGGTGTTCTTATTTCAATTTCCAGGAGTGTATATGAATAAGCATGCTGCTACCGTTTTTCGTGTAACTGTGGAGTACTTATGGCCTGACGCGATCGATAGCAATCGGTCACTTTGACCTCCAATAACTCAGGTACTATTCAAGTTACATGCCTGTAATTTATACCAATTTAGGTTTATACTAACAACCTTCTGAAGACACGTCGATCGACAAAATCGGATGAACCGTTTAGATTTTGGAAATTCGTTGCTGGGTGTTACTTGTATAATTTATAGTCAGGTATTAAACTTTAATAAAGATATTGAAAATCTGATTACACCACAGAATCGTTGTGCAAATAATGGCAATGTACATGTTTCTTTTTGAGGTATCATGATTCCTCTGGCTACTATTGATTTCTATATCAACTGTGAAATGTCTGCCATTAAGGTTTCACAAAGTCCGCCATCTTTGGCACTCCCAGCATGTCTCCTTCATCGACACAGCATCACCGTGGAATTCCCAGCCACGCAGTCCCTGGACCACGCGCTGGGGCTACCCCTCTTGTCCAGCACCACGCGGTCGCGAACTTGTTAGAATATTTTCTGTTATTTCTTCCACACCTTTCGCCGTTTCACTACTCACAGCATGCACAACTTTACTGTTTTTCCCCTCCAAAATATCGAACCTTGCAGCTTCAAAAAATTACACATCAATTCACAGTTAAACACTTTATCTTCCTGAAATAATACCTCGATTCCTAAGCCATCATTACCATAAATATTCATGTCAGCAACCTTATCTGTTGATACACCATTTAGATCACTACCTAAATTCACACCAGAAACCTTATTTTCCTCCGTCGGTAAATTAACTTTACGTGAATCGTACACAACTTTATCCTCCGCCGCTACATTACACAAATTGTTGCTATCTTGTACAATTTTGGGACTCCAGAATTCCTACATTCCACTATGATCGGGCAAAAATTAGCACACACCGCCATTTCTACACACATTTCATCCAGATTAACCCAGGATCCCACTTTACATACATTCCTAAGTCAGGTGGGGTTGGGGAAATGCATATTAAAAGCAAGAAAGCGTCTCTACCTCTGTCTGATGACATCAGTAAATGGTATCAGCCATTGTTAAGACCAAATAGTAAAAAAGAACTGGAAACCTTCCAAGTTCGTGATTCCAGTTTGGCATTAAAAGGCATTATAAAACTTTGCATTAACTTGTATTTAAATAATGAATTTCATGTTGAAAACTAATAGGCGAAAAACCATTTTCTTGATAAACTTTCACTCAAATAACGATAATTATTGCTTCAAGTGATCAATTGTAGCTTGTTTGTGTCCAGCAAATGACAATGGGTAGCTGTGTGTCTACTCACATTCCTTATTCAGATGTATTAAACTTTCCGAAGATTTCATTTTGCAGAAAGTGATCTTACTGTCAGTTTAGTCCACCCAAGTTGAGTAGACTTCCGGAGATTTTCGTTTTTTAATTCTTTTTTTCACTCCCGAATGACTTTATCTAGGTTGAAATTGAAGAGAAGTGGTGACAGTCCATCTCCTTGGCGAGTACCAGTTTTAACTCTAAAGTGCTCTGACGTACTATTTTCAATCACCTTCCCAAGCAGGACTATATTATAAACCCATCAGCACATAAGTTAGCTTGGCAATGTGGGAGCTTTATGAAGTTAATTAAATCCAAATTAACTTCCCGACGTAGGGCTGATAAATCGATCCCTAAAAGATAAAAGGTGTTGCTTAGCTAACAGATAATAAGAAATTTCTGTAACTGTAGCTGAGCTGATGTATTAAATAATAATTACGTATCTTGTTTTTGTTCAAACACCTTAAAAAACGTGACACTAATATTTTACGCAGTATCACTTCCTATACATTTGCATACCTGCCAACTATCCCGATTTAGACGGGAGACTACCCATTTTCCACTTTTTCTCTCGCCTCCAGATTATTCCAGTATTTCGCCCGATTCTTGCTAGTTATCGCCGAACTTACGATATTTGTTTTGAAAACCCGCCATTTCAGTTTTTTTTTTTTTTTCGCCAGTTGCCGGAATGCGTTGCGTATTAGTCGACCTTAATCGATACGTATCGAAGTTTATAGATATCAGGAAGTCGAGCGAGATTTATATATCGATAGTTATTTTTCCTCTTTCCCGCGCATTTTGTTGAAGATGTACCCGTGTCCCGTAGTGCACATGTAGTAACCTCGGTAGTGCACAGTGTTCTGCTTGGACGTGTGTTGATGCATATTGTCGTAGTGTTTTGATTCGGGGCTTTGTTTTTATACATGGCCAAAAAATATAACTCCGTCTTCTTAAAATTATTTTCGGAACAGTTTCCGTGCATTATCGAGTCGAGGAAAGGCCCGTTGTTCGCTTTTTGTACCGTTTGCCGATGTGATATTTGTGTATCACATGGTGGAAAAAGTGACGTTTCCAAACATGTGGAAACAAAAAGCACCGAGACAATTTGAAGTGCGTCAATAACAATACAAAACTGGAATTCAGCGACAAAACTGAAAGTGATGGAGTGATAAATGCTTAATGTACTACCTACAGTGATAAAATCCTGTTCTCCTTTTGAGGTTGATTATCACAGCAGACGAAACCAGATGGATGATTCTGATTTGGTCATTGACAGTTGTACTTCTCAACTTGTGGATTACCTCAAGCATGATGAGAAGATGGAATTATTCTCATCTGTTCGGAAATACTTAGTTGCCGCCTGTGACTACATGGTTCACAAATTCTCATTGAAGAGTGAAATGCTGAGGAATGCAACAGTTGTGCAAATCAGATCTGTTTCCAATGCATCTTTTTCTACCCTAAAGTATTTTGTGGAAAAGTTTCCAGTATTATTGAATGCAGATGCAGGTAAACAGCATGATACCATGGATGAATTACAATCCCAGTTTTGTGCATTTCAGATATATGATATACCATATGAAATCTTAAGGGAAGAAGGAACTGATGTGCGTGGTCTCTGATAGGAAAACTACGAAATAGTGATGGGAGCCTAAAATTTGACAAAATAATTCGTGTTATGTTAGGTATTCTAACGGTCTCTCATAGTAATGCAGAATGTGAGAGGATATTTAGTCAAGTAACTAAAACAAGGACATTGCTTATATCATCTACCGGTGATGAAAATTTGGAGAGATTGTTGACAGTAAAATCAAGACTACAGGGTGACTACTTTCAGCAAACCTTCAACAAAGAATTTCTCATAAAGGCTAAGTCTTCAACATTCAATTCCTTAAATCAACAGAAATGTGAAATGTTTCGTGAAAAGATAATTATACCTGTGTGTTACCATATTTTCTCCATCCTCATCATGTATTGGAAATTTAATTAAGGAGGAAATGATAGACCTTGATGTGAACTGATAACAACATTGTTAAATAAGTGAGAACACTAATGTGTATTATCTCGAAACATTTTAAGAGTGAACTACTATTTTATTTGGTAACTGTTTTAGTTTGTTAGTACATCATCATTATTCAGATTCTACTTCACCTGTGAGAAGAAAGGTATTGTACATGTTCTGCTGATTTTTCCAATGTTTCTCGCTGATACTGAATACTAATAGGCTGCATAGCTAGAGTTAAATATGAGAATTTTACGAATTTCTGTAATGACATAGTTTCCCTGAAAATTTGTAATATTAGCTAACTTTGAACATGCAGAGATATAACATGTGAAATCTTACGAGGAGAAAGTAGAGGCTGCCCCTGAAAAATAAAAAAGAAGTGGAGAACCAGTTGGCAAGCCTATTTTTACAGTTTTCATGTGTGTCACAAAACAGTGTGGTGGATGCTGTTTTACGGCAATCATACTTTTTTTCTAATACCAAAAAACATCCCAACCTAACTGCAATTAGCTGGGTGAAACTACAAATAAGGGTTACGGAATCAACATTTTGGGTATCTCCAATGTTTCTATATGTTTTTTTAGCCATTATATAGCTTTGTGGCGCCATAAAGGAAAACTTTTCAGTTGTCTTAGGTGTGTACAAAAATGAGCCTCAGCTTTTTGATCTTTCATACCTCCTGATTTTTAAAACTGAATCTCCTGATTTTTTGTTTTTGAAGGTTGGCAGGTATGCATTTGGTTCCTCGTATTGATACAAACTATTTATGTTAACAGCTTTCAATGAATAGCTGTTTTCCAAGTACATGAGAACCCCTCCAATCTCCATGTCGCTTCTGCAACAGAACGCTGCTAATTTACAATCCTCAGTATTTAGAGTTTCTACTCCTGTGCTCAAATTATGTTAGTAAGGTGCACTTCCTAATTCATTTAAATCAACAATAAAGTTATATACTCCATTCAAGGATTTCTCTCTCTGTCTCTCTCTCTCTCTCTCTCTCTCTCTCTCTCTCTCTCTCTCTGTGTGTGTGTGTGTGTGTGTGTGTGGTTGTGTGTGTGTGTGTGTGTGTGTGTTTTAGACAGAGAGAGATTTAACAAAATTAAGAATAAGCACAGTATGTATTAAAAACTAGTTGAAGATAGTGATGTAAATGGTCTGGGTGCTGCGTTATTTTTTACTGAAAAGGAATACTACAATTGTAAACATTCACACGTTCATCATAACGAGGAGTCTTGGTTATGTTCCTTGGGATACGCAAATAACTGAGGTCTGATTTTTTGCGTAATACTTAATTCTCCAGTTTAGTTTGTTTTTGCGCTAGTCTAGTTATTTTCAACCTCTCAGTAGTACGTAAATGAAGAGGCGAACACTTAGCCATTTTGTAACTATTTGGCCCTTATCATTTCCGGCGAGACCTGTGAGTCCGTTTCTGTCTACTGCAGTAGCGCAATGCTCTCATATCCAATTATCATAAATGGAGTACCAAAGACCACGTCAGCTCGAAGACGCACCGAAGAGCTCGTAGTTACGGCCGCACCCGAATTCCTGCGGTCACTCACTACCTCTCTTCCTCGAAGGCCAACACTGGAATGCCAGGAGCTCGTAGCCACACAAGTATTTACGTCGCTCTAAGCAGTAACATGCGTACAATAAGAGAAGCTATTACGCCCTGAGATTGGGGTCGGTACAGTTCTACCTTTGCGACCTGAAACTGTCCACAAGCTGCAGCACACATTATCAACAGCCTTCCACGAGATCTAAAGACGACCGGTGACAAACCGAACATTTTCAAGTCCAAATTGAGCTCTTTCTTCTTAGCAAACCTCCATGCTCTCTATACGAAAGGTTAACTCTAGTTAGTGTTATTTTAACGTAACAAAATATACGGAATTTACGAAATATTGTTCTTTGAATAAGTGTCCAGGATTATTTCCTGAGCTAAGAATCTATGTTTCGTTTGTCCTAAGTTACTTTTGGCTGATGGAAGAATCGCTCATAAGTCATGACCTCCACCTTTTCCTTACTCCCCCATTATTAATTATTTAAAATTAATGTGTTATACAAACAAGTTAATGTTATTGACTTTATTTTATTATTAACCGTGTTGCGTAGTGGCACTTTTAAGAATGATATGGTAACGTGATAGAGGTCCCATTGAACAAAAAAATAGGGTAACTCGGATACCGTTAATGATATGCCGGTATGTCTATCGGTATTACCTATAAATGTACGCCCCTGGTAGCTGAGTGGTCAGCGCGACGGAATGTCATACCTAACGTCCCGGGTTCGATTCCCGGCTGGGTCGGAGATTTTCTCCGCTCAGGGACTGGGTGTTGTGTTGCCCTTATCATCATTTTTTCATCTCCATCGACACGCAAGTCGCCGAAGTGGCGCCAAATCGAAAGACTTACACCAGGCGAACGGCATACTCGACGGGAGGCCCTAGCCACACGGCATTTCCATTTATCTATAAATCACGTTTCTTAGATACATTATTTCTGAACATCTTGTTTTCGTGGAATTAGTACTGCGTCAGTGACCAATTTATTTAATGAATCCACACTTATCGACACGAGCAGTCGTATACATCATGGGCTTTCCAGTTTTCATCTAGAAGTATAAATAAGGTATGCTACACGTCCTACATGTCTTTTTTAAAAGGATAGACGTGGCGTATTAGTGACGTTTGAATATCACATTAAGAAGACGCTAAAACAGTCGCTGTTGCGACATGGCTGCATTGTGGTGTAACAACGATGAATGCTTTGCGTTGACTTGATGCCATGAACAGCGTTTTTATCTCGTGGCCGTCTCTTCATCTACACCCAACATCCTTTACAGGATGTCCCTAGCCATGAGGATCAAAATTAATTGTCAATGTATAGGATACTAAAGGGAGTATTCTGAGGTAAGGAAACAATAGTCGGAATTAGTGTTTCAGGTGATGCGGGGTCTCGAATGAGCAATGCATGTTATCGCGTGCTATAAAGAAGCGCTATTACCCGCCACATGTAAAAGACAATACACGACCATTTTAATGTGTACGCAGTGAGGTTCAGCACAGTTTATAATTCGTGACTGGCTGTCAAAGATTACTCGTTGCAGAAACTTGCAGACATGTATGCTACAACAGAATGTAGAGCTGCGATAGCGGAACAATTGCGCAGACGATAGTTCTGCAACAGGCGTCATCATAAATGGAGGGAAGTTATCGCCACCGATAGAAACTGGAAAGAAACTACGTCGTTGAAGCTACAGAGTCCTGGCCAAAGTTCTCGGCAAAGATGGTATCACGTAGAAAAAGTAGTGGAACAGCAATTAATCCCTATTATCAAAACCGTGTGAAAACAGTAGGGTTCAAATTATTTTGTAACCACACCTTAATTCTGTCACTGTTGTGTTTTGTGATGCATGCGCTGAGATTCACGAGGGTGATTTTCGACAGAAGCTACATGCTGAAGATGTTGCTATAAGATGTAAGAAGTTTATGTCGAAAACAAACTAAATACTCATTTCCAACCATTAGGTCCGTATCTTAGAGTACTTCATTTATAGTACTTCGTTTATCGTTCTGGCAATACCGGCCAGGACCTTCTTCTTCTGTGCGGATGCACACATATTCCCCGAACTCTTACGGGACTTGGTAAGAATGTCTTCCACGAGTAATGAGTGTGTTGGGGTGGGACACTACGAATGTAGTGTGTGGACATACAAGGTGAAAATATGGGTCTCGCGGGAGGCGTGCGCGAGGCAGTCCCTGCAGTCGCACTAACCTCTGCGCCCTCGGTGGCTCATATGGAACCGACACGGTAGCTCGGCGTGTTCAGTCAGAGAGCTGGTTGGCCTCAAAAAAAAAAAAAAAAAAAAAAAAAAAAAAAAAAAAAAAAAAAAAAAAAAAGAGTGAAAGGATCGACAACAAACTTGAACGGATGTCATGCGACGTCCGCAACGACCAAGCACAACGGAAAAAAAGATGGATAGAGCGTCTGCCATGTAAGCAGGAGGTCCCGGGTTCGAGTCCCGGACGGGGCACACATTTTCACCTGTCCCCGTTGATATACACTACTGGCCGTTAAAACTGCTACACCAAGAAGAAATGCAGATGATAAACGGGTATTCATTGGACAAATATATTATACTAGAACTGACATGCGATTACATTTTCACGTAATTTGGGTGCATAGATCCTGAGAAATCAGTACCCAGAACAACCACCTCTGAACGTAATAACGGCCTTGATACGCCTGGGCATTGAGTCAAACAGAGCTTGGATGGCGTGCACAGGTACAGCTGCCCATGCAGCTTCAACACGATACCACAGTTCATCAAGAGTAGTGACTGGCATATTGTGACGAACCAGTTGCTCGGCCACCATTGACCAGACGTTTTCAATTGGTGAGAGACCTGGAGAATGTCCTGGCCATGGCAGCAGTCGGAAATTTTCTGTATTTAGAAAGGCCCGTACAGGACCTGCAACATGCGGTCGTGCATTATCCTGCTGAAATGTAGGGTTTCGCAGGGATCGAATGAAGGGTGGAGCCACGGGTCGTAACACATCTGAAATGTAACGTCCACTGTTCAAAGTGCCGTCAATGCGAACAAGAGGTGACCGAGACGTGTAACCAATGGCACCCCATACCATCACGCCGGGTGGTACGCCAGTATGGCGATGATGAATACACACTTACAGTGTGCGTTCACCGCGATGTCGCCAAACACGGATGCGGCCATCATGATGCTGTAAACAGAACCTGGATTCATCTGAAAAAATGACGTTTTGCCATTCGTGCACTCAGGTTCGTCGTTGAGTACACCATCGCAGGCGCTTCTGTCCGATGCAGCGTCAAGGGTAACCGCAGCCATGGTCTCCGAGCTGATAGTCCATGCTGCTGCAAACGTCGTCGAACTGTTCGTGCAGATGGTTGTTGTCTTGCAAACGTCCCCATCTGTTTCCCTCGGCACGAGCCTTGGCACTTTTTTCCCTCTGCTCTTCAAATCGCTACCCTTATTCGCGTTTCGTCCACAATCTATAACCTGATGGACCGTGTTAATGTGTAATCTTACCCAGACGCACGTATAACATCATAGACCAGCATCCTGTGATCCACTGATTAGACAACTAACTGACGGAAGTGACAATAAAACTTTTGGTTTGGTCACCACGTTCGAGTGGGCGTGGAGGATCCCCATCTCTTTATAAATGATCGACGGCATGAGGATGCAGAAGGAAACAGAAACCACTGCATATAAGACACAAGACGTGTATCCACAGGACATATTGCCTTGAATAATCAACGAAAGGATGACGTTCTACGAGCGGGGCGTTTAATGTCATAAGCTTGAATGTGGTAGGGAAGCTAGAAAATCTGAAGAGGGAAACGCAAAGGTTCAATCTACATACAGTATGGGTCAATGAATTGAAATTGAAAGAAGACAAAGATTTCTAGTCAGATGAGTATAGGGTAATATCAACAGCAGTAGAAAATGGTATAACTGGAGTAGGATTCGTTATGAATAGAAAGGTAGGGCAAATATTTGTTGCATTTCAATGATAGGGTTGCCAGAATCGATAGCTAACCAACACCGACAACGATAGTTCAGGTACCCGTGCCAAAGTCACAAGTCCAAGGTGAAGAGATAAAGTATTTGAGGATACTGAATGAGTAACACAGTACATAAAGGGAAATACAAGTCGCTGAGCAATGAAATAAATGGTAAGTGCAGGGATGCTAAGAGGAAATGGCTGCATGAAAAATGTGAAGAAATAGAAAAAGAAGTGATTGTCGGAACAACAGACTCAGCATACAGGACAGTCAAATTAACCTTCGGTGAAATTAAAAGCAATGGCGGCAACATTAAGAGTGCAATGGAAATTCCATTGTTAAATGCAGAGGAGAGAGCGGATAGATGGAAAGAGTACACGGAAGGCCTCTATAAGGGGGAAGATTTGTCTGATGTGATATAAGAAAAAAAGGAGTTGTTTTAGAAGAGATAGGGGATCCAACACAGAAGCAGATTTTAAGAAATCTTTGGAGGACTTACGATATAAGGGATATATAATATTCCATCAAAATTTCTAAAATAAATGGGAGAAGTAGCATCAGAACGGCTATTCTCATAGGTATGTAGAATGTATTAGTCTGGCGACGCACCATCTGACTTTCGGAAAAATATTATCCACACAATTCCAAAGACTCCAAGAGCTACAAGTGCGAGAATTATCGCATTAACAGTTCATTCATCCAAGTTGGTGACAATAATAATATACAGAGAATAGAAAAGAAAATTGAGGATGTGCCAGATGACGATCAGTAAGAAAAGGTAAAGTCACCAGGGACGCAATTCTGACGCTTCCATTATCAACCACAAGACTAAAGAAAATTCAAGAAACTTTCATAGGATTTGTCGACCTGGAAAAAACGCTCGACAGTGTAAAATGGTGCAGGATGTTCGAAATTCTGAGAAAAATAGGGGTAAGCTAAGGGAGACACGGGTAATATACAGTATGTACAAGAGCCAAGAGGGTATAATAAGAGTGGACGATCAAGAACAAAGCGCTCGGATTAAAAAGGGTGTAAGACAGGGATGTATAGTTCAGTCTGAACATCGAAGAAGCAATGATGGAAACAAAAGATAGGTCCAGGAGCGGAATTAAAATTCAAGGTAATAGGATATCAGTGACACGATTCGCTGATGAAAGATAGGATATCAGTGACACGATTCGCTGATGACATTGCTATACTGAGTGAAAGTGAAGAAGAAATACAAGATATGCTGAATGGAATGAACAATCTAGTGAATACAGATTATGGATTGAGAGTAAATCGAAGAAAGACGAAAGTAATGAGAAGTAGCAGAAATGAGAACAGCGAGACACCTAACATCAGGATTGATGGGGATCGAAGTAGATGAAGTTAAGGAATTTTGCTCTCTAGGTAGCAAAATAACCAATGACGGACGCAGCAAGGGGGACATCAAAAGCAGACCAGCTCTGGCAAAAAGAGCATCCTTGGCCAATAAAAGTCTATTAGCATCAAAAATAAGCCTTGATTTGAGGAAGAAATTTCTGAGAAAGTACGTCTGGAGCACAGCATTGTGTGGTGGTGAAACATAGACTGTGGGAAAACCGGAACAGAAGAGAACAGAAGCATTTGATATGTAGTGCTACAGGCGAATGTTGAAAATGAAGTGGACTGATAAGGTAAGGAATGAGGAGGTTCTGCGGAGAATCGGAGAGGAAAGGAATACGTAAAAAACAGGATGTTAAGACTTCAGGGAGTGACTTCCATGGTACTAGGAGGAGCTGTAGAGGGTAAAAACTGTAGTGGAAGACAGAGGTTGTAATACATCCAGCAAATAACTGAGGACGTAGGTTACAAGGAATTCTTGGCGGGCCTCATCAAACCAGCTAGAAGAAATATGAACCCTCCCCACTCCCAAAAAAAAAATAAAAATTAATACATGCGATGCTCTGGTTTTCCGCCAAAGAACTCGTCGACAGCTCATTTCTCGGGACTCACGTTCTTTACAGACTCCATTTTGAAGCTACGTATTGCGCCACCACCCAATCGGAACTTCATGAAAGGATAGGTGCTGATGCGGAAATATTCCACAATGTTGCACAACAAACTCCTCATTATTCAACCTAAATTTGCCGAGAAAAAAATGTGTAGCAGATTTTACTGAGCACTCGTCCCATATTTTGACCCGAAAGTTTTGGGACAGCCTGTAGAAGTTTGTAATGCATATTACATGATACAGTAGAGCGCAGAATAGTGGTTCTCGAAGTACAGTATTTTGGGAAAAATCAAGTGATGTGGTTCGGACGAAGCAGAGCTCAGATCCTCCTTCACCCATTCCACTTTAGGTTTTTCATGGTTTGCGGAAATCACTTTGCAACCTCCGTCACGCTAATGCCAAGGCGGTTGCTTCAACAGACGGTCCTCACCTCATTTTTGTCCAAGGAAACAGGTTTTAATTATCTCGATGTCGATGGGGCATTTAAGTTTGGCTCCTTGTCTTTATCCTATCAAAGATGTAGCTTATTACAAAATTAGAAATTCCAACGAAACTTTGTAAACTACGCTATTATTATTATTATTGTTGTTATCATTATTAATCATTAGAAGCCATCAGTCTTGGTAGAATGAACAATGCTGAGTAACTTTTCTCTGTCATCACAAACAGTTATTCTATCTCTTTCCTAATTTTCGAAATCATTTTTAATATTGTCAGAGTATCTTTTATGTAATAGGTAACTTACTATTCAGAAACGCACCAACCAGTACCTGCAAAACACTTATATACGAAAAGAATTTATTAGAGAAGATTATATATTGGGTGGTTATAGTTAAAGTGCAGCTGCTTACTAACGTTCAGTGTGGGCTGTAATTATCGTATAGCAGCGAAATTTGGTATATATGCTGAAGCCTTAGCGTGGAAACGGTTTAGGCTGGAAAAACAATCAGTTCCAATTTTGGCCACCAGTTGGAAATCTGGCGCTATGAATCCAAAAAGACGTATAGAAATATTCCCATATGTAACGGATTAGGAAAGGGATGTGGGTAGAAAAAGCCAAGCAAGTGAGAAAGGCATTATGTTGAATTTATTAATAATTGCGGTTTTCCACATATGTTCAATATTACCACCGGAGACTTCGCCGCCGCTTAACTAGTTTGTTCATTATTACCACCGGAAACGTTAAAGAGATGCTGCATTCGTAAAACAGTTGCTACCAGCAGTTGCTGTGGAGTCTGAGCAACGTGCTCCTGTATAATTGGCCTTCATATCAGGTAGAGAGCGAACGTGTTCCTGGTAAACGCAATCTTTTAGATATCGTCAGAGCCGAAAGTTACATGGATTCAGATCAAGTGATCTTGCAGGCCCTCTATCTGGAAAAACTCTAATACAGCACGTTCGTGTAAGGTTGCATTAAGCAGATCTTTCACTGGGCAAGCGACATGAGATGCTGTCCCATCTTGCATGAAAACGAAGGTTTCCATGTAACTGCGCTCTTCCACAGCAGAAATCACATGCTGCATAAGGAGATCTCGATAAGATGCCAACTTCACGGTACATCTAACAGGGCCTCTGTGTGTATTCTCTTCAAAGAAGTACGGACCAAAAATAAAGTTGACTCCATACCGCACAGTCACAAATGACGAGTGCAATGGCTCTTCGTGCACAACACGCGATTTAACAGTACCCCATATCGGCTGTTCTGTGTATTTACTGCACACTGTTCTGTAAAATGTGCCTCGTCAATCTACAGAATACTAACAGGACCCATGTCGTCGTGCAAGAAACCCAACATTCAGAACGTTGCTGCAGATCATGAGATTTCAGCATCTGCACCGTCTGGCTCCTTTACGGGTAGCAGTGTAATACAGACCGCAAAACTTTCCGTACTGTTGACCATGGCATGGACACTCCACGAGCTGCAGCACTATTCGGAGTACGTGTTGCATGGTCACTTACAGCAACAGCAACCTCATCAATAACTTCCACCGGCATGGGATGCCTACCTCTTCCAGGTTCCACACCAGGCTCACCCGTGTCT
Organism: Schistocerca serialis cubense; assembly: GCF_023864345.2. Classification (NCBI taxonomy): domain Eukaryota; kingdom Metazoa; phylum Arthropoda; class Insecta; order Orthoptera; family Acrididae; genus Schistocerca; species Schistocerca serialis. Next base: position 189,300,126 of record NC_064641.1, on the reverse strand, counting down.
TAGAATTTCATTATCATCTTCTTTAAACCATTCAATAATATCGGATCCTCCTCCAGCCTTTCAGTGGGCAACACGTTCTCAATGCAGCACTGTACTGCTGCCGTTCACCTAAAATAGTATCAGCGCTCGGTCTCTCTTCTCGACAGCCATACGATTGACAAACTGCCTATTGGCTTCTGTCTCGGGTTCTTCGGCCGACGTTCATCTAATGATTTTACTGACGTTCCGCCAGCACGAGTGGCTGGCATTGTCAAAGCTTCACCTTCCATTGCCGGTGGTGAATGGAGGGTGGAGCTTTGACAAATTCAAGGTGAAAGGATATCAGTGACACGATTCGCTGATGACATTGCTATATTGAGTGAAAGTGAAGAAGAAATACAAGATATGCTGAATGGAATGAACAATCTAGTGAGTACAGATTATGGATTGAGAGTAAATCGAAGAACAACGAAAGTAATGAGAAGTAGCAGAAATGAGAACAGCGAGAAACCTAACATCAGGATTGATGGGGATCGAAGTAGATGAAGTTAAGGAATTTTGCTATCTAGGTAGCAAAATAACCAATGACGGACGCAGCAAGGGGGACATCAAAAGCAGACCAGCACTGGCAAAAAGAGCATTCCTGGCCGATAAAAGTCTATTAGCATCATTGTATGTGAATGTGGAGATGTGGAGGACATTAATTACATTCCTTTCGGGTACCCCTGACCCCCTGAACGAAATGAAAACACACAATCTTTTGAAGCAGCCATCTATACGATTCAGGCGCCAAGGGCTCCTTAGCGCTCACAGTGCTTTTAGCAGCGGAATTTTTAGGAACGTTAAAACTGTTGTAGTGGTCTTCGGTCCGAGGATTAACTTTATCCAGCCCTCCACGTTAGTCTATCCAGTGCAAGCCACTTCTTCTGTGCATAACTACTGTATAATACAGCGATTTCAACCAAGCCCTGGTCTTCCTTTATAATCCTCCCCTCCCCATTGCCCTACACACTCATTCCTTGATTCTCAGAACATATCCAATTAATTGATCCATTCTGTTAATCAAATTGTGCCACACATTTTCTTTTTCTTCCCATTTCGCTGCTATACCTACTTATTAGTTATTCCATCTATCACTTTAATCTTCAGCATTCATTTGTAGCACTGCATTTCACAAGCTTATATTCACTTTTTATGTGTGCTGTTTATTGTCAACGTTTCACTGTCGTACAAGGCCAAACTCCGGACAAATAACTTCAGAATAGAATTCCCAATACGTATTTCTCAACGATGCCTCCGTGTAAAGCCAAACCGACCAGCTTCGCGAGAGACCACATGTAGAGTATAGTTTTACAAAAGTACCTAAAGGTGATAAGTACGCGTACGGCTGAGGATCCAGCGTACGCAGTTGTGACGAGATGCTCAGACACGAGAATTTGGAACGTGTACAACCACACTAATTGCGGAGTATTAACGTCAGTTTTAAATATGAGCGCATAGACAGATGACAAGAGTAAAATATCACTTCTGTTTCACTCTATGACTTTCCGTCAATTACTACGAACTGTGATCCCTCTGAGTCAGTCACATAACTGATACGATATTCCAGAAGCACGAAATTTCACGACAAGCAGTGTCAAAAGCCTTTTAGAAGTCTAGAAACACGGAATCAATTTGCAATCTCTTCTCAATAGCACTCAGCACTTCGTGTGTATGTACTGCTAGTTGTGTTTTTTTCTACAACCGTGCTGGCTAAGTGTCGATAGACCGCTCTCTTCGAGGTAATTCATAATGTTCGAACACAATATATGTTCCAAAATCCTGCTGCGTATCGAAGTTAATGATATGTGCATGTAATTTAGTGGATTACTCCCACTACCTTTCTTGAATATTGCTGTGACCTGTGCAACTTTCCAGTCTTTAGGTACGAATCTTCCGTCGATCAAGCGGTTCTACATGTTTGTTAAGTATGAAGTTACTGCATCAGCATTCTCTGAAAGGGACCTAACTGGTATACAGTCTGGACCAGAAGACTTGCTTTTATCAGGTGATTTAAATTGCTTCACTACTCCAAGGATATCTACTTGTAAGCTGCTCATGTTGGCAACTTTATTGACTCGAATTCTGGAATATTTACTCCGTCTTCTTTGGTGAAGGAATTTCGAAAGGTTGCGTTTAGTAACTCTGCTTTCGCAGCACTGTCTTCACAGAATTTCCATTGCTACCGCGCTGAGAAGGTACTGACTGTGCCTTGCGGCTAGCATACTTTACATACGACCAGAATCTCTTTGGATTTTCTACGAGGTTGCGAGGTAAAGATTGGTTATGGAAACAAAGCATCTCGCACTGATGTCTGCACTAAATTTCGAGCTTCTGTGTAAAAGACCGCCAATCTTGGAGATTTTGCGTTCGTTTAAATTTGGCATGTTATTTTCGTTGTTTCTGCAACAACGTTGTGACCCTTTTTGTGTACCGAGGGCGAACAGCTCCGTCGTTTGTTAATTTATTTGGTATAAATTTCTCAATTGCCGTCGACGTTATTTCTTTTAATTCAAGCCACATCTGGTCTACACTGATATTCTTAATTTGGAACAAGTGGATATTACCTGCCAGGAAGGCGTCAAGTGAATGTTTATCTGCTTTTTTGAAAAGGTATATTTTTCGTTTATTTTTGGAGAATTTTGGGGTTACAATATTCAATCTCGCCACGACAACCCTGTGTTCACTAAGGTCTGTATCCGTTTTGATGCTCGTTATGAGCTCCCGATTATTTGTTGCTAAGATGTCAAGAGTGTTTTCACAACCGTTTATTATCCGTGTGGGCTCATGAAATAACTGTTCGAAATAATTTTCAGAGAATGCATTTAGCACAACTTCGGATGGTGTTTTATGCGTACTTCTGGATTTAAACATTATTTTCGCCAACATGTCGAGGGTAAATTAAAGTCACCACCAACTATAACTGTATGAGTCGGGTGTTGTTGTTTTTGTGATCTTTCGTCCAAAGACTGGTTTGATGCTCTCCATGCTATTCTATCGTGTGCAAGCCTCTTCATCTCCGAGTAACTATTGCAAAGTACGTACCTCTGATTCTGTTTACCATATTCATCTCTTGGTCTCCCTCTACGACTTTTACCACTCAGGCATCCCTCCAGCACTAAATTGGTGACCCGTTGATACCTCAGAATGTGTCCTACCAACCAATCCCTTCTTTTAGTCAGGTTGTACCACAAATTTCTCTTCTCCTCAATTCTATTCAGTACCTCCTAATTTGTTAAGTGATTTACCCATCTAATCATCAGCAATCTTCTTCAGCACCACATTTCAAAATCTTCTATTCTCCTCTTGTCTAAACTATTTATCGTCCATGTTTCACTTCCATACATGCCTACACTCCATACACATACTTTCAGAATGGACTTCCTGATACTTAGATCTGTACTCGATGTTAACGCTTTTCTTGCCATTCCCCGTCTACATTTTATATCCTCCCTACTTCGACCATCATCATTTACTTTGCTTCCCAAATAGCGAAACTCATTTACTATTTAAAGTGTCTCATTTCCTAATCATTAATTCATTCAGCATCACCTGATTTTATTCGGCTCTGTTCCATTATTGTCGTTTTACTTTTGTTGATGTTCTTCTCATATCCTTTTTTCAAGATACAGTCCATTACGTTCAACTGCTCTTCCGAGTCCTTTGCTGTATCTGCCAGAATTACAATGTCATCGGCAAACCTCAAAAAGTTTTTATTTATTCTCCCTGGATGAGTCGGATATGTGTTTCAAAGTAAACTCAAAGTTTCTTTGTACCTTTCGGCAACTGTAACATCTGAGCTGGAAGGTCGATAAAAGGATCCAATTAAAAAGGCCGTTCAAAAAGTTTTTCATAGTCGTCTCTAATTTTTTTTTATTTTTTGCGTGAAGAGACTGGATCTTTTTGTGAACATACTTGGAACATTTAGCTATAAGTTGGTATATAAAAGTATTTTCTTTTATTTACAGGTGAGCCGTAGTGGACCGTGAAGTAGATGTCAGGTAAAACATTTGATAGTGAGAAAGACCTTATTTCATGTGTCAAGAGATGGTGTAAAAGTCAGTTCCCAGAATTTTACCAAAGTGCATTTACATCATGGAAAGAACGTTGGGCCAGATGCGTTACAGCTGATGGAGGCTACACTGAGAGGCTCGATGTAGAGGTAAATGTTCCAAGTATGTTCACAAAAAATTTCATTCTCCTCCTGAAAAAAAAAGAGACGTCTGTGCAAAACTTTTTGAACCTCCTTTGTATTATTTTATTCCGGCTGCCAAGGATGATTTGTACCCGTACTAACTCTGCTGTTACTGCTGTGACGTGCTGGTAATTCATTTATATATTTCGAAGCGAGTAATGAAGCAATTTATGGACTACTGCAGGTACTCTCTACAACTTGGAGAATATGTTTTCTTGAGATACTATGCATTTGTTACGCATATATCTCAGTTTCATAATAGACAACGTACGCGACAAAGAACGAAATATGTGTGCACTGGATGGACTATGTGAGGAACCTGTAACCTCCACCAGATTAATTCTACTAACAGAGAAAAAGTAGCTATTGATAACTGCCGGCCGCGGTGGTCTAGTGGTTCTAGGCGCGCAGTCCGGAACCGCGGGACTGCTACGGTCGCAGGTTCGAATCCTGCCTCGGGCATGGATGTGTGTGATGTCCTTAGGTTAGTTAGGTTTAAGTAGTTCTAAGTTCTATGGGACTGATGACCATAGATGTTAAGTCCCATAGTGCTCAGAGCCATTTGAACCATTTTTTTATTGATAACTTGTATAATCAATATTAGTCTTTCAAACCTGCGATAATAGTAATGATCTTTTGAAAATAATTTAGTTTCGTGACTGAAACAGAACTGAATCGTCTTGTTTTTACCCCACAGAAATTTCATTTTATCCCTCAGCTGGTAATCACCCCCATGTTGGCAATCACTGATCCAGGAGAAAGAATTTGTCATTTGGAGATTTCTGTATAATTAAAAAGAATCGGAGCCCAAATAAACAAAATACACAATATAGAAAAAATTGTTATGATTTATTATGTTTTCCTAGTAACACAAATTACACGTAAGACCTCAAGGAATCATTCGACAAATATGATTGAGAAACTCTTGAGTGTTTCTTAGTTGCCATCTGAACACTTCATCACAACTATCTACGTGCGTAACTTATTGAATACGGAAATGTATTACTTACTAATAAAGTAATTTCAGAATATGTACGGGCAGTTGAGAAGTATCTGGACAGACGCTGGTGTAATTTGCATTTTATACTCATTTTTATATCTGCACGTACAGGCCGCTTGAGAATGGTCATAGAGCCAAAAATCAGCTGATAGTGCTTGACGTTTGTTTGTCTGTTAAAGCAAAATGGTGACAATAATGTCTGATTAGAATTCATATCCTGAATGCGGTGTAGCTGTTAATAGAATATTTTGATATTAGTTCTCTTGCGGTCCAGATGACCTACAACACAGAAATGCAGATTCGCAAGTCAATGTTGGTTTGCTGCATTGGTTTAACCGTAATGCACCCCTTGTACCCAAGAAGAGACAGCCACAGCAATTCTAGTGAACACCCTAGGAAATTTTGCAGACGATATTAGTTTTTGCATGACGAGTCTCACAGCGGTATTCGCAGATTGATTGGCGCATTGTTGTTCTTCGTTACGTAATTAACAATATTTTACTAGGAACGATTGTGATGGAAATGGCATGCCCCACCTTCTTCCGATCTGGGAACTAAGTTACAGCGCGGGACCTACAGTTTAATACATAAACCGAACAACGAAGCATTGCTACATGTGGGGGCCGTGAATAGAAAACCAAATTTTTCTCTGATAGAATACACAAGAAGATAGATAATTAGAGAATAAATAGCCCTGTTCCAGACTGCGCAGCACATACACCTCGCATACGTATTTTCTTTCTATTCCCTTGCCGTTTCGCCCTCCCTACCTCCCCTCTCTTCTCATACCCCCTTCCTAAACCGACGGGAAATCTTCCAGACAAAGTTTATTTTAACGCAAGAGAAAATTCTCCTCTCGAGATATTTTTAACAAAAATACGCGGGCGGCCGTTATTTTTTTAAACGTAACTGCGCATTCCGTTTTCATAATATTTGCTCTTTACATTCGGACGAGTCGCGCAGCGTCCAAGGTAATTTCCAGCTAAACACGCAGTTCGCCGCTGAGCGGCAGGCAAACATTGTTCGCAGACTTTCGACATGCAAGTACTTCAACAGAACCAACGCCGCCCTCCGCTACCAGACAACCGTCTGCACTTTCAGAAACTACATCTGAAAAATTGTGGCACTGGAAAAAAAAATATATCTGCTGGACTCATTTGCTTTACTTTGGCCAGCAGCGTTCGCAGAATATAGCGCACTGTCCTGGCGTTCGTGTATTACACTACTGGCAATTAAAATTGCTGCACCACGAAGATGACGTGCTACAGACGCGAAATTTAACCGACAGGAAGAAGATGCTGTGATATTCAGAGCATTCACACAAGGTTGACGCCGGTGGCGACACCTACAACGTGCTGACATGAGAAAAGTTGCCAACCGATTTCTCATACACAAACAGCAGTTGCCGGCGTTGCCTGGTGAAACGTCGTGATGCCTCGTGTAAGGAGGAGAAATGCCTACCACTTTGATAAAGGTCGGATTGTAGCCTATCGCGATTGCGGTTTATCGTATCGCGACATTGCTGCTCGCTTTGGTCGAGATCCAGTGACACAGAATATGGAATCGGTAGGTTCAGGAGGGTAATACAGAACGCCGTGATGGATCCCAACGGCCTCGTATCACTAGCAGTCGAGATGACAGGCATCTTATCCGAATGACTGTAACGGATCGTGCAGCCACGTCTCGATCCCTGAGTCAACAGATGAGGACGTTTGCAAGACAACAACCATCTGTACGAACAGTTCGACGACGTTTGCAGCAGCATGGACTGTCAGCTCGGAGACCATGGCTGCGCTTACCCTTGACACTGCATCACAGACAGGAGCGCCTGCGACGGTGTACCCAACGACGAACCTGGGTGCACGAATGGCAAAACGTCATTTTTTTGGATGAATCCACGTTCTGTTTACAGCATCATGATGGCCGCATCCGTGTTTGGCGACATCGCGGTGAATGCACATTGGAAGTGTGTATTCCTCATCGCCAGACTGGCGTATCACCTGGCGTGATGGTATGAGGTGTCATTGGTTACACGTCTCGGTCACCTCTTGTTCGCGCATTGACGGCACTTTGAACAGTGGACGTTACATTTCAGATGTGTTACGACCCGTGGCTCTACCCTTCATTCGATCCCTGCGAACCCCTACATTTCACCAGGATAATGTATGACCGCATGCTGCTGGTGCTGTATGGGCTTTTCTGGATACAGAAAATGTTCGACTGCTGCCCTGGACAGCACATTCTCCAGATCTCTCACCAACTGAAAACGTCTGGTCAATGGTGGCCGAGCAACTGGCTCGTCACAATACACCAGTCACTATTCTTGATAAACTGTGGTATCGTGTTGAAGCTGCATGGGCAGCTGTACCTGTACACGCTATCCAAGCTCTGTTTGACTCAATGCCCAGGCATATCAAGGCCGTTATTACGGCTAGAGGTGGTTGTTCTGGGTACTGACTTCTCAGGATCTATGCACCCAAATAGCGTGAAAATGTAATCACATGTCATTTCTAGTATAATATACTTGTCCATTGAATACCCGTTTATAATCTGCATTTCTTCTTGGTGTAGCAATTTTAATGGCCAGTAGTGTAGTTTCCGTGGTTGACGGCTGACTGAGGTCAATGAATGACACATGAAAGATATTTTTTTGGTTCAGTGCTTGCCATTAACACTGTACACACAGCGAAGGCACCAAGCGAGATGGCGCAGTGGTTAGCACGCTGGACTCGCATTCGGGAGAACAACAGTTCAAACCCGTCTCCGGCCATCCTGATTTACGTTTTCGGTGATTACCCTAAATCGTTTCAGGCAAATGCCGGGATGGTTCCTTTGAAAGGCCACGGCCGATTTCCTTCCCAGTTCTTCCCTAATCCGAGCTTGTGCTCTGTCTCTAATGACCTCGTTGTCGACGGGACGTTGAACACTAATCTCCTCCTACACAGCGAATGTGCCATGCAAAAGACGTCAAATGGACATGACGTGTGTTACGTGTTTGGATATGAAAATAACTAGCGTTTCAGTGCGACCGCGCCAAGGAGGCAGGAGAAACGCCATACGTACTCTGTACATAATGAAAGATTACGTAGCAGATTTCTCATACTGAAATTGCGTTTACGTATTATGAAACCAGTCGACCAACACCTTTCCGTCGGGTTAGATTCTCATAAAACTACGTCTACAGCAGATGCTGAGACACCATCTTACGACTTTCTCCTCACAACTGATTTTATCGCGCCACTGCCATGTGCTGACGCTAATGAAAGTAGAACTTGTGCTTTCCTGCACATAAATTTGAGCTTCCTCCTGAACCACTTCAGTTCCGTGGTCTTTCCAGCCATTCGTCGCCATGATATTTTATCTGAGTCACATTGATAACAACAACAGTCCGAGCAAGAATTAAGTAATACGACGATTTTTACTAAAACTTCTTATTTATTTATTTATTGTTCCGTGGGACCAAATTAAGGAGAAGTCTCCATGGTCACGGAACGAGTCAATACATGAAATTATTACACGATATTAGAAACAGATAAAATGAAATATAAAAAAACATATTCCGGTGACAAGTCGTAAGTTTAAATAAAGAAAATCAACAATGTAACACTGGAATTTGCTTAATTTTTTAGCTCTTCCAGGAGCTCCTCGACAGAATAGAAGGAGTGACCCATGAGGAAACTCTTCAGTTTAGACTTAAAAGAGTTTGGGCTACTGCTAAGATTTTTGAGTTCTTGTGGTAGCTTACCATACATAGAACAATACTTCCGTATTCTGCTAGATACCCCGTCATATCCATGTGAGTTCTTGGTCTTTAGTGATTTAATTATTAACTCAATCTCCCTCTTGTTAGTATCATGGAGGAGCATTTCACGTACCAGTCTCGGAACACTTTTTTTCTAAGAGCGCTATATGATTCCCTGTTGGGACTAGGTTTCTATTTAGTTCACCTGCTACATTCAGAAAGTGATTATTAAATACTGTACATATATGCGACTTATCAGTAACACGGACATTCCCACTACGCACTGATTCTATACCCTCGACCTGTCTCTGCAGACCAGCCACTTCCTTTACGACTGACCATATGGTTTTAATTTTATCCTGAGACTTAGCTATTCTATCTGCATACCACATACTTTTTTTGCCTTCCTAATAACAGTTTCAAGCACCTTACAATACTGTTTGTAATGGGCTGCTGCGTTTAGATTCTGACTGTTTCTAACGTTTTTATATAATTGCCACTTTGTTCTACAAGATATTCTTACACCTCTAGTCAGCCACCCAGGCTGCCTGTTTGTGCTAGTACCCTGTTTTGAACGTTCTAACGGAAAGCACCTTTCGAAGAGCACGAGAAAAGTCTTGAGAAAAACATTATATGTATCGTCTACTGTTTCAGCGCTATAAACATCTTGCCACTCTTGTTCCTTGATAAGGTTTACAAAGGTCTCTACAGCAACTGGACCAGCTTTCCTAAACAGCTGATGACTATATTTAACACGTGTTGCAGCACAAAAATCTTTTAGAGTTAAAGTTTGGCGCTAATGACCATAGCGGTTTTGCGCCCTAAAACCAAAACAACAAAATAAATAAATAAATAAAATTTGTGCATCATGATCCGAAAGACCATTCACCTTTTTGCTAACAGAATGCCGTTCTAGTAATGAGGAATGAACAAAAATGTTGTCTATGGTTGTTCTACTGTTCCCTTGCACTCTCGTTGGAAAGAATACGGTTTGCATAAAATTATATGAATTAAGGAGGTCTACCAGCATCCTCTTCCTTGCACAATCACTTATACAATTAATATTGAAGTCACCACATATAACTAACTTTTTGTATTTCCTATAAAGTGAACGAAGTGGCTATCTTTTCCAGGTCACCATCTATGTCATACTCCCCATCCCTAACAATTCTATTACCAGCCCCACCCACTATCACTACCTGATCCTCTTTAGTAAAATCCCTACATAACCCCCCCCCCTCTATGTTAACAGTCACCTGAGCCAATCCTGCATTAGGCTTATGTGCTGGTGACCTGATACTCACTCCCCAGCACTTCCTGCAACTGCTGGCCTACACCTCTGCCATGAGAACTACCTAACAGCAGAACCTTCTTGTTCCTCTTCGACTTTGCAACTGTTCTAGCCACCGTAACTACTGAGGTCTGCTGTATACTTCCTACATCTACAGCTACTAGAGATTCCTCTCCACTAGACTCTGACAGTTGGTCATATCTACTGTAAACACCAATAGTAAAACTATCTGAAAATCTTCTTCTCCTAGCAGATGTCTTGCCAACAGCCAGCTCCCATTCCCCAACCCCTTCTCCCTCCTCATCCTATCTAGCTCCTCCTGTGCGTTTTTCAACTGCACCTGAAGGGCACAGATCTTACGCTCCTGCTCCTCTATTAACTTACTCTTGCTACATAACCTGCAGTTACAGGGGAGGATCTCACCAGAATGCCCACTGGCTTCCCCACTGCATTCCCCTTAGTGAAAATACTTCGAACAAGTCTCACACCGGAAACCACTACTCACGAACCTACGGCAAAACCCACACTTCTCACTCATGGTAAAATTTTACTTTTTCCTAAGTTCCGCTACTACAATAAGAAGATGTTAAAAAACTGACTACAGTAATCACAAACTTACTCTACAAGGGAAGTAACTACTATTATTAACAGTATTAATAAACAACAAATGTGAATATAACAAAAGACTAATACAGAAAGAGAATCAAACGTCTAATTACACAGTAAGGAAGCTGAAAACAGTTCCCAAAAGGTTCTTCTGAAATTATTTCAGCAGAAAATACAAAAAACACCGGTTGAAGACTACTAAAGTTCCAAAATAAAGCACTATACACAAACAATTAATTAGTACTTAGCTTTCGATGCACCGCTACAGCTGCAACTGGTCAGCGCGGAATGTAAACACAGGTAAGATGTTACGTTGCTCGATACGAAACACTCACAAATATCAGGTCACAACACAAGAAAGGCAGAGGTGAATGAAGAAACCACTAATAAGTCACTTATATAGTAAATATTATCACAAAAACCGTTAAAATATGTATCTGAAACCTAAAAATATATAAAAACTTAGAGAGCGATCTCACACGCAGTCACTCGCTTATGACGTCACACCAAAGATCGTGAATGTGGCGCATTCTCCGGAATCCATTGTTTGTATGATACACTACGTTTCAACAGGGCGCTGCGCAGTTGTTGTGCATCAAAAGAGATCTCAGTACTTGTTCCAGATACCAACAAGCGAGTCGCTTTGTGTGTGCTAAATGGCAAAACCAGTCGCAGAAATGTATTGTCGGATAGAGCCTGTGGAAATATATTCATGAGGAAGTGAATTAGAGATATATCTACCTTTGCGCACTCTTTCGCCCTTATGACGGTGGTCAAAAGTGATGGAATGGACTTAACGAGAGAAACCGCTGTGGTCGGCTCAGGCAGCCATCGCAACAGGCACAGACTGGTCGCAGTTGGTTGCAAGATGCGCACATTTTGCTAGATGGTACTCCAGATATGCAGTCGAACTGAGATGTGGTTCCTGCGGGGCAGGCAGGGAGGGGAGGCGGGGGCGAAAAAGCACGTTCATGTTCGCTGTCCTTCAAATCATTCTGACATGTGGCGCATTTTCTCGCTATAGGTACAAATCGGGCGTACATGGTCAGATAGCAAATTTGGGTATAGTACGCCAGTAAGAGACGATGGTAGCCACATCATGGGCACCGTTTTATTACATGTAAACACCTTTCAGAAAAGAATGCCCCCATCATCAGCCTTAACAGTTCTCCGATTGGAAAGTGGGGTGCATATCTTATTAAGAGTTTAGACGTACATTGTCATAGGTGTACTGTGGCATGTACAGAGACTTAAATTCAAGCAATCTTTTTCCGTACTTTGAGCGTTTATGGGCAGTGCTTTTATGTGCATGATAATCTCTATGTCTTGCGGTATTTGGTGACTAGAGGTACGCTTGACAGGTTGTGGTTTCTACACCCCATACTGAGATGGTGATTGAGAAAGGTACGGATGCTCGCTGGTTGTTGCTGTCTAAAATCGAATTGTCGAGTACAGTCTTCTTCCATTACTGGTAACCTGTTTTCATTATTTTCAACATTAGTTTGTAGTCAGATACTTCTTTGCCTCTTCATTCTCCTTCTGTCCTTATCTTCTACTTTTCCTTCTTCTTTTCATTTTTTAAATAAACTCATCTGACTTAAACTCATCTGACAGAGTACGAGGGCCGTTTTTTTTCAAACTCCAATAGCCTATAAATAAAAGACAAGTTCATAACAAACAATTATTAGTTCATAATGAACATTTGTGGTTACTTTTCAACGTAATCATCGAAAAGATTGACACATTTATCGTACCTGCGGGTATGCTTTCCAATACCATCTTCAAAAGATTCTGCCGCCAATCATTGCAAATAAGCATTGGCGTTGTTTTGAAGATCTTTATTGGTTTGAAAGTGCTGCCCTTCTAGCAACGTCTTCAGTTCAGGGAAAAGGTGACAGTCGCTGGGGGCTAGGTCAGGACTGTACGACGGATGAACGAAAATGTCCCATTGAGCCGGCCGCTGTGGCAGAGCGGTTCTAGGCGCTTCACTCCGGAACCGCGCGACTGCTACGGTCGCAGGTTCGAATCCTGCCCCAGGCATGGATGTGTGTGATGTCCTTAAGTTAGTTAGGTTTGAGTAGTTCTAAGTTCTAGGGGACTGTTGACCTCAGAAGTTAAGTCCCATAGTGCTCAGAGCCTTGAGGTCGGCAATGGCGGAATGTGTAGTGCGAGTGTTGCACAGTAGCATACAGTGCATGTCCACTTTCTGGCGCTCGCGTAGCTTCTATACTAAGCGATCGGAGGTTGGAAAAAAAACGGCCGTCGTATTTTTACTCCACTGAAGGAGCACACCAGTCGCTTTTGAGCTCTATAAACGGCAGGAAACTGGTACCATCCGGTCATGTGACCCTCCACCTTTGATATAAGTCATGGCGTTTCAGCACAGTCAAAGAATGGTGTGCCACTTATACCCATGCAATGCAGCTTAAGAACAATGGCTGTAAAAAGATCCTAACTGACAGGGACCACGGACGACAGTCAGGCTGCCGCGCGGGATTAGCCGAGCGGTCTAGGGCGCTGCAGTCATGGACTGTGCGGCTGGTCCCGGCAGAGGTTCGAGCCCTCCTTCGGGCATGGGTGTGTGTGTTTGTCCTTAGGATAATTTAGGCTAAATAGTGTGTAAGCTTAGGGACTGATTACCTTAGCAGTTAAGTCCCTTAAGATTTCACACTGTAAGGCGTCAGGCAAATCCAACACCTTCCATGAAAACCCTGACATGATAAGCAAATCCAGTAGTATGTCACATAGCTCCGAATAAATCGTGACGTTAAATTAACCAAAGTAATAAGAGTAACGAGTGAGCAAATGGAATACCACAGACTAACACAAGAATGCCTAAATGCATGTCATACCTTCCCACCGTGAGACAGACGCAGTTCCGAGGGGAGAAACGAGAACATAAGCCGAGAGCAGAACCGTGTTAAGCTAGAAGGCTCTACGATAAGGGACGGACTGGACACCCACGTCGCCAGCTAACCACTAGGACCACCCCAGCTGCAAGTTTTAGCGTGAGACTTTTTCGCGTCTCTGTTACGTCAGGACCCCCCCCCCCCCCCCCAGACCGTGTTAAAAGCTAGAGCCCTCCAGAAGAACAGTATAGATCTTACGATAACACTAAAAAGGACCACACCAGCTCCAAGTTTTAGCGTGAGACTTTTTCGCGTCTCTGTTACGTTGCAAACTTTAAAAACATTGCCCCACCACGAAAAGTGTAACTTTTCTCATTGGATGGACAGAATTTTTGTAGGCGGAGCTTAAGGTTAACATTGAGACCCTGATTGGCCAGATGAAAACACAGCCAGATAGTTTTTTTAAACCAACTTCGGAAAATTGTAGTAAGGAGAAGTTAGGAGGGAGTTGCTTCCGAGACGGTGAGGTGAGCGGAGGTGTGCTGGCCGCCGCCCCCTGACGAACACCGACAAGGTAATGAACGCACACGATGCCGCATAACAGCACAAAAAGCTTCACTCAGAACTACAGAAGTCTCATCTGTTACACCCCCTTTTTGCGTAATACTAGTGTCGATCGTCAATTAAAGCTCATGGTGTTCACATTTGCCACTTGAAGTAAAAATCTGAAATGCGATGATTTTTCTGTTATATAGTTATTGAGAAGCCACATCAGCCACTGTAATTTACGACAAGTTAGATAAGTAATTAAAGACAATTGAGGGTCACTGTAGACCATTTTGATAGTTTTCTCTTTTGTGAAACTTAAATAAAACCTAGATTATAGATGTGATATGGCATAGGTCATCCTTCGATCCATTGTAGAACTTGGAAACTCATTCAGGGAATATTCGTTCACATTTTTGTTGAACGCAGTTGGTTTTTACCATCCTGTATTAAAACATTTCCTTTTATCAATAGTGCAATTTATAAACAATGTTTCGTGAGTAGAATAAAATTTCCAATGGTAAACTTAACTGCTTTTTCGGCGTTATTTTATCAGCTAACTAAAAATAGGAAAGCCTTGAACCCCTTCCGCTAAATTTAGTTAGTATTAAGATTCCTTTACAGGGAGTGCAGTGGAGCTGACGCTGAAATCATTAGGTATTTGGTTATATCATCGTTAGTCTCACTGAACTCTTCTGAACTCTACATGTCATGTGTGGTCTGGCGTCTCCTTACCAGCAACAGGTCCCAGGTTCAAACTAGTCAATTCCCTAAAAAACACGCTCAGAGCGCGGTTGCGCAAAAGTGGTAGGGAGACACGATATAGAACAAACAGACACCACGCAGAATGTTAGAATACACGTTACATTACAATCAAGCTATGTCAGTTACAGTCGGTTTCCAAACCCGACATTACTTCATGATCGATTCTTTTACTATGCTACTTTGAAACTTTCCAGTAGATTAAATAGGTGTGCTGTGCCGGTTCTCGAACCCAGAACCTAAAGTTACGCGGGCATTGCTCTTAACATCAAGGCAAAATAAAAAAAATTGCGAATGGTTTGCCGCAATCAAGCCCGTCCATCCGCCGGTACAATCCACGACAGTTGATGCTGTCTCCTACCATCAACACGTTTTGGCTCACTTCAGTTGACTCTGGTGTAGATGGTTTCCGCGAGTGGATCGTGAAAGGCTCAGTGTCTGCTCAATGTCGGAGTCTTCCATGCGTCAAGCACCCACTATCTGGCTGCAGTCGTATGAGATCACGTTGCCCATCCTGCGCTCTGCTGTCATGCCGACGACCACTGCTGTGTGACGTCACTGCCACGTTCCTATGGCGGTAGACGTGCGCTCTTCTCTCTCTCTCTCTCTCTCTCTCTCTCTCTCTTTCTCTTTCTCTCTCGTTGGCTTTCCAGCACGGCGCCTATCTTTGAATCAGTTATCATCAGTCTGTTATGAACACACCAAACTTGTCAAGATGATTTCCTAATCAACGGAAGAACTATGTTCACGGCGGCAGAAAACCGAAAGTTTATCTTTAGCCATTAATGAAACCATCTATTAGAGCGCTGAAAAGACCAAAGACGACAAAAGGCTAATCATCGATTACTTTTTGCTAAAGATGCCCAGAGACCTCGGAGCTGCTGCTGCTCTCCGTGACTCTGTCACGTCAGTGTGTTATTAAGATATTTATAGAGCATTTCCTAAAGTCCTGAGATGAATCTTGCTGATCTAGGGAATACGTTGCACACTTACCATTAGTTTCACCACCGCCCCCTGTGAAGAGTGAACCACTTCGCTACACCAAATCTCCACGAGTAAACGCCAACTGCGTTTCGAGGTTAGTGGCTAGGACATGCCGGCAGAGAGTGGCTCGCGAGTCGTCCCACCCCAGCGAGTGCTTCTCCCTCCAATCGACCCCTGCAGTGCCGTCATGGCACCAACAGTAGCAACTCCCTATAAGTAAACGCCAAAAGACATACACTACTAATACATGGATATTTATTTACTTATTTGTCTCAAACTGTTGTACAGGGTCCGGCATAAAAAACTCCCCGATTACAAAGTAACGTGCAGCGGACAGTAGAAGGAGCAGAGTGGTGGGGGGCGCGTCGTTAAGTAGCTGCCTACGTGCCGTTTTCAGTGTACGCCATGGCGTGGTCTGGTGAACATCGTGCCTTCGTAGTGGAAGATTTTATTCAAAATGGCGAATCGCCTATTAATACTCAACGTGCTTTTCGCGTTCGCTTTGCGCTCGGACGACGGGACCCTGTTCCCGATAAGAAAACAATTTATTCTTGGGTTGCTAACTTTCGTGAGACAGGTTCCGCATTAAAAAGGAAACCACCTGGACGACCACGGACTGCAACAGGCCCCGGAAATGTTGATGCAGTTAGAGCTTCAGTTCAACAATCTCCTCGACGATCCGCTAAAAAGCATGCGGCAGCATTACGGATATCTGATCGAAGTGTGAGAAGAATCTTGCATCGAGATCTTAAAATGCATCCTTACAAAATTGTAACTACGCAGGAACTGAGTGAACGAGACTGTGGTGTCCGTGTAAGTTTGTGCCAAGACCTTCTTTGGAACATTCGTCCCAACGATATTGTGATTTTTTCTGATGAAGCACACTTTCACCTTGCCGGAACAGTGAACAGCCAAAATTGCAGGTACTGGTGTGAACACAATCCCCAAGAACTTCATCAACGACCACTTCATAGCCCTAAAGTAACAGTATGGTGTGCTGTTTACAATTCCAGAGTGATCGGTCCTTACTTTTTCGAAGAAAATGACAGGAATTTAACCGTCAACAGTGAACGCTATTGTGCCATGCTCCGCGACTTTCTCCAACCGCAACTAAGGGAGCTTTTTGGTGAAATAGAGAACGTGTGGTTCCAGCAAGATGGTGCTACTGCCCACACAGCGCGGCAGTCACTGGCATTGGTGAAGGAAATGTTTCCTGGACATGTGATCTCGTTGCGTGGAGACATTGGCTGGCCCCCACGATCGCCGGACTTAACGCCCTGTGATTTCTTTCTTTGGGGCTATTTAAAAGCAAAAGTTTATGAACAACGTCCACAATCTTTACGAGCCCTGAAAGAAGCAATTACACAAGAGGTTGAAGCTATTCCACCTGAAATGACTCAAAGAGTAATGAATAACTTCAGGGAAAGACTCAAACAGTGTGTCGACAGTGCAGGAAGCCATTTAAGGGATGTTTTATTCAAAAAGTAAGACCATAAGAGTATTTTCTAAAATGGCATAATATGTACTTTTATTTAGTATAAATAAAATTGTTCTACCTTATTTGGTTTTGTTTTTATTAGCTTTCCTTAAAGGGGAGGTTTTTCTGCCGGACCTTGTACTTACATTAATGAGATATTTATATATTTAGGTTGGACTTATTTAATTTCGTCTTCACAAGTTCTGCAGTTCAGTTCAGTTTGTGTTATAGCGAATCGAAGTTGATGTTCCAACGACTCATTGGACACTGCATTATATTGAGCAGATTTAATGTACTTCATTGAAGAAACTGGACGTTCACAAATGTTTGTTGATGAAAAAAAAAAAAAAAAAAGCTTTCATTGAAGAGTGACGTTATGAGTTTTTGGACAAGTCTTGTGGCACAATCAAAAAATTTCAGCGTTTGTTTCTGTTCTGAAGAGCATTAATAGATCATTTTTTAAGCTGCACACTTTCTCTTGAAGATTATTTTCAACACTTTTAAGACTAATGTTCATTGCATTATGAAACAAAATTACATCCGGCTTGCCGGCCGGGGTGGCCGAGCGGTTCTAGGCGCTACAGTCCGGAACCGCGCGACCGCTATGGTCGCAGGTTCGAATCCTGCCACGGGCATGGGTGTGTGTGATGTCCTTAGGTTAGTTAGGTTTAAGTAGTTCTAAGTTCTAGGGGACTGATGACCTCAGAAGTTAAGTCCCATAGTGCTCAGAGTCATTTGAACCATTTTACATCCGGCTTTATACATTGAAAGTCTTTGAAGCGACTGTAAAACTCATTGACACAGCACCAATAATAGAAGTAAATCTTGATAAGTTTACAACCATGTATTCTTATTTCAGTTCACAGCAAACCGGGAAATACCACAAGTTTTCTTCATTTAATTGTAATTAAAACAACGCAATTTTTCACTGGAATCCGTTAATATGGGTAAATATGTCACAAAATGCTTTTGCCATTTCTGTTGCAGATTATTTCAGTAGTGAGCCGTCGCTGAAGCATTTCTGAGCCTTCGCTACTTTTAAGCATATAGCATTCGGTCCATGTAAACACTTTTCTTTCTTATTTGATGGTATATGCAACTCCTGTACCTCTTTATTTTAAGTTACTGACAAGACAATATCGTTCGCCGTGAGAGTAACACCTTTGTGTTGCTTCATACAGCGAAGAGAAATGTTAAACAAGATTACCAGATTTGTTTTGACTTCAGCACTTTTTACGTATTAAACATTGAGACTTTTCATCGGAATTGTGCACAAAAAAGTACTTAATCAAGCACTCGTGAAAACGCAGCTTTTAGTTTTCTTTCTTTTAGACATTCTTAAGAAACGTAATAGAAAATTAGCCAGAGTAATAAACAGAAATATAGCATAGTAATAAACAAAATGACAACCTGAACTGTAACGCATTATTTAGGAGAGAAAATCTGAACACACCGCCGACAGCAAGCGGACTAACGAAACAGCGATGCCCCTCTCGATTGCAGATAAGCAAATGAACCAAAGACTACGGGCAGGCGGTGACGTCACCACCCGAGTAAAGTTGAAGGGAGAAGCACTCCATGGAGGGCAATGGCTCGCGAGACACGCTTTGCCTAGTAGGTAGTTTTCTGCTGATATTATATCCTGGTCCTCCTCCATGACTAAGCGTGCAGACATTTCGAGGAGAGCGCTATTGGATACTCAGTGCCATCAGGACTTTTCTCCGATACGACGACTGGAACGAAGAGCACTCCGCCTTTTCAGTCAGCTGCTACAACGTGTAGCAGCAACAGTTTTGATAGTTGATATTAACGCCCGTCGGAGCGGTTTGTTGTGCACAAGTCCCTTTAGTAGTGCCGTCTATTGATATCTGAAGCAGTTTATGATTAAGTAATACGATCACAGTTAATGATGAAGTAATACGATCAAAAGGACAATAGCAGCGCGGCTGCAGAGCAATCTTTACCGTATTTCTCTACTCTCGAGACACATGTAGTAACCAAAGTAAATGTGAACAGGTCAGGAATACAGATAAAGGGCACATTTTTCATTATTTTCCTGAAAGATGCCATTTGGATAGATTTGAAGAACTTTAAGTTTTTACTAATTACTAGTCTTTCGTGTTAGGTAGTTTCTGTAATTGTTGATTCATTCTTCAGGAAATTTCGGGAGTGATAACCTTAATTTCGGGAGTGATAACCTTCCCGTCGTTTAACGACGTCCATTCAGGGCCGATTTTGTTCCTTATCTGGTCACAGTTCACGTCATGCATTGTGATCCCGATTAATATTCGTGGTGTCTCTCCGTTGCGGGTCGCAAGCCAGATTTTTGCAACTCGAAGTGCGCTAGAGATGGTGAACTTTGGCATCCATCTTCTCTTGAGTGTCTGAATTTTTGTAATATTTAAGTCTCCATGTTGTGTTCTTCACTTACCGTAACCCTCCCCGAATAGTGATGACTAATTTTGTGGAAAACAGATACGCCTTAAGGAAACACAGTGATACGATTTTGTACGTATTAAATGTTTACAGACGTTCTCTCCATTTTATGAATAGATATAACGTGGGATCAGCCTCGTACGCTAAACTTCTTCCTAAGTGCGCTCTGGGACACAATTCAGTATTCCTGAGCTCATTTATCTTGTCCTGTAATGGCAATATATGAGAACGCATATGTCGAAATTTTATGCCCTGATCGGCCGCCCCGAGAACTAATGATCAGAATTCCCGTTGCGCGCATTACTACAAAACTTAAAGGCAAATTAAATTAATGTTTCATTTTTCAGCCGGCTTGATATTCAGTGGGAGTTAGACAATGATAGGTGTTTCAACTTTGTCACAGCGTATGTTTGTTACCTTGATATGGTTCTTACATTTTGGGAAATACCATTTTGATTATGTGGATGATTTGAAAATGGGTCCGGATCTGAAATTAGTCATCAAGCAAAGAAAAGTGAAATTTGCAACTTTGGCTGTTTTTCCGTTGTACTGATTAACAAAAGTGGCTGTCCTGCAATTATCCACTAAATGAAAGACATTGCTTCTTCAAGAGGAAACATGGCCCTGAGCATTATGGGACTTAACATCTGTGGTCATTAGTCCCCTATAACTTGGAACTACTTAAACCTAACTAACCTAAGGACATCACACACATCCATGCCCGAGGCAGGATTCGAACCTGCGACCGTAGCAGTCGCGCGGTTCCGGACTGAGCGCCTAGAACCGCTAGACCACCACGGCCGGCAAGAGAAAATATGCAACAATGAAAAAGCCCATGTTACATGGCGAAGGAATGTCCCATAGTAAATTCAGTTAGCAAAATTTAGAACATATCAATGTTTTGTGAACAGAGGGCAGCTTTTAGCATTAAAAGTTCCGCTACTTATTAGACTGAAACATACCGCGGAACGCCTCTGGCCGTCGAGCCACACTTTATCCACCTGTCCTTAACGTCTGCTACTTCGCTGTGGTCGCATTGTCATTGAGAACAGCCGCAGTTTACTGCAGACGAGAGCGACGGTGATGCGTAATTGCGCAACGTGCCAAGACGCCTGCAGCTCTCTAGGAGCGACACTCCAACACGCGCAAGTTGTGCTTCCTGTACTGGGCAGGTTTTGGGCTGCAGTTAGGCACGAGATAACATTTTTAGACGTTTCCTGCGATGTCTATTACAGTCGACAAGCGCTTTACACGCTACTGAGGGAATAATAAGAATGTAAAACGCCGTTTACTGTTCCTTGTTGGTCAAATTGAAAATCTTGACTTGCGGAGCGGCGTCATCAGTTACCTCTATCGCTCTCTTTGGAAAGCGAAGAAGCTGATTTTATAAACTTCCCATTAAAACGCACCAAAATCTCACCCAATAGCAATTTTTTTCCGTTTTTTTTTTCACTCTTTATTTACAGGATACCATATGGTGCTTCTCGTTGTCCCACCAGTTCAGCTCACTTACTGCCAATTAAAAATGTCGTAACTATGCCCCTCACTGGCCGAGAAAGGATTAATAATCCTTGCAGACGACAGTTGATAACGCATCACCTTACGGCTCACCATCTACGCAATATTTCCACTTCCACAGATAAGGGAAAAGAGAAATTGTATCGTTTTGAAATGAAGGACCCTAGGCCGGAGCCGACAATGTCGAAAATTAAGAGACCAAACGTGTTGTCCGAAAAGTCTGCCAACGGAATTCGAGAACCTACGAATCGTATGATGTATCAAACTAAACCACATATTTTATAAAAATGAATATACATATCTATGTACGTTTGTTTGTATGTATGTACATATGTATGTTCCCCATCTCTTCCTAAACCGTAAGACCGATTTCTACCAAACTTGGTACACATATCACTTATTGTCTGAAAAGAGTCGATGTGATGGTAAGAACCATCTATGTATCAAAGGGATGGGAATGGGGTTGAAAGAGTAGCGTATCTCACGAAGCGAAAATAGCCAGACTATGTTCATCTAGTATTTGGGAATGAGAGCACTTAAGTTTACACGTAATTTCAAGCCTTAACGAAGCTTGTTTCGCTGACAACCTCCAAAAAAAGATGAAAGGAAAAAAGTTTAGCGCTTACTGTATTTTCGCTGTACATGTAGTAAAACTACTGCATCAGGCACGCCGGTTCAATTTATTGCTTCCTTCCTGCTAACAATACTCGCGACACATGTTGCAGAGAACATTCACATACATCACTGAACGTGTCTAGAAAAATATATTGTACAACACATAGTTCAGGAGATATGACTTCATGAACATTTCGATCCCTGAAAAACTGCCGCATCACGCAATGACGTTTTAATTTATTACTTCTTTACTATTAACTTTATTCACAACATATTTCCCAGACAGTATCCATATATACCACTGGATGTACGTGCAAAATTATATCATTGTATGACAGATAGTTCAGGACATATAAAGTGAGAAACATTGAGCTGCGTGAAAACGAAACTGTAGAAAGAATTCGATATTACGGTATATGAGTGAAATATGTCAAATATATGAGAATTGTATGTGACATGTGTGTACACAGGCAAAGACACGAGTAAAAGCTTATCCTAAACCCATGGACCGATTTCAATCAAATTTGGTATACATACTACTTATTCTCTGGAAAGAAATACTCTGTGGGTAATAACCAGCAACTTCCTATTGGAATTGCATTGACAACTTGGGCACACAAGGGGGGAGGAGCAAATGAACAGAGAGGGGACAGAGTAAGAGATGGACAGAGAAAGGAAAGAGGAGGAGATGGACGAGACAGGGAGAGGAAGAGATGGGCAGACAAAGGGGAAGGAGGACATAAACAGCAGGTAGGAGCAAGAGGAGATGGACAGGAATAGGGGAGGAAGAGGTGGACAGGGAGAAGGGGTTGGAGGCAGTGGATAGAGAGAGGGGAAGGAGAAAATGGGCAGAGAAGGGGAAGACGAGGAGATAGACAGAGAGAGAGAGAGGAGGGAGAAGGAGATGAAAGAGAAAGGGCAGGAGTGGATGAGCTCAGAGGGCGAAGGCAAGATGGACAGAGGGGGAAGGAGCAGATCGACAGATGGAAAAGCAGGAGGACGCAGACACAGAGAGGGATAGGACAAGATCGACAAGGAATGAGGGGACGAGAAGGTGGTGAGAGAGAGAGAGAGAGAGAGAGAGAGAGAGAGAGAGAGAGAGAGAGAGAGAGAGAGAGAGGGAGAGAGAGTGGGTCGAGATGGACAGAGAGTGGGCGAAACAAGAGATGGACTAACAGAAGACTAGAATAAATACGTACATTCGCAACGCTGGGTATTCAGTATACAATGAATGTGGTTGTTAATACTGTAAGTTGGGTCAACCCGAGCATCATGTAGGCGCATATCATGAGGTGGATAGAACGCGACACTTCGCACATTATCTGATCAAAAGTATCCGCACATCCCCATCAATGCGGAATTGACCTCTAAACGTCACGCGAGGTGGACCCGCCAGTATAAAAGAGGCGGGAAGTGTTGTGGCATCGATCGTTCGAAGGGTGGGTGCAACATATCGCATGAAATCAGCTTAAGAAAGCACTCGCGAGTTCCAAAATGCTAGCAGCAATGACTGTGCATATGGAGTTGAAAAGAATGCCGTGCAAGGGTCGAGCAGTTTTTCATAAGCAACATATTTCTGCAGTCAGTGCTAAGCGACATATGACGTGGTGTAAAGATCGCCGGCTCTCACAGTGCAATGACTCGAAAGGAATGATTGAGGGTGACGAATCACCTCTATCCTGTTGCAATGCGATGGAAGGGTTTGGGTTGACGAATGCTTGGAGAACGTGCTAACAGTGAAGTACACGGCAAGTGGTATTACAGTAAGAGGGATTTTATGGAGGTTACGGCGCGATCTCCTTGTTGTACTTAAGAAGATGCACAATGCGGAAGGATATGAATACATTTTCAGCACTGTATCCTGCGTAGGGTCGAGGAACCGTTCGGAGACGATGATTATATCTGCATGAGAATGCAACCCCGTCACAATGAAGTATCTGTGAAGCAATGGTTTCTGGGCAGTAACATTCCTGAAATGGACTGGCCTGCCCGATGCAATATTTCTTAGTCAGCCATCATATTAGGCTCCAAGAAGCCGTTCCCAGAGCAGTGGAGATGCAAGAAGTATATAGATGACGAAATGTGGTGTGAGGTACCTGTGACAGATGTTAGATTCCGTACAATTCCCATAAGAAAGACCGCCTGCATAACGCTACTGCTCTGTGATTGGCTGCTGTGTTCGGAGCAAGGGCGCCAAAACGTTAAATTATAGTTATTATTATTAGTTAAACTACTCATTGGAATGACTTCACTTTTTAATATAAATATCTCTCAACAGCTGACTGTCAATCAGTCATTTTAGAATTATTAAAAACAATTTAAATAAAAAACAAAAGACTGACGAAACTGCAGACGAAGCACTTCGGAAGCGTTCGGGTCATGCCTTTTCTGGTCTGGCGCGCTAAGTGTTTCGGGCTGTTCGTCGCTCTGGATTAGGCAGTCGAGAAGAACAGACATGTTGTTGTCTGTCGTAGGATGTGTTTCCAGTTTTTATTTAAGTTCCGGTTCGTCACTCTGCATTAGGCAGTCGAGATGTACAGTCATGTTGTCTGTGGCAGGATGTGTTTGGCAGTATTCAGTATCAAAATATTCACTCCGGTAGTCATGAGGCACAGACACGTGCCACAGATAGTGTAAAGATACATTTTCGTAAACATTATGTTTGATCATGTACTTTGCTCTATCAGAAGGTGTTGTATTAAGATCATGTAGTCTTCTCGTGTGGCTATATTAAAATACGCGAGTGGCATCCCATAGATGTGATACATTATTTCAGAACAGAACCTCGCTAAAAGTCAGTTTCACCCTCAAGATACAGAACCTACGACCTGCGTGCTGTTTTCTGCGCTGGGGACATCAACTTGAAGACAGCAGGTTAGTGGACTATAACAGAACCTTCGTATTCCACACAGTGCAGTGGAAACAACTAGGCGCCTCACGTGTACTGCATGCACAGAACAGATGTGTTCAGTGACACGTCATCTGCAGTAATGCAGAGGAGGTAAAGGAAGATGATCGTTATTAACACCAACAATCAATTCATTCTTCCTTTCTTGCCGTACCGAGCCCTTACCTGAACCTTTGGGATGAGTTTAAACATCGACCTCAGTGTCCAACACCACTATCTTTTTTAATATTGGCTGTTGAGGAAGAATGATGTGCCATTCATCCACAAATATTCAGGCACCTCATGAAGGTGAAAGGTGCACACGCCCATATTAATACCAACTAATTAGATCCATAGATAAAATAGTCACCCAATCGGACATCCAAGAGAGGACTCTGACTACAACTTATTGGTTATGAACTATAGATTAAACCTGATAAACTGAAAAAAAGGTACGAATTTAAGAAATTGGAAGCTGGACAAACTGAAAGAAAAAGAGATCGAGGAGAGTTTGAGAAGCGGCATTGGGGAGCGACTGACAAGAACAGGGGAAGAGAATAGAGTAGAAGAGCGGCAGCTTTGAGAGATGAAATATTGAAGAGAGCAGAGCATCAAGTAGATAAAAAGAGGAGGGCTAGTAGAAATCCTTGGGTAACAGAAGAGATACTGAATGTAATTGATGAAAGGAGGAAATATAAAAATGTAGTAAATAAAGCAAGTTTGAAGCAGACAAAGGGAAATACAAACCGCTATGACGTGAGGAAGTGCAAAATGTCTGAGTAGGAATGCCAAATGTAACGATTTAGAAGCATATATCACTAGGAGAATGATAGATGCCGCCTACAGGAAAATTAAAAGAGACCTTTGGAGAATATGAAGAGCTAAGCAAAAAGGGAAAACAGAAAGGTGGAAGGAGTATATAGAGTGTCTATACAAGGGAGATGTACTTGACAGCAACGTTATGTAAATGGAAGAGGACGTAGATTGTAACACACACGGGAGTGCGAATGGGGGTGGGGGACCCTAAACTGTTACTGTTTCTGCATTTCTTGACCGTGCGCCCTGCCCACACCACGTACCTGATAATCCCACGGCGGTCGTACTGTTCTGCTCCACATTGCTGCTGGCTTGCCTGAAATAATCTATCGAAATATGCAAGCGGGTTTAGGGGAGCCACTCAACGTTAAAACACAACACTGTCCTATGTCTGGTATGAATATCTATATCCTGAGACGATATGGAAACCACAGGTTGCACTGTTTACACTCTAAATCGTAAATGTTTATCGTCATTAACAATCTTGAATAAAAGTCCAAAATATCACTCGGCCGAGCGTCCGCGTAACCGACACGATGCGGGTGATTGTTGATGATGCGGAAGCCGAATGATCGAACGATAGTTGTTACGCGTTTCACACATGCATATATCTGCTAATAGTCCTCCTTGTCACTAGTAATGATATAACGCTGTTCGTAAAGTTAAGTTCTCACTTGTACGAGCGTGCGCGTAAACGTCGCGGCTCGGCTGATTGTTGATAATGCGGAAACGTGATGATCGAACGCACGTCCTCACGCTCGCTACAAGACACTGGCTCTTGACTGCACTCTTTTATGGTAACTAATTTTTACTGATTCACATTGGTTCGTTCTGGGAGACCGAACACGGCGCGGATGATCGACGCTGTGCGACACGCAAGGAGAGGAAACATAAATACGTTATCGTCGGCACTGCTCATTTTTTTTTCATTACTTCTTGACGCATTTTCCTCTGAATCACTTCCATATTTCATCACTTTACTATAACAGCACATGTAGCAACACTTCAACCTGAATACTAGAAAAAGCCTCTCACATGCAGAGCTACACACTGCACACCATAATAGTACCGTGTCCTGCGCTCGACTCTACAGACGCGGCTGCCCGCAAAGATACTCCACAACTAAGCCAGCGATATGACAATACGCTTACATTCCCGCACGAAAATGTTTTCGAATTGGTTCAAAAATGGTTCTAATGGCTCTGAGCACTATGGGACTTAACATCTGTGGTCATCAGTCCCCTAGAACTTAGAACTACTTAAACCTAACTAACCTAAGGACATCACACACATCCATGCCCGAGGCAGGATTCGAACCTGCGACCGTAGCGGCCGCGCGGCGCCAGACTGAGCGCCTAGAACCGCTAGACCACCGCGGCCGGCGTTTTCGAATTGTCGAAGAGAATATCGAAAATCTAGATAATTCCCTCCTGAAGGGGGTTAGGGAGATGATGTGAGGGGAGGGGGGGTATACTGACCCATCCCACGTGCATATACGACTTGTCACATTGTGGACCAGACGTGAGTTATTCACAATATGGAAACATAAAGAACAGTTGTCAAATACGCAATATGTTACATAATAAAAGAACCCTACCTACAGTGCAACCTGTATAGCAAAACACACTTACAATACAGTGGATAAACAAGGAGTTAATACAATAGACACTAAAATATTGTCCCTGAAATATAAAGTTTACAATTACAAATACTATGGGTTAGCTACGATAGGCAGGTGCCTGAAAGAAAGAGATAAATAAAAAAAATACAAAAAAAAGAACACGCGTTCACTGCTACTTTTGGTAGATAAATCACCGGTAACACTATTAGGCATGAACTAGAGAACCTCCATCAGCACTAGGCCGTAAAAAAAAAAAAAAAAAAAAAAAAAAAAAAAAAAAAAAAAAAAAAAAAAAAAAAACAATTTCTTCACTACTCACAACACTGCAACACAAGGGAGCGTTCTTTGCACTGAAAGGGGGTGGGGAGTGACCGTAGTGTCGATGCTGCGCAGACCAGCAGATGTGCAGTATAGTCGTCAGCTCGCCACTCTCGCCACGCGGTTATCCGTCCATTGGCGAACATGAAACAGGTTAATGGTGCTCTCAGTGTTGCCCTAGCAATGTCTATTCAACTTAGCCTTAGTCTGTTAATACCGCAGTAGACATAACGATGTTCTATTTGACATAATAAGCACATACGCTACTGAGAAGAAAAATATATGGATGTCCACTAAGTTAAATTTAGTTGCTAAGTGAAAGGTACAAAAATTAATAGCAATCATTAATCAGGAGTAGTAAGAAACTACTAAGTGAAAAAAAC
The DNA here is from genome assembly GCF_023864345.2 of Schistocerca serialis cubense. Lineage (NCBI taxonomy): Eukaryota > Metazoa > Arthropoda > Insecta > Orthoptera > Acrididae > Schistocerca > Schistocerca serialis. The sequence goes on along the minus strand of NC_064641.1, from coordinate 189,272,062 downwards.
TTTTGGATAGCTTAACCTATATACGCTAGACTCTAGTAATCACTCGAACGATATCACTGTGTGGGCAAGTAGAAATATAATACATATAATGTAGGTTTAACAGAAGAAAGTGAAAAGAAAGCGAAAAAAAAATCCATATAGCAGTAACAAATCCTAGTTAAATCTCACTCGATTAGTGTGTTCTCTTGAAACCTCATAATAATCAGAAATTAGTGTCTGTACTTATGGACAATAGCAGTTGACATAAATACAGATTCAGACATGTTACACAGAACAAACAGTCATTAATATTGCTCACTATGGTATGGTTTAATGTTTTCCACATGGTGTTTTCCCTCGTGGCATGAGGTATGCTGTTGATTACACCCTCAAAATATGTTATATACGCTTTCCACTTGCTATGTTCCCAGTTTCGCACCTGGTCATCCGATGCGTCGTGCCTTGAATTGTGATATCCGTAGTCGTCACCGTCACCTCTGTGACCACCATGGCCACATAAACCACCATAATGTCTCCTGTCATTATAATTATTCCAATGTCGTCCACTATGCCTATTGTTATGGTTTGAATGGGTATTTGTACTGGTTTCATTGTTCCCTGATACTCTTCTATCATCTTTTCCTCGTCCTGTTCGTTGTGACTCATACAACGGGTTTAATTGTCCTGAGATTAATTTCATTGCTTCTACGTCATCTTTAGGGATAGCTAGCAACTTATCCTGAACTCCAGTTGGTCAGGGACACTATTGCTTCTGTCGTCACTGGTTCACCTAAATACAAGTTCCTCTCATACGAGTAATTAGGCCTATCTTGAAAAAATTTCTTTAATTTCTGGTCACACCCTGTCTCAAACCTTCTACCCTGGTATAGACTGTTACGTACTTCATTTTGCCTCCGTCTTGACAAATATTGTTGCAAAAATTCTTTTTCAAATTCAGCAAAGGTTGTACACTTATGTCCTATTCTCATACCCCAGGTACCAGATTCACCTTCCAATCTTGCTACAACGAAGCGTACCTTTCTTTGCTCGTCCCATAATTCAAGCAACACGCCCTTTAAATTGATCTAAGAAATCCTTAGGATGCCACCTCCCATTTGGTTCGAAGTTCTTAAAATTCCCTATGCCAAGGAAGACGACATTTTGTATACCAATTAACCTACCTCCAGCAATGCTTCCATCACGTAATAGTGATTTCACTTCGCTCTTCACCTGCTGACCGACCTGTTCCTTAGTCTTGCCTACCTCACTGTACACCTCTTCTATTCGCCGTGCGTATGCATCCTGGTTTAGTGCAACAGCTGATATCCAGTGTTTACGATGTTTCACTTCCTCATCCAGTTGTTCGAAATGCTCATCGTAAACCCCGATCTTTTCAGTAAGTTCTTCTTTCACTTCTTTGACATCCGATTCTACCTTTTCAAAACGTTTAGTATTGCCTGCAACGATCTCCTCAAGCCGAACTTTTTTACTGAGTCGTTCGTTTATCTGCTCTACCGATTGCCTAATATTTCCCTTAATTGTTTGTGTTCATGCCTCTGGTGCTTAATGTCTTCCTCTATTTGTTTGTTACTATTCAATAATGTTTTGAGCATGTCAACGATAGACAGGTCAGGCCTAAGTATACAATCATCTCGTTTGGGCGTCCCCATGATTGGTGACGACTCTGCATTAGGACTACCCATCTCTGTTGATAGACTACTGTCCCCTATACCGGAATCCGACACTTCACTACTACTTACTTCTGTTTTCGCCTCCACCTGATTACTTTCGCCTAAAGAGTCTACCTTCACTTCTCTGTATACTGCAGTTGCACCAACCTCATTAGTTGCCATATTGAACCACTGTAAAGTCACCCAAGCAAAAAATAAACAAATCACAGTAACATTCGTAGCATAGAATGGATGGCAATATCCACAACCAAACTACAACGCCGTACACATTCAACGCTGTAATTCGTGCTCAGAAGTGCACATAACATGCAAGAGCACTTAAAAGAAAAGAAGAAAGAAAGTAAATATAAGCTAATGTATAGTTCTGCAACTGTATTAACTGTTGTTAAAAATTTAGACTACTATTTAAGCAGGGGCTGACAGTGCCATTTACTTTACTGTACGATCGGCAAGGTAAATATTGTCTCGTGACATTAATTTAATAATACAAAAGAATTTTAACCGTCACTGTTTGTAATTACGTAATTATAGAATGCAATCTGCACTGTCCGTTAATTACTCTCGTTGCTTCAGTTGGGTGAGGTAACGTTGTGACGCGCGACTTACTTTCCGTTGTCTTCTGGCTCCGTAGTCGCGGCTGTTGCGTAGCGCCGACTCAGTTGACGCCGTCCGGCTGTCAGCACTGCACCCTCTCTGCAAAACGTGCTAATATTTTCTGCGTCGCTCCTAGGCGCCGCTCACGCCGTACACGGTGATGGCTGCCAAAAATTTTCACTTTTGCCCATAGGTACCACTAGCGTAGTCTTCCGTAATGGCTGCCAAATAACTGTTCCCTTTCGCACATAGATGCCGTTAGCGTCGTCAAAGCGCACCAAAGTGGAATATATTTACTTCGTGGCACTAGCTCTTTGCACTGTCACTGATCGGACCAGTATATACACTGTGTCACAAGTTCTTTGACGTACACATCCCAGAGCTCGCGTGACGCCACTCAACAATAGAAAATAATAATCACTATTTATACGCATATAGTTCATACTCCAAGTTAATTATGCGGCACTTCTTAACCGAAATTGCAGGTCCTGGATACACGTCGTCATGTAACACACACGGGAGTACGAATGGGGGTGGGGGATCCTAAACTGTTACTGTTTCTGGATTTCTTGACCGTGCGCACTGTCCACACCACGTACCTGATAATCCCGCGGCGCTCGTACTGTTCTGCTACACACTGCTGCTGGCTTGCCTGAAATTATCAATCGAAATATGCAAGCGGGTTTCGGGGAGCCATTCAACGTTAAAACACAACACTATACTATGTCTGGTATGAACATCTATATTCTGGGACGATATGGAAACCACAGGTTGCACGGTTTATTCTCTAAATCGTAAATGTTTATCCTTATTAACAATCTTGATGATTAAAAGTCCAAAATATCATTCAGACGAGCGTACGCGTAACCGACACGATGCGGGTGATTGTTGATGACGCGGAAGCCGAATGATCGGACGAAAGTTGTTACGCTCGTCACACATACACATATCTGGTAATAGTCCTCCTTGTCACTAGTAATGATAAACACTCTTTGTAAAGTTAATTTTTCAGTTCTCACTAGTACGAGCGGCGCGGCCGATTGTTGATAATGCGGATACGCGATGATCGAATGCACGTCCTCACGCTCGCTACAAGACACTGGCACTTGACTGCACTCTTTATGGTAACTAATTTTTACTGATTCACATCAGTTCATTCTGGGAGACCGAACACGGCGCGGATGATCGATGCTGTGCGACACGCAACGAGAGGAAACATAAATACGTTATCGACGGCACTGCTCATTTTTTCATTACTTCTTGACGCACTTTCCTCTAAATCACTTCCATATTTCATCACTTTACTATAACAGCACTTGTAGCAACACTTCAACCTAAATACTAGAAAAAGCCTCTCACATGCAGAGCAACACACTACACAACATAACAGTACCACGGTCTAATATATATAGTCGCGACACTTACTGCTGTGAAAGTTGTTACCATTTGACAGTTCAATTGACACTAGCGCACCTAGCGGACAGAAAGCTCGCCTTCCTCTGACGGCAGATGCGACGTAAAAGTAATGTTTGTTTTTAATTCGTTTTGTACGTAATTTACAAAATAGTTAATATATTTTTGCGTCACAACCGTTAGGAGAACAACGAGAGACATAAATGATCGTGAAATATAAGTAAACAGAGCACGAACTATTGAATGAAGTGACATAACCTGCAACATATTCTTGGAGAAAAAGTAGCATACAATCGCACTTATAAAATTAAATGAATGAGTCAGTCCTAACACTTTAGCAACCCAAATGAGCCAGCTTCATCACTTTTTTATTTCTTCTCTTGCTCCTACAGACTAAGTCTTGATTCCTGAATTTAATAATGTAAAAGAGCCTCACTTTCACAAACAGTCTTATTAATAGCAGCTTGGTTTCAGCACAACACCCAGGTGGAAAATTGGGATGTTCACAAAGAAAGCATCACAATTACTTATGTGAGCATATTCATCAAAAGTAGAAGTGATCTTAGTCTCACAATGAGTTAAATATTCTTTGACATCTTCTGTACAAATAAGTAGGCTTCCAAAGTTGCCTTCATAACTTTTAAAATGACAATAAACTTTGTCATTTGTGTCTAAGTCTTGGCTGACATCTACAAGTACTGTCCTACATTTATAACAGTCATGAATTGTAAGCAGTTTCTTTAATACATAACCAAACACGTATCTCATGCTATTTGCCTCTCCGAGGTCTGTTTGGACTTCCACATTTGGTAGTCTGATCACTGAACTCGTGTCACTGATGTCCAACAGATGTCTACCTCTACGATTTTTACCCTCCACGCTGCCATCCGGTACCAAATTGGTGATCCCTTGATGCCTCAGAACATGTCCTACCAACCGATCCCTTCTTCTAGTCAAGTAGTGCCAAAAACTCCTCTTCTCCCCAATTCTATTCAGTACCTCCTCATTAGTTATGTGATCTACCCATCTGATCTTCAGCATTCTTCTGTAGCACCACATTTCGAAAGCTTCTATTCTCTTCTTGTCTAAACTATTTATCGTCCATGTTTCACTTCCATACATGGTTATACTCCATACAAATACTTTCAGAAACGACTTCCTGACACTTAAATCAATACTCGATGTTAACAAATTTCTCTTCTTCAGAAACGCTTTCCTTGCCATTGCCAGTCTACATTTTATATCCTCTCTACCTCGAGCATCATCAGTTATTTTGCTCCCCAAATAGCAAAACTCCTTTACTACTTTAAGTGTTTCATTTCCTAATCTATTTCCCTCAGCATCACCCGATTTAATTCGATTACATTCCATAATCCTCGTTTTGCTTTTGTTGATGTTCATCTTATACCCTCCTTTCAAGACACTGTCCATTCCGTTCAACTGCTCTTCCAAGCCCTTTGCTGTCTCTGACAGAATTACAATGTCATCGGCGACCTCAACGTTTTTATTTCTTCTCCATGGATTTTAATACCTACACCGAACTTTTCTTTTGTTTAATTTACTGCTTGCTTAATATACAGATTGAATAGCATCGGGGAGAGGCTACAACCCTGTCTCACTCCTTTCCCAACCACTGCTTCCATTTCATTTCCCTCGACTATTATAACTGCCATCTGGTTTCTGTACAAATTGTAAATAGCCTTTCGCTCCCTTTGTTTTACCCCTGCCACCTTCAGAATTTGAAAGAGAGTATTCCAGTCAACACCGTCAAAAGCTTTCTCTAAGTCTACAAATGCTAGAAACGTAGGTTTGCCTTTTCTTAATCTTTCTTCTAAGATAAGTCGTAGAGTCAGTATTGCCTCACGTGTTCCAACATTTCTACGGAATCCAAACTGATCTTCTCCGAGGTCAGCTTCTACCAGCTTTTCCATTCGTCTGTAAAGAATTCGCGTTAGTATTTTGCAGCTGTGACTTATTAAACTAATAGTTCGGTAATTTTCACATCTGTCAACACCTGCTTTCTTTGGGATTGGAATTACTATATTCTTCTTGAAGTCTGAGGGAATTTCCCCTGTCTCATACATCTTGGTCACCAGATGGTAGAGTTTTGTTAGGCCTGGCTCTCCCTAGGCTGTCAGTAGTTTTAATGGAATGTTGTCTACTCCCGGGGCCTTGTTTCGACTTCGGTCTTTCAGTGCTCTGTCAACCTCTTCATGCAGTATCATATCTCCCATTTCATCTTCATCTACCTCCTCTTCCATTTCCATAATATTGTCCTCAAGAACATCGCCCCTGTGTAGACCCTCTATAAACTCATTCCACCTTTCTGCTTTCCCTTCTTTGCTTAGAACTGGGTTTCCATCTGAGCTCCTGATGTTCATGCAAGTGGTTCTCTTTTCTCCAAAGGTCTCTTTAATTTTCCTGTAGGCAGTATCTATCTTACCCCTCGTGAGATAAGCCTCTACATCCTTACATTTGTCCTCTAGCCATCCCTGCTTAGCCATTTTGCACTTCCTGTCGATCTCATTTTTGAGACGTTTGTATTCCTTTTTGCCTGCTTCACTTACAGCATTTTTGTATTTTCTCCTTTCATCAATTAAATTCAGTATCTCTTCTGTTACCCAAGGATTTCTACTAGCCCTCGTCTTTTTACCTACTTGATCCTCTGCTGCCTTCACTATTTCATTCCTCAAAGCTATCCATTCTTCTTCTACTGTATTTCTTTCCCCCATTCCTGTCAATTGTTCCCTTATGCTCTCCCTGAAAGTGCAAATAATTTAGTTTCATCTTTCCATCTCGCACCACGTTTTCCATTCAATGATATACTGATTTGGCTTATCAATAAATCGAGAGCATCTTTTTTCAAGTACTTGGAACCAATACTTTTTTAAAATGAGCTTGTCCTTTTGTACTTGTGTCCTGTGACGTTGTGGTTGCAGTTTATTCTTACTATGGGCACTTTCCTTGTCACGTAATAATTTTGTACGAAGTCTAATGATATGCACATTTTTACATTTCACACGATTTTCTAACACGCGAATAATTTCACGTAAACCAATTATTTCATCTTCAAAAGATGTCTGTGTTGCAGATTCCGTTGTTAATATTTTATATGTGTCTCTCGTGTAGTAACGCTTGTGGTAGCTGTTTGTTCTGTGTCAGGAGACAGTGTTATTGTTTTTGCAGTAACACTTTCACGTTTATATGGCAATTTTCTCTTCATCATCACTAGTTGTGGCTTATTCGGCACGTCAAATAACGTAGGAACTGCATTCCATACCAATGTCTTCTTTTCCGTGCTCATGAACTGGTTTGACTCGAAATGTAACGCACAAAACCTCATGTTATTGTGCAAATAAAGGACATCTTTTTGCAGCAGGTCCTGCCTTCTACTATTTATTAACCATTTCTTGCTCCTAAAAAAGAAAAACAAATTCAGTAATTCAATAGAGGTTAGAAAAAAATCGTAAATAAAGAGCGCTCTAATGTGATGTTTCATACCTCTCAGGGTCCTTAGGAAACCTGAAGAATGACAAATGTGGTGTCTCCTTCCTATTATTACTGCAATTGATTGCGCTACATACGCTGCCTTTCGTAAAAACCATCTTAAAAATGAATATAAACGATACTGTTTACATTTACTGAATACCGAATTCAGCAGCGTAGCTTTTCCACCGCTTGGGGCGCTGTTGTCGCTGTGTGTAACAAAAATCAGCGAGAGTGTCGCGACTGTGTGACGGTACTGTGTCCCGCGCTAGACTCTACAGACGCAGCCTCCCGCAAAGATACTCCACAACTAAGCCAGCGATATGACAATACGCTTACAAGATGAAGATGAGATGGGAGGTATTATACTGCGTAAAGAATTTGACAGAGTATTGAAAGACCTAAATCGAAACAGGGCACCAGGAGTAGACAACATTTCATTAGAACTACTGACAGCCTTGTGAGAGCCAACCATACCAAAACTCTTCCATCTGGTGAGCAAGACGTATGAGACAGGCGGAATGCCCCCACACTTCAGGAAGAATATAATAATTCTAATTTTAAAGAAAGCAGTTGCCGACAGGCGTGAAAGTTACTGAACTATCAGTTTAATAAATCATGATTGCAAAACACTAACACGAATTCTTTACAGAAGAATGGAGAAACTGATAGAAGCCGACTTCGGGGGAAGACCAGTTTGGATTCTGGAGGAGTGTAAGAACACGCGATGCAGTATTGATCCTAAGACCTTTCATAGGAGATAGGTTAAGGTAAGAAAAATCTACGTTTCTAGTATTTGTAGACTTAGAGAAAGCTTTTGTCATTGTTCACTGGAAAATAGTCTAGTTCTGATTCTAAAGGTGACAGAGGAAAATTACAGGGAGCGAAAGGCTTTTTACACTTTGTATGAAAAACTAGACGGCAGTAATGAGAGTTAAGGGGGATGAAAGGAAAGCAGTGGTTGTGAAGGGAATGTGACAGGGCTGTAGCCTATCCCCGTAGTTACTCAATCTGTATATTAAGCAGGCAATAAAGGAAACAAAAGAAAAAATTGGAACAGGAGTTAAAGTCCAGGGAGAAGAAAGAAAAACTGTGGTTTGCCAATGACATTGTAATTACGTCAGATACAGCAAAGTGTTTCTGAAGAAGAGAAAGCAGCTATTGAAATGTGTTTCTGCAGAAGAATTCTGAAGATTATATGGGTAGATCACTTAGAAAATAAGGAGGCACTGAATACAATTTGAGAGAAAAGAAATTTGTGGTACAAACTGACTTAAAGGAGGGACCGGTTGGTAGGACACATTCTGAAACATCGATGGATCACAAATTTAGTACTGGATGGAATCGTTGGGGGTAAAAATAGTAGAGGGAGACCAAGAGATGAATACAGCAAGCAGAATCAGAAGGATGTAGACTGCATTAGACGGAGATGAAGAGGCTTGTACAGGATATAGTAGCATGGAGAGCTGCATCAAACCAGTCTTCGAACTCAAGGCCACAACAACAATATGTGTCCAGATATTTTTGATCAGATAGTGTACAGTGCATCTTCATTGCTCCACACGTGTTCCCTTTTACCTATCGTAGCTATACAATTACCTGCAAAGGTTTACACACACGCTATGGTAAATTTGAGTTGGCTTTCAATATCAGTTTGTGCCCATGTCGTCAACTGAAAAAAAAACTACGTTGGCCATAGTACACTTTTCAGTTCCTTCAGAAAATAAGATAGCAGCATGACAGCTCTTAAACATCGTCTGTGACGTTCCAGATTTCAGTGAAGCGTCGTGCTTTCTTTTTCTCTCTTTGCGAAGACTGCTTCACATCTTTTTAACAATAGCTTCCTTGTGCATTTTTTTGTAACCCGATCGTTAGTTAGCTTCTAGTTTCATAGAACATATTCGCAATAAACATTATGATTTGGAACATGCCAACAGAGCAAACTTGAAACATTTCTTTTCTAAAAAAAAAAAAAAAATATATTTCGCAGTAGGCTGTACACCATCTATCCAGACAAGTAATTTAAGAAACTTTAACCCAACCTACCAAAACATTTTTGACAAAGAAACTTAACTGAATTCCATGAAATGTACACTCCTGGAAATGGAAAAAAGAACACATTGACACCGGTGTGTCAGACCCACCATACTTGCTCCGGACACTGCGAGAGGGCTGTACAAGCAATGATCACACGCACGGCACAGCGGACACACCAGGAACCGCGGTGTTGGCCGTCGAATGGCGCTAGCTGCGCAGCATTTGTGCACCGCCGCCGTCAGTGTCAGCCAGTTTGCCGTGGCATACGGAGCTCCATCGCAGTCTTTAACACTGGTAGCATGCCGCGACAGCGTGGACGTGAACCGTATGTGCAGTTGACGGACTTTGAGCGAGGGCATAAAGTGGGCATGCGGGAGGCCGGGTGGACGTACCACCGAATTGCTCAACACGTGGGGCGTGAGGTCTCCACAGTACATCGATGTTGTCGCCAGTGGTCGGCGGAAGGTGCACGTGCCCGTCGACCTGGGACCGGACCGCAGCGACGCACGGATGCACGCCAAGACCGTAGGATCCTACGCAGTGCCGTAGGGGACCGCACCGCCACTTCCCAGCAAATTATGGACACTGTTGCTCCTGGGGTATCGGCGAGGACCATTCCCAACCGTCTCCATGAAGCTGGGCTACGGTCCCGCACACCGTTAGGCCGTCTTCCGCTCACGCCCCAACATCGTGCAGCCCGCCTCCAGTGGTGTCGCGACAGGCGTGAATGGAGGGACGAATGGAGACGTGTCGTCTTTAGCGATGAGAGTCGCTTCTGCCTTGGTGCCAATGATGGTCGTATGCGTGTTTGGCGCCGTGCAGGTGAGCGCCACAATCAGGACTGCATACGACCGAGGCACACAGGGCCAACACCCGGCATCATGGTGTGGGGAGCGATCTCCTACACTGGCCGTACACCACTGGTGATCGTCGAGGGGACGCTGAATAGTGCACGGTACATCCAAACCGTCATCGAACCCATCGTTCTACCATTCCTAGACCGGCAAGGGAACTTGCTGTTCCATCAGGACAATGCACGTCCGCATGTATCCCGTGCCACCCAACGTGCTCTAGAAGGTGTAACTCAACTACCCTGACCAGCAAGATCTCCGGATCTGTCCCCCATTGAGCATGTTTGGGACTGGATGAAGCGTCGTCTCACGCGGTCTGCACGTCCAGCACGAACGCTGGTCCAACTGAGGCGCCAGGTGGAAATGGCGTGGCAAGCCATTCCACAGGACTACATCCAGCATCTCTACGATCGTCTCCATGGGAGAATAGCAGCCTGCATTGCTGCGAAAGGTGGATGTACACTGTACTAGTGCCGACATTGTGCATGCTCTGTTGCCTGTGTCTATGTGCCTGTGGTTCTGTCAGTGTGATCATGTGATGTATCTGACCCCAGGAATGTGTCAATAAAGTTTCCCCTTCCTGGGACAATGAATTCACGGTGTTCTTATTTCAATTTCCAGGAGTGTATTTGCAGTTGCACAGTCAGACAACTGTTAGCAGTAGTATGGACATGACGGTATCGCCCACATTGCAGGTTGCATACACTCAGCAGCAAGCATACATTCAGAGCCAAACCTGATTGATTAATGACATTAACCTATTGTTGTGCTAATTGATTTATGACACCCTGGGGATACCCTGTCCTTCTGAAAAACCCCCCACACCTCCCCTTCTCTCACAACCATCCATACCTCTGGATAAATCCCAAAACTGCCCCCTCCCACTCGCCAATACAGGCACACTTTGGATACCAAATTAAATGAATAATTAATTCAACTGATCAGTTAATTACTCGCCCCCTTCTCCTGGGAAACTCCCCAGCCCTTCACTCACCTCCCCCACTTCCCACTCCCCCACCCCCAACCCCACCACCACCCCCACCCCCACCTGGAAATTCACAGAGAACTTGCTTAGTCTATATTGAGCTGTTGGACTGGGAGGATCAATATAGTATTTATTTAAACAATTTATTTATGTTAACTGTTGGGGAATGGCACAACTAGAGGATGTTCCACACCTCAATCAGAAAAAAGGCGGGAAAATCGCTCAGTCTATCTTGAACTGTTGGGCTGGGAAGATCTCAAGAGAGTAGGATAATATATCATCAATCACATTCCATTAAACAATTTAAGGTATTGGAATTTAGGGTAAACAATTTGCAGAAGTCTGCTGGGGTGGATTTCACAAAGTTTATTTATTTCTGAAGATAACAATACAGCTTGAAATTGACACACACAACTCGTCTTAAAAAATAATGGTTCAAATGGCTCTGAGCACTATGGGACTTAACTTCTGAGGTCATCAGTCCCCTAGAACTTAGAAATACTTAAACCTAACTAGCCTAAGGACATCACACATACATCCATGCCCGAGGCAGGATGAACCTGCGACCGTAGCGGTCGCGCGGTTCCAGACTGTAGCGCTTAGAAACGTCCGGCCACCCCGCCCGGCCGTCTTAAAAAAAAATTCACACTACCACTCAAAACTAATAGCATGCAGACTCAAACTTTACATAGAGCATGCCTTCATCTACAATGCGAAATAAAGAAATATCTTTTTAAACCCCAATAGGACGCGCACCACCTTCTGAGCTTTAGCTACTTGTCTAATGTAAATCTCAGAGAGAAAAATTTCTGAGTCCTGCAGCTACTTTCATGCTCATCACTTTTCTGAAACGTTGAGTGGACTTAGTTTACATTTGCTGCTGGAATCAGAGATGTTAATGCTCTTATTGTCTATTTTCCTCACTTTTCGAAGCACTCTGGTGTCTAACCTCAGACGGAAAAATCAGAACAATTACATATCTAAAATGCTCATTACATATTTCGAAACTCTTATCAGATCGTGAAAAACATACGGATAGAATTCGAAGCACTGTCCTACAGACGAGAAAAATGGCAGGAATTTGCGATGAATTTTCAATGTTCTACAACTGTTGGTCTGGAGGTGCTCTAAAGTCACAGTGGCGGGTGACAGCCACCCACCAGTCCAAACCAGAGGAAGCTGATCTATCTGGACTTGTCTCTGAACACTCAAAGAAGACTTCACGTGACTCTCTGACGTCACGAAATTTTCCGTAGATACTTTATTCTCCTCCTGTGTTGTTCGAACCAGCCTATAGAGACTCCTGTGCCCCCACAAAGGACGGCCTGTGACCCTTTGACGTAATGGAACTTCCTCTGAAGGGTGAAATCTGATCGGTTTTTGCTAAATGTACCCGCCAGATTGACACTGCTGCTGTGGGAGGACTGTCCACCACTTTCTACACACAGCAAATTACGAGAATTTCAGTGGAAAACTATTTTGTACAGATCAAAACCTACAGCAGTCATACTGCATTGACAGTTAAACGCTGCAAAAGTAGTCTACTTATCATGAAATATGGGAACCATCGCCAAAGACGTCAGTTATACTGCTGTGCTACCGTTGAGGAAATCTTGATTTTTTCGCATGAAACTGGTATCCAACCAGGCTATATCTCCACATACAGTTGTACCACCATATCATATACTTGTAGTAAACACACAATTCGTATCCTGTACCACACAAAATCATCACTTCTGCATCCTGCATATAGTTATCGACCGTCATATATACATCACGAAGACACACATCTCAAAAACATTAGCCCACGCACCGTATATAGTCTCAGCACTAGATATTCCCCGCAAGGTCGGTCAGTCATTTACTGCAGCCACTGTTCATCAGGCAACTGCCCCTCATATACTCTGGCCTGAGGCCGATCAGAACGTCTTCTGCAGACAGCAGTCATTCTACAAACTCGTGTGCCAGTGCTGCGTTGATTTCCCCAGCACAGATTCGTCCTCCAACGGTTGTGTTTCTGGTCCAGCCTGTTTGCTGCCATGGTTTCTGCAACAAGTTGCGACCATCTCCAGACTCTGGGATTACAAGAACATTTACTTTCTGAGTTCTGTCGATGAGAAATGCTTCGTCGATCGTGTTTAATTTATCAATCTCGAAACCGATATCAGCTGCAATTCCGATCTTAAACGCAAAAAAAAACAAAGAAAAAAACAAAAACGATGTGTTGTGACACTTGTGTGCGGAAATCATCGATTAGCATTTGAATATTTCCAGAATTTTATGTATTTTCACATGACTTGCCAGAATATCATGCGATGTTCTCGATATCGATGTTCTCGATATCAACAACATGGCAGCATGCTACAGATCACCTGCACAGTATAATTCCGACGATGAAGGGTGGAAATTATATCTCTAGAAAGCCGAAACTTTAGGGATGTCTTAAGTGGGACATGCTGCTAACCACTGAGAAACTAGAAACTTATCTCTTCCGCGAAGATTTTTACATGGAAATTCGAAAATGGAGGAAAATGGTCTTCCACTCATTTTTAACGAATACCGATGTCAATGACATAACTGATTCCAAATCATCCTTGTACTTTACAAAGTTGACTAAGCCTTTAATACTCATAATCATGTGTGTTTATCATGTCTAAAGAACCAGCAAATGCCTCATCCACCTGTGCTTCACCATCTCGATGCAAACAACACATCACAATGTATGTTTTCTCAACCTAATAAAGGCGGGAAATGTGTAAAACGGCAATACAAGCAGTCGACCGGTCAATTTACATGGGTGGGGGATAACTGTCCAGCTCCTACACTCGCCATATTGAATGTTCCCAAATTTTCACATAAAAGTCGGAGAATACTCGCGATCACGAAGGCTACGCAACACATCTCTCCCACCCAGAGGGCGACACGGTTAGGTTAACTGCATTCCCGTTTGTCAGTGACAGCTTGCTCCTTACGCCGGAAATTCGTTCCGGTCACCAATTACCTCCGCCACGCGCCCCGCATGTGAAGTGGTGCCGTCCTAGGAAACTAGACACACATTTATCAGTGTAATTATAATTAAATACTACGACAGCAGCCTCAGTCTGGTGACATTCGACAATGAGCAAAGCAGCGGAAATATCTCCGCCAGATGGCTGTGGCTCTGGAAATATCAATTGTCCATGTAAACCTATATTCTTCTTATGTTTGGACGTAACTTTGCAGGTAAAATCTTTCATCTCCCTTATGGCTATCGTTGCGCGAAATAGCAATTTTCCACGTCGTATACATACCTCCCTTATGACTGGACATAATAATTTTCTTTTGCACATGTCGGAACTCTGACTATAGTTACTTTACACCGCGACACATGCTTTATAAGCATCCTCATCACAGCGAATCTATCACACATCCGCTACTAAGTATAATACTTCACCTATAACTAAATGCTGGCGGTACCAAACAATATAGAGCAAAAATTCCGAGATGGACAGACATGCTCCATTTCTTTTTCTTGCAAGTGATACAAGTGTGTCGTAGGAAGAGAGACACAACCGTCTTATAAGCGACCAGTTATTAATATCATTATCGCAACGATTATGTTACTGTCACCCTACATAAAAAGCAGTCTTGGTTTTACAGGCACACACAAATATCGCTAACGATATCCATGTTAAAAACTACAGATGCGTTATAGATCGAAGTATGGTATTGCTTCCGATGAAGTGGTCTTCCACATAAATACCGCGACATTGAATACAGACGGTGATCGCTGGGGTGTGTGACCGAAAGTGCGGGTGCATGTCAAGTGGTTCAAATGGCTCTGAGCACTATGGGACTTAACATCTGTGGTCATCAGTCCCCTAGAACTTAGAACTAATTAAACCTAACTAACCTAAGGACATCACACACATCCATGCCCAAGGCAGGATTCGAACCTGCGACCGGAGCGGTCACGCGGTTCCAGACTGAAGCGCCTAGACCGCACGGCCACACCGGCCGGCGGGTGCATGTCGCCAGTGGTGTAAGCTCGTAATAAAATTACCCTTCTCACCGAATTTAGAATGTGATTCGGCTGAGGAACGTGGTATTAAGCCGATATTTGGAACTCCCTCGTGCCGCTGCTAGCTATTTCTCACTAACAAACAGTATTAGTAATGCATTCTATCTTAATGCTATGTAGACAGTATAACAGAGGTTCTGCGACATATCCACTGGGTTATTGCTGAGAGAAGATGATGGTTGGTTGAGAATGATCACATACAAAAGATGGTGTGCTATGCGGCGAAACACTTAAAAAATTCAGTGCTAGTAAAGTCGTAAGAAATGTACAAATTCCTATGACCAGTTCAATGGCTTTTCAGATCTATAGTGTTACGCTTTTTGGTAGAAATGTTGTCTGCAATTATTAATCAAGTGTCTCCATTCAAAACACACTTGTGTTGGATCCTATGGAAAAGCCTTTTATTGATTACAGCCACTAATGAATCATATTCGTGGCACTCTCACGTCCCTAAACGAGTCACCTTTTTCGAACCTATCTGCTAAGGACCTCACACAGAAAAACTCCAGTGTGGTTTTAGATACTCTCTCTGCATGTTGTAGCTATTACTCAGTCTCTGCTTCATCCTCCCTGCAGCTTTGTCCATGAAATAGTTCCAATTTAAGTCAGAAATGAGCAGAAGTCGCAGGACGCTACATCTACCACCTTCTACATCATGTTGAGAAACAGGGTGAGACAGGACCGTGTCTGACCACGGAATATAATGTCCTAGCTCTACCAACTGCGTACAGTGCGTAAGGTCAGGACCAAACGAAGCTTTTTCCAGCAACACGAGGGAGTAGAAAAGCCAGCACGAGCAGTTATAGTGGTGTTTCTTATCGGAAAAGTAAGGAAGACCACATCACATAGGAACTGGAAGAAGAACGAGGATTTTGCTATCTCATCGCGGTACGTTTCCAAGCTACATACAGGTACTGTAGTCCGAAAGAGATCTGCATCTCTCAGGGTGCATTCATGTCTGTCATCCAAACATCTCTCTCACTCTCTCATTGTTATTTTGTACCATGCAACAGAGAAAAACTACGAATTGTATGCAGCCAAACTTTTAAGCTCCATAACATACACTGTAATAACATCTTGCTAATGTAGCCTGGTAGAGAACTCAGTGAGATTTTACCGTACCTTTCTCTTCCGACATATCGGAAACAAACACAGTCTGCGTGTTGGCGTCGAGCGTATGTTGTGGTCCAATTAAATATAAATTTATTGATTCATTGGAGCAGGTGGTGAGTGATCGAAGTCTCTCTCACAGACCTGTGTAAGGTTTCATCGCGTGTACTGGAAGAAGACTGTATTCTGCAGACTATTATTCATATTGGAGGCTTCTTGTGCTATAGCTTCGTAAGCAGTTTCATAATTTTTTTTTTTTTTTTTTTTTTGCTGTAATGTAGCCAAGCAGTGTATGACAACAGCTGTGCACTGCCCCTTACATTTTGTTTTCTTTTCTACCACGCCCTCGAGGTCTGTATCAGGTGCTAAAACGACATTAACACTTTTTGATCCATTGGCTATCACAGAGAGCTGGACATCACACAGCATAAGGCAAGCTGTTCCCACAACACGCGCAGGGTGGTAAGAAGAAAAGAACAGAGGCGACTTTTCTTATTGACAAAATGTGAAAGACATTGTGACATATGGAAACCGGAAGAGGTAATCAATACACTCAGATATTCTGCTTTTGAAAGAGCAAAACACATGTTGCACACTGCCATAACCGACTAACACCAGTGATACAGAATGGCATTATCATGCCCATATCGTAACTGCCGTTTAATGAAGACTGTTCTGTACCGATCTTACTCAGCGCCATCCCAGTAGAAATGGTCCCTCTTGATGTGTGCTTACTGAGGAGGCTAGCACTCCTTCTGGGGTATAACAGGTATGAGCCCGAAATATTTGATAGTGTCGTGTGGTATAACTGACAGTTAAGAAGAGGAAAAAAAATATGTTTTTTATGCATCATGGGACTCCAGACGGACGAGTTTGAAACACTTTACGTAAATCACGGATCGTATCAATTCCCAAGTATTGTTCTAGTGTTGGTTGGTTGGTTGGTTGGTTGGTTGGTTAATTCAGGGGAGGGGACCAAACAGCGAAATCATAGGTCCCATCAGATTAGGAAAGGAAGTCGGCCATACCCTATCACAGGAATCATCTCGAAATTTGCCTGAACCGATTTAGGGAATTAACGGAAAACTTAAATCAGGACGGCCGAGCGCCGGATTGGACCATCACGCTCCTAAATGGAAGTCCTACCAATAGCCACCTAGCTAGGTGGTGTTCTAGTGTCTGGTGTCCGTACCAAGAAGGTACTGGAAAGAGAGAAATTATCTCAGAACATAAACACACATTCCAACGGCTACACGGTTCTGCCATAATGCTAAAGCTGTGCCATTTTGGATCTATTAGCCGTGTGGAATGCAACGCTGTTAATCTTCTAACGTGTGAAATATTCTCCAGTAATAACAATCATCCCGCTGCGCCTATCAAACGTCGGTTTATGCTCTAAAGACCCACAATGTCGGCGTGTGGCCGCCCTAGTCACGCTATTTTGTGTGCTAGACGTCCGTTGCATGGAGGAAGACAATCCCTCGTGAGCATCATTCTTATGTATGATATAGGACAACACATTAGTCGGACGGAATAGCACAGCACTGTACTAGAATGCACCTATTCGAATGCACGCAGTCATTTCCAGGCACGTATTCTACAGTTGCAGTGCATTTGCTCTATTCTCTGCATGTCTTTTTCTTTGCCTATATGGCGGAAATTCAATATAGCGAGTGTTTGCACTGAACAATTGTCCCCCACCCATGTAAATTGACCGGTTGGCTGTTTGTACTGCCATTTTACATATTTTCCGCCTTTATTTGGTTGAGAAAACATACATTTTGATGTGTTGTTTGCATCGAGATGGTGAAATGCAGGTGGATGAGACACTTACTGGTTCTCTAGACATGAGAAACACATATGATTATGAGTAATAAATGTAAGTCGGCCGGTGTGACCGTGCGGTTCTGGGCGCTTCAGTCTGGAGCCGCGTCACCGCTACGGTCGCAGGTTCGAATCCTGCCTGGGACATGGATGTGTGTGGTGTCCTTAGGTTAGTTAGGTTTAAGTATTTCTTCGTTCTAGGGGACGGATGACCTCAGATGTTAAGTCCCATAGTGCTCAGAGGCATTTTGTTTTTGACTTTGTTAAGCACAAGGATGATTTGGAATCTGTTACGTCACTGACGTCAGTATTCGTTAAAAAATATGAGTGGAATACCATTTTCATCTATTTTCGAGTTTTCTTGTAAAAATCTTCGTAGAAGAGATAAGGTTCTAGTTACTCAGTGGTTTGCAGCATGTCCGACCTAAAGACATACCTAAAGTTTCGGCTTTCTACAGATATGTAAATAAGTTATACAAAATTGCAACCAGTCACTTTGTTTAATAATTATGTTTTATTCCATGGACCAGTTTTTGAACCTTTTCAGGAAATTATTAAATCAGTTGCCTCCAGCAATGGGTACAACCCTGCAATAATAGATAAACTAGTCCATACAGCAAAATTAAATCAACCAACTGCTGAACAACCACCCACAAACAAGAAGACCACATTTACAAGCCTGCCTTTCCTAGGGAAGATTTCTCACCAAATTGCCAACCTCTTCAAGACATGCAACATAAAAATAAGTGTCTTGACCAACAATAAAATACAAAATAAAATCATACACAGCACCAAAACCAGTATCCAACAGTATCAAAAGTTAGGTGTATACAAGCTCATTCGCAACTCATGTCCAAGCTTCTGCATTGGACAAACTGGTAGAAGCTTCGCAACAAGATTTAAAGAACACATAGATGCACTCCGTCTTAACAACCTGCGTAGCTCCAGCTTTGCCTCACATCTTGCTCAACACAATCATTCTGCAAACAACATAGAGCAGAATCTGCAAATACTCCACTTTGCTAACAAAGGCACGGTGCTTGACCTTCTTGAAGAAATTGAAATATTTAACTACACAAATACAGCACCTGACTACCTACGCAATGACCAAACTGAACTGAGAAACAAATTTTTCCTTCAGAACTTTGAAGATCTGCTAGTTCAAAGCAAGTAACCACTCAACCAATCCTACACCGCCTCCCCATCCCCTCCTCCCTAACGACCCCCCTCCCCCATCCCTCTCCTTACATACTAACTACACTGGTATCCATGTAATATCCTACCACAGAATAAAACCTGTACTATATTTTACATGATAAAGCCCTTCACTGTTAACATAAAGCAGTACTTTTATACATATTACTTCTAGCTCGAGCAACCAGAAGCTGCGTCTATCAATATTCCAGATCACTTTAATATAAGAACAAAAATAAGTCAATAGTTCACTTGAAATTTTGTTCCTGGTTCTTACATCTAAATCTACATACATCCTCCGCTATCCACCATACGGTGCGTGGCGGAGGGTACCTCGTACCACAACTAGCATCTTCTCTCTCTGTTCCACTCCCAAACAGAACGAGGGAAAAATGACTGCCTATATGCCTCTGTACGAGCCATAATGTCTCTTATCTTATCTTTGTGGTCTTTCCGCGAAATGTAAATTGGTGGCAGTAAAATTGTACTGCAGTCAGCCTCAAATGCTGGTTCTCTAAATTTCCTCAGTAGCGATTCACGAAAAGAACGCCTCCTTTCATCTAGAGACTCCCACCCTAGTTCCTGAAGCATTTCCGTAACACTCGCGTGATGATCAAACCTACCAGTAACAAATCTAGCAGCCGGCCTCTGAATTGCTTCTATGTCCTCCCTCAATCCGACCTGATAGGGACCCCAAACGCTCGAGCAGTACTCAAGAATAGGTCGTGTTAGTGTTTTATAAGCGGTCTCCTTTACAGATGAACCACATCTTCCCAAAATTCTACGAATGAACCGAAGGCGACTATCCGCCTTCCTCACAACTGCCATTACATGCTTGTCCCACTTCATATCGCTCTGCAATGTTACGCCCAAATATTTAATCGACGTGACTGTGTCGAGCGCTACACTACTAATGGAGTATTCAAACATTACAGGATTCTGTTTCCTATTCATCTGCATTAATTTACATTTATCTAGATTTAGAGCTAGCTGCCATTCTTTACACCAATCACAAATCCTGTCCAAGTCATCTTGTATCCTCCTACAGTCACTCAACGACGACACCTTCCCGTACACCACAGCATCATCAGCAAACAGCCGCATATTGCTATCCACCCTATTCAAAAGATCATTTATGTAGACAGAAAAAAACAGCGGACCTACCACACTGCCCTGGGGCACTCCAGATGATACCCTCACCTCCGATGAACACTCACCATCGAGGAAAAGGTACTGGGCTAAATGTAAAGTGTACGGTCGTACAAACAGCTTTAGTCCATTACAAACACTAACTTTTATACATATACCTTTAGCGAAGATAAACAGAATCTACTCTTGCTAATAACCCAGAACATGTTAACGTAACAACCGAAATAAGTCAACAGTTCATCTGAAGGTTTGTTATTAATTTAAAAATTTAAATTTAACTATAAAGATTCTAGTCATACAGAGAGCTGTATCTCATTCCAAATTTAATAACTCTGTATCTTTGATTCCTGGGTATTCGTGGTTATGCCAATCACAATTAAAATATTTGCTATAAACTGCCTGTATTATATGTTAATATAAAAATAGAAATAAGATATTAGATCAAACTGAAGTTTGTTCTTGTACTAATTTATTTATTTCATTTTGTGCTCTCATGTTATCGCTAGTCTGATTAAAATATATGCGCTTATATCGACTTTAATACATGTAAGAAAGAACAAATTATACCTCTGTGCAAAGTAGACCTATGCCATGTCTTTTTGTCGATATCTTTGTTACAAGCAACAGTTGTAAAGAGCATGCTGGTTGCTGGAAAAGTCTCGCTGTCAGAGTGTAAACTAATATAGTTTGTGTGGAAATGTGTGTAGTAATATAACAACTGGACATCAAAATGTAGGCAGACAGATGGATACTAACCGAAAAAAGCCGCCTATACTGTAGCAGTAAGAAAAAAAAATTAAATTTACGCCCATATCGACAGATAAGCAATAGTCATGGCGTTACATTAAAGCGTGTTCCACCTTTTGCCATAGAGCCAGCGCCCAGTATTATGCTAGCAATAATGATGTAACTTCCTGAAACCATCTGAAGATGAACCTGAAAAGGTTTGAAAACCGGTTCGTGGAATAAAACATAATTATTCAAAAAAGTGACTGGTTGCAGTTTTGTATAACTTATTTACATTCAATTTACAGTCACGGTTCTATAATATCCGTAATGGATAAGCATAGTCTATAGATATAGTTTACACTCTTCATCTTCGGAATTATACTGTGCACGCGATCGGTAGCATACTATTATTTGGTCGATATCGAGAACAGTCACATGAATGGTATGATATTCTGGCAAGCCATGTGAAAATACACGAAGTTCTGGAAATTTTCATATACTACTCGTTGATTTACGCATACAGGTGTCATAAAGAGGTCGTGGTTTTTTTTAGGGGGGGGGGGCGTGTAAGATCGCATTCTGCAGCTGATATCGGTTTCGAGATAGATAAATTAATACAAGATTGACAAAGCATTCCTCATCGACAGGACTCAGATAGTAAATGTTGTTGTCGTCCCGGAGTCTGGACATGATCGCAACTTTTTGCAAAAACCATGGCAGCAAACAGGACGGACCAGAAACTCTACCGTTGGAGGACGCCTTTGTGCTGGGGAAATCAGCCCAGCACTTACTATTTCGGAGAGTGACCGCTGCCTGTCCAGAGGGCGTTCTGATCGCCATCAGGCCTGAGTATGTGAGGGGCAGTTGACTCATGTCCAATGGCTGCAGTGGATGACTGACCGTCCTTGCGGGTAATATCTAGCGCTGTGACTATATACGGTGCCTTCGTTGTATATATATATATGAGTGTCTGGCAGTCGACAGCTATATGCAGCATGCAGAAGTGATGATTTTGTATGGTGCAGGACACGAGTTGTGTGTTTACTACAACGATACAAGGTTTCCTCAACGGAAGCAGAGGAGTATAAATGGCGTCCTTGGCAATGGTTTCCATTTTTCGTGATATTTAGACTTCTTTTGCAGGGTTTAATTGTCAATGCAATATGACTGCTGTATGTTTTGATCTGTAGGTGACACCGGAGTCTCTAAGACTAAAGCCTGGTTCGAACAAGACAGGAGCAGAATAAGGTATCTACGGAAAATGTCGTGACGTCAGAGTCACGTGATGTCTTCTTTGTTTGTGTGTTCAGAGACAAGTCCAGGTAAGACCAGCTTTCTCTGGTTTGGACAGGTGGGATGGTGTCACCCGCCACTGTGAATTTAGAGCACCTCCAGACCAAGAGTGTAGGACATCGAAAATTCATCGAAAATTCCTGCCGTTTCTCTCGTCTATAGGACAGTGCTTCGAATTCTGTCAGTATTTTTTTCACGATCTGTTGTGGGTTTCGAAATATGTAATGATTTTAAGATACGTAATTGTTCTGATTTTGCCGTCTATGCTTAGACACCAGTGTACTTCGAAAAGCGAGGAAAATAAAAGATAAACGCCTTAATATCAGAAATTTTTCTCTCTCTAACAGTTACATCAGACAAGTAGCTAAAGCTCGGAAGTCGGTGCGCGTCCTATTGGGTTGGCTCTGAGCACTATGGGACTTAACATCTGTGGTCATCAGTCCCCTAGAACTCAGAATTACTTAAACCTAACCAACCTAAGGACATCACACGCATCCATGCCCGAGGCAGGATTCGAACCTGCGACCGTAGCTGTCACGCGGTTCCAGACTGAAGCGCCTAGAACCGCACGGCCGCGTCCTATTAGGGTTTACAGAGATATTTCTTTATTTATTTATTTCGCATTTTAGGTGAAGGCATGCTCTATGTAGAGTTTGGTCTGCATCTATTAATTTTGAGTCGTACTGTGAATTTTTTGAAGACCAGTTGTGTGTCTCAATTTCAAGCTGTATCGTTAGCTTCAGAAATAAATAAACTGTATGAAGTCCATACCAGTAGACTTCTGCAAATTGTTTACACAAAATTCCAATAACTTAAATTGTTTAATGCAATGTGATTGATGATATATTACCCTACTCTCTTGAGATTTCCCAGCCCAACAGTTCAAGATAGACTAAACGATTTTTCCCGCCTTTTTTGTTTGAGGTGTGGAACATCCTCTGGTGGTGGCATTCCCAACAGTTTACATAAATAAATTGTTTAAATAAATACTACATTGATCCTCCCAGTCCAACAGCTCAACATAGACTAAGCAAGTTCTCTGCCAATTTCCAGGTGGGGATGGGGGGGGGGGGTGGAGAGTGGGGGAGGTGAGTGAAGGGCTGGGGAATTTCCCAGGAGGAGGGGAGAGTAATTAATTGATAAGTTGAATTAATTATTCCATTAATTTGGTTTCTAAGTGTGCCTGTATCGGCGAGTGTGGGGGGAGGGGTAGTTTTGGGGATTATCCGGAGGTGTGGGTGGTGGTGGGAGCAGGGGTGGTGTGGGGGGTTTCTCAGAAGAACAGAGTATCCCCAGGGTGTCATAAATCAATTCTCAACTTCATACATCAATTAGCACAACAATAGGTTAATGTCATAAATCAACCAGGTTTGGCCCTGAATGTATGCTTGCTGCTGAATGTATGCAACCTGCAATGTGGGCGACACCATCATGTCCCTACTACTGCTAACAGTTGTCTGACTGCACAACTGCAAATACATTTCATGGAAATTCAATTAAGTTTCTTTGTCGAAAATGTTTTGGTAGGTTGGGTTAAAGTTTCTTAATTTACTTGTCTGGATAGATGGTGTACAGCCTACTGCGAAATACAATTTTTTTTTTTTAGAAAAGAAATGTCCTATGTTTGCTCTGTTGGCATGTTCCAAATCATAATGATTATTGCAAATATGTTCTATGAAACTAGAACCTAACTAACGATCGGGTTCCAAAAAATGCACAAGGAAGCTACTGTTAAATTGAAGTGAAGCAGTCATCCCAAAGAGAGGAAAAGAAAGCATGACGCTTCACTGAAATCTGGAATGTCACAGACGATGTTTACGAGCTGTCATGCTGCTATCTTATTTTCTTAAGGAACTGAAAAGTGTACTATGGCCGACGTAGTCTTTTCAGTTTATGCCATGGGCACAATTGAAATTAAAAGCCAACTCAGGTTTACCTAGCGTGTGTATAAACCTTTGCAGGTAATTGTACAGCTATGATAGGTATACGGGGACACGTGTGGCACAATGAAGATGCACTGTACGCTGTCTGATCAGAAATATCCGGGCACATATTGTTGTTGTGGTCTTGAGGTCGAAGACTGGTTTGATGCAGCTCTCCATGCTATTGTATCCTGTGCAAGCCTCTTCAAGTAGCTAAAGCTTGGAAGGTGGTGAGCGTCCTATTTAGAGCTGCAGAGATATTTCTTTCTCTATTTATTTCTTGTTGTAGTTGAAGGAGCACTCTATGCAGTGTTTGAAGTCTGCCTGCCAGTTGTGTGACATTGTTAATTTCAAGCTGTATTGTTATCTTTAGAAATAAATAAAGTGTGTGAAATCCATTCCAGCAGACTGTTTAAATAAACATTATTCTCTGCTGCCTTGACTCCTACAAATCATTTACACCATGTTCCAACGCCTGAAATTGTTTAATGCGATGTCATTGACGATATATTACCCTACTGCCATGAGATCTTCCCAGTCCAAAACAGACAGCTGTTTGAAGGACATCATCTTTACGCCAGTGAGTGTTATAAGTTTTTATTACACACTATTTCAATTTTGGCCTTAGGTCATTATCAAGTGCTGCTGAAAAACACAGAATGCTTAAAAAACTATTTTACAGTCATTACATATCTTGACGTTATGCTGATTATACAAAATATTTTAACTACGTAGCCATGTTATTCACATATTACGGCTTTAAGCCATGTCAGCGTAATATAAGCTGACAGATTTGCAGGTTTTTTTTCCTTTATTGTGATTTCATTCCCTGCCCCATATGGGCAATGGAGGGCTGTCAGCGGCACAATCCGCCGCTCTTCAGCCGAGTGATATGACAACTAATACAAGAATAAAGTGTTACATATAAGGCGATAAAAAAGGGGGACATAGAACAGAGTAAGTGGTGATAATGGAGGTAAAAAGACACTGACAGGGAGACGTTCATGGGGGGGCCAACTAAAATAGTCGACATTAAGTTAAAAAAACACAGTTGGCGAGTTGTAGAACACAAAAAAGACACTGAAGTCACTTGTTCAGGTTAAAACTAGGTCACAGTAAAAAAACACTCCAGAACAACACAGGTGGAGCCCACACGAAGAATAAAACTGCCAGGTGGGATCTGCCAAGGGAGAGGCCGGAGAGGATGGAGAAGGAGGAGAGAGAAAGGTGCAGCAGGGGACGGGACGGGATGGAAATAGTAGGGGCGTCAGCGGGTGCACCAAGAGGCAGGAGACAGGTGGGGCAGGAGATGAAGAGGGAAGACAAGGCAGGAGGGAGTGCAGAGACACTGAAGGGGCGCCCAAGAGAGGGAGGGAGAGAGGGGGAGTAGGAGGGGAAAGCCGCTCAGGAGAAGGGATGGGGAGGAGAGGGAGCCCTGAGGAGGAGGTGGCAGGAGGAAGATAGAGTTGGTAGGAAAGGTAGATGTCAAGGCGAAGCTCATCATTTGGGAGGAGTATATGGTGGAAGTTGCATTGGGAAAGGGGGCGGAGGGTGTGGAGATGGAGGGAGGGCGGGGCACAACGGTAAAGGTGCGGCCATGGGCTGGGGGTGTAGAGGAAGGGAGAAACCAGGGGATCAGAGGGATCAAGGCGGTGGACAATATATAGTGTGTGGATGTGTTCAAGGAGAAGGAGAAGGTGGGGGAAGGGGATGAGGTCATAGAGGATGCGCATGGGGGACGGAAGGCAGATGCGGAAGGTGAGGCGGAGCACATGGCGTCGAGGGTTTGGAGGGATTTATAGAAACTGGGAGGGGTGGAAATGCAAGTAACGCTAGCATAACAGAGGATGGGGTGGATCAAGAGTTTGTAGGTGTGAAGGATGGTGGAAGGATGCAGACCCACATCTGGCCGGACAAGAGTTTCAGGAGGCGAAATCTGTTGTGAGCTTTGTGTTGGATGGTAAGGAGATGGGGAGTCCAGGTGAGGTGGCGCTCGAGGGTGAGACCAAGGTATTTGAGGGTAGGAGTGAGGTGGATTGGACGGCCGTAAATGGTGAGGTAGAATTTGTAGGTCATTGAAAATCCTGTTAAAAATATATTCGTGTAGTTGTTACACAGTGCGAGCACACATATTCAAACATCGTGAAACAACATAATCTGTAAATGCACATGTTCGTTAACTCATCACTAGTCACGTATGCATTAGACCACAGCTGCAGACTACTGTTTGCAGGCTACTAATAACCGTTTTGCAGCGTAAACGGATTACAGACATTGTTTTACTATGTGTGGGGCGCCATTTCAGTCCAACGACTGTATTAGGAAGTAAAGAGTATGCCTTCGTCGCACAATTATGAAGTCTGCTATAAAATCTTACGTGAGTTATTCTTAAACCATCATAGATAAACGTGAGGATTATACATCAGATTACATACACAAGCGTTATTCATCATTATACATAAAATCCTATGTGACTTATTTTTAAAACATCATGAATAAATTACATACATAGGGGTTGAACATCGTTATACAAAACTGTAGGTATTCGTTTTTGCCCACTCTTACTGTTAAATTTGTACAAGATATATATTAGTATGTCGTAGGTTTATTGCATTAATACTATATAATCAAACATGCACGTGTTAGGTAAATGTGGAGAGAAACCTTGTGCATCTTTTGTGTGAATAATAGCCATGCATAATAAAAATACCGACATCATGTACACTTCATTAGAAAAATAATATGCAGAACCTAGGAGAATGGAATCACAAAACATTGTAACAAAAACAAAAGCATTCCGTAACAATATGGACATTCTAAGAACTGGAATACGTAATAACAAAAGGAGCATGACACTAAAATTAAGTTCAGAATATTACATTATAAATATAACTAATTAAAAGCAAACAAAACAAACTATACAGGTTGGTCCATTTATAGTGATCGGGCCAAATGTCTCACGAAATAAGCATCAAACGAAAAAACTACAAAGAACGAAACTCGTCTAGCTTGAAGGGGGAAACCAGATGGCGCTATGGTTGGCCCGCTAGATGGAGGAAAAAGTTGGTGATTGAAATTTCTTGAGAAGATTCCGCTGCAACGGAAAACGCCTCCATTTTAATGGTGTGCATTCCAAATCCTGTATCATATCCGTGACACTCTCTCCCCTACTTCGCGATTATACAAAACGTGCTGTTCTCATTATGCCCATAATAACTGCTCGTAAACGGTCTACATTTGTCTGGAGTCGTTGTTTTATGTGGGGTCTTATGATGCTTCCACGACATGAAATATTGACGATGCAGCTTTCTCCTTGATATGTTTGTGCAAAACGTAGGCATTGCAGCAACTGACACCATATGATAAATGGCCACCTTCTAGTCCGTCTATTATAATGTCCGGCTTATCATTCTCTTCGTCGACGAAATCATCATGGTGCACTGTAGACAAGAGAATCACAGCCGTGCTCTTCTTTGGTGGGTAGGAAAGAAGAGTCGGTTCTTTGGTGAATCCGCAGATGCTAGAAACCGACTGGTTTGGTCATATCTGGAAGAAATTCCCTGAGGATTTGTGGCTTGTTTATCTACATATTTCCAAACATCCTGAGTCCTTTGAGCCACAACGGCTGGGCAGTTTCCACCGACGACAACCAATCATCGTAAGTGATTTTTCTATGTGTATTGTAGACAAATTTCGGTAAGTGTGCAACTGCTTCAGAGGGCTTACTTAGCTGTTATTCCTCGACAGTCAGCCCTACCCTGAGACTGGTTTTGCCGACATACACGTATGCATTATACATGTATGAATGTCCGTCAAACACATTACTTCTATCTCGTATCTTGCCGGTTTGTTGGGCATGTACATTTTAAATCGGCATCGACCTCTGAAAGGAATCAGGATCTTATCTTTGTAAGCAAACCCTCCAGTTTCGTAAAACCGCTGACACTTGTCAATAAAATTTTTAAACAGTGATTAAATAACTGCAAGTGGGCCTAATTTCGCTCCCTCCTTTCTCGTTGTTAAATCATCAGAGAAAAAAGCCCTGATCAACGCTTAACACCTTTTCCGACGTAGTAGCTCGGAAAATTGGCGACCAGTCGGACCAGTAGAAAAAAAGATAAGTTCTGCTTGGACGACCTGGAAATTCCCGATAGTAAAAGGAGACCAAAAAGTGCAGTATCTCTTCTTTTGAGGCGTTTTTATATGAAACGCTGTGTTGTTGTTCTAGGAATTAGTCCACCCCACAATGTCATCTATTACATTGTCGGAGGAGTAGATTCGCCAGATATCTTCGGGACCGTGATTGGTAAACTTCGAGCGACTCCCTTCAGACATGAAAGCCGTATTTTTATAACAATTGTCGCTTAACGCTCGAGGCAGTTGGTTTTGAATTCCAAGAAAAACGTCCCTCGATTTCCAGAATAGCTTACAGCATGTTCTATATCTTCACTGGATGGTCGTTCACACCGTCTAATTCTGCTTCCAATACCTCAGATGAAAAAATATAATCATAATGAGGATAATATAGAAACTGCAGCTCTTCAGCGTCCACTAGTTGCATCTTTACCCACCTGAGAGGCGGGTGGTCCACGTTAAGCGTTAACGACAGACCCAACCTTGCATATTGTAAGATGGCAAGAACTATGCCCCTTACATGAAGTCATTAAAGATCACCTAACTAACATTGAGCGAACAGTAGGGCTGAACAATAATGACTGACAAGGCACAATGCATCTTGTAGAGGGTATAGTATGGAAGTATTGCAGTAATTAATGTCAGGTGATGGTTTTAAAGTAATTCACATGACATGAAAACTTTGTGGAAACACGTAGATTTACTGGAGGCTAGTTTACCCCAGGGAAGTATTCAGAGTTGACCATGGCCAGCTGGGGAGCGGCGAAGGGAAGCGACAATAGGCAGCTTAGGGCAGCTCAAGCTCTGAGAAAGCGGTAACAGGGCGCAGCCTCCAGCTGCCTTAAGATGAGTGACAGTGAGTGGGTGGTTGACCCCAGGCTGGTGTACTGGGAAGCAGATGGAGAACTTGTACGCCTGTTGATAAATGTCCATTGTCCCGTTTTCAGTGAAACATGCGAGAAAGCCGTGCAAAGCTACAGTGGAGCGGTCAACAGAGGCCAAAATACGCATGTTCGTGACTATAGCAACTTCACGCTGAATTCACGGTCCGCAGAGCCTGAAGTAAATCAGATGAAGAGCGACAGAATGAAATACGCCGGCCTCCGATGGGAACGTAGGACCAAGGAATTTGAAGTACTCTCCTGGGAATCAGAATTCCGGAAAAATTGGTGTTTTGTGCAGACGCTAACCTTGTTGGGTGGCCTGGGAGGAGCTAAATAGCAGAAGTTGAGAGGAAGGGAAATTTTGTGGGAATTTGTTCACTTCCCAAAGCAGGCATTGGTCGGCGCTGGGAAGCGACGCATAATTAACGTGACTTGCGTTGCAATTGGCGTAAGTGATTTTGCTGGAGGGGAAACTGAGGCAAAGAGCGGACTGGGAGAAGTCTCCATAGAGGTCTTCCGTTCCCAGCTTGCCTAGAGTGCGGACATGGCGTTCTTTACTCAGCTTGCCTGAGAGATAGTGAGCATCTCTGCAGTATAGGACTTAGCAAACGGAACGATTGAGCTTGGAGATAGAAAGTTTTGGTTCAGCTATGTACTGAGCAAGATAGTTAGGAGTGAATAGACGAGTGCAGCCTTGCAGCACCACGAGGCCGGCCGATGTCCGCACAATGACTCCGCCCCGCCACGCTGAATTCGGTGATATTACACCTGCTCCGGCTTGAGTTAGTCACTGATTAATTTGTTGGATCATGTCGGCAAAGTTTCCACGAGGGTTTCATGGGCCGTGTATTGTGGAATTCTTCTCCCACTTCGCATTATGCCTGGGTCAGTTGATAGGAATTAGATTTATCGCGCTTTACTCCACGTAAACGCAATTTATTACCACTGCCTGTTAGGAGAGTCGTGTAATGTGATGATTGAAGGTCAGGAGTTAAAATAAATTTGTGCTGATCGACTGCATCCGTTTTCAATCAAGTAGTTGAAATCCCAAGTCACTTTCTTAATTAATTTTATGTTCAACATTTGCATCTGGTGTTCAATAGCTGAATATAACATCAATGTGCACCCCTTTTTAATTGAAAGTGATCAATTCTTTATCAATTAATGTCAACTCTGCCACTGCAGCTCAATCAGGAGTCACAGGGCCTTATTACTTTATTTGCCTTATCCGATATTGCGACAGTTTTGCACTCTCTGTTGATCTGTTAGTCAATTAGCTGGGGTGAACAGATGCCAAAAGCCAGAAAAGTGACGGGTGGGGTGTTACAATATGTCGTCCTTCATGCATCACAGCCTGCACTCGCACACGTTACGTAATTCCCGTACAGAGGGAGGACATTTTCATCGAAAGTCACTGCCTGGTATCGGTGGATAAATACCACGCTCCAGTACCTGGGTTGTTAAGAAGAATCATTGCATCGTACTTCTTAAGAACAAAGGCACTGCAGTATCGCATTAACTGAATTTATTAACAGTTTTAATATTTGAAATATTTAATGTGCAAATTGTGTCATTAATACCGCTACCCCTTTGGCATCCTTTGATTACATCGTAATAGGAATTTACAACTATTTATAAACTAGAGAAAGGGAAGTGCAGAATTTTAAAGCACACTACAATACACTGAAATAAACAAAAAATACTTCTATCCTCCACTGAATTTAGAGTTTTGTGAAAACACAAAACAGTTATGTTTTAGTTACGAGAATACGTGAATGTCTACATTTACAGAGAGAGATACGTAACTAAGAGCAAATTGAATTTCAAAGTGTTTAAACTGTTTAGAAATTCCCAAAGTTGAAAAACTGGTATTTTTTGTTTATTTACAGACGCTATCAAAAAATTTTACAAAATAATCAATCACTCACTCCATTGACAGAACGTCGTTTTCTGAAAAATTCGTTCACTACCTCAAACTGATTCTGAAGCACTGCAATAGCTCTACCAAACTGTTCCTCATAGGATAAATTGTAACGAAAATATTTACACATTGGGAAATGCATATGTCTTATTCTGAGAACTAACCTTCCGAAGAATCTAGTCTATGTTGTCGAAAGCAAAGCAATGAAGAGGTTAGATCTTCACAGATGCTACACAGCCTGTGTCGAGCAATTTTGTTCTGTTAAATGCTCCATGCAGTGCCATTCGTACAACAAACATTTGATTAAAAAAATGGTTCAAATTGCTCTGAGCATTATGGGACTTAACTTCTAAGGTCATCAGCCCCCCAGAACCTGGAACTACTTAAACCTAACTAACCTAAGGACATCACACACATCCATGCCCGAGGCAGGATTCGAACCCGCTCGGCCACCCCGGCCGGCAAACATTTGATATCTCGACAGTTGGCTCTGAAGCAACGACTCTGCGTATTTCAGGAAGAATTGTTGCGGACACTACGATTGTGATACGAGACAACAGCAGCAGCATAGATTTTTGAAATACATTCTATGGCTTCCATCGATTGGTGTCAATTATACTTTTGCAAACACTGTGTCAAGATTCATTTCACTGTTTTCTGTGGGGTAATGCTTTGGGTGAGGCCTCCAGAGCCCTTACAATGTCGTTAGCTTTAATATGTAACTAGGAGCAAGGTGTTCCAGGTGAACTGAATGTGTAAGACAGAAAACCAACATACGGTAATTACGAGTTCATCAAGAAACTGTGCCTTCCGGTTTCACACTGACGTAAAATTTCGAGGCATTATGTTTCTTGTTCCCGACAGATGGCTCAGCTACACAATCCTGCTTTTCCTTTTCCATCTTTTCTTTCAGGCCTCTTTGTACGTGGTTACTGCAAATACTGCGAAGCTGCTACTCTCTAAGAGAAGTCTACCACGTTTCATTTAGCACTGGACATCGACCTACATATTACTGAATCGACAGGTTGTGTCCGAATCATGTACCAGAATTAAACAGTGGAAGCCAGCTGTAAACATTTCTTTTTCTAGTCTTCATGTACTCGTCAACAATATGTTTTGAATATTTCGTCCATAAGGACGACATAGTGAGGGCAGCGAATGTTAATAAATACAAATAAAACACTTTACTGCGTCAGTCACTTGTTTATTTCCCTACTAAGCGTTTCGATGGTTTCTCCCCCTGTAAGGAAGCAGCCTACTCACGCCGTAATAAATTCATATCAGTCTTTCCATTGTGTGCCAGCCAGGTCGCTGTAACTAGCTCTGACGTCATAAATGTTGCGCAATACTTTAAAAAATCAAGTAAATAACCTGAAATGGTTCTAGCATGTCAGGAGTAATACTAAATTAATATGTGTTGAATATCAGTTCGATAACTTTAATCACTTTCGAAATTTGGACGTTTTTCTGTAAAAATCATTGGCGCAACAGAAAAAAGCTAGAGACTTAAAAATTTATATTTAGATTCCTTTTTCATAATAATTTAATAGAAACAGTACTTTGGATTTCACAAATTAAAATTTTAGTGGAAATTCATGATTCTCTGGTTTTTGTCTTAAAAATTAAGGAAGCAAGATAGATTAAGTAGACTAATAAATAAAGCTAGGATGTTTAGATTTAAGTAGAAGGGAGATCCGCTATAATCATAAAGATGTGAGAAGTTTCAATTGAATAACTATATAACTACAGCGATAGCGTATCTCCAAAGGGCAAGTTCAGAGCTCGTCTACTGCGTGTAGTGTAATTAAATTAATTCTCTCGCCCAAAATATTTTACTTAGCCACGTCAGACTGTTCTTATCATTAATTACCTGTGTGCTGATTGCGCATTTAAATTGAGAGCTTCATCTGCCATCAGCAAAGGAAGCAATGATTTATTCAATAACTTAAAGTGGTGCATTACTAGCCCAGAGGCTAGTCGGGAGAGCCGATTTGATCAGGTGTTCCCTTAGCCGTCCGCACTGCGGCTTTATATATAGGAACGTTGCGCGAGGAGAAAAGGCCCCAGTTCTCTCCAGACGCTGAATAGCACACCATCTGTGTCGGGAGTCGCGTCGCGTCGGTATCATTGCTATAAACAGCCTCGGATGCCGTATTAAGTTACTCGGGATACGCGTAACCATGAAATCGTTTTCGAGTGAAGTGTTAATTCTGGGATGACTTTAATTATCTATCTTCAGTTTGCGTATGTCGTATTTTCACGTGCCGTCACGGGACAGACATTCTACCATTATTTAGCGTGGCGTTTGATGAACCTAATCATCAAATTATGGCGAGCATTCACTTAAACATTTAATTTGGACAGTTATAGTGCATCAGCGCATTAGACTCTGAACTGTTCTGTTAGATTGTGTGGATTCTTTTTTTTTTTTTTCATCTGTGTCTTTCAGAATATATCGTACGTTTTTTCCACAATCGTTTTTGATTATGAATCCCACACAATCTCCTAATTCTTCAGAGCTTTAAGCTGTAGCTATAAGTGTATTTCTCAGATGAAGTGGGCACTAGGAATTCTAATTACAGGCTTCACGTTTTGCTAATCACTTTCTGGTTGCCAATATTGTAGTTAGAGAGCCAGTGTTGAGAACGGCAAAAGACAGCATAAATAATAGGAACATTTTAAACAACAATTATTCGACCCGCCAGCCCACATATGGTGCATCGGCCAGGAAAGAAACTGAGGAAAAGTGAAAGTGATTTTTAAATATTCGGATTCGTGAGTGAAATGCGACACGCAACTGAGTAATAGAACAGTGAAAGTGTTACGTGTGCCTGTGGACGACGCAATTGGATTAACAACGCATCTGGATTGACGGAGCTGGCACTGAGTCTAGCGGCGTGGCCGGCATCGCGAGAAGCCAGTTTCGCCTCACCGCAGTCGTCCGCCGGAGCAACCGGAGCCGCGCCTGCAGTTGCGGGCCACGCAAACACACAACAGCCATCGGAGTGCCGTCTGCAGTTCAACGCGCTTCGTCGCATCAGTAATCCTGGTACGCCGCGCCGGCAACGCCATACATCGTGCAGAGGGAACTAAGTTAAGTGAAAAGCTGTTAAAAATTTTACTAACCTGCACTAAAAGACTGTCAGGGATGGAACTGCCAGAAGAAACTGAGGTTAAACTTAAATCAGAACCTATGTCTGTTGAGGGAACTGTAAAGCCAGACAACGGTTCAAGTGTAAATATGCATGAAAATAGTAATGTTAAAGTGAAATATGAAGTATTGTCTCCTGACAGTAGTGTGAAAAGGGGCAATGATTCAATAATAGAGACCCCTGTAGTAAAACAGAAATCAGAAATTGTTAATTTATTGGATGATAGTTTCTCTGTTGAATTAAAAATGAAACAGTCATCAGAGGTGGTAGAGTTTAAAAAGGATAAGTTAGATATGACTGATCAATCAGAAGTTTCATTTAGTTTTGATGATTCTGGTATTGGAGCTAGTTTTTCGTCACCTGAGTGTGATAAAAAGCCAGCTAGTGAGCAACCCAAAAAAGCTGGGGCTATTGATTTAAATGTTATATTACAAGCAATAGCTCCCAGTAATGCAAAAATGTCAGCCAGTAAAGCAAAAATGACAGCTGAATTAAAGTCTGAAATTGTGGCCAGCCAAACCAATTTTAATAAACGGTTTGAGGAAATGGACAATACCTTCAAGGCTGGTTGCAATAAGTTGAAAGAGGATCTGGACAGTTTAAATTATAAAATTGATTACAATCATGAGGATATTAAGAAAAAGGTTGCTCAACAATTTTCTGAAATGTATAAAACAGTAAAATCCGAAGTTGCTGAGGTTCGCAGAGACTTCCAAATGGAAGATGCGAAGCTGGAGCACAAGTTAACAGAAAAGATCGAGGCGGAATCTGAACTGTGCTCAGATAGATTCAAAGATGTTAATGTAAAAGTAAACATATGTCAAGCAGAAGTAGATGCAATCAAAACTGATACTACTCATATTGTGCAAAGAGTAGATAATGTTGAAATGAGAGAAGAAAATATTAGTACTAACATTGCTAACATTGAGAGTAAAGTAGCTTCAGTAACTTCTGGTAATGGTAGTATGCAACAAATTGTAGCTACAAACGCCGCTTTTATCGGGTGTCGGCAGTTCTTGCGGTTCGATCCAGATAAAAATATCCACCCGCTAGATTTCTGGAACGATTTTGAAGATGTGATTCCACCAACTTGGTCCGAATGAGAGAAAATCTCATTTATTAGAAGCCATTTAGCAGGTGAGGCCATGCGTTGGTCAGCTGATGTTATGTTGAAGTGTAAAACATTAGCGGAATTTAAAACAGCTTTCATTAATGAGTATTGGTCTAATAATAAGCAAAATGAGGTGTTGAGAGAATTTTGGAGTGGAAAACGCTTCAACGCAGGCAAGGAATCTATTAAAGAGTTTGCTAGGTCATGGATCTCACGTTTGTCACATTTGGCCGAAAAGCTAAAACCTGAAATGATAATACTAGGTCTTGAAGCCAAACTGCCATGGTATTGGCAAACTAGAATTATATCTGCCCCTAGAGACAATCTGGATCGTTTCATTGAATATTTGGAACGTTTAGAGCGTGTGGCTGCCAATGAGGAGCAAGCACGTAATAACAGAAATGCTAATAACACTAGTAGTAATTTTAAGAACGAGCAGAATGGCAATGTAAACATCAGAACAGTAGGTGTTCGCCATCCTAAGAGAGGTAGGAATTGGAGAAATAATTATCAGAACCAACAATGGCATCCAAATAATAGTAATTTTGTTCTGAACAAAATTATGCAGGTAAACAACAGTACGGAAAGCAATGCTGTGCCAGTTAACTATAATGGAAATAAAGGAAACAGTAGTAGGCTGAGGCAGGATAACTAGTTCACCAGGCGGTTATTTTTCCTAAGCCAGTAGTTACAGTAATTGGTAAGACAGATCAGAATACTCAGACTGAACATGTGGATGAAGGGTCGGTAGCATCTAAGAATACAGCAGAAATATTAGATCACTCACAGTATTTGATAGATACCGTGTTAGAGACGCTTTCTAAGTGGGAAGAGAAAGAGAAGGCGCAGCAGTGTAATGGTAGGGAAGAGCTACAAAATACTGAATTGTCAGGTGAAGAAGCAGAAGAAATTCATGCTTACATTTACGATGAGGATGATGTGCTCTTATCTAAAGTGCCTGTGCAGGATGTTGATACTGTACTAATAGGTTTAGAACAGGAGGTAAGTGAGAATGTAGAGAGTAGCCTGTTGGGGGTCGATGAACCCAGTAGCTGTGACCAGTTGTCATTTGAGAAGGAACCCGACGATAATAATGAAAGTGGTTTAGCTGTAACTAGTGTTATGCCCGGTCTGGAGGCGCAGAATCGCTCAGACTACAGTAATTTGGGTCATGCTCAACAAACTAAATGTAATGAAGTTGTGCAGTGTTTCGATTTGAAATTAATAGACCGACTGGAAAAGGTAGCTGAAAATATAGTTCAGGAAACTCCTACACACTTTGATCTAAATGTAATGAAGACAGATGTCGATCACTTCAGTTGGAGACAAGTCCAAAAGGAACTATTGGATGAGTTTGAGGAACCACCTGTACAACAGAGAATAAGCCACCCTATAATAATAGTGAATATGTCGGGTATCAATGTACGTTGTCTCTTAGACAGTGGAAGTGAGGTGAGTGCGATATCTCAGTCCTTCTTTGATGCGTTACCTGGTAAAGACAAGCTTACAGTAATGAGGGTATCAGGACTAAGAATAATTGACGCTACTGGCAAGGTGTCAAAAACGGTAAAGCAAGAAGCTTTGCTGCCCTTTAACATTAATGGTAATTTAATTGATCATCCATGTTTAATTGTAAACAATCTCAGTATTGAGGTTTTAATTGGCATAGATTTCTTGTCAAAATATCAGAGTGTTGTTGACTTTGAAAGAAGCCAGTTAAAAATGGTCTTGCCGATAACCGAAGTAATTACGGTACCTTTTATTGATAAACATGTAGTAACTAATGATGAAACTTGGGAGCTGCCTATACGAGTTCTGAAAAATAGGAGATATTGGGACGAAGGTGTTAATCTTAGTACAAGTAAGTTAAACACAGAAGAAGAAGAAGAAGCAATTATTTTGGACAAAATAGAAGCTAAATTGCAGGAAATCGATAAAATTTCAGCTCTTCAGAAGGAAGAACTGAGACAGGTTTTAAAAAAGCATCATAAGGTATTTTCAAATAGACCTGGCGTGGTCAAAGGTTATGAATGTCAATTAAAGGTGAAACCTGGCCAAGTGTTTTTCAGGAAGCCATACGAAATACATGTAGCTAGGAAGGAGGCAGTTCGAAAGGAGATACAGAGAATGCTAGAGTGGGGTGTGATTGAAAAAGCGGTCAGTGAATACAATAATCCTCTTGTTGTTGTACCATAAAGAGACGGGAGAGTCAGATTGGTCTTGGACGCTCGTTGGTTGAATGAAATAGTGGTTAAGGAAAGTGATAGACCGCAGAACATGGACGAGTTATTGCAAAAGTTCCGGGGAGTAAAATTCTTAACTTCTATGGACATCACGTGTGGATATTAGAATTTGCCACTGGCGGAAAGTTCAAGGAAGTACACAGCTTTCTTGTACGAAGAAGTTTGTTACCAATATCGTGTAGTACCTTTCGGACTTAATATCTCTGTTTGTGCCTTCGTACGTGTGATGTGCCATATTTTAGGACCAACCTTAAGTAATATAAAACAGTCTACGTAGATGATCTGTTAATAGCAACTCCTACCTGGGAAGAACACATAGCTTTATTAGAGGAAGTGTTAGAGGCTATTGAGAGAGGTGGCATGAAACTAAAGATTGAAAAGACAGAGTGCGTTAAAGACGAAATAGGTTTCTTGGGATATATGATAAGTGGAAAAGGTAGCAGTCATTGAAAAATTTGAGGCTCCCAGAAACAAGAAGCAGTTGAGATCGATGTTCGGTCTTTTCGGCTTCTATAGGCGTTTTGTTAGTGATCAGGCTTTTAATGCGCCCTGTCTTCACCTCCTGCTGAAAAAGAATACCCCTTGGGTTTGGACAGCAGAATGCCAACAAGCGTTTGAGGTGCTTAAACAGTCTTTAATTAATAGTCCTATTTTACATCATCCTGATTTTGAAAAACCATTCTGTATGTCTGTTGATGCTAGTGGCTATGGTATAGCTGTGGAGGTATTCCAAGTAGAAATAGAGAATGAACAAGAAGTGCACAAGACTATAGGTTTCGCAAGTCGATCTTTACAGGCAGCAGAGAGAAATTATGGCATCTCAGAACTGGAAGCATTGGCAATTGTATTTGGGGTACAGAAGTTTGAGCACTATCTATTAGGTCACAAGATAATTGTTTACAGTGACCATAAGGCGTTGACCTTTTTAAAGACCTGTAAGTTGAGGAATGCTCGTTTGGTAAGATGGTCATTGTATCTCCAGCAGTTTGATCTTGAGGTTAGATATATTCAAAGGAAAGACAATCTGGTAGCTGATGGGTTATCTAGAAGTGCGGAGCTCTGTGATGAGGCGGGAATTACAGCAACAGACCTAAGTGAAGTACGAATGTTTGCGTTGCACGAAGTAAAGGAATAAAGTGCATTGAAGAGGGTGATTAAGAACTTGAGACGTGAGCAGAATGCAGATGACCAGCTGAAATTAGTGAAGAGCTATTTAGGAAATGCGAACTATTTTCGCAATACTATTGTCTGCATAAAGGTATTCTGTTTAGGAGGAAAGAGGTAGGTGTTTCTGAGTGGAAACTGTGCTTTCCCTCACAACATGTAGACTTACTAATCGACTATGTACACCTGAGGTATGGGCACTTCGGTGCAAAGAAGTGCATTGCAAAATTAAAAGAGAAGGTTGTGTTTGACAACATGTACCGCCGTGTTGCCAGGCGTCTAGCATCTTGTGTAGTGTGCCAGAAAGTCCGTGCTGCTAACACCAGAATACAAGGGGATATGCATTCAGTAGAGCCAACTGAAACCCTAGAATTACTGGCTTGTGATTTGTTTGGCCCTCTTCCTGCTTCGAGAGGTGGGTGCACCCATGTTTTTGTTGTTGTGGATGGATTCAGTAAATATGTTAAGCTATACCCAATTAAAAGAGCAAATGCAAAAACGTTGGTAGAAAAGTTGGAAAAAAATTTCTTCGTGAACGTTGGCATTCCGAAGAATTTGCTGTTAGACAATGGGCCTCAATTTACTTCTGATAGATTTAAGGAATGTCTAAATAAGGCCGGAGTGAAACATCTGAAAATATCTGCGTATTTCCCCCAAGGAAATATGAGTGAACGTATTGTGAGAGAATTGAATAGGCTTTGCAGAACTTATTGTGCTCGGAAACACTCAAGTTGGGCAGAGCACATTAAGTATTTTGAGAATGTAATTAACAACTTAAGACATGATGCAACTGGTTTTGCGCCTTGCGAATTGATATTTGGCCAAGAACCGCACAATGTGATT
Organism: Schistocerca serialis cubense; assembly: GCF_023864345.2. Classification (NCBI taxonomy): domain Eukaryota; kingdom Metazoa; phylum Arthropoda; class Insecta; order Orthoptera; family Acrididae; genus Schistocerca; species Schistocerca serialis. The sequence goes on along the minus strand of NC_064641.1, from coordinate 189,232,293 downwards.
GCAGGTATGGTAGAATTCCCTATTCTAACGCAAATATCCACAGACGAGAAGAAGTTAAAGGCTAGGGCAAATATAAGAAAAAGAGCATTGGAAAGGAAGAAGCGTCATGACACAAAAGCTGTACCCACTAGTTTTGAAATAGGTCAGTTAGTCCTTGTCAAAACCAAGGAAAAATCAAAGAAAATAAATGCAGAAACAAAGAAATTCATGTTCGTATACCAAGGACCTTTCAGGATCATGGGAAAACCACATGCCAATGCATATAGGCTAGAGTACCCTAAGAGTGAAAAGCTATTAGGTCTCAGGAACGTGATCGACCTAAAGAAGTTCATAGGTAGTGAATGAATTCTGTAGGGAGGAGGTTGTTCTGTAACCTCTACACAGTGTGGCAGCTGTGCAGTCCCAGCTGTGTGAGATCTTCTTTCACATTTCAGATCTCACTCAATCTTCATCTTTCCTATCCACCAAAGTTTCGACTCCTTCTTTGCAATACAAAGATTTTCCGTCATGGATATCAAGCCATGAGTTCTGTAACCTTCCTATCCACCGATTAGTGGAAGAAAAATACCTAATGTGACAAACCTAACAGTGGCATAAACAACAGAGAAGTATGATGTAATTAAGATACAAAGGTATTTGAGTAACAAGTATGTATATAACCCTGGTAATATTGTAAGTACAAAGCGTTGTGTTATTGGAAATGGTCCACCAACAATATTTTAAAAAAATATTCAAATTCATGTACAAGCAGGATCTGAAGTGGCAGTGAAACCTAGTGTATGCATTAGAGCTAACTGATAAATAGTAAGAGAGAGTGCTTAGTGTTATGAAAATATGCAGACAAGTTGTAAGAATGAACTCACCTTGTGTAGCAAGGAATGGCAGTGTAATAGAATTGAACAGTGTTTGTGGTTGAGACGTGAAGGACACGTCCCTGAAGTATTTACAAGGTTGGAGCTGGCCGTTATTTGGTGTAGTGTGTGACAGGACGCACCTACACGTATTGAGGTTATGAGTTGGAGGCGTGAATGCGACCATAGGTACCCTATGTTAGATGAGACAGAGCAGCTCATGGTGTCCTATAGGTTTAAGGAATGTAGCATTACGCTTGGCCATAATTACTTAATGCATTTTAGTGGTAAGTCGAGAGAGACTACCTGTGGTTTCAGCGTCCGATCGAGTTGAAATGGATTGCCACATGAGCAAACTAATCAGATGCTGTACACTATGAATATGAAATAAATGTGCTGTCCTATGCTTTAAATGTTAATAGAGTGAGTGTTAAATAAGTACACACACTAGCAACATAATTGAGTAACATAATGGCAGACGTGAAACATTATTTATAGCTCAGCATAAATACACTTCGATGAAGTAAGTACATAATTGCAGATGTGGAACTGAGACAACAGCAGAGGACCAATAAGTGAAGTTAGTAGTCAACTAAACGTAGTGTGTTTTGAACACTCAGAACTGTACTATTACCACAAGTTACTCACATGTGCAAAGAAGCTGAGAATACAACTACTAATCAAATATACTCATGCTATCTCTAAGAATAAGGTAATCGAAGATGAGTCAGCTAAGTAAATAAAATACAAATGTATCAGGAATGTACCGAGCATTGGTTCAGTGTTCCGGCACAGAAATAATAAATTGAAATTAAATAGGATTTACGATTGTATCCCTAGAGCATAAATTTTCTCTAGTACGTGACTAACGGCGTTTTGAGCCATTTGTTTACCAATTTTATGACAGTTAAGTAACCGCATGAGTAAAATTGAAAAAGTTCTGTCAACTTTGTTCCAGTAACATATTGAAAGGTAAAATGTATATATCCCCATTTCATTGTGACCCACCCTTAGATATTAAGTGAACAGAGTCTGAGGCAATCTTTTTGTTTGTTCTACAGGACAAACCAGATGATGGCAGCCTGGTAGCTGTGTGAAAGCGTGGAGTGACTTGGACACAACTCACAGTGACCCCTCCCCTTTCCCCATGTAATTTAGAGTGAACGTGAAGGACGCACACCATAGCAACTTCCCCTCCTATACCCTTGTGAATGGAAGTGTAGACCGCCAGCCAAAGCGGCTACAACCACGTGTGTAAAAATGATTTGTGAAATTTTCTTTCAGGTTTAGAAAAGACTGCTAAGATATAATCATCTGTTTATGTATCATGAATAACTGTGTTATTTTCTTTGAATTTGTGTATGTAAAAATGTATTTAATGAATTTAAGATTTTTATAATTTTACATAATTTTATGTATTTGTTTGTCTAGGGCAATATGTATGCCAAAACGTTTCATTGATTTTGCTTAAATTTTGAGGGATAATATTGCTTAAGAGGCAGTGAACATGCCAGTAATTTAAATAATTGAAGTAGGTAATCAGTTTTCTTTTAGTATTTCTATATGTTTACAATTCAATTTTAGTTTCCATAGGAAGTTAAGCTGTACTCTTGCTTCCCTTTTTGTAATTAAATTTTTTTTCGTTCATTAACATTCAAAAACAAAAAATTTAAGTAGAGGGTGATGTAGGGAAGCAGCCTACTCACGCCGTAATAAATTCATATCAGTCTTTCCATTGTGTGCCAGCCAGTCCGCTGTAACTAGCTCTGACGTCATAAATGTTGCGCAATACTTTAAAAAATCAAGTAAATAACCTGAAACGGTTCTAGCATGTCAGGAGTAATACTAAATTAATACGTGTTGAATATCAGTTCGATAAATTTAATCATTTTCGAATTTGGACATTTTTCTGTAAAAATCATTGGCGCAACAGAAAAAAGCTAGAGACTTAAAAATTTATATTTAGATTCCTTTTTCATAATAATTTAATAGAAACAGTACTTTGGATTTCACAAATTAAAATTTTTGTGGAAATTCATGATTCTCTGGTTTTCGTCTTAAAAATTAAGGAAGCAAGATCGATTAAGTAGGCTAATAAATAAGGCTAGGATGTTTAGATTTAAGTAGAAGGGAGATCCGCTATAATCATAAAGATGTCAGAAGTTTCAATTGAATAACTATATAACTACAGCGATAGCGTATCTCCAAAGGGCAAGTTCAGAGCTCGTCTACTGCGTGTAGTGTAATTAAATTAATTCTCTCGCCCAAAATATTTTACTTAGCCACGTCAGACTGTTCTTATCATTACTTACCTGTGTGCTGATTGCGCATTTAAATTGAGAGCTTCATCTGCCATCAGCAAAGGAAGCAATGATTTATTCAATAACTTAAAGTGGTGCATTACTAGCCCAGAGGCTAGTCTGGAGAGCCGATTTGATCAGGCGTTCCCTTAGCCGTCCGCACTGCGGCTTTATATATAAGAATGCTGCGCGAGGAGAAAAGGCCCCAGTTCTCTCCAGACGCTGAATAGCACACCATCTGTGTCGGGAGTCGCGTCGCGTCGGTATCATTGCTATAAACAGCCGCGGATGCCGTATTAAGTTACTCGGGATACGCGTAACCATGAAATCGTTTTCGAGTGAAGTGTTAATTCTGGGATGACTTTAATTATCTATCTTCAGTTTGCGTATGTCGTATTTTCACGTGCCGTCGCGGGACAGACATTCTACCATTATTTAGCGTGGCGTTTGATGAACCTAATCATCAAATTATGGCGAGCATTCACTTAAACATTTAATTTGGACAGTTATAGTGCATCAGCGCATTAGACTCTGAACTGTTCTGTTAGATTGTGTGGATTCTTTTTTTTTTTTTCATCTGTGACTTTCAGAATATATCGTACGTTTTTTCCACGATCGTTTTTGATTATGAATCCCACACAATCTCCTAATTCCTCAGAGCTTTAAGCTGTAGCTATAAGTGTATTTCTCAGATGAAGTGGGCACTAGGAATTCTAATTACAGGCTTCACGTTTTGCTAATCACTTTCTGGTTGCCAACATTGTAGTTAGAGAGCCAGTGTTGAGAACGGCAAAAGACAGCATAAATAATGGGAACATTTTAAACAACAATTATTCCACCCGCCCCCCCCCCCCATCCCCATTGTCTTCAGGCTCTCCAGCTGCAGAGGATGGCGTGAAACATCGGAACACGCAGTGGGAAAAGTATACAAGTGATTAACGCAGCAAACTGTTTTATTTGAAAATGTATCGTGAATAAGAATCTCTTGCACTTTGCCATGTTAATCGTCTGTAGAAGTATAAACGACTAATGCAGCCGTAATCACAACATCAAGCGTTCAGCATAACTCCACAGATTCATGTTTACCTATTTGTGATGTTTGGGAACATGCAGTACGCTCCTTGCCGTTTACTTTCCATAACCTTATAATCTTCAATGAATTCCTCAGTAGTGTTGTTCCTTTTACTATATGCCAAGTTGATAAATTAACATACTACCTGGAAAACAAAGGCCACTGATAACTGCACAACAAATTAGCATAACGCAAATAGTTACGGAACTCGGTTTTAAACCTGTTGGGGGGAGGGGGTTTGGGGTTGTTTTAGGGAAGGAGGCCAGACAGCGAGGTTATCGGCCTCATCGGATTAGGGAAGGACGAGGAAGGAAGTCGGCTGTGCCCTTGGAAAGGAACCATCCCGGCATTTGCCTGGAGCGATTTAGGAAAATCACGGAGAACCTAAATCAGGATGGTCGGACGCGGGATTGAACCATCGTCCTCCCGAATGCGAGTCCAGTGTCTAACCACTGCGCCACCTCGCTCGGTTTTTTAAACCCGTCACATGTTGCAAAGACAAAGGGCCGCCGGCCGGAGTGGCCGAGCGGTTTTAGGCGCTACAGTCCGGAACCGCGCGACCGCTACGGTCGCAGGTTTGAATCCTGCCTCGGGCATGGATGTGTGTGATGTCCTTAGGTTAGCTAGGTTTCAGTAGTTCTAAGTTCTAGGGGACTGATGACCTTAGAAGTTAAGTCCCATAGTGCTCAGATCCATTTTTGACAAAGGGCCAAGTAAGTGCTCTAAGCCTGAAATCTTTGCAGACGACTTTCACAAACCTTCCAGTCTGGACGTCAGTACAGTTAACAACTATAAAACTCGGAACTCCGTCCGGTCTCTGAAGACCCTATGGTACTGATCGGCCGCAGTGTCATCCTCTCTGGCTGCGTATACCGGAGGGCGTGAGGTCAACACACCGCTCCCCTGGTCGTTTTCGTGACCAGAGCCGCTACTCCTCAATCAAATAGCTCAATTTCCCTTACAAGGGCTTGAGTGCGCCCTGTTTGCCGACAGCGCTCGGCACACCGGGCTGTCACCTATGCCAGTGCGAGCTAAGCCCGACAGTGCTTAACTTCGGTAATCTGACGGGAAGGCCGTTGGCACAGAGTTAAAAAAAGAATTGAATTTTTTTTTGTTTCTTTATAGACGCAATCACATGTTGATGACACCGTCATAACCGGTTTCGGCCGTACAATGACCACCTTCAGATTCTAAAGGCGGCATACATTGAACACAGGTTCATGCGTTGTCAAACTACGCATGATCCTTTGTTCGATGTATGCAGCCTTTCGAATCTGAAGATGGTCATTGTATGGTCGAAACCGGTTATGACGGTGTCATAAACATGTGACTGCGTCTACAAATAAACAAAAAAGATTTTAGAAAAGAATCAATCACGCACTGCATAGACAAAATGTCGTTTTTTCCGAAAAATAATTGAATTTATAGTATACCCCACCAGAAATATAGCAGTGTAGTACTTTCACCTGCACAGATTTGATGGCACATACAGTCCGGTTCAGCCAACAGCCGTACCTGAGCTTCTTCCCCTTTAGACCCAGTAGCGCACGATGTAAACAGGTGCCGAGTGAGTCAATGCGAGCGCTTGTCCCGAGCGGCCACGGGTGTTCACAGAGCAACGGGCGGGGTGGGCTGGGGTGGGGGGGGGGCTTAGGGGGAAGGGGAAGGGGCGGGGCTAGAGCAGTCCGTGTTATCAGCGGCAGCCGCGCACGGGCGCTGAGCCGCTGTTAACCTCTGACTCCCGACATCACAGATAGTCGCCGCTGCTGTCATACACGTCGACAACCAAAGCCGCCGGTTCAGCAGATGTGGACAGGCTTTCAAGTGCAAGCGCTCAGGCGGTCGACCGCGACAGGAATACAAGTCGCGGCCTTGCGGCGTACGCTGCGACAATTTCGATGGAGTCCTCTGACTCATCTTGCACCAGTAGTCCGTTCGACTCACCGCATCCGGGACGCATTACTAAGCGTTACTCTTAGGCAACAGATGTTCCTGAAACGGGAGACCGCAAGATACTTGAAACAAAGAGTGACAATGTCCTGTAGCACGTGCTTTTGAGCTTATCTTTTAGAGCGTCAAAGACCCTCACTGACGGCGAGTAATCAAGTCCTACAGAGTATCTCCCTCTCTCCAATAAAAGCCTGTCAGCATAACTATAATTGCTTTATCCCACAGTGGATATCTCATGCTGGTCTCACACAAAATGAACTTTAAAATTGCCATCATTAGCCGTATATGAGCATTTTGATTGTTTTATATTAATAAATTACTGTTTATTGTTTATGGCATAAATGTTACAAACTTCAGACCTAAGAAGGGTTTGATATAACTCTCTTACGCTACTCTTTCCTATGCAAGACTGTTCATCTCTGCGTGACTACTCCAACCTTCATCCATATGAACGTGCTTAATGTATTCAAGCCTTAGTCTCCGTCTACAATTTTGTACCTCCTGCACTTCCTTCCCTTATCAAATGGGAGATAACATTATGCTACAACAGCATTATACCATGATGCAGTTCAGATGCTTTCCCCTCATCATCAGGCAAATAAGACAGAAATAACGTACTACTCATACTACACAAAAGACTGAACAGGCTACTGGAACACAGAATTTCAACGGGCCGATGACTATTATCACCACTAACGGCAGGTTTGTAGATGAGAACAACAAATCTGGACTAAAATTAATAGCAGAAGTTTATATTCACAGCTACCATGCGCTATTAATTCACTTCCAATACGTTGCGTACGCTGTATGGTTTGCAATGTTGTCTCTTATGTATGTACTAACCACCCTACATACACGAATTACAAATGATACTCGGATAGTTACTTGTCGTTTCTAATTATAACATTTATTTTTTTCGACAGTTTCTTAAGACGAAAACTTCCTAAAGACCGAAATTGTATCTGAATTTAGTCGCAGCAACTGGGCCGAAAACTTATTTATTCATGATACCTGTCGTGAAAGACTCTGATGTCAAATACACATCCCCAGGCTGTGGCTAAGCCATGTCTCCGCAATATCCTTTCTTTCAGGAGTGCTAGTTCTGCAACGTTCGCAGGAGAGCTTCTGTAAAGTTTGGAAGATAGGAGACTAGGTACTGGCAGAAGTAAAGCTGTGAGGACGGGGCGTGAGTCGTGCTTGCTTGGGTAGCACAAATGGAGCCGGCATGGTAGCTCAGCGTGTTCTGTCAGAGAGCCGTAATTAAAAAAACTGAGTGTAAGGATCAACAACAAACTTGAACGGATGTCATGTGACGTCCGCAACGACCAAACACAATGATCAACAACGAACCAAAAAAAAAAAAAAAAAAAGGTAGAGCACTTTCCCGCTAAAGGCTAAGGTCCCGAGTTCTAGTTTTAATCTGCCAGGAAGTTTCTGTTGTCAAATGTTCGTCAGAATTTTGTTAAATCCATCATTTGATAGATTAGTACCAGATGCAAACATAAGATCGCGTCCACTTTTGGCTGTCATTTTCTAAGTCCGCCTCCGTAGTTTTTTGAAGAGAGCAATGTGAGAAGCATTTCTGGATAGATGCAGGTGGGGTGTGGAGATGGGAGACCAAAAAAAAGGTATGAGTGGTCAGCGTGTCTGATTACCAAGTGGAAGACGCGGATTGAATACCGGAATTGTCAGAGTGCCACAGTTTTTCCTCGGAAGGGAACGCTTTAAGCCTCGAAATGGAAACTGATGACCACTTTGGTGAGAAGCAGCGGCTCCAAGTTCTGGTAAGCTGATAACTTTAGGGAGAAATGTGTCCTGGCCCAAAGAACCTACGAATGGCATCCGAATGGCGCCATTGGCATGGAATGGCACGGCAGCCAGTCGACAAGGAACAATCTATATCTACACCTATACTCTGCAAAGTTATTAGACCTCGGACATTTAGGTTCTAAAAATCTTAAATTAGGTACCTAAAGTAGGTTCTATCACTTACAAAAATAGGTTATAAAAATTAGAAAATAGGTGACCCAAATCTGACATTTTACTGTCTAGATACACTCCTGGAAATTGAAATAAGAACACCGTGAATTCATTGTCCCAGGAAGGGGAAACTTTATTGACACATTCCTGGGGTCAGATACATCACATGATCACACTGACAGAACCACAGGCACATAGACACAGGCAACAGAGCATGCACAATGTCGGCACTAGTACGGTGTATATCCACCTTTCGCAGCAATGCAGGCTGCTATTCTCCCATGGAGACGATCGTAGAGATGCTGGATGTAGTCCTGTGGAACGGCTTGCCATGCCATTTCCACCTGGCGCCTCAGTTGGACCAGCGTTCGTGCTGGACGTGCAGACCGCGTGAGACGATGCTTCATCCAGTCCCAAACATGCTCAATGGGGGACAGATCCGGAGATCTTGCTGGCCAGGGTAGTTGACTTAAACCTTCTAGAGCACGTTGGGTGGCACGGGATACATGCGGACGTGCATTGTCCTGTTGGAACAGCAAGTTCCCTTGCCGGTCTAGGAATGGTAGAACGATGGGTTCGATGACGGTTTGGATGTACCGTGCACTATTCAGTGTCCCCTCGACGATCACCAGTGGTGTACGGCCAGTGTAGGAGATCGCTCCCCACACCATGATGCCGGGTGTTGGCCCTGTGTGCCTCGGTCGTATGCAGTCCTGATTGTGGCGCTCACCTGCACGGCGCCAAACACGCATACGACCATCATTGGCACCAAGGCAGAAGCGACTCTCATCGCTGAAGACGACACGTCTCCATTCGTCCCTCCATTCACGCCTGTCGCGACACCACTGGAGGCGGGCTGCACGATGTTGGGGCGTGAGCGGAAGACGGCCTAACGGTGTGCGGGACCGTAGCCCAGCTTCATGGAGACGGTTGCGAATGGTCCTCGCCGATACCCCAGGAGCAACAGTGTCCCTAATTTGCTGGGAAGTGGCGGTGCGGTCCCCTACGGCACTGCGTAGGATCCTACGGTCTTGGCGTGCATCCGTGCGTCGCTGCGGTCCGGTCCCAGGTCGACGGGCACGTGCACCTTCCGCCGACCACTGGCGACAATATCGATGTACTGTGGAGACCTCACGCCCCACGTGTTGAGCAATTCGGCGGTACGTCCACCCGGCCTCCCGCATGCCCACTATACGCCCTCGCTCAATGTCCGTCAACTGCACATACGGTTCACGTCCACGCTGTCGCGGCATGCTACCAGTGTTAAAGACTGCGATGGAGCTCCGTATGCCACGGCAAACTGGCTGACACTGACGGCGGCGGTGCACAAATGCTGCGCAGCTAGCGCCATTCGACGGCCAACACCGCGGTTCCTGGTGTGTCCGCTGTGCCGTGCGTATGGTCATTGCTTGTACAGCCCTCTCGCAGTGGCCGGAGCAAGTATGGTGGGTCTGACACACCGGTGTCAATGTGTTCTTTTTTCCATTTCCAGGAGTGTAGATAAATAAATTGACAAAAATTCACCCGGGTTCCCGGGTTCGATTCCTGGCGGGGTCAGGGATTTTCTCTGTTCGTGATGACTGGGTGTTGTGTGATGTCCTTAGGTTAGTTAGATTTAAGTAGTTCTAGGGGACTGATGACCATAGCTGTTAAGTCCCATAGTGCTCAGAGCGATTTCAACCATTTGAACAAAAATTCACATAATATTATTGTCTATGTTCATAATTACAGTCACAGTTAATAACTAACCATGTTTCCAGATTTTCAGTTGACAAACTGCTGCTCTTGTCTGTTAACAGCATCTTATATGCCGAGAACGAGCGTTCCACGTCAACAGATGTCACAGGAGCCTATTTAAATGACGTTATTAGGCGCAATGGGACCGCACACTGATGCTCTGTTGATTTACCGGATAAGATGTCAGTCCCCGTGCAGAGAGTGGTCAGTCCAGTTTTTTTTTTTTTTTTCTTTTTTTTTTTTTAGCAGTGTCTTTAGTTTCTCACTAACTATCATACCAATAGAACCTGGGACCAAGTTGATTTTTTCTGTCACCTCTTCTATCAATCGCAGTTGCGTGTAGAGTGGTTTCCCTGAACACTCTAGTGCTTTAATAATAGGGACCAAAAATGCACAACGAGATTTTGTGTGCCGGCCGCTGTGGCCGAGCGGTTCTAGGCGCTTCAGCTCAACCACGCGACCGCTAAGGTCGCAGGTTCGAATCCTGCCTCAGGCACGGATGTGTGTGATGTCCTTCGGTTAGTTAGGTTTAAGTAGTTCTAAGTTCTAGGGAACTGATGACCTACGATATTAAGTCCCATAGTGCTCATAGCCATTTGAACCATTTTGAGATTTTGTGTAAGCAATATCGTTGGAAATTGGTGGGTTCTTTAGAAGATCTTTAGCTGAAGTAATGCTCACTGCCTCCTCCCGCAATTTAAGAACAATGTTCTCAATGTCTTCCAAATGCTCGCTGTAATATTCCACGGCCTCTAGCCACGTTCCCCAGGGAGTAAGTATGGGTTCCGATGGAAGTGGTACTTTGTGAAGTTCCTCTCGAAATAACCGGATTCTTGTAGGTGCTTTAACAAAAACATTTTTGATGCTTGAAACTAGCTCATTTACATGTGGAAAATCAAGACGTATCGGCTCAGCTACACGATTCATAGCATAGGCAAAACATGTGATATGGAGCAAGGCTGGGTAAAATACTTTCAACAATTTAACAGCAGTGATCATTTATGCAGCTGCATCGGTGTAGATTACTTTATTTTCATCCAGACTGTTGACAAAAAGTAATTTCAGGGCTTTATTAACGAAGTGAGCAGTTCCACATATCGGCCTTGCCTTCAATTGCCTCATCGACAGAGATCCACATGTATGCATCGCCCTTATCTTCCCTTATCCTCTTCAATGTATTTTCATATGAAGTACCTAGATCTTTCTCAGTGTGAATTCTGATGGAATGCTGCGGTGACAGTATTTCTCTAGAAAACTTTTTTCAACTGCATTGAATGGAATGTTTGCTGCAACAGTGACTCGATACAGGTCAAAATGAAATTCGTTTATGTTTGTTGCATTTGATTTAGTTACAAACGTTTGTTTCAAGTTTGATTTATTTTTTAAATTGTGCCTGGTGTTTAATTCCTCCAACATGCGACCTCTGTTCAGAACGACCTAAAAACAAAAAGAAATGAGAAATACTTACTGGAAGAATTTACGTACGAGATCTACTTAGCAAAATTAACCTACATTAAGGATTTAGAAACAATATTTTTCCATGTGTCTGGTCCACGTTAACTCGGGAAAAACAGTGGCATCTCTGAGTGGGCGTAGCAGATACAAGGTTAACATTTTACTTACGTCTTTGTTGCACACATTGCGGTGAGTAACTCTTCCGTCTGTAGAGAAAAAAGGATATTCTTGAAACCACAGACGAATCAAACATTATTTAGAGCGGGCTACTTTCGGCATGGTTGACTTTCCACAAATACTCTGTCGCTGTGAAATACTTCACCACATCCAAGCAGCACGCTGACCGACTGAATGAAGACAGTGCAGGTGTTTTAAACAGGCTTTTCCGACAGGGCAGGAAGGCGCCGGAGGCAGATCACAAGGCTCCTCCGTGCCCTGCCGGACCATTTGACGGTTCACAGCGAGCGACAACGCTCTGCTGAGCTGGGCGGGCTGGAACAGCCAGGCGTATCCAGTCGTCGTCTGACAACGACTGGCGTTCACGCGTGCAAACAAACCAGTTATCATTTAATTACTGCTTTATAAGTAGCTGGAAAGACGAGAAGAGTAGTTTTAGTCATACAAATTTTATTTGACTTGATTTTTAAAAATTAGGTTCAGTAGGCTCTAGCATGAATTAGGTATTTTTAGGATTTTCAAAATTAGTACAATCAGGTTCTAACATGAAATTAGACGTTTCAGGTACCGTAAAATTACAATTTTCGATAAAATACACACATCAAAAAAAGTTTTGCATCATCCCAGTTCCCAGAACTCCTGAAGACAGACGTTGACTGTGGTTATTGTATCACAGACACAGTCCCTTTGACTGTTCAGACATGTCATTAAACCCGCCCAAAGATGTAAACAACCATGCATGAGCAGCGCCTATTAGATGGAGGGGGGTACGACAGCTGATCAGTTCCAGCCATTCCACCAGGAAGGAGGTACACGGCCCTAGTTCAACCATGCCTAGACGGTCAATACCGCGGTTCGATCGCGCCCGCATTGTTACTTTGTGCGAGGAAGGGCTCTCAACAAGGGAAGTGTCCAGGCGTCTCGGAGTGAACCAAAGCAATGTTTTTCGGACATGAAGGAGATACAGAGAGACAGGAACTGTCGATGACATGCCTCGCTCAGGCCGCCCAAGAGCTACTACTGCAGTGGATGACCGCTGTCTACGGATTATAACTCTGAGGAACCCTGACAGCAACGCCACCATATGAATAACCTTTTCGTGCAGCCACAGGACGTCGTGTTACGACTCAAAGTGTGCGCAATAGGCTGCATGATGCGCAACTTCACCCCCGACGTCCATGGTGAGGTCCATCTTTGCAACCACGACACCATGCAGCGCGGTACAGATGGACCGCTCAGGATTGGGAACACGTTCTATTCACTGATAAGTGTCGCATATGCCTTCAACGAGAGAATCGTCGGAGACATGTTTGGAGGCAACCCGGTCAGGCTGGACGCCTTAGACACACTATCCAGCGAGTGCAGCAAGGTGGAAGTTCCCTGCTGTTTTGAGGTGGCATTATGTGAGGCCGACGTACGCCGCTGTTGGTCATGGAAGGCGCCGTAACGGCTGTACGATACGTGAATGCCATCCTTCGACCGATAGTGCAACCATGTCGTCAGCATATTGGCGAGACATTCGTCTTCATGAACGACAATTCGCGCCGCCATCGTGCACATCTTGTGAATAATGACTTCCTTCAGGATAACTACATCGCTCGACTAGAGTGGTCAGCATGTTCTCCAGGCATGAACCCTCTCGAACATGCTTGGGATGGATTGAAAATTGCTGTTATGGACGACGTGACATCCAAACCACTCTGAGGGATCTACGCCGAATCGCCGTTGAGGAGTGTACAATCAGGACCAACAGTGCCTTGATGAACTTGTGGATAGTATGCCACGACGAATACAGGCGTTCAGCAGTGCAAGAGGACGTACTACTGGGTATTACAGGTACCGGTGTGTACAGCAATCTGGAAATTTGGAAATTTGCCGTAAGGACTATAGGACCAAACTGCTGAGGTCATCGGTGCCTAGGCTTACACACTAATTAATCTAACTTAACCGAACTTACACTAAGAACAACACACACACACGCACACTCATGCACGAGGGAGGTTTCGAACTCCCGTTGGGGGGGAGCCGTGACAAGACGCCTCGACCACGCGGCAACCTAATTCGGCCAGCAATCTGGACCACCACCTCTGGAGGGATCGCTGTGTGGTGGTACAACATGCAATGTGTCGTTTTCATGAGCAATAAAAAGGTCGGAAATGATGTTTATGTTGATCTCTATTCCAAGTTTCTGTACAGGTTCCGGAACTCCCGGAACCGAGGTGATGCAAAACTTTTTTTTGTGTGTATTTGCGTAATTCTTAGCTGGCAATATCACGAGAGCATGTTTGTCATATAGAATTTTATTTAATTGGATTTTTAGAATTTAGGTACAATCAGTTGCTAACCTGAAATTAGGTATTTTTAGGTGCTATAAAACTAGCTTTTTCGATCATAAATTGGCGTAATTCATGTATGTAGGACTTTTATTGCCTTTATTTAAGGAGGAACAAAATAGGTTTTTACCCAAAATCCGAGGTCCAGTTATTAGGGAATTTTCCCATTCCTTCTACGTAGTTAACGCGGGAAGAATGACAATGTCTCTGTGCGTACTGTAATTGTCCTAGTGTTTTCCTCGCGTTCCCTATGTGAGCAATACTTGGGGGGGGGGGGGGGGGCGAGATTTGTAGCATATTCCCAGAATGATAATTTAAAACTGATTCTTGAAACTTCTCGGGATATTTCACCTCTATCTTCAAGAGTCTCCTAGTGTAGTTTCTTCAACATCTTCGTGACACTCGCCCACTGGTCAGACAAACCCATTGTAAGGTGGCTATAATTTCGCACCTTACAAGCACTCATCAACATACTTTGCCGTGAACTACAAAGACAATTAGGTATAATTTGGTAGGTTGCACATCGTATATATGAATGTTTAAAGGAGACTGATATTGTCTCGTATGCCTTGTAAATAATTGTTAACGCTTATTGCATGAAACGTGACGGATTATCTTTATTATCAGTACGACGAAATGAATGATTGCCTATGCTAGTAGAGGTTGGAACGCCGTGGAGATGAAACAGCAGGCAGAACTTAAGCACTGGGTGGAAGGCCTTCACAGGTGTTGATCCTGCTTAAAAACAGGAAGTAGGTAGACGGACGTCGTGGCACCTGAGCTTTTGAGCACAATAGTGTGACGGCCGGCCGCTATTGTAGCAGGACCGGAAGGATAACCAGGAACTCTGCAAATCTTGAACGCAGGTGAGAGGAACGAAGAAGCGGCACCTCAGAAACCACGCAGACTGGGTTATTTCCAAGGATTTTTACTCAGAACCGTACCATTGTACGAGTATCGGTTTTTCCTCGCCAACTTCCAGCGATGGACGACAAAAGACTAAAATATGGTAAGACGGCGTTCGGTTGAATCTGTAGAGAGGGAGAATATTCCGTGGTTTCGGGAATATGATTCGTTTTCGGAATTACGAGGGTGGGGAGCCGAGCCTTGCTGGAAGCCAGCGTGGAGAGACGTGGTCTTCCGTTGTGAGCACCCGTGTGTGACGGTCGCTGGGTATCAGCTTTGTTGGTACAGACGGACTTGCTGTCTTTGCTCTCAGGAAAGTTTATAGTTAGAACAGTTAGGCACTGTACTGGTGCGAACCTATACAATTCTGGACTTCATCTCTGGGTTGGAAGTCGTTGAGTATGCAGTGTGCAGTAATTGAGAGCACTTCTTCTGCCTATACTTGCGTTGAGACGTTATCTGAACTCCGTCCTTGTGGTTGGGAGTTCACGTTTCAAGTCTGTAGAACACAGATAGGATAAGACTGTATTGGAGTATATTAGTCAGAGGACCACCTTCTGCCATCCTAGTATTCGAAAGAATTTATTTGTGGCTGGAGTTCTTCCAGTGTCGCAGACTAGTACGAGTACCCTCACTTCGACACACCGGACGCAGTACATACGGTGATGTCGCAAATTGCTTCAGCTTATTAGGGCTATAAAGCTGAACAGCTGTGATCACGTTAGTTTATTTCCACTGAGGTTCCACATCACCGTAGATCATCTTTGAAAGTAGTGTCTTGTAGTGTTTGGTACGCAGATGATAGTCATTTCGTGTTAGTGATATTAGACCACGCAGTCATAATAAGGAGCAGAGTTGGGCAATTGATTATTAATTTTAGTTTGGAAATATAGACAATTGTACTTAAAGGGTTGATTTTAATCTATAGTAAATATACAGGGTGAGTCACCTAACACTACCGCTGGATATATTTCGTAAACCACATCAAATACTGACGAATCGATTCCACAGACCGAACGTGAGGAGAGGGGCTAGTGTAATTGTTTAATACAAACCATAAAAAAATTCACGGAAGTATGTTTTTTAACACAAACCTACGTTTTTTTTAAATGGAACCCCGTTAGTTTTGTTAGCACATCTGAACATATAAACAAATACGTAATCAGTGCCGTTTGTTGCATTGTAAAATGTTAATTACATCCGGAGATATTGTAACCTAAAGTTGACGCTTGAGTACCACTCCTCCGCTGTTCGATCGTGTGTATCGGAGAGCACCGAATTACGTAGGGATTCAAAGGGAACGGTGATGGACCTTAGGTACAGAAGAGACTGGAACAGCACATTACGTCCACATGCTAACACCTTTTTATTGGTCTTTTTCACTGACGTACATGTACATTACCATGAGGGGTGAGGTACACGTACACACGTGGTTTCCGTTTTCAATTACGGAGTGGAATAGAGTGTGTCCCGACATGTCAGGCCAATAGATGTTCAATATGGTGCCCATCATTTGCTGCACACAATTGCAATCTCTGGCGTAATGAATGTCTTACACGCCGCAGTACATCTGGTGTAATGTCGCCGCAGGCTGCCACAATACGTTGTTTCATATCCTCTGGGGTTGTAGGCACATCACGGTACACATTCTCCTTTAACGTACCCCACAGAAAGAAGTCCAGAGGTGTAAGATCAGGAGAACGGGCTGGCCAATTTATGCGTCCTCCACGTCCTATGAAACGCCCGTCGAACATCCTGTCAAGGGTCAGCCTAGTGTTAATTGCGGAATGTGCAGGTGCACCATCATGCTGATACCACATACGTCGACGCGTTTCCAGTGGGACGTTTTCGAGCAACGTTGGCAGATCATTCTGTAGAAATGCGATGTATGTTGCAGCTATTTGGGCCCCTGTAATGAAGTGAGGACCAATGAGGTGGTCGCCAATGATTCCGCACCATACATTTACAGTCCACGGTCGCTGTCGCTCTACCTGTCTGAGCCAGCGAAGATTGTCCACGGACCAGTAATGCATGTTCCGCAGATTCACTGCCCCGTGGTTTGTGAAACCCGCTTCATCGGTAAACAGGTAGAACTGCAACGCATTCTCTGTTAATGCCCATTGACAGAATTCCACTCGATGATTAAAGTCATCATCATGTAATTGCTGATGTAGCGACACATGAAACGGGTGAAAGCGGTGACGATGCGGTATGCGCATGACACTATTTTGACTCAGTCTACCGGCTCTCGCAATGTCCCGTGTACTCATGTGTGGGTTCATGGCAAGAGCAGCTAACACACCAACTGCACCCGCTTCTCCTGTGACGGGCTTGTTACGGACCCGTTTGCGTGCTACGACCATACCTGTTGCATACAGTTGGCGGTAGATGTTTTGCAATGTGCGGCACGTTGGATGCTCCCCGTCCGGGTACCGTTCTGCATACACCCTGCAGGCTTCAGCTGCATTTCGTCGACACTCGCCATAGATGAGTACCATCTCCGCCTTTTCAGAGTTCGAATACACCATGGTCACAGTTCCTACAACACTACACTATCACAGACGTCTGGTAACACGGTGTACTGCAGTTGGTCTGCGTGCGGAGACGAATGCAGAATAACAATAGCAGCAAGCGCTACATGCGGACACTGCGACAGCTAGACCAAACCACAACAGTGCCCTACAGCCACACTCGTAAACACGGTCGTCATCGTAAACATGTCCCTGCAGATGCTGCTCGCCGACCGTGGCCCGTGTTTGTTACAACACGCAACTGAACGTCGGAGGTTTCAAGCGTCAACTTTAGTTTACAATATCTCCGGATGTAGTTAACATTTTACAATGCAACAAACGGCACTGATTACGTATTTGTTTATATGTTCAGATGTGCTAACAAAACTAACGGGGTTCCATTTTAAAAAAACGTAGGTTTGTGTTAAAAAACATACTTCCGTGAATTTTTTTATGGTTTGTATTAAACAATTACACTAGCCCCTCTCCTCACGTTCGGTCTGTGGAATCGGTTCGTCAGTATTTGATGTGGTTTACGAAATATATCCAGCGGTAACGTTAGGTGACTCGCCCTGTATATTGAACAACAACGTTTATCACTTAGTAGTATTAGTTGCCTTCATCATTCATTTATGTTTATATTGTAACTAATATGTAAAAAAGAGCATTAAGATATCCTAAGATCTGCTTCAGGGGGTAGTCAGACAGGACCAAATCATCATTTTAGCATTTATTATTTTCCGTTGCGCACATTCATTTTTACACCCGCCTGGAGTAGCACCTTGGTCCGTGACCACTCGTCCTGCGCGTCTCTGTATATGTCCAATATCCCCTGTAGGTCCTATTTGATACGGGTCCTACACACTTGAGCAATATTCCAGAATGAGGCGCATGACTGACTTGTAAGAAATCTCCTTTGTAGACTGATGGAATTTTCCAAGTATTCTACTAACAAACCGTAGTCTACCATCTGCATTACCCACGACTGAGCCAATGTGATCATTCCATTTCATGTCCCTACAAAGTGTTACACCCAAGCATTTGTATGAGTTGGCCGATTCCAACATTGACTCGTTGATATTATAGTCATAGGATATTACGTTTTCCCATTTTTTGAAGTGCACAACTTTACATTTCAGAACATTTAAAGTAAGTTGGTAATCTTTGCACCACTTTGAAATCTAATCAAGATTTGACTGAATATTTATGCAGCTTCTTCAAGACAGTATTTCACTATAGGTAACTGCGTCATCTACAAAAAGTCTGAGGTTACAATTAACATTGTCCGCAAGGACGTTAACATACAACATGAACAGCAAGGGTTAGAGATTAGATTAGATTAGTACTTGTTCCATAGATCATGAACACGACACTTCGTAATGATGTGGAACTTGTCAGGTTAATAAAAGGTGTCCATACAAGATATTACATTACACAAAATATTACATGACACTCAATATTTTTTTATGGATGTTGGGGAAGTTACCCACTTACTATATCCAAAAATTCATCTAATGAGTAGAAGGAGTTGCCATTAAGAAATTCTTTTAATTTCCTTTTAAATGCTATATGGCTATCTGTCAGATTTTTGATGCTATTAGGTAAGTGACCAAAGACTTTTGTGGCAGCATAATTTACCCCCTTCTGAGCCAAAGTTGGATTTAACCTAGAGTAGTGAAGATCATCCTTTCTCCTAATGTTGTAGCCATGAACACTGCTATTACTTTTGAATTCGTTCGGATTGTTAATAACAAATTTCATAAGTGAATATATATATATATATATATATATATATATATATATATATATATATATATATATATATATATATTGTGAGGCTACAGTGAAGATCTCTAGTTCTTTGAATAAGTGTCTGCAGGATGATCTTGGATGAGCTCCAGCAATTATTCTGATTACACGCTTTTGTGCAATGAATACTGTTTTAATCAATGATGAGTTACCCCAGAATATGATGCCATACGAAAGCAGAGAATGAAAATAGCCGTGGTAAGCTAATTTACTCAGATTTACGAATAATGATCGGGATCCAAGTTTGGACCTTTGAGTGGACCTTTGATCACTCTAACGTTCATAATTTCTTTGTAAAATGTCTTCTTAGTTGCCACACAGTCAAGTTGGAATTCCCTTAAGTTAGAATTTGGGAGAAGCCCATGTTTTTTTGATTTCGGGGTGATCTTTTGAATGTTGTAGCCTACATAGCAAAATTTGCAATGACCCTAATAGCATAAGTAGCTGAACTCAAACGTTTCAGCAGATCCTCAGTGTGTTTTTTCCAGTTCAACGCCTCATCAATGCATACACCTAGAAATTTTGAATATTCTACCTTAGCTACCGATTTCTGATCGAAGTCTGTATTTATTAATGGTGTCATTCCATTTACTGTGTGGAACTGTAAATACTGTGTTTTGTCAAAGTTTAATGAAGCCCATTAGCAGAGAACCACTTAATAATTTCTGAAAAACATCGTTTACAATTTCACCAGTTAATTCTTGTCTGTTGGGTGTGATAGCTATACTTGTATCATCGGCAAAAAGTACCAGTTTTGCATCTTCCAACACATTTCCCTAGCGAAGAACACCCGACGTTACTTCTGCATCTTACGATGACTCTCCGTCCAAGACAACATCCTGCGTCCCCCGTACCAAAAAATTCTCCGTCCAGTCCCAAATTTCACTAGATCTCCCTTTTGACCGTACTTTGGACAACAAGAATACACGTGGTACTGAATCAAACGCTTTTCGAAAATCAAGAAATATTGTATCTTCGTAGTTGCCTAAACCCAAAACTTTCAATATGTCATGTGATAAAAGGGCGACTTGGGTTTCGCGTGCCAGGTATTTTCGGAGTCAAAGTTGGTTAGCATGGAGGACGTCATTCTGCTCGAAACACCTCATGATGTTTGAGCTCTGAATATAATCTAAGATTCTACTGTAAGTCGATGTTAAGGATATTAGACTGTAGTTTTATGGATCACTTCTGCTGCCTGTCTTGTAGATGGACGTGACCTGGGCACGGTTTTTTATTCGAATGATCTACGATAGGTCATAGTTAAATAGGGACTAACTCAGCCGAGAATTCAGTATTGAATCTGATAGGAATTCCATCGGGCTCTGGAGCTTTGTTTAATTTCAACGATTTTACCTGTTTCTCGACACCACTGACACAAACATTTATTCACTCGTGTTTTCAGTGTTGCGAGGGCTAAATCGGGACAGTAATCCAGGGTTTTCCTTTGTAAAGGAACATTTGGAAATGTAGCTCATTTCAACTTTTGCCTTGGTAATCATTCAGCGCCGTGACGCGGAGCACGCATTCAATCCTAGGGATTCCTTCAGGTCGAAAATAGTGCGCAGGCTAACCAAAATATAACAGTTAGAGCAAATAATCTCATTTTAATCAAACTACTTCACTTACACGACAGATCACATATTCCTTACATAGTTGCTCGAAGTGACGAAAGGTCCTTCACCAATTAACTTTGGGCGCTGATGACCATGCTGTTTAGCGCCCGAAAACCTCAAACCACACACAGACACACACACACACACACACACACACACACACACACACCAATTAACGTCACTTCAAATGGACTCAATGCCCTGTAACTGCTGTTTACGGTCAAAGACGTGTGGCACGGAGTCACTGAACCACCATAAAACGCTGCTAACAAGTAAAATAGAAAAACGACTACTTGCGTCATAACACAGTTTTTTCAGTTGCTGTTTTTCTTTCATTTTTTCAGAATATCCATTCCATTTTCTTCGGTTTTATACAACTTTTTCTAGACGATGTTCACCTTTACCAGAAGTAATACCATAATTTTTAAAGTATTAATGTTTACATTGACTATGACATTTATTAGTCACAAGTTAAATGAAATACAAATTGATCTGATATGTAATAAGTAGAAGTCCCTCTCCTTTTCAACTACAGTAGCTATGCTTCTGCTATAAAATCATTAGGAAACGGATGATAGTGAAAGTGGAACACTGGGGAAAGTGCTGTCAATTGAAAACACGATTTAAGTTTTTGTGAGTCGACCGAAACGAGGTTATAAGAAATAAAAAGTGGAAGTGAACATAGAAAAACCCCATACACACCAAATCATTGGAAATACTCACACGAAAATAAATGCATTTTTTGTTTAAACCCAGGAAAACACGTTTTGTAGACGATACGCTCACTAATGTAACGCATAATGTTCACTTTCACATGTCACATCCAGAATAAAAGGATTTGCATGAAAATGGTACATCACCACTGACGCAATTCACGTTCAGGTTTTACTAACCGGAACCACTTTGCACTGTGGTTAACTTTAAGCGATTCCTCCCTCATTCAGTTAAATGAAAAATTTACAGCCTTTTCTTTGACACTGAAGGTTATTACCGTACATGTTTTCTTCGGGCTGGGAAGGCACTGTGTTTATGTTCGGAATTTTGAAAAGCACAGCAATCATCTTTCGAACCACAATTCATGAAATCGTCAGTTATTTTCTATTTCTTCTAATGTTTCATAATTTGCGACGAAATATTCAAGAAATTAACTAATAAGTAACTCATATGTAGGTCTTCAGGAGTAGTAGATGATTTCGACTCCGTACCACATTGTTCGTATTTCATCTTTGCAAGATGAAAAACGTCAATTAGATTCCAAATTATTGTGAACCTCTGGAGCCTGTGCAAAGACAAATGCTATTAACTGGCATATACCAAGAAAACACTCAGAAAATTAATTCAGTTTAGTACGGCAAAGGCAACTGCTTATAATTATGGCTATTAAAGGGGTTGCAAATTTAAGTGAATACTGCTAACAATTGTGTCAGAGAAACTATAGACGGAAACTGAAATTCACTTTAAAAATTACGATCGCGTTGTGCAGTGTTATCTGTCAACCGTTGTGCCTCAAGGAAGGCTATGCACCCGCTATGTTCCGCATGCGCTGTCTACCGCAGCTACGGTAGGGGTGTGCATTCCTCCAGCCGCCTGGTAAGCTATGTATTTGGCAGTTTTCAATGTTTTTTTTAAAAAAAAATGCTTGCAATGAGCCTTAGCAGTTAAAATTTTGACATTGAGTTTCTTTCAGTGTATGCTTCTGGTACAAAAGTTTCAGAACAGGTTTCGACATGTCGGATTGGACGGTTCCCTTGTGAGTAATAAAATGCTATGTCTTTAACAAAGGTGTACTTTTGTTTAATGTTTATTTCTCTGAGATACTTAAATATAATATTACTGTCGATACATAATGACAGAAATTCTTTAACCACAAATCTGTAGATTGCAGTTATAAATAACCTGAGGACACTATAACAGAAGCGAAACATTAGGTTAGTTTAAATGTGTTTTTTGTTCATTAGATCCATAGTGAGGAGGGCCTCAGCGCCTTATAACTTGTAACAAAACAAGAATAGATAGCATATAGTGCAATTCTCCAGTATCCTACCAATGAACCGAACGCTAAACAATCACAAAATAATTAACCATCTTTACAAGATACAAGATTTGTAGTCACAGATAACTTTGATTTAGTAGGTCTTAAGATATATCAAGGGGAAATAGAAGAGAGAGTAATGAGGAACGTACCGCATCTTAGAACACCCTTTATAATAGACAAAAATAATTTAATTTGATAGTTAAATTTGATTCCCAGTCTGAAAGAATCTCAAGTCTTAACCTTTAAAAGTACAAAGGAAATGTACACTTTTATTGATAGACGTACTCTCATAACTGAAGACAACTGGCACCAACTAAATGACCTTATCCAGAAAATTCCGGAGAAAAACATCATCCTTCTTGAATATTTTAATGCACAGATTGGCAAAGAAAAAAGTATTAGAAAATCGTTGGAAGCTACCCCACCAATTATAGAACAAAGAGAATGGCATCAGGCTAATAAAACCCTGTCGTGCACATAATCTAATTCTTAAATGTAGGCTACAACATTCAAAAGATCACCCCGAAATCAAAAAAACATGGGCTTCTCCCAAATTCTAACTTAAGGGAATTCCAACTTGACTGTGTGGCAACTAAGAAGACATTTTACAAAGAAATTATGAACGTTAGAGTGATCAAAGGTCCACTCAAAGGTCCAAACTTGGATCTCGATCATTATTCGTCTAAAATCAAGTTTAAAGTCATCCCAAACAGAAAATACAAAATCAAACAAATTAAAGGCCGGAAACAGAGTTCGTACAACTTCAGGTTCACAAAGGCAACAGAAAACACCCATACTCAAAGCTGGGAAAATACTGGGTGGCCCAAAAAGGATGGTCGGATTTGAACTGCGTAGTACCATTGAAAGGTGAGGAGGGGGGACCACTGCCGGCCGTCTGCAAGTCGGCCATTACACCCAGTTTGCCACGAGATGGCGCAGTGGACGGTCGAGCATCGTGTTTTTGCTGTGGAACAGTTTTTCAGAAATGATGAATCGTTTATTACTGTGCAACGATTGTTTCGACAACGTTTTGGTGTAGCGCATGATGGACCCATTCCAGATCGCAGATCCATATCACGTTGGGTGACTGCATTCCGGACAACAGGGTCTGTCAAAAGTGGTAAATCTACAGGGCGTACACGTACGGCAGTTACTCCACAGAACATTGATGATGTTAGAGCGTCAGTGCTGCAAAGCCCGCGTCGTTCCACTAGGCGTCGTGCTCAAACTTTAGGCCTCAGCCGTAGTTCGTTGCAGCGTATTTTAAGCCGTGAGTTACAGTTTCACCCATACAAAATTATGATCACGCAAAAGCTGTATGATCGTGATTTTGAGCAGCGAAGACGATTTTGTGAATCAATGCTTGACATTTTGTACTCTAATAATGATGTTGTGCTTCTTATGTCAGATGAAGCCCATTTCCATTTAGACGGCTATGTCAATAAACAAAACTGCAGGTATTGGGCAGCAGATAATCCCAGAGAATTGCACCAAAAGCCTCTTCATAGTGCTAAGGTAACAGTCTCGTGTGGAATTTCAAGATTGGGGATTGTTGGTCCTTATTTTTTTGAGGAGAACAACGCTACAGTCACAGTGAACTCGAAACGTTACGTTAACATGCTACGTAGCTTTTTGGTGCCGAAACTGCGAGAGTTACATGTAAATCGAGATCGAATTTGGTTTCAACAGGACGGGGCCACGGCCCACACAGCCAATGACTCCATGTGTGTTTTAAGGCGGATGTTCCCCCACCACATCATCTCGCGTTTTGGAGATGTCCACTGGCCCGCGAGATCACCTGACCTCTCAGCCTGTGAGTTTTTTCTTTGGGGATACCTAAAGTCAAAAGTCTACGTAAAGAAGCCCCGAAACTTAATTGATCTGAAGGAGGCAATCAGTGCGGAAATTATGGCAATTCAAGAAGAAACAGTAGTGAAAGTGATGGAAAATTTCGAGGAAAGACTTGTGGAATGCATCACCGAGGAAGGACACCATCTTCCGGAAGTCATTTTCCGTACATGATTTTTTGTGGTTAGTTCTTGTAATTGGGTGCCTGGGAGCATTTAGTTACGTAATTGAATAAAATTAATTTGTAAAACTGATGGAGTTATAGTTATTTAAAATGTGACCATCCTTTTTTGTATTAATGAAAACGTAGATAACAAAGTTGAACAAATAGCACCCCAAACTGAAATTTAAAAAAAATTCGGGGTGGTCGATGAACTGTGTTACACACACTGCAACAAGAAAGCAGGGTTGGCAACAATGGAAAGAAAACGGGGGAAACACCTTAAATTCGTTAGAATTATGAATATGGTAGATAAAAATATGTAGTTCTGATAAACCAGATTCAGAACCACCAGCAGTTGAAGAATTACTAACAACCATCTCGAAATTAAAAAATAATAAAGCGGTGGGTGAAAAAGAATGAGATTTTCACCCTGCAGCGGAGTGTGCGCTGATATGAAACTTCCTAGCAGATTAAAACTGTGTGCCGGACCGAGACTCGAACTCGGGACCTTTGCCATTCGTGGGCAAGTGCTCTATCATTTTTTTTTAAATCTCATTTTGTTCGCTTTTGTTCGTTGCATCTGCTCGGGGTGGACGTCGTAAGACACCCATTTAAGTTCGTCGTTGATCGATTAACTCAGTTATTATTATTATTATTATTATTATTATAGAGGGCAGCTAACCCTGTGACAGAACACGCTGAGCTAGCGTGCCGTCTACCATCTGAGCTACCCAAGCACGACTCACGACCCGTCCTCACAGCTTCAATTCTTGCCGGCGAGAGGCAAAGGCCCCTTATCTGCAATTACTTTTATGTGGTTTTTTTCGCTGTAAGTCTCTCCGTATGCAGACTCCTGCACATTTTATGATTGTGACTACTTCCCGTACTTGTTATGCAATAGTGTAATCATAAAACAACGGGTCTACCTGCTTATTTACGCAGAATACACTAAACTAGTTTATGTCGAGGATAAATTGCACATTCCTGTACCTAGCGTCGATCCTCTTCAAGTCTTCCTGCATCAAGCTACAGTTTTCTAGCTTGAAGCTTCGCGTGCAACTGCATCAGCCGTGAAAAACTTCATGGAATTACCGACGTTGTCTATCAGGCAATTAATACATATTCGAAAAGTAATGGCGCTATAACACTCCCTTGGGGTACGCCTGAATATACTTATACGTCTAAAGATTTCTCTCCATTGAGAATAACAAGCTGTGTTCTGTTTGTTAGAAACTTTTCAGTCCAGTCACATTGCCAGTCTGATACCCCATACGCTTGTATTTTGTTCATTAATAGGCAGTGCGGAACAGTATGCTTCCGATAGTCGAGGAACAAATATCAACTTGGGCACCGGTATCTACTGCTTGCTAGGGCTCGTTGACGGTTAGATCGTTGTTTTCGGAACTCATGTTGATTCCTACAGAGCAGATTTTCGGTCTCCATAAATACTCATCCTATCGTATACATATCTATTCAGACTTGGTCTATTACCTGTAGATATTTTGGAGGTTCATATAATTGTGGTGGACGTAATGACACTGATATGCGGTATCCACATATACAGATGGCGATAATAGCGCGCACACAAGTTATAGAAGAGCAGCGCATTCGTGGAGTTGTCATTTGTACTCAGACGATTCACGTGAAAAGGTCTCAGACATGATTTTGACCTCACGACGGGAAATTAACAGAATTTGAATGGTAGTTGAAGCTACACGCTTGGGACATTCCATCTAGGGAACCATTAGGAAATTCCACATGCAAGATCCACAGCGCCAAGAGCATACCGAGAATACCACATTTCAGGCATTACCTCTAGTCACGAATAACGCAGTGACCGACAGCCATCACGTAACGACCGAAAACAGCTGCGTTCGTGCAGAGTTGTCATTGATAACAGACAAGCAGTACAGCTTGAAGTAACCGCAAGAATCGATGTGCGACGTACGACGAACGTAGTCGTTAGGACAGCGCTATGAAATCTGGCGTTAATAGGTAATGACAGAAGACAACCGACGCGACTGCTTTGGCAACAGCATGACATCGCCTGCACAGCCCTCCTGGGCGCGTGACCGTATTGGTTGGACCCTAGACGACTGGAAAACCGTGGTGTGGTCAGATGGGTCCCGATTTCAGTTGGTAAGAGCTGAAAATGGTTCAAATGGCTCTGAGCACTATGGGACTTAACATCTATGGTCATCAGTCCCCTAGAACTTAGAACTACTTAAACCTAACTATCCTAAGGACATCACACAACACCCAGTCATCACGAGGCAGAGAAAATCCCTGACCCCGCCGGGAATCGAACCCGGGAACACGGGCGCGGGAAGCGAGAACGCTACCGCACGATCACGAGCTGCGGACAGGTAAGAGCTGATTGTAGGGTTATTATTATTATTATTTATCCTATGGCTATAGTGACCCTACGACTTATCTTAGAAGCTAGATTAAGGAAGGGCAAACCTACGTTTCTAGCATTTGTAGACTTAGAGAAAGCTTTTGACAATGTTGACTGGAATACTCTCTTTCAAATTCTGAAGGTGACAGGGGTAAAATACAGGGAGCGAAAGGCTATTTACAGTTTGTATAGAAACCAGATGGCAGTTATAAGAGTCGAGGGACATGAAAGGGAAGCAGTGGTTGGGAAGGGAGTGAGACAGGGTTGTAGTCTCTCCCCGATGTTATTCAATCTGTATATTGAGCAAGCAGTGAAGGAAACAAAAGAAAAATTCGTAGTAGGCATTAAAATCCATGGAGAAGAAATAAAAACTTTGCGGTTCGCCGATGACATTGTAATTCTGTCAGAGACAGCAGAGGACTTGGAAGAGCAGTTGAACGGAATGGATAGGGTCTTGAAAGGAGGATATAAGATGAATATCAACAAAAGCAAAACGAGGATAATGGAATGTAGTCGAATTAAATCGGGTGATGCTGAGGGAATTAGATTAGGAAATGAGACACTTAAAGTAGTAAAGGAGTTTTGCTATTTGGGGAGAAAAATAACTGATGATGGTTGAAGTAGAGAGGATATAAAATGTAGACTGGCAATGGCAAGGAAAGCGTTTCTGAAGAAGAGAAATTTGTTAACATCGAGTATAGATTTAAGTGTCAGGAAGTCATTTCTGAAAGTATTTGTATGGAGTGTAGCCATGTATGGAAGTGAAACATGGACGATAAATATTTTGGACAAGAAGGGAATAGAAGCTTTCGAAATGTGGTGCTACAGAAGAATGCTGAAGATTAGATGGTTAGATCACATAACTAATGAGGAAGTATTGAATAGGATTGGGGAGAAGAGAAGTTTGTGGCACAACTTGACCAGAAGAAGGGATCGCTTGGTAGGACATGTTCTGAGGCATCAAGGGATCACCAATTTAGTATTGAAGGGCAGCGTGGAGGGTAAAAATCGTAGAGGGAGACCAAGAGATGAATATACTAAGCAGATTCAAAGGGATGTAGGTTGCAGTAGGTACTGGGAGATGAAGAAGCTTGCACATGATAGAGTAGCATGGAGAGCTGCATCAAACCAGTCTCAGGACTGAAGACCACAACAACAACAACAGCAACATGGCTTTACCAGTGCAAGTGCGGTATTGGCATCGTAAATTTACATAACATAACATATAAATACAAATATACATATACACACATACATAATAATATAAACAGAACAAACACCAGTCATTATTAAATCTGAGCAATTCGTCAAAAAGTTATGTCCAAATGTGACAGCCATTTAATGGCAACAGGGCTGGCCCCCACGAAGTCTCTCCACCCACCACAGAATCTTCGCAGTGGGCAATCTTGCACTAGATGTCGTATTGTTTGTTCATCAGTTTCACAGTCACACATTGGGTTATCATTGATGCCCCATTTGTACAGCATGGATTTAGTTCTCGCGTGTCCAGTTCTCACACGGTTAAGCTGGCAGCAGATTTTACGAGGAAGCTACATTCCTGGGAGTTGTTGGCTGGGGACCTCTATATTGTGTCGGTTAATATCACTATTGTTCCACTTGGTTTTCCAGGATTTCCTTGGGCAAGTGTTCTGTCTTCCCAAATTGGCGCTCTTGATTTAAGGCGATATCGACAGCGGTCATCTAGTACTTTGTGTATCGTAGTACTCTTGCCTTATCTGCATGATTTATTTTTTGCCATTCCTGAATTGTTGCCTGCTGTCTACGGATTTCAGGTGGAGTGATGTTTGAGAGGACATGAAGCCATTGTAGAGGTGTTGACTTTAGTGTCCCTGTTATTGTCCTCATGGCTGCATTGATCTGGGCGTCAATCTTCTTTGGGCACAGTACTCTGCCACGGAATAGACGTGTGATATTGCTGCAACACGTAGTGTATTTGCATCCGCTCCCCATGTGGTACCTGCTAATCTCTGGATGATATTTCGGGTTTTCAACTTCTGGATGGTTAGTTCCAGGTGTTTCTTGAAGGTTACTGACCTGTCAAGAGTTATGCCTAAATATTTGGGAAGTTTGGTATGTTTAATTCGTTTTCCGCAGAAAGTAATATTTAGTTCTCTGTCTGCTAGTCTGTTATTTAAATGGAAGGCGCAGGTCTCTGTTTTATTTGGGTTTGGGCACAGTCTCCATTTTTTGTAGTACTGGTTTAGTACCTCTAGGTCAGCAGTTATAGTTCTTTCACCATCTTCTAGCCATTTGCTTTGAGTAGCTATAGCCATGTCATCAGCGTAGCAAAACTTACTTGACTCAGTGTCTATCATGTCACTGATGTAAATATTAAAAAGCGGTGGAGCCAATACAGATTGTAGGGTTCGAGTGTAGTACAGACCCACGAAGCCATCGACCCAAGTTATTGACAAGGTCCTGTCCAAGCTGGTGGTGACTCTGTAATGGTGTGGACTGTATTTACACCCATCATTGACTGGAAATTATTATGTTCGGCTACTTCGAGACCATTTGCAGCCAATCAGGGACTTCATGTTCCCAAACAAGGATGGAATTTTTACGGATGGCAGTGTGCGCTGCCACCGGGCCCCAGTTGTTTGAGATTGGTTTGAAGAACATTCTGAACAGTTTGGGCGAATGATTTGGCCAACCAGATCGCCCGGCATGAATCCCATCGAACATTTATGGACATAATCGAAAAAGTGAGTTCGTGCACATAACCCTGCAACGGCAACATCTTCGCAATTATGGACGGTCATAGAGGCATAAGGGCTCAGTATTTCTGCAGGGGACTTCGAAAGACTTGAGTCCTTGCCACGTCGAGTCACTGCACTACGCCGGGCAAAAGGGGCTCCAACGCAATATTAGCAGGTATCCCATAACTTCTGTCTCCTCGGTGTACAACTAACTACAACGAGTCTAATTCATGAAACATGAAATGATAATTAAATGGATACCCTAGCTGGAAACAGGCGTTGATGTACCTCATTGGGGACATGTTGAAAATGTGTGCCCCGACCGGGACTCGAACCCGTGATCTCCTGCTTATATGACAGACGCTCTATCCATCTGAGCCACAGCGGGCACAGAGAATAGTGCGTCTGCAGGGACTTATCCCTTGCACGCTCCCCGTGATATCCACATTCCCAACATGTCCACACCACTATATTCGTAGTGCGCCTAATAGAATGTTTGCCCATCATACTCATTACTCGTGGCAGATTAATCTACCAAGTCCCGTACGAGTTCGGGCATAGCGTGTGCGTTCGCACAAGAAGGTCAATGGCCGGGAAGCCATATTTTGACTATATATGACGGTAGTATCTGTTCCCGAAAGAACAGTTACCGTGGATGACCATGCAGCTTTGTTAGAAATGAAATGATAATTAAATGGACACCCTAGTTGCAAACAGGCGTTGATGTACTTCATTGGGGACATGTGTGCGAACGCACACGCTATGCCCGAACTCGTACGGGACTTGGTAGATTAATCTTCCACGAGTAATGAGTATGGTGGGCAAACATCTATTAGGCGCACTACCAATGTAGTGGTGTGGACATGTTGGGAATGTGGATCTCACGGGGACCGTGCAAGGGATAAGCCCCTGCAGACGCACTATTCTCTGTGCCCGCGGTGGCTCAGATGGATAGAGCGTCTGTCATGTAAGCAGGAGATCCCGGGTTCGAGTCCCGATCGGGGCACACATTTTCAACATGTCCCCAATGAAGTACATCAACGCCTGTTTGCAGCTAGGGTGTCCATTTAATTATCATTTCATTTCTAACAACGCTGCATGGTCATCCACGGTAACTGTTCTTTCGGGAACAGATACTACCGTCATATATAATCATGAAACATGGTTTTCGCAATGATTACACGGTTGTGTAGTCCATTCAATTCGACCTGGGTGTTCATAGCTTTCGGTATTGCAATCGTACTTACATAACTGGTAAATCTAAAGTAACATTTCATACAACCAAATTATTTTATCGATGTTTTTCATTACTATCTGTCAACGGAACAGCTACCTTATGTAACAAAATACCAAGCACTAATGCTATCTGTTCCTCTAACGTGGTGAAGATGTCACGTACCGCGTTAGACCAACGCGGACTCAAAGGAAGGCCTCGGCGCTTGTTCGTGACGTCACGTCAGCTAGGCACGGCGAACGCCAGGTCTGTTGCAGGCATACTCATAATGGTGGTGTCTCCCTCCCTGACACAGGAAAATGTGAAACTATTGGTGCTAGTTGACCAACACACATTGTTCTGAGAGATTTCTGCAATCAATTAATTGTGCAATTCATTACACTTCTTAACAAATAGTGTACTCCTGAACTTAAATTTCCACCTGTTTTAAGGATTGACATACAAAAACAACTTCATGGTCCAGCAGCAACAGAATTCGTGCTTCTTTACCTTATTTGTAAATCTGAGGAAGTTACGTTTGTACTGGGTTGCTTTCACAAGAAACTGTGAACATATTGGTGCTCTTCTTTAGGTATCTTGGTTGACTATGGGGTGAGGAGCACTCAATGTTAATGAAATATCTTGCGATTGTACACGTTTGGGGATGGGATGGGGGACAGAAGAAGAGGCAAAAGAGAGATACTTGTTTTATCAAATAATTTTTTTTTTATCTTATAAAGTTTCTCCTTTCAGTTGCAAGAGGGGAATATTTTTCTTTTCTAATGTGTATGTTTAAAACAGTTTAAGCTCAGCAGTATTTTCGATGTATGAAGCTATTTTGTTTCCTGTTTAGAATTCCTTTTGTTGAAAACGACTGTAATCCAATGACTGGCAACAGTTGGACATTTACACATGTAAATTAGTTCACATTTCTAGTGACAATGTCAAACGAAAATAAATAAATTAATTAAAGAAACGAGTTCATTGTAAGGAGGTTGGGGTAAGTTTCGTTAACAAAATGGATCAAGTAAATGTAGTTACTTGAATGTAAAATTTCCGAAGTTTGCAATGGAGCAAAGCGTCTTCTCATATTGATCTACGTTTGTTTCGGCAGGATTCAGTAATAAGCAACTATGACATTCATTTGTAGCTTTACGTTAGTAAGAAAATCTTTCATCTAAATAAAACTGCAGAATCCAAAACAATACCAAACATTTTGTCCAAAAATAAGGGATTTATAGTGATAAGCACGCCCAGGCGTTTCTGCCTGCAACAGACCTGGCGTTCGCCGTGCCTAGCTGACGTGACGTCACCAACAAGCGCCGAGGTCTTCCTTTGAGTGGGTGTTGGTTAGACACGCGTGCGTGGGCAGTATTTGACGGCGAGCGTTGCGCTCTGCGCATGCACGGCCGGTGCCCTAGCCGCGTCTGTCTAGCCGTCTAGGAGGCGTCGCTACGCGCCAGGACGCCACACACACGCCGTTACCTAGGTCAGCACCTGGCCTGCTGCACTCGCGGCTCACAGCACGGGTAAGACTGCAGGCATAGCGCTAGTCAGCATCGCCATTAATTTCGCGGCTGAGAGAGTACTGTGATATGCTTTCCTCTTTAGTCTTGTTGTCCAACGTGGCACTCTTCACCATCACAATTTAATTTTAATTTAATTATTTTTGGTATTTATTTACATATAGATTGTGTAGTTAGCCATTGTTTCCACTGCATGTTTGTAATTTTATGTTCAACATCTTATAAATTTCACTGAAACTAGCTCTGTGTAGTTCAAATCAGTAAATGCGTAAATGTGTGGCTTTTATATGTAGCGTGTAGCGAATTGGAGTGAATATACTGGACCCGTCTATTTACTCTTCGTGCTCTCTCTCTCTCACGCACACACACACACATTCATACGTTTATAGTGTTGTGGGCCACCTGAGCTGTTATCTTCACATATTTCGTTAACTGCCGAATATGTTGAAACAATATTTTCGTCAATTGGAATTACACAAAGGAGCTGGTATTTTTCAGTGTCACAAGCTCTCGTTAACTTTTTTATCCATCGAGAGACTGAAATAACACGGGCTTTTTAAATGGAACGACGTACTTTGACAACCTTCGAGAGTCCTCGAGAAGAGTAGTGGATCGGCATTTCCTTTCTTTCGCTTAAAGTGACCCTTCTCGCCTTTTCTTCCAATACAGCTCGTGTTCCCTTCCGTAACTCGATGCAATAAAAAAAACCTTACAAAAAAATTCACTGCAAAACACGCCCATCTTCACATCACCTCTCTTCCCTTTTCAACCATTTCGTTGACGGTTCGAAAGCAAATGTTCCCTGATAAACGCAAGTTTGTTTTCAACATCTCAGTAGATAAATAAGTTGCGAGAATTTGCCATATGTAGCAAAACTATTCACCATGCAGCAAAAAACACACCGGTGTGCGTATTATCACTTAGGGGAATCTTGTTCCGACGTCAGTAACGATTTCCGAAATGTTTGATATTAACAAGGTAGGTGAGTCCATCTATCTGTTACACTGCAATGGTTGACAGACAAAAATTACTCATAGAACAAGGTACAATGTTCTCTGAAATAAACTACTGCTAACCATCAAACATTATTCCTACGGTAAAAAGATCAAGATTTTTGTGGTTTGTTCACGTTATACGTTTCTATGCCGTTGACAGATTTGGCAGTCAGTGCCATAAACCACTTGCCCAGTATTGCACTAAAAAATGTTCACTAATGGAGAGTATTTTTAAACACACAAGGTAAGGTACTGTAACTGCGTGTGTCATATTAAGCACAGCACTTTATGCTAAGAATGAGAAATAATGCCTTACCTACATACTGTAGTGGAAAAATTTCGCCATCTACCGATGTATCTCCAATAAACTCAGCCTGGTATCGATCAGTATATCGAAAGAAATGCATCTGAAAGACTGCCTTTCCTCTTTATTTCATTGTTTATCCTAGGCCATCCAAAATCTTTGGTAATTCCTTGTATCAGTAGTTTCTAATCTGGAGTTTATGAATGAGAATATTTAATCTGTCAATTCTGACTGAAGGCCTGTCTACCAGTTTCACAGTTTCATAAATTATCGATCGAAATATTCGACCAAGTTTTCAAAACTGTTTTTGACATTCGAGACGTTGCATTTGAGTACGGCAAGAATTCAAGTTCCTTGAAAATAGGGAAAGGATCGCTTGTCTTACGGGATTTTGAATGTTATATTTGTTTGTGTTTTATCAGGCTGTTCTCAGACTTCAGCACCACCAAATTGTTTTCACAGTTCTTTTAAGGTATGTTATTCCTTCTTTGCTACTATTCATCCAATCATAGTTCTTCCGTCGGTTCAGAACAAAACTCGAATAAAGTTCTACGAGTGTTCCTATTTTCTCTACATCAAGTTATTGTGTGTACATCACCAATACAAATACATGTGATCTAGTTGTTCGTGTCAGAGCTGAAGCCATCCACGACATTCAGGCTCATTATTTCATTTTGATATCCGTCGAATATATCAGTGTCATCTAATTATAATTCATACTGATGTGTCTACGCTTTACAGGTGTTTCTATTTAAAAAGCTTCTGTTTTCGGTAAAACTCAGACGAAATATTTAACATTCATATCTTATTTTTAAAGGACATCATCTTCGTCGTTCACTGCAGAAATTATTTCACAACTGCAATTTCGGCCTTGAGCCTACTATCAAGTGATAATTTTTCTTTAGATCGTGTCAAACTTTAAAATCCTCCGACATGTATATAGTTTAAGGTTTGGCATGTTCTAAAGCAAAATTACCACTTGATAATGGCCTCACGGCCGAAATTGCAATTCTGGAATAAATAATTTATACAGTCAACGGCGAATATGATGCCCTTTAAAAAATTCTGCATGACTGAACCCCAACCATGAGAAATTAATAAATTTCTTGGTGCTTCGTTATCCTTATTGTTCGTTTGTGTTCTACCAAATTTCAGTAACTTTTACGAAAGGAATTCTCATTCCGACTTAGACATCAGAATCTTGCATGAGAAAAAGAAGGACAGTTATATAAGGGTGCTGAAGGATATTTTCTGTCGCCTATACTTAGTTATGGAAATCGAGCAAAACCTAAATCCGTCTGGGCGAAGACGGATTTGATCCCGCTAAACATGAACACGAATCCAGTGTCTTACACAATAAAAGATCCTAACGAGAATTTTAACGTCTTCATCGTGGATTTTGTTGACTTCTGAGCCTTAATTTTTTATCATCGCGTTTCGTTTGTGCATAATTATTGGGAAGCGTAGTCTTCCAAATCAATGGCCATCGAGTGCATCACTCTCTTTGTTATCTGTTTTTCATGTTTTGCCTCATGTGTCCTACAGTTGTTGATTACATATGTATTGGTAAGCTTACTCTTTTGATAACAGAGGAATGTATTTCTTTATTCAGTCTAGGGCATATTTATAACGGAGCAGTCTCCTTCTGAATTAGTGTAGATGTTTGATATTAGCAAAGTAATTTTCATATGAAGGAAAGTTAAGATAGAATAGTTTCACTCTAGTGTTTTTGTCGATAGTTGAGTAAGGGTACTTCCCGTTACACATGTATCAGGAAACTAATTTGATATGCCTTAAATCGGATAGGTGACAGTAGTAGTCTTTGGTCAAAGCAGAAAGTGTTCCTAGTTTTTCACGTTAAGACTGGTCTGTTCCTTACATTCAAGAGATTTGTCCAAGGGATGTACCTGGAAACTTGCCGCAGGCGGATATAACATTAATGAAGCCAGAAGAAATCTTAATATCTTTATACGAAAATAGTTATTTCATTTCGTAAATTAAACTTCACCTTGTCACTATCGCGTGAGCCACTAAGCAATACGTCGTCAAGAGTGTGTGATGTTTTCTACGGTTAGGATCGATAAAAATCTATATTTTGGGCTCCCATTCAATGACGTCACTATTCCAATTTGCTGATTTCATCAGTAACATGCGATGAATTAAACTGACTGCAGTCCATTCCAGGGTTCAACTTCTAGAGCTAACTTATGCTATGTCTTACGTAACTTGTATCCATATTACAGTATTTATTACATAAAAACAAGTCTTAAAAAGAATTTCACAGTAACAACAGACGTCGGTAATGTTGTCGTACTGTTGGCAACCTACACCAAGCCACTCTGAAGTACCTTTTGGCATCTCTCTACAATTTATTTATAGACATTCCTCTCCCCACCAGTTTAAGGGATGTGAAATCACAAAAACGAAGTATAAAATATGTACTTCATATCAGAACTAACCTGTTTGGTAGCTAGTGCTACGTATAACTATTAATGAGGTATCAGCCATACTTGCGTACACTGCACAACCCTTTCTACCATCTTAGTACAATAAAATAAATATTATTTTATCTAAATTTAAAACGACTGCGAAAAAATGTGTAAAATGTCTCGTCTTAGATGATTTCTTTATGCTGATTCCAAAACTCACCACTTAGTATCTTAGTAATATCAATTCAGCTGCAGTGTTTGGGATACAGCTGAGGTTGTAAAATATCGTCTTCTGTCGCTTGAATGAAAGTTACTTTTGAAAACAGGCGTTTAATATATTGAAGTTTAATATGCCACCAGAGATTAATTTATTAATACGTGATACAAGGTGCCCCAGGGAATTGTGAGAGGACCGCAGTTTATACGTAAATAATCTGGGGTACAGGGTGAGCAGACATCTGCGGTTGTTCGCTGATGACCCTATAGTGTTTGGGAACGTGTGGTGGTTGAGGTGACTGAAGGAGCATACAAGATAACTTCGACAAAATTTCTAGTTAGTGTGATGAATAACAGCTAGCTCTAAAGGGAAAAAAATGTAATTTAATACAGTTGTTGTGGTCTTCAGTCCTGAGACTGGTTTGATGCAGCTCTCCATGCTACCCTATCCTGTGCAAGCTGCTTCATCTCCCAGTACGTACTGCAGCCTACATCATTCTGAATCTGCTTAGTGTATTCATCTCTTGCTCTCTCTCTACGATTTTTACCCTCCACGCTGCCCTCCAATACTAAATTGGTGATCCCTTGATGCCTCAGAACATGTCCTATCAACCGATCCCTTCTTCTAGTCAAGTTGTGCCACAAACTCCTCGTCTCCCCAATTCTATTCAATACCTCCTCATTAGTTATGTGATATACCCATCTAATCTTCAGCATTCTTCTGTAGCACCATATTTCGGAAGCTTCTATTCTCTTCTTGTCCAAACTATTTATCGTCCATGTTTCACTTCCATACATGGCTACACTCCATACAAATACTTTCAGAAATGGCTTCCTGACACTTAAATCTATACTCGATGTTAACAAATTTCTCTTCTTCAGAAACGCTTTCCTTGCCATTGCCAGTCTACATTTTATATCCTCTCTACTTCGACCATCATCAGTTATTTTGCTTCCCAAATAGCAAAACTCCTTTACTACTTAAGGCGTCTCATTTCCTAATCTAATTCCCTCAGCATCACCCGACTTAATTCGACTACATTCAATGATCCTCGTTTTGCTTTTGTTGATGTTCATCTTATATCCTCCTTTCAAGTCACAATCCATTCCGTTCAACTGTTCTTCCAAGTCCTTTGCTGTCTCTGACAGAATTACAATGTCATCGGCGAACCTCAAAGTTTTTATTTCTTCTCCATGGATTTTAATACCTACTCTGAATTTTTCTTTTGTTTCCATTACTGCTTGCTCAATATACAGACTGAATAGCATCGGGGAGAGGCTACAACCCTGTCTCACTCCCTTCCCAACCACTACTTCCCTTTCGTGCCCCTCGACTCTTATAACTGCCATCTGGTTGCTGTACAAATTGTAAATAGTCTTTCGCTCCCTCTATTTTACCCCTGCCACTTTCAGAACCTGAAAGAGAGTATTCAAGTCAACAGATGAGTAGGAAAAACAAACCCGTAGTGCTGGAATAGAGGATTAGTGGTGTGCTGATGGCACAGTCGGGTCGATTAAATATCTGGGCGTAACGCTGCAGAGTGGCACGAAATGGAACGAGCATGTAAGGATTTAGTAGGGTAGGCGAGATCAACTTCGGTTTGTTGGGAGTATTTTAGGAAAGTGTGATTCATCTGTAAAAGAGAGCGTATGTAGGATACTAACGCGATCCATTCTTGAATACTGCTCGAGTGTTTGGAATCCGCACCTGATCGGACTGAAGGAAGAGAACGAAGCAATTCAAAGGCGGCCTGCTAAATGTTACTGGTAGGTTCGAACAACAGGAAAGTATTACGGAGATTCTTTGGGAACCCAAATGGGAATCGCTGGAGAGAATGTGGCGTTCTTTTCGCGGAACACTATAGCGAAAATTTTGAGAACCGGCATATAAAGCTACGGCAAAACGATTCTACTGCCGCCAACGTACATTTCGAGTAAGAACCTCGAAGATTAGAGAAATTAGGCCTATACCGTGGCATATAGACAGTCGTTTCTCACTCTCTCTGTTTGTGAGTGGAGCATGAAAGGAAACGACTATTAGTGGTACAGCATATCCTCCGCCACGCACCGTACTGTGGCTTGCTTATTATGTGTGTAGAGGTACACGCAAAATTTTGGAATTAGCCAAATTAAGCTTATTATCCTATTAAGGTCTGTCGTTACTCATGGTAGCATAATATGGGGCGATAATTTAACTGATTTCATAATTTGAAATACGAATGTCTTACAGGGACCCTGCAATACAATTTCAGAAGGGTTGTATGGTATCTATGGAATCAGCAAGCTATCAGGAATGTTCTGCTGATATTACGAACTTGTGTTACGTATAAAAATGGATGTAAAGTGATATAAATTTAGGTTCAAGTCAAAGAGTCCGTTGCTAGGGGTCTTCAACAATCGATAACCGATACTGAAATTATATCTCACGTGTAAGTACTTTGCCGTAATAGCCACTACAGCAAATCTGGAGGAGCAATGGATAGTGGAGGTATGTCATACGTGTACGCTTTTAGATGCACGCTGCTATTACGACTTGATACCCCTGGAAAACACTGAGTGACCAGAAACATTTGCGATTTCTCCTTTGTAAGAGATCCTACCAAACAAAGCAAAAGATGTGGTCCCATTACTAACAAACTAATTTGCGTAGTGTATTCACGCGCGGCCTCCTTAATAAAGATGATAGAAGGAATGTTACTAACTACCGACTTGTTTCATTGTTGACTGCATTTTCCGAAAGTTTTGAGAACGTGATGTATTCTGGAATAGTATCTCACGTGAACGACAATAATATCCTCAGCAAACCACAATTTGGAATTCAGAAGAGTTGTTCTACTGAGAATGCCATTAACATATTCACACACCAAAATTTATAAGCATTAAATAATAAAATAGCGCCGGTAGATATTCTCTGTGAGCTGTCTAAGGCATTTGTATGAATCACAATATTCTCCTAGATAAACTTAAGTTTTGTGGGATTCATGGTATAGCCAACCAATGGATAATGTCATATGTAACCAAAAGAATGCAGAAAGGTGTACTTAGTAATTCAACCACTGTAGTCTGGTACATTATTCTGACTGGGGAGAATTCACGTATCGGGTTCCCAAGGCTCAATATTAGATCCACCAATGCTCCTCATATACGCAAACTATATTCTTTCTAATGTACAATACGCAGAATTAGTTCTTTTTGCAGAATACACTAGTAGTGTAATCAATCCAGGTGTACATACAAAAACAGAAGAAATAGTAAACAATGTTCTTAAAAGTTTTTTGCGAGTGGGCTCACCCTCAATTTTAGAAAGACATACATTCAGTTCTGCAGGTCTGAGGGTATTATATCAGTGATAATTGTAGTATATGGTAAGGAACAATAACCAGGTCAATAACTTCAAAATTCTTAGGTTTCCATATTGATGAGAATTTTAACTCGAAAAAAGTACAATCTGAAATTCCTAAAACAACTTAGTTCAGCCACATTTGCACTTCGAATCATTGCAAATCTTCGGGGGAGACAAATCAGTAAGTTGACATATTTTACATATTTTCATTCAGTAATGCCATATGGAATAATGTTCCGGAGTAGCTTATCTCTAAGAAGGAAAGTCTTGATTCCTCAAAAACGTACTGTAAGAGTAATGTGTGGTGCACACTCACGATGATCTTATATACAGCTGTTTGAGGAGTTGGGCGTTCTAACTACTGCTTCACGTCAATTTATTCCCTCATGAAGTTTGCTGTCAATTGCAGCACAAAAGGGACAATGATCTCCATAATTACAGTACCAGAAGGAAAAATGACATTCAGTACTCCACGTTAAGGTTGTACATAGCGCAAAATCAGGTGCACAGTGCTGCAACAAAAATTTTTGATAGCTTACCCAGTAACATAAAATGTATGACAGATAGCAAAGTAAAATCTGGAAACTGACTGACAAAGTTTTTCTTATTCCAGAGAAGAATTCCCATTGCTGTACCGTGTAAAAGGTGGTGGATACGAATTTGTGTGTGTGTGTGTGTGTGTGTGTGTGTGTGAGTGTGTCTTGAGGGTGTGGCCATATTTAAAAATCAATTTGCGATGTGTATGTAAAAATGACTCGTACCACATCATTACGACTTATCGTGCAAATGATCCACGGAACTTGACACTAATTGTATTCCTTGTAAATTGCACTCCCTTTGTGACAAGTTTTATTCGATTTTTTTTCTGTGTTCCCATGCAGGTGCAGTTTACTGTAGACGCGGTTTTGCAGTCCATCAGAAAATGGTGTGTACCGAATTTTCTTGGTTGTCTGTTCATAATTAGCGAAAAAATGAGTCTCGAATGTGTTTATGAAGATGTCAGCTAAAGTTCCCGCCAAACAGTTGCCCATTGCGAGACCCTCCGATTTATAAATGGCGCTCTGGAATATGAAGTAATTCTGGGAAGTGACTAATTCGAATAAGTCAATAAGTTCGCAAATCTCGCCCACAGTCAATTTTTTATGCTTAATTAAATTATTCCTTATTATTTCTATCGTCTCCTTACACATTTGAGTACATATTTGTGATGTCAAATGATACAAATATCCCGTCCCCTGGTATGGGCATAGACTTAATGTCATGTGCAACTTCATATGAGTTGCGCACAGTGTACTATTTTTCGAATGTATAAAATTCTCTAAGCAAGACATTGAGGTTTTTGCTAACCTTATAGGCTGGGCTATCGATACAGTTACAAATTGGACGGATCGGGATCTGCTGTTTATGCACTTTAGGTTGCGCTCTCAATGTAGGAGCGCTAGGATTCATGTTAATACATTCCTTTATTTGCGCATCGGTAAAAAGGATGTTACACGAATTAAGCTTTTACTTTAAATTATCGTTGAATTTTTTAGTGAGGTCTTTATCTATCTTGGTAATTGCATTGGTATCAAAAAACTGTAAAACTTTGTCATGAGAATCAGATTCATCCATAATAACGACTGTATTCGTTTTATCGGCTTTTAAACAAATGGTATTTTGTGTCCTCAGTTTTTCGTTAATACTTCCAATAGTTAACTGGTCTTCACGTACTGAATGGCTAAAATGATCCTGATTACGTATTTGGTTCTGTATAATGTTGGCGATTTTACATGGATTAAATTTTGTTCATCTACTGGGAGTTTTTCCGTATCTAGCGCTAATTTAGTATTTGTTATGAGAGTCTTAGAAAGCTGTATGATGTCGACATATGAAAATTTTTTACGACATAAAGCTTATAAGTTGTATCCTTGGTGTGCACTATCTTTGCTGCGTGCACAGGCAGTATCTTTAGTGAATGTGTTTTCGCGCCAACAGACTTAGCTCCACATGTTGTCAGTGCACCTGAGCTTTATTTGTGATAGATTATTAGAACGATGGTAACATTGACAATTCAACACATATTTAACAACATGTTACGATCTAATAAGTGTCGTACTCATCCGATCTAGCGGGACTCTCGCATTCAAAAGGCAGTACATGTCATATAGTCTTGTATTCTGACAGAATGTGAATTATGTACATGTCTCCCCAATTTTTATAATTACGCTACTATCTTAATGAAATGTTTGTTTAATTATGTATATACACTTTTGTATTTTTTGTGTTTAGGTAACTTTTGCAGTGTTACTTAAAATGGCCCTAAGGTCGGAATTGCAATCGTAATAATAAATATTTCATACAGTCAACGGCGACTATGATGTCTTTTAAGAAATATTATATGACTGTGAATCCCAACCAAGAGAAGTTAATCAATAATAAACCAACTGCTACAAATAAAATGGAAAAGATACCCACTGCTTGCATACCACTCTCAAGCAAACTCTCCTACAGAATAGGAAATAGCAGACCACACAACATTACCATTGCTTCTACAACACATAACAAACTGCGTGACACACTGAGACACAACATAAACGGACAGCTCAATAACCAAACACAATTAGGCATTTATAAAATAGTGTGTAGTACATGCAAAGCCTTCTCTTCTCGCCAAACTGGAAGAGACTTACAAAAAGGATGTAATGCACAAGTAAACGCTGCAGAGCGCCAGTAGGATATGTTGTTGTTGTGGTCTTCAGTCCTGAGACTGGTTTGACGCAGCTCTCCATGCTACTCTATCCTGTGCAAGCTGCTTCATCTCCCAGTACCTACTGCAGCCTACACCCTTCTGAATCTGCTTAGTGTATTCATCTCTCGGTCTCCCTCTACGATTTTTACCCTCCACGCTGCCCTCCAATACTAAATTGGTGATCCTTCGATGTCTCAGAACATGTCCTACCAACCGATCCCTTCTTCTAGTCAAGTTGTGCCCCAAGCTCCTCTTCTCCCCAATTCTGTTCAATACCTCCTCATTAGTTATGTGATCTACCCATCTAATCTTCAGAATTCTTCTGTAGCACAACATTTGGAAAGCTTCTATTCTCTTCTTGTCTAAACTACTTATCGTCCACGTTTCACTTCCACACACGGATACATTCCAAACAAATACTTTCAGAAACGACTTCCTGACATTTAAATATACACTCGATGTTAACAAATTTTTCTTCTTCAGAAACGCTTTCCTTGCCATTGCCAGTCTACATTTTATATCCTCTCTACTTCGACCATCATCAGTTTTTTGCTACCCAAATAGCAAAACTCCTTTACTACTTTACGTGTCTCATTTCCTAATCTAATTGCCTCAGCATCACCCGACTTAATTCGACTACATTCAATGATCCTCGTTTTGCTTTTGTTGATGTTCATCTTATACCCTCCTTTCAAGACACTGTCCATTCCGTTCAACTGCTCTTCCAAGTCCTTTGCTGTCTCTGACAGAATTACAATGTCATCGGTGAACCTCAAAGTTTTTATTTCTTCTCCATGGATTTTAATACCTATTCCGAACTTTTCTTTTGTTTCCTTTATTGCTTGTTCAATATACAGATTGAATAGCATCGGGGAGAGGCTACAACCCTGTCTCACTCCCTTCCCAACCACTGCTTCCCTTTCATACCCCCGACTCTTATAACTGCCATCTGGTTTCTGTACAAATTGTAAATAGCCTTTCGCTCCCTGTATTTAACCCCTGCCACCTTTAGAATTTCAAAGAGAGTATTCCAATCAACATTGTCAAAAGCTTTCTCTTAGTCTACAAATGCTAGAAATGTAGGTTTGCCTTTCCTTAATCTTTCTTCTAAGATAAGTCGTAGAGACAGTATTGCCTCACGTGCTCCAACATTTCTACGGAATCCAAACTGATCTTCCCCGAGGTCGGCTTCTATCAGTTTTTCCATTCGTCAGTAAAGAATTCGCGTTAGTATTTTGCAGCTGTGACTTATTAATCTGATAGTTCGGTAATTTTCACATCTGTCAACACCTGCTTTCTTTGCGATTGGAATTATT
Source organism: Schistocerca serialis cubense (assembly GCF_023864345.2). Taxonomy (NCBI): domain Eukaryota; kingdom Metazoa; phylum Arthropoda; class Insecta; order Orthoptera; family Acrididae; genus Schistocerca; species Schistocerca serialis. Next base: position 189,188,366 of record NC_064641.1, on the reverse strand, counting down.
ATATTCTTCTCGAAGTCTGAGGGTATTTCGCCTGTCTCATACATCTTGCTCACCAGATGGTAGAGTTTTGTCAGGACTGGCTCTCCCAAGGCTGTCAGTAGTTCTAATGGAATGTTGTCTACTCCGGGGGCCTTGTTCCGGCTTAGGTCTTTCAGTGCTGTGTCAAACTCTTCACGCAGTATCGTATCTCCCATTCCATCTTCATCTACATCCTCTTCCATTTGCATAATATTGTCCTCAAGTACATCGCCCTTGTATAGACCCTCTATATACTCCTTCCACCTTTCTGCTTTCCTTTCTTTGCTTAGAACTGGTTCTCCATCTGATCTCTTGATATTCATGCAAGTGGTTCTCTTTTCTCCAAAGATCTCTTTAATTTTCCTGTAGGCAGTATCTATCTTACCCCTAGTGAGATAAGCCTCTACATCCTTACATTTGTCCTCTAGCCATCCCTGCTTAGCCATTTTGCACTTCCTGTCGATCTCATTTTTGAGACGTTTGTATTCCTTTTTGCCTGCTTCATTTACTGCATTTTTGTATTTTCTCCTTTCATCAATTAAATTCAATATTTCTTCTGTTACCCAAGGGTTTCTACTAGCCTTTTCTACTAGTCTTTTTACCTATTTGATCCTCTGCTGCCTTCACTATTTCATCTGTCAAAGCTACCCACTCTTCTTCTACTGTATTTCTTTCCCCCCATTCCTGTCAATTCTTCTCTTATGCTCTCCCTGAAACACTGTACAACCTCTGGATCTTTCAGTTTATCCAGGTCCCATCTCCTTAAATTCCCACCCTTTTGCAGTTTCTTCAGTTTTAATCTACAGTTCATAACCAATAGATTGTGGTCAGAGACCACATCTGCGCCTGGAAATGTCTTACAATTTAAAACCTGGTTCCTAAATCTCTGTCTTACCATTATATAATCTATCTGATACCTTTTAGTATCTCCAGGGTTCTTCCATGTATACAACCTTCTTTCATGATTCTTGAACCAAGTATTAGCTATGATTAAGTTGTGCTCTGCGCAAAATTCTACCAGGCAGCTTCCTCTTTCATTTCTTAGCCCCAATCCATATTCACCTACTATGTTTCCTTCTCTCCCTTTTCCTACTCTCGAATTCCAGTCACCCATGACTATTAAATTTTCGTCTCCCTTCACTACTTGAATAATTTCTTTTACCTCATCATACATTTCATCAATTTCTTCGTCATCTGCAGAGCTAGTTGGCATATAAACTTGTACTACTGTAGTAGGTGTGGGCTTCGTGTCTATCTTGGCTACAATAATGCGTTCACTATGCTGTTTGTAGTAGCTTACCCGTACTCCTATTTTTTTATTAATTATTAAACCTACTCCTGCGTTACCCCTATTTGATTTTGTATTTATAACCCTGTATTCACCTGACCAAAAGTCTTGTTCCTCCTGCCAGCGAACTTCACTAATTCCCACTATATCTAACTTCAACCTATCCATTTCCCTTTTTAAATTTTCTAACCTACCTGCCCGATTAAGGGATCTGACATTCCACGCTCCGATCCGTAGAACGCCAGTTTTCTTTCTCCTGATAACGACGTCCTCTTGAGTAGTCCCCGCCCGGAGATCCGAATGGGGGAATATTTTACCTCCGGAATATTTTACCCAAGAGGACGCCATCATCATTTAATCATACAGTAAAGCTGCATGCCCTCGGAAAAAATTACGGCTGTAGTTTCCCCTTGCTTTCAGCCGTTCGCAGTACCAGAACAGCAAGGCCATTTTGGTTAGTGTTACAAGGCCAGATCAGTCAACCATCCAGACTGTTGCCCCTGCAACTACTGAAAAGGCTGCTGCCTCTCTTCAAGAACCACACGTTTGTCTGGCCTCTCAACAGATACCCCTCCGTTGTGGTTGCACCTACGGTACGGCTATCTGTATCGTCGAGGCACGCAAGCCTCCCCACCAACGGCAAGGTCCATGGTTCGGTGGGGGGAGGCCAGTAGGATAAGGGTCTAGTAAATCTGTTTTGCCACTGAGTGCACTAAGTCCCCATCTCAAGGTGCAAGTACTCCACTGCGGCCTAGGTGTATGTGAATGTATTGTGCACATAGAAAGGGAAGGAAAGGGTTAGCCCCAGCACGTGGACTATAGTTGTGTGTCCTGATTAAACATTAATAATCACTAAGTAGTGATTGGGACTATCGGCTACTGTAATGGAACAAGGTTTATAAATCATGCACATTTATCGGTTTTGAATTCAATGTTTGTTCAGAACAATAAAGGATCAAGTACTCATCACGGGAGAATGAGTGCATATACACTTACGAACGTGTGCTAATTGTGGATCTTCAGAAGGAAAGAACTACACTCCTGGAAATTGAAATAAGAACACCGTGAATTCATTGTTCCAGGAAGGGGAAACTTTATTGACACATTCCTGGGGTCAGATACATCACATGATCACACTGACAGAACCACAGGCACATAGACACAGGCAACAGAGCATGCACAATGTCGGCACTAGTACAGTGTATATCCACCTTTCGCAGCAATGCAGGCTGCTATTCTCCCATGGAGACGATCGTAGAGATGCTGGATGTAGTCCTGTGGAACGGCTTGCCATGCCATTTCCACCTGGCGCCTCAGTTGGACCAGCGTTCGTGCTGGACGTGCAGACCGCGTGAGACGACGCTTCATCTAGTCCCAAACATGCTCAATGGGGGACAGATCCGGAGATCTTGCTGGCCAGGGTAGTTGACTTACACCTTCTAGAGCACGTTGGGTAGCACGGGATACATGCGGACGTGCATTGTCCTGTTGGAACAGCAAGTTCCCTTGCCGGTCTAGGAATGGTAGAACGATGGGTTCGATGACGGTTTGGATGTACCGTGCACTATTCAGTGTCCCCTCGACGATCACCAGTGGTGTACGGCCAGTGTAGGAGATCGCTCCCCACACCATGATGCCGGGTGTTGGCCCTGTGTGCCTCGGTCGTATGCAGTCCTGATTGTGGCGCTCACCTGCACGGCGCCAAACACGCATACGACCATCATTGGCACCAAGACAGAAGCGACTCTCATCGCTGAAGACGACACGTCTCCATTCGTCCCTCCACTCACGCCTGTCGCGACACCACTGGAGGCGGGCTGCACGATGTTGGGGCGTGAGCGGAAGACGGCCTAACGGTGTGCGGGACCGTAGCCCAGCTTCATGGAGACGGTTGCGAATGGTCCTCGCCGATACCCCAGGAGCAACAGTGTCCCTAATTTGCTGGGAAGTGGCGGTACGGTCCCCTACGGCACTGCGTAGGATCCTACGGTCTTGGCGTGCATCCGTGCGTCGCTGCGGTCCGGTCCCAGGTCGACGGGCACGTGCACCTTCCGCCGACCACTGGCGACAACATCGATGTACTGTGGAGACCTCACGCCCCACGTGTTGAGCAATTCGGCGGTACGTCCACCCGGCCTCCCGCATGCCCACTATACGCCCTTGCTCAAAGTCCGTCAACTGCACGTACGGTTCACGTCCACGCTGTCGCGGCATGCTACCAGTGTTAAAGACTGCGATGGAGCTCCGTATGCCACGGCAAACTGGCTGACACTGACGGCGGCGGTGCACAAATGCTGCGCAGCTAGCGCCACTCGACGGCCAACACCGCGGTTCCTGGTGTGTCCGCTGTGCCGTGCGTGTGATCATTGCTTGTACAGCCCTCTCGCAGTGTCCGGAGCAAGTATGGTGGGTCTGACACACCGGTGTCAATGTGTTCTTTTTTCCATTTCCAGGAGTGTAGAAAGGTTCTTATAAAATAGACTGAACGAACAAGAAATCGTGTCAACCGAATAATAATAGTGAAGCTGAAATGTTTGTGATTATTGCATCGGAAGTTAAGTGAATAAAGAAAAACTGAACCACAGAGAGTTAGAGCCGAAAGGTCACCACACAGTGACTGACTGATCAATTCGATTCAGCGCACCTATCAACCAGTACGAATTTCTTATACCGTCGCTGTGGCACATCGTTTGTGCGAGACAAGGTTCAAAATGGCTCTGAGCACTATGGGACTCAACTACTGAGGTCATCGGTCCCCTAGAACTTAGAACTACTTAAACCTAACCAACCTAAGGACATCACACATATCCATGCCCGAGGCAGGATTCGAACCTGCGACCGTAGCGGTCGCGCGGTTACAGACTGGAGCGCCTAGAACCCCTCGGCCTCTTCGGCCGGCGCGAGACAAGGCACGGTGAGGTTGCAGGGGTGGTCGGGTTCTAGAGTAGCGCGGCATGTCTGTTCATGAACTGCCTTCTCCTTTCGCAGCACTAAAGACCGTTGTCTGCGTCTCTACTGTGGCTCCCAGCGAAGAAGTGTTTACTGTGGCTTCCAGCGGGGAAGGGTCTGATACGTTTCTCTCCCGGTCCTTCACCGGTTGAGCCCACCGAAACTGCCCTTTTGACCACGCAGAGAGCGCATATTTATTTCACCAATCCGAAACCTTGTAACAGAGTTCGGGAAGGTTCGGCATCGATTTCTTGGAAGATTCCGATTGTCGACCTATCCGAACTCCTCTTTCCAGCAGTTTGCTAATGCCTCGCTAATGCACATCGCCGTTCCCAGAGATTACCAGTTCCGATATATCAAACGGTGTGCCATCAAAAACTTTCCACCAACTTTGTCTTCTCGATGTTTACGCCCGACGTATCAGCGGCCCGTCAGCACTAGACAAAAGACTCGTCTGTGGAGGCGGCCCACGGTCAGTGCGCAATATTGCGACGTTATCGCACGACCGAGCGAGGTGGCGCAGTGGTTAGACACTGGACTCGCATTCGGGAGGACGACGGTTCAATCCCGCGTCCGGCCATCCTGATTTAGGTTTTCCGTGCTTTCCCTAAATCACTCCAGGCAAATGCCGGGATGGTTCCTCTGAAAGGGCACGGCCGACTTCCTTCCCCATCCTTCCCTAATCCGATGAGACCGATGACCACGCTGTCTGGTCTCCTTCCCAAAAACAACCAACCGTTATCGCACGATATACGCTATTTGCATGGGTGATCTATCGTTCGAAGAAACATCTGAATTCATATTCGAGAACCGGTGGGGACAAGGCGAGTTCACAGAACTCAGCACGCAAGTGCATTCTTTCCCGTGCGTGGCCGCCCTCTTCCGCGATGAATGCTACAGCGGGCGGCCGCTGGTGGCCAGCGTTAAGGCCGGTATTACACTATCAAATTTCTTTGTCCAATATCTTTGTCCAATATCTTTGCCAAAGATATTTGATAGTGTAATAGGGACTTTGTCAAATGTCGTCCAATATTTGATCAAATCTAGGGCTTCGCTGTATATTTGATCAAAGAAACCGCTTGTCTTCTGTTCACTGCAATGTGACATGTTACCACATGGAGCGCTAGCATCGCTGCAGCGTTCTGTCGTCTGTAGTGTTTTTATAACCATTGCTGGTAAATACAATTGGTGTGTGCCGACAACCACAAAATTAATAGAGATGTCTGAAGCTGATGAGGCGCTTTACAACGTGAGGCACCCTGAATACAAAAATAGATTAAGAAGATTGGAGACCTAACATGACCTAACCTAACCTATCCTAACATAACCCTCTCCTGTAGCGAGGAATCAGAGTATTATAGTGAGCCTGTCTTCTGAAGATGTAGCAGTTCTTAAGTGAATATTGTGCTTTGTGATATGAGGATACACTTCATTGAGCACATACAGAAATGTATGCTCATCCATTCTTAAGTAATTGATGTACGACTTGACGTCTTCCACTGTAAACTCACGTAACAAGTTTTGTTGAATGCTTTTATCGTGTCGTCGTAAAACCCACGGCTTCACCCAGATTAGATTAGTTTTTCGTTCCATAGATCCGTGCTGAGGAGATCCTCGTGGATATGGAACATGTCGATTTTTTTTAAGCTGAAATAACAATACTAATAGTATGAATAAATACATCATTTGATTCTATTAAAAATTTCGCCAATGGAGTAGAAGGAGTTGGCCAGTAGTAATTCTTTCAGGCTCCTTTTAAACTGATCTTTATTTCTAACTAAATTTTTTATGTTTCCTGGCAAATTATTGAAGATGAGTGTTCCTGAGTAGTGGACCCCTTTTTGAACTAAAGTAAGTGCTTTTAAGTCCTTGTGTAGATCATTTTTGTTCCTGGTATTGTATGTATGAACTGAGTTGTTTGTTGGAAAAAGAGATATATTATTTACGACAAATTTCATTAAGAAGTAAATATACTGAGAGGCAGTAGTTAGTATACCCAGTTCTTTGAAGAGGTTTCTGCAGGAGGTCCGTGAATTTACTCCACAAATAATACGTATTACACGCTTTTGGACCTTGAAAACTTTTGTTTGACTTCAAGATTTACCCCAAAATATTATCCCATATGACATTATGGAATGAAAGTATGCAAGCTTTTTCATTTTTATGTTGCCTATGTCTGCTAACACTCGAATTGCAAATACAAATTTGTTAAGGCCTTTCTGCAGTTCTGTGGTGTGCTCCTCCCAACCGAATTTATTATCAAGTTGTAATCCCAGGACTTTTAAGACTGTCAACCTCGTATGTATGGTTCCATTTTTCCCCCCACTTCTTTTCCGCATGTGCACACAATGCAATTGGAGTACGTAGAACTGCTGCGGTTAATAACAAGTTGTTGTCAGCCATCTTGAACTTTGACGAAAAATTTGATGATAGTGTAATACCCCTTCTAGCGCTACGTAAAAGATCTTTGTCAAATATATTGGACGGAATTTTGGATCACATCTTTGATCAAATCTTTGACAAAGAAATTTGATAGTGTAATACCGGCCTAACCCCCAGTGCGCGTCCAGTCAACCGCCTCCTCCAGTGAAGGCAAGCGGGAATTCTAAGGGCCATGTTTTCATTCCAAGACTACCAGAATTAATTCAGCATGTACTTCAGAATTAAGAGAAGTTCAAGGAAATCCTCTATTGGGTAAATTCGGGATAGACGGCATACGGGAGAGATGGCCAGTGCATGTAGTTCTTCCGCGATCCGCCGTATACCGCTACCGGTCAATTCGTAGTTATTCAGTAACGTGGGTGATTGCTGCCGCTCCGGATGACTCTTCATTTTAACTAAAATTTCCATGATTTTACTTTTCAGTATACCATGAAATTACGTAGTATGTCATAACCTTTCGATGTAAACATAGCTTAGGCTGTGAGTAGCTACGAAAACCTTAGTTTCCGTGTTGTTTATGTCTAACTGCATACCGGTACGTAGGCTATGTTTGAGTTTGCGTCCACCTCGTTTGATGATGAGCAATGGCCGCATATCTCGGCTTATCGGGAGAGACGGCCATACCATTATCTGGATAGATGGCCATCCCATAAACGTGTCATATATTAAATTTTGATGGCATCGTTATGTTTTTTATAGATGTCATATTAATACATTCGAAAGGTCGGCTGTTACAGGGGAAGATCGTGGAAAGAAGAAGACCTTAAAAATTCTGTTAGTAAAGAAAACAACGATAATTATTCTGGAGGATAAGCTTCCACAGAGTTTAATATTCTCAGGACAACACTTGAGAGAAAATTAAAGACCGGCTGTCATCCCAAAATTCCAGTGGGCCCTAATTCTTGTTTTGTTTCAGCTAATGAGTCAAGACTTGTCCATCACATAAAAAAAATTAAGGCCGATGGTTTTCCCGTAACGAAGGACTGTGTACGAAGTCTAGCTTATGATTTTGTTGTGCATATTGGCCTAAAACATAAATTTAATAATGAAAAGGGATAAATGTGGCCAAAAATCCCTTGAAAGAAGAGCAACGTCATAGGCCTATTTGGCCTGTGATTTCAAATGAAACGAACCGTCTCACGCTTACAGAAATTCTGAACAATATTTCATCTTTGACAGCTACACCTGAACCTCAAACAAACACACGTCGGCCTACAAAAATTAAATCTGCAAACTTGACGTCAAAACAAGATATTTAAAAATTTAATTGAAACTTGCTGTAAAAGGGAAAAAAACTGGGCCTGTTGGAAAACACTAGTGAAAAACGTTCGGACCAGGAAAGCTAAAGATACTTCAGGCACTTCAGATTCGTCAAATGACGTTCACTACAAGGAAGAGTCAAGCAACGAACTTCTTGAAGAAGAGGGCGAGTACGCTGAATGTGGGGAAGAACTGATAAAACCTGTGTTTGGCTTCTGTTTGTCAGGTGTAAGCGTTGCTTACATGAATCCTGCACTTCATACGTTGATGTCTGCCATTGCTGTGGTAATGCAATTTCTAAAAAATATATTTAAGCCTATATTGTAAACATTCCTTTTCATAAAATTAAGCGTAGTTATAGAGTCAAGTAACTGCATATTTTAGACAATTTCTCATTTATTTTCTATATAAAACTTGTTACTACGAGTTAATAAAAATGTCAAAAAAATTCAAGAATTGTAAAATGCTTTTTACAAGTTACGTTCTAGAATGAAATTTTTACTCTGCAGCGGAGTGTGCGCTGAGATGAAACTTCCTGGCAGATTAAAACTGTGTGCCGGACCGAGACCCGAACTCGGGACCTTTGCCATTCGCAGGCAAGTACTCTACCATCTTTATTTTTTTTTTTCTGTGTTGTAGGGATGTGAGAACGGTTCGTGGGTTGTGCTTGGGCACCCGTGTGGACGAGACAGAAGAAGTCTCAGGTAAAGAGAGACAGAACCAGGGACGGAAACGTAGAGTGGGTCAGAGGCGAAGAGAGTTTGCTTTCGAGTTACATCACAGCCTGATTAAATAGGCATTAAATGGCCAAGGTTTATTTAGTCATTTGTAATACGCATCAATTAAAATATATTGCTTCTGCAATGAGAAGCACAGGAAAAAAATGACGCGATAATAAAACTCTCTCTTTCGTCTGCCTCTCTCTCTCTATCTGCCTCTCTCTCTCTCTCTCTCTCTCTCACACACACACACACACACACACACACACACACACGTAAACACATACATCCGCAATTTTAATACCAGTGTACTAGTTGCACTCACAAATTAGCCAATATACACTAACAACAGGAATCAAGTAAATGTACTTTATAACTCTTTTTGTAAGTTGGCCTTAATAGTGTAAATTATTACGACGTTAAAACATCAGTCACAGCGATGTTGCTTGTTTGCAGGTGGCCTAGAATCAAGTAGTTTTAGAAGAGGGTGCTAATGAAATTTCCACGAACATTAACAAATAGTTTATAGCGAATAAATGCTCATAAAACATTAAGAGTCTCGTTATATACAGTTGATATTCTTCAAGAGTTTACCATTCAACATAAACGTAAAATACTTGCAGACAGGAGAGGTGGCCAGTGTTAAATGTTTGGTTCTACAACTTGATAATAAAATCAGGTGCCGTGAGCAATACACAAGACAGGTCATACATTTAAATAAATCATTAGCTGCAATGTGAATGTTGTGGGAAATGGATCACAATAAAATTTTAAAAATCTGGCACAATTTACTTACTTTCACCCAATAAAGTCTTATAATATACTCTGATGGGTCTTCAAGTGTAGGTACTGTTCCGCACACATAGTGTAGAGTAAGAATTATTTAAAGTGCGAATAGAAGAACGTCGTATACAGGCTTTAAAGAAGTTTTCTTTAAAGAACTGAACTTAATGTTGTTTCATAATTCTAAAGAAATTTGTTGCAAAAAGTAAATCCTTTTTTACCACCAATAGTTTAGTTAAAAGATCGGTACTAGGAACAAGAAGAAGCAATATAAAACTTTAAAGGCTCTAAGTTAGTTTCAGTTCTTGCTAGAACCGATTTGCGCTGATATTATCATCACAAAACGAGACTGCTGCTTAATTTTCGATTTCTGCACACATAAACTTCAGTAATATCACTAGTGCAAGTGAATATTTCAATTTCTTTTCCAGTTCAATATACCTGACTTCAGAATTCTGGTATTTATTTTCAATATTTGCAATTATTGACAATGATTAATAATAATAATAATAATAATAATAATAATAATAAAGAGAAGTATAGTTTTGCAGCCATTATCGTGAATTTGAATTTGGAGCGAATTTTCTAGTAGAGATAGGCTAATAATAATAATAATAAATAATAATAAATTATAATAAATAATAATAAATGATAATGAATGTTAATAAATAATAATCAATAATAATGAATAATAATAAAGACAAGTACAGTTTTGCATGCATTATCTTGTTGGAATTTGAATTTGGCGCCAATTTTTTTTTCTGGAGGGTTAGGTTAGTGGACGTAGCCCATTTGGTCTATTTTCGCGCCAAAAATCAAAATTCCCGCCATTTTTTGTGGGGTTAGATTAGTGGACATAGCCCAATTGACCTATCTTCCCGCCAAAAGCCGCCATATTGGATGATGTCATGCATTGTTGCCAAGTCTACATGCCGTCATCTTGGATGACGTCATCGCCTTCATCTTTAACAAAATTTGGCAACAATGCATAGTGGCGTGCACCCCTGTAGCCCCACTACTCCCATTAACACGAAATTTCACCACACGGTCCTCAGGATACGTCCGTCGCACGTCCCACATTGATTTCTGCGGTTATTTCACGCAGTATTGCTTGTCTATTAACACTGACAACTCTACACAAAGGCCATTGGTCTGGGTCGTTAAATGAAGGCCGCTGCATTGTCCGTGGTGGAAGATGATGCCGGAAATGTGGCATGCTCGATACACTTTTGAAATGTGGATCTCGGAATACTGAATTGCGTATCGATTACCAAAGTGGAATGTCCCAAGCATCTAGGTCCAACGACCATTCCGCGTAGAAAGTCTGTTAATTCCGGTCGTGCCGCCATAATCAGTTTGGAAACCTTTTCACATGAATCACCTGAGTACACCGAGCGAAGTGGCGTAGTTGTTAGCTCACTGGACTCGCTTTCGGGAGGACGACAGTTTGAACCAGCGTCCGGCCATCCTGTTTCAGGTTTTCCGTGATTTCCCTGAATCGCTTCAGGCAAATGCCGGGATGGTTCCTTCCAAAGCGCACACCAACTTCCTTCCCCATCCTTCCCTAACCCAATAGGACCGATGATCTCGTACCAACCAACCAACCTGAGTACAAATGACAGCTCCGCTAATACACTGCCCTTTGATACACTACTGGCCATTAAAATTGTTGACAGTGACCAGAAAGGAGGACGCGTGCACAGATAGCAGGAAATGGGCAGAGATAGGGGAGTGGGAAATGTATAGAGAGAGGGGAGTTAAGGAGAGAGACAGAAAAAGGTGAGAGGAGGAGATGGACTGAGTCAGAGGGAGGGACAGACAACCAGAGAGGTGAGAAAGAAGGAGAGCAGACAGAGAGGGAGGATGAAATGGGCAGAGAAATGGAAGAGGAAAAGATGGAATGGAATGGAAAGGGGAGGAGACAAACAGTGAGAGGGGAGGAGGCAGTGTACAGAGGGGGAAGGAGGAGATGCAGAGGAAGAGTAAGAGGAGACTGAAAAAGAAAGAGAGAGAGTGAGATGGAATAACTGAGGGAGAGGAGGAGCAGATGGACATTGGGGACAGGAGCCGACAGACAGAGAGGGGGTGGGGAGAAGGAGGAGATCAACAAAGAGAAGAGCAGGAGGAGATGGTCAGAGACTACGGGTGGAGGAGGTGGACAGAGAGAAGGAGGGGTGGAGGTGATGGGGACGGGGGGATAGATAGAAGGAGGAGGGAAGAGAGGTGGATAAAGAGAGAGAAGATGGGTAGAGAGAGGTGGGAGAAAGAGATGGATAGGATAGAGGGAAGCAGGGATAGGAGAGAGGGAAGCAGGAGAAGGAGAGAGAGAAAGAGCAAGAATAGATGGAGAGAGAGAGGAGGGAAAGGAAGAGATGAACAGAGAGAGGAGGGAGGAGAAGAGGAACTAATAAAAGACTGGAATAAATAAATACTCATGCAGCACCGAGTTTCTCAGCTAGTTGTATATCTGCATAGCAATTATTGTGAAACCCAGCTGTAATTTTAGAATTATTATAACGCTCTTGTATGCTCTAATATTCCTGTAGAACCTTCTATGGACATAGATAGATAAATGAAAAAATAAAATAAATGGAAACAATAATCGAGTTTCGGACACATGGCGCAAAAGTGAGAGACCGCAACGCTAACCACTGTGCTACCAATTTGGCTGACATTATTGTGCTCTAAATGGCATCTAAATTACATAGAAAAATTTGACTGTCATTTCCTCAAAACTATTCGAGTATCTACAGACAAGCTGTGATAAGTGATCCCTTCCTTTGACTCCTCTCCAACTGTGCAAAGTTTCTGGGAAATCAGGCTATTGCATTTGCCATGTTATCTTAGTGAATGACTACAGTCGGCCTATTTAGATGAATTGCTTTTGCTACATCGGACAGATGGCCATTGGCCTGCATGGCGTGATACGTCAGAAACCAAACACCCTGAAACAACAGTCTGGGGAGTGCACGCCGGAGGAAGGCACAATGGAACAACAAAAGTATGTATCTATTCTTGGGGACCATATTCACCCCTACATGCAGTTTCTTTTTCCTCGGTACAATGGCATCTACCAGCAGGACAATGCAACTTGTCACACAGCTCGCAGTGTATGTGCCTGGTTCGAAGAACACCAGGATGAGTTTACCGTACTCCCCTGGTACCAAACCCCTCGGATTTAAACCCAATCCAGAATCTGTGAGACCACTTGATCTAGCTGTTCCGCGCCATGGATCGTCAGCCGAGGTACGTAGCGCAGATGGCCACGAAACTAGAGTTGTCATGACTCCACAACCCTGCCGCTAACTTCCAGAACCTTACTGACTCTGTCCCTATATATCTCCCGTCTGGGCTGCAAAAGGTAGTTTTTCAGGCTTCGGACAAGTGGTCGCATTAATGTGAGCGGACACCGTATAAAAGCGTATAATATTCATGCAAAAATGTATTCTGTGTTGTGGCCCAGGCAGCTAGAATATTTTACTCTCATTGACTACGACCACGAAAGGATGCACACTTATATTTTGCAAAATATTTAAACTGGTAGTCATGGCTGACACCGCTAAGGTATTAACGGAGTTACTTCTCCATGAAAAGAAATTTGCTTTTATGGTGGGAAGCACGATTTTATTATAAAGTACGTGGGTTTTTCAGAATTGTGCAGAAACGCGTCATTGTAATTTACAATAGTATTGCTGCTATATTAAAGATAATAACGGCAGTCCAGTTTTTATGAGAACTTGCTCCTATTATTATCCACGCCCATGCGTTTTTAAGTTTCATACTTCCTTCTGACCCCCCCCCCCCCTCCCCCAAGAACCATGGACCTTGCCGTTGGTGGGGAGGCTTGCGTGCCTCAGCGATGCAGATAGCCGTACACAACGGAGGGGTATCTGTTGAGAGGTCTGACAAACGTGTGATTCCTGAAGAGGGGCAGCAGCCTTTTCAGTAGTTGCAGAGGCAACAGTCTGGATGATTGACTGATCTGGCCTTGTAACACTAACCAAAACGGCCTTGCTGTGCTGGTACTGCGAACGGCTGAAAGCAAGGGGAAACTACAGCCGTAATTTTTCTTGTGGGCATGCAGCTTTACTGCATGGTTTAATGGAGTGTCAGGAAGTCGTTTCTGAAAGTATTGGTATGGAGTGTAGCCATGTATGGAAGTGAAACATGGACGATAAATAGTTTGGACAAGAAGAGAATAGAAGCTCTCGAAATGTGGTGCTACAGAAGAATGCTGAAGATTAGATGGGTAGATCACATAACTAATGAGGACGTACTGAATAGAATTGGGAAGAAGAGAAGTTTGTGGCACAACTTGACTAGAAGAAGGGATCGGTTGGTAGGACATGTTCTGAGGCATCAAGGGATCACCAATTTAGTATTGGAGGGCAGCGTAGAGCGTAAAAATCGTAGACTGAGACCAAGAGATGAATACACTAAGCAGATTCAGAAGGATGTAGGTTGCAGTAGGTACTGGGAGATGAAGAAGCTTGCACAGGATAGAGTAGCATGGAGAGCTGCATCAAACCAGTCTCAGGACTGAAGACCACAACAACAACTTCCTTCTGTTAGTTCTTCATTTTATATTTTAGGATAGGGATGAACATAACGTTCTGTGGTCATACTGATTGCAGGGCCTTGTATCTGGTACCACTGTTAGTTCACGAATTTTTGTGGCTACTTGTCGGAAACAGTTCGCTGAGAATGTGGCCATTGATGCTTTTTCGATATTGCACCTCACTTAGGTTGCGAGTCCATAATCTCGGAGAAACTTTTATTTATTTATTTACTTTGGCCCATCTTTCAGCATATTTATGCAACCGATGGCCTCACAGGGAGTTTACATATACTGTACAAACACATTTTATTGACATAGTTATAGTATACATACTAATAATAATACAAGGTACATAAAATATATTCTAGAGAACAATTTACTAATTTTACAGTACACAGAAAATAATATACAGAAGTATCAAATAAACTATCGACATACTAAGGTAAATACAGTTACAAATACACTGAAGCGCCAAATAAAGAGGCATAGGCATTTTTATTCAAATACATATATATTTAAGCAGGCAGAATACGGCACTTCAATCGGCAACTCCTACATAAGACAACAAGGATCTGGCGCAGCTGTTAGATCGGTTTAAGTGAGTTTGGTTGGTTGGTTGGTTTCGGGGAAGGAGACCAGACAGCGAGGTCATCGGTCTCATCGGATTAGGGAAGGATGGGGAAGGAAGTCGGCCTTGCCCTTTCAGAGGAACCATCCCGGCATTTGCCTGGAGTGATTTAGGGAAATCACGGAAAACCTAAATCAGGATGGCCGGACGCAGGATTGAACCGTCGTCCTCCCGAATGCGAGTGAGTGAGTTTGAACGTGGTGTTATAGTCAGCGCACGAGCATCTCCGAGGTAGCGAAGAAGTGGGGATCAACAAGTGTCAGCGTGCGAACCATTCAACGAAACATCAGCGATATGGGCTTTCGAAGCCGAAGGCCCACTTGTGTACCCTTGATTACTGCACGACACAAACCTCTGCGCCTCGCCTGGGCCCGTCAACACCGACATTGGACTGTTGATGACTGGAAACATGTTGACGGTCGGACAAGTCTCTTTCAAATTGTGTCGAGTGGATGGACGTGTACGGGTATGGAGACAGCCTCATGAATCCATGGACCCTGCATGTCAGCAGGGGACTGTTCAAGCTGGTGGAGTCTTTGTAATGGTGTGGAGCGTGTGCAGTTGGAGTGATATGGGACCCCTGATGCGTCTAGATACAACTCTGACAGGTGACACGTACTTAAGCATCCTGTCTGATCACCTGCATCCATTCATGTCCATTGTGCATTCCGACGGGATTGGGCAATTCCATAAGGGCAATGCGACACCCTACACGTCCAGAATTGCTACAAAGTGGCTCCAGGAACACTCTTCTGAGCTTAAACACTTCCGCTGGCCACCAAACTCCCCAGACATGAACATCATTGAGCATATCTGGGATGCCTTGCAACGTGCTGCTCAGAATAGATCTCCACCCCCTCGTACTCTTACGTATATACGGACAGCCCTGCAGGATTCATGATGTCAATTCCCTCCAGTACTACTTCAGTCCAGTCCATGCCACGTCGTGTTGCAACACTTCTGCATGCTTGCGGGGGTCCTAGACGATATTAGGCAGGTGTACCAGTTTCTTCGGCTCTTCAGCGTAGTTCAGTATCTCAGGTCATCCTTCGAACAGTTTTGAAATTCTGAAATATTGTAGAAAGCCTTTTCTTTCAACCATTTTTCAGTTTCTCTTTTAAAGCCATTAAGTGAGTCATGATGGGCCTGTGAAGGTAAAGTATTAAATAATTTTATGCCCAGGTTTTCATAACTGGACTGTGCTTTCTTTAATCTATCTGTTTCATTTGTCTAGTTTATGTCGGTGCACAGCGTCCCTAAAGATATAGTTGTTTAAGTTTTCTTTCATCTTTAATAGGCAACAGTATATAAAAAGTTATTGGACTGTCAATACTTTTAAAAAGTGGTCTGCAGGAGGTTTTAGAGTTTGTAACTCCAGAAATAGACTTGATAGCCTTTTTTGCCAGACGAAAACTTTTTGGCCGATGAAGAATTACCCCATAAAAGGATACCATATTGCAGGTGGCAGTGAAAGAAGGCATAGTAGGAGCTGAGTAACAGAGATGTTGTTACACATGTCTGTAGTTTAGTCAATAAGAAGGTAATGCATGTTAGCTTTCTCTATACGTGGTCTGTGTGTTTGTCCCAAGTTAATTTGGAATCAAGATATACACCAAGTAGCTTAACAGTTGGGAACTCAATTTCACTGCTCGATAAACTGAAAAAACTTTTCATTGTTTATCGACAGCTCATTGGCTTTGACCATGTATTAGGCAGGTTAAAGTAGTCTTTGTTTTCCAGTTTCAATTGGTTTACGCTTTCCCAGAGCTAATGAATGTTGTGTCACTAGCATAAAGTACAGACTTACGGAGCATGTTACTGGGATGATCACTCACAAATATTACAAACAATAAAGAGCCAGGCACGGAACCCTGAGGAATGCCTCGAGCTACATCTAAGTATTGGGACTTTTGGTTGCAGTAGACGACAGTTTGTTTCCTGTCACTGAGATAGGAGCTCTAAGTATCTGACTCCATAACACCAAAGTTTCTCCAGTAGTATTGTATGGTTCACCGAATCAAATGCCTTGCTTAGGTTGACTAGAATGGCTTAGGCAGATAAATTTGATTCGAGATTTGTACAAAAGAAGTGAGTCGTCAACCACTTTCACTGTTGATAATTTGGACGTTGAGATTGAATCAGAATATTTTCAGATAGATTGCAAATATCCTGTTGTAAGCAGTATTCTATTATTTTGGAGAGAATAACTACCAGTGAAATTGGATGATAATTATTTGTGCTTAGCATGTTACTCTTTTAGGGATGACAACTGTTCTTTTTAGACACTCTGGAAAATGGCCACTAGCATACGTCTACTTCATTAGTGTACAAAGAGCGTTTGATATGAGATTCACTATTTCTTAATCACAAAATCTGATAAGCCATAAATATGCTCAGATTTTGAATTTCCTGCTTTTGTTACGATTTAACCACGTCACATGCTTCTATTTGTGCCCACTTGAAAGTTGGCACAGTGTTTGCACCATTTCGAAGAAACTGATTGCCAGAAATGGGGTATACATTAGGAGCATACGTTGAATTGGAAATATGCTGACCAGAAATTGGGGTGGTAGTGAGGTTTGCTGCTTTGAGAAAAAATTGATTAAATTCATTTGCTGTTATGTTGACAGCATTTGTGGTTTCTTTGCAATTTATAATTGTATCCAACTCTGCTTTTAGAATCCTCCATGCTGCCTTACATCTATTATTTGAGTTTTCAATGCAATGTTCATTTGTCCTACATTTGGCTACCCTAATTTGTGCTCCATAATGTCCTTTGAGGTTGTTACTTTTTCATAGCAAATAATTACCAAGCTCCTTAGTTTCTATAAATCAGGCGTAAGCCATTTGTTTTGCGTCAGGTGCCTGGGTCTTCTGACTTCATTACTATTTTTTTATCTTTGGGCAACAGGCCTTAAATCTTTTGTAGATAATGTTCATGAACCTGTTGAAGGCTTTCTCTACATTGTTGGAAGAAAGTAAGACAACATTCCAGGCTGCTAGTTTTAATGCACAGCTCCCAACGATTATAGCTACGGATCATGTCTCTGGACTTACGTTGCTCTTCATTTTCGATGTGCATTTCCTGAAGCATTGCTACGTCAGCTTTATTTTCTATTAAACTTTTTGAAAGAAGCTGACTCTTGGAGCCATTATTCCCCTCTACATTTAGTTTGCAGATCTGATTAATGCTGCCCAGGTCTCACATCAGCACAGACTCAGAAGTGTTATGCTTCTTCAGCTTCTTCAAATTAGTTTTAATCAGCCAAAGTGTTTGAATTTAATTGAAAGCAGACAGATTTACCTGGGCAGTGAGGATTCTTTGAATCTTCGCTTCCATACGTATCTGACCAAGTCTCACGAGCGGTTTGGCCACCGTGACTTCTGGCTCTAGGTTTGTGGCTCGAAGTGACTGTTCTTTTGTACCATCAAGGGGACATGTCTAGCTTAAGGAGTCGCATAGTCGTTGCGGTCCAGGAAGCACTCATTGGTCTTAGCAGGGCAGCTAATAGACACAGACTTCATCATCAACGTGCTGTGGCGGACAGATTGAGCATCAATATTTTTTGATGACTCACTGTCCCACTTCTGACAGCACACAAAGACCTACTGGGTTCAAATTCCCCCCCCCCCCCCCCCCGATAATGGAAGACTCTTAATAGGGTCATAAATCACATAGAGTTTCGCAGGACCTTCTGAGAAAATAGGGCAAAACCTCTAGTCCTTGTGTGGCTGTAGTTGTCTGCACCATGCAGAGGACCGTATTGTGAGTGAATGTAGCATCAGAGCATACCCAGGACCAAACCCCAATCTATGTCAACTGAAGGAGGCTGCAATTTGCTGGTTGGGCGCCTTAGACATTAACATTTAAGGATTGTGTTTGCAGTCCATCTGTCTTAATTCACTGTCAACTTCGTAGCGTAAGCTTATCGTTCATTTTGTTTTTCTTACTATTCATTTTATTGTTCATTTTAATGTTCTTTTTATTGCTGATTTTATTGCTCATTCAGTTACTCTTCGTACTGCTCACATAATTGTTCATTTTTCTGCTTCACTCCATCGCACTGCATGTTTTGATGTTCAATTCACTGGATATTTTATGTCTTTTTTACTGCTAATATGCATAAACTCGAAGTAATTGTTTTCTCACCTTCTCAGTTGGAGTAATTTAGATGCCCAGGTTACCATATACGCCCAGGTTTTCGTGCCAGACGATAAACAAATTCTGTTAGTTTTTGGATGTGAACTTTCGGGAGTCGATTTTCTGTGTGGAGTATTTGCCTGTGAATCAACAGCAACTTCCTTCAGATGCTTCTGGATATCGTCTAGCCGTCCTGCTTTGGTTTCTCAGGTCCTGCTTATGATGTGGTGGATTTTCTTGGTTAATCATGAGTCGTCCACTAGTGGTATACATCTACAAAATTTCTGGCTTCTTCTCTGTCCAAAGAAACTGAATCGTTCTGACAGGGAATACAATAATTAATCCGAACTATTTCACGTCCTTTTGTCATATTAGATTTTAGGTTAGAATATTTTCCCTAGAATCTGCGGTTCCATGTTCTCAAAGATATTGATATTCATAGTTAATAATAACATTATATAATGGCTTAGTTTGGCTGGAGTGGAGAGAGATTTCTTGTTATGGATGTTGCAGATGATTGTGTAGGCTTTACGCAGTTTTCTGCAAGAGTTTTATTGTTCACTTTGTCACTGTGAATTGTTCTCAAATTTATTCCAAGTACTTTTCTCTGTCATTTTTGACGATTTTATTTAGTACCAGAGTAAAAATGAACTTATGTATTTATTATTTGTGTTATAATTATTTGTTATATTTATTTTTCAGTATTTAATTAATTGTGGATAGTTACACCTTTTGAATCTCAAACTAAATAATATCTTCTTATACTGTTTCGCGACGTAAGCACCATTGTTCCCATTTACAATTAAAGCGGTTCAGTACAGCGCTTGTGTACATCACTTCCTTGCTGGCTTAAGCATAAAGAGGTTGTGCATTCCAGATGCTGTGCAAGATCCAACAACTCTTCGTAGATTATTTTCAGCACCAACATAAATACATTTAAAGCGATTACAGTCAGGAAATAAGATTAGTGTTCTTGAAGTTTCCCTCAGCAATGGAAGCCCTCAGCTCTAAGCTGCACAGTTCTACATCCAACACAGAGCAGAGACTTCCCAGCCCGATCAACAAACTCATCTGAATAGCAACTAATATTGGACAAGGGATTTCAAATATATATGGAGCAAAAACAGATAAAGAGCAGGCAGGGTTAGATCAGATTGGCTTCAGTTTCCGTTCCATAGACCCAAAAATTAAGTCATTCTCATGGGAGTGGAACAAGTCAGAAAGTATAACATAAAACATTTGAATATAATACTCACGTGTCAGTACCCTGATTATTTGTCAGGAGATTGTCAAAATATGTGAATACATCGCAGTAAACTGGAACTGCTAATATTTACAGAATCAGTACACTGTCAGAATGAAACTCAATTATGCACTTTTAATAAATTTATCATACATAAAATATCCAATTTTGACCGTTCTGACCAAGTGGTGTCAGAACTGAAATCGAATAGACATTTTTACTTACGCTGGTCTAAAAGTCCCTGTTAAGATACTTATCTACAGAGTAGGAGTTGCCTATCAGAAAGTATCTCAAACTCTGTTTAAACTGCACTTTGTCTGAAACCAAGTTTTTAATGGTTGCTGGCAATTTATTGAAAATGTTTGTCCTGAATATTGGACACTTTTTTGTATTAAGGTAAGTGCTTTTAGGTCTTTATGTAGATTGTTCTTGTTCCTAGTATTTATACTATGTTTTGAGCTATTGGTTGGAAGTAGAGACATATTACTTGCAACAAATTTCATTAAGGAACAAATATATTGAGAAGCATTGGTTAGAATACCAAGTTTCTTGAAAAGATTTCTACATTATGCTCTTGAAATTACACCACAAATGTGTCTTGTTACACGCTTTTGCATGTTAAAAACTTTTGCTTGGTTTGACTAGCTACCCCAGAATAGGATCACATACGACATAATTGGATGAAAGTAGGTAAACAATGTAAGTTTTTTATGTTTATATCTCCTACATCTGACTTCATTCTCACTGCAAACACAGACTTGTTTAGGTGCTTCAGCAATTCTGTGTTATGCCCTTTGAAACTGAATTTATTATCGAGTTGTAATCCCAGAAATTTAACACTCTCAACCTCTTCATTCTACGTTTCTTTACATGTCATACACATGCTGGAAGAAAATCTCTTATGGGTTCTAAACTGCTTATAGACCGTCTTTTCAAAGTTTAATGTCAGTGAAAATTCGATTAGCAGCCATATCTAAATCTGTCCTTGACTTGCTATTTGTTGCGATGTTTGTCTCATTTGCAAACAAAACAAACTTAACATCTGGCAATGTAACAGACGAGAGGTCATTAACGTACACAAGAAAAAGCAACAGATCCAAGACAGGACCTTGAGGCACATGTAATTAATACCCAATCAGATGAAGACTGATTGCTTACTCCACAGGTATTTTGCAATAATACCCTTTGTTTCCTGTTAGTTAGGTATAACTCGGACCATTTCATAGCACTACCGGTGACGCCATAATATTCTAATTTACTTAAGAGGATGCTGTGATTCACACAGTCAATGGCTTTTGAGAGGTCACAGAAAATGCCAGTAGCCTCTGATGTGTTACATAATGAATTAAGTACATCCTAAGTGAATGCGTAAATAGCCTTCTCCCTTTGTCAAAACCCTTAAGGAATCCAAACTATCACTTGGACAATATATTATTTGCAGTCAATGCTTAAGAAGACGCTTAAGCACAACCTTTCAAATATTTTTGAAAAAGCCAGCAAAAGTGAAACGGATACGTAGTTTGACATTACCTTATTATCCGCCTTCTTGTAAACTTCAGCATATTTTAGCCAATCTGGAAATATTCCGTTGATAAGAGACTGATTACGTAAATAACTTAAGACAGAACTCAACTCACATGAGCACTCTTTGATACGTTCATTGATATGTTATCATAACCACTAGATTACTTTGATTTTAAGGATTTTGTGATGGATACTACCACTCTGGGAGACGTGAGTGTCATTTCCATTTTATTGAAGTTATTTGTAAAGGCTGGTCTCAGATATTCCATTGCACTGTTTACTGAACATGATAACCCCAAGTTGTCACTAACAGAAACAACGTACTTGTTCAAGAGGTTTGCAACACTACGTTGTCACACAGGTGCATTACCAAGCGAGGTGGCACAGCTGCAGGACAATGGACTCGCACCCAGGAAGATGGCAGTTCAAATTCCCGTCCAGCCATCGAGCTGTACGTTTGCTTGGTTCCCCATAATCGGTTAAGGAACGCCAGGATGGTTCTATTGTGAAGGACAAGATCGATTTCTTTCCCTGTCCGAGCTTGTATCCCATCTCTAACGACCCCAATCTTGCATCCTTCCCTCTAAATGCTACGCGCATAAAGATACACTACCGACCATTAAAATTTCTACACCACGAAGATGACGTGCTACAGACGTGAAATTTAACCGACAGGAACAAGATGCTGTGATATGCAAATGATTAGCTTTTCAGAGCATTCACACAAGGATGGCGCCAGTGCCGACACCTACAACGTGCTGACATGAGGAAAGAATCCAACCGATTTCTCATACACAAACAGCAGTTGACCGGCGTTGCCTGGTGAAACATTGTTGTGATGCCTCGTGTAAGGAGGAGAAATGCGTACCATCACGTTTCTGACTTTGATAAAGGTCAGATTGTAGCCTATCGCGATTGCGGTTTATCGTATCGCGACATTGCTGCTCGCGTTGGTCGAGATCCAATGACTGTTAGCAGAATATGGAATCGGTGGGTTCAGGACGGTAGTACGGAACGCCGTGCTGGATCCCAACGGCCTCGTATCACTAGCAGTCGAGATGACAGGCATCTTATCCGCATGGCTGTAACGGATCGTGCAGCCACGTCTCGATCCCTGAGTCAACAGATGGCGACGTTTGCAAGACAACAACCATCTGCACGAACAGTTCGACGACGTTTGCAGCAGCATGGACTATCGGCTCGGAGACCATGGCTGCGGTTGCCCTTGACGCTGCATCACAGACAGGAGCGCCTGCGATGGTGTACTCAATGACGAACCTGAGTGCACGAATGGCAACACGTCATTTTTTCGGATGAATCCAGGTACTGTTTACAGCATCATGATGGTCGCATCCGTGTTTGGCGACATCGCGGTGAACACACATTGGAAGCGTGTATTCGTCATCGCCATACTGGCGTATCACCCGGCGTGATGGTATGGGGTGCCATTGGATACACGTCTCGGTCACCTCTTGTTCACATTGACGGCACTTTGAATAGTGGACGTTACATTTCAGATGTGCTACAACCCGTGGCTCTACCCTTCATTCGATCCCTGCGAAACCCTACATTTCTGGATAAAGAAAATGTTCGACTGCTGCCCTGGCCAGCGCATTCTCCAGATCTCTCACCAATTGAAAACGTCTGGTCAATGGTGGCCGAGCAACTGGCTCGTCACAATACGACAGTCACTATTCTTGATTAACTGTGGCATCGTGTTGAAGCTGCATGGGCAGCTGTACCTGTACACGCCATCCAAGTTCTGTCTGACTCAAAGTCCAGGCGTATCAAGGCCGTTATTACGGCCAGAGGTGGTTTTTCTGGGTACTGATTTCTCAGGATGTATGCACCCAAACTGCGTGAGAATGTAATCACATGTCAGTTCTAGTATAATATATTTGTCCAATGAACACCCGTTTATCATCTGCATTTCTTCTTGGTGTAGCAATTTTAATGGCCTGTAGTGTAAAAAAATTTGGCGTAAAATAAAGAGGTAAATGCAAGACGGACTTGAACAAGTAGTCAGACCAGAGGCCTGAGCATATGTAATTCTCAGTACCAATTATTTTGTGTAATTCTTAGAGCATCTCCTTCGCTGCATATCATGAGCTGCTTACTACATTACAGGATGAGGCATAATTCTCCATTAGTGGTAACTTCACGCTCCCTCGGTGTTTGTCGTATCATACACACTAATAATGCTATAGGACACCTTCAAGTTTAGTGTCTGCAGTTGCCTCACACTATTCTGATACGTTTTTACTGAGTGCTTGTCAACAACCATGTCTGGCAGATTATAAAGATCTACAAATTTATACTTTGCAAATTTTGTCAATCATTTCAGGTGAAAGTTTAGTTCAGGGTAGTAGCACTAACAGGCAACCTTGGTGACTGACTAGTTGGCTAAAGGATATCATGTACAACGAAGTGGGAATAAAACGTTAGAAGTAATCACAATCGAGCTCCAGCTGCCCATTACAAACTGTGCAATAAGATGCTTAAAATGTTGTTAGGAAGGCAAAGAAGCATATGTTACGCAAATTGAATAGCTAATTCTCAGGATAAAATTAAAACCATATGCTTTGTCTTGAAGGAAGTATCTGGGCAGCAGGGCAAGGTAAAGGATATAAATACAATACATAGTAAAAATGTTTTTGTTACTGACAGGTCTGATATACGTGCAGTATTTAACACCACTTTCTCAATATGAAAGGTGAATTTAAAAAAAAACTTAACTTCTAAAGGGAAACTGCACTATGAAAAGAACAAAAGGATAAGACAGACAATTTTACAACTATTTCTGATCCATCGATATTTGCTAACGTTACTGAAAATGCTGTATATCAAGTTACTGAAAATGCTGTATATCTATAAAGGCAGTTGATCATTTCAGTTCACATAATTTGCTGTCAAACGTGCAGTTTGGTTTCAGAAGTGATTTAACAACTGAAAATTCTGTATTTTCTTTTCTCTGTGAGGCACTGGACAGATTAAACAAAATGTTGCCAACATAAGGCATCTTCTTTGTTTTAAATAAGGCTTTTGCTGTGTTGATCACAAAAATTGCTACAGAAATTGGATCATTATGAAATAAGAGGAGGAGCTCACAATTCGTTCATATCATTCTTTAAGAACAGAAAGCAAAGAGAACGATTATGACATTGAGTCTGGTTGGGGCACATTTAAGTAAGAGGTGGCTCAGAGATGAGTACTCAGACCACTGCTTTCCGTTATATAATACCTCCGAAAATGACAGGTAATTCTCTTTGCTGATGACCTAGCTTTGTAGAAAAGGATGTTGATTGCAGCAAAGGCAATGTATCGAATAGACAATAAACTGCTGCGAAATCACATCAAGACTCAGTTTTCACATTTTCTAAAATACAAGTCAATTCAAACTGACATTTTGATTGCACAGAATGGGCATATGATTAGTGAGCCTAGGCAGTCGAAATTTCTAGGTATTCAGATAGATGATAAGGTGTCATGGAAAGCCTGTGTACAGGATCTTGTTAAAAAAGAATGCTTCTGTATTTACCATCAGAACACCATCTGCAGTAAGTCATAGTCCAACACGGAAATTAGCGTACTTTGCTTATTTTCATTAATTTATGACGTAGGCATTATATCCTGCGATGACTCTTCCCATTGGGAGAGGGTATTTTCGGCCCAGAAGCAGGCAGTTCGAGAAATGTGTGGTGTAACTTCGCGGAAGTGTTATCGACTCTATTTGGGAGTCGGGGAATTCTGACATTGGCCTCTCAACATCTATTTTCTTTAAAGTCGTCTGTTGTTAACAATATGAACTTATCCCCAAGAATTAGCGACTTTCGTTCAGTCAATACTCGACGGTATTGCCAGTCTGCATTCGGATCGCATCATCCTGACTCTTGTGCAGAAAGCGGTGCAAAATTCTGCTGCATACGTTTTCTATAAGCTATCACTAGAATAAAAAAGTCGGCAGAAAAATTTCATATGGCTCATCCTCCTCTTCTTTTAGGGAGTTCCTGGAAAAATAAGCAAAATCCTGTGCTACTTCGTTGATTACCCTAGTATATACTTAACAGCTTGTCTCTGCGTAGGATTCGTAAAAATTTTATTTTATCTATATTAACTACTCTGGTGTTAACTGAATGTACTGACTCGTTCCATGACCACGGACATTTGCTTATCAGTTGGGTCCTACGGGAGTAGAGGTGTAAAACAAAAATCACATAGATATATCAAGTGTTTCTCTCTAATATGTAAAGTGTTTTCACAAAGTAGTGATGAAGATCCATAAAATTCATTCTAATCACACGTATAAAAAAAAATCACTTTATTAGAAAAACGTTCTGAAATGAGGCACTCGTAGCATTATAAATAAGTATTATATTTTTCAATACTAATACAAAGACGTAAGTCAGAAGTGGCTCTTCTTTTCTTCCTCAAAACCCCGTTTCGAAATTTTTCTTTCGGTCACTGTCTGAGGACACTTCCTCTGCAGCATCCAGCGTTAGTCAGTTATCATGCTGACATCTCTTCGGCCTCGATACCCTCATGGTATTTCTTTAATTCCGTGACGGAACCTTTCTCCCTGTTTCTCACTCACATAACCCAGTTTTTCTGGAGAATAGCTAATATATGAGCACAGGAAGTGCAGCTTCAAGCTCACTGAGGCATCCAAGCATGTGATCTTACAATACTCTTGTAATCAGGACCTTTTTAGTTGCCGGGAAACTTTTGATAACTTCGTTAAAGATATTCAAGCTTATCATTCAATGTTTTTAATTTTATCTTGAAATGTTTCGTCTTTCATTAGCTTCCGAATGTCAGGGTCGACGAATAATCCTGTTTTTTATAAATTAGTTTCTGATAGCTTTGGAAAACTACCTGTCACGTATTTAGAAGCTCACCATCTTTTGTTATGGCTTTAATAAATTGTTTCTTATTTCCATGTGTTATGTGAAATGGAGACGGGAGCTTTTTTTTAGGGGGGGGGGGCACTAAAAAGTCTAGTGGTAAGATTTTCCCTCACACTTTAAGCACTTTACTTGGTGAGATTTACTCGGTTCAGTACTTGTCTTTTTTGCACGCCCGTCACAGTGGGAGGTAGCTGTATTATAATTAGGAAATAAAACAACTTTTTGTGATGGGTGACACTGCCAAAAAATACTGGCTTTTTTATGATGATTACATAACTACGTTTTGCGTACCTCACAGAAATTATCAATTTGTATCGAAACCGTATGATTGAATGCTTTACGTATTTAAGCTGAAATCAACACTCAAAAATACAACAGAATAGTCTTTAGATTTAATAGAAAGACTTCGTTCTTAATCAGAGTCTGTCATGTTACACAGAAAACCGAATGTCTCCCTGATTCGTGTCTATACTAAAGCAGTTTTTCTCTTTCCTCCGTTACTCTAAAATCTTCATGAAAACTCCAGCTGAGTATAGGTCAAGAACAATTTCAAATTTATTTTTCCACCAACGTCCGGGCGTCTCTAGCTGCATAGCTGTCATTCTAGCTCTCCTCCTTGTTGCTTAGTTACTCCAATATACAAAATTGCTGTAACAACATGAAGAAATATACAGAAGGCAGTGACTTTGCTGCGTGAAATTATCAATAGTGGATTGAACTATTCACTTATAGACATACTAGTTGTTTCCTACACGTCATGTTCATAGCACTTCTTTGATTTGATAATGACTTACTGCTGCTCGTAGTGGAGCAAACAAATATAAGTCCTTTTGGTGCAATGTATAAAACTTTAAGCGTTTATTTTTTCACTAGTAGTCATGTATAACAAAAAATATTCTTCTTTGATGATACCTGCAGGGTGATTTTTTAAATTTTCTTGTCCAGTTTTATTCAAAAGGATAATAACTTTTTACCAGAAATGTTCAATACATAAAAGATTTGAAAGCACCTCACTATCTCTACAATAAGGACTCTTGCTGCAATGTTCATCTTTAAAACAAATTTGACTGATTTCCTCCACACTACTGACTTGATCACTGCAATGGCCCTTGTGTGGTGGCGCAGTGGTTAGCACACTCGACTTGCATTCGGGAGGACGACGGTTCAAACCCGCGTCCAGCCATCCTGATTTAGGTTTCCTCCCCCCCCCCCCCCCCCATCTTAATGTCAGTATGTTCATAAATTGCTTGCTACCATATGTCATATTACATATTATTACAGTGAGCACTGTGCTTAAAGAAGTATCAATGCAACATGCATTTCAAGACAGTGAGCTGTCATATACGACAGTGTTATCTGTTTTACGAAAACGTTTACTTTCGCAGACATACAGAGTTGTCAGAAACAGTCTCGAAAAATTGTTGCAGACTAGGGTGCACTGAGAAATAACTGTTAAGAAAAAAATTCGATACGTTACGACAAGTTAATTACCATTGAAGTTAGCCAATCAGGTCATTGCGCGCTCAAGTTCAAGCTGCTCTCCAGAGACAGTGTCGCCAAACATGTCCTTCATTTGATGTCAAAGCCAAACAAGAGGGTGAAACAAAAATTGGACACGGGATGGTAGTAAGGATCGAACCCGACCAAAAGGCTGAGCGGTCAAGTGCTCTGTCGTCTACGCTATGAGAACAACTGACGCTAATTGTATAAGCTGGGCTGCTTGAATTTATACACGCAGTGGCATTATTGGCCAATTTCAACGATTATTCACTCGGAAACAGCGCAACGTATCGAATTTTGTTCTTAACATTTATTTCTCGGACCAATCTACCCTGCAAGACCCTTACTAGCTTTTCAGACTGTTTCTGACGACCCTGTACATGTCGACCAAATCTTGGGAAGGTTCAACGCAGCGGCCCATTTTTCATTTTGGCTTCAGGGGACGCACGTCTCCATCGACAAGCAAACACTTTGCATGACTAGGACATACTTAAGGGGAGTTAGAAAGGAAAAAGAATTTTTTGACATTTGCGGACTTTTACCTCATTATAAAATTTGCAATTTTCCGAATAAAATGACATATATATCACATAATAAACTCACATGTTAAGTGTTTTACTTGATTTTTTTGTATAAAATCTACACCGTTTGAAAACGTTGCAACTTTTACATGCATTACTTCAAGATCTAATAAAATCGGTGATTTATTATATAGAAGGCTGTGGATTGCTGTGTTATAAAGGTTAAATTACGTGTTTGTATTGGTAGCACTGTCAAAAACAGTATCGTATCGTTTCATAGTATAAACACGCGTTGTACGTCGAAGTGCTAACGTTTTTCCGAGGAAAAGTGACGAATAGATTGGTAAATCTCTCAAAAAGTAAAGTATGACGCCAAAATTAAGTGTTTTTAAGAAACGTGGGTTTTACGGTAATAGATTTTCGAAAAAAGGGAAACATTGTGTTCAACATGTGCTTACAGTCAATGGAATACAGGCAAACTCGTCAATATCTAGAGAAACACCCATTAGTGCTTCGAAGATTAAAATAAGACGTTGTTATACACAGTTTTCTCAAAACGATAGTGATGTAAATGGTAGGTTATGTTATATTCTGATAGATTTACACATCCTAACAAGGGTGTTCGATGAATGTGTGTATTGTAAAATATGTGAAGGGCCAGTTAGTTTGCATGAAGACATGAGGTACCAAATGGACTAGCTAGGAAACTTATCGTTAATTGTGCCAGTTGTAAATATACTCATTCATTTTGGGATTCTGATGAGTGTAAAGATAATTATTTTGAAGTAAATGTTAGGTGGTTTTATGGATTGAGAGCAATTGGCAAAGGACACACTGCAGCAGAAACAATGTGTGCCGTGATGAATATGCCACGCCCACCTTGTAAAATCGACAAGTATGCAGGATTTATTGGAGCTGCTGTGGAATCTGTTGCACGTTTGTCAATAAAGGGTGCTGCAAACGAAACTGTTGAAATAAATGATGGTATGACTGTCATACCAGTAGCTTGTAATGGCACTTGGCAGAAGTGTGGTTACTGTTCTAAGAATTCTGTTGCTACGGTGACCAGTGTGGATACTGGAACGGTAATAGATTTCCAGATTTTAACCAAACGTTTTTATAAGTGTTAATCAGGAAACGAAGAAGGGGATATCTGTGACAGAAATTATGAAGGAACAAGTGGTGGTACGGAGGCCTCTGCAGAAACTGAAATTTTTAGTCGATCTATGAACGAAAGGGGAGTTAGTTTGTTACACTAAGGTCTTAGGTGATGGAGACTCAAAAGCATATAATAGTGTAGTAGCCGCTCAGCCTTATGGTGAGAAGATTATCACAAAACTGGAATGTGTTGGTCATGTCCAGAAGAGGATGGGCATCAGGTTGAGGAAGTTGAAACAAAGTTTGAGAGACAAGAAACTTTCTGATGGTAAAACCATAAGATGCAGGCTGACAGACAAAATGATTGATGAACTGCAGCAGTATTATGAGATGGCCATTAGAAATAATACTGAGGGTTTGTTTAAAATGAAGCAGGCAGTATGGGCTACTTTCTTCCACAGACTGTCAACTGGTGAAAAACCAGTACACCACCTTTGCCCTCTAAATCCTGTATCATTTCTGTGACACTCTCTCCCATATTTCGCGATTATACGAAACGTGCTGCCTTTCTTTGAACTTTTTCGATGTACTCCGTCGGTCCTATCTGGTAAGGATCCCACACCGCGCAGCAATATTCTAAAAGAGGATGGACTACGTAGGCAGTCTCCTTAGTAGATCTGTTACATTTTCTAAGTGTCCCGCCAATAAAACACAGTCTTCGGTTAGCCTTCCCCATAACATTTTCTATGTGTTCCTTCGAATTTAAGTTGTTCGTAATTGTAATACCTAGGTATTTAGTTGAATTTACGGCGTTTAGATTAAACTGATTTATCGGGTAACCGAAGTTTAACGAATTCCTTTTAGCACTCATGTGGACGACCTCACACTTTGCGTTATTTAGGGTCAACTGCCAATTTCACAACATTCAGATATCTTTTCTAAATCGTTTTGCAATTTGTTTTGATCTTCTGATGACTTTATTAGTCGATAAACGACAGCGTCATCTGCAAACAACATAAGACGGCTGCTCAGATTGTTTCCCAAATCATTTGTACATATAAGAAACAGCAAAGAGCCTATAACACTACCTTGGGGAACACCAGAAATCACTTCTGTTTTACTCGATGACTTTCCGTCAATTACTACGAACTGTGACCCTCTGACAGGAAATCAGAAATCCAGTCACATAACTGAGACGATATTCCATAAGCACGCGATTTCACTAGAAGCCCCTTGTGTGGTACAGTGTCAAAAGCCTTCCGGAAATCCAGAAATACGGAATCGATCTGAAATCCCTTGTCAATAGCACTCAACACCTCATCTGAATAAAGAGCTAGTTGTGTTTCACAGGATCGATGTTTTCTAAACCCATGTTGACTGTGTGTCAATACATAGTTTTCTTCGAGCTACTTCATAATGTTTGAACACACAATGTGTTCCAAAATCCTGCTGCATATCGACGTTAACGATATGAGCCTATAATTTAGTGGATTACTCCTACTACCTATCTTGAATGTTAGTGTGACCTGTGCAACTTTCCAGTCCTTGAGTACGGATCTTTCGTCGAGCGAACGGTTGTATATGATTGCTAAGTATGAGCTAATGCATCAGCATACTCCGAAAGGAACCTAATTGTTATACAGTCTGGACCCGCGGCAGAAGCATAAATTGGCTCCCGTATGTGAGCGCCATCCAGACGACGACTGCTCGTCGCTTTGAAGCGCGTGACATGAAGAGTGTTTATTTGGTGGCGCCCCCGCGCGATATTGTTGTGTATCCTATGGCTACGTATACAGCATGAAGCAATGGCCCCTAAATTTAGAGGTGTGAATATGATTCCTCCTGAATTAGCGTTCACTCTGTTGTATGCGACACTACCAGTCCCAACAACCATGAAGGGGGTGGATACGCTCTACCGCGCCCATACTGTGTTGTTGGCACGACAAACGAGAGCCGGAGGCACCAACCAGGGATAAAACAGACATGAAGAGCCAGCGAAAGTTTAAATGTCTGGATTTTTAATATTGGCTTACAATGTGAAAGAAGGTAGGAAGGTATTTTTTGCTTAGCAAGAGTGGCTGGATACAAACTGCGCAATACCTGAGTAGTTAGAATCGGTGATGAGAACGAAGATGTGGAGCACAAATGGAAAAAAATTCGAAAGCATCGTTCAAAACGCCTTAGACAAGTACGTTCCGAGCTAGGTCTGAAGGAATGGGAAAGATCCGCTGTGGTTTAAAAGCCGTGTTAGAAACTGTTCCGTAAACAGAGAACGCTTCACCTCATATTCGAGAAAAGTCGAAACCTAGTTGGCAAACAAAAGCTGAACGAACAGAAAATGAGCGTAAGAAGGGCAATGAGAGAGGTGTTCAATGACCTTCAAAGTAACATTTTGTCAACTGATCTGAGTAAAAACCCTAAGAGGTTTTGGTCTCATGTAAAATCGGTATGAGGTTCGAAATCATCTACTCATTCAGTCAGAGTCCATACTGAACCGAAACGGAAGGTAACAGAGAGAAGGCTGAAGTTGTGAATTTGATCTACCGAAATTGTTTCACCGCGGTAGATCGTAACACAGTCCCTCCCTTCACCCATCGTACGAACACCGACATGACAGATATTGGGATAACCGATCGCGGAATAGAAAAGCAACTACAATCGCTTAGTAGTAGAAGGTCACGCGGATCACATGAGATACCTACAAGACTCTATAAAGATTATGTGAAAGAACGTTCTCCCCTTACAGCAGCAATTTATAGCAGATCGGTGGGGTAACAAAGGGTACCAGCTCATTCCCGTTTTCCGAAAGGTCCGCAGGACAGGTGCACAAAATTATAGACGTTTTCGTTGACGCCACTCTGCTGTAGATTTGTGGAACACGTTTTATGCTCAAGAATTATGATGCTTTTGTAGAAAGAAACTCTCGGTTATAAGAATCAACATGGATTTCGCGAACAGAGATCTTTCGAAACTCAGCTGGCTCTGTTCCTCCCTGAGACCCACAGCGCTGCAGACAACGGTGATCAGATGATGCCGTGTTCATTGACTTCAGGAAGTTCAGGTGGTTCAAATGGCTCTACGCACTGTGGGACTTAACATCTGAGGTTATCAGTCTCCTAGACTTAGAACTACTTAAACCTAACTGACCTACGGACATCACACACATCCATGCCTGAGGCAGGATTCGAACGTGCGACTGTAGCAGCAGCGCGGTTCCGCCTTGCGGAGTTTGATGTAGATATAGATGAGCATAATGATATGCGTTTCTAAATTATGAACATCAGTTCATACACCAGCACCAAGGTAATCAAAGGCTAATCTGTAAGGCAGGAAATGATAACTTTACGCACAATCCACCTGGTTAGTTGTATATATAACTATCGAGGCCATTACCGCCCTTAACAAAAACAATTTGAGACGACTGTGAGAAAATGTTTAAGATTGAATTTTAACAAAAATAAAATTATGAAATGGAAAAAAAAATCACAAGACTCGCTCTGCAGTTATTTTGTAAATCACATTGTTAAAATACACAATCTATAACTAAACTGTAGGGAAAATTATTTACCAGGGGTATCTCACTGGCTGCTTACTGGGAAAATAGCAGGATAAGTCAGCTATCTTGAAAACACATTAATATCTTGTACTTAGCAATGTTATGCATAAAGTCGGACACTGCAGAATCTTTAAAACACATATCGTTTCGTCTCCTAAATTAGAGGACAGATCAAATGGTAAGTAAGCTACAGCTGTTACGTCTTGATATGGACATATTCTATTAACGTGTAGTGTTCTGATAAATGCAGATCACAAACATTCCACACTGGTGGCTTCTCTCACGGAGGAGGAATCCATAGGACAGTGCCTTATCCAGAAATAAGATAAATTTACATATTTCCGCCCCAGAGGCTGGAAACAGGAATGCGACGGCTGTAACGTTTGTTTCACCGAGCACAGCTTCTTCTCCCTCAGCCCTATACACAGACGCATTGTCCTGTGTCTCTTTTTCCCCTACTTTGTATGTCATACCTAGACCTGCCTCTGCAATTTTTTTCCACTATCCTCCCTTCAACGCCAGGTGGCAGCAATGTCTCATGTCGTAATATGCCCAATCATTCCATCGCTTCGATTCTGTTACGTTCTTTATTGAGAATTTTCCTTTGTTGGCTTAATCAATCCATCTGACCTGCAACAGTCTCCTGTAATAAACCACTCCAAACGCTTTTATTGTTTCGCATCTGCCTTGCTCATTACCAATATTTTGCATCCATTCAGAGCTATGCTCCAACTATAGCTTTTCATGAATCTTTTCCTGGTTAAAGGTTTATGTTTGTGGATGTTAGCAGCAGTTTATTTGTACAGAAAGTTCTTTTGCTTTGTGAAATCTTTGCTAAAATACTTTCCTGCATCTTCTTTTTTTTCTTTTTCTACTTCCAATATGGCAAAATTCACAACCTTTTCAAGAGTCTCTCGCCCAGTTTTAAGAACCAGTGATCCAGAATGTCCAGCTTATACGTACACTATTACCTCAGTTTTCATCTTTTTTGTACGCATATTATTACCATTAGCTAGCACTCGACCCAACTCCTCTTCCTAAGTTATCAACGAACCCTATCGTGCCGCTTATCTGTCTGCAATAACTCCTGCTTCTTTCATTTCCCCTTCCATATGCAAATCAAGTATCATAGGTGACAATGGGAAATCCTGCCCTACGCCATTCTTGATTTTAGTCTCTGGGAAGAGAATGCATTAGCTTTATGATTCATATTACACTGGAGAAAATATCAGTCCAATCCAAATTATTATAAGCTTTCTCCAAATCGACGAATGCAATTCATTTTTCCTTGTTTCTCTTAAGTCTACCTTTTCTTATTAACCGCAGAGCTAAAATTCCTTTCTGAAATCCCTGTTTCTCCTAAAACTAAATAGTTCTCTCATAATCTCTTTATATTTTCTCTCCCTTTTTTGATATAGTATTCTTACATTTTCGAAGCATGTGATAGTAGGATCACTGTGCGGTTAACTACGTATCTATCTTCCTGTCTTGCTTTCTTCATAAGTATAGTAATTATTTTTTTTTCAAAACCTGATAGAACTTCCCCAGTTTCCTAAATTTCATTCAATACCTTGTATAATCCTCACTGGGCTCGTAGGGGTGGTGTTGGTAAGGATTCTATGGTATGTTTTTGATACTTGGACGTTTGTTTCTTTCGACTTCATTTGAAACTGTTTCAAATTCGTAAAAAGAGTATTGCAACTTCACTACCATTTGCTTGCATAGTGTATTCGTGTTAAATAGCTTAACGTTTCATTGCAAATTATAAAATTTCTCCAAGTATTTGTTTTCACCTTCTTATTTTACACTTCCAGTAACCAATTACTTTTATATTTATAATCATTGTGTACATCATTCTGTGCTCCTTAAAATGATTGTTTATTAGTCTACGTGCGAATCTACGTTACCCTGTTTCAATCTTCTGTTTTATTCCATCCATTTTTCTTGGATTCCTCTCTATTTCCGGATAATTTAGTTTCTGACTCACACCAATACTAATTGCTTTCAACACGTTTACATTTTCGTTGTTTCCTTATTCATTAAAGTATCCATGAGTGATTCGTACAATCCTAGTATATTTCTGCTGCATTTACAGAACTTCTTTTAATGCTATCGCGTAGTTTTTCATATCAGTAACTCCTTGAAGCGTCGTTATTTCTCTTGCCGCGTGTTCTTCCAAAGTAGTGTGAATCAGTAACTGGACATTTTCATCTTTCTAGTTCATGCAAGGATTTTTGATATTCAGAGATGAGGAATGAAACTCTCCCATAATTTTCTTGCACAGCGTCTTCATTTTAAGTAGATCTCATTTCTTTTGAGCAAAATAACCCTTCTCGAAGTATTGTTTGTAATAAAAAGCAAAGGGTTTTGGTGAAGAATTGATTTAAATAAGTATGGATCCAGGAGGCGGATAGCTATCGATCTAATTTCATAGATCAAACTTAAGAATTGGGAATTCACTTAAATGTTGTTATAGTGCGGCTATGTTCAATCTGTATATTGAGCAAGCAGTAAATGAAACAAAAGAAAAATTCGTAGTAGGTATTAAAACCCATGGAGAAGAAATAAAAACTTTGAGGTTCGCCGATGACATTGTAATTCCGTCGGAGACAGCAAAGGACTTGGAAGAGCAGTTGAACGGAATGGACAGTGTCTTGAAAGGAGGATATAAGATGAACATCAACAAAAGTAAAACGAGGATAATGGAATGTAGTCGAATTAAGTCGGGTGATGCTGAGGGAATTAGATTAGGAAATGAGACACTTAAAGTAGTAAAGGAGTTTTGCTATTTGGGGAGCAAAATAACTGATGATGGTCGAAGTAGAGAGGATATAAAATGTAGACTGGCAATAGCAAGGAAAGCGTTTGTGAAGAAGAGAAATTTGTTAACATCGAGTATAGATTTAAGTGTCAGGAAGTCGTTTCTGAAAGTATTTGTATGGAGTGTAGCCATGTATGCAAGTGAAACGTGGACGATAAATAGTTTGGACAAGAAGAGAATAGAAGCTTTCGAAACGTGGTGCTACAGAAGAATGCTGAAGATTAGATGGGTAGAACACGTAATTAATGATGAAGTGTTGAATAGAATTGGGGAGAAGAGGAGTATGTGGCACAACTTGACAAAAAGAAGGGACCGGTTAGCAGGACATGTTCTGAGGCATCAAGGGATCACAAATTTAGCGTTGGAGGGCAGCGTGGAGGGTAAAAATCGTAGAGGGACACCAAGAGAGGAATACACTAAGCAGATTCAGAAGGATGTGGGTTGCAGTAAGTACTGGGAGATGAAGAAGCTTGCACAGGATAGGG
This sequence comes from Schistocerca serialis cubense, assembly GCF_023864345.2. NCBI lineage: Eukaryota > Metazoa > Arthropoda > Insecta > Orthoptera > Acrididae > Schistocerca > Schistocerca serialis. Next base: position 189,151,928 of record NC_064641.1, on the reverse strand, counting down.
TAGCATGGAGAGCTGCATCAAACCAGTCTCAGGACTGAAGACCACAACAACAACAATGTCACTATGATAAAACTCCTTAGTTACATTTCCAAATACGGTAAACTATGGACGATAAATTCTACAGTCCTTTTCCGTTTTTAAAAATTGATTTCAGTGATTCGATGAGTTGTAATCATGTACATATTTCAATACCTCTGACACATTAACGTCAAATACACAATATTGAATTGAAGACTATGGTCAACTGTGATATCAGATTTGTTCGCCAAGTGGTTGGAAATTACTCCTTTTATTTTAATTTTTTCAGTGCTATTCCGTATAACAGTTCAAATGGTTCAAATGGCTCTGAGCACTATGGGACTTAACATCGATGGTCATCAGTCCCCTAGAACTTAGAACTGCTTAAACCTAACTAACCTAAGAACATCAGACAACACCCAGTCATCACGAGGCAGCGTATAACAGTGATTATATTTCTTCGCAGAAACTATTGGTGTCTTCTTTTCTCCAGTCATCATTCCGTTCTACGAAAGACCATCTAACATGAAGGGATCAAGGAGCTATGGTGAAATGATCACAGTGGATGGATTTTCAAGTGGCAAACTGTACTTGTGCTTATGAAATGCAACACCGCGAACGATACGTCTATCAAGCAGTAGATGACATACTAGCAACATAAACAAATTATTTAAATTGTTGCTACCTATAAAGTGATTTCTCTGGTTCTGTAACCAGACCATTGTCATTCAGATGCTCGTTGACGTTACGTCCCGCACTGATTTCCCGAACGACATGTCAGCTAAAGGGAGAAGCCATTTCGGAAGTTCTGTGCGGCTAGACAATAATGGGCAGTAGTGACAGCGAAATACTGGTAGATGTAGCTCGCACCGGCCTAAAATCTAGGAAAACCGCTGCGTTGTTCTTCTTGTTCTTGTGCCTTTGTCCCGCATCGGTGCTGTGTCGACATGGTTATTAATGGATTTGGCATGGTTAAATTAAGGGATGCTCAGATGCCCTTCTTGTCGCCACCCCTCAACCCCCGAGACGGAATATGTGTGCCCCAACTGTTTGCGTGTGGTGTTATTGATGTGAAAGTGAGCGAAAGTGTTTTAAATGTCTGCGAATAGTGTAAATGAGGTGAGAGTTGGGTACCAGCTCGGTATTCACCTAGTGGGATGTGGGATAACGCTTAAAAACCACGTATAAGCTGGTCAGTACACGGACCCTCGATGTTAATCTGCCGGACGGATTCGATTCGGGGATTCCTAGAGGGAATAATGGTGGCTAGCATAAAATAAGTGGAATACAAGCAAGTTATTCAAATTTTTCTTACCTGTAAGGAAAACCTGGAACAACTCGGCGACACAAGTAGCAATATTGCTTCGAAGAAAGCTGTCAACAACAGTAAACATGTCCTTGTATGAAAGAAAGAAGTTGCGGAAACTTTACAGCTAAAACAAAGTGTTGTGTATAAGTTAAATCTGGGCAGAGGGGAATCAGAAAAGATGAAACTGGCAGGGTTTGAAACGTGGTTAGAAGGATGTTGAAAATTAAGTGAAGAGATAGTAAAATAGTGGACAAAGAAAAGAAGTTATGAAAAACCTTGCTAGTGGAGAGGACAGATCTACTGAGACAAATTCTAAGGCATTCAGTAGGTTTATTTATTTATTTCATTACCAGTACAGAGTAACCCACCGCCTTGAAATATAAGGTGGTACTTCCCAGTTTTATCGTCCCTGCATGGGGCAATATAAATTGAAAATCGTAAAGAAATTTTATTTTTTTAAATGGCTCTAAGCACTATGGGACTTAACATCTGAGGTCATCAGTCCCCTAGACTTAGAACTACTTAACCTAACTAACGCTAAGGACATCACACATATCTATGCCCGAGGCAGGATTCGAACCTGCGACCGTCGCAGCAGCGCGGTTCCGGTCTGAAGCGCCTAGAACCGCACGGCCACAACGGCCAGCCGTAAAGGAATGTTTGAATAGATATGAACAATTTTATAACTATTTGTGAAGGCCGTATTCATGACTAGTCAACGGTCTCGCCGCAGTGGTAACACCGGTTCCCATCAGATCACCGAATTTAAGCGCTGAAGGCCTGGGCTAGCACTTGGTTGGGTGACCACCCGGTCTGCCGAGAGCTGTTGGCAAGCGAGGTGCACTCAGCCCTTGTGAGGCAAACTGAGGAGCTACTTGATTGAGAAGTAGCGGCTCCGGTCTCGTTAACTGACATGCAGCCGGGAGAGCAGTGTGCTGACCACACGCCCCTCCATATCCGCATCCAGTGGCACCTGTGGGATAGGGATGCCACGGCGGCCAGTCGATACATTTGGGCCTTCCCAGGCCTGTTCGGACGGAGTATTCATGACTGTGTGCTTCACTATTAAAATACTAAACAGCCACTCACAGTACGAAATCAGATGTTTTGCTGTGTGGAATACTAAAACCATATTTGAATTTACATATATTAAATATGACGGTTTCAGAGAATTAGCACCATCTTCAGGCATCCATCTTGGACTTCTGCCTGTCAACACAGCTCTTATTTACAAAACCGTTAGATGTTCTGCAACTTTGTCCTATTTATGCTGTGTATTATCTGGCGAACTCTGCATATGAAAGCTCTACATACGAATTTTACATCATTTTTAATTTACTGCTTCAAGATGGATCTACATGACAACTAAATAAAATTTTAGATACTGGTTACAGGATGATTTGTTGTTTTAACATACGACTGTTTACTGAGTATGTAAATCATGACAGATGAGATAAGCTCACAGGACAAAAACTTAATCACCCGAGCGCACACGCACAGATGAATCATTAAGCCTTTACAGATGGTGCAGCGATAGAGTCACGTACTCAACCGATAGCGCACTGCCTCTACGTGAGCATAAGGCAGTAGAGATCAGAGAGACATTTATGTTTCATGCGGATGTTGTACGTGAACATGGGTAAATGTAAGGACATGACAGAGTGGCAGAAAGGAGCAGTCGTGTTTGGCCGTGCCCATGGCCACACGCTGTAAGTAGTTGCTAGATCTGTTAGTGTTTCGTGGTGGACTGTTTAACTTGTCTGCGAGCAGTGGTGTAACAAATGTGGTCACGAAACACAGCGTCAGAATTGTGGTCGGAACAAGAGCCTGTGTGGGATGGACTGGAGACGCGTTTCATGCCTTGTGAATCAAAATAGTTTCCACGCACGACAGAAATCGTTGCAGGCAGTGAACGAAGGTCCATCCCCTCCTGTTAGCGGGAGAATATTGCGACGAGAACTGCGTGCGATAAACAATTGGCGTCGGTCAACTCGCGAGATGCCATCGCTAACGGAGACACATAAAGACAACAACAGCAAATTTCATTGGGCTGGAAGAATACGTGACTGGTTTCCTGAACATTCTCCCAACCTGTTACATCTCGATTGGCCTGAAAAAAATCACCTGACTAGAGCCCCATAGAAAATGAGTTTGATATGTTGGATCAGTAGGTAAAACGCCGACAACAGCATCCCAGCAATTTGACAGAATCAAATCCTCAGTGAGTGTCTTAACCTGATGTGACGTACGTGCACTGGACTCGCTTCTTAAACGAATCCAGGCCGTTTTTCAGTCCAAAGGCGGAATAATGGAAGGGTCGTACGGTTAGGGCGTCCCGTCGGGTAGATCGTTCGCCTGGTTCAAGTCTTTCGAGTTGACGCCACTTTGGCGACTTGCGTGACGATGGGATGAAATGATGATGATAAGGACAACACAACACCCAGTCCCTGAGCGGAAAAAATCTACGACCCAGCCGGGAATCGAACCCGGGCCCTTAGGTATGACATTCCGTCGTGCTCACCACTCAGCTGCCAGGGGCGGACAGAGGCGGAATTACACGGTCTTAAATGGTGTGTTAGACGACCCATGGATTATCACCTGCAAAGAGTGAAACAAGACGTCAGGACAACAGTAGATTTGTTTAAATAACTTATTTATTTCGGCCCTTGGGCTTAGTACATCAGGAACAGCTTGGTGGAGGCGTCCAGTTGCCTCTCATGCGAAGCAATATACGTCCGGCATTGCTGACAGTGCAGAGAGCAGGGTCGACCATGGCATCACTTGAATGCCACTGTCAGCAACGTCTCCAGCTGATGACAGCATGGCAGCGCAGCTGAAATTCCGTGTTCCGTGGCGGGCGGGGTGGGGGGGGGGGGGGGGACACGACCTCCCTCCAACGAGCAAGGAAGCTCTCTGCTCCGGCAGCTCCTGCTTTTGTGACTCAGGGCAGGTTGCCCTATACTGTGGTCGAAGAGCAGACCCCATACTGCATTCCAGGATGTCGCTCTGGGCATCACAGACTCATGGTGTAGGCTGTGATACAGAGATGAGAATATTTTAGTACACAAATGGTTGAGTACTTAGATGCTCCAGACTATGTTCATTTAGAGCTTAAGGTATATACTCGAAACACTTCCATAGTGGCAAGTGAGAAAAGGATTCCGTCCTTCCACTAGCATACTGCGGCGTCTGCTGTCGTTATACTGCACCCAACTGGCTCTGCTTCGCAACAGATGTAGGCCATGTCTTACTTTGCAACACATAACGCGCAGGCCCGCCTGTGGCTGGCTCTGTTGCAACTCACTTCCGCTCTGGCCTACTTTTTGAACAAATATGGTCGATACGCTACAGATGCTGTAATGATTTCTCTACGGGTGACTAATTTCTTTCTTTGCATGTCCCACAAATCATATTCAGATATCTCACTATGAAATAGAATGAATCAAGGACTTTTCATCGAATATTCTGGAAAAACATTCAGGACACAACTCCACATAACTGTACTGTAGCGGCACCACCGTTTGAGATGGGAAAAGGTTAGCTTCAGTGCAATATTTCTGCACGCACGAGTTACAGCCAGGTGCGGGCCTGTAGACAGTAAGTTACACTACCAGCGGTTGCTAAGTAGAATGGAGGCCACAGGGCCTTAGAACCACTGAGAAGAGTTAACGCAGCGGTTTGCATGGCGGAAGTTACAGGCAGAAGGGGCACACTGGCCCAGTCCAGGTGTTATGAGTACATGACTCAGAGTGGCGCATTAGTAAAACAGGGGCACACAGTGGCATATAAATAGGCGCCGGTTCACTAACAAGGCATTGAAGTGTGACAGCTCTCCTGGACAGCTGGGCTTGTCACATCACCAGCTACATGCAGCAGCAGATGGGGGGTCAGCATTCCAGTCCACGGTGGGTCACTGGTTCGACTCTCTGAAACCAATGCGGCGTCCACAGCCAGCCAGCGGTGGGTCACGCCATGGCTTGCTACTGCGGGCAATCTTGTTGCCTCCCAAAACATGCCGGAGGTATCCCGAGGCAAGGGCCACAGATTCGGATGCTGGATCGCGGGCGCTTGTTGTCGCCGCAATCTTAGCCACGCTGGCAAAGAAACATGCAGCGGCCCACCCTGCGAGCAGCGCTGAGGCAACTGGGGCAGTGACCACTGAGTTGACTGCCAGCGCAGCCTGACATCGACACAACTCCACAGCTGTACAAGGCTGACACAGAGCTGAGCATTGCATGGATCACTGAGGCAGCCATTCCGTGCCGTTTTGCAGACAGCAGAGTGGTGTCCTCAGCATTGTGGGACCCAGTGATGCAGAGTGAGAGGAACGGGGGCACTGTAGCTGGAAATAATAAATCACTTTGGAAACTCTGACGAGTTTTAATACGGCGCATCCTGACAGTTTCCATCCAAGTCCAACATACCCTCTACAGTATAGTGGCATTTAAACAGGTTTGGACATAGTGATAAAATGGTGAAGCACACTCTTCTACAAGACGAATGTTAAAAATTTGTCAGTGACGTTCTCCTAGAAGAATAGACAAGTAGCTATAGTAACTTTCAATACAATTTCCAATAAATCAAAGAAATTATGCATTTCCCCACTTCCAAAAGTAAATTGATGACATATCTCTTGGAATAGCAGTAGCTTGGTTTTTCCTTCCCATGAAGCTCCAATGCACCACTCATTGTTCTTGTAATACAAAGTGACAATAAACTATGATATATTGCCACCATCAACTGTAGTGCTAAAAAGGGGTCAAATGTGGATGTTTTGGCATGAAAGGGGCAGTGTTCGTACAACAAGACAAACAACACCTGCTGACATATTCATCTAAACATTCGAACAAGCAGAGCCAAGTTCCACACCAAAGTGAACACGTTGTTGGCTGAGGTATATGGATGATATATTCGTCTTATGGCCGCACAGCCACACAACAGTAAGGTGTCGTGGGCTACAGTGTAGTGCGGCAACTGTCATTGTAGGAAAGAGGGACAGAAACAGAAATAATAAGTGAACAAGTTAACACAACAAACAAAAGATTTACTTAGCTTGTATTTCTCCAAGCATGCAACGACTTGTTACAAATAATGCAGCAACCAATAGAGCCTAATTCTTGCAATAGCAACAACGATGAGGATCTGTGAACTAAGCACAATCGATGGTGCTGGAGCCGTAACTAAATGGTCTCTGTGTAGCATCATGTGCCAAAGAGGCTGCAAGCATGAATGGGCCGAGTGGCTGCCACCAGCTATCCTATGTTGCGGCAGCAGAGGGTGGTCGTAGTCCAGAGCTGCTGGAGGTGTGGCACTGCAGGCATGCACCATTGAGTCCACCCGATCCCATACAAATGCCATCAGCATTTGACAGAAACTTGCAGTTCCATTGCCTGTGGGTTGGTACCAATACATGACACCACAATTTATTTTCTTGATGTAGAAGTGTACAGAACATATACTGGCAAACTGGGACACACTGTGTACCATAGACTGACGCACAACAACAGATATCTGCATGCAGATTCACACCACCATCCAGCATACAATAATGATGTGGCACGTACGTTGATAGGTCGAGCTCACCAGACAACCTTCAACATGAACTGAACGAGCTCTGGACGATATTCCATGTGAATGGATATAGCAACAAGAACATACAATGACCTATGAAATACAGTGAAGATAATACAGACGAATGAGCAGAGTGATCTCTTCCGGTTGCTGGCTTTCCTTATCTGGGAGATGTTGGCGATCTTGTAGGCAAGGTCCTTCACCATGGAGGAATTAAACAAATATTGAAGAGCGGCCGCAAGATCCGAGACCTGATGAGGCCCACGAACGATTCCTCAGAGGCTCTCCACACTGCAGGCGTCTACAAACTTCGATGTGAATGTGGCGAACTCTGCCTTGGTGAAAGCGGAATTCCTGTCAGCAGTTTCATGTCGGAGCATGGAAGCTGCATGCCACTGAGATAACAGAAGTCAGCTATACCTGAACACCACCAGGACTGTGGTCGATATGTCAATTTTGAATAACCTCCTGTACATTGCCTATCAATCACCTGCTAGAGTAACATAGGCAATAGTCTACCCTAGCCACCCCTCCATAGCAGTCTTTACTTCGAATTGTCCAATGGTATCGCATAGTGGTGAGGTCGGTAGCCACCTGACAACCGAAATAAGACAGAACATTTGGAAAGACCATTAGAATCCAGCAGCTAGCCGTGCTTAACTGTTTTAATGTTTCATAATGAGGACGCCTACACCCAAACTGATTTTATTCAAATTCGCATTCGCCATGGAAGCATACTAACGTTATATCTTATTTCTTCTGTCACAGTGGGGCATAATTTACGTAACTGCACGTTGGGAACAGACGAATTCAGTTGTTGTTCTGATGGAATCCGGTAATAAGGGCTCCTGTTTTTTTAATAAACAACTAGACAAGATCTTCTGGCATCTTCTGTCGCAGTAGAACAGAATTTACACAACTGCACGTTGCAAACAGACCATTTTAGCTGTAGGGCTGATGGAATCCGATAATAAGGGGCTTTTTAACTACACAAGCAACTAAGGATAAGAAAGATTGAATATTAACGAAAATTCTCAGTTATGTAACTTGTGAGGCATATCCAGTGTCATTGATACATAGATGGATGCTGAAAAACATACCATCCAAAATTCCGTTGTTGGTATCAAAAATATATGATTTCTTCATTACTTTATTATAAACGTACATAACGAGCGCATTTACTGACCGACAAGAAAGAAGCAGCAGTGGCAGCACGCATTATACAGAATAGTCAGAAACAGTCCAAAAAAGCCTGTAAGGTTGTTGCAGGAAAGGTTGTTCTGAGGAGGAAATCTGTTCTAAAACGGATTTCCGGAAAGCGTGAGATAGAGTCAACGGCAACAGATTAGGTTATTTAATTATATTTCACTCTAATTTACGGGTATAGCTACTGATAGTAACATTCAAAATAAAAGAATCAAATGTACAAAATTGTTCATGTAAAAGAACAAGCACGTCATAGCTGACTTTCAGCTTTATGTAACATGTCAGATTTTGCTGTCCTGGAAAGACACTAAAGCAAACTCTGATTACAATTTCACTACTCGCTGGGACACACGCCACTCGTTCGACAATATGACGAATGAACATTCAACGTACTTTCGAGCCTGTGACAAATACTAGTTGAATATTGTTTTCTCATGTGACTACACAGTTTTACCTGCATGGTCTCAGTAAGTGTTCAGAGGGCCAAAAATTTTCATCACCTGCAAATTTCGCTGGCGTTTGGTAAGCATGAAGGCTCTGGCGTACGGTACAGAGTGTATTTTCGTTATGATGTTACCACGAAGTGTTTTTTTAATTGTGCTGTCTGAACCTTTGCTGTTAAAATCAGTATAAAAAATAACGAACCTATAATCTGAGGCGGATAATGCTAGAAGATTATTCATTCTAACATAATGTCCCGCTGTACTAAAATGAATAGCGTAAGTGTTCTCACTTTTCCTGGTTTTCTGTTGTCATTTTTCCGCAAGGCACTTTCTTGTCAGGTTGCTTTTACATATGCTTTTTTTTTAAGGTTTGTTAGCGGTGACTGTTACCGACTGGTCGTGAATGTTCTGTCTATGCTGACAAAATAACACGTCGCTTCCAATAATTTGAAATGAAAATAAGTATTGGCACAATGGTAACCCTGTGTAGTTCCTATTGACTCTCATAAGCCGCATACAAATAAAAAAACGCAAGGCCCATCTGTTAGCTCTGCATAGAACGCAGCGTTAGTCCAGCACTAGGCCGCAGGGTGTAGGGTATGGCGCGTTGTAGCCTGTAGCCGACAACCGGCAACTAATTTGGCCTATTTACTCTTGATTGTACGAGGTATGGCGTAGATCCAATCATTAATCGCATCACTCGCCAATTTATTTTCTGTATAGCTGCTAGAAACAGTGACACTCCGTAAGTACTTCACTTGCATGTTGTACCTTACATCCATTTCGAACAATTCACTATGTTCGAAGTTCGAACACGAATTCTTCGTCTGGTACCATAGTGTGTCCATAAATTATCTTTGCAAATTAATACTTTAGTACCTTCAAAACTATACCAGATATTAACAAATGGTTTTCAACGTGTGATAACTCTTAAAGGTTTTGTTTTCTCATTCATACACATCCATGTGTCCACCCTTAGTGGCATGGATAATATCTGGCCAGCGTTCCATTCCTCTCCACATATGATTAAAGATCTCTGCAGTAAAATGTTCAAATGCATTGCTAATGCGTGCCTTCACGTCCTGCAGGTCTCTAACCTTTGTTAGGTACACCAGATCCTTTACAGAACTCCACAGGTAGAAGTCTAGTGGTGTGAGGTGAGAGGATCGTGACGGCCACACAATGAGCTTTCTCCTGTGGCGTCAATATTTTACTGTATCAGGTTTTCAAGTTCTGTACTGCATCAAAATTGCTTCACCTGGATTGTAAAAAAACTTCATGAATTATCTTATCTCATGTCGGAAACCATTTGTTAATGTCTAGTATAGTTTTGAAGATATTGAAGTCTTAATTTGCAGCAGCAGCAGCAGCCCATTACAAACAGTATTGTAAGGTGCTTAAAAAAGTTATTAGGAAGGCAAAAACTATGTGGTATGCAGATAGAATAGCTAAGTCTCAGGATAAAATTAAAACCATATGGTCAGTCGTAAAGGAAGTGGCAGGTCTGCAGAGACAGGTCGAGGATATAGAATCAGTGCGTAGTGGGAATATCCGTGTTACTGATAAGTCGCATATATGTACAGTATTTAATAATCACTTTCTGAATATAGCAGGTGATCTAAATAGAAACCTAGTCCCAACAGGGAATCATATAGCGCTCGTAGAAAAAAGTGTTCCGAGACTGTTACCTGAAATGCTCCTCCATGATACTGACAAGAGGGAGATTGAGTTAATAATTAAATCACTAAAGACCAAGAACTCTCATGGATATGACGGGGTATCTAGCAGAATACTGAAGTATTTTTCCATGTATGTTAGCCCAGTACTTAGCCATATCTGTAACTTTTCCTTTAGGAGTGGTCAGTTTCCTGACCGATTAAAGTGCTCGGTAGTGAAGCCACTTTATAAAAAGGGAGACAGGGATAATGTTGACAATTATAGACCTATTTCCATGCCATCGGTGTTTGCTAAAGTTATCGAGAGGGTTGTATATACAAGGTTACTGGAGCATTTAAATTCACATAATTTGCTGTCAAATGTACAGTTTGGTTTTAGAAATGGCTTAACAACTGAAAATGCTATAGTCTCTTTTCTCTGTGAGGTTTTGAACGGATTAAATAAAAGGTTGCGAACGCTAGGTGTTTTCTTTGATTTAACGAAGGCTTTTGACTGTGTTGACCACATAATATTACTGCAGAAGTTGGACCATTATGGAGTAAGGGGAGTAGTTACAATTGGTTCGCCTCTTACTTTAAGAACAGAAAGCAGAAGGTAATTCTCCGCAATATTGAGAGTGGTAGTGATGTTCAGTCCCAATGGGGCACTGTTAAATGGGGCGTTCCTCAAGGGTCGGTGCTGGGGCCACTGCTGTTTCTTATTTATACAAATGATATGCCTCCTAGTATTACAGGTGATTCAAAAATATTTCTGTTTGCTGATGACACCAGCTTGGTAGTGAAGGATCTCGTGTGTAATATTGAAACATTATCAAATAATGTAGTTCATGAAATAAGTTCGTGGCTTGTGGAAAATAATTTGATGCTAAATCACAGTAAGACTCAGTTTTTACAGTTTCTAACTCACAATTCAACAAGAACTGATATTTTAATCAGACAGAATGGGCATATTATAGGCGAGACGGAACAGTTCAAGTTCCTAGGCGTTCGGATAGATAGTAACCTGTTGTGCAAAGCCCATGTTCAGGATCTTGTTCAGAAACTAAATGCCGCTTTATTTACCATTAGAACAGTATCTGAAATAAGTGACATTTCAACACGAAAAGTAGTTTACTTCGCATATTTTCATACGCTTATGTCATATGGTATTATTTTTTGGGGTAATTCTTCTGATTCAAAAAGGGTATTTTTGGCTCAAAAATGGGCTGTTCGAGCTATGTGTGGTGTAAGTTCGAAAACCTCTTGTCGACCCCTATTCAATAGTCTGGGAATTTTGACATTGCCCTCACAGTATTTTCTTTAATGTCGTTTGTTGTTAGCAATATTAGCTTATTCCCAAGAGTTAGCAGCTTTCACTCAGTTAATACTAGGCAGAAATCAAATCTGCATGTGGAATGCACTTCCTTGACTCTTGTGCAGACAGGAGTGCAGTATTCTGCTGCATCCATTTTCAACAAGCTACCACAAGAACTCAAAAATCTCAGCAGTAGCCCAAAAACATTTAAGTCCAAACTGAAGAGTTTCCTCATGGCTCACTCCTTCTATTCTGTCGAGGAGCTCCTGGAAGAGCTAAAAAATTAAGCAAATTCCAGTGTTACATTCTTGATTTTCTTTATTTAAACTAACGACTTGTCGCCTGAATATGTTTCTTATATTTCATTTTATCTGTTTCTACAATCTACAACTGAATATGTTTCTTATATTTCATTTTATCTGTTTCTATAATCGTGTTATAATTTCATGTATTGACTCGTTCCATGACCATGGAGACTTCTCCTTAATTTGGTCCCACGGAACAATAAATAAAAAATAAATAAAATAAAGATAATTTATGGACACCCTGTATGTTTTATTTATACTGTAACGTGTCTCCTACGCTTGGCTGACTTTTATCATTCGATTCATTGAGCTATAGTTACTTCAGTGGTTTTTTGAAGATGACCGAAACGATAATGTAACCGAAGGTGGATGCATGACGCTGGAAAACATACGGGACCAACATGGATGCAAACAGCTGAAGACCGTAATTTACGAAAACATCTAAAGTAGGCCTTCATTCGATAAAGAATGTCAAATAGTTTATGATGATGATTTTCCTGTGATTCGTGGAAATTAGTTCCCCCATGATTTAACTGCACTGTTCACAGGAAAAAAATTAGGAAAGAGTTAATACGCACATGGGTTGGACAAAATTAAGAATTCCTATATCATCATAGCATAGACCCATCGAGTTCATGACACTTTGCTCTGCAAAACTGAAGGACGAGATAGATAAAATAATATAACATATTAACTACTTGGTGGAAATGAATGTAAGTGCGGGAGCAAGTTGCCAGAGGTCTCCCAGTCTGGACGACGCGTGGCGTGAGATTAACATGGCTATAGCACCAAATGAGGTTGGCGCCGCAATACGAGGCAGTTCAAGGAACGGCAAAAGACACTGTGTAACATTCATCGAGTAGTTAGGCGGGTTGCACGCAAGGCGGTATTTTCCGTCGCCGTCAATTGACCGGTGCCGCTGTTCCGACAATAGAACACTGAAGTACACTAGAGCTTACGCATAAGCGGCAAATGATACGCGTGGCAAATTCGCATTTGGCATTAACTATGTCGCCGCCGGCTGCCCTAGGTGCCGGCGGTAGTTTAACCGTCACCACCCAAGAAGTGCCGTACGTTACCAAATGCGCGTTTACACACACATCGGTTTTTCTACCGTCGAGAGCTGTTTTGTTCAGTGTGAGTTGAGCCTTCGTTAGTGTACACCGTTTTTAAGTAGTTTTTATATTGCCATCATGAGTAATCTAGATATAGCCAATGAAATTTTAATTTAATTATTTGAAGGAAGACCTGTTTTGTGGAATAAAACCCACGACATATTCAAGGACCGAGGCGCTACGACATACGCTTGGCATGAAGTTTATCTGGGACTTAGTAAAAGTTTCAAATGTTCGACGAAAGAGGGAGAAATGATCTTGGTAAGTACATAATTTTTCACATTCATGTAGTTGCTAGAAGAAATTAGATCCATAAGTTGTAGACGTGCTATAGCCCACGCTCTGCAGTGACAGAATCTTTACATTACACAAGTTCCCTGATTTAATTATTTATTTGGTTTTTATTATTGTTGTGACCATCCTGGTGGCATATTATTAACAAATGTTTTATGTGTAGAATTATAAACATTATTGGAAAATCAGTAGCAATACACGTATTTTTAACGTATTATTATGCTTGTTTGAGTGCATAGTCTCGCAACGATTTGGTTTTTATTATTATTGCGACAAACATGGTGCCCTATTATTAACAAATGTTTTATGTGTAGCAATATAAACATTATTGGAAAATCAGGTTCAATGTCGTGTTTTTTTCAAAGTTTTATTATGCCTGTAGGGCAGAGGGTGTGTTACTATGAACAGTTCAGTGACCGGGTTGTTCTAAGCAGAATCGACAGCAGACCAACACCGACAACGATAGTTCAGGTATATATGCCGACGTCGCAAGCTGAAGATGAACAGATAGCGAAAGTGTATGAGGATATTGAAAGGGTAATGCAGTATGTAAAGGGGGACGAAAATCTGATATGCATGGGCGACTGGAATGCAGTTGTAGTGGACGGAGTAGAAGAAAAGGTTACAGGAGAATATGGGCTTGGGACAAGGAATGAAAGAGGAGAAAGACTAATTGAGTTCTGTAACAAGTTTCAGCTAGTAATAGCGAATGCCCTGTTCAAGAATCACAAGAGGAGGAGGTATACTTGGAAAAGGTCGGGAGATACGGGAAGATTTCAATTAGATTACATCATGGTCAGACAGAGATTCCGAAATCAGATACTGGATTGTAAGGAGTACCCAGGAGCAGATATAGACTCAGATCACAATATAGTAGTGATGAAGAGTAGGCTGAAGTTCAAGACATTAGTCAGGAAGAATCAATACGCAAAGAAGTGGGATACGGAAGTACTAAGGAACGACGAGATACGTTTGAAGTTCACTAACGCTATAGATACAGCAATAAGGAATAGCGCAGTAGGCAGTACAGTTGAAGAGGAATGGACATCTCTAAAAAGGGCGATCACAGAAGTTGGGAAGGAAAACATAGGTACAAAGAAGGTAGCTGCGAAGAAACCATGGGTAACAGAAGAAATACTTCAGTTGATTGAAGAAAGGAGGAAGTACAAACATGTTCCGGGAAAATCAGGAATACAGAAATACAAGTCGCTGAGGAATGAAATAAATAGGAAGTGCAGGGAAGCTAAGACGAAATGGCTGCAGGAAAAATGTGAAGACATCGAAAAAGATATGATTGTCGGAAGGACAGACTCAGCATACAGGAAAGTCAAAACATCCTTTGGTGACATTAAAAGCAACGGTGGTAACATTAAGAGTGCAACGGGAGTTCCACTGTTAAATGCAGAGGAGAGAGCAGATAGGTGGAAAGAATACATTGAAAGCCTCTATGAGGGTGAAGATTTGTCTGATGTGATAGAAGAAGAAACGGGAGTCGATTTAGAAGAGATAGGGGATCCAGCATTAGAATCGGAATTTAAAAGAGCTTTGGAGGACTTACGGTCAAATAAGGCAGAAGGGATAGATAACATTCCATCAGAATTTCTAAAACCATTGGGGGAAGTGGCAACAAAACGACTATTCACGTTGGTGTGTAGAATATATGAGTCTGGCGTTATACCATCTGACTTTCGGAAAAGCATCATCCACACAATTCCGAAGACGGCAAGAGCTGACAAGTGCGAGAATTATCGCACAATCAGCTTAACAGCTCATGCATCGAAGCTGCTTACAAGAATAATATACAGAAGAATGGAAAAGAAAATTGAGAATGCGCTAGGTGACGATCAGTTTGGCTTTAGGAAAAGTAAAGGAACGAGAGAGGCAATTCTGACGTTACAGCTAATAATGGAAGCAGGGCTAAAGAAAAATCAAGACACTTTCATAGGATTTGTCGACCTGGAAAAAGCGTTCGACAATATAAAATGGTGCAAGCTGTTCGAGATTCTGAAAAAAGTAGAGGTAAGCTATAGGGAGAGACGGGTCATATACAATATGTACAACAACCAAGAGGGAATAATAAGATTGGACGATCAAGAACGAAGTGCTCGTATTAAGAAGGGTGTAAGACAAGGCTGTAGCCTTTCGCCCCTACTCTTCAATCTGTACATCGAGGAAGCAATGATGGAAATAAAAGAAAGGTTCAGGAGTGGAATTAAAATACAAGGTGAAAGGATATCAATGATACGATTCGCTGATGACATTGCTATCCTGAGTGAAAGTGAAGAAGAATTAAATGATCTGCTGAACGGAATGAACAGTCTGATGAGTACACAGTATGGTTTGAGAGTAAATCGGAGAAAGACGAAGGTAATGAGAAGTAGTAGAAATGAGAACAGCGAGAAACTTAACATCAGGATTGAAGTTCACGAAGTCAATGAAGTTAAGGAATTCTGCTACCTAGGCAGTAAAATAACCAATGACGGACGGAGCAAGGAGGACATCAAAAGCAGACTAGCTATGGCAAAAAAGGCATTTCTGGCCAAGAGAAGTCTACTAATATCAAATACCGGCCTTAATTTGTATGGTAGTGAAACATGGACTGTGGGAAAACCGGAACAGAAGAGAATCGAAGCATTTGAGATGTGGTGCTATAGACGAATGTTGAAAATTAGGTGGACTGATAAGGTAAGGAATCAGGAGGTTCTACGCAGAATCGGAGAGGAAAGGAATATGTGGAAAACACTGATAAGGAGAAGGGACAGGATGATAGGACATCTGCTAAGACATGAGGGAATGACTTCCATGGTACTAGAGGGAACTGTAGAGGGCAAAAACCGTAGAGGAAGACAGAGATTGGAATACGTCAAGCAAATAATTGAGGACGTAGGTTGCAAGTGCTACTCTGAGATGAAGAGGTTAGCACAGGAAAGGTATTCGTGGCGGGCCGCATCAAACCAGTCAGTAGACTGATGACCCAAAAAAAATAAAAAGCATGGTCTCGCAGCGATACGAAGCAATAAAATAGATTTCCTCTCCCAGTTATTCGGTAATATACCTGTGTGATTACTTAAGTACACTGTGACATCATTGTATTTCCAACTAGGTATCTAATGTCTCACTCTCTTGAGGTAAGGCTCAAGCCACGTCAATGGGCAAGTTTCTACTGGATGGATCTGAATGAAACGCTGTTTTGTTACCTGTATAAATATTTAAAGGTTTAGCCCTCTGGCAAATAGTGCAAGTGCATAACAATTTTTGTGTTAGTAGATTTGAGTTCGGCAGGTAGTCGTAAGGCAATCTTTATTTTACACGTTTACACACCAAAATACCCCCACACTAAATGAGAGTACCAAGGGAGATGATCTCGGTAGACAGGCGGAATGCGCGCACACGTAAATCCGAGTCAGTAGTTCGTTGATGAAACAATACATGATTGCGAATTTTGTAATATGGTACCATCTTGTAACCTTTCCAAATGCTTACACATTTCCCAGCAGTAACGTCCGTGTGTCAGAGCCTTCATTAATAATACGTTATAATCGGACATTTGATCAACTAACTCTGAAAATTCAGGAAGATCTTGTGGTAACCTTGAAAGAATGTCAGTCATTACAACTATACAATTTCAGAGTCACAGTCTTTTAGAAAAAGAGACTATTTAACTAAACTCGGGTGCAATAGTTTACAGTTCAACACGAAGTTTCTCTTGTCATAGCTATAGTAATAGTACTTTTCAGACAGACCACATGATTAGTGCTTTTAGTTCTGTTGTTGAGTAAGCTCTTTCTTACCGTGATAATACCTTACTAGCGAAACTGATAATATTCACTTCAGTTTTTCCATCATTCTCTACACAGTGGAACCTTGCTTAACGAGCACCTCCCATAACGCACAATTCGCATAACGAGCAAAACAAACTGAAAAAAAAGACTCTCTTAAGCGAGCGATGTTTCTCATAACGAGTGACGACGATTTAGTGTGACGTTACCAGCCGTTCGCGCGCGGCGGAGGAAACGCTAAACTATTTGAATACCTTTCATTATCGGCAGCGGCATATGAACAATGCCTTTAGTACGTACTGCAGTCTGAGTTTAGCACTCTCTCTGTTACCATCTTAATGCAGCTTGTGATCACACACTTTTCTAAACTTGTGTTCATAGAATATGTTTTTGGGTGGAAATTTTAATAACCTTCGTAGAAATGTCCCCGAAGATAAATCCGCAAGAAGACAGCCATAAGAGAAAGAAAATAACCTTAGAAATGAAATGTAAAATCACTGAAAAATGCGAACGTGATACGAGCGTTACTGACATAGCACACACATACAATCGGTCTACATCAACTATTTGCACAATCCTCAAGAACAAGGACAAGATTAGGGAAATTGATGCTACAAAGGGAGCGACAAGAGTATATCAACGACGGTATCGTATTCTGGACGATGTCGGAAGGTTGCTCCTTATATGGATAAATGAAAATCAATTGGATTCAAATGGTTCAAATGGCTCTAAGCACCATGGGACTTAACTGCTGTGGTCATCAGTCCCCTAGAACTTAGAACTATTTAAACCTCACTAACCTAAGGACATCACACACATCCATACCGAGGCAGGATTCGAACCTGCGACCGTGGCGGTCGCGCGGTTCCAGACTGTAGCGCCTAGAACCTCTCGGCCACTCCGGCCGGCGAAAAGCAATTGGAAGGCGACACTATTAAAGAGAACATGATTTGTCAGAAGGCGAGAATGATTTTCGCCGACCTCTTTAAGAAGACGCCAGGATCATCAGCGGCCGAAGAAGTGTTTAAGGGAAGCCGTAGGTGATTCGAGAGGTTTAAGAGAACCGCCGTCCACAGCGTTGCGAGGCATGGCGAAGCAAACAGCTCCGACACAAAGGCAGCAGAGAACTTCATCAGTACCTTCAAGATGCTCGTAGATTCTGTGCGTTATCTGCCACAACAGGTTTTTAATTGTGATGAGACGAGTCTATTCTGGAAAAGATGCTGAAGCGTTTTTTATAACAGCAGAGGAGAATGCATTGACCGGACCCAAGCCAATGAAAGACCGTCACTCACTGCTCTTCTGTGCCAAGCAAGCGGCGATTTGAAAATTAAACTGCTGCTTGTTTGCCTTTCAGCAACTCCACGAGCCTTCAAGAAGTGTAAAGTCCAGAACAGCAGGTTAAATGTGATGTGGAAACCCAACAACAAGGTTTGGGTGGCACGTGATCTTTTTTGTGATTGGCTTAATGAATTGTTTGATCCTTCAGTGAAAAAATATTTGCTTGAGATAAATCTGCCACTATGTCTTGATTGTTATGGACAACGTTTCAACCGAGCGAGGTGGCGCAGTGGTTAGCACACTGGACTCGCATTCGGGAGGACGACGGTTCAATCCCGTCTCCGGACATCCTGATATAGGTTTTCCGTGATTTCCCTAAATCGTTTCAGGCAAATGCCGGGATGGTTCCTTTGAAAGGGCACGGCCGATTTCCTTCCCAATCCTTCCCTAACCCGAGCTTGCGCTCCGTCTCTAATGACCTCGTTGTCGACGGAACGTTAAACACTAACCACCACCACCACAACGTTTCCGACCATTCTCCAGGCCTACAAGACGACCTCCTTGAAGAATTTCAGTTCATCAGGATACGATTTCGGGCTCTCAACACCACTGCGATACTCCAGTCTATGGACCAGCAGATTATTTCTGACTTATACGCTAGAGCACTATTCGAGCATTGCTTTGAGTTGACTAAGTTACCAATCTCACTCTCAGAGAGTTTTGGAAATCACTTCGGCATCGTTGCCTGCTTCAAAAAGATGGAAAAAGCATGGGAAGGGGTTACCAAGAGAACTCTCATTTCAGCTTGGACGAAGCTTTGGTCGGAGTGCGTTGTCGAATATGACTCTGAGGCATTTGAGTCAGTACCTGTGGTGCCTGTAGTCAACGATTGTGGCTCTGACCAAGTGCGTGGGACTAGAAGTGGCTAACAATGATATCGATGAGCTTGTGGAAGATCACAGCCAAGAGATGACCACCAAAGGGCTTCTGGAGTTGCAGTGTGTTTCACAGCTTGAAGTTGTGGAGAGGAGTTCTTCAGAGGAGGAGAAGGAGGCGGTTAACAGTAAAGCAACAATCTTCTGGCACAATAAGAGAAATGCTGAAAGCATAGGAATCGGTTGCATCGTACATTGACAATTACTACTTCAATGAATCAATGGCTGCGCAGGCTACAAATTTATTTGACGATAATACTGTGACGCAGTTTCGCCAAGTGTTGAAGCATCGGCAGACACAAATGACTATAGATAGCTTCCTAGTAAAAAAATATTAGTTATGTATCGTGAATAGCCGGCCGGAGTGGCCGCTACGGTCGCAGGTTCGAATCCTGCCTCGGGCATGGATGTGTGTGATGTCCTTAGATTAGTTAGGTTTAAGTAGTTCTAAGTTCTAGGGGACTGATGACCTCAGCAGTTAAGTCCCATAGTGCTCAGAGCCATTTGAACCTTTTTTTGTATCGTGAATAACGAAGTACATAATACTGTATGTATAATTTTCTATGAATCAATGGCATGAATAAGACAAAACTTTCAGTACTTTTTCTGCATGGAATGTATTATCGTATTCTACATTAATTTATATGGGATAAATTGTTTCCCTTAACGAGTGTCTCGCACTGCGAGTAAGATTCTGGAACGAACTATGCTCGCTATGAGAGGTTGCACCGTAATTTGGAATAAGCAAGAAGTATCTATCTGAAGCAATGCAAAAATCTTTCTCCATTTCGGGATGGTGCAAGATCTCAGAATATACTAAAGCATCTTTTATTTTATCAAACTCCTCCAGCATTCAGCTAACCAAAACCAGCCGACATTCTTACAAGACAAGTTGAGTAACACATTACTGTTTAATAGCTGACTGGGAACAAACCTTCTAAAGCAGTTGTTCCCAACCTTTCTTAGACTGTTACCCCAGAGTGCAATTAGACACTAGTTAGCATTTATTACGTATATGTCTCACTTTTATCATCAGCAACGTACAGGAGAAAGTAGAATATATGTGTAGTGGGTGGACTATGTGAGTAACCTGTAACCTTCACCGGATTATTGCTACTAATTGAGAAAAAGTAATTATTGATAACTTATACAATCAATATGAGAGTCTTACAAAACGGTGATAATAGAAATGATATTTTGAAAAAAAAAATTAGTTTTGCGACTGAAAGCGAATCGAATCGTTTAGTTTTTACCCCTCAGAAAAATTTAACATACCCTTTGGGGGTAATTAACACCAGGTTGGGAACCACTGTTATAAACAAACAAAACCTTTCAATCACTTTTCGAAGTGGGAGTGGAAAAATTTTCTAGAGCCTTTATTTTTTCTTGATCAAGTATGATTCCACAAGGTGAAATAATTTGCGCACGATAGTTTTGTCTTTAGCAATTTTTATTTGTCTAAACTGGCTGTTACCTCACTATTTGAGAACTTCTACAGCACCTTTCTCAGCAAATGAATATGTTCCTTCCTCATTGAAGTGGCCATTAACAAGTCACCTACGTATAGCATGACCTTGTCTAACAGCTCTGGTTCAAGAACAACATCTGCAGCTGTTATAAACACTCCCGAGACCAAATGTTAATACTCCGAATTAGTACGATCTGCCTGAAAAAAGTAAGTGCAGTATAGTTTTGTGACCCCTCAGCCATGGGAACTTGCCAAAAACAATATCTGCGTTTAGTGGTGGTTAGATCTTTTATCCAATGAAAATTTTGTAGCTGTTCTTCCAATGCTTCAGGTCTGGTTCTTAAAGCTACTATAATCTTATTAATAGTCCTAGCTTATAGGACGATACGTGCCCCTCCACCAGGCTTGCTAGTAGTAGGGTGATAATGATGTCTCAGTTACATCCCAAGTCAAAATCTTTCAAAGCTCACACTTTACAGCCTCCCTTCTGGTCCAGGGGTGGAACATGTCAGATGACAGTAAGTTTGATAAGGTACTACTCGCCTGTGATATTACTATCCTTTCCATAACATCAGGCTTGTTCAGTTTTCTGTTGTTCATTTAAGTACTCCAATTCTGCTGTATTTAGCTGGATGTGAGTTAAGATATTCTGGATGTCCTCTGAAATCTGCGATCCTGGTGCATCATGTAAATACACATCACCTCAGTTTCTAACATTTTTACTTAAACTTTTCTGCAGTTTCTACCATGACATGCCTTAACTCATTTCAAATCCAAAACTGTATTGTTACCAGCTTCTACCACATGGTGTTTACTGTTTGGAAGGTCGTGCCTAGCTTTCCCTCCTCCCAGGAGATCCATTCCGAACAAACAGATCATGGACAGGCCTTTGACTACAAGGAACGTGCTTTTGATCGCTCCGCCCTCAAACATCGCTATTTGTCGTTTAGCGTCATGTTCCAGATACTATGCAGTTTTGAACTGGCAACATTGGTACATGTGTCGTGTTAGTTACTCTTTGGAAAAAATTAGTTGCCATTACATTTATGTTCGCACCGATGTTGATCACTACTGTTGTTGGTATTCTGTCCACTGCAGCCTGGAATCTTTGCATGATTTTGAGTCGTTACAAAGCATGTCAACGTCTTCATTGAACCTCAACATGTGATGTTGCTCACGTGAACAAGTGCCCCCATTCCATCCCTATCCAACCGGTATCAGGGAGCGCGATATGGTCGACTTAGGTTTGATGTTTTATTAGCAACTGAGGGCTGTTCTTTAGTTACCTCAACTACACGCACCGCACGACTTAGTGGGGGTGCCCAATTAGGCGGAGTCTCTAGGTTTGATATAGGTCTACCTGTACTGTTACTATTTTGATTTGGTGGCGGGTCCAAAATATGGTTGTCACTGGTTGCCATAATGTGGCTAACACTGACCAGTGTTTTGCTCATTCTGGGTGGTATTATATTCCGGATTAAAACGATTATCGTTATTTTCTACTGCCGGTTGAAATGTGGCTGACCTTGTGTATTTGTTTGCCTGTTATGATATTCAAATCCGGCGTGCGGCGCTGCACCATTGTCACGGAGCTCGCAGGGACGTATGTGTGTGTTCCTGCAGCCATTGGAATACAGAATCTGGGCACCACTGTTGCCACCACTATTCCTACGGGCTTCCTGGTTGGTACAGTAATTAGATTTTCATGGATACAGCGTTCTCGCTTCCCGAGCACGGGGTACCGGGTTCGATTCCCGGCGGGATCAGGTATTTTCCCTACTTCGAGATGACTGGGTGTTGTTGTGTCGTCTTCATCATCATCATTCATCCCCATTACGGTCGGAGGAAGGCAATGGCAAACCACCTCCGCTAGGACCTTGCCTAGTACGGCGGTGCGGGTCTCCCGTATCGTCCCCTAGGCTCCTCGGAGTATGGGACCTCATCATCCTGATAGGCAATTTGGCCTTCAATATTCACAACAGATCCTTATTTACTATGGGCTCATCCCAGTCGCGTGTTTTTGTAATGTACCTCCAGAAACACTTTCAGAGACTACCTTACTTCGGGTTATGAACCTCGGGGCTAAAAACCTCCTTTCTAAGTCACTCCTGGACGCATCCCGACCAGTATTTTGCAAGCGATGCTTTCACGACCTCGTTATTCCTCGCAATTATCAGCTGCCTCAGTCGCCCACAAGGCTGTGTCGCCCCGGATTTAAGGTGTTGTAACCTCCCCACCGCAATTTTTTAAAAAGAAAATGTGACAATACTTAATACAAATGGGAGCCAAGTGTAACCTCCCCACAAAAATTTTAAAAGAAAATAACGATACTAATTAGAAATGCTGATGGACATGGCTCTATGCGTAACCTGCCTACAATCAAATGTACTGACAATGGCAACAAATGTGAAATTCGCAATCTGACTCAATTATACATCCTTCAAAAAAATTAAAGTCCATTCAGTGACAAGAAAATTCAATTAAACCGAAATATCGGTTTTTGGCCCTGTGTAAAAACAATCAGAATTAAAGTCTTACCTCAGAATAGATGGATGTCACATATCTGCTCTTGTTGTTGCGCACCACTTGGAGGAACTACATTGCAAATAATAATATTCTCCTTTTTTTTTGTAATTCTAGTGAAATTTTTCTTCAAAAAGAAGTGGAATGAAATGGGAAGTGCAACGAGATCTTTAGTTCAAAAAAAATTAAACTTTTGAGAAAATGCTTTTGAAATAAAAAATTATTATTGAGAGACTTGTTGGAGAATAATTACAATAAATAAAATTTTTCATTATCTAATGATTATATTAATTAACAGTATACCTCATTCCTCATCTTGACCATTGTTGCCGACCGCCTACATCACACAACCGCACTGGGCTGCTACTACTGACCGACCGCTCTGCATGACGACTACAGACTGAGTACTGCTCTCAACTAGACAGAGCTACAGACTCGCAACGACTGACTGACTGCTACTCTGCATAGCGACAACTAACTCGCAAAGACTACTACTGACTGAGAACCGCTCGCAACACTCGCGCGGTCAAGCGCATACTCTCTGGTCACAGATGCTACAATGCCTCGCCATCGCTGCTGCGTTACATACGTGTTTCATAACCCTCCACTCGGGGGGCAAAAATTTGGCAGCGATGGTGAGTCATTTGGACTTGCCAAGCGCGGCAAAATTTTTCTTTAATTAACAAAATCCTACAACTTACAGAATATTTAAATGTTGTGCACACGCACTAAGTACAAAATATATCAGACAAGGACAAAATGTGAATACTAAACATAGTAGCAAATCAGAAAAAAGTATATACAAACTTTTTGACAGATAAAGTGCACAGGCACTGAAAAAATTCTTTAGCATATGCAGAACAAATAAACAGACTGGCAAGAATAATTAGATGTAGTACATAAAGTAAATGTTGTGCACACGCACTAAGTACAAAATATATCAGACAAAGACAAAATGTGAATACTAAACATAGTAGCAAATCAGAAAAGTATATACAAATTATTTGACAGATAACAAAGTGCACAGGCACTGAAAAAATTCTTTAGCATATTCAGAACAAATAAACAGACTGGCAAAAAATATTATGTTGACAAGTGTACATGCACTGAAAAATGTCTTTAGCATTTTCACAACAAATAAACATAATGGCAAAAAAAAAAAAAAAAATTCATGTCCAAAGTGCACATGCACTGAAAAATGTCTTTAGTATTTTCACAACAAATAAACATAATGGCAAACATCATGTCGACCAGTGACATAAGTGTACTCACACTGGAGTTTAGCGAATCGAGAAATGTATAACCTATGAACATAAATGATGTTACCAAAAAAATTTTTTTCTTTATGTGACAAGAATCAGGATAGGAAAGGGAAGGATTGCATCATGGTTGTAGCACTTTAGATTGCACACAGCTGCTCTGAAAGTCCATATCTTTCCACAGTAGTACAACACCAAGTGACACAACTTGAAGTTCTTTTCCCATCAGAATTTATCAGTGTAGCCAAGACACTGAACTGTCGTAGTAATGTTCCATGTTTTCATTTTGGCAGTACATTAGGTACACCAAACAGTGGGACCATAATAATGTCTTCATCGCTCATGGTGGTGGACAGCATGTCGTGTCAACACCACACTCTTACAAGGCACACCAACGTAGAATTAGTGCAAAACCAAATATAGTGCTCCATGATCACTGGGATAAACAGGACAAATGGACATTGCAGTAATTCAGGGTAGTCAGCTTATGAGGTGAAGGACATCAAGTCACATAATATTGACAATTACAGTCTTCATTGATAGTTCGTGGCATTCATAGCCCAGTTATTGAACATTTCTGTACCAAGTATGTAGTATTACAGAAAAATGTTCATTAATTGTTTTACACAGAATCAGTAGCCTTCTTTTCCTGGTTACAAAGCATTATGAAATAATCGCATTCTTTTCAGTTACAGAGTATAATCAAGAATCATTAACCTTCTCCTAATTACAGTTAATTAATCATTTGTCTTTAATTAATCATTTGTCTAATTACAGTTAATTAATCATTTGTATAATTACAGTTAATTAATCATTTGTCGTTAATTAATCATTTGTCTAATTACAGTTAATTAATTAATCATTTGTCATTTCAATATACTAAGAATTATTAGCCTTAATTAATTACAAAGCATTATTAAACAGTACCATAGTTAATTAATTATGTCATTCCAATCTATTAAGAATCATTAGTCTTTTCCTAATTACAAAGCATTATTAAACAATCACATTTATTTCCAATTACAAAGTATGAACATTGAAAACAAGAGTTAATTAATGGCATAATTAATAACAATTTTGTTGATTGACATTAATTATTGGCACTCAGTGGCCATCAAGTATTGAATAGAATAAAACATAGTTCATCATTCAGTATTATTCAGATCATTACAAAGTCATTATTAAAAATCAGTTAATTACAGTCAAATCATTAGTAATCACAGGCATTACAATAAACAGTGGCAGTTATTAGCTAGTGACAAAGCATTATTTTGAATATAGTCTCATTAAGAGGTCATTACTCGAGTGACATGCTATTCAGAGTTGATCAGTATTATTCAGAATTATCATAAACTAGTGACATTATGTGGGACTGGTAATACATTTTTTTTGGTAGCAATGCATTGCGTTGGGATCGATAATTAATTGCTGAGGCATAATACTTTTTGCTTTTGACCTATTGCTGCAAATGAGGATAGGTAACGTCATTCGTCATGAGTCAGCTGTAGCAAGATTATGTAACAAGGCAGTACATGTGATCACATTTATAAATGATAAACACAAATGGGTAAAAAATATAAAAATGCAAGTACTAGAACAGGTATAATAAGTAACAGGTTTAATAAGTGTCATGAAAAACTTCTCCTGGAAAAAATACAAAAACGGATTATTGACCTGAAAGAAGAAACGCACACTATGCTGAAAAGTAGTGAACTTCGAATTAACAAGTAGTGAAATGTGTATAAAATGTGTTCCATAGCTGTCCTTTCCAAAACTTTCCGTCATCCTACTATGCAATGTAACACCTGCTGTCAAAGCAAACCGCAACAAATACTTAAATAACTACGTGGCATAAAGAAAAAAACTTCATTATCCATATCATCATAACTTCACCATTATCATCACCTGTAAAGAAAAACTTCATTATTCATAATACCATATCCTTCATCATTATTCATCAGTATTCATTATCATCTGCAAAAAATCACTTCATTACTCATTACATAACTATTCCTTATCTCTAGCATATTTCATCACTAAAACTAAGATGTGTAGTTCTCTCTGACAGCCTGCATCAATCACCTTGTATTCTGAAAGAAAAAATTAGTTAAGACTGCTATTCTGTGATGAGTATAGTATAGTCTTGTTAATGCTTGTTAATCCTGATCCCTTTACTCTTCCTCATAAAGTTATTGCATCTCCTTTCGTTTATTCCGTAGGTGAAATTCCCATTTATGTTAAATTTATTTCTTAGAATCATCATTCCTTTCTGAAATTGATGAACAAAGATTAATGTCTTGCATTTAAATCCTATACCCACTAAATAATGACTGGTTTATGGTGACACAATTAACCATACAGCATAACATGACAGAAAACGTAATATGTCCAAGACATTGACAGTGTTCGGATGCGAAAAAATGTACACAGAATAATACAATGCAGTAGCAAAAAAAATGTGAAACAGTCACGATGTTGAGATGTCATAAGGCAAAAAAAAAAAAAAAATGTCAAAGTCGACTGGTGTGTGTTATATCTTAACTATTTCATAGTGCATACAAACAAAACTGGAGTACAGTCATATACACAAAAAAATGGAAATTGTGCACGGTCTGATGTGTAACGACAAGAAAAGCGACCTGCTAACCTTACCTTGCCGGGCACTTGCCAAGAAAAAAAATACGATAATCATCAATAAGTAGTCACATAAATATAATTGCAGAAATAGTCGTAAATGTGTAAATTCATCTGGAAAAATATGCACGGTCTGATGTGTAACGACAAGAAAAGCGACCTGCTAACCTTACCTTGCCGGGCACTTGCCAAGAAAAAATACGATAATCATCAGTAATTAGTCAGGTGAATTAATTGCATTAGTAAATGGCATCATAGTGTGTTGAATCATACAGTGGTTTCACTCAATAAACGGTTTAATGTTTGAGATATGGTGATTGCCTTTCGATTTTCTGGTTCTCAAAGTCTCGACGTGTACAACATTGGGGTGAGGGATGCTGCGAATCCGATACGGACCTGCGTATAGAAGTTCAAATTTACTGCACTTACCTTTTAATTTGCTGGATAAATAGTGTGTACGTACTAATATCTTCTGTCCAACGTGAAAGTCGCGGCGTGTACAAACCTGTTTTTGCTGTCTTCTCCGGCGCTCTGCGGCACGTTTGATGTTGTTCAGCGCAATGTCAATTATTTCGTGGTGTCGTAGGCGACGATTTTTGAGGAATTCTATTAATTCTTTAATTTTGTTCGGTGGTTCAACGTTTTTCAGTATAACAGTCGGAGATAGCATAGTGGATTCATTTGGAATGGAATTAATTACATCTTGGAATGAGAGTATGTGTGTATCCCAATCAATATGTCTTTTGTGGCAGTATATTCTGCACAGCTTACCAATTTCCTTCATTAATCTTTCACAAGGGTTCGAAGAAGCGTGGTACTTGGATATATAGATCGGAGAAATGTTTCTAGCTCGTAACATGCGTGTCTATACACTACTACGAAATTGAGATCCATTATCAGAAATTACTTTCATTACATGCCCTACATGAAATAGAAAATGTTTTACAAATGCTTTCGAAACAGTTTTAGCAGTAGCTTTGCGTAACCGAGTGAAAGTAACAAATTTTGAAGTGAGCTCAACAGCGACAAAAATGTAGCAAAAACCTCTGTTAGTTCTCGGAATCGGACCAAAAATATCTACTGCGGCCATGTGTCTTAATTTCACAGGTATAATGGGATATAAAGGAGGAATATGTGAAGTGGTGTCTGATTTAGCTTTCTGGCAAATTTTACAAGACGCTAAAACTCGTCGTATACGTTTTTCCATGTTGGTAAAATAACAGTTCTGTCTCAGTATAAGAAAACATTTTCGTGCTCCGTAATGTGCGTAACTTAAATGAGTGTACCAAATTAGTTTGTTAACCAGTTCGTCAGGAATGCATAATAACCAAATGTTGCTGTCAGGATGAGAGCGGCGAAACAGAATGTCATCGCGTACAGTGTAGTGGTTCCTAATCGTAACATTTTTCCTATCTTGCCAAAGGTGTTTAATTTCTTTCCACACATTGTCCTTATTTTGTTCTTGTGCTATGTCCTGTAATGACGATGAAATAAAATTTTCAAATGCAACCTGCTGAATGTACATGACACTGAAATTTGCTTTGCAGAAGTTGGTTGCTACGTCTTGCTGATTGTTACTGAGAGAACGCGATAGTGCGTCTGCTATAACATTTTGCGTACCGGGAATGTGAACTATTGTAAAATTAAATTCTTGTAAATATAGTTTCCATCTGCTTAACCTGTCGTGAGTGAATTTAGCTGAAAGTAAAAATTGTATCGCTCTATGGTCTGTGTAGACGGTGGTATGTCTGCCGTAAAGAAAGTGCCTAAATCTCGTGAAAGCCCATACAACACATAATGTTTCAAGTTCTGTGACGGAATAATTTCGTTCAGCAGGTGACAAAATGCGACTTGCAAATGCGATGTTTTTAATTACTGTAGAACCATCTTCTTCTATTTCCTGGAAAATGTGTACGCCTAAAGCGGTGTTGGAACTGTCGGTAGCAATGGAAAAATTTCTAGTAAGATCTGGATGCGATAAAAGTGGTGCATTCAACAAAGCATTTTTCAAATAACATTCTCGTGAGCAAAATTCTGCGTGTCAAAAGTAATGTTTGCGTTACTGTAATATGCAATCTGTGCTGTATCTGGTTAAAATCTATCGTACGTGTTATTATTTACGGGAGAATGTTGTGGCATATCCACTATATGAACTGTTCTGTTATTTCTTACTGACGTGTTACGCTATGGATGACACCTATTGTCTGTTTCATTCATGATTATTTGTTGTTGCTGATGTTGTTGCTGCTCATAAGATCGACTGTTATTAAAATGTACGCTGAAAATTGTGCTCGTTATTTTTACGTCTGTCATGATAGTAATTTCTATACGGCGTATTGCTATGCGAGTTGAAATAGCGTGTTGTCTGTACGTAGTTACTTCTTTGCTGCCATGCGTTACTATTTGTTGGATCTGGGACTATACGTGCACGCGGCGAAACATTAAAGTTTGGTTGACCTTGTAGACTGCATTGTTGGTTAGGTATGCTAAGCGGTTGACTTTCATGCTATTGTGGTGGAAAACGTCTATTGTTACCAAAAAATGCGTTTGCTGTTAATTTTACACATACTGATGATTACGATTTTATCTGTTATTTAAGTTCTCGTGATTCTGGAGTGCCTAATGAAAATTGTCACATTCGGTAAAAGATTTGTCATATCCGGTTTTCATTACATGTTTCTTAATACTAGGTAGAGCAATAGTTAAAGAGCAGTTTGGATAGATATAAAGGATAGTAGAAGAGAAGGCAGCAGTGCAGAAAACTAAAGATGAAACAGCACTACTACAGCTCGGGGCCCTATGCTCGCTACGGCACATATTCATTAAAGCGTAATGAATCCCCTGAGGTCATTTACGCACTGCAAATAAATTTTAGCTTTTGTGTTACAGGCAATAGCGGTAAAATTTCAAAGGCAAATTGTTGTATTCGTGCTAATTCAAATTTCTTCATTACAGGCAATGCTGTTGTAAATACAAAAATAAATTGTCGCATCTGGTTCAAAGCTAGTTTCTCCATTACCGATAATAGCGGTGAATGTACAAAGATAAATTGTCGTATACAGTGCAAATCGTGTATCTGTGTTCTGTCATTATTAAATTCTTTACATTTGCTTACAAATGCAAATTGCTCGAAATCTACGTTCTCGTCACTCAGTTTGATAACACGTTCAGGTTTGTGTGTGAATCTGTTCGTCTGTGTCATTTCGGATTTCAAGTTGCGTAGCTTTTCAGATTTTAAGTCGCGTGGCTTTTCGGATTTTAAGTCGCGTAGTTGCTGTAAATTGCTCACATTATACACGCTGCGTGACTCTGACACATGTTCATAAAGTGGCGTCTGTTGTGTATTATTAACAGAAGTGTTTTTCATTTCTGTTACTTCTTGTTGTAAATTTGATAACTTCCTACGTAACGTGTTGTTAGATGAATCGATCTCATTAACTGTCTGCTGTAAATTTTGAAATTCAGGCGTTTGGATAAATGAAACCGGTGCAGTATCGTCTGATTTATTGTCATTAGTATTTTCGATAGCATCAATACGACTGGCCAATTCATCACATTTTTCAGTCAGTATTTTAACCTGATCATCGGTTTTAGAATCAGACGCATTAATCTGTTTTTGCAACTTGCGCGTAGTTTCGCTCAGTTTTTTAACATCACCTTTGATAACATCACAATCCTGTGTTAGATCTAATTGTTCGAATCTATCTGTCACTGTTTGAATATTTACTGTGTGTGTATCTGTTTTTGATTTAAGGTCAGAAATTTCATCCCGTAATTCCGCGTTCAATTGTTCTATGGTATTAATTTTGTCGGACACTGTAGTAATATTATTGTCTACATACGTCTTCGCTTTCGCGAATATTTTACGTTTGTCCTCTTGTCTTTGTGCAGTGATTGTTTCCATGACTTGTCGTTTTACTTTGTTTTGATCCTGAATAAATCTGCGGAAACGCGTATCACTGTTCTGTATGTGCTGATTAAAGCGCTCGTTAATCTGAGTGTTCTGCTGTTTGAATTTCGCGTCTATCTTTGCGTCCATAGTGCGCGAAAGTTCTATCGTCATTGCTCTAAACTCGTCCCGTAATTGTGCAGCTTTTTCAGAGCATTGTTTAGCGACTCCGCTAATTTCGTCTCTGAGTGTATCTGTTGCGGCTGTTTGCATTTCCCTTAATTCTTGTGCAACTGACTTTATTTCTTCGCTATTTTTTTGTGAACAAGCCTCAATTTCCACGCGCAACTGTTCCTTAGTGTCATGGCACTGCGCGGCAACGGCTGTAATTTGTTCACTAAGTTGTTTGAAATTTTCGTCATTATTGTCAAGTTTTTCATTTAAGTGTTTGTTATCTTCCCTAAGTTGTTTGAAATTCTCCCGCAAAAATGCCATAATTGGATCCGATTCAAAATTACCATTCCTATTATCTGTACTGTTTAATAGTGGATCTGGAACTTTCTCGCTTACTGTAACCATTTGGTTATTCTGAGATTTAGAAAAAAGTTTGTCAGTCGAATGCACATTATCAGTCATTATTTCGCAATTAAATAAATCCGTCCTACTTTCTGTGATCTGTTCATTTTCATTAGACAGATTTGTCTGTACATTACTTGAGTTTTCCGAATCGGGTATGTTAAGCTGGGCAGCGCTCATTACAATAGAGCGTTCTGCGTCATCAATTGTCAAATTAACAGACGAGACAATTGAGTTCGTTTGTTCATCATCAAGGTAGAAGTCATCATTAGTGGTTGGAATGCACTGATTGTTAGTGAACGCAGGATTGTCATCACCACGCTGCGTATCACAATTACTATCGGTCACGTTGTTTAAGTCGGTAATTTCATTCACAATACTTCGCGATACACTATTCACAGTCTTTCGCGGCATTTTTGCAATAGTCACAATTATTCACAAAACAAAAAAAGCACAATGCAAAAGCAACACACAAATACAACAAAGCAGCAAATTGCCGTTGACCTGTAGAAAGAAAGTCACAATATTATTAAAAGCGTTGCGCCAAATCCTAATTATCTAAGCAAATAAGAGCAGATATCTGACTGTCGCTCAAAAGACTCTCAACGAAATACGATCCTGGACTGGGTGTCGCCAAGTGTAACCTCCCCACCGCAATTTTTTAAAAAGAAAATGTGACAATACTTAATACAAATGGGAGCCAAGTGTAACCTCCCCACAAAAATTTTAAAAGAAAATAACGATACTAATTAGAAATGCTGATGGACATGGCTCTATGCGTAACCTGCCTACAATCAAATGTACTGACAATGGCAACAAATGTGAAATTCGCAATCTGACTCAATTATACATCCTTCAAAAAAATTAAAGTCCATTCAGTGACAAGAAAATTCAATTAAACCGAAATATCGGTTTTTGGCCCTGTGTAAAAACAATCAGAATTAAAGTCTTACCTCAGAATAGATGGATGTCACATATCTGCTCTTGTTGTTGCGCACCACTTGGAGGAACTACATTGCAAATAATAATATTCTCCTTTTTTTTTGTAATTCTAGTGAAATTTTTCTTCAAAAAGAAGTGGAATGAAATGGGAAGTGCAACGAGATCTTTAGTTCAAAAAAAATTAAACTTTTGAGAAAATGCTTTTGAAATAAAAAATTATTATTGAGAGACTTGTTGGAGAATAATTACAATAAATAAAATTTTTCATTATCTAATGATTATATTAATTAACAGTATACCTCATTCCTCATCTTGACCATTGTTGCCG
Organism: Schistocerca serialis cubense; assembly: GCF_023864345.2. Lineage (NCBI taxonomy): Eukaryota > Metazoa > Arthropoda > Insecta > Orthoptera > Acrididae > Schistocerca > Schistocerca serialis. The sequence continues at coordinate 189,119,083 of NC_064641.1, read as the reverse complement.
ACCGCCTACATCACACAACCGCACTGGGCTGCTACTACTGACCGACCGCTCTGCATGACGACTACAGACTGAGTACTGCTCTCAACTAGACAGAGCTACAGACTCGCAACGACTGACTGACTGCTACTCTGCATAGCGACAACTAACTCGCAAAGACTACTACTGACTGAGAACCGCTCGCAACACTCGCGCGGTCAAGCGCATACTCTCTGGTCACAGATGCTACAATGCCTCGCCATCGCTGCTGCGTTACATACGTGTTTCAGTGTGGCAAACTGAATTTTTTGCTTTTCATTCCATGATTTCGGCAGTACTCGCCTAAAAGCCTATATCTTAAGGACAGGATGAGGGGTTTCCTCTCTGGGTAGAAAACCTGGACTTGTCGATGTTTTAAATGCCTTTCCTCTAAAAGTAACACACTCAGAGTCGGAGTGGCTCGTACCGAATCAGTTGAGCAGTTAGTCACCTCCTCGGATCATGTTTTATGAATCTACTGTCTCATACACCTCATGCGCATGGGTAGGTATAAGTGATGCTTCCTGCACTGTACATCTGATTGCGACGCAGTTCAGTGACCTTTGCAGTGACGTTATCGCGCCAGCCAGGCAGCTAGTTCTTCAATACATGTTTCATTTGCCCTGATTCGCTTTGGATCCACCCGAAGCGCCTGATTCAAGTGATGCTTCTGCAGCCGTAGACTGAGCAGCACTATGCAGTTCTGTGTCAAGTTGTTTTTCATTAATCAAAGTTTGTTTCTCATCTAACTGTCGATTAAAATACTCTATGACTCTCGTTCCCTGGGTTACAAGACCCTCGACAATTTTGGATTATTGTTTGACTGCTCAGTAAGCTGCTTAAAATTCCCTACTAACAGGTTAGCTTCTTGACCACTTCGGTATTCCTTTGCATGCGTCTTTTAACTCGGTTATTTCTGTACAGATAGCATCAAAATTTTCGCTGATCTATGTTGCCTGTTCTTTTGCGACTCTTCCAACAACTGCATTGATTTGCACGGATTGTTGTTGCGTAAACTGTTCAATCTTTACTCTTAAATGTTCCTTGGCGATCTGATGAAAATCGGTTTTTAAGTGCTTGGATTGTCCTTTTGAGACTTATTCAAAAGTCGTGTTATTTGAAATGCATGATCCTGCGCTAGGCGATTGAAAGTAGTGTTTGTGCCATCTGTTTGTTTCTTTGCTATGTGATAAAACTCTCTCTCATCATGGCTGCTAGTTTGTTGAAAATTCCTTATGGATCATGAGCTTCACTTGTTTGTGGAGTCTCCTCAGTAGACTCGGATTGCATATTTGATTCGTTTTCTACATTGGCAGAATCCACATCTTGTATTTTCGGATCGACAACATTGTCACCATCGATATTAAAATCAGTTACCTATATTGCCATATTAACCATGTCGACATTAAAATTAGTTACTATATTGTCATGTTTGTTAGCTTTCCAAATTTAGTCACATTACAGAATAACAAAGATAATTAAAATCATTTGTCACACAGCATCAAACATAATTCAGTATAATAGCACGCAGCAGAATTAACTTAATGCAAAATGACAAGGTGGATGTCACCACATGAAACATCAGGCAGTTTCCATCCATCTTCTTTGCACGCAGCTTAATGCTGGCCATGTTGCATACGACTTTTCACAATAATGAGATCTATAAATAGTGAACGTTTGTGAATAAAAAATCTGAGATACCTATATAAGTGGGTCATGATCTGCTTAAAACACTGTCCGAAAAATCGTAGCAAAATGCAAGCATATAACGATGATGTCCTTACCATATTGTGATGCGTTGTGGCTTTCTTTGACGACAAAGTTTGTGGTAAAACAACTGATTTTTTTTCTTTTTTATGATTCCTTTCATAGTATGGTTTCAGATTATTATTTCTTGCTTTCCTCCACACTCGGTAAACAAACATTCAACAAAAAAAAAAAAAAAAAACAAAGTTTGTAGCCACATACAATGAACTTTTAATTTTCAAGCCCCACGTGGGCGCCATTTGAAGCATTTCTCCTTCTCTCTCTAAAGATAGATGTTTCAATAAAAAAAATGCTCACTAAATCACGATATGAAGACACTATGACTATTAAGAAATTTTTTCGTAACTAGAAAACCGCGATGAGAAAGAGAAACCTCCAATGACGATTTTTTTTAGACAAAATGCTGTAAAATCCTGAATCAGTCAGCATGCACCTATGAAACTTTTTTCATCGTCAAAATTTAGTTGTGGGGCTGTAGACATTAGACCATTGAGGCGATTGACAACGACATTGTTCGGTGATAGATGACCGATCAGTTCGACGAAATACTTACATAAAAATCTACGCGAAAATGAGGAAACGTTCGGCAAATAAATCTCAGGATGGTTCCGCTTGTAAAATGTAATAAACAACGAAAGGACGTTAAAGTGTCTGGTCGTTATACCACCGAACAATCTACCCTCCATCTTTTCGATGCGGACACTGAAAAAGGAAAGAAATACATACGAAATTGTATACATCACACAGGAAACGAGAAAGGTAATGTGTTTTGAAATAAATCTGCATCAGGATTACAGTATAATCTACTTCGGTCCAGTAAAACGATAATGTCATTTACGTGTTCACAGCTCGAGATCAGGCAAGAAAAAGGCGCAAATTTGCGGAAGGAAAAAACTGAAGACAGCTAGTTTCATTTGTCAGAAGAACTTATGGTACGACTTCTGGACACTTGTAGAAACGTGGCTCGTTAATTTCAGTTTCTGACCACGATAAAATGAAATTATTCCTCTAATTTGACAATTCAGGTTATTTCACAAGAGAGAAAATAAAAAATATATAGTGTATCGAAATAACAGGAAAACAGGTAAACCTCCAAAGAACCCTGAACAACGGCCTACCGCAGGGCTCCGTGTTGGCTCCACTACTTTTCAGCTTATATATTGTCGATATGCCATCCACATCTTCCAGGAAGTTTGGATACACAGACGACTGGGTCTTGGCAATACAACACAAGAACTTTGAGGTCATGGAAACAACCTTGACATCTGACTTGGAGACATTAAGTACGTACTTTCGTAAATGGAGATTACAGCCAAATCCTACAAAAACCGAAACTACATGTTTCCATCTCAATAATAAATTAGCAAGCAAACGACGTTAGTCTCGACGGAAATCGGCTCCTATCTAATGAGCATCCAAAGTACCTTGGAGTCACTTTGGACAGAGAGCTCACTCATAAACATCTGGAAAACACTGCAATCAAAGACGAGGAATAATATTCTCCAGAAGCTGTGCGGCACTGCTTGGGGCTCCTCGGCTGACACGCTACACACGTCGGCACTCGGAGTGGTCTACTCGACGGCGGAGTACTGGAGTACTGCGCTCCGGTCTGAAAGAACAGTGTTCACACAAAAAAAAAAAAAATCGATGCGCACCTGAATAGCACGATGCGAATTGTCAGCGGAACCATGAGATTAACCCCAACACGTTGGCTGCCAATTCTAAGCCACATACCACCTGCGGACCTACGTCGGAAGAATGCTCTTCTCTGGGAATATAGGAAGATACTCGACAACGTCTAGCTCTCCATACACTGCGAAATGCCTGACCTGGAAAGAAACAGACTTCGGTCTAGACATCCAACAATAACAGCCAAGGAATTGCAAAGTATAAACTTTGACGCAATAAAGACCTGGAGGGACCGTGGCGAGAGGTGTGCCCTGAGCATTGTCAAGCCCTCTCCTGCATCACTGAGAGACCGCCCGGATATGACCTACCACCTAAAATATGGTCATCCCTCAACAGAATACGGACACATCACGGAAGATGTGCAGATACCCTTTACAAATGGGGAAAAACACCAACTCCCAACTGTGACTGCAGAGCCAACGGACAGACCATCCGCCACATCGTCCAAGATTGCGACAGAAGAGCATGCAGTGACAAGTTCAGTGATTTTCTGATGGCAACAGACGCCGCAAAAGACTTTATATATAATCTTGATGTTTGTATTTAATTGTATTGACCATATATAATCTTGATGTCTCTATTTAATTGTATTGCCCATTATCCGTTCAAAAATGGTTCAAATGGCTCAGATCACTATGGGACTCAACTTCTGAGGTCATCAGTGCCCTAGAAGTTAGAACTACTTAAAACTAACTAACCTAAGGACATCACACACATCCATGCCCAAGGCAGGATTCGAACCTGCGACTGTAGCGGTCGCGCGGTTCCAGACTGTAGCGCCCAGAACCGCTCGGCCACTCCCGCCAGCCCCCATTATTTTTTCTGTGTGTTTTATTGTGTTTTTATGTATATCTTTGTTTAAACATTTGTAAGAAGCGTAAAATGATGTGCACTGCCATACGCTAAATAAATAATGTACAGTCACATATACAGAGGGAGGAACACGCATTATACCCATGCACTTTGCCGAACATGATCGTTTCGGTGGTCCACGTGTTATGTTGTTGTTGTTGTTGTTGTTGTTGTGGTCTTCAGTCCTGAGACTGGTTTGATGAAGCTCTCCATGCTACCATATCCCGTGCAAGCTTCGTCATCTCCCAGTACTTACTGCAACCTACATCCTTCTGAATCTGTTTAGTGTATTCATCTCTCATCTCTTGGGCTCCCTCTACGATTTTTACCCTCCACGCTGCCCTCCAATACCAAATTGGTGATCCCTTGATGCCTCAGAACATGTCCTACCAACAGGTCCCTTCTTCTTGTTAAGTTGTGCCACAAACTCCTCTTCTCCCCAATTCTACTCAATATCTCCTCATTAGTTATGTGATCTACCCATCTAATCTTCAGCATTCTTCTGCAGCACCACATTTCGAAAGCTTCTATTCTCTTCTTGTCCAAACTATTTATCGTCCATGTTTCACTTCCATACATGGCTACACTCCATACAAATACTTTCAGAAACAACTTCCTGACACTTAAATCTATACTCGATGTTAACAAATTTCTCTTCTTCAGAAACGTTTTCCTTGCCATTGTTAGTCTACATTTTATATCTTCTCTGCCTCGACCATCATCAGTTATTTTGCTTCCCAAATAGAAAAACTCCTTTACTACTTTAAGTGTCTCATTTCCTAATCTAATTCCCTCAGCATCACCCGACTTAATTCGACTACATTCCATTATCCTCGTTTTGCTTTTGTTGATTTTCATCTTATATCCTCCTTGGAAGACACTGTCCATTCCGTTCAACTGCTCTTCCAAGTGCTTTGCTGTCTCTGACAGAATTACAATGCCATCGGTGAACCTCAAAGTTTTTATTTCTTCTCCATGGATTTTAATACGTACTCGGAATTTTTCTTTTGTTTCCTTTACTGCTTGCTCAATATACAAATTTAAGAACATCGGGGAGAGGCTACAACCCTGTCTCACTCCCTATCTTATGTTGTGGGGAAGCATTATGTTGCATGGGCGTGCTGACTTCAAAATCATTGAACAAAGTACACTGATCATCAACGTCAATGAAACACTGACCTTTTTCCCATGTGGTGCTTTTTAGGGGTGCATTCGGCCTGATTTCATCTTTATGGACGACAAAGGGCGACCGCATCCAACAGCGAAAGTTGATGAGTCCTTGGAACGAGAGGATTTTCGGTGAATGGACTGGCCTTCTGATTTACCCGACTTAAACCCCATCGTGCACCTGAGAGGTGTGTTGCAGCATGTCCACATGCATAAACGACCTTCCAGCAGTTGTCAACCATGCTGGTGGAGGAATAGAGCGCCCTATCGCAAGAACTCCTTACCAACCCAGTGGCCAGAATGGATTACCCTCAACAATCACTAGACGTGTACGTTGGCCCATTGTAATGCCACCCCAGAACAACACTCCATCACCACTTTCTTACTCATGTGGGAAACCGTGCTGGAGGCGTTCGATATTACCGGGTTGTCTCTTAACACGTTGCCTGCGATTGTCAGAGTACAAACAGATCCTAAATCGTCCATAAACAACACCTGGCGCCAGTTTTTGGGCACTCATTCTGCATGATATCTTGCCCATCTATAAAGGATTTCATGGGTAATGTGGTGTACCACACGGTGCTTGCCACGATCGCAGGGAAGGGAGATTCGCATCATGCAATCGTCTCCTAACAATTTGATGCGATACATGGTGTCCTCCGCACCGTCTTCGAATGGCGAATTCAGTTCGGAACACTAAGCTCACGGTTTCTTTTGCTGAAAAATCGCAGATATGTATCACCCTGTGCATCTGTCAAACGTGGACGGCCTCTGCGTTGTAAGTTGTTAACACTACCTGTGAAGTGGAATCCATCCATGTCCGCAACACATCACTTTGACTGCGGTGCCTGGTTGACAAGTTTTCTACGCGTAACGCGATGATGCGGACCAGTCAATGGTCACGATTGTCCTTCGCGACGTTCTGGATGTTAATTGTACTTGTTAATTGTACTGTTCCATCGGCGTCTCTAATGAGTCCCTACTGGTGCATTACTTTCAACTGAAGTGCTGCAATCCTCCCAAATGCGGCAGTCAAACCGTAGGTAGCGCTTATGGTTACTCTGTCTGCAGACATAATGTGTGATCTTCCCGATCGGTACAGGAATAGCCACAATAACAACACACTTGCACAAAATGTTGGGGAGATGCAAAACGTTTGTTGAAGTGTGTGTGTTCAATCTCTCTCTCTCTCTCTCTCTGTCACTCAGTCACTCACTCACTCCTTCTCTCTCTTTCCGAAAACAACGCAAACACACAACATATTATCACATATTTGGAAATTCTCCTCTGGAGTAGAAGGAGCTGTCAAGGAGATATGAGCTCAGTTTGTGTTTGAAGAACTAACTGAGAAACCTATAATTGTGTGGGTATTTATTTATTCCATTCTACTATTGGTCCATCCCCTCCCCCTCCCTCCTCTTTCTGTCCATCTCCTCCTGCCCCCACCCCTCTATCCACCTCTTTCTCTCTCCTCCTCCTACCCACCCCCACTGTCTCTTTCCATCTCCTCCCCCCTCTCTTTCTGTCCATATCCTCCTCCCCCTCTCTATCCACGTGCTTCTCTTCCCCTCTCTTTGTCCATCTCCTCCTCCCTCTCTCAACCATCTCCTCCAACCACCTCTGTCCAACTCATCCCCCCTTTCTCTGTCCATCCCCTGCTCCCCATCTCTCTGTCCATCTCCCCCTCTCTTTCTGTCCATATCCTCCTCCCCCTCTCTATCCACATGCTTCTCCTCCCCTCTCTTTGTCCATCTCCTCCTCCCTCTGTCAACCATCTCCTCCAACCACGTCTGTCCAACTCATCCCCCCTTTCTCTGTCCATCGCCTGCTCCCCCTCTCTCTGTCCATCTCCCCCTCTCTTTCTGTCCATACCCTCCTCCCCCTCTCTATCCACGTGCTTCTCCTCCCCTCTCTTTGTCCATCTCCTCCTCCCTCTGTCAACCATCTCCTCTTACCACCTCTGTCCAACTCCTCGCCCTCTCTCTGTCCATCCCCTGCTCCCCATCTCTCTGTCCATATCCCCCCTCTCTGTCAATATCCTCCTCCCCCTCTCTATCCACGTGCTTCTCCTCCCCTCTCTTTGTCCATCTCCTCCTCCCTCTGTCAACCATCTCCTCCAACCACCTCTGTCCAACTCATCCCCCCTTTCTCTGTCCATCCCCTGCTCCCCCTCTCTCTGTCCATCTCCCCCTCTCTTTCTGTCCATACCCTCCCCCCTCTCTATCCACGTGCTTCTCCACCCCTCTCTTTGTCCATCTCCTCCTCCCTCTGTCAACCATCTCCTCTTACCACCTCTGTCCAACTCCTCGCCCTCTCTCTGTCCATCCCCTGCTCCCCATCTCTCTGTCCATCTCCCCCCTCTCTTTCTGTCAATATCCTCCTCCCCCTCTCTATCCACGTGCTTCTCCTCCCCTCTCTTTGTCCATCACCTGCTCCCTCTGTCAACCATCTCCTCTTACCACCTCTGTCCAACACCTCCCCCCTCTCTTTCTCCATCCCCTGCTCCCCCTCTCTCTGTCCATCTCCCCCCTCTCTTTCTGTCCATATCCTCTTCCCCCTCTCTATCCACGTGCTTGTCCTCCCCTCTCTTTGTCCATTCGCTCCTCCCTCTCTCAACCATCTCCTCTTACCTCCTCTATCCAACTCCTCCCCCCTGTCTTTCTGCATCCCCTGCTCCCCCTCTCTCTGTCCCTCTCCTCCTCCTCTCCATCCTCCTCTCCCACACTCCTCTCCCTATCAATCCCCTTTGTCTCTACTCATCTCCTCCTCCCTGCTCTTTCTGTACACCTTCCCTGCCCTCTTCTCCCTATCCACATCTTCCTTCCTCCTCTGTCAAACCCCCTTGTCTCTGCCCTTCCCCCCACCCTCCTCTCTCTGACCACCTCCTCCTCCTCTCCTTCTCTGTCCACCACCCTGTTATCACCCCCACTCCACTGGGAGGTTCTATAGAGATAGTAAGTAGTATGTGCACCAAGTTCGGTTGGAAATATGCATATGTGACATTTATTGCACACATAAATGTCTATACATGAACACGACTGAACACGAGTTTCTCTTCGGTTTATACCAATGGCGACAAATTTCTTCCAATTAGGGTGACGCATGTTGCAAATCTTTCCTCACACGTTCTTTCAGCTAAAGGTTAAGATGCTGTTGCATTTGCGCTAAATGCATGTTTGCAAGTTCCTGCACGGCTGGTCCCGACGTAGGTTCGAGTCCTCCCTCGGGCATGGGTGTGTGTGTTTGTCCTTAGAACAATTTAGGTTAAATAGTGTGTAAGCTTAGGGACTGATGACCTTAGCAGTTAAGTCCCATAAGATTTTCACACACTTTTGAACGTTTTTTGCAAGTTCCTGCAACGAGTAACGCTCCGTCTTCGACGATTAGACATGAATTGTCAACAGTGCTCAATTCTACCACAGACACAAAGAGACAACTGTCTATGGTGACAGTTGGTTGTTCGTTGTTAGAGTACTTTAGATGTGCTGTTCGTTCCAACAGATCCATAGTGACGAGATCCTCCAGGATCTAGAATATCTCAGAAAAACAAGGTTACACAATAAATCTTTACAAAGAAAAACTAATTTACTAATATGCCTCCCACAGATCTCAATTGAAATTGTACTCATGGGTGGGAAATACATCAAAAAAATGTTTTAACTTATTCTTATTTAAAAGGTAATATCTTGTCACGACACATGTAAATGCAATAAACAGCAGTTCACAAACACGTGCCTCTCATGTTCGAGGCTGGCCTTTTTAACTTTTTACAAGCGGTCATACAACAACTGAGATGTGACATTGCTGCTGTGATTGTTAATGCAATGGGTGCATAAACTGGTCGATTAGTTTGTTTCCAGTGAGCGTTTCAACTCAGTTTTTACAACCGTCCACTATATGGCACAACTGAGGTGTAGCATTACTATTGTGATTGTTAATGCAACGGGTGTTCAGAAACTGGTCGAATAGTTTGTTTTCAGTGAGCGCTCAAGAAATTGTTGTGAAAAAATGTTTTTTTTCGTGAAGGTCTAACTCAACAACAGTGCCTCAAATTGATTTGAAAAATTTCGTCGTGGTGGCGACAGATGTCGTGAAGGTCAACCGAAATCGGTTACTCTTCCAACAACACATCGATGATATGAGCAACATGATTTAAGAGGATTGACATATGACTTGCCGTGAGATAGTCGCGTCCTTCAGGTGCGTTTACACCTGTGCGATTGTCCATACACAGTAGGCGCATGCGGCCTTTCCACGTAGAAGCAAAGAGGCGCATGCCTATGATGTATGCGCACGGGCCACCGTGCGCAGGTGCAAGAGTGGGGGGAGGCGCGTGGATAGTCGTGCGCATGTCCGCAACTCTCTCCATTTATTGGTTTGTTTCACTGTAACTGATAGTTGAAAGATACAGTTTCTTGCAGCGTTTGCGTTAGCTCCATGGCTGATTGGGCTAATGGGAAACAAACATAATTTGTGGAGGATTATCGTTCCTTCCTTGCTTGTGGTTCATCAGTTCTGCAGATTAGATACAACTTTAAGAGGGCTGATTGTCTACAGTCCTGACAAATAACTATAACATGCAAACGATGAAGGTGAATTGTATGATAGACAGTGTGACTCGTTTGGTAGATTAGAGAGTGGTAAATAGGTAATCGATGGATTGCTGGTTCGAATACTGCCCACAGTCTTTTTTCTAGAATTCATTGCAAAGACAACTTCTTAATTACTGATATTTAAAAAAAGATGGTTAGTAGAAATTAAACGCTTTTTATTTTAAAAATGTTTATTATCGTCCTTTATATATTGTCGATAATTAAGGATTTATGTATGTAATTAACACAGGAATTTTGCATGTGATATGCAATTAGTAACCAAACCCGCCAGGATAGCCGAGTGCGCTAACGCGCTGCTTCCTGGACTCCAGTAGGCGCGCCGGCCCCGGATCGAATCCGCCTGGCGGATTAACGACGAGGGCCGATGTGCCGGCCAGCCTGGATGTGGTTTTTAGGCGGTTTTCCACATCCCACTAGGTGAATACCGGGCTGGTCCCTATGTTCCGCCTCAGTTACACGGCTCGCAGACATATGTACACATTCGCACTAGTCCATGGATTCCACTAGACACAGACAGTTGGGGTTACACTATTTCCGTCCTGGGGGGGGGTACAGGGTGGTGGCAGGAAGGGCATCCGGCCACCTCTTAAACATTAACATGCCAAATCCGATTAACGATGGCTTACCCTTTGTAACTGCGGGACAAGGCTCAACTGATAGATAGATATGTAATTAGAAACCAGAAGACGTGAATTTTTCATAAAAATAATGGTTAGACATGTCTTAATTAGCATGTATTGATGAATCTTATGTAAAATTATATAAAATGATGTACGTATTCGAATTGAACTAAAAATATCCCACCGAAAAAAATTTTTAGTTAATTCTGATGCTATATATGACAGCCGTATCATTGTGGATAAAGGTGGAAGTGAGTGTGACACAAAGAAATCAATTTTCTCGAAATGGGAGACAGATATCGACTTCCTCCGTAGCCTAAAGAAAAATTCAATATGTTAGCTGCATTACGTACGCAGCAATGTAAGACCTTACGTGCACCAAAGGCAAGCTCATAGTAATCCCTATTTTTCAATACAGACTATATGAATTTCGTGAGGTGACGTACGTAATTTCTAAATATCGCAAGAACTATGACCATTAACGTAAAAATAGGAAGTTCATCTTGAAGCTGATGTAAGAGGCTATAAATAACAGAAGAATCAAACTTTTTCATCCAGTACATTCCGTAATATCGTTTGAGAAGGAGTGTATGGCAGCCGAGTTGCGCTCGCCTTCGTTTTACCAGAGTAGCGCGCAGACGTTGGCAAAGAATCTAGATGTAAATGGGATCACTCATGCGCATAAGTTGAGAAAGAAGCATGCGCTTACACGCATGCCTCTGTTTGCGTGTGGAGCAAGCACAGCCGCAAGGCTACTAGCCGCAACGCGCACGGGTGTAAACGCAATTTTATGGCTGCGGTCAGAGTGGCTACTACAACGTTCGTCAGAGGCTGCTGCCAGAGGTCACACGCTAACATCGGCCTGCAGCTCGATCAGTTTTTGACGGGATCGAGGAGGTTAGGTTAAGTTAGAATCTATTTTATGTATGAAGTAGGCTTCATTTCAACCTACAAGGACGGGACGTATACCACGACGCTTCTGTACTTGGAGACGAGTGCTGCAGTGTGTATTCTGCTATTATAGGAAGCATGTAAGTGAGCTGTATCTGTCTCTGTCCTCAGCTACTGGAATTACCAGACAAATTTAACGAATATACGAGATGAAGGAAACACACCATGCCACAAAAGTTAAAAACGCTTTAACTTTGTGACATCACTTTCCTCCTCTCACCAGCGATTAGCATCAGAAACTAGGAACAGAATCTCTTAGAAACTAAGACGTCGTAGTTGATGTTTTCGCATTTATACGCGTATATTACGATAATATGTAGTTTTAGTGAAACACTGCACTAATGATCTCTCCAAAACACGTTGTTCAGAATGTGGTTTACCATGCTGCAGTGGCAAGCTGTGCGACTTCGGTCTGTAAAGTTTTTGCCAATGAAGTTATGAGCACATAATGGTTAATTTACGTGGTGGAAGTACACTACTGGCCATTAAAACTGCTACACCACGAAGATAACGTGCTACAGAAGTGAAATTTAACTGACAGGAACAAGATGCTGTGATATGCAAATGATTAGTTTTTCAGAACATTCACACAAGCTTGGCGCCGGTGGCGACATCTACAACGTGCTGGCTTGAGGAAAGTTTCCAACCGATTTCTCATACACAAACAGCAGTTGACCGGCGTTGCCTGGTGAACCGTTGTTGTGATGCCTCGTGTAAGGAGGAGAAATGCGTACCATCACGTTTCCGACTTTGATAAAAGTCGGATTGTAGCCTATCGCGATTGCGGTTTATCGTATCGCGATATTGCTGCTCGCGCTGGTCGAGATCCAATGACTGTTAGCAGAATATGGAATCGGTGGGTTCAGGAGGGTAATACGGAACGCCGTGCTGCATCCCAACGGCCTCGCATCACTAGCAGTCGAGATACAGGCATCTTATCCGCATGGCTGTAACGGATCGTGCAGCCACGTCTCGATCCCTGAGTCAACAGATGGCGACGTTTGCAAGACAACAACCATCAGCACGAACAGTTCGACGACGTTTGCAGCAGCATGGACTATCGGCTCGGAGACCATCGCTGCGGTTACCCTGGACGCTGCATCACAGACAGGAGCACCTGCGATGTTGTACTCAATGACGAACCTGGGTGCACGAATGGCAAAACGTCATTTTTTCGGATGAATCCAGGTTCTGTTTACAGCATCATGATGGTCGCTTCCGTGATTGGCGACATCGCGGTGAACCCACATTGGAAGCGTGTATTCGTCATCGCCATACTGGCGTATCACCCGATGAGATGGTATGGGGTGCCACTGGTTACACGTCTCGGTCACCTCTTGTTCGCATTGACGGCACTTTCAACAGTGGACGTTACATTTCAGATGTGTTACGACCCGTGGCTCTACCCTTCATTCGATCCCTGCGAAACCCTACATTTCAGCAGGATAATGCACGAGCGCATGTTGCAGGCCACGTACGGGCCTTTCTGGATACAGAAAATGTTCGACTGCTGCCCTGGCCAGCACATTCTCTAGATCTCTCACCAACTGAAAACGTCTGGTCAATGGTGGCCGAGCAACTGGCGCGTCACAATACGCCAATCTTGATGAACTGTGGTATCGTGTTGAAGCTGCATGGGTAACTGTACCTGTACACGCCATCCAAGCTCTGATTGACTCAATACCCAGGCGTATCAAGGCCGTTATTATGGCCATAGGTGGTTGTTCTGCGTACTGATTTCTCAGGATCTATGCATCCAAATTGCGTGGAAATGTAATCACATGTCAGTTCTAGTATAATATATTTGTCCAATGAATATCCGTTTATCAATTGCATTTCTTCTTGGTGTAGCAATTTTAATGGCCAGTAGTGTATATGTTTCTGTTATATCACGCATGGATAAAATTTGAATGTAAGCAAGCAAGTATTACCTGATTAATAGGATACAGATTTGTGGTTTCACAGCAGCTCACTTCATTTAAAAAATGGTGAAAACTGATGCAGTACTGGCTGGATATTCGGATAATCAGATTCTAGTACACTTCACCGCTCTCTAAGCACTTAACAGTGGATCTAAGAAAGCAAGTGCAATACTCCTGGTGGCAGTATTATTTCAGATTTAGTATTGCTTCTAATAAAGAAAATCAGTATTACAGTGTTGAAAATGTTCAAATGTGTGTGAAATCTTTTGGGACTTAACTGCTAAGGTCATCAGTCCCTAAGCTTACACACTACTGAACCTAAATTATCCTAAGGACAAACACACACACCCATGCCCGAGGGAGGACCGAACCTCTGCCGAGACCAACCGCACAGTCCATGACTGCAGCGCCCAAGACCGCTCGGCTAATCCCGCGCGGCTATTGCAGTGTCTTTTAGTACGCATACGCAGCTTCAAAATTCGGTTTAGAGAAAATAAAAACTTTCATAGAACAGGTATTTGTGGTGAAAGAGTAAAAATATTATATTTTAAATTAGTTTTTAGAGCATTGTAAATAACATCTAACATATCACACAAAAACTCTGAAACTGTAGTTTTCAGAACGTGGTATAGTCCCAGTTATTAGAAAGATGTAATTAACAGATGGCAAATATCAAAGTGTCACTTCCCGTTTTACCTGAGCCAGAACTGCATCTTTAATGTGAAAATTGGATTTTTATTAGACCTCAAATTACACCTCTACAAATGAAGGTCTAGTGGAAATCTGTTTTACAGAATTTATTTAACGGTGTGCAGGCGTACATCGAATAACCTTCAATGACTGTCATTCAGTATACGTGTGAATTACAAACATAAAGTTTAGTGTGAGATACTCTGAACAGCAAAAGCACTGAAAAGTGGAAACACATATGTACATCACATTTGCAAACCACTTCACGTAACAGAATCACCACCCTGCTGCCATAATAACAACTCCAGTTAGCAGTAATAATAATTCTGTAGACAGCTGATGTACACCTACCATGACCCAAAAAGATCCATTACAGTAACTTTAAGCAAAAGATAAGCCATCCTTGTCATTTGAACAAATTATTTTTCCAAGTTATAATCCCACGCCTAAAAGAGCTTTCCTTTCTCATAAAGAACATTGCGAGTACAATACACACTGTCCTCAATTATCGGAATAAACAGATAAATTTTACGAATATATGAGAGGACGGGAGCAACGTTCTGTTACGTACTCGACATAATTCGTGGTGACTTGAAATGCAAGCTATAAACACTGTTTCGCTGTGTGTGTTTAAAGTTGTGGTGACGTACGTCAATTAACCTTCAGTGACTGTCAGTTTGAACAGAGGAAAGACAAGCCTCAAGTGTAGCATAAGGTACTCTGAAAATCTAAAGCACTTAGAAGTGGAAATACATACCGTACACCACATTTGCAAACTACTTCACATTAATGGTATCACTACCCTACTGGCATAAAACGCCAGTAAGCAGTAATAATAATTTGTAGAAAACTAATGACAACTTGCCACATAAAAGATCAATTACAGTAGCTGTAAGCATATAAGATACGCCGCCCTCTTTACTTGAATAAATAAATTTTTCAGGTTATAATCCGGGCATAAAATTTCCAATAAAGATTTTGCCTATTTGAGGTTTCGAATAAACCTGCGATTTCAGTTCACAGATTTCGAACCATATCCCGATTATGATATTTTCATCCTCAGGATGCCACAAACTCACTCTTTCTTGGACCAAACTTATCAGCTTCTCATGTTCCGTATTTCGTGTGCGAGAGCGTCGGTCGAGTTGACCGAAGGAAACAAACTGATTTGAATTTCACCGATTGTCGTCCGAAGTCTGTACGTTCGGGAGATAGGACAAGCTACAGTGTAGCGCGAAGCCTCTTTCCTCTTGCGCTAGCGCATGGGAACAAAAGCTATGCGCAAAAGTCCGTGGAGAAAACGTACTGTACGTATGCGCACTCTCGTATCCAATCGCCTCATGTTCAAGCAAATTCCTTCCACTTCTTTATCCAGCAGTTTGTGCAGCGTTATCATGAGATGCAACAGGCAAAGAAAACACAAACCCGTCGACTATGGGTAAAACAGTACCTAAATGACACAGGTTCTGTGTACGAGGAATGAGGAATACTAAGTGATTGATACGTTTTTATTTTTTATTTTTTTAATTTTTAATTTTTTTTTTTTTTTTTTTTTTTTTTTTTTTTTTTTTTTTTGCAAAGGTCACAGCAAGATTTAATTTTCTGCGTTGAAATCTTGGAAGCCGTATGTATAGGCAAAATACTTGTATTCGTAAATTAATTTCTGCAGCTATAATACTGGCAATAACAGTTCGTTAGTTGCCTACCAGCGATTTCAAAAAATGGTTCAAATGGCTCTGAGCACTATACGACTTAACTTCTAAGGTCATCAGTCCCCTAGAACTTGAGCTACTTAAACCTAACTAACCTAAGGACATCACACATCCATGCCCGAGGCAGGATTCGAACCTGCGACCGTAGCGGTCGCGCTGTTCCCGACTGTAGCGCCTAGAAGCGCTCGGCCACCAAGGCGGGACCAGCGATTTATACGCCAGTTTGAGCTACTTATTTAGCGTTTTAAAACAAAGGATTTAGGTTATTATTCCCGTAACTGAGAAATACTTCGGGAGGTCCTTAGCTGTCTTTCGTTGCATCATTTGTATTTTAATGTTTAAGAAAGTTGTTTACACACCTTGACGCAAAAAAATTACAAATTAACGTCCTCAGATTCTACAATTTCGAAAATATAACAGACCATAGAATCCATTAGTACAGAGGTCACTTTTTCGAAATTTTCAGGTCTTCAATGTTCATTTCAATTTCTGGAAGTCTATCGAGGAGCTCCTCCAATCGCATCTTTTTCTTTTGTTCAGATGTCAGATGCTACAATTGCTGTGCTATTAAGATGCCATAGTATCTTTACTCGACCACGGTTTTAACATGAACGTTTCGTGAGTTTCTGGACTGCTTCTTCTCCGCTTTCCTATGTCGAGACTTATCTTGTTCTTTACAGTAATTTGATCGAGGACTTTTTATCTGATTTTTTGTTCTCGCCAAGTCAAACTAACACTTGGCGTTCAGAGCTGCATTTCTCAAGTTTTTATTCGCATGATCTTTACAAGCGGCGTCTCACATGACTCCACTTTGTAATTTCAGTGTACTTTCTTTGGAGTCAACGGACATCATTCCACATAAATCGCCTTAAAGTATAACATCGACACACTGCACAATGAAAACATGGCACCTGCTGTCTGTCGCCTGCTAATCAGCGCAAGAAGCACTCCGTCTTCAGGCCACAAGTGTCCCATCGGTTCCATCCGACCGCCGTATCATCCTCAGATGAGGATGCGGATAGGAGGGGCGTGTGGTCAGCACACCGCTCTCCCGGTCGTTAAGATGGTTTTCTTTGACAGGAGCCGCTACTATTCGGTCGAGTAGCTCCTCAATTGGCATCACGAGGCTGAGTGCACCCCGAAAAATGGCAACAGCGCATGGCGGCTGGATGGTCACCCATCCAAGTGCCGGCCACGCCCGGCAGCGCTTAACTTCGGTGATTTCGCTGTGGCAAGGCCGTTGCCAATCAGCGCAAGAGATTTGCACCAAATCCGGGAAGTAATGAGTTGCGGCTCACGCCCTCCATTTCGGATAAATTACATATGCGCAAATGCGTGGTTGCGCTTTTGGAAATGTAAGCGTATGCGTAAAGTTAAACAGAAAAAAGTCCATAATTCCTGGTCTAACCGTTAGAGTCCCCGCCTCTAGATCGCGGCGTCCCGGTTTCGATACCCGGCCCGTTAAGAGAGAGTCTTCGTTCGGGGAGTGTGTCCTTGTGTTGTCCTAATCACTTCATCTCATATTCATCACAAAGGCGCTTAAGTCGCTGAAATGGCGTCAAATGGAAAGACTTGCCCCAGGCGGTAGAACGACCCTAGGCGGGGTCTGCCGACCAAATAATGCCATACGATCATTCATTTCCACAGAAAAAAGGTATCGTGTGGACGTATCTAGGCAATCGAAGACAGATGTACAATCGAATTTGCATGCAGATTTACCTGTGAAAACGATGTGTTCCCGACGGGTTCCGTACAATTCCATCAAAACTCACAAATAGACTTGTCTTACAAATATTTACTATTAAAAACAGTCTTGATCACGATTTATTTATCAAGGTGACCAGTTTCGACCACTACTGTGGTCATCTGCAGACCATTGAGTAGGAACCTCTTTCTGTTGGTCATCTGCAGACCATTGAGTAGGAACATCTTTCTGTTGGAGAATTCTCCAACAGAGAAAGGTTCCTACTCAATGGTCTGAAGATGACCACAGTAGTGGTCGAAACTGGTCACCTTGATAAATAAATCGTGATCAAGACTGTTTTTAATAGTACATGGCTATTACAGATGATTGAAGCGATTTCATAAATTCACTGTAGCTCCATTCATTGACATATGGTCACGACACACTACAGATACGTAGAAAAACTCATAAAGTTTTGTTTGGATGAAGCCGCACTTCAGGTTTCTGCCGCCAGAGCGCTCGAGAGCGCAGTGAGACAAAATGACGACAGGAGCCGAGAAAGCGTATGTTGTGCTTGAAATGCACTCACATCAGTCAGTCATAACAGTGCAACGACACTTCAGGACGAAGTTCAACAAAGATCCACCAACTGCTAACTCCATTCGGCGATGGTATGCGCAGTTTAAAGCTTCTGGATCCCTCTGTAAGGGGAAATCAACGGGTCGGCCTGCAGTGAGCGAAGAAACGGTTGAACGCGTGCGGGCAAGTTTCACGCGTAGCCCGCGGAAGTGGACGAATAAAGCAAGCAGGGAGCTAAACGTACCACAGCCGACGGTTTGGAAAATCTTACGGAAAAGGCTAAAGCAGAAGCCTTACCGTTTACAATTGCTACAAGCCCTGACACCCGATGACCAAGTCAAACGCTTTGGATTTTCGGCGCGGTTGCAACAGCTCATGGAAGAGGATGCGTTCAGTGCGAAACTTGTTTTCGATGATGACGCAACATTTTTTCTTAATGGTGAAGTGAACAGACACAATGTACGAATCTGGGCGGTAGAGAATCCTCACGCATTCGTGCAGCAAATTCGCAATTCACCAAAAGTTAACATGTTTTGTGCAATCTCACGGTTTAAAGTTTACGGCCCCTTTTTCTCCTGCGAAAAAAAACGTTACAGGAAACGTGTATCTGGACATGCTGGAAAATTGGCTCATGCCACAACTGGAGACCGACAGCGCTGACTTCATCTTTCAACAGGATGGTGCTCCACCGCACTTCCATCATGATGTTCTGCATTTCTTAAACAGGAGATTGGAAAACCGATGGATCGGTCGTGGTGGAGATCATGATCAGCAAATCATGTCATGGCCTCCACGCTCTCCCGACTTAACCGTATGCGATTTCTTTCTGTGGGGTTATGTGAAAGATTCAGTGTTTAAACCTCCTCTACCAAGAAACGTGCCAGAACTGCGAGCTCGCATCAACGATGCTTTCGAACTCATTGATGGGGACATGCTGCGCCGAGTGTGGGAGGAACTTGATTATCGGCTTGATGTCTGCCGAAGCACTAAAGGGGCACATATCAAACATTTGTGAATGCCTAAAAAAACTTTTTGAGTTTTTGTATGTGTGTGCAAAGCATTGTGAAAATATCTCAGATAACTATAAAGTTATTGTAGAGCTGTGAAATCGCTTCAATCATTTGTAATAACCCTGTAAATATTTGTAAGACATTGATCACTGCCACTCCCATAATGTATTCAAAAGACTCGTCTTAATTGGTGTAAGGGCCGGAAGTTAGTAACAGCATTTCGTGTGTGCTCCAATATTGACTGAAACCAACTAATGCGATTCTTTCACTTGTTTCTTGGCACACAATAATTTGCCACAATCAATCAATGAGGTCAGGAAACGCTGGAAAATGTCGCATCGTACTTCATTATGACAATGTCATCTGTCACATAAGTCGTCATACAACTGATTATTTGACGGAGAGAAACATAGAATGAAAATCTCAATGCCTGTATACACCTGATTTTATAGGCCAACGACTTCTTTTGTTCTCTTGCGATAAACAAGAAATTTATAGACAGCGATTTTCATTACCTAAAAGAGGTGCTGAGTGGTTCCAAAACAATGTTTTGTGATATGCACATTAGTGCAGAAAAAAAATGTCCGCTGGATTTGTTTGAGCGCAGGAAAAGATATGTAAATCTTACAGCAAATATTTTGAGAAACAATAAATGATTTGTACCAAAACAAATTTTTCTTTCTTTGTTTTTGAAAAAAAAAAAGGTTGAAGGCAAGCTGCTATCATGCGCTTCTCTGCCTGGAAATTTGTGTTGCGATGTGATGAAATGCGACAGACGAAGAAAATACAAAGGCGACCACGGAGCACGGGTACTAATCTCTTGTCGGTGAAATTCGGCTGACTTCGAGCTGCTACGGATTGTTTACGTTCGTTGCCAACAGTTAATGTGTGACAATATCGCGCGCCGTAGCATAAAGTGGCCATTATGTAAATACCGTTGATTCGAGTGTGTCGTTGTGCGCAGTGTTTATTTTATTATTCAGGAAAATGAGAGAAAAGGCTAGGCCTGGTCCTTCTGGCGGCTTCACATCAACATTCGTCTCATTTCTGTGACTCATTAACCTATTACATGATTGTTGTATAAGTTGGCTGCCATGGGATAAGGAGGCGGGGCTCGTGCCAGTCACACAAAGTGCTTGTGCCTGTAGCAGCCTCCTCAAAAGGGCTGTTTACAGTGGGCGACTAGTAAAAAAGTAACTATTACTCATTCAACGGTATCTATTGCAACAGTACCATTAAAAACGCGAAGTGTCTGACGTATCTGTAAAAACTTGAAGGCAGGTTCCCAATTCCACACCATTGATTGCAAATCCCACAATTCCATTTAGAATCCTCTACTGTCTGTATAACCTCGTCCACAAAGGTCTGGACCACTCTCTATATTTATTCGTTGGGAACTGTCAAACTGTATACTACGAAGAAAGCACAAGAGGAGAGGAAAATGTGGGGGGGGGGGGGGGGGGGGGGAATCATAACAATTATTTGCGAATGAGTCAGGTATGCAAAGCGAAAAGAAAGTTATGTTAGAACTACAGATCTACATTTCATTTCTGGTGTTTCAACAGATGTTGTTTCGTGACTGACACCGCTGAGCTAATGCCTGCCGGCCATTGAAATGACAGGAGTAACTAAGACAGCTCCAGTACAGAACGATGTTTGTGGAGAGTTACCGGTATTTGACGGGCGACGCGAAAGTTATTGACGAGAATAGCGACAAACGTGGTCAACGTACTATGGAAAGCACAGTAACAATTTATTGATTTGATCCTCATACTTATCATAACACATTTCGGAGAACAACTTGGGTCTTCACGTGATGGTTCAAATAGCTCTAAGCACTATGGGGCTTAACATCTGAGCTCATCAGTCCCCTAGACTTAGAACTACGTAAACCTAACTAACCTAAGGACATCACACACGTCCATGCCCGAGCCAGGATTCGAACCTGCGACCGCAGCAGCAGCGCGGTTCCAGACTGAAGCGCCTAGAACCGTTCGGCCACATTGGCCGGCATCACGCGATCAGATAGTTTCAGTTTATCAGTACTATTCTTAGCCACGTAGTAACGTACAGATTCTAAAGGAACGAACGTATTGCATTTGCGATAATAAAGAAGTCATAATGGAAAAAGGAAATATTCAGATATGTGCATGTTACTGCCACAATCATTCTTTCGTGGCTGGAAGATTACACACCGGTACAACAAAATAGTAATTTTTACAGTGAGGAAGTGTATACATTGATGTGTAACAAGCAGAAATCACTGGCAAAAAGACAAATTTTGACAGTATTGCATTTGTGCACGATGCATCATGTGCGATAGCAATAATGGTAAAATCATATACAAGGGTACACGTAATATTGTTAAAATTTGTGCCTTAGGCAACTATCATCTTTCGTCAAGTAGTTCAACTGTGAAAAACAGTTTCGTGAGAAAGTAAGTTTCAATGTTTATGTACGGTACTGTGAACATGAAATTAGAGATTATGACACTAATTTGCAAGGTCGGCCGGTGTGGCCGAGCGGTTCTAGGCGCTACAGTCTGGAACTGCGCGACCCTACGGTCGCAGGTTCGAATCCTGCCTCGGGCATGGATGTGTGTGATGTCCTTCGGTTAGTTAGGTTTAAGTAGTTCTAAGTTCTAGGGGACTGATGACCTCAGAAGTTAAGTCCCATAGTGCTCAGAGCCATTTGAACCAACTAATTTGCAAATGCACCTAGAAATTTGTTTATTTCCACCAACTTCAAGAATTTGTAGCATTCCTTTTTGTTTAAGAAGAAAAGGATGCAGTTTATTTATGATTTGTAAATTATATCGATTGCTGTGGCCGTCAGCATCACCCGAAATTAAACCTGTTTAATGACACCTTCAAAAATGTATTGAGTGCCATAACAGATATTCCCCTCGTAACACATCGAAAAGCTACAGTCGTGGAACTCGACACCTCAGAAAGTGGAAAGCAAACAACTACTAGTGTTAAGTAACTGTTAAGTGTTGACTACGAAGATAAAAAAAAGTTGTCGACCTCACTGCAGTCCAACGCGTCGTCAGAACGCTTGGACTGCGACTCCCGCCGACTCAATCAGTGCTTGCCGCCCTAGGCCCCTCTCCTCTGTGCTGCTTCTGACCCCTCCCCCCCCCCCCCCCAACCATCCCTACTCTCTCCCGCCGCTCTCGGCTGCGACCCTCCCTGTAAGCATCACATATTTAACGCGTCCGACGATTTTTATCATCGGCTGCGGGAGCAGCAGGGACGCTGGCGCGGCGTGCGCTGGTCCACCGAATAAATCGGTTCGATTTTATGTGGCAACGCCGCGTCCCTCCGTAGCCGCCTGGTGGGGTACAGGGGAGGGGAGGGCCGCCGGGATGGCGCGGAAAGGCTCGCTGGCTAACATAAACAAAAAGTGGTCGCTGTTGCCAGACGCACTGCCGCCACCGCCAGCCCGCGGTTTCGGCTGCCCAAGCTACTGCCGCCGCCGGATGGTGCATTTTCGTTACCTCGCGCAGACACCAGCGGCGCCAGTGGCCAAGTCGCGGCGAAGGCGCTGCGCTCCTCGGGTAACTGCGTGTGCCGCGCAGAAGCTGACGTGTGATCATTCGCCCCCCACTCACGTAGCCGTAACTTACGAACCTGTTTGTTTATATATCGCTAATCACTCGACGACACTAACTGGACATATTTCGACCCTCTGGCAGCGGCAGCTCGCCTATGGAACGCTGGATAATAAAGAAGCTGCATTTGCGCTCCAACTGTGCCCCTCAAACCCTTTTTTTCTCGAAAGTTGCATATTGACATTAAAATATTACTTTGTTCTTCCTTATCTGACATTTTCCATTATCTTGTTTTGTTCTCGGTTTCTGATTTCCCTTCCAGACTTTCCAACATGCTCAGAATGAGTTGTTATAGATCCTACAAACAGGTCATGCTTTGCACCTCTCACAGCATTGACTTTGATTGAAAAGAGGATGTCCCAAACCTGAAAAAGCCTCTCGTCCCTCATGGGAATGAGAAACACTGAAAAAAAGCTCTGCAAGAGATTCCACTTTTTTTCGCACTTGGATATCAAGGACATTCCGATGTATCCCATTATACCTTTGTATTAGTACGCTAACAATCGATCACCTTACCTTCGCCCTAAAGTGCATAACGCGGTGACGAGCAGTTGATAGAAACCTCTAATGAAGCGTATGTTAGGTCAGGGACAACAAATCACAACAGGAAGGAGACAAACGACTAGTTTAACGCGCGCAAAGTACAAAGCGCTGGACGGTGCATAAGCGTTGTGCCTCCCTTATAGAACTGTCGCTAACACGTCAGGCTCTTTTTGTCCCCTTCAAATTTTTGTTTTGTGTTGGCCATAAATTGCATCTATGCTGCGAAATGCACCGGTGCGCGCTCGCATCTGACGCGGGGCGCCTCAGGCTGCAGCTCCGGGGACGCAACCAAGTGCACAGTTCGCAGTCGTTAAAGTACAGAGCAGCCCGCGATTTTTTCCCCCGTCTCTCTTCCGTGGCTACTAGTGTGTGTGGGTGCGTATGTGTGTGTGTATATGTATGTGTGTGTGATATTGATTTAGGGCGTGCTTGTCTGTCGCCTGCGCCGCGAGCTGGCCATGCAGGCACGTGAGACGGCGACGTGGCAACGGCGCGGCGCGGCGGGCTGCGGGAGCGAGTCTGTAGCGCGGAACATGAGGTCGGCCGTCTCCTGCTGCCGACTCGGGAGCACCGAGCTGGTCCGGCGCGCGCCTGTGCTGCAAAAAGTGCTCTGCTGCTTCAACAAATTCGTGGCCGCGGGAAGCCGTACTGCCACCGCATAGATGGCGATTGCGTCCTCGTCGGCAGTACCGCCTGTTCACCTGTGTTATTATTTTCTAGTGCGACAAACAGTGCCCGGTATTTTAAGGAAAACTGCACGTCGGGTGAGTTATTTCTGTTTGCGGGAGAGGAGATTCTTTCGGGTGTCAGCTCTCGCATCCCTGTCTGGCCCGGGTAGAGGGGGGAAAGCCTAGTAGCGTGAAGGCATACGCACTCGGCGTACACCGGAGCGCAATGCTTTGTTGGTGTTTACAAATTTTATGTGACAGCTCCGGCTGTAACGCGTTACACTCTGGAGTTTTTGCGCCGAATGCCACTGTTTCTCACTGATGCGTTCACTTTCGTGTTTCTTCGCCATATCGTATTTTCCGAAGTGGTTTTCTTCGTCTTTCGAACACCGGTGGATGCACGGAAACATTGGGTTTTAAGCTCGTTCTTCGTGTTTTTATCAAGTTAACAGAGCCTTCAGTGCATTTGTGTGATTGTTGAAATGACATTATGGTGAAAAGTGTACGTCCTAAGTGTATGTCACAAGATTAATTTTCTTTAGAGCTATTTTTTACCGTAGCGCTGGAGGTGGTCTGTCAATAATTTTTAACCTTTGTCACACTGGTGTGCGAGTTTTGTGTCGCTTTCTGATTCCAGACAAGCCTAAGAAAATGTGTTACTGTCGCTTATTTACTTTCATAATTTGAAAATATACGCTGAAATCTTCCCCTGTTTCATTTAATATCCTGTAGTAATCGAAAATAGTTTCTCGATTTGCGTGCGTAGGAAAGGCAGTGTACTTCAACATATTTGTGTTTTTCAGGAAAATTAATATGCATCGACAGATGGGTTCTATAGCAACCATGGATTGTTAATGTTTGCTGGTGATGAAGAGCAGATATGGCAATAAATTTCTCGGCATCATTTGCTGCTTACTTAGCAGCAGGACTGAAGGTTCCCAGACAGTTTATGTACTGTATTGCTCAAGGTAAGAACATAGAAATATCCGCAAATTATCTTTGTGTGATGATCTTAACGGCTGAACAATCTACTACAGTTTCCTTTGGAGTTTGTGAAACTCTTGTAACAGCACACTTTGCAAATCTATTGTTGCCCTTCGTCTGTGGTGCGCTTTGCATCAGGGATCTAAACAAATTTTAATGCATTAAGTTTTGAACCACAACTACACACTGTGAAATGAGCTGGAGAAGAATAAATGTAGCATCGCGTCAGTTGACCACAACGAGTGGTCACTGCCAATTACATCTTGTCAATACCGATTTGTGATAGACCTCATTTTCGCTCATTTAGTGGCAGTCTCGCCGATACAAAAGTCCTCGACATTACCTAGTTGCAAGTACTGAAATTATTTGTAAACATGATCGTTTTTCTTCTGTAATACAAAATGCAGAATGTGCTTCAGTGCTGATTGCTAAAGCAGAGAAAATTTCGCATCCCATAGTTGCCTCCTCACATGTTTTGTTTACTTTACCAGCTCTATTGTTTTATTAGAACAGTCTTCGTTTTTCTCATATGTATGGTGATCCTGCATCAGCACATTTTCATATCAAAATGAATTTTCCCAAACATGTAGTGCAATCGTTTCTTTATTTCTGCCTTAACAAACCAAAAGCTATCTTTTTTCCTTCTGAGTCTATTAATGACAGTGTTTCATGTACTGCAGTGATTAAAATCAAAACTCTGTAATACTCCCATTAATTTAGGAAAACCTAATAAGCAAAATGGACTGCATTGCATTTCATAAACAGTTTTGTGTAAAACTAATAGAAGTCGGAGTTATGTATGGTTAGAATATGGCTGAACCATTTAGTGTGTATCAGTGTTTACATTGCTAGGCCAGTTACTGTCTAGCCACTAAAAGAGGTAAACATCGAGAATCTTTTTCTGCAGATTGAAATTGTGTTCACTGGAATAGATTTTGAAACATTATTGAGCAATTGATGCAATTTACATGTCAAAATCTTTCAGTTATGTAAGTGCTTCAATACAAATTATCATAACTGCATTGTCTTTCAACACCTAATTTGCACAAAGGACTATTTGTAGACATACTGGTAGTTAGTTGGATTGGCTCCTGTCACAATAATACTAGGCCTAACCAAATTCTTCCTTAATCATAACTATTAGGTTAGATTTTATGTGTCACATTTCTATTATACTAATCTAAATAAAAATTAAATATATAACAACATTTTGAACTTTTGATATTTACTGGCAGTAATTGATAGGTTGTTTACAGTGGTAGTAGGCCTATCCACAGTCTGTTTTAAAATGCTAGTTTGTGGAAGTGATGCAGTGAAGTTCCAAGTCTCTATGACTTTTCTGATTCCAGATGCAGTCATTGGAAATATGTAGTAAAAATGTTTTACAACATTAGCAAGTGTTTCACATATCTTATGTGTGAAGCAAACACTTTAAGTTATCCTAAATCATTTGCCAGCAACTAATGTTTACTCAACAGAGAGAACAAACTGTTCTGATGATATCATTCTTGATGTTTGTCTGTTATATGGCAGTGGGCAGAAAAGTGTATTTCTGCAGTAATTATCTCTGATCATGGTCACAGTACATATCAGATTCACAGGACCAAATGATCCATGCTATCACAGCTTTCATGGTCTTAATATACTTATTCAATACTTTTCTGCAGATATGAAATGTTGAGATCACCTTAGATCAGTCAGTATAAAAACAAAATTCCGTTTTGAAAGTTAATAGTACCCAAGGCCAGTAGCTGTTATTAACAGAAGAGCATGAAGCACAGAAAATATCTGTCTGAAGGTGTGATGTTATCTTTGAATTTGGATATATAGGTTTCAGACTTGAGTTACATTTTTTTAGTTTGTTGAATTTATACTAAATCATGTTAGAATAGCAGTATTGTCTGAGCCCAGGGAAGTTCTGTCCATGTTGTGTAGCTGTTGATGTCTTTAATCTTCTCTTAAACTGCATCTTTTACGGAGTTTCCTAAGTTCTCAGTAAGCCATCAGTTCTGACACCATGCAACTCAATGCTGTGTTTCTCTTTGGAGCATGTAGCCATATTTTCAAATTAATTTGCAGTATGAAGGTAAACTGACTTGTTCCATCATTATGATTTATCATGCAAATGATCCATGAAAAATGAAACTGACTGACTAAGTAGCAGCTTTATTCCTTACCTAATAACATCAACTTCGAAAACTGTTGAAACCTCCAAACTGCAAAAATTTAATTTATGCTATGGCATCATTGTATTGAAATACAGCTGTGCGTGTTGTTAGTGTGTCTTACGTCTTCATTATAATGCAGAGTAAATTTCATTTTCTGATCAGTTTACTAGTGTACGTGTATAACTTGTCATGTTATTCCAGTGTTATTCCAATGTTAATGTGTACTTCAGCTTTTCTATTGTGTGGCTTTGCAGTTAGTAAACAATGTGATTACATCAATATGATTACATATAGGTAGGCATTTCTAAAGTCGCAGAGAAAACTTTCCTTGTTACTTTGTGGGAGGCAAATTTGAAATTAGTAATTGTTATTTATAATGATTGCCTCTTAAAGAGAGCATTTAACTTGAGTTCCTTCGTAATAATTTTTTTGCGATTTTTCTCTGCCATGTTCACTGCATGTGTCTTCTGTTGCTTTGTCGTCTGCTTTAATCTGGAGGTTTCAAATTTATGTTTTTTGTTAGTATTCCTCAACTGTCCCAATCTTTTATGTTTTCTGTTATTGTGCATAGTTGCTTGACATCACATTTAATTTCCTTTGTCCACTTTGTTTTTCCACTGCCTGAATTTGTGACTTAGGTATTTTTTCTTGTGATTCTGTTCTTTTCGACCTTTCTTCAAAACTGATAATTATTTTTATTATTTTAAACAATGGAAAGTGCAGGGTGGAATAACAATAACAATAACATTATGAAAAGGATGGGTTGCTACTCACCGCATAGAGGAGATGTTAAGTTGCAGACAGACACAGTGAAAAGTCTTTCCATTGTGCCTGTCTGCAACTTAGTGTCTCCTTGATTAGGCGAGTAGCAGTCTATCCTTTTCATAATACTATTATCATTTTAAGTGTTTGTGTAAAATAATACATAGACAAGACATAATAATTCTGCTAGCTTATGGACAAATCCTTCTTTAGAGCCCCGCTCCACCAGCTCACACACACACACACACACACACACACACACACACACACACACACACCTGTACATTGCATGGGCATTGCAGCTCGTCTTGCATAAGAGCTTCGGTGTTGATGACACAAGAAATCAGGTTGGACATTGTAACCACACAGGTTTGTTTGTGTGCGTCTTTTTAAGGTATCTACTTACTTGTCCATGGACCATTTAGTACAGTTGTAGCAGACGTGTCAGAAACACAGAAATAATATGCACATAAAAACATTAATGAAGTAGGGTAGGATAAGGTGAGGATAGGGCAGGAAGTCAGCCATGATATAACCAAAGGAACCTTCCCGGCATTCTCCATAACAAGGGAAACCATGGAAAAACCAAATCAGGATGGCCGGACAGGGAATAAATGCCAGGCCTCCCAAATGTGAGTGCAGCACATTAAGATTGGAGTGACTACCTTGCTCGGTACATTTTTGGAAGGGGAATCACAAAATACATTGATGACACTGTGATTGCAATATGCACAGATGAACAAGAAATTTTGGGTAAAAAAGGAAAAAAAACTGCTCCAGAAAAGTGAAAGCTCATGAACTAATTGCACTACAAAAAGAGCAACATGTTGTAGATAAATCATGAAACACTGATGATACAAAGCATCAAAAAATAAAGCACACAAGTATGTTATGTGGCACTGCTAGTACATGATACAGTGTAATACATGAACACACAAAAAGCTACTGACACTAAAACCATCATAATTAGGCTCCCTTCCAGTGGGGGTGTGTTATAATGCATGTTAAATTCAGGAAACAGGAACACAACACACAACAGCAGAAAACAATCTTTGCAAAGACACACAGCATAGATGGTTCATCAGTTAACAGAATTAAAGGAACTCAACAATAACTGATGGCCCAGTAATCACATAAGTAAATAAATTCATTTACATTATCGAAACATTACATGTGATATGTGATAATGAATTTAGATTGTCTTCAGCACTGTTGTGAAACATGCCCCATACTCTCACATTAAGGCTCAAAAAGTTGTAGGTCATGATAACATCAACTTGGTTGTTGTACCAACTCAGAAATTTGGAGTTGGATTTGTTATTGAAATATTGTTTCTTTATTTGTAAACACATTTCAACAAGAAATCATTTTAACTATGATCGATAATCCATTTCCATCTGCAACATCTGTATGCAAGTTGGCAGTGGCTCACATGCATTTGACTACAAGTTGTTCTAACTTGTTAAATGGGGTCAAAGTAAATGTTACCAGAGACATCAAACAAAGGAAATATGTTCATACATTTTAATGGAATGATTTGAAAGGTAGGTTTAAGTGCTCACTATTATATTTCATGCATAAGAAATGGATGCATGTGGTGGAAAGAAACTGGAGTTTGAGTCGGGAAAAAAAGAGCAGGCGGCATACGAAGTCCATTTACAGAGTGAATGACTTCCTTTTTACATTTGTTTTTACGTTTCTTACCAGAATGATAGTTTTTATTTATTTAGCTTTGCTGCTGTCCATTGTTAGTTATTCTGTCATAGCAGCCAACTTGCTTTCAGGTGTTTTAATAGCTGCGTGATAATAAATTTAGATTGTCTTCATCACTGTTGTGGAACATGTGCCATACTCACATTAAGGCTCAACAAGTTGTAAGTCATCGCAACATCAACTTGGTTGTTATACTGACTCAGCAATTTGGAACTTGATTTCTTATTGAAATAGTGTTTGTTTATTTGTAAACAATTCTTTATATGTTGCCGTAACAATCTGGCTACAGCTGCGTGTAGAATTCAGTATAAGAGCTTTATTCAGTGTAAGCGATACAGTAGACAAGAGAAAAGATAAGGGTTTTCTTTGAAACAATCGATCCCTGAATGCTTTGAATTTCATTTTCGTAAGCAACTTGGTCTGTTTTTCTCACATAAAAGAACTGTTAGACTAATTTTCAATGTCATTTTCCACTCTTCTTGTAGGCCACTGTTCAATGTGATTTCTAACAATGCCTTCCAGTACATATTCTCCGTCATGAGATATGCAGCCAATAATATGGAATCATTGAAAAGAAGTGCAGCATTTAGTCACTGAACACTAGAGCGTTGCACATAGAAAACAGTTCCTTAACCATAGAGCAGAAACTTATACTCAGTAGTGTGGGTTGTATTTTCTACAAGCTTTCAGCAGAAATGGAACATTAAGCAACAAGCTTCAAATTGTGAAATTAAAGCTAAAAGACTTCTTGAGATACACCTATTTTGGGTAAGAGATTCATCCAATTTTTTCGTATTTGATGTATTGTATATGTACATAATATGCACCAAAATACTGTCTACGTCTGCACCTATATATATACTCTGGAAACCACTATGAAGTGCGTGAAAAGGAGTACCTCCCATTGTACTAGTTAGTATGGCTTTTTCCCATTCCATAAATCATCAATTTTATAATACTTAATATTTGGTAGTGTCTTTGCTATTTGAATATTGGTCCATATAAATTATCAGTGTTTAAAAACTGCAGTCAAGAGGAAAGAAAATTCATTGTTGTGAGATGCTCAGCCTGCCCTCACCCACCCCCACCCTCACCCCCACCCCCACCTGAATCTCCCGCTACATTTTCAGGAGCTTCTTATGGCATCATCTTGCTCCCCATACCTGGAATTCTCAGGGTTGGTTTCCTCCCACCCCCAGCCACCCACCCTGGGGACACACCTTAAGCTACTTCTATCATACATCTGTTGATGACTCTCCATAAAAATCAGCAATACAGTCGCAAATTTTCTCAACACCCCTTAGAATTGTAGTTTGATAATAAGCTCAGATGTGATGCTGACTTGCCACCCCGTAGAACTGTAGTTTTGATAATAAGCTCAGATGTGATACTGAATCAGAGATGTTTCAGAAATAAAGAAATATTGTATCTCCATACCTGCCACGAGCCATTACTTTCAGTATGTCGTATGAGTAAAGTTTGAGTTTGGTTTCACATGATTTCTATAACCTGTACTGTAACGTTTCTAAATTTACCTTGCTACTTTGGTAATTTATAAAGAAAAATGCATTAAATTTGTAACAAATGTTGCCAATGATGAAAGTAGACTTTAAGCTCAATCAATTGCTCCAAACATATTGACATTGTCACTTCACCAACTTGCAGCCAGTTGGCATGTAGACCTAGGGTTATGACGTAGATCAGTCTGTCACCACACACAAGAATACCCATGGGGAGGGGGCATTATCACACTCAAATTCTATCTTCGTTTTGACTATAAGTATCTTACAAAATATAGAAATTTTTGTTATAATGTAGTCTCATTTGTGCATATTATGGCAGGTTTCGTAATCATTATGTTGTGATTCTTTCCACGGCGAAGAAAACTACACCTACACAGAAACGGAGAGAATGAAAATGTTATGTTTATTCTTTGGTTTGCTGTGGTTTATGCCTTTTTATCCAAAAGCTATCATAATGTAGAATCTACATTTGGATTGTTCTGAAACTGTCTCAATCCTTGTCTCCAGTGTCTATAGCTGTTCCTTGTATGTACAGCATAAATAGTAAAAGATTTTTGGAAGAAAAATCATTTATCTTTTAGTTGAACCCCATTCTGGCTTAATCTAAACTAGATACCATCATTTTCTTTGCTATTTGTTTAGAAATATCATATATATTTCCTTGTTGGCTTTCTTTTTGGACACATACCACTTTTGCAGAATTCCACAAAAATTGATATTTTATTCATGAGAGTTACATGAGTATGCTGGAACTTTTGCAGATGAAGTGTTTGTATGTGATTCTACCTCTTTGGGATGTTACAATTTGTTTCTTGCCACACTGAAATTGGTGATGTCTTTTGCCAGATGTGTAATTCCATGTTATGGACAGTATTAGTCAGGATCTGCCCAGGTATCACAGTGATTTTCTCACCAGTAAATTGCTTCAGCTGTTCAATTGTGTGAAACTGTCTACCTTACACCCACCATTTGAACCCACACTGCAAGAAAAGTGTGGCACGCCAGAACTGATATATTATGGGAAAATATATTACTGTAACTTTACCAAGTTGTGTGCATATGTGTGGCAAATTGCCTGTCTTGCTGGAAGCAGACCTTTGTATTTTGGGGAAAGGCCAGCTGCTTGGAAAATGTGTTGGAAGTTCGCAAAAACATATCAACTCATACCCCAGTCAAGAAACACAGAGCCAGTAATCGGCAACTGGGGGATGTGTTCCAGACACCAACCTCTTCCACCATGAAGAGGTTTGACTTGAATAGTGGTTGTATTGCTGGAGCCCAGAATTGTGTAACTTGAGATCTGATGAGGCCAGATAAGTGACACCACATCATCTTTATCTGCGCCAGGCTGTTCCAACTTGGCCCCGTGAGGCACAGGTGCCCATGAGTGCCTGACAGCTCACCTGTTTATAAGCTACTCACCGGACACCCGCACTGAAACTCGTTCACACCTTGTTCTGTCATATGCGTCCACCCTTGCCCACATGAACTCGGCTGTAGCATAAGGCCACAAATATGGCCAACTCCTTGTAAGAACTCTTTGCCCACCTCTCTCTGCAGGCATTTGAGGTGGAACAGCCTGATCTACAGAAAATAGAAACTGCTACAACTATTCATAGTGTTCCAAACCTTTAGTAGATACAACTCCTGGCACCAGGTAATGGAATGTTAATCCTCGTGCAAGCATGCTTTTGTACAAAGTGCGCCAGCCACAAATAACAGTGTCTTGTACTATTCAATTTTGTTGTTTTAAAATTGTGAGCCCATATCTATTCCTTCATTATTGCTTCAGCTAACACTGTGATAAGTTGTGTTGTTGTATGTCCGCGAAAGGAGTAGCAATATAAAATAAGCAGTGAGCTAGGTGAGAAAAAATTTACAATCGGTGCAAGAAAACGACCCAGATTTCTAGCTAGCAGCATAAATCCACAATAAGGCAGTTATCTATGAGATAATTAGCAATCAAATAAGCAAATTGGCTGGGATCTGAAGCAGTTGTGCTGTTTAACACTTTGAGTGGATCATTACTGAGTGGTAACACTTCTGCACAGCAATAGGCTGATATAATGAAAGTTAATTTCATTATTGTGTAATTAAACAGTGATCTAGCTTTTATAATGTAAGCTTTTTTTATCATTGTTTAACTGAACTATGATTAAACTGTAACTTTGCTCATAGCTTTTTACCTTGGTAACATAAAGACAGCTATTCTTGATGTGTAAGAAGTACACCATATGCTCAATCGTATTTTGAAAATTGTCACACCCATGTGAGGGTTAATGTTAATAAGTATGCAAAATGATACTTTATTTAATGCTGTATGGTGTCATACTCCTCATTCACTGTCTCACACAAAATAAACAACAGCGCCAATACAGTACAGTACTAATCCTGCCAATAAACATCATATGTGATATGTTGTTCCAATAACACAGTCATATCGTATTTAGTTTCATTGTCATGATTGTTATTTCCTTATTTCAATCCAACAAGAACATTGCGAGTGATTAAAATGGAAATGTTTCAGACTACTGTTGTGGTATCCTCGTAAAACTGTACAGGAGGCTTTTCATTTGTCTTGTATAGCACATGTCATTCAAGAGCAGAATACAAAACAGGCTTGCGGCATCTCAGTTTGACGTGAAACGGTCCAATAGATATTGTTTGACAGCTCAGAATTGATTATTTTGTCTTACTGAGGGAACCTATAACACCCCCCCTGCTTCCCGGGATTTGCGAAATTACAGTTGACAATGACCGCGAATTATGAATTTTGACCCGCGTCGGGATAAGGCACCCGAATCCGAAGTAAATAATGATTATTCCATGGGAAACAGGAGACGTTATAACTTGATCGTTATTGAATGAGTAATTTCATTCAATAACGATCGGTAAATGAAATAATGAAAATAATTTGGAAATAAATTATGCCAGTGGAAATTTTTCCAAAAGAAATGATTAAGTTGTAAAAGCAATTAAAAAATCGGTCGCCAGCTCACCTGATGAGCGACAGTACTGTTAAGTACATGAATAATTGTGTCAAAAATAAAGTTTACCTGTTTGTAGCGTAGCAGGTGGAACAGGAACTTTTACGTAAGTGCTGTGTCAGGCTCAGTAGTCATATAAAACAATGTCATAACAATCTAATTACACTTAAACATTAATTTTGATAATTATTTTGTTCATAATTTGTCAGCTAAGTGCAATACTGACAACACAGATAATTATCTATCGAGATTTTGAATAATGGACTGTCATTTTGTCTGTAAAATTAGGTACTTTGCACAGTTTAATGTACTGATAATGAAATATATTGCCAATAATTGATTAACTATGTTTTGAATGATAATAATTCGTTAATTGTCAGGTGGAATAAGCTTTATAGTTTCGTGAAATATCCTTGAATTAACTTCAGCTGAATATGCATTGAAATAAATCTTAATAATCAAATTTATTGCTTCAGTCTATTATTAAGTTACTACGGTTGGCGTAAGCTTATTAAGTACAACAATTAACTACGATAACCAGTCTGAAATTTACTCTTCACTGTCTATGCAGATAATGTGGTTATTAACATATTTTCTCTTGACAATGGCAGACACACTCGGTTCAGTAAGGGAACGATTGGAAGGAACCTACTTGGTGTTCTTGTCGGGTGGAATGTAACTGCAACACTTCAATTATAAAGTGCTTGTTATTAACTGTTCAACTTCAGAGAAAAGCACAGTCACTGGCAAGCCTTCTACAATTTTATCCTAAGAAAATTACGTAGATCTTACTTTCCTTGTTGTCGGTGGATCAACGGAAGTCCACGGCAGCGACACAATGTGGCATCGGGCTTTTACTGTTGGGACCTGGGCCCACCATGCGCTTCACATTTAAGTCCTCGTTTCTTCAGCTCTATGCTTATTAATCCATAATATCTTGCCCGGCCATGCTTCCAGATATGCCGACCATTACTTTCCCGTCGTACTTAGATCCACACACTAGCCGTTAGATGTAACACAGCTAGGACTAGCAGCACTCGACTGTACTTCTTACTCCGAGCACGGCGTTACTGCTACTACTGCCCACTGGCGCGCTCCCTCACCCAGAGGCGCGACAAAACAATCTCTCTGACTTCAATGTTAACTAAATATGCCCCGACTTGCCAGTGTTAAATATTACATAATTTAAACATAGTATTTACAATACATATTTACACTAGACAATACATCGTATACAAACAGTTTCATGTGTTAATTAAGCGAAAAAATTCATGGCAAGGACTGTGTTGTAGCATTACAAACCGTATACAAGGTAGAACAAGAGTACTGCTGTAGACATTATTTTTCTGTTTTGTTATTTCATTGTTCTTGTTAACTTTTCAAGATATAAAAAACATATTTATCACTTTCTTTTTCCTTTATTTTGTTACACATCAAGGAAACTCGCAATGCCAGATTATCAAATTACCTATTAATGGGCTGCAGGAAGTTATGATCTGTCATAGCCCGATAGGCAAGTTTTTGCACAATTCCAGTATTTCTATGGTGAACACATTTGGTACATACATCATCTAAAATACATGACCAAAATGTAACCAGGGATGTAGATTTATTCATTCATGTGTTTATTCTCTCATAGTTCATCCTGCATAATTTTCCATCATTTCTTGATAGGAAATCCTTGAAACCTGTGGCTTAAAGTGCAAGTATTCCATTTCAGTGACAATGTCATGCAGGCAGACCTATTCTTGTGTCTTGTCACAAAGAAAACTGCAAGCAAATTTCATGTCTCTGGGCATACAGTTCATTCATGAGCAAGTGAGGGATACAGCAAAACAAACCTTTAAAAAATGCTGAAAGAAACTTTGCAAGAGTTTACTGTTTAAATGACTGTGGCAACTTAACTTCCCCCCACACAGTTCCATTTCTGATGCGGTGACAAAGCAATAATTCAAGACTAGAGCTTGGTGCAAAGTGAATTTGTATGGAAGACTTCAAATGTTGTTACAGCTTGTCACAACCCAGTGTTACCGGTTAAAAGAGGGGCATTGACAATTTTATTTTCAGTCACAATCACAATTAAATTTTACAGCTATTATTGATTTCAATGTTTAAATAATCTATAGATAGATGTCTTACTGTGGCTCTTGATTCATGGAGCAAAGTTGGCCAGCAGCCACATGCACAGCTGTTGAGTGTTACATAGATGACACTGATTGAAAGCCACAGTGTGGTGGGCAATCGGCAAATAACTTAAATGTCAAATGGTAGTAGCTGTAAAAATTATTTTCATTTGTTTGTTTTATAAATAAATAACAATCGCTGATACTCCATCGATATAAGGCAGATTTTAAACATATTACTTATTAGTCATCTTTCATGTGTAGAGAAATTATAGAGTTGAGATTTATCTGTACATTTGTCAGATTTAATTCATAATGAGATGAGGGAAAAAACCATACTGCTTGAGTGGGAATAATTTCCCTTACATTATTTTCCTTCATATTACACCTTTATTTTATATGTTTTTCTCTGATCTCTCCAGTTGTCTTTGCAGTGTCTGCAACCAATTTAATTTTAACAACAGGCCATATTATTTCAATTTTTAACATCAGATGGTGGCCACTGGTGACAGCCCAACTGCCCTTCGTCCGACCATAATCCTCCTCCTTCCCATCTGATTATACCATTGCAATCTGACTATAGTATGATTAAAAGTACATGTTAAGTTGACACTTGAATATTGGAGCTTAATGTAACCGTCAGAGAACATCACAAGTGAAGTCATTGAGGTCACCAACAGACCACATCAATGCATCATTTCAGTTCCAGATTTTTAGTAGTGTGATGTACATGTGTAATATACTATTTGTACATGTGTAATACACTATTTGGCACTGCCT
Source organism: Schistocerca serialis cubense (assembly GCF_023864345.2). Classification (NCBI taxonomy): domain Eukaryota; kingdom Metazoa; phylum Arthropoda; class Insecta; order Orthoptera; family Acrididae; genus Schistocerca; species Schistocerca serialis. The sequence continues at coordinate 189,081,948 of NC_064641.1, read as the reverse complement.
AACAGCCTATTAAACTGTCTGTAGTCACACTAGGCAAAATCATGTTCTGTCTGTGTTTGCAGCATGCTACCTGGTGACAGAACTTTATGTGGTACACAGCTGACAGTGAATTTGGCAACACTCTTGTGCCATGTGGCAGATGTCAAATAGTTTTAATTACACCGTAGCAGCACAAAAACACAAGTAGCAGTTGATGACACTCCTACTAGTGAATCTCTCAGAGAATATTGTGTGTATTATTTCTTTTCAGTTTCCAGTCGATAATATTTATATGTAGCCTGTAAATTTTTGTAAACCTAGTTATTGTGTTTTGTTTGCAAGGAATTTTTATATGATTTCTATCATTTTACCTTTCTCTCAATTGCAGATACTGGAGCATTGTATGTCCCATATAAAGATGGTACTGACAGGCAACAAGCCCAAGCTGGACAGTGGGCTACAGGTCCACTGCAAGATGGAACTGGTGGCTACCATCCACAGCAACAAGGTGGTTCATCAGCTTCAGGAAGTCCTCAGCAGTCGTGTGGGGATCCTGAGACTGTGGCACCTCCACCACCACCAACACAGCCCCCACAACAACAGCAACAAGGCACAATGACATCGCCTGTCCCCTCCCCGTATCCACCACCACAGGATGCTACAGCACCACCACAACAGACACCTGTAGAGGATGATCCTCAGCAACATTCCCCAACACAGCAGCAGCAAGGGACACCACAGCAGCAGCAGACACAGCCTCAGCCACAGCAACCCCCAGCATCACAGCAGCCAGCTCCTCCACAACAGCAGCAGCAGCATCAAGCTGATGTTGAACAGCAGCAGCAACAACAACAACAGCAACAGCAGCAACAGAGAGTTGTTGCAGCAGCACAGTGTTTCCCACAAGAGTTACAGCAACAGCAGCAGCAACAACAACAACAGCAGCAGCAGCACCAAGTTGATGTTGAGCAACAGCAGAGGGTGGCTGCTGCAGTAGCAGCTGCTCAATGTTTTCCCCCAGCAGATATGCAACAGCAGCATCAACAACAGCAGCAGCAGCAGCAGCAACATCTGGCATATGCGACACAACATTATTTCAAGGATCAGCGACACACACCAGGAATGCCACCACATGTGCTCACGCCGAGTGGCTTTACTGCCCTTCATTACTTGAAGCAACCGGGAGTGATGTTAACTTCACTTGGTACAATGGGCATGGGAGATGGAAGTGGTGTAGGTCTGGGGACGAGCATCACTGACGGGACAGGTGTGGGTGTCGGTGCAGTTGCATACCCAAATGTTCAGGTAGATGTGCGCTCACTGCCTGATATCATCCAGCAGCAACAGCAAGCCCAGCATCAAGCACAACAACAACAGGCTCAAGGTCCGGGAACAGGAAAACCGGGGCGGGGAGGCAACGGTTCGGGCTCAGAGCTCAGGCTTTTCAAGTGTCTTACGTGTGGCAAGGACTTCAAGCAGAAATCGACACTGTTGCAGCACGAACGTATCCATACTGACAGCCGCCCTTACGGTTGCCCCGAATGTGGAAAGCGGTTCCGACAACAGTCCCATCTGACACAGCACCTACGCATCCACGCCAATGAGAAGCCTTACGCCTGCGCATACTGCGAGCGCTCCTTCCGGCAACGTGCCATCCTCAACCAGCACCTGCGCATCCATTCGGGTGAGAAGCCTTACCGGTGCCCGCAGTGCGGCAAGCACTTCCGCCAGAAGGCCATCCTCAACCAGCACGTCCGCACACACCAAGGCGAGCGCCCCACTACTTCTAGTCCTCCTCACGATAACGCCAGGGCAAAGTTGGCCGCGCTCTTTGAGCTCTTTAGTAGACCGAGTCTTCTCCCTTTGCTGGGCGGCTCGTTGAAGATCCAACAGCCCGATTAAATGTAATTAACAATAAGAGATAAGAAGTACTGTGTCGTTTCAATTTTTGGCTGCGTGTCCATTCCGTTCTCGGAAACTGTATTCCAGCTTGTAGTATTTTGTGGGATCTCTCTTTCCTGTTTGAGATAACAAGTTCATTTAACATAGACTGGAAGAGAGATATTTAAATTTGCTTTAGTGAAACAAATATCTCATGAGAATTGGATATATGAAATTTATTTCGTATTTTAAAGCAGCAAAACCTTGTTAACTTTCTCAGGAACTTTTTCCTGATTTTTAGTTGCTTTTTACTGGTGCTGAAGAATCTCAGTGGAATTTCCAAAGCAGTGTAGTTCCAGTTTGTACCAGGTGTCATGTAAGAGGTCCCTAATCATATTACTGTCATGTCTGTAATGATTGGCAGAATAGCTATATTCATCAAACACGGCGTAAATCTTGTCATGCCTAACTGATATAGTCAGGCACATTCAGTCTTGAGCCTTTGGATCTACAGCAGCATATCTCTCTTTTATTGAATCCTTTATCACATTTCTCTTAATTAACTCTTACAGAGAGGATAGATGCCTACTCACTATAAAGTTGACACATTGAGTTACAGACAGACACAATGAAAAGACTGTTACACATTAAGGTTTTGGACAAAGCCTTTGCCAGGAAAGCAAAACACACATGCATTCACATAAGCAAGCACATCTCCTAGACACCTGATCACTATCTCTGGCTGCTCAGGTCAGACTGAAACTGAAATCCAATCTATTGTGGAGTGGGGAAAGGGGGGGGGGGGGAGGGATAGCAGGGTACAAGTAGGGGAAGAGGAAACAGTGCTGTCTGGTGGAGTGTGCGGGGACTAGAGATGGCAGACAAGGCTGTCTGGTTCAGCATCAGGAGACTGTGCGAGAGGGAGGGAATGGAAAAAAGGGAGACTAACAGAGAAGGGGAAAAGGTTGGCGAGTATATTTGCAGAGAACAGTGCACAATAAGGATGGGGACGTGAGTTGGGAGGAGGTGATAGGACAAAAGCGGCAGAAACTATTTGGTAGAGGGTGTGGCGACAGTAGGTTGCCATAGGCCTAGGCGGGGATAATTTTGGGAGAGGAGAATATGTTGGAAGGTAACTCCAGAGGTTAACTCCCATCCGTGCATTTCAGAAAAGCTGGTGGTGGAGGGGAGGATCCAGATGGCCTGGGTTGCTAAGCAGCTGTTGAAACCAAGCTCGTTATGTTCAGCTGCATGTTATGCAACAGGATGGTCCACTTTGCTCTTGGCCACAGTTTGATGGGGGCTATCCTTATTGGTTGATATCTGATTGGAAGTCATAGCAATATCAAAAGCTGAACAATGATTGCAGGAGAGATGGTACACGACATGGCTGCTTTTACAGGTGGCCCAGGTAGAATAAGCCATGACAGGACTGGAATAGAAAGTGCTGGATGGTTGGATTGGACAGGACTTGCTCTTGGTTCTTCCACAGGGATCATATCCCTGTGGAAAGGGTCAACCAGCTATCCACCAGGGTGAATGACCACCGCCAAACTGTGGCTAAGAGCAAAGTGGACCACCCTGTTGCACAACATGTTGTTGATGAATGCAACATGCTTGACTTCAGTGGCTGCTTCACATCCTGGGCCATCTGTATCCTCCCCTCTACCACCAGCTTTTCTGAACTGTGCAGATGGGAGTTATCCTTACAACACATTCTCAACTCCCAAAACCGAGCGAGGTGGCGCAGTGGCTAGCACACTGGACTCGTATTTGGGAGGACGACGGTTCAATCCAGCATCCGGCCATCCTGATTTAGGTTTTCCGTGATTTCCCTAAATCGCTCCAGGCAAATGCCGGGATTGTTCCTTTGAAAGGGCACGGCCGACTTCCTTCCTCGTCCTTCCCTAATCCGATGAGACCGATGACCTCGCTGTCTGGTCTCCTTCCCCAAACAACCCAACCCAACTCCCAAAATCATCCCGGACTCAACCTATGGTAACCTACTGTCTCACACCCTCCTCCCAACAGTTCCCTCCCCTTCTCTCGTATCACCTCCTCACAACTCACGTCCCCACCCTCCTTGTGCACTGCTGTCTGCAAGTGCACTAACCAATCTTTTTCCCTTCTCTGCTCCCCTCCTTTCTGCTCCCTTTTTCCCCTTCCCTTCATCTCTCACAGAGATACTGCGCTGGGTAGCCTTGTCTGCCACTTCTACTCCCCATACACTCCGTGAGGCAGCACTGTTTCCTCTTCCCCCACTTGTACCCTGCTGTTCCTTCCCCTTTCCTGCTCCACTATGGATTGGATCTTGATTTCAGTTTCAGTAAGGCCTGAGCAACCAGAGGTAGCAGACCTGTGTGTGATGTGTGCTTGCTTGTCTGAATACATGTGTATTTCTCTTTTCTAATGAAAGCTTTGGTCAATAATTCAATGTGTAACAGTGTTTTTGTTTCGCCTGTCTGTAACTCAACGTGTCATCCTTACACTGATTAGCGATCTATCCTTTCCATAATTGTTGATATTTCGACCTGAATTTTCCATTTCTGTTAATTAAGATTTATTGGCTGTGCCTTTACCTACATTTCCAGACCTTCTCTCTTCTTGCATCTCTTCCCCCCCCCCCCCCCCCCCCTCTCTCTCTCTCTCTCTCTCTCTCTCTCTCTCTCTCTCTCTCTCTCTCTCTCTCCAGCAGAAGCACTAAAGATTCCAAATACTCGGGACTGTGCCTGTCAATGTTTCTGAAGGCCAGCTCGGGATTTCCAATCTGTTTTTTGGATGTGGTTATTGTATTTGTCAATATTAATTTTGAGAGATTTTTTTGTTAAAGTAGTAGAATACATGTGACAGATGGGTCCCTTACCAATCCATGAAAACTTGTCACATAAAAGGATTCATCCTAGGAAATTCACAAGCCATTTGTCAGTTGCCAGAATGTTGGCAAGTTGAATGTCATCATTTAATTAGAAACACTTGTATCTGTGTATATCAGATAACTGAAACATGCAAGAACATTTCTCAAGCAAAGGTTTTCTTTCATAAAATGATACAACTATCTGTTGGCAAGCGGTGCAATACCCACACAAGATTGTTATTTTCTTATAGATTCAAGAAAGTGAAAGAACTGGATTGCTTTCTGTAGGGAAATATGTTGTAAAACTGTTAGTAGCTATTATTTTCCACTTCATAACTTTCTAATTAATTGCTGCACAAGGTTTTGTTGTCCTTATGTCATTGCATGAGTCAACATTTATAAGTGGAACACTTATACATCATTATTTTGTTTATTTTACAGATGTGAGTCCTCATTTGGTGTTCAAGAATGGTATGACGCCTACCCTGTGGCCTCAAGATGTGCCATACCCACCTGATGCTGAGAAGGATGATGCAGCTTCTACATTTGGGAATCCTGAAGACGGCAGTGTGCCACCGGACCAGGCTCGTAGCAATGGGCAGTGTTTTTCTCCTGACAGTGCTGGCAATGTGCAACAATATCAAGCATATTTCAAGGATGCCAAGGGTATGAACCATTCAGTGTTTGGAAATGGGGGTCCTGCAGGAAACTTTGGGGCACTTCAGTACTTAAAACAGGGTCAGGTAAAGCCTGGTGGACTGCTGCCCGATGTAATACAGCACGGGAGAAGTGCAGGGATGCCCCTTTATGTGCGCTGTCCTATTTGTCAAAAGGAGTTCAAGCAGAAATCGACATTGCTGCAACACGGTTGCATCCATATAGAGTCCAGGCCATATCCGTGCCCAGAGTGTGGTAAGCGGTTTCGACAACAATCTCACCTCACACAACATCTTCGAATACATACAAATGAGAAGCCTTACGGCTGTGTATACTGTGGTCGAAATTTCAGGCAGCGGACGATCCTCAATCAGCATATTCGTATTCACACAGGTGAGAAACCATATAAATGTGGACAATGTGGAAAAGACTTCCGCCAGAAGGCCATTCTCGATCAGCACACTCGTACACATCAAGGTGATAGGCCGTTCTGCTGTCCGATGCCTAACTGCAGGCGGCGCTTTGCGACGGAGCCAGAAGTGAAGAAGCACATAGACAACCACATGAATCCACATGCTGCGAAATCTAGACGTGCTAACACGGCGGGTGTTGGTGTTCTGGAAGCAAAACATCATCCCGGAGCCACAGTACTGGGAGGTGAAAGGGGTCCTCCAACTCTGCTGACACGGGGCATTCCACCCACAGCTGTAGTGAAGCCCGAACTGTATTTCCCACAGTGTTACGCACCTACATTCAATCATCAGCCACCACCGCCCCTCCTCCGCCTCCACCTAATGCCCAGTTTGCCACACCACAGGGTGCCGGTGGTAGCATAAGTGGTGGGAGCATTAATGGTGCTACAATCAATGGTAACACTATTAATGGAAACAGTATTAATGGTACTACGATCAATGCAAATGCCATCAATGGTAATACCATTGGGGCTGCTAGTAATCTCAGCAATCTCAGTGGAGGCAGCATCACTGCCGGTAGTCTAAATGGCGGTGGCATTAATGGTGCCAGTAGCAGCAACAATAGCACAAATAATAATCAGAGTCCTGTGATGAATTCACCTGCCCCTGAGTACAAGTCTGTGCCCCCACAAACATCCAGTCTGCCGGCCCAGTGACTAGCGGCTGCCCTTCTCTAGCCATCGGGACCGGCACGCTGCCACATTTTGCTGGTAGTGCTGCCGGACCCATCAAGCATGAGCCTTGTTGGGAAATGTCCCCCTGTGCTGAGAATGGGCAGGGATACTATGAAGTTATACACTCTGTATGAACTGCTCAGTGAACATTTCACTGTAAAAACTGTTTGACTGAACTTTGGTTGTGATACAACCAGTAAAATGTGTTTGGGAGTCAATTAGTCCCACTGTACAAAAAATGACAGCTCGATTGACATCGTTATAAATGCCGGTTACTGACCAGTCCTAGACTGATGATATAGTATGTGATAGATATTATTTGAAAAGATTTTAAATTGTTCATACTTGATAGAGAAATAATTATAATCACTTGAACAATATTGTATAAATATAGTGACACAGTAGTTTATTAACAAAGTGAAATGAAAATAGCTCCGCTATATATTAAAAACACAACACATATATAAATAAATAAAATATATATATATATTAAAATATATACATAGATAACTTTTATATTAATACTCTACTAATATTCCTTAATACAAAGAGGTTGGAGATTGGAAATAAATGTAGATAATATATTTTAAATGTTTTGTGTAAGGTGCTGATATAACTGAGAACTGTATTGGGCAGGTAGGTTTGTATCACAGTTTTATAGTACATACAGAATGAATGCAGTTGTTACGAATGTGCTTTAGCAGGACTGGTGTGATGTATTGAATTTATAACAGCTTTCTTGAAATGTTTCTCTTTTTCACTGTTATAAATGCAAATTAAGGCCTAGATATTTTAAATGTGGTTCTACATGTTTTATAATCTGTTGTGTTATTCATGCTGTCTTCTGGGTTGGTTGACCTTTTTTGTGATTATCTGGCGCTTTTCCATAGAAAACTAGTATGTGATATTAGCAGACTGGTAAACTTCTGCTGCCACTAGTGTCGTTCTTTGTTGATTCTAAATCATTTGATGATTCTTCAGAAGAGTTAACTTGGTAAACTAGATGTTCAGTGTACAATGTTAATTATCCCTTGTGCTTCAGAGGCTCAAAGAGTGAAATGCAAATAATGGTGCCTGATATTCATATTACACACCATGTCATCCATATAATGGAAGCAAAAGTTATGGAGATAGTGTAAGAACATACCCTGGGGAAAAACGTGAATCCTTGTTCTGAAAGCAAATTCTGTTACAGTAGATGAGTAAATTCCTGTTTTTGTATTATATTTATCTGTATAGCTTTTGAAGTGATAGAAATTTTGTTGAAGGTTCAGTTAACGTAGAAAGATTTTCTTTAATTTTTTGGCAACATTCTAATATGCTGTTGAAACTAACATCACAGAGAGTGAAGGTGCGAAAGATCTGATAATTCTGAAAGGATCCATCCTGTCCCCACCATTTCTGTTGCTAATTATTTATCTACCGTAATTTTAATCTGCAATTTCTTCTAGCTTGTTTGTATTTTTAGCTGATAGAAATTTATGAGGAATCATGACCTGCCTGATTTTCTGTTGGGGTTGTCTCCCTTGGGAAAGCTGGCTTCATCATGCTTCTTGAGCCCTCCCTGCCCTATATTGTGGGACACTCTTCATCTGGCTCCACAGTTGAGACCATTCCAGCTTGGCTGACTGTGAAATTTATGAAATTTTTGAGCTTTGTTACTCGTACATTTTAGTTCCAGAGTTACTGTACTGGTGTTGTTGAACACAAGTTACTACAGGACTTACCAGCAAGGTATTACTGCTAAACAGTAAAAGTATGTGATCTAAGGTTTTGAGACAGTTTAGCTTAAATCGTATATTGGTGTGGTCGAACATTGTTTTTGCGTCATTAGATGGTGATGATGAACAAATTCATCATTGATATATCATGGATATTCAGTGATGAAATTATAAACATTTTTGAAAATTTAATTGAGAAAAAAACTTACATGAATTTGAAGGGGGGGGGGGGGGGGGGGGCAAATTACTTGTAAACCGTCACTGCAACACAGGTGGTAAACAAAATAACTGTCTTGAGCATTTCAGCCTACTCTGTTGTGAAAGCTAGTTATTAACAATCAGTTAATCATTAAAGCAGAAAATCCATAAGAAATGGTGGAAGTGGGTGCTAGTTAATCTGTCAAGCTGTGGTCATAATTAATGAAATTTAATGACAAGCAGAAAGATAGATACAAGTAAGACAATAATACATTGCTGTAGCCTCACGTTGGCTTGTTATTGTTCATAACAAATGTGCCAAAATACTTCCATGGCACACTGTGTTATTGTTGACTTGAATGAAAGTTTTAAAAAAAATTGTGCTTGCCATTGTAGATTCTTGGTAATTAAGATCACTGTAAGTGTGAACAGGAACTTCACTCACTGTAGGCAGAATAGACACCTTTTCTGTAAATACCCTATCCAAATTTAATAAAATATTTCTCCCCTCCATGTTTATAAATTTCATGTTGTTTCAAGTTGTGTCTACATTGTGACCATTACATGCCTTCATACAGATAACTGTTGTAACATGCATTTATTGTCCATACTTTACTGGTATTTTATGGTGTGTAATATGACTTAACACAATGTTTCTTTTGGGATACAAAGACTATAATGAAGTTTACAAAACAGTCTGCACATAGTGATTCTTGTAAAACATTTGATCATAGTCTGGAAGAAGTATGTTTTAAAACATTGTTAATAGTTATTAGGGATATTTGTTGTCAGCAGTTTTTGTCTCTTGTAATGGCTGTGAGCATTTTACATTGGCTAAATGTAGTAGTTGCAGCCTAGAAGACAGTTGTACACTTTTTTAAAAAAAAGAAGTCACTACAGTAAAATAAAATATCACCTAAGTAGGGCTGTGTTATTTTTTCTCGTTGTAATTGTGACAAATACAGGTAGAATAAAAGGTAGTTTATGTTTCTGCATAATTCAGAATCCTCCACATTTTAGTCTGGAGATATTAAAATAATACTCATACTTAAATATGTAAATGTTATTCTAACTACAGAATAATTTTAAACTTTTAAAGTTTTGCTGAAATATATGTTTGGTTATACAAACAGGGTCCTTAATAAGTGTATACCAATGCTTTGCATATAGATCTGCTGACATTTTCAACTAAAAGTATAAATTTTTATAAACAGTTCTATATCTGTCAAATCTTCATGGAACAATCCTTTACTTTTGTGTGTATTTATTACAAGTGTCCATTTAGGACATTGATCTTTGTGTATCCTTCTGATAGAACTCTTTTTGCCCCCTTTCTTACTTGAGTCTCAGTTGCACTGGCTTTGTAATAAAAATGCCTATATTTTTCCACAGCAGTAACTGGTAATGAATGTTTAAGAATTGGGGGATACTAATTAAAAGAGAAATCTGGATTCCTCCAATGAATCAACTCCACAGCCATTAAACTGTCATACTAAATAACGAAACTGAATTTTCTAATACAAGTGGTATAACTGAACAGAAGATTTTGGGTGCATATGTAGACATTTAACTTTTTGTGTATCCAATTTCCAATTCTAGAGCATTACAGTGTTGTGTCATTTTATCAGAGAGAACATCACTACTGTAAGTCTGAATTTTACACCTTTCGAGTATACTGGTGGTGTAATACATAGTGATGTATTTCATGTAGTTGGAAATCAATTCTATGTATTAATTTGTTGAATTTGGTTTGTTAAAATTCTCCCAGTAATTCACAATGAACAGTAATTTCTTAACATTATAAAGCTTGATACCGTTGTTCACAAATGGAGTAAAATAATGCAGATGTAGGGGCTATCCCAGTATTAACATGGACAGACACTCAAGACCAACGAAGAATCTGATCTGTGTGCAGATATTGTTGTCATAATTAAAGCTGGAATTTTGAAGGCCAAAGTTACTGTTCATATTATAATAATGAGTGACTGAAAAAAGTTGCAGTACCATAATTTCATGTGAATCCATGTTCCCTTAGAGCAGTACATGCCGTACGAATTCAGGAAACAGCTGTAATGTTAGTCCAAGTAACATATTGTGCTTGCTCAAGAATTCAAGGTAAGAAGAAAACCATCCTTTGTTGTACAGGCACCATATTTCAGTTGTCACATATTTATTGCTTATGGAAAATGCTTTGTGGGATACGAACAATGGTATGCATAAAGACAACAACATTCAGTGTAGCAAAGACAACAACATTCAGTGTAGCAGGAGGGCTGATGAGAGGGTAGGCTGGCTTAGCTATCAGCTGGAAGAGGAGGAGGGGGGGGGGGGGCCTTGGGCATGTGTGTACACAGGATGCAGGCACTCATCTGATGGTAAATGAAAATGTGATGGCTATACAGCAGTCCTCAACACCTTGTTTATATGTTCATCGATTTGTATGTTCATCTATTTATATGCCATCTATTTGTGCAAAATGGCAATAGGATCGAAAAAACGCAATAGTAACAACAAATTCTTGTTACTGAATGTAATGGCTCCTTTACATGAAAAAGGGAGAAAAAGAATCTAGCAGAATTTCTCAGCTGTTATAGTAGCACCAGGGGAGGGGGGGTATTTTACCATGAGGTATCCCAGTCAAGCAAGAATTTCTCCTTTTAATTATACATTATTATCCTAGAATTCTTAAATAATAAGAATTTTGGAAAAATGTTGCTGATGGTATGAACTGTGAACACATTGATTTTGGAACAGTGTTACTTTATCTCTTTTGACGTTAATTGCTAGATGTACCTTCAGGTTGACATCTTCCCCTAAACCAACTTGCAGTTGTCTAGTTTTTACTAGTACATATAAATGAAACACTTCTGATCTCATTGGACTGAGAGATCATAAGTCTTTGTTTAATATTGATTTATTTCATGACTTTTTGCAAGAGTTTCTGTGCACAACTAAAATGGAAATATTCGTTCCTTCAGTGAAGTGAAGCTGTTATATAATCCACAGGTTTTGGATGTGTCATGTCAATCATACACCTTGTGAGAAAGAATGTTTGATAATCTGGAGATTGCTTGGAAGAGAATATAAGTGGGCTTACCAATGAAACAGATAGTGAGTTGTTCTTACATGCATATGTATATCTTCTCTCTGGTGCAGTTAAATGTAACATGGAAAAAGAATGAATACAGATTAAACATTTGTTTTCTTATGTGCATAGAAGTGGAGATTTATTGAAATAAGTTTCTCATCTGTTGGTTAATTATATGAAAGAAGTTCAGTTCACGAAAGTGAAGGTGTTAGTTAGAAGTTGTTAGTTAGGTTGACATATAAATATTTTGGCTGTGGAGTTAGATTTCATATTTTTAAAGCTACTAAATCATAGATGCATTGGATTTTCAAAGTAGTAGTAATTGGTTTGTTTACTACTTAATGTGTTACTGTCAAACATATTTATTTCATTTTTCGCTTAAAACTGTTGTGTGTACAGCAGATTTATTTTTATTTTGCAACATATTTGATATTTTATTACAGTTTTCTTGAAAATGGTGTTGTAAATAAGGATGTTTTATGCAGTGATTTCACCATTTTCTGGAAGTCATAAAGTGCTCTCTTGTATATTTGCCATTTTAGGATGGATTTTGCAGTAACAATATGTTTGTAGATAAGTAATATGACAGTTGTGTATTTCAGGGACATGTGTATGCCATTGCTTATTAGCATTTCTAGTTGTGATGACATTGATACTATTGTCAAGGCAGTTTCCAAAGTGTAACCGGACTGATAGCTCTCTGTGATAAGTGCTCTTTCCCCAAATAAGGGAAATTGTGCTGGTGCTGAAACATTGTAGCCGTATTACAATAATAAGTCATTTGGTGCAGCTTTTATAGTTTTGTGATGTGAAAGCATTCTGGAACTGACAGAATGATGTTTGTGGTTTGTAGTTAACTTGCCAGTGCATTCATTGTTGTAGAATACATGTGCACATTTCCAAATTATTTGAAGGACACTGTAAATCTGTGTGCATTTTATATTTCTATATTTGACTTGCATAATGGATGTATTCAAGAAATGTATTTTTATCTGATCAATTTCTGATACTCAAACTTGGGAACTGCCAAGACAATGTATACTCATCCAGCTTGCCATGTTTATGTGACTTTACTGTTTTCTATGTGCAAATTGTTATTTCTATTTTTTTAATAGTATAGTGAACAGTATGTACAATTAATCGTCGCTTTCGACATTACGTGTACCTTTGAACATAGCTGCTAAGTTTCAGTGGCCGTGTCAGAATTATATTAAAACAAATAAACCCTCGGTCACAAATATTAAGTCAAAATTGACCAGTTCTGTATTCAGTGATTGCAAGATATGCAAATATGATTTAAAAATGCATAGATATTCCATTTGTAACATCCATATTAATAGCATATTTTGCTGTCTATTGGTTACAGTAAAAGTTTTTGTGTCACAAGTTAATGAATAGCTTATGTGATGCTAAGTTATTTTAAATGTGAAATCTGAGCATAAATTTTGTTTTGTAAATTTGTTTTAATATGTTGCACTTATTTGACAAAACATCTTTTGTTTAAATTTTTTACACTCTTGTCAGTTGAGGAAATCTAATTTTTTTTTCTGCTTAAAGCAAACCTGTAATTCTTTTTCACTTCTCGTTTCAGTTGTCTACATAAACTTCCATATGTTGCTTTCACTGAAACAGAAGATGCAGTCAGTTTTTTTGTAAGGCTTTGCAACCTCCTAAGTATTCTAATGTTCTTCAAAAGATTTGATCTTGAAGTAATATTTGGGTACTCCATCAGTGCTGTTTGATACTTTTCATTGTAGCTTAAAAATAATACTGGTGCTGAAATATGGGCAGTCTCCCCATTTCTTCACTCCTCTTCAGGCTTGCCAAAAAAAAGGAACATGCATCTAAAACTAAGAAATTTAGAAAGACTGCTGATGTTTTATGTGGACACAGTTACAAAAAATAAACTAGGTTATATCTGATGTCTTCTCTCCACTGTCAGATACATTTCTTTCCTCTGGGGTACAGCTACTTCCAGAATCGATTATGTGATGTACACCACATTTGATGGAGGAACTAGTTTTCTTGCAGAGCTTCTGCAAAATTTTCAAACTTGCCATTTTAGAAATTTTTATGGCTTACATTGTAGATAAGAACAAGACAATCTTATAAGCACTATCAAAGGGTACTTCTGTCTCTTTCCTTTTATTCCCTTATTTCACTAACAGAAAAGATCTACTTTTCTGCAAGCCAGTCAGTATTCTTATCTTGCCAGTAAATTAAAACTGAGTGATGAAGCTGCATTGTTAAAAAGATATTAAGTACTTTTTATTAAAGTTCACTGTTTTAAAACTATACTGTTACAACCAGTGAGTCTCCAACTCTATATGAAGAACAATTTTTTTATATGTATGTATATGTGCTATGTAGACCTTTTGGCACCATTTTATTAAACTTTTGACTCATAAGCAACATTTTCTTGTTTTGTATGTGATAATTTGTCACTCTAGAACTTTCTAACACTTCAACATGTGCATCACATTTGGAAAAGTATTTGCTGATAAGTACAAATGCTCATTTAGTGTATGTATTCACTGTTATGAATAAACATGTTTCTTCTCTCTTAAATACTTTGCTTTGTGCTGTTGTATCACGAGCACAAAAAATTCACAATATTTCCAGATGCCTGAACATAGTTTCAGTAAATTTCACTCCATGCAGTTGCTTCAGATGGCAAGAAGGTCCCAGCAGAATGTAAATAAAAAATAATTCCTGTAGGCCAAGGTGATAAAGATTGAGAAGCAACATCTGTTTCATATACCAACACTCTGTATGATGTGTTTTTATGTATAAAATGAAGAAATAATTTTTGGTACATTTTTGATGTTTATTGTTCTTTGGACTGAGATTTGTCTGTTGTATTATAATAGTAGTGAAAACTGCTTTCTTTTGTTACTGGTGCCATTAATGTTTTATAGGTGCAATGCATTGCTAAAGTCATTAATGAACAGCATTTTGTTGTTTTCCTCTTGAATTGTAATAAAGTAACTGAGACATCTTTATTTGAACATACGTTATATTTAAATTGTCATTTTGGAAAACTGAATGCTTTTAAAGATATCTGTTGTTGAATCACTATAAATTTGTTTTTGTTGAACCTTCCTCAAAATATGTTGTACTTTTATAAAATCGTAGCTGTTCAGGAAGAAAACTGACACAAAAGCTTTTTAAAAAGAATAACAACTTCATGATGATTGATACAATGAAAACAAAGGGCAAAACATTTTTATTACTGGTTATTTTAAAATCTGTTACATGAAAAGAAACACAAAAAGATGTATTACAATTTACATATGCTAGGCATATGCCATAAGTGCATGAAATACAATAAAATGTCTCAGTTGAGTTTTCATATTTGTTTCTCTGTTTGCGTACTCCTTAACTTTAGTATAGATGCTATTATTTTTTAACTCTTACTAGAGGGACTATGCATGCAATACAAGAATAATTGCGCCAAGTACGCAGATATATTATTATTTTAGTAGCAACTGAAGAGGGTGGAATAGAAAACCACGATGACATTGAAAGTACCTTGCAGTTTTCTGAAATCACTTCAGCATTACAATGTTCACAATCTCAACACCATATTGCTATAAATATGCAGTTTTTGTTTTGAAGCAGAGAACATTCAGTTCTTAGGACAATGTATGAGCTCCCAAAGCTGTGGAAGAGTGAGACAGGAGCTTCAGTGATGATTACACAGCCATGTTGTGGACATTTTGAGTGATAATTTTTCTTTTGGTGACTGTTGGCATGTTCGGACTGATGACGTGCACATTTTTGTACTTGCTGTTGCACCGAACAAGCAAAAATGTTTATTACTTACCTGAACAGAACTTTTTCTCTGTAAACACAAGTACAGCATTACCCTTTCAGTTGCTTCTGAGTTTTCTGAACCCATCTGTGTTCCATGGGAATATGGGAGCCGTTTATTGTTTTAGTTAAACATTCTACCTTTATTTTTTCGAACTTGGAAGATACTAGTCTGAACGAATAGAACTGACTCGAGCTTATTTTGACTAGTTACATGTCAAACTTTTTATACTTGGGGTTACTGTTTTCAGATGACTTTGTTTTATGTATGCTTTTTGTTTCCTTTTATTATACTCATTTGGAGAGATGACTCACATAGGTGCTTGCAGGATGCCGCCACTTGGCAACACGCTGTAAATTTATGTAGATGCATGGTGTTACCGTGTGGCAGTGCATACAGTCTGCCTCCATGGGAAAAGACTATATATAATATTGTTATTTTGGCATAACAGTCAAAAATCAATAATGTGTGTTGAAGATTGGCTGTACGTAAATGCAGCTGAAAGAGTTATTTCTGATAGTTAGATCGCGTCTCAAGAAATTACATTTATGAACCATATAAAATGGTGCTTATGGAAGAACAGATTATGTTTTCATGTTTATGGAACTAAACAATTAATAATTTATCAGTATTTTTGTCTTGCTGCCATATAGCAACAGTATTATCTGCTGCTATGAACATAGCTTTTTTCCAATGTGGGCAGATACAATAACTTTCAAATTGTAGACATAACATCAATTCATGCTTCTGTGAGGATAGAGGTTCTGCATCAATTATGAATATTCCTGGAGAAAGTGGTGATTTGGAACTGGATGACACTGACAGTGAGGAAGTATTTGCAGATGACTAAGAAGATGAGAGGGCTGGGCCTGATATTTGAATTTTTGGTGTAGTTATTTCTGAGACTACTGGTGACAGTGGCAAAGAAGAACAAGGCAAAAGCAATGTATTACACTTAAATGTCATTCTTACCACACAGCAAAGGAATACTTCAAAGCCAAATAAAAGATAAACTTTCATGCAGATATGAGAAATGTTGGAAAGAAGTATCCTTGCCAAAACACCGTCCAATTTTCATGTATCTTGGAAATGTTAGGCCTTATTATCGACAAGTTAAACATGCTGTCTGTTCAAAAAAATCCTTATTGAACAGACTATACTGTTCAAAGGACATCGCTGAATGAAAAAAAAAAAAAAAAAAGAAAAGAAATGGGACTATAAAATGTTTGACGTAAATTGCTTGTGCACACCTTCGTACTGCTGGGAGTAGCCAAAATGAACATCTTATTGACATACAAGCTAGTGGAAATGTTGTGCCACTAAGACTCACTGTTCAAACCAACCGTGTAAAGGGATTTATGTTTGAGTGAGTCAAGAAAAGAAGAGATCTAGAAGAGTTAAAAAGGACAAAAGCCAATGTTCTGTGAGAAATAAATACATTACTCTGCAGTAAAAAAAGCATAACAAAAGATTTGTGGCATTGCTCAGTGCTGTTATGGGAGCAATTCCAATGACTGAAGCAGAAAGATATGGCAAGAAGTTGAAGAAACTTGTCAAGATAGCATACCCCAGGGCAATTACACAATAAAATCAGTTCGTAGCAGATGTAGGTCCTATGGATTTAGTGAAAGCCCTGTATGGGATACAGATTCATTCAAAAAATTGTACCACAGGATATATTTTCATGTACTTGATCTGAATGCTTGGTTTCTTGACAGAGGATAGGCACTATCAAGTGGAATTCATTTGAAAAGCACACTCACCATAGACGAGTTCAAGAAAGTCATAAATAGTGGTTTGCTGTCTGAGGGGAAACGTGAGGCAAGGAAGACCTAGAACTAGTTCTGTTGAGATTTCCATACCACAAAGAGAAAGAAAGGACTTATTGGATGGCACAGGACATTAGACTATTATAAAATATGAAAGGATGGTCCAAAGTTTCATCGTGCTATCCAATAGCCTGCCTGAGTGAAGTGTGTGAAATGTAAATTGCATTTACGTTTTACTGCAAATAACAACTGTTTCTTCAACAGTTGGATACCTCTTATAACTTATGTGGGTATTTCAGGAGTACAACTGAAAATGTTAGGAGAAATTGTAAATAAAATTGAAAAAAATGTTGAACAGGAAATATTTTATGGGTATATTTAGAAGCTCCTTTATATCTTTCATAAAATAGTTGATACATTTAAGTAAATAAAAATATTGAGTCTTCTGGGAAACTGATTGCCATCTACAACTACATGTGTGCTCTGCAAACCACCACAAGGTGTATGGTGGAGGGTATGCAGTAATTATTCTGATCTTATCCTGACAGTCCCTATGTGACTGATATATAGGAGGTTGTAGTATATTCCTAGAGTTGTCATTTAAAGCAGGTTCTTGAAACTTTGTTCTTTGGGATAGTTTACATCTATCTTGAGTCTTTCATTTCAGTTCCTTCAGTATCTCTGTGACACTCTCCCATGAATCAAACAAACCTATAACCATTTGTGCTGCCCTTCTCTGTATACGTTCACTAACCCTGTTAGTCCTATTTGGTACGGGTTCCACACATGTGAACAATATTCTAGAACTGTTTGCACAAGTGATTTGTAAGCAGTCTTCTTTGTAGACTGACTGCACTTCCCCAGTATTCTACCAATGAACCGAAGTCTGCCACCTCTTTTTCCCACAACTGAGCCTATGTGATCATTCCATTTCATATCTGTATAAAGCATTACACCCAGGTATATGTATGAGTTGGCTGATTCCATCAGTGATTCATTGATATTGCAGTCATATGATGCAATTTTTTTTTTTTTTTTCATTTTGTGAAGTGCACAACTTTACATTTCTGAATATTTAAAGCAAGTTGCCAGTCTTTGCACCACTTGCCATATGGTAACAAACCTAAAATGCTGAATAAAAGTGAAATCAAAATGTCATGTACAAACCGTTACATTGTAAGATCCTGTCCCTAGATATTGTTTTCATTCAAAGTGTTTTGCTACAAATCTCCATGAACCATGGACCTTGCCATTGGTGGGGTGGCTTGCATGCCTTGGTGATACAGGTATCTGCACCATAGATGCAACCACAATGGAGGGATATCTGTTGAAGGCCAGACACACATGTGGTTCCTGAAGAGGAGCAACAGCCTCTCCAGTAGTTGCAGAGGACGCAGTCTGGGTGCTGGCCTAATTTGGCCTTACATCAACCAAAATAACTGTGCTGTGCTGGTACTGTGAACAGCTGAATCCAAGGCGAAACTACAGCTGTAATTTTTCCACAGGGCTTGCAGCTCTACTGTATGGTTAAATGATGATGGCATCCTCTTGGATAAAATATTCCAGAGGTAAAATTGTCCCCCATTCGTATCACCAGATGGGGGCTAGCAGGAATATGTCATCAGAACAAACAAAACTAGTCTTCTACAGACTGGAACATGGAATGTTAGATCCCTTAATCGCACAGGTAGGTTAGAAACTTTATAAAGGAAAATGGACAAGTTGAAGTTGGATATAGAGGGGAATAAGGGAAGTTGGCTGGCAGGAGGAATGGAACTGTGGCCAGGTGAATACAGGGCTACAAATACAAAATCAAACAGGGGTAATGCAAAGGTAGGTTTAAAAATGAATAAGGAAGGAAATAAGAATGCAGGTAACCTACTGTAAACAGCATAGTGAATACATTATTGTAGCCAAGATGGACACAAAAGCCAATACCCACCATAGTCACAGTAGTACCAATTTATATGCTAACTAGCTACTCAGATGGTGAAGAGAATGAAGAAATGCATGCACAGATAAAAGAAATTATTCGGGTAGTTAAGGGAGACAAAAATTTAACTGTGATGGGGGACTGGAATTCAGTAGTAGGAAAAGGAAGAGAAAGAAAAATTGTAGGTGAATCTGGAATGAAAGATGAAACCACTTGGTAGAATTCTGCACAGAGCATAATTTAATTGCAACTAACACTTGGTTTAAGAATCATGAAAGAAGGTTGTGCACATGGAAGAAACCTGGAGACATTGGAAGGTTTCAGACTGATAATATAATGCTTAAGACAGAGATTTCTTAAATTCTAAGATATTTCTGGGGGCAGATGTGGAATCTTGACCACAATTTATTGGTTATGAACAGTAGAATAAAACTAAAGAAATTGCAAATAGGTAGGGAATTACGGAGATGGGATGTAGATAAGTTGAAAGAACCCAGAGATTTAGGGTTTCAGAGAGAGTATTAGGCAATTATTAAATAGATCAGGGGAAAGGAATATAGCTGAAGATGAACTGGGTAGCTCTGAGAGATGAAATAGTGATGGCAGCAGAGGATCAAATTAGTAGAAAGACAGAGTCTATTAGAAATCCTTGAGTAATGAGGAGATATTGAATTTAATTAATGACATGAGAAAATATAAAAATGAAGCTGATGAAAGGGAATATAAACATCTCAAAAATGAGATTGACAGCAAGTGCAAAATGGCTTAAGGAGGAATGGCTAGAGGACAAGTGTAAGCATCTAGGAGCATATTTCAGTAGGGGAAAAAGAGACATTATGTATGGAAAATTAAAGAAGTCTTTAGAGAAAAGAGAAGCAGATATATGAATATCAAGAGCTCAGATGGAAAACCAGTCCTAAGCAAAGAATGGAAAGGTTGAAGGAGTATATAGAGGGTCTATGCAAGGGAGATGAACTTGATGGCAATGTTATGTAAGTGGAAGAGGACATAGATGAAGATGAGATGGAAGATATGATACTGCAACAAGAATTTGACAGAGCACTGAAAGGCCTAAGTGGAAACAAGGCTCCAGGAGTAGACATTTGGTCAGAACCACTGTCAGCCTTGGGACAGTCAGCAATGACAAAATTCTTTCATCTGGTGCAGAAGATGTATGAAACAGGCAAAATACTCTCATATTTCAAGCAAAATGTGATAATATCAGTTCCAAAGAAAGCAGATGCCGACAGAGATGAATATTACTGCACTATCAGTTTAATAAATCATGGTTGCAAAATACTGATACGAATTCCTTATAGAAGAATGGAAAAACTGGTAGAAGCAGATCTCGAAGAAGATTCCATAGACATGTAGGAACACGTGAGGCAATACTGACCCTACAGCTTGTCTTAGAAGATAGGGTAAGGAAAGGCAAAGCTATGTTTATAGCATTTGACAACACTGACTGGAATACTCTCTTTGAAATTTTGAAGATAACATAAGTAAAATACAGGGAGCAAAAGGCTGTTTACAACTTGTGTAGTAACCAGACAGATTCAAGATGACGATGGTTCAATCTGCTTCCGGCCATCCAGATTTAGGTTTTCCATGATTTCCCTAAATTGCTTAAGGCAAATTCTGGAATGGCTCCTTTGAAAGGGCAAGCCCAATTTCCTTCTCCACCCTTCCCAGCTCTGAGCTTGTTCTCCTTCTTTAATGATCTCATTGTCACAGGGGTGTTAAACATTGATGTCCTCCTCCTCCCAGTAACCAGACAGTAGTTGGGGGACTTGAAAGACAAGCAGTGGCTGAGAAAGGAGTGAGGTTACAGGGTTGTAGCCTGTAGTAAAGGTTATTCAATCTGTACATTTAGCAAGCAGTAAAGGATACGAAAGAAAAATTTGGAGTAGGCAGCAAAGGACTTAAGACCAGTTGAATAGAACTGACAGTGTCTTGAAAGGAGGATATAAGATGAATATCAACAAAAGCAAAACACGGATAATAGAATGTGGTTTCATTAAATCAGGTAATGTTGAGAAAACAAGATACTGAAAATAGTACACGATTTTTGCTATTTGAGTAACAGAATAATTGATGATGATGGAAGTAGAGGGGATATAAAATGCAGACTGGCAATGGCAAGGAAAGTGTTTCCAAAGAAGAGAAATTTGTTAACACTGAATATAGATATACCCTCCCAGGGGACACCAACTTGTAGTAGGCACCTTCTGTGCCGGGCGGAGGGTTTGCTGCCTCGTAGTAGGCACCTTCAGTGCCAAGCGGGAGTGCTAGCGTGCTTCCGTGAAGTCAAGAGCTGAGTTGGCGGTAGCGTAGCTACTGACAGGGTCACCCAAGCCTGACTGGTCTCAACTGAGGAGCCAGATGAAATGTGTCCCACAACATAGGGCAGGGAGGGCTCTAGAGGTGTAGTGAAGCCAGCTTCGCTAGGGGAGTAAATCTAATACAAATCCTGGTCTGCCAGGTTGGGGGTTGGGCTCAAGACAAATATCCTCTTCCTGTAAAAAAAAGGAAAGTTATGAAAACCCTAAGAGCAGAAGCCAGACGGATTAATAGACGACAGCATGGCACGGATCTTGGACAATAAATGGTTAAAAAGTTGAAAATATCTTCGAATTGGTACCTGGAATGTTTGATCTTTATAGAGCCCAGGCTCTCTAAGGACGTTATTAGACCAGCAGGGGACGCTCAAAGAGAGCATTATTGCCATCCAAGAAATTCGATGGACAGGGAGTGGGGTATTGGAAAAGAAAGTTTACTATGTTCTATTGCTGTGATGATAACAGACATGAGTTTGGTACAGGTTTCCTTGTTGATAAAGACCTGAAACGTTTAGTGATGAATTTTGCACCCATTAATCCAAGGCTATCAGTAATTAGAATTAAAGGAAGATTCTTTAATTATAGCATAATTAATGGACATGAGCAACAGAAGAATGTATTGAAGACCTAAAAGATGATTTCTATGATGCCCTTGAAAAAGCTTATGATAAGTGTCCAAGCAATGACATCAAGATCATAATGGGTGATTTTAATGCACAACTTGGAAGAGAAGATATGTTCCAGCCCATAATTGGAGCCCATAGTAAACATGAATCCCCTAATGATAGTAGAATAAGATTGATCCTCTTTGCAGCCTCCCGTAATATGATAGTGGGCTCTATCAGGTTTCCCCATAAGGAGATACACAAGAGTACATGGAAGTCACCTGACGGTGGAAACATTTATCAAATTGATCATGTACTGGCTCTGAGCACTATGGGACTTAACATCTGTGGTTATCAGTCTGATCATGTACTGGTAGACCAGAGGCATAAATCTAACTTGATGGATGTTTGAACCTTTCGTGGCCCTAATGTGGATTCAGATCATTTTCTTGTAATGGCCAAGATAAGAGCAAGGATATCAAATGCTCAGAAAGAAAGACATACTAGGAAAGAATGGTACAATATTGCAGTACTGCAATTAACAGAAATTGATGAATCATACTGTCAGAAAGTTTCTCAGGCCCTAGTACAAGAACAAGAACAAGAACAAGAAACAATGCGAGACAGTAATGACATGGAACAAAAATGGATGACTATAAAAAGAGCTATAGACATTTCAGCTATGGAAACACTAGGGATGGAGAGAAAATCAAAAAGGCCTACATGGTTTGATGAAGAGTGTAAGAGAGTGACTGAAGAAAAGAACACTGCATACCAAAAGACATTTCAGGTGAACTGCACAAGAACTTGTTGGAGGATTACCGAGAGAAAAGGAGGATCAAACAGATGACACATCACCGAAAGAAAAGGGAATGGACAAGGCTGAAATAGAATGTGTGGAATTGCCCAAGAAGAAGAATGAAACAAGGATGTTCTTTATAAAAGAAACAATGCTAGAAGACAATTTGCTCCAATAACCAGCTTGATTAGAGATGAAGAAGGAAACATAATGGAAAGATTGTGAAGATACCATACTTTAATGACCTGCTGAATCGAGAGATGAAGCAAGGAGAGGATATCTCTAATGATTGTGAGTAGTGATTGGATGATGAACAGCCACGGGATAGCCTAGGGTTAGAGGATGTTCATAAAGCTTTAAGGAAACTGAAGAATAACAAGGCCCTCAGCACTGATAGCATTCTTGCAGAACTGCTAAAATGTGGAGGAGCAACATTAGAGCAGTCTCTGTTTGAACTCTCATATGGAAATGGGAAAGGATAGCAGATGAATGGAATGAAAGAATATTATGTCCCATATATAAAAAGGGTCACCAAATGGAGTGAAGAAACCACCATGCAATCATCCTCCTGAACCTGGAGTACAAGGTGTTATCTAATATTATTTTTGATCAGTTACTCCCACAGGTGGATAAAGAAATTGAAATATACCAAAGCAGATTTCAATGTGGAAGGTCAACAATAGACCAGATTTTCAACCTGCGCCAAATTCTGGAGAAAACTGTTGGATATAGAATGGGAACACATCACCTATTTATTGACTTTAAGACTGCATACGACAGCATCAATAAAACAAGTTGTTTCATGCCTTACAGGAGATGGGGATACATGGAAAGCTCCTGAGAATAGTTAAAATGTATGATTTTTGTGACAGGAGCATTGACATATATAGTGTACAATTCTGCATTTACCTTTTCCTCCAGTGTTCTCTGTCATACACATGCTTATTATTTAATGTAGCACCCGAGAAGGTGATTAGGGAAGCAGGCCTACAGGCCAGGGACACCATCTTCTACAAGTCAGTGCAGATTTTAGCATATGCAGATGATGTAGACATCATAGCACAGACAGAACCGGCACTGAAAGAAGCTTTACAGCCTTAAGTGAAGCAAGTAAGAACATTGGTCTTATGATAAATGAAAATGAAACTAAATACATGGCCTGTGGAAATGCATGTCAACCCAATATGCCGTCAACTTTCAGTGAGAATGAATTCACATTTGAAAGAGTTGATAACTTCAAATATCTTGGTTCCACAGTCATTTGCTTTAATGACATCTCAACTGAAATTAAGATTAGGCTGATATCAGCAAATAAGGCATATTTCACCTTGAGTAATTTATTCCGGTCAACACTCCTCAGCTGTCCTACAAAATTCACTATTTGTAAAACCCTTGTTAGACCATTTCTCACTTATGCTTCAGAAACATGGCCGTTGACGGAAACAGCTGCAAGGCTGCTCGAAGGATTTGACAGGAAAGTTTAGAGGAGAATAATTGGCACTGTGTATGACAGAGAACATTGGAGGAAAAGGTAAATGCAGATTGTACACTATATATGTCGATGCTCCTGTCACAAAAATCATACGATCAGGAAGGATAAGATGGGCAGATCATGTGGCAAGAATGGAGGAGTGTGAGGTGATAAAAAAGATTCTCTTTGGTAATCCAGGAGGACAAAGAGGGTGAGGTCGACCTCAAGCAAGATGGCTGGATGGAGTGGAAGAAGACCTACTGAAGCTCGGATGCAGAAACTGGAGGAGGGTAGCATGTGACCGTAATGGATGGCGGAAGCTCACTGGGAAGGCCAAGGTTCATCCTGGACTGTAGCACCACAGAAGAAGAAGAAAGAATATAGATATAAGTGTTAGGAAATCTTTTCTGAAAGTATTTGTATTGAAAAATGAACAGTTTAGACAAGAGGAGAATAGAAGCTTTTGAAATATGGTGCTACAGAAGAATGCTGAAGATGAGGTGGGTAGATAATATAACTAATGAGGAGGTACTGAATAGAATTGGGGAGAAAAAATTGTGGCACACGCTGACTAGAAGAAGGGATCAGTTAATAGGACACATTCTGAGACATCAAGGGATCACCAATTTAGTATTTGAGGGAAAAGCTGGGAGTAAAAATTGTAGAGGGAGACCAAGTTATGAATACAGTAAGTAGATTCAGAAGGATGTAAGTTGCAGTAGTTATTTAGAGATGAAGAGGCTTGCTTGGTATAGAGTAGCATGGAGAGCCGCATAAACCAGTGTTTAGACTGAAGACCACAACAACAAAAACATTTTCTTAAGTAATAATCAATATCATAGCATGTAGTACCCTTATCAAATACAGACCATCATTTTTCTGCCTAGAATGCCAAATAAATTTATTATTATTCATTAATTTCATGTTTCTGCTCATTCTATTTTCTGATGTCAACCTTTACACCAAACATACAGAAATCAGTGTCAAGGAAGTGACATGTACAATATGTATAGACCATGCACAAAATCAATAAGGAACTCATGACATGAAACATGTAATTAATGAATGATAATAAATTTTTCTGTGATCTACATACAAAATAAATTTCAGTATCATTATGATGAGAGGTTTAAGCAATTTAAATGATGGTACCCCTTATAGAAATGGGAGCAAGGGACAGGAAAAGACCAAGTGCACTCAGTGTGTATGCCTGGGGGCCTCATTCAGCATGTTGAAAAGGCTATTCCAGCAGCCACTGAGGGAACAGGGTGCAACCAACTGCAGATTTTGATGCACTTTGGAACAAATGATGCCTGTTATCTGGGCTCTGAGGACATTCTTGAGTCATTCCAATGACTGGCAGAGAAGGTTGAGAAGACCAGCCTCGGGCATGGAGTTTCAACAAAGCTCACAATTTGCAGCAGTGTTCTCAGAACTGCTTGTGGTTCTTTTGTTCTGAGTGGAAGGACTGGACCAGAGACTTCAAAAGTTCTGTGACAAGCTAGGCTGCGACACCCAGGACTTGGGCCATAGAGTTGAGAACTGTAGGGTCCCCTAAATAGGTCAGGTGTGCACTACACATCAGAGGCTGCTACTCAGGTAGCTGGTTGTGGGTGGGGTGCACACAAGTATTTTTTAGATTAGGTGACTCTCCATCCAGTCCAGATAACAACAGCTGTAGGAAACCCAGAAGTATCAGTGTCAGATTGGAAGAAATGCCTCCCACAGGTGAGAGAATTAAAATCCTAATGGTAAACTGCCAAAGCATTTGCAACAAAGTGATAGAGTTTGAACTGTTCGTGAAAAACAGTGAAGCTCTTTAATACTAGGTACAGAAACCTGGTTGAAACCTGAACTTGATAGCACTGAGATTTTTGGGGAAAATTTAAGTGTATGCTGAAAAGAATAGGCAAGTGGGAAACAGGTGGTGTATTTGTCGCAATGGACGAGAAACTCAAATCAACAGAAGTTGAAATTGCAGCTGCATGTAAGATTATTTGGGAAAGACTCAGTGTCAGGGGTGGACATAAAATGATAACTGGATTCTTCTATTGCCCACCAGACTCTTCTCCTGATGTAACTGTAAACTTTAGAGGAAACGTCAGTTCATTTGTATGTAAGTTCCCCAGTCATAATGTAATCATCAGCAGAGACTTTCATCATCCAACAATTAATTGGGAAAATTCTAGTTTTGTTAGTGGTGGGCTTGATAAGATGCCCTGTGAAACTTAACTAAATGCCTTCTCTGAAAACTATCTAGAACAGATACTTAGGAACCCCACTCATGATGGAAATGTATTGGATCTAATGGCAACAAATAGACCTGACCTCTTTGAGGACATCCACATCAAAATTGGTATCAGTGACCATGAAATGATTGTGCCAACAATGATTACCAAAGTACAAATTACAACTAAAAGAAGCACAATGATTTATACATTCAATAAACTAGATAAAAAATCAGTAGTGTCATTTCTCAATGAGGAACTTGAAACTTTCAGCACAGGGCAGGAGCATGTAGAGGAACTCTGGCTCAGGTTTAAAAGACTAGTTCACCATGCACTAGATAGATATGTACCCAGAAGAACAGTTCATGATGGGAGGGAACCTCCATGGTATACAGTCACTGTAAAGAAACTTCTAAAGAAAAAGAGATAATAATAGGTGTAAAAAGAGTGTAGGGTTATAGACAGACAAATGCTGAATGAAACATTTGGTTGCTTAGAAAGCAATGCATGATGCCTTCAATGACTACCATAGTTGCATATTGTCACAGAACCCAAAGAACTTCTGGTTATGTGTAAAGGCTGTTAGTAACACCAAAGTTGGTGTCCAGTCCCTAGCAAATGAGACAGGAACTGAAATTGAGAGTAGGGAAGCAAAAGCTAAAATGCTTAACACCATTTTCAAGTGTTCCTTTATAAAGGAAAACCCAGGAGAGTAGGGAAGCAAAAGCTAAAATGCTTAACACCATTTTCAAGTGTTCCTTTATAAAGGAAAACCCAGGAGAACTGCCCCAATTTAATCCTAAAACCATTGAAAAGATGAGTGAAGTAAGTATTAGTGTCAGTGGTGTTGAGCAACAGCTGACATTGTTAAAATTGAACAAAGCTCCAGGCCCTGATGGAATCCCTGTCATATTCTATAGTGAATTTGCACCTGAGTTAGCCCCTCATATCACTAGAATCTATTATAGATCCCTCGAACAATAAACTGTGCCCAGTTCTTGGAAAAAAGGCACAGGTCACACCCATCTGCAAGAAGGGTAATACAAGCGATCGACAAAACTACCATCCAGTATCCTTGACATCAATTTGTTGTAGAATCTTAATACATACTCTGAGCTCAAACATAGTGAGGTATCAAACAGAATGACCTCCTCAATGCCAACCAGCATGGATTTCGAAAACACTGATCATGTGAAACCCAACTCGCACTTTTCTCACATGACATACTTAAAGCTTTGGACCAAGGTAGCCAGGTAGATGCAGTGTTTCTTTATTTCCATAAAGCATTTGACTCAGTGTCATACCTACACTTGTCAAAAGTATGATGATATGCAGTATCAAGTTAAATTTGTGACTGGACTGAGGACGTTTTGGTAGGGAGGTCACAGCATTTTGTCTTGGATGGAAAGGCATCATTAGATGTAAAAGTAACTTCAGGTGTGCCCTAGGGAAGTGTGTTGGTACCCTTGTTGTTCATAATGTATATTAATGACCTGGCAGAAAATATTAATAGTAAAGTCGGGCTTTTTACTGATTATTCAGTTATCTATAATGAAGTACAATCTGAAAGAAGCTGGATAAATATTCAGTCAAACCCTGATAAGATTTCAATGTGATGCAGAGACTGGCAACCTGATTTAAATGTTCAGAAATGTAAAATTTTTTATTTCACAAAATGAAAAACCATGAGTCAATGTTGGAATCGGCCAACTCATAAAAACATCTCTGTGTAATACTTCGTGGAAATATGAAATGGCATGTTCACTTAGGTTCAGTCATGGGTAAAGCAGGTGGTAGACTTCAGTCTTTTAGTAGAATACTGGAGAAATGCAATCAGTCTACAATGGATATTGCTTAAAAATCACTCATGCGACTGGTTCTCGAATATTGCTCAAGTGTGTGGGGCCTGTACTAGATAGGACAAACAGGGGATTTTGAACATATACAGAAAAGGGCAACACAAATGGTCACAGGTTTGTTTAACCCTTGGGAGAGTGTTAACGAGATACTGAAGGAACTAAACTGGAAGCCTCTTGAAGACAGGCATAAACTCTCCTGAGAAAGTCTATAAACAAAGCTTCAAGAGCTGTCTATAATAGATTTCTCTAAGAATATACGACAACCCCCTATGTATTGCTCGCATGAGGATCATGAAGATATGATTAGAATAATTACTGCATGGACAGAGGCATTCAAACAATCATTCTTCCCGCACTCCATATGTAAATGGAACAGGAAGAAACCCTAATAATTGATACAATGGGACATACCCTCTGCCATGCACCTCACTGTGGTTTGCAGAGTTTAGATGTAGATGTATATGTAGCTTTCTTATGTACAGCTTGCAGTATTACTTGTCCATCTTTTGCATATGTATTGTAGAATCTCTGTTATTGATACAGGGACCAAAGCTATGCTATTGCCATCAACGCTATGAATTTCACTGTGGTATCAGTCTCTGGAAGGTTTCACGTAAAAATTGTCAACAGTCTAAAGATAACTCTTCAATGGCACCCTTCACACAGTAAAATTCATAGCTATCTCATATCAATTACAGAGAATCTGTAATACGCATACTAAAGCAATACCATTGTCAATATTGTGTTGGTTAGTTGGTTTGGGGGAAGAGACCAAACAGCTAGGTCATCAATCCCATCGCAATAGGGAAGGATGAGGATGGAAGTCAGCGATGGCCTTTCAGAGGAACCATCTGCATTTGCCTGAAGCGATTTAGGGAAATCATGTAAAATCTAAATCAGGATGGCCAGAGGGTGGGTTTGAACCATTGTCCTCCTGAATGTGAGTCCAGTGTGCTAACCACTGCCCCATCTTGCTCGGTCAATATATTGTGTTGTGGTAGATACACAGACAGTATGTCTGGGTGTATCTAGACTAGTTGATTTGTGGATGCACTTTTTATGCTATTGAGTGTTTTTTACACCTTTCCTTGTGTAGTTCTTCATTCCACGCTGTCTTTGAAATCATAGCTTTTGCAGTTGAAGTGGGGCAGCTTTTGCGGTTCAGAAGGGTGCAAGCAGAGACAGAGAGAATTAAATTACAGGCCGGCCGAAGTGGCCGTGCGGTTAAAGGCGCTGCAGTCTGGAACCGAAAGACCGCTACGGTCGCAGGTTCGAATCCTGCCTCGGGCATGGATGTTTGTGATGTCCTTAGGTTAGTTAGGTTTAACTAGTTCTAAGTTCTAGGGGACTAATGACCTCAGCAGTTGAGTCCCATAGTGCTCAGAGCCATTTGAACCATTTGAATTAAATTACAATCCAGGGAGGAAATCAAGATGAGTCGCTATGATACATCAGTAAATGTATGCTTGGCTGTGAGGATCCTGAAGGTGTCATATGTAAACAGCAACTCTGATGACATAGGTGCACTACATGGGCGAAAAAATGCAAACATAGCAGAAAATTACAACAGCCTCCTTTTCTGTTGATGTTACAGTCATCAACTGTGAGGCTGATTTGGTGTAGTTCTCCGTTCCTGTTACTTGCCAGTAGTCTTCTTTGTTTCTATGTAACTTACGCTCCTGTGATTCCTTCCACCACCCTGCTGACTATAGTTTTCAAGAATGAGTCAAGTTTCCCAACCATTGTCTTACTTGTCAAGCATTTTTTCTCATACAGAGCTGTGTTTCGAACATGGCTTTTCGTGACTCTTTTTATGGTCTGAACATCTGTGTTTTTTGACTCTGGCAGTAGATTCCTTTTATGAAAAGATCCTTGCAGTCATTGCTACCATGTCTTTCTTATGTCTTCCTTCTTTATCTATTCTATTTCCAAGGTAGCAAAATTCATCCACCACTCTTGAGAGCCTCTTGTCCAAGCTTAACTTTCGGCCATCCAGCATATCCTTCTGCTGTGCTCACCATTACCTTAGTTTTCTTTTTGTTTATGTGTACATTGTAATGATCAGCAAGCACATAGGCTCCTCCATTTCATTAATCATCTGATTAATTCCTGTTAGTGAAATGTATTATGCTGCTTTTCTATCTGACAATCAACTTCCATGCCTATATTCCTCATTGCTGTTCAATGTATAAATCACCATTAATGACCATGAGCAACCTCACGATACACATTTCTTGACTTTAGTCTGTTGTACCATTCCATCAAAACTGATTACTCCAATCTGCTTGAATAAAAAGAGTGGAGTCTACCGGTGTAGATAATACCACACAGCCAAAGTACAGAAACCATTTTTATTCAGCAGCCCTATAAAAATTTTTATTCAGCAGCCTTCAGATCTAAAAACTGAAAGTACTTTTATTTGTTCCCCCCTCCCCCTACCCCTCCCTTAATCTGCTCCCTATCTTCGGCCACAATACTAAAATTGTTTTTATGATCTTCTACTTCTTTAAATATTAAGACCAGTTCACACCTAACCTGCTTTAAATTTTCCATTCCATCTTTCACTGAAGTACTTTTGAGCATTTTTTATGCTTTTGATACCAGACTGACCATGTAGTAACCTATTCTTCCTTTCTTCAGGAATGTAGTAATTATGATTCTTTTCCAAATCTCATGGAAGTTTCCAGTTTAATAAATGTCATTCATGAACTTGTTTGGTTCATGCCCAACCTTTGTGCTGGTGGCCTGTAAGAATTACACAGGTAGTTATCTAAACCTGAATGTTTGTTCCTTCAGAGTTCCTCCAAAGCGCTTCTGGAATTCAAAGATAAGGATTGAGTCTGCAGCTTCCCCCTTATCTCATTAAGTATTAATTAGCAGTGATTGGGCATGGATGGGGATGGTTAAGAGAGAGAAAACCTACTTTGTAGCTGGATGAATCTGTGTTACCCAGTATGATAATGTGATGTAAATTAAAGTTCCTCAGCTATATATAGATGGAAAAAGCTCATTTGAAAGTATAACAGTGCTGATCATTCTACTTTGTTTATTGTTTTTTTGCAAGTAACACTTCCTAACAATGCCTAGACCCAACCATGACCATTCTAACATTTAAATTTCATGCTGAAGTTTGCCATAGCTTTGTGGCTTTTCCAAACTAATCTTCCTTGTGACAACTGTTCGTGGAATCCTTACTCTTACTGTTACAGTAATAATAAAATAATGCTTTACCAACAGAAGTTACAGACTCAGAACGGCGATACTATTTTGTCCACTAATTTCATCATGATTGTGCACAACTTCCGTGAATAAGCTGACTTATTAATTATTGCTTACTAATATCCTACCAGTTGACTTAATACTTCCATACTCATAAGTCATTACTTTAGCAAAATGTTCAAATAATGTTCATGTGACCAACTACACACATCTAATCTGCAGTAAACCCAAAGACTGGCTCTTTCTTACACATTGGTTCATGATTGGCAGTTCTTGGGCATTGTTGAATGTAACATAGCATACTGTCAGGCAAAAGGTGCACTACTTTGATCAAGTGATTTACTATATCATATCGCGAACAGTTGCCTGAACTGCTTCAGCCATCTGGACATGGTTCCTGGCCGACTCAAATTTCCAACTTATTGCATGCTGCAATGCAACATCCCTTGTTTATTAACTGTCTACTTTCGAATTATTGATTCCCTAAGGAGTTTGGATGATATTAATGCATACACACTGACCCAAATGTCAATGAGCTGTTGGACATGTCTGACGTAACAAACACCACTCAAATAGATACATTTCTGTAAGAGTCCAACAGCTCCTTGACATTTGTTTCAGTGAGGATGCACTAATATTATTTGAAGTTGTCGAGAATCAATAATTTGCTAGTAGGGGTCAATGGATGAGGGATGCTGCACTGCAGCATGCTGTAAGTTGGAAATTTGAGTTGGTCAGGGCAATGTACAGATGGCCAAAGTGGTTCAGGCAACAGTTCATGAGAAGCAGTAAATTTGGGTAGTCCCAGCCCGGCACAAATTTTCAATTTTCACCATTGTGTTACCACAATGCCCCGTGTGGCTGGAAGCTGTGAATTCCCACCCATCCCGTTCCTTTCTTTCCCCATTCTCTACTTCATACAAATTCTTGATATTATAGCCATAGGACACTATTTTTTCAGAAGTGTACAATTTTAAATTTCTAACATTTAAAGCAAGTAGCTAATTTTTGCACCACTTTGAAATCTTATCAAGATCTGGTTGAATATTTGTGCAGCTTCTTTCAGGGCACTTCATTACAGATAACTTTACCATCTGAGATTACTATTAATATTGTCCACAAGGTCACACAACATGAATAGAAAGGATCCCAACACACTCTCCTGGGGCACATCCAAAGTTACTTACACATGTATCGATGATTCTCTGTACAAGATAAAATGCTACATCCTCCCTACCAAAAAATCTTCAGTCCGATCATAAATTTTGCTTATGATTATACTTTTGATAAAAAATGCAGATGCGTTACTGAGTCAAATCAAGAAATACTGCATCTATCTGACAGTCTGGATACAATGCTTTCAGTATGTCACGTGAGAAACGTGTCAGTTGGATTTCACATGGTCCATGTTTTCAGAATCTGTACTGGATGGAGCAGGTCATTCTGTTCAAGACACTTCATTATGTTTGAGCTCAGAATATATTCTAAAATTCTACAACAAATGGACATCAAGGATACTGGATGGTGGTTCTGTGGATCATTTCTCCTACCCTTCTTGTAGATGGGTGTGACCTGTTCTTTCCAACTTCTGGGTATTATTTTTTGTGTGAGGGATGTACAACAGATTATAGTTAGAAGAGGGGCTAACGCAGCTGGTAATTCAGTATAAAATCTTACAGGGATTTCATCAGGCACTGAGGCTTTGTAAAATTTTAATGATTTAAGCTGTTTCTCAATGCCACTAACACTAACATTTATATCACTCATCTTTCAGTGGTATGAGGATTAAATTGGGACTGTTCTCCCAAGTATTCTTTTGTAAAGGAATGTTTGAAAATTTATTTACCGGTAAGCATTTCTGCTTTTGCTTTGCTTTCCTCATCTCCAGTTGCTTTCTCATCTGTGAGTGACTGACACTAACTTTGATGCCACTAACAGACAAATTCTTTGGGTTCTGTGAAAGATTATTTGACAATATTCTGCTATGGCTGGCTTCTTGCACTGCTCGCTTGACACACAAGTGCATTTCATTCAGCATCTTACACCTACTTGCAGAAGTATGCTCAGACACCACTGTACATGGGGCTAAAAATATATAACAAATTAAAAGGAAGAAACACATTAACAATGGACCTCGGTTCGCTGAAAAGTTTACTCCAAAATATTTTAATAGAGAAATGTTACTACACCATTGAAGAATTCATGGAAGACAGTCTGACACTTTGAACAATAAAAATCTATAGCTAATACTGCAGTGTTGTCTGTGTACAACAAAGGAAATTGGTAAACTGTCAATTTATAGTAAATATTGTAGAGTTGTATTTATTGGCATTATTCTTAAAACAGTGTAAAAAGAATTTCTATAAATCATTATACAATATATTTTTGCTAAACTTGACATGTCTCCTGTACAACATATCATATGATCTGTACAATGTATGTAATGGGACTAATAAATCACATTTTACATTTACATTTACGCAAGTCTCTGTTTCTTTAGAAGTTTCTTCATGGTAATTATACATTATGGAGGGTTCCTCCCACCATGAACTGTTCTACGGGTACGTATATATCCAGTGCATAATCAGCCGTTCTTTTAAACTTGAGCTATAGTTTCTCAACATGTTCTTGTTGTGAACTGAAAGTGTGAAGTTCATCATCAAGATGTGACACTACTGCTTCTGTATCTAATTTACTGAATATATAAATCTTTCCACTAGTTTTAGTTGTCCTTTTACTTTGGTAACCATTGTTGCAACAACTGCCTCATGATAAATGATACCATTTTTGATGTGGCTATATTCAGAGAGGTCAGGTCTGCTTGTTGCCATTAAATCTAATACTGTACACATATTTCCATCATGAGTGGGGTTCCGAATGATCTGTTCTAGGCAGTTTTCAGAGAAGGCATTTAGTAATGTTTCACAAGATGTCTTGTCACTCACACCACTAATGAAACTGTAATTTTCCCCATTGATTGTTGAATGATTAAAGTTTCCTCCAATGATTACAGTATGATTGGAGACCTAACATACAAATGAACTTAATGTTTCCCTAAAGTTTTTAGTTACATTTGGCGGTGAGTCTGGTGGTAAAAAAGAATTCCATTACAATTTTATGCTCACCCTTCATACTGAGTCTTGTCCAAATAATCTTAATGCTCGCTTCTGAGGAATGAACGCTTTCCTTGCTAATGGCTGGTTGCCCCAAAAAATAATGCCGTATTCAATGAGTGAGTGAAAATAGCCATAGTATGCCACTTTTGCAGTGTTAGGTTCAACACATGTCGTGACAACCCGTAAAGCATACGTAGCAGAACTAAGCCTCTTACAGAGATCTACGAGGTGCGACAATAAAGTAATGAGAATGATTTTCTTTGCAACATGTGGCAGCCCTGCAGGCTTGGGTAAGCACAATATCTTTGACATTGGTCTATAAGCTGCTTCTAGTCCAAGCAGCACATCGATGCAAATGCTCAGTCGTGAGTTGTGCTGTAATAAGTTAACACGTGTTTATGTCTCTCATCACAGAAATGGAACCGCATAACATTGCGCAACGGTATGCCATTTCTTTTTGCATAAAATTGGGTGAAAATGTGATGACAATTTACGGTAGGCTTCAGAAGGCTTTTCGAGAGGAGGTTATGTCAAGAACTCAAGTTTTTCATTGGCATAAAATGTTTAGTGAAGGCAGAACGGAAGCTGAAGATGAAGACCACAGTGGACGACCATCAACCTCACAGATGGATGTCAACTTGGCCAGGGTCCATGAACTTGTACGACCTGATCAAAGATTATCCATGAAAATGATTGCAAAAGAACTGAACATCAATTGAGAAATGGTATGAGAAAGATTTTTGCAAAAATGGTCTCCAAAAATCTCCCACCACAACAGCAAGAAACACAGAAAAATGTGGCAGCTGACCGGTTAGAACAAATGGAAATCAATCCAGAATTGTTGAGCCATGTTACCACTGGTGATGAAAGTTGGTTTTTTCAGTACAATCCAGAGACAAAACGCCAAAGTTCGCATTGGTGCTCAAAGGGATCACTCAGACCAAAAAAAGCTCATATGTCAAAGTGAAAAGTGAAATGCATGCTTGTGTGCTTCTTTGATTCCAAAGGAACTGTTCATAAAGAATGGGTGCCTCCTGGACAAACAGTTAACCAATATTACCACAAAGAAATTTTAGAAAGACTTCGTAAAAGAGTTCTTCATGTCCGTGCCAACATTGGTGATAACTGGATTCTGCATCACAATAATGCGCCATCCCATACTGCTCTGTCAGTACAGCAATTTTTAACCTCAAAACAAATTTCAGTACTACCACAGCCACCTTATTCACCATATATCACTCCGTGCGACTTTTTTCTATTTCCAAAAATCAAAACAGCAGCCAAGGGACACAATTTTCAAACAACACAAGATGTCCAAAAAGCTGTGACGAGGGTCTTGGAGAATATTACGGAAGATGAGTTCCAGAAATGTTACCATCAACGGCAGAAGCACTGGAAAAAGTGTGTGCAATCAGAAGGGAACTACTTTGAAGGAGACAACACTAAATTTGACTAAAACGGTAAGCAACATTTTTTTTTTTCACATCAGTCTCATTACTTCATTGTCGCACCTCGTATCATATGTGAAGACCAGTTCCTTTTCTTGTCAATGTGCACTTCAAGAAATTTTGTTGTTTCCATTCTTTCTATTGGCTGATTACCACATGTCACACTTTCTCTCTTTTTCTGTTTTTGTACAGAACTGAATAAAGCTGGTCTTACTGGAATTTAATGAGAGACCATTCACCTTGAACCAATTAACCACATCTCAGAGTATGTAATTAATGGATTCCTCAAGATTGCTATCTGTTCTACTGCTCATAAAATTGTGGTATCAACAAATAATGTAAAATTACATGGCAAGTTTGTACATGATGGTAGATCATTTATAAAGATCAGGAATAACAGTGGGCCAAGAATTGAGCCCTGAGGCACTACACATGTAATGGAACTCCATTCAGAATGTGAAGAAACATCACACACTCCATCTGAGCTACTCAAGACAACTTTTTGTTTTCTGTCTTGGAGATAAGACTGAAGCCAATTGCCTGCAACACCACTTATTCCTATTAATTTTGCTTTTTGCAAGAGAATCTGGTGATCAACACAGTCAAAACGCTTTAGACAAATCACAGAAGACACCAAGTACTGGCATTTTTTCATTAAGGGTTTCTAGGACTTCATTTGGAAGTGCATAGATTGCACCTTCTGTTGAACAGCCCTTTTGAAAGCCAAATTGGCTCTTGCTGAGAACTCCATTCTTCATGAGATGATCAGTAATTCTTACATGTATTAGCTTTAATTTTAGAGAAAGCTGTCAGCAAAGAGATAGGTCGATAGTTAGTTAGTTCAGTTTTACCACCGTTTTTGTACAGCGGCTTCACAATGATGTACTTAAGTCTGTACGGTTTTGGTAGGTATTGAGTCCCATAAACCAACTTCTTACAGCACAATAACGATTTATTCGGATAACGTTCACAGGTTAACATCACAGTGCAAGAGTAAAACTCTTCCAACTCTCTGGCGAAGCAGACCCAAAGATCATAAATATAGCAAAGACATATACATAGGTATGCACGGAAGTACAGGTTATTACTGTACGATCGCTACAAGTCTACTGGGAACAACACCTTTCTGAAGGGAAGCATTGAAAATATGACAGAGAATGTCCCTGATCCACACACAAGAATATTTAAATAAATTACTAGAAATATTATCAACCCCCGCAGAGCTCTTACATTTTAGAGACATGATGATTTTTTAAATTTCATCTATAGTGACAGGATTAAGGTACATTTCTGAAATTGTGTTTGAATATACAGCTTGACAAAGAGTTACAGCTTCATCAACACTGGGCTTGCAACCAATATGTTGAGTTCCTGATAGGAAGTGTTTATTAAAAATCTCAGCCACACTTTTGGGGTTATCTACTAGGGTACCTTCATATCTGATTTTATTTATACCTTCATTGCTTGTTGTATCTCTTCCTGTTTCTTTTTTTACAATGCTCCAAATTATTTTTATTTTATTATTAGAATTATCTTTTTTCTTCTTTGCAAAAATGATAGTCTATATTGCTGCTGACACTACACATACAACATACAAACACTAAAAATCACTACATGAATCACTGTTCAA
The DNA here is from genome assembly GCF_023864345.2 of Schistocerca serialis cubense. Classification (NCBI taxonomy): domain Eukaryota; kingdom Metazoa; phylum Arthropoda; class Insecta; order Orthoptera; family Acrididae; genus Schistocerca; species Schistocerca serialis. Next base: position 189,044,193 of record NC_064641.1, on the reverse strand, counting down.
AAAACTGACAGTTCTTTTATTTTGTAGGTACCACTCACTCTTTTTGCTCACCTACAACATGCTCAGTTGCAAGTTGCATTGTTGTTAACATACTTCCCATTTTTCTTCCATGTGTTCTTCCCCCACATAGTGTTTATGTCCTCTGAAATGTTAAGGTGGGTGCATGCTCATTTGGCTCTACCTCTTACGTTTCATGCTAGTTTTTAAGCCCACAGTTTTTTATGGCAATGGAAAAGATCAAAAAATTTTGTAATAGTACATGCATTCAGTGATAACAAGTTTGGCTTCTTAGCTTAAACAACAGTGACATTATTTTCTTGTTTTTACTTCATTTCACACTGACCAAGTTGCTAAGGATAAGGTTTCACCAAAATTCAACTACCCATGCAATTATTTTTTAAATATTTTTGGAAGATAGCTGCCAACAGCCATTAAGTAATGTACAAAATACATATTCAAACTGTCAGCTGTTTTTATTTTAAACCCAAATTCTACTGATTTCGGTCTTGGATCTACTTCATGGATGAAGAGTTACAATGGTTTAAGCCACCATGGCAAACATCGAAATTGTAAATGTATACAGAGCAGAGTACGGCTCTGTATACATTTAGAATTTTGATGTTTGCTTTTAAAGTCTTGTCTCATATATTTACATTTGTGGGATGCACTACACATCTTAAGTAATGACTAATGCAATATTGTGGCTTAAACCATTTTAACCCTTCATCTGTGAAGATGGTCCAATTCCGAAATTGGTAGAATTTGTGTTTAAAATAAAAATAGCTGATGGTTCAGATATGCATTTTGTGCATTTATAAATTATTTTTTACTCTTCTTGAAAATTATATTGAATTAATTTGTAATCTGAAGGACCACAAAAGAATGAAGATAACAAGTGGATGAAGAGGAGAAATGAGGATCTATACAAAACATTGAAATGACCACAAACACAATAAGAAAGAGGAAATTAAAGTTTTATGGTAATATTTGCAGAAAGACTGACAATAGGCTAATGAAGAAAATTTTTAGTTTTATTTTTAAATTAAAAAGCGTCTTGGGATGGCCGGAAGAGGCACCATAGGGAAAAATTTCAGGCTACTGATCAAAACTGCAAAATTTCACACCCTAAAATAAAAACCACAACCTAGGAGGATGATGTCAAATGAATAGAGGCAGGCCATCAACCAGTGCATGAAGAAATTCTGGGAAAATAGGAAAAAGATTGTGCCTTAGTCTTAGGCTCCAAGCAGTCTATAATTGGCTAATTTCTGTAACTAAAAAAGAAAATTTAAAAACATGTAAATTTACAGGACTGCTCTTTCAAGTTAAAAACTTGTCTTTTTTTGTTGTGTCTGGAGGCAATATATTTAAGCATGCAATTGATGGGTCACATTTTTCTGTATAAAAATGACAAATATGCTACTTGATTAGTGTGTTGCACTGCGATATGGTATAATGCAACACAGTATGTGCTGTTGTCATTTTTGAGCTGCTGTAACTTTGTTGTCACTTGTAAATAAAATACTTCTAAGTGGCCACAATTGGAGGTTATGAAATCTACACATGCAGCTACTGAGGCATCAGTTTCATAAGAAATTTCCATATAATTGGAAAATGGAAATGCCATGTGGCTAAGGCCTCCGATTGGGTAGACTGGTCACCTGGTGCAAGTTTTTCGAGTTGACGCCACTTCGGTGACTTGTGTGTTGATGGGGATGAAATGATGATGATAAGGACAACACAACACCCAGTCCCTGAGTGGAGAAAATCTCTGACCCGGCCGGGAATTGAACCCGGGCCGTTAGGTATGACATTCCGTCGCACTGACCACTCAGCTACCAGGGCCAGACATATAACTGGTTTATAACAGAGATGAATAAATCTTCTTAAATAAATAATCTGCTGTTGTTTGAAGTTATTGCATGTTACTTTGAAAATACCATGTAAATAAATCCTGAACAGAAAAGCAATCAGTGGATGAAAAATATTTTAAATTTCGACTTTTACATATCCTATAAATTCATGGAAGGTATCTCAAGATGAAAAGAGCGTCTTGATATGTTGTGAATTTGGAAAAGAGAGACAAGACTCATATTAATACTCATGCAAGAAACATCACAAAAATTAATCAAAATATCCACGGGCGTGCTGCCGGTCAATAGTGTCCAACGGGCACAATATTTCGGCGATCATACATGTCGCCATCATCAGGTGAACTGACAGACTGAGCTCCTGTGAACGTGCCGGCACGGAGATCCGTACGCTATGGCTAATCAGTTTTTTTTTTTTTTTTTTTTTGCACCCCTGATGGGGATGGGCGGGCTGTTTGAGGGCTTGCATTGCCCTTTTCAGCCATTTGCTGTACATAACTCGTACATTCATTTATTTATTAGTTCAATATTTCTTGCAAAAGTGCATTTGATCATATTGAGTATACAAAGATATAGTATATATAAAGATGCAGAAATATAAAATAATACAATAATACAAAATAAAACAAAATATAAAGTAGGTACAAAGATATTAAATAGGTACCAAAATATTACGTAAAATGAGGTTAGAGGTTGAGGTTTAAGTATTAAAGATTTTAAGTCATGTTGTGATATAGTGTTTGTTTATAAATTATACAGTATTTTCCGTTATGATTATTCTCTTTGTTTTCTTTGAGTACTTTAGTGTGTATGGAGGTTGTAGCATACGATAGTAGTACCGTAGTTTTGGTGTGTATGCTACTTCTAATGTTTAATTCGTTATTTCTATGCTACTTTTTAGATGTAGCTTAGATCTACAGTTCTTGTGTATGTTTTGTGTGTGTGCGTGTGCGCGCAGGCGCGTTCGCGTTTGTGTGTATATTCTGGGGTCAGTTTCTGTGTCTTTGGGTCAGGTGTGGGGGAAGTTGGATGCCTTGTGTTAGTGGTTCCATGGTGGGGGCGAGGTCTGGGTATTCTTGGCTGGCGTTTTGTGCTACTGTACGCGCTGGTTGGGTATATTTAAATTTTGGTCGTCTGTTCACTCGCGGTCTTGTTGTCAAAATGTCTTCCATGTCTGGGCGTTTTGTTAATATGTGTCTACCGTAGTTCGCTCTGAGTTTGGTCAGTCTGTTTTGTAGCGGCTCCACGCCTGTGATGTCATATACGTCGTCACTGGGCGTGAGCCTTGGCAGTCTACAGATGCTGCGTAAAAGTCGTCTTTCGGTCGAGTAAAGTTGTTTGGCTACCGGTTTGTGCAAGCCTCCTAAGGGGGCTGCTGCATATTCTATCACTGGTCTGATGTACGTCTTGTAGGTGTGTATCGCCGTGTGGTCGTCACATCCGTGGAATCGTCCTTATACTTGTCTGATTAGGCGTTGTCTTTTCCTCGTCTTGTTTAGCAGGTAAGTGAGGTGTGTCTTCCAGTTTAAGTACTTGTCTAGGTACACTCCTAGGTACCTGGCAGTGTCGTTAAGTCTTAGTGGTGTGTCCCACAGCGTCAGTTGTATGTCATTTGTGTTTTGTTGTCGTTTTTTCGTCAGGTGTCTGTGTCTAAATAAAACCATTTGGGTTTTGGTTGGGTTTGGTCGGATTCTCCATGTCGTCATCCAGTTTTCTAATCTTTGTAGGTAGGTCTGTGTTTTTTGTTGTATGGTTGTCGTCTTCAAGTCTGTGCACCAGTAGGCGGTGTCGTCAGCATACAGTCCTACCGTTGCTTTGGGGGTTGTTGTCGTTGGTACGTCAGCCGTGTAAAGCGCGTGCAGCAGCGGGGATAGGATACCTCCTTGTGGCACTCCTGCTTGGGGTGTGAATTCTTGGGAGTAGGCTCCGCCGACATGTACCTTGCACTTCCTGTTTGTGATGTACGCCTGTATTAGTCGTATAACCTTGGTCGGGAGGCCCAATTTGCTCAGTTTGTAGAGCAGTCCTATATGCCAGAGCTTGTCGAAGGCACGCTCTATGTCTAAGAAGACTGCAAGCGTGCAGTGTCCTCTGTTGAAGCCTTGTGTTATTCCGTTGGTCAGTCTGATTAACGGGTCGTTAGTGGAGTGATTTTGTCGGAAGCCTGATTGTGTCAGAGGGAGGATGTCGTTGCGTTCTACATACGTTTTTATGCGGTCAGTTAGTATCCTTTCGTAAGTTTTCCCTATGACGTCGAGTAGAGATATTGGTCTGTAAGATCTTGGGTCAGTCCTTGGTTTGTCAGGTTTTGGTATCATTATTGTTTTGCTAGTCTTCCAAGTGGCGGGTAGCATTTCATTTGTGAGACAATAGTTGTAGATGAGGTAGAGGATGGGTGTCAGGAGGTGGGCTGGGGCTTTCTGAAGGTGTATACGTCTTATGTCATTTTGTCCTGGAGCTGTGTTACGTCCTGAGTATATGGCATTAATTATTTCTGCGTTAGTGATCTCTGCTGTCAGCGTGTTTTCGTCTTCTGTTGCTGTCGTTGGGGTGTTTAGGATTATAGTCAGCTGTTGCTCGGCGTGTTGTCTGAAGTTGTCGTCAAATTTTGCGTCTTGTGGGAAGGAGTAAACTTGCTGCAGTACTTGTCGAAATGCATCTGCTTGTTCTGGTTTGTCTGTTGTCGGTTCGTTATCCACTAGTAATGTAGTGTTTGTTGTCTGTCGTTGTCCCGTGAGCATTTTAAAGCGTTGCCAGAATTTCCCCCCTTCCCTGTAGTTGAGTCTTCTGCATGTGTCGTCCCATTGTCTTTGTCGGTGTTCAGATATGATTCTTTTAATTCTGGCATTCAATCTATTCCATTGTCTTTTTAGGTCTGGGTTGTTGTCGCGTCTGATTTGTCTATAAAGTTGTTTTTTGTGTCGAATTAGGTTGAGGGCTTCCAGGGGTATGGCTTGTTTCCAATTTTCGACTACTATGGTGGGTATGGCTTCATATATTGCTTGATGTATGGCAGTCTCTATTCTATCTGTGGCGTGTTGGAGGTCGTCGTTGTCTGTTATCGTCAGTGGTATTGATAGTTGTTCCGTGAGTACTTCTTTATATTTGTCCCAATCCGCATTTGCGGATTGTTCGTCTTGTGGGTATATGGTCTGGGGGCAGGGTGGCGCTGGTCGAAAAAAGGATTGGCAGGTGGTCGCTTGTTATTGAGGTGCCCACGACAGCATCTGACATTGTGTCGCTAATGTTGTGTCCATATATTACGTGATCTGGTGTCGAGTGGCCTCGGTGTCCTATGAAAGTCGGTTGGTTAACTGGTAACCGTTCCATCGGTTCTGTTGTCAGGAAGTCGAATAGACTTCGTCCGTTTCCATTATCAGCTCTGTCCCCTAGCATATGGTGTCGTGCATTAAAGTCTCCTAGTATTATGTATCTATTGTAAGTCATCATATGTCGTACGAAGTGCAGTGGCAGGGGCGTTCCAGATGGGTTGTACAGGCATGCTATCGTAAGAGTGCGTCTGTTCTTGTCTCTTATCTGTACTATGACTGCTTCTATGTTATTGAGTGGTGCCGGGAGAGGAATCTCCTTTGCTGCAATCGTGTTCTGCACGAGTATAGCTACTCCTCCTCTTCCGTCCTGCCTGTCTTTTCGGAATGTATTGTACCTGGGGATGTTAAAGGCGTGTGTGTTCCTTAGCCATGTTTCGGTGATGCCTGCAAGATGGACACCTTCCTGTTGTATGGTGTGCGTTAGTAGTGGGCGTTTCGGTTTGACGCCTTGTCGTTTACCGATAGGAGACGTAGTGTGTTGGCCATCGCGGAGGTGCCCGGGAGGGAGGGGGTTGGAGTTAGGGTGTGGGTGCCTGTTTAATTCGTGTCCTGTTGTGTGTGTTGCGGTGTGTGCTGGGGTGTGTGTTGTGGTGTGTGTCTGAAGCGTGTTTCTGGGTGCCAGTGGTCACTTATTGTGATATGTATTTTGTTTCCTGTTTGCGTCACCTCAAAGTCTTTTTCTAGAATCTGTTTAGTAGCTTGTTACAGTGACTTTTTGATGGCTTCCCTGCGATCCTGGAACAAGTCCAGCAGAGTTGCAGCAAGGACTCGCACCAAGTCTTCTTTCAGCACGAGCTCTTGTTTGAGGTCGTCATTGTTGCTTGGAAGTGGCGCTGGTTCGTCGATGATTTTTATTGGCGCGCGCGTTTCCTCACTTGTTGCCTCCTTGGGACGCATGGGACACCTGTACGAGAGCGCGGAGTGGTCACCCTTGCAGTTTGCGCACATCTCTTTCTCTTTTATGTTACAGCGTGAGAGATCGTCCGGTCCACTGCATCTTGGGCACTTTGTTTCTCTAGTGCAGTTCGCTGTGGCATGCTCAAAGGTTAAGCACCTGCCACATTGTGCCGGTTGTGGGGGAGGGTCACGTGGGGGCTCTGCGTGTCTTACGGTGAAATCTATTTTTGCTCCCTCAGTCAGGAGTGTGTCAACAGTATGTTGGCAGTACGTAATTACCCTGAATTTCTGGGTAAACGCGTATCGCTTCCTGTCCTTTATTCGCCATGCTTTTACCACGTCGAAACCCTGTTGGCGAAGTTGTTCTGTCACAGTTCGTCCGTTGTTCCGTGTGGGATTTGTTTTAATATGACACTCATTGAGGGGTTCTTCCTGTGTCTCCCTATGGATCCTCGCGGTTCCCTTGTTTGTCTGGAGTTGACGGTGACCTCAGGGTACCCACATGCCCGCGGCACGCTCCCTCCGCCGTCCGCGCCCCGCGCCACGGTCGCGCGCTGGAACAGATTGCGACGGCGTCTGAGATGACGTCGGTGTGATGGCTCTGTCCGCCGTGGTCGTCACAACTATACGTCTGCTCGATTTACTCTTGATTAACCCAATCGCTGGTTCCCAAGCCTTGCTAAGATTATAGCCACAGTCACGGTTTATGAGGTCGTCATTGGTGCGAATTTTGATGGCCTCTCTAACAACGCTGTCCCAGTATCTCGACGTCTGTACCAGAATCCTCGTGCGGTCATACTCCATGGCGTGATTTTCCGACAAGCAATGTTCAGCGACCGCCGACTTGCTCGTATAGTATAGTTGTGACGACCACGGCGGACAGAGCCATCACACCGACGTCATATCAATCTGTTCCACCGCGCGACCGTAGCGCGGGGCGCGAACGGCGGAGAGAGCGTACCGCGGGCGGAGGGTATTTAAATCGTCCGCCGCCGCGACCGAACCCAGTCCCACTCGCTCGGCGGCGGCTGGAGACTGCGGACGGAGCGCACAGGCACGTTCCACACGAGGCAGCAGAAGAAGCCGGCGCGCACGCACCTCCACACGCTGACGATCGGACGGCCGGACGTAGGAAGGGCGGCAAGATTGCGGCCGCGCTGGAACTCCTGGTCGATGCGATCGGCAATGATCGCGGACGCAGACGGCGCCACAAGAAGAGACAGCGCACTGAGCAGCAATGCTTCAAGTGCCAAAGGATGGGGCACATTGCAAAAGTGTGCAGGGGCACATTAGCGTGTCTGAAGAGTGCTGAGGCACACGACACACGCAACTGCACCAAGCCCCGCGATGCGGCTGCCAGGAGCGTGAATTGCGGCTGCGCCCACGCCGCAAACTCGCGCAGCTGCGTCTACGTGCGGGGCTACAGAAGCAAGATGGCCGCCCCACGCCCTGCAGAGGTACCTGGCGTCGAGACGGACGTCTCACCCCCCCGTTCCCGCGGGGGTGGTGGACCGTGCCGTCGCGAGGCCGCCACGGACGACGCACTGGCCGTCTTCCACACCGCCCTTGCGGCCGAAAGGGCCGCCATGAGGGAGGAACTCGTGGCTGTTCACCGCCAGCTGCAACAGCTGCGTGAGGAGCTGCGGGTCCTCAGTGTCGTCGTAACTGCCGTCTGCTTCACGTCTGCTGTGCAGCGAGCTACCTTAATTTAAGTATTAACTGTACTTTTCTTACTTGTCACTTCTTCTTCTTCCGTGTGTATTTGCTTTTAGGAAGCTTTAATTGTCGGGTGCTATTAATAGTGTTCCATAGATTTCGTGTTTGTTTTGAATACAGTCAGAGAGAGTCCCTTTAGTCAGCCATAGTGCCAGTAGAGTCAGTGTCGTCGTAACTGCCGTCTCTTTCACGTCTGCTGTGCAGCGAGCTACCTTAATTTAAGTATTAACTGTATTTTTCTTACTTGTCACTTCTTCTTCCGTGTGTATTTGCTTTTAGGAAGCTTTAATTGTCGAGTGCTATTAATAGTTCCATAGATTTCGTGTTTGTTTTGAACACAGTCAGAGAGTCCCTTTAGTCAACCATAGTGCCAGTAGTGCTAGTGTTTGTTTTCAATACAGTCCAGAGACAGGTAGTGCTATTTTCATTGTTTTCTACAAGAAGTGCCTAGCAACCACAGTTTAGTGAATAAACAGCCGCCTTTAGTGAATTAGCAGTCTAGTTAAAGGTTGATTAACTCTCTTCAGTAAATTGATTCCTTAGGATGGATAGGATGTGTGACTGCTGTGTACGGACGCAGGAGGAGCTGGCCACTGTTCGCGAACAGCTGAGCGTGTTGATGGCCGCGGTCAGCCGTCTTCAGGCTGCTGCCTCGGAGTGTAGCAGCAGTGGGGAGTCTGGTGCGTCGCAAGGTACACCCCAGGTGTTACATGCTTCACCCACTGTCCCTGCTGTCGAGACATCTTTGCGTGTACTGGGCGCAGTTGGGCCACCCTCTCCCCAAGGGGAGTGGCGGGTTCAGCGGCGTTCGCGGCGCACGAGGCGGAGGGTCAATGTGGAGGCTGGCCGTGTGGCATCGCCCGCTCTGTCTGTGAGTGGACACGTGGCTGCTCCTTCAGCAAGGTCCGAGCAGGCACACGGGGGGAGGGGTTTATTAGTTATTGGGAGCTCCAAAGTTAGGCGGGTGATGGAGCCCCTTAGGGAAATAGCGGGAAGGTCGGGGAAGAAGGCCAGTGTTTACTCTGTCTGCTTGCTGTGGGGTCTCATCCGAGATGTGGAGGAGGCCCTACCAGCGGCGATAGAGAGCACTGGGTGCACCCGACTGCAAATTGTTGCTCATGTCGGCACCAATGACTCCTGCCGTCTGGGTTCAGAGGTCATCCTCAGTTCGTACAGGCGGTTGGCGGCATTGGTGAAGGCGGAAAGCCTCGCTCGTGGGGTGAAATCAGAGCTAACTATTTGTAGTATCGTTCCCAGAACCGATCGCGGTCCTCTGGTTTGGAGCCGAGTGGAAGGCTTAAACCAGAGGCTCAGACGATTCTGCGGAGATCTGGGGTGCAAATTTCTCGACCTCCGCTATCGGGTGGAGAAATGTAGGGTCCCCCTGAATAGGTCAGGCGTGCACTACACACCGGAAGCGGCTACAAGAGTAGCGGAGTACGTGTGGAATGCACATGGGGGTTTTTTAGGTTAGATACTTCCCTCCCTAGGCCCGACAAGACGCCTCCTGAGACGCGGCAAGGTAGAAGTAGGCAAAATGCAACAGGGAATAACAATATTAATGTGCTAATAGTAAACTGCAGGAGCGTCTACAGAAAGGTCCCAGAACTGCTCTCATTAATAAACGGTCACAACGCCCATATAGTACTAGGGACAGAAAGTTGGCTGAAACCAGACGTAAACAGTAATGAAATCCTAAACTCAGATTGGAATGTATACAGCAGAGACAGGCTGGACAGTGAAGGGGGAGGCGTGTTTATAGCGATAAGAAGTGCAATAGTATCGAAGGAAATTGATGGAGATCCGAAATGTGAAATGATTTGGGTGAATGTCACGGTTAAAGCAGGCTCAGACATGGTAATTGGATGTCTCTATAGGCCCCCTGGCTCAGCAGCTGTTGTGGCTGAGCACCTGAAGGATAATTTGGAAAATATTTCGAGTAGATTTCCCCACCATGTTATAGTTCTGGGTGGAGATTTTAATTTGCCGGATATAGACTGGGAGACTCAGACGTTCATAACGGGTGGCAGGGACAAAGAATCCAGTGAAATTTTTTTAAGTGCTTTATCTGAAAACTACCTTGAGCAGTTAAACAGAGAACCGACTCGTGGTGATAACATATTAGACCTTCTGGTGACAAACAGACCCGAACTATTTGAAAAAGTTAACGCAGAACAGGGAATACTCGATCATAAAGTGGTTAGGGCATCGATGATTTCAGCCGTAAATAGGAATATTAAAAAGGGTAGGAAGATTTTTCTGTTTAGAAAAAGTGACAAAAAGCAGATTTCAGAGTACCTGTTGGCTCAACACAAAAGTTTTGTCTCAAGTACAGATAGTGTTGAGGATCAGTGGACAAAGTTCAAAACCGTCGTACATTATGCGTTAGATGAGTATGTGCCAAGCAAGATCGTAAGAGATGGAAAAGAGCCACCGTGGTACAACAACCGAGTTAGAAAACTGCTGCGGAAGCAAAGGGAACATCACAGCAAACATAAACATAGACAAAGCCTTGCAGACAAACAAAAATTACGCGAAGCAAAATTTAGTGTGAGGAGGGCTATGCGAGAGGCGTTCAATGAATTCAAAGTAAAGTTCTATGTACTGACTTGGCAGAAAATCCTAAGAAATTTTGGTCTTATGTCAAAGCGGTAGGTGGGTCAAAACAAAATGTCCAAACACTCTGTGACCAAAATGGTACTGAAACAGAGGACGACAGACTAAAGGCCGAAATACTAAATGTCTTTTTCCAAAGTTGTTTCACAGAGGAAGATTGCACTGTAGTTCCTTCTCTAGATTGTCGCACAGATGACAAAATGGTAGATATCGAAATAGACGACAGAGGGATAGAGAAACAATTAAAATAGCTCAAAAGAGGAAAGCCCTCTGGACCTGATGGGATACCAGTTCAATACGCGAAGGAACTTGCCCCCCTTCTTGCAGCGGTGTACCGTAGGTCTCTAGAAGAGCGTAGCGTTCCAAAGGATTGGAAAATGGCACAGGTCATCCCCGTTTTCGAGAAGGGACGTCGAGCAGATGTGCAGAACTATAGACCTATATCTCTAACGTCGATCAGTTGTAGAATTTTGGAACACGTATTGTGTTCCAGTATAATGACTTTTCTGGAGACTAGAAATCTACTCTGTAGGAATCAGCATGGGTTTCGAAAAAGACGGTCATGTGAAACCCAGCTTGCGCTATTCGTCCACGAGACTCAGAGGGCCATAGACACGGGTTCACAGGTAGATGCCGTGTTTCTTGACTTCCGCAAGGCGTTCGATACAGTTCCCCACAGTCGTTTAATGAACAAAGTAAGAGCATATGGACTATCAGACCAATTGTGTGATTGGATTGAGGAGTTCCCAGATTACAGGACGCAGCATGTCATTCTCAATGGAGAGAAGTCTTCCGAAGTAAGAGTGATTTCAGGTGTGCCGCAGGGGAGTGTCATAGGACCGTTGCTATTCACAATATACATAAATGACCTTGTGGATGACATCGGAAGTTCACTGAGGCTTTTTGCGGATGATGGTGTGGTGTATCGAGAGGTTGTAACAATGGAAAATTGTACTGAAATGCAGGAGGATCTGCAGCGAATTGACGCATGGTGCAGGGAATGGCAATTGAATCTCAATGTAGACAAGTGTAATGTGCTGCGAATACACAGAAAGATAGATCCTTTATCATTTAGCTACAAAATAGCAGGTCAGCAACTGGAAGCAGTTAATACCATAAATTATCTGGGAGTACGCATTAGGAGTGATTTAAAATGGAATGATCAGATAATGTTGATCGTCAGTAAAGCAGATGCCAGACTGAGATTCATTGGAAGAATCCCAAGGAAATGCAATCCAAAAACAAAGGAAGTAGGTTACAGTACGCTTGCTCGCCCACTGCTTGAATACTGCTCAGCAGTGTGGGATCCATACCAGATAGGGTTGATAGAAGAGATAGAGAAGATCCAACGGAGAGCAGCACGCTTCGTTACAGGATCATTTAGTAATCGCGAAAGCATTACGGAGATGATAGATAAACTCCAGTGGAAGACTCTGCAGGAGAGACGCTCAGTAGCTCGGTACGGGCTTTTGTCAAAGTTTCGAGAACATACATTCACCGAAGAGTCAAGCAGTATATTGCTCCCTCCTACGTATATCTTGCGAAGAGACCATGAGGATAAAATCAGAGAGATTAGAGCCCACACAGAGGCATACCGACAATCCTTCTTTCCACGAACAATACGAGACTGGAATAGAAGGGAGAACCGATAGAGGTACTCAAGGTACCCTCCGCCACACACCGTCAGGTGGCTTGCGGAGTATGGATGTAGATGTAGATGTAGATGTAGAAGACGCTTACCCCCACCGCCACCTCCACTGCGAGTCGGCCAGCGGGGGTCGACGCCTCCACCCAGACGGAGCCACCCGAGCCGCCAGTTGACGTGACGGGCGTAGAGGCACCCATGGACATCGAAGTGGAGCAGCCTGCTCTCCCTCCTGACGGGGAGGTCGAGCCGCAGGCACACAACGAGGAGACGCACACGGAGACACCCCCAGCTGCTGCGGCAGAGACTGAATGCCTGCCGCTCCCTACGGAGTACAGCTTGGACCCTGTGCTGCAGCTGTTCGCGACTCTTCATGGCGGGACATACCCGCACCTGGACAACGCCTGTCCAGTCACTCCACCCCACAGGACGAAGACTGCTTCTTCGCAAGCTGAAGAAGCGGTAACAGACGAAGAGCTGCCCCTCCCGCTCCCAGACGAGCGGAGCGTGCAGCCCTTCCTCAAGGAGATCGTGGCGTCGCTGAAGGACGGGTCGTACCCTCACGGGGAAAACCCATACCCCTTCACGCCGGCGCACGCGAAGCCACTGCTGCCTCACGTACCGTGCGACCTTAAGCTCATGCGTGGCATATTGCGTGAGGCAGTAACGAAGATGGAGCTGATTCTGCTCAATAGCCGCCCCATCTTCACCCCTTCGGACTGGGAACACATCTGCCTGGTCACAGAGAAGTGGGTGAAGGAGGAGTGGCGCTCCGGCAGGCGTCAGCCTGCCCCAGAAGACATACCGATAATCAACTACTTCGCTAGTCTAAACTCAGCGGGGTAGCCGAGGCCCATTCCAACGAGAGGCCACAAATACGACAACAGAGGAGTTTAAGGAGGAACAGCAGCACTGCTGCTTAGTCTCCACCATCTCCGGACTGAGGAGGTCCGTGATTTTCTAGCGAGCGAGCGAGCAACCGAACCCAGTTCCCTCTGAGCAGCCATAGCGTACGGATCTCCGTGCCGGCACATTCACAGGAGCTCAGTCCGTCAGTTCACCTGATGATGGCGACATGTATGATCGCCGAAATATTGTGCCCGTTGGACACTATTGACCGGCAGCACACCCGTGGATATTTTGATTATCAAATGCGCCAGGAGAAACTCAAGAATCACATCATACACCTTTACGGGGAGGAGATGTATCGCAGCATGAAGAAATTTGAAAAGTTGCGCCACCGTAGATGTCGTTTGCTAAGTACTCTTGCCTTTCTAAAGAGATGTCGTTCCGAGAATGTTGTTCCAAATTTTGCTAAGGTTATGCATCACATCGATTCTGCAGCAGCTAAGAGAATCAAGATACGAGCCAGCCTCGCATTGGTACGTGAGAGAGTGCAATTCACCCGCCGGAGCCTTGAGTTTATCTCACAGGAATTACTCAAACTACATTTGCAACTGGCTAGTAAGTTCACTTTTTGTTCCTGGGATTGGATTGATGGTGTCACCTGGGTGTCAGCTGATTCCGCCCATAAGAAGGCTATGGGACGTCAAACAGCTAAGTTCTCACGTCTCCTTGACAAACCATTTCTGCAGGTTCCGTGCAAGACTGTCATCAATTTGAGTGGCATGGTGTTGAGTGATGATGCGGTCTCGGTTTTGCAGAAAGGTCTCAACTTCGCTCCCACCCCCAAGTTCACTCCGGTCGCAGAAATTGTTAGTGCTGTTGAACAGGTTGCAGCTCGACTTCCGCCAGAATCAGCCGAGGAAATACGTCGTGAAACTTGTCGTGCGTTGACGAAATCCAAGCCGATGAAGTCAAATATCAGCAGTAAAGAGAGGGCGGCCATTCGTGATCTGAGGGAGCGCTCTGAAATTGTTGTCTTACCAGCTGACAAAGGCAATGCTATAGTTGTTGTCTCCCATAAGGACTACACTGATAAGATGCAGAGCCTGCTAAATGACGATTCCTACCGGAAGATCAGCGTTGACCCTACAAAGAAGGTGGAGAACAAGACGAGGGCGCTTCTCAAGGACGCAGATTTACCGGAGGGTGACGCTAAGAAATTGTTACCCCAAGGTCCGGTACCGCCTAGACTATATGGACTCCCAAAGGTTCACAAAGACGGGGTACCATTACGCCCCATTGTCAGCAACATCAGGGCACCTACATATTTGTTGGCCAAATACCTGACGGGGATATTAAGTCCTTATGTGGGTAAATGCCCTCATCACATCCGTAATTCCGTGGATTTTGTTAAACGCCTTGATGGCTTCAGGTTGGATGAGTCAGATATCATGGTGAGTTTTGACGTCGTTTCCTTGTTTACGAGGGTACCCCTGCGAGAGCCACTAGAATTGATTAGTCAGAAGTTTGACGAGAAGACCACTGAACTTTTTACGCATGTCTTGACTTCCACGTATTTTCTTTTTAATGGAGAATACTACGAACAAACGGAGGGAGTCGGCATGGGTAGCCCACTCTCACCGGTGGTAGCGAATTTGTACATGGAGAACTTCGAGGAGGAAGCCCTGTCGTCATCCGTATGGAAACCTACTTGCTTTTACCGTTACGTGGACGACACGTTCGTCATTTGGCCACATGGTATGGATAAACTCCTTGACTTCCTTACACATCTAAACTCCATACACCCCAACATCAAATTCACTATGGAGACTGAAACGGAGGGTAAATTACCTTTCCTTGACGTCTTGGTCAAGAGAAGGGCTGACGGCACCCTAGGTCATGGGGTGTATCGGAAGACTACGCACACTGATCTGTATTTGCACGCAGACAGCTGCCACCACCCTTCGCAGAGGAATGGGGTACTTAAAACTCTAGTACATAGGGCGCGCACTATCTCTGACGCAGAGAGTCTACCCCAGGAATTGGAACATCTGAGAACTGTATTTCGAAAAAATGGGTACTCAGAGTGGCAGATTCAACGTGCTCTCCGCCCAACCACTGCAGCACAACCTGTTGAGATGGATGAAGTCACGAGGGAGGAGGTAGGCACTGCATTTATTCCATACACAGGCGCACTCTCGGGGAAAATCGCCCGCATTCTGAAGAAACAACAGGTCGGAACTGTGTTTTGTCCTCCAAATAAAACTCGTGCACTGGTGGGGAGCGCCAAAGATGACCTCGGTTTGAGGAAGGCCGGCGTGTACCAGATTCCGTGTCAATGTGGCAAGTCGTATATTGGTCAGACGATGCGTACCGTCGAGGATCGATGCCGTGAACACCAGAGGCACACTCGACTGATGTATCCGAGCAAGTCGGCGGTCGCTGAACATTGTTTGTCGGAAAATCACGCCATGGAATATGACCGCACGAGGATTCTGGTACAGACGTCGAGATACTGGGACAGCGTTGTTAGAGAGGCCATCGAAATTCGCACCAATGACGACCTCATAAACCGTGACTGTGGCTATAATCTTAGCAAGGCTTGGGAACCAGCGATTGGGTTAATCAAGAGTAAATCGAGCAAACGTATAGTTGTGGCGACCACGGCGGACAGAGCCATCACACCGACGTCATCTCAGACGCCGTCGCAATCTGTTCCACCGCGCGACCGTGGCGCGGGGCGCGGACGTCGAAGGGAGCGTGCCGCGGGCAGAGGGTATTTAAATCGGCCGCTGCCGCGACCGAACCCAGTTCCCTCTGAGCAGCCATAGCGTACGGATCTCCGTGCCGGCACGTTCACAGGAGCTCAGTCCGTTAGTTCACCTGATGATGGCGACATGTATGATCGCCGAAATATTGTGCCCGTTGGACACTATTGACCGGCAGCACACCCGTGGATATTTTGATTATCAAATACGCCGGGAGAAACTCAAGAATCACATCACAAAAATTAATTGCAGAAATATTATTTTTGGTAAAGGTAGTAATTGTCTTCGGTGATGCTGACACGATTTGAAGCCACAAGTTTTTAGTCACAAAAATGTTAGAGCTATATTCTAAATGGTAAAGGATCTGCATTAAGATAAAAGTCAATTGAAATATAAAAGGTGAAAACATAACTTATATCAAGAGAAATGGTAAGAAAATGAAAGAGAGGAAGATTTACAAAGTTTGTGGTATTGCTACTGGTGATGCAGGCCTACATATAATTGCAGTGGCAAATCAAGCCTTATCCATTACAACAGAAGGAAATATAACTAAAGAATTTTGTAACAATACTACAACTTGGCAACTATGCCAGGATGCCAAAAGAAGAGAACAATATATAAAAAAATTAATCATCACAGAAAGTGAGAGTTGCGCTGAATATTTTTGTGGATACTGAGAAACTTCTCACATCTGCACCCTTCATAGCTATTGCCCAGGTACAGAACTGTCTATTTAGAAGTAGGACTGGACTTCCAGCATCCATGGCAGTATCTGAGCACGTAATGGGTGAGCTCATACCTCCACCAGTCTTTACCAACAGTCATCAAGTAGATGTCAATGGAGCAAACAGTGTGTGAGCAAACATCTGTGATGAGAGGGGGCAGCACACATAGCTGTTGTCAACATCAAGGTCACACACTGAGTTGAAACGCCTAGTGAGTCACATTCAAAATGACAGTGAAATACCAGTGATGGTGACTGTTTACTGGGAACAGTGATTTGACTGCAGGATTTAGTAATATGGTTTAGGAGAATGTTGAAAAGTAAGAATACTAGTTATCAGTAAGGAAGCATAATTAAAATTATATAAAACTGGAAGTAGATATAGTATAAATGTTCCTGCAGCAGAGAGCTGCACCAATGACAACAGAATTTTCTTACGTTAACTGATGCAACTGCTGATTGATGGTGGGTTGTTACAGAAGCCCCTAACCCCACTCTCCTTTAGTGTGGGGCACTGATGGGTGGTGATGACACTGCTGTTGACCTCCTTTTCATGCAGGTGCATGTGACAACTGTAGTGTAGCTGGCTGCCTAAACAAAGCAGGGTTATACCTTTTCTCACCACGATGAAAGAATGTAAGGAAGCATGAGTGCTACTGATAGATAGAGATAAAACTGCACAAGGTGAGAGGGAGCCAGTGTGGTCATACATAATTAGATTTCTGATCACCATTCAAGTGTGGAGGAGCCTTAAATGGTGGAGGCAGCAAAAATATGGCTACAAGTATATCTTCCTCTGTTTGTGAGTGTAGAAACTGTGCTTGTTTCTTAGCAGCTATGACAGTGAGGGTTCCATCTGCTGACAACTGAGAAGTGATAGTGTCTAGGTTGATATCCAGAGGAAATCTATAGTGTTGAGAGAATATTCAGGTGGTGTCCCTTCATTGCACAGCCATTCACTGTGCCATCCTTCCACTACAAGTAGGTCATTGACAAGTTTAATCAGGATCTCTTCACATTGAAATTGTTGCATGGGTCACATTTTTCTGTATAAGAATGACAAATATGCTACTTGATTAGTGTGTTGCACTGAGATATGGTATAACGCAACACAATATGTGCTGTTGTCATTTTTTAGCTGCTGTAACTTTGTTGTCTAGATTGATGTGAGTGGTGTTGTCTGTTTGGTCGGTGGTATCCAGTAAGATCAACACTAGCTTTATTCGATTGATGGTAACAGTTGTTGGTTTCCCATGCAATAAGATAATAAATGTGTTAGTGTCTCATCTACTCACTCTGTGTAGGCCTGAATATGGTGGTTGCAGGGCCTGGCAAACAGTGTCATCTCTCTCAGCATGATATAGTTGCAATCTGTTAGAGCTTGATGAACAATGAGTTTGTGTGAACCATTTGCTTGTGGGGGAGATATTTTGAGAAGAGCAATGTGCTGCTTCACCTTGTGGATGAGCAGAGGAAGTCCTTTCTCTGCTGATGGTTAAGATGGCTTTGTGACGTCTGCTGCTAGAGTTGTGGCTTCCTGTAAAAGATTTCCACCAGGTACATGTGTAGGTCTTCCTTATATAATGCCAGCACTCCATTAGGCCATTACTTTGAGGGTGGTAAGCTGTGATCAGAAAGGCTAAACACTGCACAAGTGACAGAGCTTGGCAAAAAGTGATGATTCAAATGTCTGCCTTATTCAGTTGTTATAGAAGCGGGACAACACAAATGGGAAATCTGTAAATTGAGAAATACTTTTGCCATGGTTTCTGCAATGATGTCAGGTACTATAGTTCAATTCTTTTATCTTGGCGGCTCGCACATGCCCGCCTAGACGTGGGAGATTGCTGCGTTGCCAGTTGCACACGACGCACGCGCCAAGAGAAGCAGCGCCATAGTATAGCATAGTTCGCAAGCTTACGTTTACGGAAGAGCGCGCAGTTCATGAAGTAAAGCCACCACGGCCGCATTAACCCTTTCGCTGCTAGAAAGACGTGCTCCCTGCATTTCGCGCTGTGGGCGATTTTGTCACTGCACTGCTCGCCTGTGCAGACACATTGTGTTCCGACTGCTTTGACACTCTTTATCATTCGATTCCACAAAAACTATTTGGCTCAAAAATTAGATTTTTACCTATCTTCTTGACTGATACCTTCCCCCCATAAATGACTTAATTTTGTTTCGATGTTCAACGCAGTTATTATGCAGCATTAAATATAGTAAACCATTGCACGAAATTTTGAAGAGTTTGCAGAGGTAAAGTCCATAGAGTATACTTTCCGTATGGTCGATTTTAGTTGCCACAATGTTGAGAATGAAATGTGGACAAGATACCTGTATATTTCATTTAATTTAAGTACCACATAAGTGTCGTACGTAATATTGATAAATATTCCACCTTTCGCGATTGTAACATAAGTTTTACTTACACTGGGCACGTTTGGCTTTATTTTAAAGCACTTCAATCAATCGAAAGGAAGTAGACAAAATACATTAAACAAAACTGTGGACTTACAAAAACATTAGGACTTGAATATACCGTCTGTCAGTGAAGTGCTCAGAGCTATGTCAAATATAATTTTGTGTGTGGCACACACAAACAGCATTTATTTGCTAAAACACTGATGAGCCAACACAAACGTTGAATATTGTGCTACCGCAGCACAAAACTACGAAAGGTGACTTGGCAATGGAGGACACAAAATACAGTCCTCTTATGATGTTTCAAAAGAGACAAACGCGTCTGGTCTAATCAAGTCGCTTATTACAGTTGCAGAAGAGGGATATATTTCAATACCATTGGTAAAACTGCGACTGTGGAACAAAAACAAGAAATAGAACATGAATACCATTGTGTATGTGCCATACCTTTCACCGATGGAAGTGCTTTAAAATAAAGCCAAACGTGCCGTGTGTCAATAAAACTTTTATTACAGTCGCGAAAGACGGCATATTTCTCAATATTACATACGACACCTATGTGGTACTTAAATTAAATGAGATATTGTTATACAGTATATATTATATGAAATTTAGGTATCTTGTCCACATTTCATTCTCAACATTGTGGCAACTAAAATCGACCATACGGAAAGTATACTCTATGGACATTTACCTCTGCAAACTCTTCAAAATTTCGTGCAATGGTTTACTATATTTAATGCTGCACATCAAAACAAAAGTAAGTCATTTATGGGGGGAAGGTATCAGTCAAGAAGACGTGTAAAAATCAAATTTTTTGGCCAAATAGTTTTTGTGAAATAGAATTATAAGTGTGTCAAAGCAGTGGGAACACCATGTGTCTGCACAGGCGAGAAGTGCAGTGATGACAAAATCGCGCACAGCGCGGAATGCGGGGAGCACGTGTCTGCAGCAGCGAAAAAGTTAATGAAGAGGCAAAGCACTAGAAATTTCATTCAAACAAATAAAATTCGTGAAGTAAGGCACTCCAATATTGTTTTTAAATAAAGAAAATTTTACACACCGCACAAAGTTTGAACTCATAACCTCTCTCTTGGCAGTCCAACACCTTAACCATTCCACTACCTCAGCTCATCGAACAGTTTAACTCCATAAGGAGTCTAACACCTCACGCAACTACTTATAAACACTGTTGGTATGACTATGAATTACTCACGCTTCGTCGAAGTACAATAGGAAATAAACAATTACCGCTGTTCTTTATTGCGAAAAAGCAGTTCGTGAGATTGAAACAAACACCTTTCCTTGGTATCGCCTGAATTAGGAGTCTTATTGCTTGTTTGGTTTAATTAATAGAATATGAAGCAATTGGTATAAAGAATGCTTTTTCCAAACTTTCTATAAAAGAAAGTCTGCTATCAAGACATTGCTTTTGTTCTATTACTTTATTTATGACTGAACGTTTCTAAAACTGAAGACACTCGTCCGTGCTCTGCACTGCAGTCGAGATCTGGCAACGTCGTTCTCTGTTCATTGGCTGACTGTGTTTCGTGACGTCAGATGCGCAGAACGAACCTAAACTCGGCCGCCAAGATATATGACGCGCACTTTAGTATACCCTTGACCGAGTGAGGATATAAGAAAACCCATCTGAGTGAGGACTAGGTGGATATGCTGAAAGTGGCCCTTAGGGACTGAATAATGACGATTTTGCTTCATACGCCATCCTATCTCAGAGCGTTGGTGGGCGGCACAGGCTTACATCCAAGTTTTACAATCTCTTTTGTCATTTGGCCAAACAAACTTTCATTGCTGGACTGACCCTGGATGGGGCAGCCCATGTAGCTTATCTTCATGCCAAAAGTTCTGTGAAACATCACATAGTACTTGTGTCAAAGAGCTGAGAACAGTGTGGCTTTCTATGTGCAAAACAGTCGAAGTGTTGGATATGTGTTCACATACTTTCAGGTCCTATAGTTGTGCTTTTGTTAGTTTGTCATAATCAGTATCCATGGTGAATGTGTTGATCCTAGAGAGAGATGACACAAATTTTCTGTGGTGTGAAAATGTTTAAAATCTGTTGTGAGTTGTGCAACATAACCTAAATGGTGAAAACGCCATGGGCAGCAATGTTTTGCTGGATTGCTAATGGAATCTACCAGAGGTTGATGATCAACGAAGATGGTTAAATGTCCACCCTCCACATTGTCTTTAAACTGCTATATAGCTTCATACACTGCCGAAAGTTCCCTGTTATAAGCTGACCACTTACACTGGAAGTCAGTCAACCTTTTGGAAAATAAGCATAATGGTTGTTGTACTCCTGCTACTGACTTGGAGAACTGCTCCAATCATGGAATCACTTGCACCTGATAAGAATGACAGGTGTGCGGTGGGGAGTGTACGTGTCAACACCACACAATCTATGTGTGCCATCCTTTTTAGGTGTGAGATGAAGGGCAATCAGAATGTCTTATTTCATCTCCTTTGATTTTCTCAAATGCTTGTTGCATCTCCAAGGTCCACTCAATATGTCTTTTGCTCGTCATATGTTTGCCTGCTAATACATTCACCAGCAGTACCTGGCTAGTAGCTGTATGAGGTAGGTGTCTGCAATAAAAGTTTACCGTGCTGAGAAATCAGCATAATTCTTGAAGGTTCTAAGGTTGTAGCAGTTGACTAATGAGCTCAGACCATTGCGCAGTAGGCCATATGCCATCACTGCTAACTAATTGGCCAAGGAAGGGAACCTCTGAATATCACAGTTGACTTTTATCGTTGTTGACTACGATGCTGACCTTGTGTAAGACATTGGCAACTAGTTTGAAATGCTCTTTGTGTTCATGCTGAGAATTAGAGAAGACTAACATCTCGTTTAAGCAGGCATAACACAAGGGAAACTTGAAAAGAACATTATCTATGAACCTTCACCAAGTCTGCACTGCATTTTTGAGTCTGTGTGGTTAGTAAAGAAATTTAAAAAGTACATATGTGGTGATAATAGCCATTTTTGGTATGTCCTCTTGGCTCATGGGAAACTGCGTATAAACCTTTTTACAGTCCAACACACTGAATACAGAGGTGCCTGCTTAATTGTGAGTAAAGTTCTAAATATTCTGGACTGGATAACTGTCTAGGATCATGCATGAGTTAAGAGCCCAATAATCACCACACAATCTATGTGTGCCATCCTTTTTAGGTGTGAGATGAAGGGCAATCAGAATGTCTGATTTCATCTCCTTGTAATTACTCATCCATAGCCAAGCTGGCCATGTGAAGACTGGCCAGAGCTAATCTACATGCCTCATGTCAGACTGGAGAGCTCGGCAGGGTGTTGATTTTAGGAACAATTACATTGTGCATAGCACTTTGTCTGAACTGTAAGTGTGAATCTAATGAGGTGGGGAAACACACATAGTAGGTGCACAGGCACTGGGAAGAGGTTTCACTGTACTGACCTGTGTCAGTGCCATTATAGATGTTACAGGCTGCTCCAATGGTGTCTCTCTGTCTGTTGCTAGCTGCTCCATGCTTGCTGACTCATTTGAAGTGATAATGTTGGAATGATGGGGTTGTTCTCTAACAATACAATTCAAATATGAATGCACGGCATTGAGCTTGTGTGTAGACATGCAAATTATATCATAGTTTTGAGTACTGCTCTGTGTACACTTAATATGTTTGCTTCTAAAAGTCCTGTGTCATATGTTGATATTCATGACATACTCTACACATTATTTGAGTAATGACAAATGTAACGTGGTGGCTTAAACAATTTTAACCCTTACCCATGAAGATGTTCCATGACTGAAACTGGTTATTTGGGTTTAAAATCAAAGCAGCTGATGGTCAAACATGTATTTTATACATTACTTGATGGCTCTTGATAGTCACCTTCCAAAAATGTATAATCTTTTCTTTTTTTCCTTCAAACATCTGAAACATGTATTTTAACTTAAAATTTTTCTTTTTGAATACTTACATAATGAAGTCGCTCTTTTCAAAATATTTATAAAATGGCATAATGAAGCTCAGCTTGGGTGTCTTCTTTTGTCCTCGGCCAGACTGGAACATATGGCAGCTTTCCATGGTTGCAGTCTCTGTTAGTCCCTCTAGTGGCTGTCAGAGTTTTTATTTTTTTTTATTTTTTTTTTTTTAATTGTTAGCACCATCACTGCAATACCACAGTCCACTATGAGTGAACAAAATTACATGTTGTGCCTGGGTTGGGATAAGCACACAGAGTCATGGGTTAAGTCTGGTAGACATTCATGCAGGAAAGTATTTGGTAGAAACCAGGCACTTACTAATTCATGGATAAGAACATAATTTATAACTAGTAGTCATGTTAGCATCACAAAATATTTCAATTCTTATCATTATTTATTTTGTATTATGGTAATTTCACGTCAAATCATACAGGTCAAGAGTGAGTGTGACACACCAGTATTTCAAAGTTTGCTGGAAAAAAATAAAAAAAAAATAAAAAAATAAAAAAAATGTTGAAGTTGCACATGATACTTCTCCAACATTACAATATTTTGATTTCCTCCAACACTACAGTATTTTGATTTCCTGATAATTTTTTTAAACGTTACACACCTCTCTAAATGAGTGTATTTGTGAAAACGTCATAACAAAAGGGAAAATTGAAAAATTGTAATAAAGAAACCAAAAGTGATAGAGGTCTGAATTTATTTTCAATAAATACTTTGTGCCCAATACTGTGAGACATGATTAATACATAAACACTCCTGAGTTTTTTGTGGAAAATTAAACTATGAAAATTTGTAACTTTGCGAATTTCAAAATTATGTTTTGAAAATACGAACAGTCACAGGATGTTAACTGTCTTGAGAAACAATAAAGTGGAGGTACTACTAACTGTCAGCTATGACATTAATGCATGGAATTCTTAAACTGTCAAAATATATGTACATAAAGAGGAAAGGATCTGAAATTTTCTGGTTATTTAGAAATTATTTTCTCCAGAAGTCCCATCCTAAATGTTCTAAAAATTTCATGGTATGTTAGTTGGTCATCATACTCAGGGAATGTACAATCAGAGTGGGCAATACTTGGCTGTACAAAAAGTGACAAATTTTTTGGGTAGGCCTAGCTCTACTCTCAAGGTCAAAAAAATCATGGACACTTAAGTATTTAAACTGATCACTGATTTTAAGAAATGTCATGCAAAACTGATATTTCTGAATACTTTACAACATTATAAGTGAGTGGGAAAACAATTCATAAGTTCGTTCGAAAGCATTTTATAACGAGAATGAGAAATAGAATACTTACACCCATTTCTATTTTTATGATATTCTTCACAAGTTATTATTGTCTTTTGTCATGATTTTACTTCTTCATGATTTTGCATGAATTAAAATTTCCTACAATGTAACAATCAACACTGCCCTGTGGAAAGGAGTTCACTTGGATTTCTCATTTGCTTCACATTGAAATTATTTGGCTGAATGGAATTTGCACACGGACAAGGATGATCCAACAACAGCAGTACTTGGGAAATGGGAACTGCACACTGATTTATTGATGATGGCCATTTGAAAGCATTAACAGGACCATGGAGTGTCATAAAGCAGATGGTTGTATCTTGCAGCCCCGAGAGATCCTTATTATCTGTCCTACCCACCACTGACTGTCATACATACAAGAAATGAAGTGGCTCACTACAATGTCTTCTAATGTATACTGTAGTCTCTGCATTTCACACACAGTAACAGGCTGCATTCTGTGGAGAACCATTTTTGCAATGTTTCACAGCAGATCATTCTTCTCTCTTTTTTAAAAGGAATTCCCTTAATGCACTTTCATTTAGAATTAATAGATTGAAGCGAGTGCAGGCTTTCTCGGCAAATTTCATATATGAAGTCTTCATGGGTTGTCAGCCGAGTAGCATCATCGTCTCGTAGCAACGTTTTGATGGAATGCGTCTCCATCATCTTCAGGCGAAGTGTCAGGATATCGTCGGCCGCGGGCTTATATCTCAGCTGGACCACTCTCCGCTTCCCGCGGAATCGCCCGATGTGCCTGGATCAGCTGGTGGTGGTGGTGGTGGTGGTGGTGGTGGGGGGGGGGGGGGGGGGGGTTGGGTTGGGGGGGGGGGGGATGCGTGCACGGGGTTCAAGTCCCGGCGTCCGTCTCTGTCTGCTCCGTCTGCAGCCCTTGGTGGAACAGAACGTTCTTCTCTGATTTTCCCGATTGCAGGCTCCCAGGCTGTGCTGAGATGGTAGCCACTGTTGCAGTTGATTAGGTTGTCATGTAACCGTATTTCTATGGACTCGTTGATTACTGAGTTCCAAAATACGTTTGTACTGCATATTTTCTTTGTGTCCTCGAAATCGAAGGTGTGCTTCTCGTCAATACTATGTTCCGCCACAGCAGATTTGTTGGTCTCACCCAAGTGTACATGCCTAATGTGTTCACTGCGGCAATGTGAGATGCAACGCTGCATCTGTCCTATATATTGCATCCCACATTCGCATCCGATCTTGTAGACACCTGGTGCCATCATACATAGTGGATCCTTGGTTGAACCGAGAAGGTCTTTGATTTTTCCTGCTGCGCGGAAAACGGTCTTCACTTTAAATTTATTGAGAATTCTTGCAATCCTGGACGTCGGAGGACCTGCGTATGCCAAGAACGCACAGCCCATTGTTTCATCTTCATCCGGTCTCTCTTCTCTGTTACTTTATAACATCAACAGCCTTATGCTGGAGATTAAATCTTGTTGCAAGGTGTTTACCAAGACCTCCTACCCCATCATATGCACTTTCCCATGACCTGTTGCTGAAAATATCCATTTTTTGTTTTAATTTCTGTATTACAGTGTCGACCAAACTCAAAAAGCTGAAAGCAGTTTTTAAAATGAGATGCTGCACCATCAGTCACATACACATGTTTAGGAAATGCGTGGTATTTAGATGCTATGTCATCAATCATCATGCTGACAGCGCTGTATGCATGTGCACTGTCATGAATGAGATCATCACTGACTATAGCAAAACAGTGTGATGTTCACCAGAAGTGAGCGACACATGTGAATATTGATACCTGTGATGTGTGCCAGTGGTAACTTTGAATTTCATTCTGCAAAGCAAAAGACTAGTTCTCAGCAAAGTCAAAAAGAAGAACTAATGTGTCAGTATTCTGGGATGTGGCTGATTTTACTTCTGCTATGGCCAGTCTCTGAATCCTCTGGTTATGATGGTGAGCTATTCCTTTCATGTCTTAATCAACTCTCCTCCCTCTCCTCCCTCCCACAGTGCATTGGTTATGTCACTGTCAGTATCCTGAAGGTGTAATGCTTCAATCACTTATGCACCAGGACACATTGCACACTCCTGCAACTAAGATTTATCTTGTGGCTCTTGACATATGCACAAAAGCATTAGGTCCATCTCTTTCCTGTGACACTACTTATGGCGAAAGAGGCAAGTTTCAAATTAGTGCAGTAAATACATTTGCATACTTCCTTCAATGGCTGGCATTTTACCCATTTTGGTGGTAAATAGTAGAATTTTTTGGGACCAATTTACATTTGGATTCTCCTTTTTCATTAGGAGATATGCTTCTTTTATTGATCTTGTCATGTATGTTTGTAACTTTTTCACCTTTTTCGCTAACAAAGATAATATCACCCTGGTTAGGACTTTGCCTCTGCAATCTCTGTTATCACTTAGGTAATATTCCAGAGCAATGGATGCCCACAGTAAGAATCTGGGCATGCCCAAATACCTTTCTCATTCTTTATTTTACGAGCTTTTGAATTTGAATAATGTGAGGAAATGGGTATGTATTTCTGTATCTGCTGCTTAGAGTAGCTACCTGGTGTCAGTGTCAGTAATTGTACCTTCTCAGTATAGGTGCCTGCTGAGATAACAGTATTTAGGTTTTGAAACCACACAGCACACTTCGTGCACATATCACTATCTTCAGGTTCTGCACCAAGTGCACCTACATTATACACTACACAAAGTTTTGAAGATGTTGCTTGTGTAAAACTTGCTTCAATTTCTTCCACTTTTCTTTTTACAAACTGTTTTCTTCTTGGGCTTCTTACCTTTCCTGGACCTTTAAGGGGGGGATATAGTAGGGGCTACAGCAGAAATGCTAGCATTCAATGCATCAACAACTTCACGCGCAGGAATACAAACATCTGCACTGTCTTCTTCAGTTTAACATTTGGGTGACAGTAATCATTCAGGTGGGTTGTCACTAAATTTGTTCTTGTATTGAGTATAGCAATTCCAGCACAATGGATGTGATGCTAATACCATTACATGAGGACCAATATATTTCTGCAATACCTCTGACAGATTTCCAACAACTGTGAAGTGTTTTTCATGTTTCTTACACACTACCTTTTGTGGCTTTTTTCGTGGTCATCACACCTCACTCTTTCACTACTGTATTTCCTCACTGACACTGTATTTAATAGAAATTTTGAACCAAACACAAAACTCGATGCAGAATGGTTTATGCACAAGTTCTCACTTGTTAGTTATAAACAGAACAGCACTGGAAACAGTGTTGCCAACATGCATATTTTAGTTTAGAAATTTAGTTATGTGAAATGCGCAGAATGTTGAAAAATTTGTAACACTTTACACAGAAAAATATTGTCCACTGTGTTTGCACTGACTACAAACATATTAACCAAACAACATTTTGTGTGATTCTTAAAAGTTTTTGGACGGACGTTTTTGAATAAGTAACTCATAAAAACTCACAAAAATGCATTTCTTTCATTCTTAGTAATAAATATTCACATAATACAGACAGCTGGAGCAGAGAAGATACTGTTTATATTTACGTCAGTAGTAACTGGTAATATGACAGAAAAGATAGCATTCTGTGGCTTTCCAAATTAGAAAATGGTTTTTAAGTGGAAAAATTAACTTAAATCTCATATCTTCATCTTAAATTTATAAGTTAGAGAAAACCTATAAGTATGCGAGTGTCAACTAAATTTCAACAGACTAAGAGGGAGTCTTAACACAAAACATCTGCCATGTCTCCAGTACTTTCGGTTTTTTAGTTATATATTTTTTGTTCTCTACTGTTTTAAGAGTTATTTACAAAATATACATTTTTAAGGCATTACTATTTACAGAAATTGAGATAAAACGAAAATACTTTATTTCTTAACACTTACGATACAGAGGTCTAATGTACATTTTTTCCAGAGAAATTTATGACCACAAGTTGACATGACCTCTATGATTTGAGATGAAATCATCCATTACTGCTTCAGGAATTTTTTTGTTTTTCTGACAATATTCTTGTCTTTGGATATTGTCTTTAGTCAATAGTTGTGCATATACAAGTGAAATTACATGCTATACATCTATTTACAAAATCAAGGTCATTATTTCGAAAGCTACACATTCTTTCTATGAAAAATTCTTTTGATTTATTCTTGCACTATTTGCAAGGTTTTTTTTTCTTACTTGTGTATAATAACTTTTCAAGAAATAAAATGTCATGTACTTCTACAATAAGGTTTGCCCTAGTTATGATATTTATGGATCCAGACTATACACAAGAAAGTATAGGACAAAATTAGCTGTAAACAGAACTGATAAATATTTCTGTTAACTCCTACTTGTTTTTATTGCTTAAACTAAGGATTGTCATGACAGTAGGAGATAACTGAACTGTCTGATTTACAGAATGAGAAGATGCAGTTCTCAAAAATGAAAAACAAGAAAGGTGCTACATAGCTAGGATACCTAGTGCTCACCGCACACTTGACATACACAGTCTGTATGTCTTCCTGAGGTATACATGACATTATATACACATAAAGAATTAGGCAAAATTCATACACAAAATTACAGCTTACTATTTACGAAAGGTATGATCTCTTTTCTGGACAAGTTTCTATAAATAGTTTGCATTAGGTGACTGCCTGTACAGTTTTAGCCCTGTCACATTTCACAGGCCAGACAGTCTGTCAGATCTTGGATACACAAATCTGCAAGCATTAGGGTGGGGGTTGCCATGGACCCTGAATGGCCCAATATTTTGACTTCTCGTGGGTTTTAACAAGCACCACGTCATCAATCTTTTTTCACATACTGGGGGTCTTGCCCCGGGAAATTTTCTAAATTTTAGATGAAAAAGAGTGAGTTTTAAAGTTTTTTAAAGCATTTTAGAATCATTTGATCAACATTAGAACCACGAAAAATGGACTCTTGATAACTTGACACTCCGGAAAACTCGACAACCCTGACACATTTTTTTGGCTTTGAAAAAAGAAACAAAACATAAACACACATGGTATTTTCGTAAAAAGCTAATTTAATTTACAGTAATAATCATGCTTATAGACTACTACAGTGCAGTGAATATATAGCTCTGAAAAGACTGAAATTATATTTAAATAAATCCTAAACTATCATTAAAATAATAAAACATAAAATATTGCTGACGCACAGTAATAGCATTTTGATTAATAAATGAAATAGCTAAATTAAGCTTACTTTGAATAAGGCTCAGGGTGCATTAAGTAAAAACAATATCTCAAAGTTAAAATACTTGAAAATAACTAATACAGTACGAACAGTACTATAGTAATACATTACTAAAATAGTACTAATATTTCAAAACTGAAAATTTAACATTATGTATGTATTTAATTATCAATTTTATAAAGATTTTTAATATTGGTCTAAAAGCCATTATTAGGGCTAGAGGTATTTAGAAAGGTGCAAATGTCAATTGTCTGTCTGGATTACGGAATATGAAGTCGTTGATGACTAGTCGGATATAAAATTCATCCAAAACATCTCAGTGAGCATAAAGAACAGCCAAATTGTTCAATTGCTTCTGTCCCATTGTTGATCGGAGATATGACTTCAGACGTCCAAGGGTGCTAAGTGACCTTTCTGCTAATGCTGTCATGATTGTTACTACTTGGAGAAGCTTAATGCACTTCACTACTTCACATAACATTTCTCCAACTGCAGGCTCTTGCGTAATGTTATTTCTTATATGTTTTTTAAGACCAGTTGTTTTTTATTAGTGATATCGGCTAACGTATTCAAATGTAAGTGTAGTCTCTCAATGTCTAGGTCATTTCTGAAAAAAAAAAAAGTTAACTTTTCCAAATTTGTTTCACCTCTGTTTCCGAAAAGCAAGCACTCTTGTTCAACTGCAATTACCTGTGTGAGTCCAGTTGAAGCAAACCATTCAGTAATGCAAGATTGCACCATTTCACAAACTTCAATGTAAATAGCTTTGTCGTATTCCTTTGGGGTCTTGGAAGTGTGCAGTGAGCTGGCTTTGTTGTTTTCATACTTCTTTGGTATACTTTGACTGTGAGGAAGTGAAGGATCATCAACTTGTGAAGGTTTTTCTTTTAAACACAATTCCCAAAAGTGTTCACAACTATCACACCTTCCATTAAATATACAAATCAAGCCCTCATATACATTTTCCAGATCAGCAACGCTTAGATGACAGCATTGAATTTTTTCATTGACGTCCTCTACTGGGTTCATTACATGGCAATAAAGACATAAAAAGAAATAAGTCTTGAATTGTAACATTGACTCAAGGTAGCCTGCACATTTGTAACCTGCCCCTGTTTTGTCCTCCACAGAAAATGTTTCAAAAAACTCTAGAAGTTCTTCAAAGTTTTTCAATATTCTCAAGATACTAGAAGCTCAAATAGTCCATCAAGTCGGGCAAAGGGGCCGTAGACCAGCTTGGTTGTTGGCACTCTCACAGCATACGCTTCTGATTAGAACCATCCTTTTGTTGGATTCCCTTACTGTGTTTATTAAGTCCTTGGCTAAAGCCATAACATCCCTCATAGACGTAAGATGGTGGAGACTGTCTACAACTGCCAAGTCTAAACTGTGAGCAGTGCACTGCACATAATGTGCTTTTGGCTGTATATCCAAAACTACCTTTTTCTAGTCCTTTGAACTTTCCTCTCATATTCGAGGCACCATCATAGCACTCTCCTCTTAAATTATCCGTTGACAAATCCAGACGAGCAAAAATGTCTTTTAAAATACCAAACAGAGTTTGTGATTCAGTGTTGGAGGTCTCATATAAGCCAATAAAGTCTCTGTTGATGATTCCTTAATCATCAACAGTACGAATACAAAATGACACTTGTTTGTGAATCAAAGAATCACTTGTTTCGTCAACCATAATAGAAAAATGTTCAGTCTTCTTGATTGAAGCCAATACCTTTCTCAACACAGACTTTCCTAGTAGATCAATGATCTTGTTTTGAATATCATAGGATCTCCACTTATATCCCGAATGCCCCAACCAATCTTTAAACTCAGGTATGTCATTCTTTAGGAGTTCCAACAACTGAAAAAAAATTGAGTTTACATCTTCATGCCCTCTAATTGCTAGTCCTTGTCAGCATAGAAGTTGCACGGCAGTAAAAATTGTCTCAAGAGCTAAACGGCCTTTCTTCCTATCACTATCTAACTGTTCATTCAATTGGGAGGCCACACTTTGGTTAGTGAGAGAATTTAGTTTCTGAACACCTTCTTTATGCGTAAAAATATTTTCATTTAGATGGAATTTTTCCAAAGCCTTTTTCCAGTTAGAAAACCCTGTGGAAGTAAATGCATCTTCTTTCTTTGAAGAAAATTGTAATAGATTTTTAGCATCTGCCTCTTTGCAGGTTTTGCAAAAAACTTTTTTGGTAGATGCTTCATATTCTAGCCATGTATATTTGATTAACCAAGACTTCTGGGATGATTTTCCCGTACTGGATTGTCCAGGTTTCGGCTCTGAACAGTTCTGACCTGAAGATGATGAAGCAATTGACAACACAATAATTGTTGGAGGTTGACTTGCAGTATGATCAACTTCCAAGCACACCTCTTTGGTAACAGATTTATCCATTGCAAACTTAATTCACAATACACTATGAGACTAAAATAAACGAATAAAATAGTCATTTAAAATAGTCCACTAGACACTAAAGTCGGAACACTAAACACATGTGCAGTATGCACTGAATGAAACTATACACATTGAATGACTGCAACAGCAGGGTGGGCTTTAAATAGCTGTGATGTAGTAATGTCTCGAAGTGTCAAGGCGATGCAAGGCGGAGGGTTCCAGGCGCTTCTGCTCCAGTCCTTCTGATGTCGCCGCAGCCACAGTGCTGGCCCACCACCGCCAGACTTTACCCGAAGGTTTGTGCACCAGGACAAATTCTAAGTGTGCACCATAACACTATCATGATTCACACCACTCGTTTTTAGTTAACATGCTTACTACCACAATAATTATTTGTTTTAACTCATTACTGAATGTATTTTAAAAGGTAGCTATCACCCAACAAGGAAAATAAAAAATTCCTACATAATTTGTAATTTTACAAAGCATAATATAACTAATAATTTTCTTAAATTATTGGGGGGCTACACCCCCAAACAAATCTTTGAGGGGGCTCGGGCCCCCTCAGGTCCCAAGGAGTCGGTGCCTGTGGGCATCTGTCACAGTTTGGTAACAGTCTCCTAATCCTTCCAGAGATAATATAAAAATAAACATTTTCCTGGATTTTTTGTGTGCATTTCTATGTTCCACATTGCCCAAAGCTTTCATGTACATATTTAATTAAGACATCAATGTATTACTCAGGCCGACATAATCTCCAAAAGCCACTGTCAGTACTGTTTTTCAAAAACTAAATACCTTGTATACTTTATCATAATCTCCTACTTTTTCAGTCCCCTTTTTCTAAATAACTCTTAACAAGCTTTCAGTTTTGGTCAGCGTTCTGTTCCCTGCACATATCATTACAAATGTACCTAATTTCTTGCTTATCACTTAATCCTTGTAGACACATAATCTTGAACTCTTTCTTACACTCCCCACTACTGTCTTCAAAATCACTCCCAACTGGAAGCCTTAATAGAGCATTGGGATTAAGTTGTCCTCCCCTTTGATATGCTTAATGGTGCAATTAAACTGTTGGAGGAAAAGTACCCACTGAGTTATTCTACCTGGGTGTAACTTACACTCCTGTGTAGACCATGGCCTGATGCCCAGATAAGTAGTTTCTGAATTTGACAAAATCCTAATAAATATAGCCAATAATTCTTTTTTAGTTAGGATTTCTCATGTTTTTGTAAAGTTCGACTACCAAATGAGATAGATCAGTGTTCTACCACCCGTTTACTTCTGCTTCTTGGAAAAGCTGATTTCCCAGACCACAGTCACTGCAACCTGCCATGTTAAAAAATGGAATGGATAAATCAGGCCTGTAAAATATTTTGTAGTTACACAGTTGTGTCTGTATGTTATCAGAGCTTCTTGGCAACCTTGGTCTCATACCCATATAGCATTTTTCCTTGAGAAGTTAGCTGCACTGGGTAGACCCATGGTCTAAGGCATCTTGTCACGATCCGTGCAGCTCCCCATGTCAGATCTTCGAGTCCTCCCTCCGGCATTGGTGTGTGTGTTGTTTATTTATTTATTTATTTATTTATTTATTTATTGTTCCGTGGGACCACATTTAGGAGAAGTCTCCATGGTCATGGAACGAGTCAATACATGAAATTATAACACGATTGTAGAAACACATAAAATGAAACAAGTCGTTAGTTTAAATAAAGAAAATCAAGAATGTAACACTGGAATTTGCTTAATTTTTTATCTCTTCCAGGAGCTCCTCGACAGAATAGAAGGAGTGAGCCATGAGGAAACTCTTCAGTTTAGACTTAAAAGTGTTTGGGCTACTGCTAAGATTTTTGAGTTCTTGTGGTAGCTTATTGAAAATGGATGCAGCAGAATACTGCACTCCTTTCTGCACAAGAGTCAAGGAAGTGCATTCCACATGCAGATTTGATTTCTGCCTAGTATTAACTGAGTGAAAGCTGCTAACTCTTGGGAATAAGCTAATATTGCTAACAACAAACGACATTAAAGAAAATACATACTGTGAGGGCAATGTCAAAATTCCCAGACTATTGAATAGGGGTCGACAAGAGGTTTTCGAACTTACACCATACATAGCTCGAACAGCCCGTTTTTGAGCCAAAAATACCCTTTTTGAATCAGAAGAATTACCCCAAAAAATAATACCATATGACATAAGCGTATGAAAATATGCGAAGTATACTACTTTTCGTGTTGAAATGTCACTTATTTCAGATACTGTTCTAATGGTAAATAAAGCGGCATTTAGTTTCTGAACAAGATCCTGAACATGGGCTTTCCACAACAGCTTACTATCTATCCGTACGCCTAGGAACTTGAACTGTTCCGTCTCGCTTATAACATGCCCATTCTGTCTGATTAAAATGTCAGTTCTTGTTGAATTGTGGGTTAGAAACTGTAAAAACTGAGTCTTACTGTGATTTAGCATCAAATTATTTTCCACAAGCCACGAACTTACTTCATGAACTACATTATTTGATAATGTTTCAATATTACACACAAGATCCTTCACTACCAAGGTGGTGTCATCAGCAAACAGAAATATTTTTGAATCACCTGTAATACTAGAAGGCATATCATTTACATAAATAAGGAACAGCAGTGGCCCCAGCACCGACCCTTGGGGAACGCCCCATTTAACAGTGCCCCATTGGGACTGAACATCATTACCACTCTCAATATTGCGGAGGATTACCTTCTGCTTTCTGTTCTTAAAGTAGGAGGCGAACCAATTGTAAGCTACTCCCCTTACTCCATAATGTTCCAACTTCTGCAGTAATATTTTGTGGTCAACACAGTCAAAAGCCTTCGTTAAATCAAAGAAAACACCTAACGTTCTCAACCTTTTATTTAATCCGTCCAAAACCTCACAGAGAAAAGAGAATATAGCATTTTCAGTTGTTAAGCCATTTCTAAAACCAAACTGTACATTTGTCAGCAAATTATGTGAATTTAAATGCTGCAGTAACCTTGTATATACAAGCCTCTCGATAACTTTAGCAAACACCGATGGCATAGAAATAGGTCTATAATTGTCAACATTATCCCTGTCTCCCTTTTTATAAAGTGGCTTCACTACCGAGTACTTTAATCGGTCAGGAAACCGACCACTGCTAAAGGAAAAGTTACAGATATGGCTAAGTACTGAGCTAATATACGTGGAACAATACTTCAGTATTCTGCTAGATACCCCGTCATATCCATAAGAGTTCTTGGTCTTTAGTGATTTAATTATTAACTCAATCTCCCTCTTGTCAGTATCATGGAGGAGCATTTCAGGTAACAGTCTCGGAACACTTTTTTCTAAGAGCGCTATATGATTCCCTGTTGGGACTAGGTTTCTATTTAGTTCACCTGCTATATTCAGAAAGTGATTATTAAGTACTGTACATATATGCGACTTATCAGCAACACGGACATCCCCACTACGCACTGATTCTATATCCTCGACCTGTCTCTGCAGACCAGCCACTTCCTTTACGACTGACCATATGGTTTTAATTTTATCCTGAGACTTAGCTATTCTATCTGCATACCACATACTTTTTGCCTTCCTAATAACTTTTTTAAGCACCTTACAATACTGTTTGTAATGGGCTGCTGCATTTAGATTTTGACTGTTTCTAACGTTTTGATATAATTGCCACTTTGTTCTACAAGATATTCTTATCCCTTTAGTCAGCCACCCAGGCTGCCTGTTTGTGCTAGTACCCTGTTTTAAACGTTCTAACGGAAAGCAACTTTCAAAGAGCACGAGAAAAGTCTTGAGGAAAGCATTATATTTATCGTCTACTGTATCAGCACTATAAACATCTTGCCAATCTTGTTCCTTGATAAGGTTTACAAAAGTCTGTACAGCAACTGGATCAGCTTTCCTAAAAAGTTGGTAACTATATTTAACATGTGTTGAAGCACAAAAATCTTTTAGACTTAAAATTTGTGCATCATGATCTGAAAGGCCATTCACCTTTTTGCTAACAGAATGCCCTTCTAATAATGACGAATGAACAAAAATATTGTCTATGGTTGTTCTACTGTTCCCTTGCACTCTCGTTGGAAAGAATACGGTTTGCATAAGATTATATGAATTAAGGAGGTCTACCAGCATCCTTTTCCTTGCACAATCACTTATACAATTAATATTGAAGTCACCACATATAACTAACTTTTTGTATTTCCTATAAAGTGAACCAAGAACCTCCTCTAGCTTTAGCAAAAATGTTGTGAAATCGGAGTCTGGGGATCTATAAATAACAACAGTAAGAAGTTTAGCTCCACTAAATTTAACCACACCTGCACAACATTCAAACACCTTTTCAGTGCAGTACTTTGAAACATCAATTGACTCAAATGGGATACCGTTTTTCACATACATGGCTACTCCCCCACACCGCAAAGAGCTCCTAGAAAAGCTGCCAGCCAACCTGTATCCTGGTAAAGGAAGCCTCTGAATTATCTCCTTATTTAAGAAGTGTTCAGATATACCAATAATTTCAGAGTCAACATCTATAAGCAGTTCACTAACTTTATCTCGAATACCTTGTATATTTTGATGAAATATACTAATTCCCTCATTAATCGGATACCCAAGCTTTGTAGAAAGTGGTTTCTTTGTTAGAGAGACTTCCCTTAAGCAGGAATACCTATCAGCTGACTTCAATCTAAAAAAGGTACAGCTCTAACACCCACAACTACCGGAATTTTCCCATGAGTGATCCCACCACCCCCACCTATGCTGTCACCTATAAGTTTTGCCAACCTCCCCTTCCCATACCTGTTGAGGTGTAGGCCATGTCTAGTGAAACCCGTCCTACTGATAGACTCCACCGACACCACTGAAATGTGACTCATGCCTTCTGTCATCAGCGCACCCCCAAGTCTCATGTTATTACGCCTGACGGCTATATTAAGATGAGGCCGATCGTGACGCTGAAACAGTCCCACGAAATGCACATTCGTGTTGCCAGTCTGAGTGGCTATCTTTTCCAGGTCACCATCTATGTCATACTTCCCATCCCTATCAATACTATTACCAGCCCCACCCACAATCACTACCTGATCCTCTTTAGTAAAATCCCTACATAACCCCCCTATGTTAAAAGTCACCTGAGCCAATCCTGCATTAGGCTTCACAATGCTGGTGACCTGGTACTCACTCCCCAAAACTTCCTGCAACTGCTGGCCTACACCTCTACCATGAGAACTACCTAACAGCAGAACCTTCTTCTTTCTCTTAGACTTTGCAACTGTCCTAGCCACCGTAACTGCTGAGGTCTGCTGCATACTTCCTACATCTACAGCTACTAGAGATTCCTCTCCACTAGACTCTGACAGTTGGTCATATCTATTACAAACACCAATAGTAAAACTATCTGAAAATCTCCTTCTCCTAGCAGATCTCTTGCCAACAGCCAGCTCCCATTCCCCAACCCCCTTCTCCCTCCTCATCCTATCTAGCTCCTCCTGTGCGTTTTTCAACTGCACCTGAAGGGCACAGATCTTACGCTCCTGCTCCTCTATCAACTTACTCTTGCTACATAACCTGCAGTTCCAGGAGAGGATCTCACCAGAATGCCCACTGGCTTCCCCACTGCATTCCCCCCAGTGAAAATACTTCGAACAAGTCTCACACCGCAATCCACTACTCACGAACCTACGGCAAAGCCCACACTTCTCACTCATGGTAAAATTTTACAATTATTGAAACAAGAAAACAACTTTATCTAAGTTCCGCTACTACAATAAGAAGATGTTAAAAACTGACTACAATTATCACAAACTTGCTCTACAAGGGAAGTAACTACTATTATTGAAAGTATTAATCAACAACAAATCAGAATATAACAAAATACTAACACGGAAAGAAAATCAAACGTCTAATGACAGTAACGAAACTGAAAGCAGTTCGCAAAAATTTCTTCTGAAGTTATTTCACCGGAAAACACCAAGAACACCGGTTGAAGACCACTAAAGTTCCTAAATAAAATACTATACACAAACAATTAATTAGTACTTAGCTTTCGATGCGCCGCTACAGCTGCAACTGGTCAGCGCGGAATGTAAACACGGGTAAGAGGTTAAGTTGCTCGATACGAAACACTCACAAATATCAGGCCACAACACACGAAATGCAGAGGTGAATGAAGAAACCACTAATAAGTCACTTATATAGTAAATATTATCACAAAACAGTTAAAATGTATATCTGAAAACTAAAAATAGATGAAAACTTAGAGAGCGATCTCACACGCAGTCACGCGCTTATGACGTCACACCAAAGATCATAAGTCAGTTTAAGTTAGTGTGTAGGCTCAGGGACCGATGACCTCAGCAGTTTGGTCCCATAAGACCTTACCACGAATTTCCAAATTTTTTCCTGAGAAGTTAGTTCACACTTGCTGCACTTTTTGGTAGTATCCACACATTCTGAAAAAGCACATAAGCTGTTTCTTTGTTTTCAGAATTGGGAATTTTGGTATGGCTTTGAGTTTCTCTTGGTCCAACAAAATTCCCTCTTCTGAGATGCTGTGTCCACGAAATTTTAGTATTTTCATAACAAATTTACATTTGGCTAATTTTAGAGACATCCCCCTTTGCCTTAATCTGTTGCAAACCTCCCTCAATGTGCTAACATGATCTTCCCAACTTTCCCCAGTGATCAAAATATCATCAATGTAAATCATTAATGTAGCCACAAGTTCCTTTCTAACACAAAATCTAAAGCCCTAATAAACTCTGCAACCAAAACATTGAGTCCAAAGGGTATCAACTAGCATTGATAGCATCTCTTTCCATAGAAAAATGCAGTATATTTTCTTGAATTTTGTTTCAGTGCTAGATGATAAAAGCCAAAAGTAAGTCATAACTTCTTATGTTCGAATTTATTTAGGAGCTCATTAGTATTCTCCAGATGATCTGTTTCACTTTCTAGAAATTTGTTCAGGTGTCTGACATGTCCTACATCCATGCGAATGCCTCGCAGTATTGGATTTATGGGATATAAATAAATAAAAATGGTTCAAATGGCTCTGAGCACTATGGGACTTAACATCTGAGGTCATCAGTCCCCTAGAACTTAGAACTACTTAAAACTAACTAACCTAAGGACATCACACACATCCATGCCTGAGGCAGGATTCGAACCTGCAACCGTAGCGGTCACGAGGTTCCAGACTGAAGCACCTAGAACCGCTCAGCCACACCAGCCGGCCAAGTGCAATTACCTAATTGTGCTCACCTGACAATACCTAGTGTTACTGACAGTGTCTCTGTGACCAGGTTGTCCATCGACAATGGTGTTACAATAATACCTATCACTATGCCCTCAGCCCCCACTTCCTGCCAGCCCACCTGGCTGTAGACTGTTTGTACCATCCTTGATGAGACAGTTCATTGTGCCAACACAAACCCTGGCCTACAGGTCCACCATACCCCCGCCACCTACCTCCCCACAAACTCAAAGCCGCAAAAGTCACCGTGGGCAAACTCCTACATGCTGGTATTGTGTGGCCAGGGCTTCTCCTATCAAGCTTGTCCTCAAAAAGGATAATACTTGGCAATTGTGTGGTAATTATTGGTGCCTCAGCACCTGGGCTCTAATAGACAGGTACCCTGTTCCGAACTTACAAGACTTTGAACATGAACTTGCTGGTGCAATGATACTCAGTGTTGTTGACTGTAAAAGGGCCTATCTACAGATATCTATGGCTGACAAGGATATATCAGAAATGGCAATAATCATGCCATTCAGTCTGATGGAGTTTTTGTTTATGCCGTATGAATTAAAAAACGTGGCCCAGACCTGGCAGAGGTTTGTTGACAGCCTCCTATTTAATATGTCCTTCTGCTATGCACACCTAGATGACATGATAATTTTCTTGCAGTCTCCTGATGACCTTGAGATTCATTTACACACAGTGTTGGACAAGTTAGTGGCACATGGCATTGTAATTAATAATGATAAATCCCAACTACAGCAATCTTGTCTCACCTTCATTGAACATTTGGTTGTTACTTCAGGGATACGCTCCATGCTGGAGAAACAGGAACAAATCCTCTTCCTCCCTCTCCCCTTGGACTGTCAAGAACTATGACGTTTCCTTGGAGGCATCATCACCCACATGCTGCTGAAATGCTCTTGCCTCCGACTGAGCTGCTATGCAGCATGAACATCACCAACAAATGACGCCTGACATGGACAGCTGAAATGCAAACGGCCTTCAACGAGATTAAATCCGACCTCGCACAAGCTGTCACCCTTGCCCTTCCATCACTGGATGCACTGCAAACTCCAGCGACCACACGATTGGTGTAATACTGCAACAAGATATCACCAGCATAGCATAGTCGCTATGTTTCTTCTCTTGGAAGTTGACCGATACTCAGAAGAAGTGGTTGACTTTTAATAAAGAATTCTTGGCTATCTATGAGGTAGTCCACTATTTGCAGGATGATATTGAAGGACCACCTGTAAACATCTACATCGACCACAAGCCTCTTGCAGAAGCAATCAAAAATTCCCCTGTTAACACTACACCAAGGCACTTTCGCCCCTCAACCTGGTCTCACAATTTACCACTGACATCAGATACTTCCGAGGTGCAGAAAATATAGTTGTGGATTATATGTCTCACTTGCCAGCCACTTCCACTCAGCTGGAATTTGATCTACTCACTGGTGCACAAGCCACAGATCCTGGCCTACAACAACTACCTACTGGACAAGACATTGGGCTACAACTACAACAGAACACACTGCCAGGAGCCACCAGACCTATTTTGTGTGATGTGTTGCGTGAGAGGATATGACCAGTCATCCTGAAAACCTATCATAAGACTGTGTACAAGTTGATGCACTATCCTGCACATCCCAGCATACATCCCACACCAAAATTAGTCACGCAACACACCGTCTGGCCAAATGTCAAGCATGACTGCACTGCACTGACCAGGGCGTGCATCCCTTATCAACACAGAGAGGTAGGATGCCATGCCCAGACCCTCGTTGGGAAATTCCCTGTCCCAATGGTGTATTTTCAACACATTCATACTGATTCAGTCAGGCCACTCCCCAAGCCACAGGATTCAAAGTACGCCTTACCCACGACTGACCGTATGATGTGCTAGGTTGAGATCATTCCATTACCAGACATTTCAGCTGATACAGTTGTCAAGGCCTTTGTCCGCAACTGGATTGCCAGGTTTGCCTGTACTACATTGATGACAACAGAACAAGATCGACAGTTTGAGTCTGCCTTGTTCAATGAACTCTGCCAACTTTATGAATGCCATCATTTCCACATGACTGCTTACCACTCCCAGTCGAAGAGCCTAGTGGAATGGTGGCATCACATGCCAAGGCAGCATGAATCTGCCACTCGCTGTAATGAACCAATGCCCTGCCTTGGTTGCTTCTCACAATTAAGACTGCTCATAAAGAAGATTTGAATGTCTCACTTGCTGAGGTACTATATGGTGAGCTGCTCTGCCTCCCTGCAGAATTTGTCACTCAAGGTGTAATTACACCAGACCATAACCTGTTGAAACTAGTGCACTGAGTACATGAGCATTACGCAACATCTGCATGCCACCAACTACCCATCACACAAAGCCTTTGATATTTCTTCACAATGACTTAAACACCTCTTCACACATTATGCTGTGCACCGATGCCGTCAAGATGGCTTTGTTCCTCCCCCCCCCCCCCCCCTCTCCCACTCCCTGCCCCACCTCAGCCGATGCCCTGTTGTCAAGTGGGTCATCAACAGGTTTGACATTATCATCTCGGGAAAGACCACTATGGTGTCCTTAAACAGACTGAAGTTTGCATGGACTTTGCCTGACTCTCGATGGCAAACCCTGCTTTAGTGCCTCTGCAGCCAATAGACACTCACTTCAAAGTACAACCAAATAGGACCAACTTTTTGCTGAAATACTTCGATGTCATCCTATGTGACTCACTGTTATTCATCTCCACCAGTTTTGCAGATAGTGAGGCAGGTCTCAGTGTAGTCTCCTGGTCAATCAAACATGCCACTCCCTTGCCCTTCTTTGTCAATGCGGCAGGTTTAACATGTCACTTCATGACCGATGGAGCCTTTATCTGATGATCACTACCCC
Source organism: Schistocerca serialis cubense (assembly GCF_023864345.2). NCBI lineage: Eukaryota > Metazoa > Arthropoda > Insecta > Orthoptera > Acrididae > Schistocerca > Schistocerca serialis. The sequence continues at coordinate 189,002,291 of NC_064641.1, read as the reverse complement.
TGTATATGCCACTCCTACGGCTGACAAGGGGTGATGCTGCCTCTACTGCCACTTTGCCAACCTCTAATCATCATCCTGGGTTTGCTGCCCCCTCCCCCGTCACCGTTGATATGTCATGCCTCCTGTTGCCTCACCAATCATGGACCATCATACCACCTACACCACACCATCATCCCCCTCTCCTCCGCCTTTGGCTGCTGCTCTCCCTTTGCACTTTGGCTGAGTACCGTGCTCGCTGGCGCATCTCACTGATTACAACATTTCAGAGAGTAACGCCTCCACCATGCCAGCATCCCACTGGTGCACACAACTTTCTCCCATGTACTCCACGGAATCGCATGACCTGTTATTGTTATAGTTGTTATTATACATAACTACTATCCTGAGTACCATACTTGCTACAAACCTATCCATAGTTTCTTTGACCGGTAGTTTCTGTCTTACTTAAAGAAAACAGAGAAATGTGGAGGAACTTTGGTGCTGCAACCTTAAAAATGAAATATAGCTCAGGTAGAAGAACTGTTACACTCAGTTGTGAGCAAATACTATTATGTCAAGAGTATGACAACAGTTGTTTGAAATATGATTGGATTATGTCATGAATGTGCAAAAGTATTGGAAACTACAGTAGAATAATTTATTCTAAAATGCAGAATGAACCTCTGAGTAAACTAACAGTCTGAATAACAATGAAATGCACAGGAATTCATTGTATTTTTTGAACCTGTTAGTGGCTGTTAACTTTAAGTGAGGTAGGATTGGTTTGTAGTTTTGTAAATTTTTACTGGTTACCACACTAGAATATGAGCTCCATTCCCCTCTTAAACCACGTCATATACATAACTACAGATGCATAGGTGATAATGTATTTCATAGTGACATTCAGAAAAGATAAGGTTGTTTTGAAAGAATCAGCATCTATGGTGTGAAAATATAGAAGAACCATCAGAATGAATAATTTGAATAAAGAACGTGTAATTTTGCTATCAGCATGCTGTTATATACACAACATGTTGCTGAATTTATAATGCCCTAATTAATCCAAGGAGACAGAGGGTTGCCACTAAATGACTGCATATATAGTTTAACAGCAATTATGATAACGATAGATTGCTACTCACCATAAAGATGATATGTTGAGCTGGCAATAGGCATGACGACACACACACACACACACACACACACACACACACACACACACACACACACACACAAGCAAGCACACCTCACATGCACATCTGCTGCCACAGGTTGCTCACACCAGACTGAAACAGAAACACATTGAACAGGAGCAACAATCTGGAGTGGAGCAGTGAAGCGGGAGGGATGAGGGATAGCAGGGTACTGGTGGGGGAAGAGGAAACAGTTCTGCCTAGCAGAGCATGCGGGGACTAGAGGTAGCAGACAAGGCTACCCAGCACAGTGTCAGGAGGCTGTGGGTGAGGGACAGAAAGGAAAAAAGGGAGTGGAAAGGAGACAAGCATAGAAGGGGAAACGATCGCTGAGTAAACTGGCAGAGAGTAGTGCATAATGAGGGTGATAGGACATGAGTTTGGAGGAGGTAATAGGACAGAGGGGGCAGAAACATTTGAATGAAGAGAATGGGGACAGTAGGTTACTTAGATTGAGGCCAGAATGATTTCAGGAGTAAAGAATATGTTGTAAGGATAACTCCCATCTGTGCAGCTCAGAAAAGCTGGTGGTGGAGGAGAGGATCCATATGGCTTTTTGAAGCAGCCATTGAAATCAAGCATGTTATGTTCAGCTGTATTTGTGCAACAGAGTGGTCCATAATGCTCTTGGCCACAGCTTGATGGGTGGTAGTCATGCCAATATAAAAAGCTGAAAAATGATTGCAGCAGAGCTGGTGCATGAAATGGCTGCTTTCATAGGTGGTACAGCCTCTGATGAGGTAGGATAAGTCTGCGACAAGCCTGGAATACATGTGTAGTTTCTTAGTTTATTAGGTACTTTGTACCCTGAGTGTTGTGTGAGTGGAAACTCTGAACAGATAGTTGCTTGGAAGCAATGTGCCATTGGGGCCAATGTATAAGTGCTAATCCAATTATCGGGCTGGTGCTGCTCCATTAGTATCTCTGTTGATATAAATAACTTACTTAGAATTTACTGTGTGAGCAGCTGATACTCAAAAACTGCAATTATTGAGACTTGTAACTAATTCATGCTCTAATTTTTGCCTTCAAGTCATTTCTCAAGTTCTATTGCATATCTCATGAGTATCAAGCACCCACTGTTACAAAGGGTTAGATAACATGTTTTATATGTAGGTTTTCATCCAGAAAGAGATTGAGGATCCTCGGTTTGAAATGGCTACAATTAGTTACAGTAGTGCTACCAAAAGCTGGTTGAAACCAGACATAAATAGCAGTGAAATTTTGAACTCGGATTGGACAATGTTTAGGAAGGATAGTACTGATGCTATGGGAGGTGGTGTGTGTTAAAAGCTGTTTAAATGCAGTTGAGATTGATACTGGATCAGGCTGTGAAATAGTCTGGATAAAGCTGCCAATTGGACAAGGATTGACCATTGTATTAGGATGTTTTTATAGACATAGGAAATAAATATCCAAATTATCCATTAGTTATAGGTGGAGACTTTAATCTGGGATCCATTGAGTGGGAAAATTACACGTTTATCACAGGGCGCAGAAGCAAAGACTCGTGTGAAGTTATTATAGGGGCGCTCTCAACATACAACCTTGAGCAATTGGTTAGAAAACCAATTCGAGATGGGAACATTTAGATATCTTGATGACAAACAGATCTGATCTTTTTGAAATTAGAATTATATATTAACACCTTCAGCTACTGATGGGTGCTGATATACGTATATCAATGGGGACAGGTGAAAATGTGTGCCTTGACCGGAACTCGAACCCGGGATCTCCTGCTTACACGGCAGATGCTCTATCCGTCTGAGCCACTGAGGGCACAGAGGATAGTGCGCCTGCAGGGACTATCTCACCCACGCCTCCTGTGAGACCCACATTCTCACCTTATATGTCCACACACTACATTCGTAGTGTCCTTACCCAACACGCTCATTACTCATGGAAGACATTCTTACCAAGTCCCGTAAGAGTTCGGGTAATATGTGTGCATCTGCACAGATTTTTTGAGGAAGTTGTAGCTTCTATATCAGTGGAAACTGCAAAAAAAGCGAAGAAACAGCATAGAGTTTTCTTGTTTGGGAAAGAAAATAAAAGTGTCATTAATGAATATCTTCATAGTCAGCTCCAAGCATTCACGGCGGGACACAAAGATATTGAGCATCTTTGGTTGGAATTTAAATTCCACCACATGCTAGAAAGTACGTGCCTAGCAAAAATATAGGGGAGGGAAAGGGTCCACCTTGGTACACCAAACATATTAGGAAGTTGCTGAGGAAGCAGAGAATTGTACAGTCATTTTAAACGTAGTCACTGCGCCACTGACAAACAGAAATTATGCGAAATGAAAGCAGCTGTCAAAAGGTCAATGAGAGATTCTTTTAACGAATTTGAAAGCAATATTTTATCTGCAGATTCTAAAAATAACAACAAAAAATTTTAGTTGTATGTAAAATCTATGAATGCTACAAATAATTCAATAACGTCTCTTGCTGAAGTAAGGGTAATGTAACAGATGGTGATAAACAGAAGGCCAAAATCTAAATTTAGCTTTCAAAAACTTGTTTACGGTAGAGAACTACAGCTCCATTCCCCCTTTCATTTATCGAACAAATGCAAGGATGGCTGACATAGTGTTTAGTATATCTGGGATTGTAAAACAGTTAAGATCCTTAGATGCCAGGAAGGCATCTGGCCCAGACGGTATCCCCGTACAATTATATGCTGATTATGCTACAAATATGGCACAATTCTTATCCATCATCTACCAAAGATCATTGGAACAGCGGAAAGTTCCACGGGACTGGAAGAAGGCCCAGGTTATAGCAGTCTATAAAAAGGGGAGAAAATCGGATGCACATAAATACCAGCCAATTTCACTGACATCAATTGTTGTAGAATCATGGAACATATTTTGTGTTCAGCTCATCTGCAGAAACCAGCATGGTTTTAGGAAACAGCAATCATGTGAGACACAGCTGGCCCTCTTTGTGCGTGATATACAACAGGCTCTAGATACCAGCTCCCAGGTTGATGCCATATTTCTCGACTTTCAAAAGGTGTTCGACTCAGTTCCAAACTGTTGCTTGCTCCAAAAAATGTGTGCTTATGGTCTATCCAATGACATATGTGGTTGGATATAAAGTTTTCTGACAGACAGAGAGCAGTATGTCATCCTGAATGGGGTGACTTCAACAGAAACAAGCATAACATCAGGTGTGCCCCAGGGCAGTGTAATAGGTCACGCTGCCTTTTACGATTTACATAAATGATCTGGTTGATGGTACTGACAGTGGAATTAGACTATTTGTCGATGATGCTGTAGTCTACAGGAAAGTAGCATACACAAAAGTTGTGAACAAATCAATGAGAATTTGCAGAAAATAAATGCATGGTATAATGACTGGCAGTTATCTCTCAATATTAGTAAGTGTAACCTACTGTGTATAACAAGGCAAAAATCCCCATTAATGTGCGAGTACAAAATAAATGCCCAGTCTTTGGAAGCAGTAACATCAGTCAAGTATCTGGGTGTGACTATTCGAAATGATCTCAAATGGAATGATCAGATTACACAAGTAATGAGCAAGGCAAAATCTAGACTGCGGTTTATTGGTAGAATCCTGAAGCGATGCAGCCCTTCAACAAAGTAAATTGCTTACAATACATTAGTTCGTCCAGTCTTAGAGTATTGTGCATCTGTATGAGACCCAGTTGGGTCTGATTCAAGAGATTGAGAGGGTCCAAAGAAGAGCGGCAAGATTCATGACTGGTACATTTAGCCATCACGAGACCATTACAAATCTCACAGAAAGTTTGAAGTGGGACACACTTGCAGATAGATGACACGCTAAACGGAAGGGGCTACTCACTAAATTCCTAAATCCCATCTTTGCCGAGGATGTAGAGCATATATTAATACCACCAACTGTCAAATCGCGCAATGCTCACCATTCAAAGATAAGGGAAATTAGAGCTTGTACTGAGGCATTGAGACAGTCATTTTTCCCCTTGCGCGATCTGCGAGTGGAACAGAGTGGCAGAAAATATGACTTTGGTGCAAATTGTGCCCTCCGCCACACACCGCTTGGTGGCTAATGGAGTATATATGTAGATACGTCAATTAGATATTCATGCAGTTGTCTCCTGCTTTATACTCTATCACATATGTGCTACAAAGTGGATTATGATTTAGCCTTAACAGCATGTGTTGTTGAAATAGAAGATTTGTGTCCTTTGTAACACAAAGAAAGACAGGAGAGTAGTTTAACTTTTATAGGATGACTACATTTCTATTTCTATGATAATTTATTATACAATGTGAAAATGTATCAAGGACAGGAAGTGTGTATTACTCTTCAGAATTGTATGGTACCAGAATCTGTACTACATATATGATTAATTACATGGAGAAAAACTAACAAATAGCAGTAGAGCATAGAGCTGCTCAGCATTTGTAGGGAACTCAGAAACTCCAAATCTGTTGTTATTTGTGAAGCATACATAAATGTGGAGCATCTCTCATACAGACTCTTGTTCATGATTTTCATATGACTGTAAGTGAAAGAATTTAGTTTGTTCGTGCTCTGTAATGAAACTAGAATTCCTATTAATTATCAACAAAGTGGAAACCATTAATATTGTGCATTAAACTGTGACAAGCTTTCATTAAGAAATAATATTTAGTTTGTGAATGTAAAGAGCTTCATAGGATTACAATCCCACAGCTGTTTTAATGTTTCTATTGGCCAATTAATGAGCAAACCTTGACAATTTGAGTTCATACTTGGCACAAATAAGTTAATCAAATTCAGTTTAATCAGCATTAAGCTATCAATTGTATAGTAATCTTAAGACCTGATGTCACTTGGCTCAGTGGAGGATGTGTAATGTTTCAAATAATCAGCTCAAACGATGCCATCTCTTCCTGCCTCACCGACCCCAGGTAAGCAGCGTTCAGTTCCTTGTAAATATACTCTTAAGGGCTATAACACACTAGGCAGCCAGTCTGTGTTACCCTTACTGGAGCAGCTGAAATGGTTAGCAGCCAGTTTAATCAGCCAGCTGACTGCCAGTCATTACTGACCAGCAAAGAGAGATGGATGTGGAAGATGCTATAATTTTTTATCTTTTGTCTCATAGGAAACACAGAGCCACATTATTCAGGTTAATTTTACAATAATTATAAAAATTATTTTTCCATTATTTTACTTCCTTTATGCATTGCAGATTATAAGTTCACATATACATATGTTGGAGCAAATGGAAAATATAGTGACTCACCTACTTTTAAGCAATCAATACCAAAGCCATGTGCCATTATCTGAGATGAGGCATTCGGTATTTGTGAAAATGTAATGCATTCTTAAAGAGGAAGAATCTTTAACTATCATTTGTCTTCGGTTAGGCAGTCTATAGAGTGGACGTTTGGCATTCTGGGACATAAATTGAGACATTTTCATTGCCTAATGGATATTTGAGAACAATTTTCAATTGACACACCAAAAGCCATGCTCTTTTCTACATATTTATGTGACAGAAAGAGATGGCTATAAATTGGAAGACACACTGTACGTCCTTCCAGAACTGGAAATTTCCCCTGACCCTACAAGCAATCAAGAGTTGTTGCATATTTCGTTTCAGGATGCCAGCAACATGGCTGCCCCAGCAAGAGTGCAGAGACTGCAGCAGGCAGCCACTGAAGTTCTCCACAGGACACATTGCTCCCAACTGGCTGCAGAGAAACAGTTGGCTGCCATGCAGTGTGTTCCAATGGCTGCCACAGCCAGGAAATCCTAGCTGCTTAGTGCACGGCCAGCAATGAACCATTCTTATTTTATTTGCTGCCACAGTCAGGTTGTCTAGAGTGTTGCAGCTATAAGTGTTTATTGATGTATTAAAGAAGTATGCATTTTGTGTCTGTTACATAGAAAAAAGGATAATGGAATGTACTCAGAGTAAATCAGGCGATACTAAGGGAATCAGATTAGAAAATGAAACACTTAAAATGGTAAATGAGTTTTGCTATTTGGGCAGAAAAATAACTGATGATGGCTGAAGTAGAGAAAATATAAAATGCAGACTGGTAACAGCAAGAAAACATTATGGAAGAATAGAAATTTTTTAACATCAAATATAAGTTTAATGTTAGGAAATCTTTTCTGAAAGTATTTGTCTGGACTGTAGCCATGTGTGGAAGTGAAAGATGCACAATAAACATTTTAGACAAGAAGAGAATTGAAGCTTTTGAAACATGGTACTACTGAAGAATGTTAAAGGTTAGATGGATAGATTACATAACTAATGAAGAGGTACTCAATGGAATTGGGGAGACAAGAAATTTGAGGCACAACTTGACCAAAAGAAGGGATCTGTTCATAGGGGATATTCTGAGACGTCAAGAGATTACCAATTTAGTATTGGAGGCAAATGTGGGGGGTTAAAATCGTAGAGGGAGACCAAGAGACAAATACAGTAAACAGATTCAGAAGGATGTAGGCTGCAGTAGTTACTTGGAGATGAAGAGGCTCACAAGTGATACAGTAACATCAAACCAGTCTTCAAACTAAAGATCACAACAACAACAACAACCACATATCAAGTTCAGATTCCTTATGTGCACAAATTCATGACAATGTGCCCGAGTGGTCACCTATGGACATGGCGTTCAGCAGGGCAAGTCACTACAAGGAGTCAGCCAATGCCCAGCATCCGGATGAAGTCTGGACATTATTACAAAAAGTAGTTGCAGAAATAATATCTTTGCAAAGACAGTAATAATCAATAACAAAGTGTGATTCTGTTTGTGTGATCTGATCTTTTTAAGTCACAAGTTTCAAATCATGAAAATTTTACGCTCTTGTTCTAAATCATAAAGCATCTGCATCCAGATAAAAGTTAATTAAAATATAAAAGGTCAAATCATAACATATATCAAGAGAAAGGGGAAGATAGTCACAAATAGAACCAGTAAACACATGCAAATGCTATAGTGTACCGGTAACTCTTTTGGAGATACAAAATGATATTATCTCATAGATTCAGTCACAGGTACAGCAAGTGGTAGACTTCATCTCATTGATAGAATACTGGGAAAATGTGCTACTCTACAAAGAAGATCACTCGCAAAATACTTCTGTTTCCCATCCTGGCATATTGTGCAAGCGTGTGGGACCCATTCCATGTAGGATTAAGAGAATAATTTGAACATATCAAAAGAAGTGCAGTAAAAGCAGTCTAAGTTGTTTAACTTGTAAAGGAATTATAAAAAATAATTATGAATATATAGACACTAGTTCAACTACCAGAGATTAATGTGTAAAGCATTTGCTGAACAAAAGAAACTTTACGCTCTTCTTTTATTAGCTTTAGAATAAGTTACCTTTCGCTGTTATCCTGTCCTAGTGTTAAGACGTGTTGTGCCACTTCTTACTGATAAAATTGGGTTAAATAATGAAAGTGATTTTGAAGCACAGCGATTTCGTCTTTTGTGATACCATCGGTCCCAGCTCCTGAATTTCTGGAAAATTATTACTATTATTTTAATTTTATGCAGAGAATTTAGATGGAGGCGACGATCTTCACGGTGACGCTGCTCAACAATAGAGGTACGTGAATGTGTTCATCTTTTTCCTTTCGTGGCCGCTACCGTTAATTTCAATATATTTGCCGCGACATTCAGAACCTGCAGTCTTTCTTTTTATTTAATTTCGAAGTCCAGGCATTTACGTTCTAAGAGGAATAAATGCATTTAACTGTAATTCTTTTTATCCAGGCCACGGGGGATGATTGCACTCAAAATGTACGTGCGTTTATCGCGTTCGTATGTTAGCATTTGAGTGTGTACAAGCGTAACTATATTTAAGATACATTTCCTACACAGTACTAACGCCTTTTTTTTTTTTTTTTTTTTTTTTTTTTTTTTTTTTTTTTTTTTTTTTGACCACTCATTCGCGAATGTGTGTGCCCTCTTATTTGATGTAGTCAGTCGGCCGTATTCTTTAATAACATTGTTTGTAACATCCAGTGGCCTAGTTTCCACAAATGATTTTTGTGTCGCAACAGCGTTTCACGCGAAATATTTATTATGCGACATCCACAATAACTTTTATTTCAAAATTTCGACGACCGACTGAATAAAGATTTTTCTAACAATAACAATAGCAAAACAAAATAATATATGAGGACGCATTACAAATGGCAACCGAATGCCATGACGTTTGTTAATTTTCAGAAAAATTTAGTACAAATTTTAAGTGGAAATATTTGAGTAATTTTTCCCATCCATTACTGCGACTCTAACCAATTGTTTCTGCTACATGTTACGCTAACTGCGTATAAGATCACCAAATTTACTAATGAAATCAACCCATAAAATTCACATCTATCCATAAAATAAAAATTTGGAAAAAAGGAGGAACTTCTGGAACCTCAAATTTTTAACCGACTACTAAGAAAACGACTGGCAAAAGAAAATACGTAAGGTAAGAGCAACAGCACTACTACGCTTTTAGTTGACCGTAAATGTGGAACTGAATAGCATTTTTCGGACACCCACAGCGTAGCAAGCTTTTTTTTCAAAATTTCAATTTTTTTAGATGATTTGAAGATTGCTGTTGGTAAAATATACATGTATGCGTCACAAAATGGCGGATCATTTTCATTGATTGCGCGCGTAAAAGTCATTTATCAGTCTACTGTTTTACCAGAGACATATTTTACTACATTGAATTACGCGAAAGAGCGCGACGTCATCTGTGATTTGTTTACGTGTAGTACGAGTAGTGAAGTTCGGCTGCACGCTGGTTTACTATTACATACAGCTATGGTGAAATTAAGATCACAAACCAAAACGATGGATAATTCGTCAGATGAGGAATCAGTTGCTCAACCTATATCTGACACAGAGATAGAAAACATTGCAGATACAGATAACGCAGTCGCAGCGTCTAGTGGTACTCAGTCGCAAGCGACAGACGAAGATATGTCAACTCTAGAAACTGTTCCGGATTCCGCAGATGTACCAGGTCAGAACACAGATAGGGAATGTAACAGTCCAAATGAACAAGCTAGACAGTGATGTGAAAACCCTTACTGAAATGCACAATAACCTGACGAAACAACTGATACAACTAAAAACTTTGTCTTTAAATATGTCTGCTTGTGTCTGTATATGCGTGGATGGATATGTGTGTGTGTGTGCGAGTGTATACCCGTCCTTTTTTCCCCCTAAGGTAAGTCTTTCCGCTCCTGGGATTGGAATGACTCCTTACCCTCTCCCTTAAAACCCACTTCCTTTCGTCTTTCCCTCTCCTTCCCTCTTTCCTGATGAGGCAGCAGTTTGTTGCGAAAGCTTGAATTTTGTGTGTATGTTTGTGGTTTTTTGTGTGTCTGTCGACCCGCCAGCACTTTCATTTGGTAAGTCAAATCATCTTTGTTTTTAGATATATACTCTAGAAACAGAGCTACAAAAAGCAATAAGTAGCACAATGGAGCAAGTATACACTACACAAAACATATCTGTAGTTAAACTGCAAACTGAAGGCCAGATACAGAAAACTTTGAGACAGAACTTACCAGGTTGGCAGAATCAAATAGTCGAGCAACTAAACAGGAAACTTGGTACAATGAAAGAACGAAACTAACATGCAGCAGAAGAACTTGACAACATACCCACAGGTAAGAGTGATAGTGCGGTCAGTGAATATCCTACCCCGAATGTACATGTGTATTCACCAAACTATGAGGTGTACGGTAACCAACGACACCGTGACGAAAGAAGGGAACAGCAGATACCTAAACCCACTTTGTCATCAGTTTTGTTAGAAGAGAGTCTTATGAAACACCGTCAATTTCAAGTGCTTATCCCAGAAAAAAATCCGTGCATCCGGTAATTTTTATAAAGTCATTCAAAAATGTATTGCCTAAAACGTGGTCGGACAGCAAAAGGTACAATATGTTACGGGTTATATCCGAGGCGATGGAGCGTTATGGGCGATGGAAATGTCAGAAACTTGTCAGACATTAGAACAGTTTGAAAACGCGTTTCTTTTCAAGTATTGGTCACATGGCGTGCAAGAGAGATTAAGAAAAGCCTTATTCAAGCCTGAACAATATAATCCTAAATTTGGATCACTCCGAAAGTACTTTGAGAAATATTTAAATACAACAAGATTCTGGGATGAACCAGTGACACACACGGGCGTCCTACGCATTCTGAAAGCTAAACTACTGCTAAATATTCGGGAAAAGCTAGTACAAGTACCCGAAAACAATTTGGAGTATTTTCTATCTGTCTTGGACTCTATTGACTTAATTAATGAAGACGCAAGACAAAGCCACACCAATCAAAATCATTTCCGTAGCAACGGTGGTAATCAGCCTCCGCAGCGCCAGCCGCAGTAAGGCGTCAACAATGTAGCGTGCGCGGCTGAGTCACGACCGGCTTTTGTCGTTTCCGCCGCAGCAGCGCGTATGCCAGGCCCGAATTCGGGAGGCAATTTCAATAACAACTATAATCAAAATTTTAATCCAGAATTTAAAAGAAAAAGAAAAAATGGGCGCAAAAACTACCGATCTGACTATTCCGGTAACCGGAAGCGAAACTGGAACAGGAACGATAACGGAAATCACTGGGGTAATGCTGACAGTAGTTTTCAGCCTCAATTTAACAACACGGCTAACCCACGAAATGTGCAGTGGCAGTACCTGAAAACCTAGAAGAACAATGGCAGCTGTTCCAGTGAGTACAATTTTTAACTAGTGTCGACCTCCGTAGTTCGTACTGGCAAATTCCCCTATCACCTGAAAGTAGGAAATACACAGCATTCATATTTGCAGGCAAAGTCCTACCAGTATTGCGTTTTGCCCTTCGGATTAAAAGTCACTGCTGGTGCTTTCATTACTGCACTCTTAGACAAACTCACAGTATATATAGACATCTTAATAGCAACACCTACTTGAGATGAACATATAGAACTTTTAGACAGGATGTTACAGACGTTTTCAGCAGCTGGTGTTACAGCAAACCTTAAGAAATCTAAATTTGAAAGAAAAGACATCAAATTTCTCGGTCACATAATTTCGCCCGCTGGGATAAAGCCTGACCCTGAGAAACTATTAGCGATAAAAAAATTTCCAGCCCCTTGCACAAAGCAACAGCTAAAGGCATTCATAGTCTTGTGTTCATTGTTCCGCCGGTCCGTTCCGAACCAATTGCTCAATAGCCCTGCATTATTAGACCTGTTAAAGAAGGACAAACAGTGGAACTGGAAGCAACAGTGCCAAGCTGATTTTGATAGTATAAAACATGTTTTGGTAAACTCCAATATATTAGGACATCCTGGCATGAGCAAAGATTTTTGTATAGCGGCAGATGCTTCATTTTCGGGATTAGGAGCCTGTCTGTTTCAGCTGGACGAAGGTTGGGGCACAGACGATGTTAAAGTTATTGGTTTTGCTAGCCGCTCACTATTAGAATGTGAACGCAGGTATTCCACCACAGAGTCAGAAACCCTTTCTGTTGTGTGGGCTGAAGTGGCCGTGCGGTTAAAGGCGCTGCAGTCTGGAACCGCAAGACCGCTACGGTCGCAGGTTCGAATCCTGCCTCGGGCATGGATGTTTGTGATGTCCTTAGGTTAGTTAGGTTTAACTAGTTCTAAGTTCTAGGGGACTAATGACCTCAGCAGTTGAGTCCCATAGTGCTCAGAGCCATTTTGTTGTGTGGGCATTGAAGAAATTTAATGATTATCTATTTGGCAAACATATACGAGTCTACAGTGACAACCAGGCGTTAAGCTTTTTAATCACATGTAAGTTATTATATAATCGCCTTGCGTGGTGGACTTTGTTTTTGTAGTCTTATGATTTTGAAATTGTGAAGGGAAAAAACAACATAATCGTCGTTGCACTGTCCCGGTCACCCCAAGGATTACCCGAGTTTGAAGAGTTGATAGAACAAAACACAGAATTTAAGGTTATGCTCATAAAATACACTAAATTTAGAAAATATTTTTTGAATATGTGTAACAACATGGCGAAATTGCAGGAAGAAGATGAGCGGTGGAAGAAAGTCAGATTTCAATTAAACAATAACCCACCTGCACCTGTACGACAGCATTACAAGTTGTATAGAGATGTGTTATTCTATACGAGAAATCTAAGCAGCGATGTGTGGCTCGTTTGTGTATCCAAAGCGTGTGAGAAAACATTAATTTGGCATACTCATTTCACGTGGGGACACTACGGTGCCCGCAAGTGCTGTAAAAAGTTGAATGTGTACTGCTATTTTCCCAATATGCTTCGACGAACACAACAAATTTTGAAAACTTGCATTGTTTGTCAAAAGGCTAAGCCTGTCAATCTGAACTGTGAGACAGAGTTACATCCTATTTTACCAAAAAACCCTCCAGAGCTGGTATGCATAGATGCTATGGGTCCTTTGCCCTCTGCAAGGGGAAGGGTGAAATATATAATTGGTGTATATGATGTATTTTCGAAATATGTGAAACTGTATGCCATAAAAACAACCGCAGCTAAGCCTATTATTAGACGTATGCTAAATGACTAATTTCCGTCTGTTGGGAAACCGCAGGCGATCTTATCAGATAATGCAACCAATTTTACATGCCATGCTTGGAAACAATTTCTAAAAGAGCAGCAGGTGATATCCAAATATAGCCATAATCCACCCCGACAGAAAGAGTGTTTTGTGAATTCAACAGGTTTATGAGGGCGTATGTAGCCAACAAACAGTCTAAATGGATTGAATACTTAAACGTTTTTGAACGAGCAGTAAATAATCTTACAATTTACGAAACAACAGTTACACCGTCGGAATTAATATTTATTTAATTTATTTATAGCCGGCCGGAATGGCTGTGCGGTTCTGGGCGCTACAGCCTGGAGCAGATTCGAATCCTGCCTTGGGCATGGATGTGAGTGGTGTCCTTAGTTTAGTTAGGTTTAAGTAGTTCTAAGTTCTAGGCGACTGATGACCTCAGAAGTTAAGTCGCATAGTGCTCAGAGCCATTTGAACCATATTTATTTATTTATATCCCATAAATCCTATACTGCGAGACATTCGCATGGATGTAGGACGTGTCACAATTATTACAAATAATACAAAAGCAATGCATAAAAGTACCTCTTGCAAGAGGATATCTGGTATAAGACAAAATACATATTAATAGGTATAGAAAAATTACATTAAAAATATGGCAGATCTTAACAGCTAAATGAAATACTCAGTAACGTTAACAGTGATTGTGAGTATCGTAATGCGCAATAGCACATAAAATTAGTAAATGAAAAAAATCAGTTACAGTTAACTCTATTGAAATATTCTTCTACTGAATAGAAGGAATTGTCTAATAAACACTGTTTGAGCTGTTGTCTAAATTTGGGAAGCTCGTGGATAAGTAGTTTCAGTGATGGTGGGAGAGCACTGAACACCTCGTAGCTCATGTAATGGACTCCTTTTTGTACAACAGTAAGGTTTTTTGATTCATAATGGAGGTCCATCTTCCTCCTGGTATTGTGAATACGGTATGAATCATTGGTTTTGTACGATTGTCCATTTTTACCAATGAAACATAACACGGAGTAGATATATTGGCATGCAGTTGTCAGTATCCCAAATTTTCTGGAAAGGTTCCTACAAGAATGTCTAGGCTGGACTCCGCTCATTATACTAATAACTCTCTTTTGGGCAATGAATATTTTTGTGGATAGTGGCTGATTACCCCAGAAAACTATCCCACACAGCAATAATGCATGGAAATAACTAAAATAAGCATTTTTTGTGGTGTCTTGGTCACAGTGGAAATAATACGAACAGTGAATGTTGCTGAGTTTTTTGTGGAGGTGCAAAATATGTTCAGACCATTTTAGACTGTTGTCAATGTGTATACCCAGAAACTTGGTTGACTCAACTTGTAGTAACTCACTACCATTCAATGTAATACTTAATTGATCCTCAACTTTTTGTTTACTTGGAAATGTACAAACTGGGCCTTATTAACATTTAGTGATAACGCATTATTTACAAACCAATTACATACTTCACTAAAAACAATATTGGCCGATTCCTCAAGATTGAGGTTGGTAGTTTTGTTGATGAGGATAGAGGTGTCATCAGCAAAAAGAGTAAAGTGAGTTTTTAAGCTAGTATGCAAGGGAATGTCCTAGATAAAGATGAGTTTTTAGGCTAGTATGCAAGGGAATGTCCTTGATAAAGATGAGGAAGAGAAGGGGGCCAAGTACAGAGCCCTGAGGAACACCACAGCCAATAGAGCCCCAGCTAGATGACACATAGTACCCCTCAGAGTCGCTCAACATGACCGTCTGCTTTCTTCTAGCTAGATAGATTTAATCCATGAGTCAACTGAGCCACTTATACCACAATATTCAGCCTTTGCTACGAGGATTTCATGATTAACACTATCAAAGGCCTTAGAAAGGTCACAGAAGATACCAACAGGAGATACTTTATTGTTAAAAGACTCTAAGATTTGATGGGTGAAGGAAAAAATAGCTTGTTCTGTTGATACATCCTGTTGAAATCCTAACTGGCTACTGTTCAATACCTTATTATGCTTGAGGTGTTCAATAAGTCTTTTCTGAACCTGTTTCTCAAGAATTATTAGAAAAGGTTGTTAAAAGGGAGTCAGGCCGATAGTTGGTAACGTCAGATTTATCGCCTTTTTTAAAGAGAGGTTTGACAATAGCAAACTTTAGTCTCTCAGGAACAATCCCGTGCTGGATAGATTCATTGAATATGTGGTACAGAATTTTGCTTTTCGACTTATAGTACTCCTTCAGTAATCTTGAAGAGATACCATCTGTGCCGACAGAAGTCTTGCTCTTCATCTCTCTAATTATATTCTCAATTTCATGTACTGTGACAGGAGACACTTAAATGTGCTTGGTTTTTTATTAATAGCTTTTTGAAGGGATAACATGGCTTCATTAACAGAACATGTTTTCCAGTTTGTATTGCTGACACCAGAAAGTGGTTGTTAAAAATGTCAGTGATTATTTCAACATTGTCGTGAATGGTATTATTTGTTTTAATTTCTATTGTGTTTTTTGCAGCAGGGATTTTATCTGTTTCCCTTTTGATTATGCCCCATATGGTTTTAATTTTGTTATTAGAGATATCAATTTCTGATTTTATAGAATACTCTTTGCCCTTCTTAGCACTTTTTTTTTAAGGATAGAGCAGTATAGTTTGTAATGTTTTTCCTTTTCTACACTATAACTGGATTTGAGTGAGGCACACAGATTCCTTTTCCTTCTGCAAGACGTTTTAATGCCCAGTGTTAGCCAGTTTTTATTAGAGTATGTCTCGCGTTTGGATTTGACAGTCCTTTTAGGAAAGGCCGCTTCGAATATGCAGATAAATTCATTTAGAAAAGCATTGTACTTGTCATTAACATTGTCAAAGAGCTCAATCTGGTCCCAGTCTACTTCTTGTGGGGAATTACAGAAGCTATTGATAGACTTGTGTTAATTACTCTGAAAGTTTTACTGCAGGAATTGTTCTTACAAAGAGGGCTAACATTATCAATTGAAAGTAGTTGACCAACATGGTCTGAGAGCCCAATGAATATACGTTTTACAGTTATGTTTAGATTTCTTCTGCTTTCTAAGAAGATGTTGTCAATTCAACTTGTAGAATTAGCAGTGACTCTAGTGGGAAAATCCACCAGTGCTGTTAAGTTAAAAGAGTTCATTAAATGTGATAAATCATTTCTTCTCATGTTATCTGTAAGAAAGTCAACATTAAAATCACCTACAATTATAATATTTTTTGTTTTTGCAAAGAGATGAGTTAACAGAGATTCTAACTGTTTTAGAAAAATACAGACTTTGCCTGCAGGAGCCCTATAAAATAAAAGGACAGTAATTTCAGAGAAATCAGTAGTACAGATTACAACTCCACAAACCTCACAATGTTGATCAATACAGTATTCACTCAAGTCTAAAGATCTATAAGCTATTTTGTTCTTAACGTAAATCACCACTCCTCCATTATCTAAAGATTGTCTACAGTAAAGAGCTGCTAGGTTGTAGTTATTCAGTTGCAGTGTGTCACAACCAAGTTTCATAAAGTGTTCACTAAAACAGATTACATCAGCATTATTAGTAAAGTCCTTATCTAAAATGTTAATGGATACCTCATCTAGTTTACTTAATAAGCCTTTAAAGAAAAAAATGAATGGGTTAACCCCATCCCATCTGTTCCAAGACAACCTGGAGATTTAAATGAAAAGGTAAGACAAGTATTGATCTCTATTACAGAACAAGCTCAACGCCGTAAGAAACATTTCGACAAACAGTTACATGGTGTTACCAGATTTGTGGTTAGAGAAAAAGTATTACTTAAGACCCATGTCAAATCTTCTCTGTCAGCCAAAAAAACGCTAAGTGGCAAATAAGATATACTGGTCCGTATATTATTGTACATATTCCGCATGACGGATGTTATTTACTTGCATATCCTCACAATGGTAAAATCAAAGGACTTGAGGAAATTCCACCATTTTTATGTATCACACTTTAACACGAGAGAAATAAGTAAACTATGGTAAAAAGTAGAAATACGATTAGGTTAAAGTAGGTACATCTTCCTATGCAGCTAGGTGAATCAGAGCATTTCACTACTTCTGTTTACATTTGTCAGTGATTGTAGACTCAATACGCATGCAAGCTAGGACATACACGTCAGTTGATGACTAGCGATGTTAGCATAGGATGTACTTGGAAGGTTGACTGAATAATTTCTGATCACAGTGGTATTTTAGTTTTACGTTTATGTACAAAGGATTCTGGAGCGAACAATTAGCACAAACCTTGGAACAAAGTAGATTATGTTTTTTCTGTGTTGATTATAAGGTACAGGGTAAGTTACAGAAAATATTGGACTCCCTAAGGTACATAAGTATACGGTCACGCAAGTACATGCCATGTTCCAGAGAGAATATATTTTTTTTTGACATGTCCACACCACTAGGCTTTATTTATGAATATATCGATCAAAACGATATTTAATTTTTTTTAATGCTCCAATTATGATATGATTTCTGGCTGCGAATGAAAGTTGAGCGTGTTATACACCATACACACGACAACCTGATCTAAGTAAAGTGCATCCAAAGATAGAGTTTAGGAATAAAAAAAACTAGCGTGATCTTACTGAAATAAAAATAATTTTTCAACTTTATACACACGCTTGAGTGCAAGTACACTGCTGAGGTACGATTTGTAAACATGATATGAGGCATACTTAATACCGTCTCTTCTAGAATACAGTAAAAGAAATATGTGCGAGGTAAGCTACAGGAAACTGATGGGCAGAGAAATTGGACAATGTCGAAACAACCTGAATTCTTTACAGGCCGCGTTCGTCGAGAGGCTACGAGACTTCAATCGGCGAAGAGAAGCAACTATATTACTTTTACGTCACTACGACTTACGATCTACGTTACAGAATATTACCAACATCACTGAGAAGTACACTGCTTGACACTCAGTAACACCAGAAAGTTTTAATAATTGGTCTTATCTTCGGCATGAGAGTACCAAGAATCTATGCTGACTTTAGAGCAATGTCTGATTTTCTCTTATGTTTACAATACTTTGTCCAATCCGAGTTGGAAATATTTTGTAAAGAATTGGAGTAAGAAAGGACTTACGTCACGTTCGAAGCTACAAACGCTGCACAGAACACTTCATGGAAATGTATTGGTCGGCGCGCGCTACATCACTATCCGACGGTGTTTGCACGACTACTGGACTCAAACGGCGCGTAGCGTGACACCAGACTCATTGTTACGCATGCGGTTGCTTGTAACTGACACATTATTGACTGACAGCGTGAAGCTGGAGGGCAATTTGAATAGGAAACAAAAATCTATTTCAAATGGACGCTCACCATAGTGCAAAGAGGCGTAGAGACTCGATTTCCTGACATACTAAATAAAATCTCACCACTACAGCTCATGATTCACGTCCCACGGTACAAAACAAAATATAAAAAACGACACCCATGTTCATTGAACTGTGCCCATGTTTGTGTATATGTTAGTGTTAAGCTAGAATAAGTACTAATGTCTGTGAATTTCTTTTGTTACATGTTTATTTTGCCCATGATGAGACAGCTATGAAACCCAGAAAGGACATTGTCAAATAGATTCTGGTATAAAAGAGGGAGGAAGTGGAGAGTATAAGCAACTATAAGGAAGAATTTCTCCCACTTACTACTCCAGATACCCTTGCAGCCATACAGCCTGGATCGATACACTGAAATATACGACGTTCTTGTAAAACTTTCTTGTTTTCAACAAAAATGTAACTGCAGAATCATAGAAAAGACTTGTGAAATGTAATGTTATTGTCAACGTGTGATTGAAGATGTTTTTTGTACGTAGGAACAATGACACTGTGAATCGTCATAAAGAAATGAGCTATACATTTGATCTAAAAGATGATGTAATGTAATATCCATGTATTTGATGTAAAAGATGTTGTAATATCCATGTATTTAATATAAAGGACGATGTAATAATTTTTGTATCTAGTATGTAAGTATTTTGTGTGCTCTAGAGTGTACGTTTTGTTTTCCTTGCTAAGTACCAGTGCCAGCACCAGAACTATATAAACTAAGTGATGAAGAGAACTCCATCAAAGAAATGAACAATGCCATTTAAGTACGTGTGTAGAGGAGTCAAGAACTACCAGTGTGTAAAGTGGTTGGGCTCATTGCCCGGAATTTGACATTTCTTCGGACAATTCGACCAAGGGGGCAATGTAAAGGAATTATATAATTTTTTTCATGAATATGTAGACACTAGTTCAACTACCAGAGATTAATGCGTAAAGCATTTGCTGAACAAAAGAAGCTTTACGCTCTTCTTTTATTAGTTTTAGAATAAGTTACCTTTCGCTGTTATCCTGTCCTAGTGTTAAGAAGACGTGTTGTGCCATTTCTTACTGATAAAATTGGGTTAAATAGTGAAAGTGATTTTGAAGCACAGCGATTTCGTATTTTGTGATACCATGGGTCCCAGCTCCTGAATTTCTGGAAAATTATTACTATTATTTTAATTTTATGCAGAGAATTTAGATGGAGGCGACGATCTTCACGGCGACGCTGCTCAACAATAGAGGTACGTGAATGTGTTCATCTTTTTCCTTTCGTGGCCGCTACCGTTAATTTCAATATATTTGCCGCGACATTCAGAACTTGCAGTCTTTCTTTTCATTTAATTTCGAAGTCCAGGCATTTACGTTCTAAGAGGAATAAATGCATTTAACTGTAATTCTTTTTATCCAGGCCACGGAGGATGATTGCACTCAAAATGTAAGTGCGTTTATCACGTTCGTATGTTAGCATACATTTGAGTGTGTACAAGCGTAACTATATTTAACCCGTAACTGGTACACCTGGGTCCCAGGGACCCGAGCGAAATTTCTTTTTTCCAGCTCCGTGATGTGTGTGGTAGCACTGACTTCCCTCTCCCTGTACTCTCCTAACAATCAACTGGCTACCAGCCCACAACATTGTTGCAGGCGTTTCTTTGTTAGTTTTGTTTCTATAAAGGTGATCGGGTCCCGTGGACCCAGGTGTACCGTTAGTGAAAGTTTTCTTTTCGTGGCATTATTTCCGGTATCTTGGATTTACGGTGTAGTGCTTCAGAAAAATGAGCGAGGAAGATACTACAGATAATCTGAACGAACCATTGGACAGTGATATTGAAGACATAAGTGGAAGCGACAGTGACTATGAAATTAGTGAACATGAAACTGGAAGTGATGAAAGTGATGATGGAGACAGTAACAACGAACAATCTGGAACTAATTATATCTATGGAAGAAACAGATTCAAGTGGTCAACAACACCCAGCATACGTGGAAGAACCTCTCAAACCAACATCATTGCTCCAATTCACTTTCCTGGCATACGTAATGCAGCTAGACAGGTAACAGAAAAGACCCCTCTAGCATTTTGGGAACTACTTTTCAGCAAAGAAATGATTGCAGAGGTAGTACTCAGAACCAATGAAAAGATTATGTCATTGCCACCTGAGTCAAAAAAGAATTCTTTTTCAAATCTAACAGACAGTACTGAAATAAAAGCTGTCATAGGTCTTTGTTATTTGTGGGGAGCCTTCAAGTCAAACAACGAAGATCTGAATGGTTTATATGCTACAAACGGCACTGGTAGACCAATTTTTAGGGCAACTATGCCCTTGAAACGTTTGCTGTTTTTATTACGTTGCCTTCGTTTTGATGATGCAGCAACCCGTGACGCAAGGAAACTCACAGATAAACTGTACCACATCTCTTGGCTCTTCAATTCATTGATAGAAGCTTGTCAAGAAAACTATTCAGTCGGAGAGTACGTCACTGTTGACGAAATGCTTGTAGGATTCCGTGGTAGATGTCCATTTAGGATGTACATTCCATCCAAGCCACGGAAATACGGTATAAAAATATTTATTCTAGCTGATGCCAAAATGCACTACTGTTTGAATGCAGAGATATATTCGGGAAAATCAGCTGTAGCCATCCCGCGCCGTGTCCTCTTACCAACAGCTGTTGTCATGCGGTTGGTTGAACCAATCAAGGGAAGTAACAGAAATGTGACAGGGGACAACTGGTTCTCAAGTGTGGAGTTGGTCAATGAGTTGTCAAACTGTAATTTGACTTATATTGGCACCATGAGAAAGAACAAGGCTGAGCTACCACCAAGCTTTTCAACAGCAAAGGGCAGAAATGTGTCTTCTTCAATCTACGGATACTCTGGTTCTGTAACAATACTTTCACACGTCCCCAAAAAGAACAAGGTTGTCAACCTGATATCGACAATGCACCATGGAGAATGTATGGTGGAAAATAAGCCTGAAATAATCCATGACTACAATAAAACAAAAGGTGGAGTTGACGCACTTGACGAAAAGACGCATAATTACACGACTTCTAGAAGAACAAGGCGGTGGCCTATGGCAGTCTTCTACACTATGCTAGATATAGCAGGTGTAAATGCTTTTGTTTTGTACCATGGGAAAGAAGATACTGATGATGTGACACGCAGAGAATTCCTCATTGAACTAGGTACACAACTCATAAGTGATTGTATGAAAAGAAGATTGGATTCTCCATTTTTGAGAAAAGATATCCGAAATTCCATTTGTGATATTCTAGGCATGACCCCCTCCAAGGCATCAGGAACATCCCAGGTTCACAGTGAAGCTGGTGCTACTAAATCGAAGAGGAAAAGATGCTCAGTGTGCCCATCTAAAAAAGACAGGAAAGCATCCCGGGCGTGTGCCAGATGTCGAACACCATTATGTTTGGAATGTTCCACTGCTTTATGTCCAAACTGTTTCGGTAGTCTGGATGAATGAAATAACTGAAATGGACTGGTGAAGATGCTGTATAATTGAAACCTAATATTTTGTCATAATTTCTGCTATTTTCAAAGATCACATAGTCATTTAGCTGAGAAATGTACTAAAATTTATCCAAAAGTTGTGCCTGCAGAAATTTTTATATTGATTTTGAACTTTTCTTCTGGCTTACTGTTGTGAAGCATAGTACATTTTGTGTTTAAACGTGAAGTTTCAGTTGTCTATCTTACTATTTGTAACTGATGTGCAGGACTTTCCAAAAGTATATTTTTCACATTTCGTATTTTATGCAGTTTATTGTCCTTTTTTGTAACATCTTTAAGGTATGACCATAAATGAGGAATGTGGTTTTAAAACATTAGTAACAAAACATTAATAAAAGTTTCATATTTAAATTTCATTTAAATGTGTTTTTTTTACCAAAATATACTCAAAACTTGGGTGGGTCCCGAGGACCCAGATGTACCTTATGTGTTACAATTTATAGGTGTACCAGTTACGGGTTAAGACTCGTTTCCTACACAGGATTAGAATGACCCACTTGTTTGACAACAGACAGAAGCAGCATCAAAGGTTTGATGACTGCTGTCTTCTCTCTGGAATCATGTACAACCATGTGACTCGCATGCACTATCACTTATGTGGCCTCACATAAAAATCACATCTGTTTTCCCATGAAGTGAATTTCCTGTCATAATTAACTGGAAAAAATTATAATAACTAACTGCTATTGTACGCATGAAACATTCAAGACAGATTAATTTCGAATTCATGTACATGTCAAATGCAAATGTGTCTTCCTAAGTACACAGCAGTATTGGGGACACAAAGAATGCATCAGAAGTATGACGTATGGCACAACTATAATTTGATTACCTACCAAAATCAATATTAAGTGTTGCTTACAAACTTCAGTTGTTTCATTTACCTTAACTGGACTGCAATTGCATTTCTGACACATCCCATACACATTATTGTTGTTGTGATTTTCAGTCTGAAGACTGGTTTGATGCAGCTCTCCATGCTACTCTATCCTGTGCAAGCCTCTTCATCTCTGAATAACTGCTGCAACCTATGTATTTCTGAATCTGCTTTCTGTACTCATTTCTTGGTCTCCCTCTATTTTTCCCTCCAGTACTAAATTGATGAGCAAGAAAGATATCCCCATTGTTATGAGAGAAATAAATGCCAAGGTGGGAGATAACAATTATGGGTTGGAACAGATAATGGGTGCACATGGCTTGGGTGAAATGAATGATACTGGGGAAAGATTTAGTGACATCTACGCAAGCCATGACCTTGTAATAGGAGGGACCTTGTTTCCTCAACAGACATGTCATAAGATAACATGGGTATCCCCAGATCATACTACAGAAAATCAAATTGACCACGTCGCAATACCCAGGAAGTTCAGGAGGAGCCTGGAAGATGTGCAGAATAGAAGAGGAGCAGACACAAGTAGCGACCACCATCTTGTTACTTCCAGTTTTCGAATGAAGATTGTGGCTTCCAGGAAGAAATTCGAGTCAAGAAATAGAAGATTCAACATAGATAAAATGAAAGATCCACAGATAGCTGAGGGGTTCCATCTGGAACTCCAGGATAGATTCCAGGTGCTGGAGCCTGGAAAATGTGCGGAATAGAAGAGGAGCAGACACAAGTAGCGACCACCATCTTGTTACTGCGTTTCCGAATGAAGAATGTGGTTTCCAGAAAGAAATAGAAGATTCAACATAGGTAAACTGAAAGATCCACAGATAGCTGAGGGGTTTCAGCTGGTACTCCAGAAAAGATTCCAGGTGCTGGAACTGGAGATGACTGAGAATAAGGACATGGAAGAAATGTGGACAGAAGTGAAGAATACTTTTGTGCAAGTGAGTGAGATATAACTGGGCTTTAAAAATCACCTGGGTAGAGATTGGATGTCCAAGCATACCTGGAGGAAGATCACCCATGGAAAGGAGGCCAAGGGAAGAGTAAACCAGAGCAGGACCAGGCAACAAAAAGCACAGACACAACCTGATCATAGAGCAGCAGATAAGGAAGTGAAAAGGAGTGTGAGAAGAGACCACAGAAGATGGATAGATGAACTGGCTGATAGAGCAGAACAGACAGTGCGGAGGGGGGATATGAAAGAGCTATATGATATCACTAAGTTGCTCTCAAAGAAAAGCTTCCAGAGGCACCAATCAGTAAGGAATAAGAAAGGGGAGATACTAACTACACATGAACAACAATCATGTAGGTGGAAGGAACACTTTAATGAAGTTCTAAATAGAGACCTTGGTGGTGAGGTAGAAGAACAAGAACAAATGGAATACAATGATCTTAGTCCCAGCATGGGTGTAAATGCACCCACGAAAGCAGAAACTCAGATAGTGCTGAAGCAGATCAAGAATGGGAAGGCACCAAGACCAGATATTTTAATATCTGAGATGCTGAAAACAGACTTGGACACCACTTTTGAGTTATTGTACATCATATTGGAGAAGATATGGAGAGAGGAGAAACTGCCAACAGATTGGAAATGACTTATTATCGTGAAAATACCCCCAAAAATGAGATGTTACTAACTGCAATAACTGGCAGGGCATTACCCTATTGTCAGTACTGAGTAAGGTACTTTCAAGGATTATTTTAAACTGCATTAAGGATTCTGTTGAAGCACAGCTGAAGAGAGAGCAGGTGGGTTTTAGAAAACATCAAAGCTATGAGGACCTTATAAATAGTCTCAGATTTATTTTGGAACAAAGTGCAGAGTGGCAACACAGCCTCTACCTTACCTTAATTGACTTTGAAAAGGCTTTTGACTCTGTTAATTGGAGAGTCGTGTGGGATACACTTGCAAAATATGGTATTCCAACAAAGATTATTAACATCATCAAGGAAATGTATGAAGACTATGAATGCCAAGTACTACATAATGGCGAACTAACAGCCATTCCAAGTTAATTCGGGAGTACGACAAGGGTGTATTCTTTCGCCAACACTATTTCTTTTGGTGTTGGACATGTGATGAAGAGAGTTATGGGGAACAGAAGAGAGGTGTGCAATGGGGGATGCGGGATAGGCTCAAATATCTAGATTTCGCAGACGACATCTGCTTAATGGCACAATGATATCGAGACATCGAAGAGAAACTGGCAAGGTTACGGAGAGAGGCAGAAGTTGTAGGCCTCAAGATAAATGTTCGCAAAACCAAAGAAATGTGGATAAATTCAACCATCATGAATAGGCTGGCCATTAATGGAGAGGATGTAGAACAGGTCCAATCTTTCCTCTATATTGGAAGTATAGTCACAACTACAGGAGGTGCTGAGAAGGATGTCTGTAGTCACATCCGCTAAACAAATGGTGCATTTGTACAACTGTACCCTGTTTGGAGAACTGGGAACATCTCAAAGAAGACCAAACTCCGATTTTTCAATGGCAATATGAAGGCTGTTCTGTTGCATGGTTGCAAAATTTGGAAGGTACTAACCACATCGAAAACCAGCAGCAAGTTTTTACCAACCACTGTCTCCGGCATATTTTAAATGCGAGACGGCCAGATATATTAACAAATGAAGATCTTTGGAGGGAGACAAATCAGCAACCATTCAATTTATAAATCAAGGAAAGAAAATGGAACTGGTTTGGGCATACACTGAGGAAACCAGAAGGAGCTGTTGAAAGGGTAGCGTTGGATTGGAACTCTCAAGGAGTTAGAAAACATAGTCATTCCAAACAGACCTGGAAAAAGGACAATCGAGAGAGAAGCTGCAGATGATGGGAAAACCTGGAGTGAAGTGAAGAGACTTGCTAGAAATCGTACCAGGTGACGAATTTTGTCACTGCCCTATGTTCCAAAGGGAACGACAGGAACTAAGTAAAAAGTAAGAATGACTTATGGCACTACTACAATTTGATTACCTACCAAAATCAATATTAAGTGTTGCTTACAAACTTTAGTTGTTGCATTTGACCTTAACTGGGTTGCAATTGCATTTCTGACACATCCCGTATACATTATTGTTGTTGTGATCTTCAATCTGAAGACTGGTTTGATGCAGCTCTCCGTGCTACTCTATCCTGTACAAGCATCGTCATCCCTGAATAACTGCTGCAACCTACGAATTTCTGAATCTGCTTACTGTACTCAGCTCTTGGTCTCCCTCTACACTTTCCTCCAGTACTACATTGGTGATCTCTTGAAGTCTCAAAATGTGTCCTATCAACCAATCCTTTCTACTAGTCAGGTTGTACCATACATTTCTTTTCTCCCCAATTCTATTCAGAACCTCCTCATCAGTTATGTGACTACCCATCTAATTTTCAGCATTCTTCCGTAGTACCACATTTCAGAAACTTCTATTCACTTCTTGTCTAAACTGCTTATTGTCCAGGTTTCATTTCCATACATGGCTACACTCCATACAAATATTTTCAGAAAGGTCTTTCGGACACGTAAATCTATACTCAATTTCTCTTCCTCAGAAATGCTTTTCTTGCCATTGTCAGTCTACATTTTACATGCTCTACTTTGGCCATCATCAGTTATCTTGCTGCCCAAACAGCAAAACTCATCTACTACTGTAAGTGTCTCATTTCCTAATCTGATTCCCTTAGCTTCACCTGATTTAATTCATCTACATTCCTTTATACTTGTCTTGCTTTTGTAGATGTTCATCTTACCTCCTCCTATCAAAACACTGTCCATTCCATTCAACTGCTCCTCCAAGTCTTTTGGTCTCTGACAGAATTACAATGTCATCGGCAAACCTCAGAGTTTTTATTTCTTCTCCCGGAGCTTCAATTCCTACTACAAATTTTTCTTTAGTTTTCTCTACTGCTTTTTCAATGTACAGATTGGATAACATCGGGGGTAGGCTACAACCCTGTCTAACTTCCTTCTCAACCACTGCTTCCCTTTACTGCCCTTTGACTCTTATTATTGCCATCTGGTTTCTGTACAGGTTGTAAATAGTCTTTCACTCCCTGTACTTTACCTCTGCTACCTTCAGAATTTCAGACAGTTTTCCAGTCAACATTGTCAAAAGCTTTCTCTAAGTCTGCAAATTCTATAAATGTAGGTTTGACTTGAGCTATCTCCTAAGATAAGTCATAGGGTCAGTATTGCCTCATGTGTTCCTACATTTCTCCCGAATCCAAACTTATCTTCCCTGAGGTCTGTTTTTACCAGTTTTTCCAATCTCTGTAAAGAACTCGTGTTAGTTCTTGCAACCATGACTTATTAAACTGATAGTTCAATAATTTTTTATCTGTCAATACCTGCTTTCTTTGGAATTGGAATTACCACATTCTTCTTGAAATCTGAGGATGTTTCACCTGTCTCATACAACTTGCACACCAGATGGAAGCTTTTTGCCATGGCTAGCTCTTCCAAGCCTATTAGTAGTTCTGATGGAATGTCGTCTACTCCTGGGGCCTTATTTCGACTTAGATCTTTCAGAGCTTTGTCAAATTTTTCTTGGAGTATTATATCTCCAATCTCATCTTCATCTATGTCCACCTCCCTTTCTGTAACATTGCTTTCAAGTTCATCTCCCTTGTATAGCGCCTCTATATACTACTTTCACCTTTCCCTTCTTTGTTTAAGGCTGGTTTATCATCTAAGATCTTTATGTTCATACAGGTGGGTTTCTTTTCTCCAAAGGTCTCTTTAATCTTCCTGCAGGCAGTATCTATCTTTCCCCTACTGAAATATGCTTCTAAATCCTTACAACATTAGTCTGCTAGCCATTCCTGCTTAGAAATTTTGCACTCTCTGTTTGTCTCATTTTTTAGACATTTGTATTCCATTTTGCCTGCTTCATTTCCTGCATTTTTAAATTTTCTCTCCTTTCGTCAGTACATTCATTATCTCTCGTGTTATCCAATGACTCCTACTAGCCCTTATCCTTTTACCTATTTGATCCTCTGGTGCCTTCAGTATTTCATATTTTAAAGCTACTCATTCACATTCTACTATATCCCTTTCCCATGTTTTAGTCAACTGTTGACTGATACTCCCTATGAAGCTCTCAACAATCTATGCTTCTTTCATTTATCCAGGCCCCATCTCCTTAATTTCCTACCTTTTCCCAATTTCTTAAGTTTTAATCTACAGTTCATAACAAATAAATTGTGGTGAGAGTCTACAATTGCCCCTGGAAATGTCCTACAATTTAAAATCTAGTTCCTAAATCTCTGTCTAATCATTCTATAATCAATCTGAAATCTTCCGTTGTCTCGAGATCTCTTCCAAGTATACAACTTTCTTTCATGAGTCTTAAACCAAATGTTAGCAATGATTAAATTATGCTCTGCACAAAACTCTTCCAGGTGGCTTCCTCTTTCATTCCTTTCCCCCCAGTCCATATACACCTACCATTTTTCCCTCTTTTTCTTTTCCTCCTATTGGATTCCAGTCCCCCATCACAGTTAACTTTTTGTCTCCTTTAACTATCTGAATAATTTCTTTGATCTCATCATAACAGCATCAAACATTTATTGTAAATAACATCAAGTACTTATTGAAATAGGACTGGTGTCAGTAGATTTGTTTTGTGCTTTCAAATTCTTTTATTGCAGCTCTCCACCATGATAGATTTCGATCATCACCAGTGTGGCCGAGGCAATCCAGTTGCCTCCCTTATGTGTGAGCTTGACATCCCGCAATGCTGACAGAGCGCAGCATGGCCAACCAGTGGCGTAACACCACTGCTTTCATTCGTGATGTCCTCCAGCTCAGTGACTATGGCAGCAAAACGGATAAGTCACAGCTAATGTAGTGCTGAAATATTAACACAACAATATTTCAGTACAAAAGTGGCTAGTTATTTATACACTCAAAGGCTGTGCTTGCTTGGGCTTTGCTATGCCTTGCGGCATGCATACTAATCACTTCCGCGGTTGCTGTTGCGGAAGGGCTTCCACCTTTTTTCACTTGCTGCTGTGTCAGGTATTTCAACACCTCACTTAGCGGGCTTGCCTCACAGTGTTCAAGGGCTGTGTTGTGTCTTGTAATTCATAACATCTGCACTTGTCTGCGACTGGCTCAGATGTAATCTGCTCTATATTTTGTGTGTTTCTGACTGAATACAGTTGGTGCACTACATTGGTCTCCCTCTGAACAAGAGCTGGTACCTTGTGTCACCTTTACTAGAATATCCTCACACTAGAATGACAGATCCTGGTGTCTGACACAACTCTTTCAGGATTACTTTTACCATTAAGTTCCCTTAAACACTACTTGTCCTATATCCCTTAGTTTCTGCTCAATTTAGTTTATTGCTACAGTTCTCCATCTGTTGCCTCCTAGCCTCTGGGGATCCAGTCCACCAGAATCTTAACAGTGGCTGAGTCTGAACTTTCTCTTATGTTCCACTTTCTATACATGTAACCAAGAACCACGGTTAGCAGAGTAAGTGTTGCTGTAGTAGAGAACTTTTAACATTGCAGCGCGTCAGTAATCGCGAATAACTTAACGATTATAAAGAATCCGCCTCGATTGCAAATAGAAGCCGGATGTTGACCTAGGTTTCAGTGTGGATAACCACACCTTCTTCGGAACACACTAAAACTACAAACTGCCTAAAGAGGCATGGTCCAACATTAATACAGAACGCCCTAAAAGGTAAAAGACTCGCATAAAATGTAAAATAAATGGTACATGTGTGCCATTTCAATAGCTGTACTTAGCTCAAACATCAGAAGCGTGCTTCCTCACCCCAGCCAACGTTCGGTGGGCCGCGGGCTCTCAGGTAAAGTGAGGTGGCGCAGGCAGCTAGGCTGTGAGAATGTCAGAAAGGAACACGCATGCACAAATTGAGAAATTGTCTTCTTCCATGTGATTGGCACAAAATGTGTTATGAAAGTGATCCAATAACCGGGTCAAAGGTGCAGGAAGTTAATGCGTGTGTATGTATAATGTCCGAGCTCGAGGGTGATTTTATAGACCTATCGAATGTGGATAGGCTGAAACTATATATGTGGGATAGCAAATTCCACAGATGGTAAACGCATGCTTGCAGGACAGACAAAATACCCTCAGCTAGAAGCAGACTAAAAATATGGGGGATGAATAACTGATTTTTCAATTACTTGGGGTTGGTGATAGTATTTGATGACTATGCTTGGGTAAGCGTGTAAAGTTACTATATTAAATTCTAAGCGCTATTGACCAGAAAAGGGTCAAATTAATATGATAGGCATAATGTAATTGCGTGAAAGTACGTATGACATTGCCTTCATCGCCCATAATATCTAATGACAGACAGAGGTCATTTTGAATAGTGCTATCAGATATGTACCAAAATAGTGTAAAAAGAACCTAAAGCTAAATTAGTTTATTAAAATCAGGTATTTGAGGTACTGAATCATGAGGCTTAATCAAGTGAGGTCTGTGAATGCATATAGCGTGGAACAGACAAACTATCTTTATGTTCTAATAGCTGCTGATGTGAAAGGTCAAATAATGTAATGGGCTTAATATACATGCGTGAAAGGGCATACAATGTTGCTTTCATCGCCCTGATTATCTATTGAGCGACAGAGGTCAAAGTGATTAGTGCTGTTACGTGTTACCAAAATGGTATGCAAAGTTATTTGTATATGCGTGAAGAGACGTACGACATCACTTCAATGTTTTTTAAAAAACTTTAAGGATTTATTTCCTAATTTTAGGCCATAGCTCGGACTTGGAATGAATGTGACTAAAAACATCCTTGCATCACCGTATTCAACTTGTATATTATGACTAAGTGGGAATAGCTATTTATATTAATTGGAGCTTGTAAGAAGTGAGAATACTTTGAACATTAGTGTGCCCATGTTTGTAAGGGCAGCAGTTGTTACTAAAATTAAGGGAACCTAGAGCATGACTGAACGAATTGACCACCTGTGACACCAAGCGACCGCATGAATGCATCAGCTATCTTCTATGTTGTATGGCAGAATGTGAAGCACTGAGCAAGGGGATAAAACCTTCGAAAAATTTTTGTTTTTTAACTGGAGTTGGTCATTAAGGATGCAGTCTTTGTCATACCATAGATGTTTTAAAATCTCCATTTCTTCTAATACGTCTAATTTCATACCCTTAACTTCAGAATGAAGCACCTCGGTGTTAACCGGGGGATTAGGCACATTGCTGTACTAATTGGTATGACAATGGTCAACATTGTTTCCCTTGAATACTGACTCTCCTTGTACTGACTCACATGTTGCATTAATGTCTCCATGGAGATATGTCTCTCCTGCTTGCTGATGAGTTTGTCTATGGACTGCATTTGCTCAGGTCCCAGAATCTGGTTTGACATAGTCAAATTCACGATTGGCAGCACTTCCATGGGCTCCTCTGGCCAATACAATCGAAGGTGTCATGTATATTGTCACACAGAGGAATGTGTAAGTACGTGAAAGATGAATGCTAACTTCACTTAATGAAGGTTTATTCAGCACTTGCACATACAAGAGCAGAGAGCGAACTGCCTCCGGCCAGAACTCATACAGTATGTATACAGCTACAGAACATTCCAGTACAATGATTCTTGCCATTTGTGGATACTTCTAGAATGTACTAGAACCAAATATAGAAATTAAAATGTTTCAATTCAGGTGAGTTTTGAACTCACGACCCTCCATGCAACAATCTAGTACCATAACCACAACACTATGGTGACTGCGCTACTCAGCTTCTTCTGCGACATTGCTCCCTCCTTAAGAGAACAGAGTCTCATTGTTACGTCCTCCTAGTCCGGGAATGAGTCATTGGTCCTGCATACTCCGACTCCCAATGAGTAACGTTCGCCCTGGCGGTGCTCTTCTTAGAACTTCCCCGCTACGTTCTTCGGTACCTTTTTGCTTGTTGCCTGTCGCTGGAGCTTCGAATTTACCCTGGATCTTTATAGGGCTTCATTCGAAGGACGTGGACCATACCTCTGATCTTTTGTCGTCTTGTGTCGGGGTCGAAATCTTCAACTTCTAAGTAACATCAGACAACTGTCTTACAACCTTGTAAGGTCCAAAGTAGCGTCTGAGGAGCTTCTCAGAGAGACCAACCTTCCGAACAGGAGTGAAGATCCAGGCGAGGTCACCAGACTGGTAGCCAACAGCGCGATGGCTCGTGTCATACCTTCAGCAATCATTTTCTTGAGCCCGGAGCACGCGGAGTCGTACTAACTGCCAAGCTTCCTCAGCTCTGGTTAACACTTGGCCGATGTAGTCATCATCCACGTCTCAGGATGTAACGGAAACACAGTGTCCATCGTAGTCATCGCCTCACACCCCTGCACCAGGAAAAATGGTGTAAATCCTGTGGTGTTTTGTTTGGCTGTGTTGTAGATAAACATCATGAAAGGCAGCACTTCATCCCAGTTGCTCTGCTGAACATTAACAAACATTGATAGCATGTCAGCCAAGGTCTTATTAAGGCGTTCTGTAAGCTCATTAGCTTGCGAATGGTTGGCAGTCATCACATGATGAGTAATGTTACACCGACGGTTTATCTCTGTCACAAGATACGATTGAAAAACTTTCCCTTGATCAGTAATTAACGACCTTGGGACAACGTGTTTTAATACAATGTCTTCTACAATGAATTTGGCCTCTTCGAATGCTTCGGCTGTTTTCACGCCTTTTCTAATGGCATAGTGCGTCAGATATCAGTGCAAACAATAATCCCTCTATTGCCACTAGCAGACACCGGAAATCCCAACACGCTGGAAAGGCGTTTCGGCTGGTGGAATTGGTATGAGTTGGCCAGGTGGTTTCTGAGGAACTGCCTTTCTCCTCTGGCACTCTCGACAGTGCGACACATAATGATGAACACTCCTAAATAAACCTGGCCAGAAAAATCTCTTCTGGATCCTATTGTACGTCTTAATAAATCCTAAATGTCCAGCCTCAGGTGTGTCATGGAATTTCTGTAGAACATCTAATCGCATGTGTTTAGGAATCACTGGTAGCCACCAGTTTCCAAACGAATCAAAGTTTTTCTTGCAAAGTAATCCATTAACTACCTTAAATTGTCCTTTCACACCCTCTGACCGATTTAAGGCGAGCATAATTTGAGATATCTTGGCGTCCTTCTTCTGCTCAGCAGAAATCTATATTTCTTACTGGTTTTCAAGCTTGGTCGAAACTAAGTCTCATAGTTTGCAACCATGAACCTGAGAGAAGCACCGAATTTGTTTTCAAAAATGGAAACCTTTAAGAACAAGTCCAACTGTCACAAGAACAACTGATCAAGTTACTCAGGCAGCATCTGAAATAGAAAAAAGGAAACTGAGAGATGTTTTAAAGAGATTGCTAGAGGTCATTATATTAATGATCTTCCTTTCTGTGGCCATTGAGGGTATATGCTGGCAGAAAACAAATGAAACTTTCTGCAGCTGATTAGACTGTTACTGAAATATGATGCTGTACTAAGGGAACACTTGATCACACTAGAACACTCAACTCAGTCACAGTTGGGCTAAATATTGCAAACCAGGCTCTTAATCTGTGATCACATGCTTTTGCAACAGTTCCTTTATGTGCGACTCTTTTTTGAAACATTTTAAAGTTTGTATGTATTTTACTCAGGTTTTACCAACATATGGATGATCCTTGTATAAACCATCGGATTTACAATTATGAGGCTTTCAAATACACAACTGAATGCTCACTAAAAAGCTGTTAAACATGTGTTTAATGCTTTAAAAAAATATCAATGCCATGGAACACTGTCTGATTCTTTGGAAACTATACAACTCAGAGGAACTGCTGTAACGTCATTGCCATCATTGTCCACCCCGATAGCTGAGTGGTCAGCGTGACGGATTGCCATCCTGCGGGCCCGGGTTCGATTTCCGGCTGGGTCGGAGATTTTCTCTGCTCGGGGACTGAGTGTTGTGTTGTCTTCATCATCATTTCATCCCCATTTGGTGCACAGGTTGCCCAATGTGGTGTCGAATGTAATAAGACCTGCACCAAGTTGGCCAGACCTGCCCCGCAAGGGGCGTCCTGGCCGATGACGACAAATGCTCATTTCCATTTCCATTGATATCATTGCGTGATTTCTCGTTTTATGTGTTTATGGAGTACCATCTTAGAAGACTCTAACCATGCTCAAAACTATTTACAGATTTTTGGAGTCAGTTTTAGAACGTGTATTAGCAAGATCAGAAGTCTAAAGATCTTTTTTAAAAGATAAGAAAAATTATTATGTTGACATAGCACTTTGATTTGCTAATGACACATGTGACAAGATGGGTATTCCTGTGGAAAAAGATAGAACTATCAGGAAGAATAAAATGAAGCCTAGAGAGAAGGCTGCAGATGAGATGCTGACTTTGCACTAGGTGCTGAGAAATCAATGTTAGGGTGCATCAACAAGTTTCTACAAGGAATCGCTGAATGTTGGAAAACGACAGAATGTATATTGGGTCCTATACATAAAATGCAGAATATACTTTATAATCAAAATTTTGGAGAACTTTCTCAGATTTGCATGAATAAAGTGAGCCGAATAGTATGTTTCTCCCAGCAATGTTCTCATTGTGAATAAAAGAAGAGGGAAGTTGCTCAAAACAAAGAAATTATCCGATTTTGTATGAACACAATTAGTGGAGCATCTCACAAGTGGAGGACATTCCCCATTTCTTGAAGTCAGCTCTGTAGCATAGTTTGAGCTGAGTAAGCTCTATTGAGATTTAAGCATTACTGAGTTCTTTTTAGTAAAAATGACAGAATATGTGTTGCTTTCAAGCAAGAAAAGATATATGTAGTCTCAAGAAATACTGAAGAGAGAAATTTTAGAGGTTTATATGGATTTAACAATAATAATATTATCTTCCTGGTGAACTTCCTTCCCAAAAATCATGAAGGAAGAGGAGCGTCCTTTTGAAATGAAGTGAAAATTAAAACATTTTTGTTGCTATTGATCAGACCCAATTTTTCAGACTGATGTATGAGAAACATCAAACTTAGTCACTGAAATTTTCAGACGTTCATCATCATGCGTTATCACAACATAAATCTTATGTTTTTTATATTATACATAAGTAGGCAAATCAGGAAAATTAATAACTGGTGTATTAAAAATCTAGTGATCTGTTTCTTGTAACGAACTGCACGGGCAACTGCTTACATACTTGACACACAAGTGGACCATTATGTGTCATATTTAACTAAAATTATCTCACAGTTCAGGTTTGGAGTAGATGAAAATGTCATGTAATCTTAAGTTTTCGTTTGCATATTGCGTTCACCTAATATCAACAACAAAAAGTTTTGGCCATGTCGAAAATTTGGTAATATCGCAGGAAAATGCAGTTTTGCAAACTCTCCATAATCATCCTAATAATTTCTCTCTGCACATAAAAGTAAGATCGCAAAGTAGTGCAACAGTATACACTGATGCCAGTTATATATAATTATACACTGAACTGTGTGCCTATTTGACCAAGTTGAATGAAATGTAACATTATGTGTGGGTTCTGTGCTGGACACAGCAGATGGCACACACTGAGAACCTTCTCGAGGAGGAGAGGAGGTAGTGGGAAGGAACTCTCTCATCGGAGAATAAGCTTTGAATTTTTTATTCATATGAAACAGAGAACTTTCTCAGAGGATGTTCTTCTGCTCTGAAAATCTTCTCAGGAGAATGTTCTCTTTTTTATTCATATGACCCATTAGATCATTATGCTGCTTTAGAGCCCAGAAATCTGACTAAAATGTCAGAAATTAAACTTCCCATGATCATAAAATGCTTAGCTGACAATTATGATGAGATTTATGAACACTGAATCTTTGCACAAACTCCAAGCCTCAGAAGATTTCTGCAAGCTGTCGAAGTTCCAAAAGAAGAATCTCTTGATTGAATACATTTGAGATTCTTACAGATCCTCTCATTCAGTATGAATTTAATAAGACTTTTTATAAATTCTGTGAGTTTTAGCAGCATCATGTGAGGAGAGGTTTTCAAAATTCAGAGTAATTAACCCTTTCTGCGTCTGTGATTCCAAATGGCATCATTAAGTATTCCTGGCTTTTTTGAGCTCCCCAATGCTTCGATGATACTGTCTGGCATCGTTTCGCGTAGTTCTAAGTTTGGCCAACAGATCGCAGTGGCGTTTGCTTTCGGGATTCGTTGTTTGAAGTGCAGGACAAAGAAGCATTGTGAGTTGTGCTACTGCATTTGTGAGTGAACAATGATTGTTGTTTAGTTTTATTCTGTGTATACTGAAATTCTTGGTTATGGAACCAACTTTACCATGTTCCTCAAGGGCAAGGGAAATAAATACGGTAAGTTTATGATACAGTTATGTATACATTTTTTTGAGAAATTATTACGTAATTTCTAATGACGCCATTTGGAGTCATTGATGCATTAGTATGTATGAGGTATGCAAAAATGAATTAGTATCATAAGAGTGAATTGTGTTTGTTCTTATATAATATTTCGTAGTTTTCATTCTTGCATCATATTTTCTTTAAAGGTGAAGTGTGGAAAACATGAAGTTCTACTGGGTGATGAAATTCTTCTTCTGCATGGCGATGACTCTGAAATATCAGATGACGAAATTGTTTTAGATGATGAAAGTGACTATGATCCATCAGCAAGTATTGCCTCTACAGACAGAACCTGAACTGGACAGTTTAGAAGAAGCTCTTACTGATGATGAAACCCCCCTATCTGTACGGCTTGGAACTTTAGGAGCAGGAAATGCAAATTGCCTGAGCTATATGTGGATATGCAAGGATCTGCAGGCTATGGGATGTTTAGCGTGCTGTGAAGTTCTCAGATCCACCAAGTGAAGAACGTTCTCCCCTGTAATATTTTGAAAGTTTTATTGATGAGACTGTAACTGACAATTTAGTTGAATTTAGTTACGCAGGCAAATCTATACTCTACTCAAGTGTTAGGACAAAGTATAAACACTAGTGGCAATGAAATAAGACAGTTCATTGGCATTCATTTACTAAGTGGTATTGTGAGTGTGCTGAGTTACAAGATGTGTTGGAAAAATAGCTGATGTGATGCCACTCTGTTGATTTGACAAGTTCAGGAGGTATTTGCTTGTGAACGATAATGCAAATATGTTACCCAGGGATGACCCTCATCATGGCAAGTTGTTCAAGGTCAGGCCATTTTTAGTCAACTAAAGAACAATTTTCTAAAAACCGAAGTTGAAGAATACAATAGTACTGATGAACTTATTATTCCACTAAAATCACATACATCTCTATGCCAGTATATAGAATCAAAGCCACACAAATGGGGCATGAAAGTATTTGCTCGAACTGGTGGAAGTGGCTACATTTATGATTTTGAAGTGTATGTTGGGAAGGGAACAATCACTGCAAGTAATCCTGAGTTAGGAATGAGTGGAAATGTAGTGACTCAGCTGATTGAGAACTTGCTTAGGCACGCCAATTTCAAACTCTTTATGGACAACTGGTTTTCTTTCCCCAACCTAGCAGTACAGCTTAGAAATGAAAGAATATATGTTGTGGGAACCATCAGAAAAAACAGTGAAAAATGATGCAGAGATGAAAAAAGAAGACAGAGGAACCTGTGATTACCGTGTAGATGAAGAAAACAAAATTATAACTTTGAAATGGTATGACAGTAAAGCTGTCCAACTGATTGCTACTTATAAAGGGAAGGAACCTGTTGGAAATGTGGAACGTTGAAAAAAAAAGAAAACAGATCGTATATAGATGTTCCACGTCCCAACATTGTGCAGGAGCATAATATGATCGTGGGAGGAGTGGACCTCCTTGATATGTTGGTCCAAATATACAGAATAAACTTAAAAAGTAAGAGTTACTACCTGAGAATTATTTTCCATTTCACAGACATGGCTTGTGTGAACGCTTGGCTGCTTTACGGGTCTGTCTCTGACAGAATTACAATGTCATCGGCGATGGATTTTAATACCTACTCCAAATTTTTCTTTTGTTTCCTTTACTGCTTGCTCAATATACAGATTGAATAAAATCGGGGGGAGAGGCTACAACCCTGTCTCACTCCCTTCCCAACTGCTGCTTCCCTTTCATGTCTTCCTAACATACATGTAGTTACACTGACTATTTAACACCTAAGTAACACTTATGGTGAATTTCTGTGGCAATGATGCCATTTGGAATCATTTTATTTATTAACCAATAGCTTCAAAAGAACTTTTGCAATGGATATGGCAGATGTGCAATATATACAGTAAATATTCATCACAAACAAAATTTTCCCCAATTTTTTTTTTTCTAAATGTGACACACAAAGGGTTAAAAATTACCTTAGATCCACAATGAGTCAAGCACAACTCCAGAGTTAGGCAATTCTGTCAAAAATATTGTAACTAAAGATATCGACTTTGACGATGCAATTTCAAAATTTGCAGTGGAAAAAAATTGAAAGCAAGAGATTCTAAGCTACATGTTGAAGTTATATATTATTAAGAAGAGCTTTAGTTATTTGTACTGCTTCATTAAAAACCATATTATTTATAAAACATCTCCACCCCCCCCTCTCCCCCCCCCCCAGTAGGGGTGGTGACTTCAGTACAATTATTGTCTCTGAATAGAAGTGTCATTTTGTTCATCTCATTGCATATTTCTTTCAGTTACCTTCTGTCCTATATTGAAGCGGTTCTTTCTATGCATAGTTCAGGTTTCATCTAGCCATCCAGAATGAGATTTTCACTCTGCAGCGGAGTGTGCGCTGATATGAAACTTCCTGGCAGATTAAAACTGTGTGCCCGACCGAGACTCGAACTCGGGACCTTTGCCTTTCGCGGGCAAGTGCTCTACCAACTAAGCTACCGAAGCACGACTCACGCCCGGTACTCACAGCTTTACTTCTGCCAGTACCTCGTCTCCTACCTTCCAAACTTTACAGAAGCTCTCCTGCGAACCTTGCAGAACTAGCACTCCTGAAAGAAAGGATACTGCGGAGACATGGCTTAGCCACAGCCTGGGGGATGTTTCCAGAATCACACTAAACAGAACCAAGAGAATAGCTAAATACTTTAATAACTGGTTTACAAATCACAATTTCATGAAAACAGAACTCTGTAATCAAGAATAAATATAATATTCATGTCACAGAAATACATGCTTCACCATCATTCATGAAACTTAATGTGTAAACAACTTGGCGTACATATGGAAAACAATCAAAATAAAATAAACACATTGACAAGTAGACAAAAAACTCTTTTCAGTCTGTTATAGACTCTGAAATGTCTGTCACTGGTTTTGGTGCCTAGAAAAGGTCAGCAGGTGTATATTTTCATCTCCTGGTGGTGTTTTAGGGGACAATTTTAGGGGCCATTGTATCTAAAGTCAATAATGAATTTACTGAATCCACAGCTCTGGACTAGTCGTCAGCATTTCTTGTTCGAGATCACAAGGCACTAGGTTCAGTTTCTGGATTCATCAGAGATTTTCTTTGCATGGGGACTGTCTTTGTGCTGTCATCATTTCACCTCATCTTCACTGACATATAAGTTGGTGATGTGGTGCCAAATAGAAAGTCTTGCAACAGGTGGCCAAAACACCTCAGACTTGGTCTTCCAGCCAATAGTGTCATACGATCATTTCATTTTGATGAATTTGTTGTGTAAAAATGACCAATAAAACTATTATAAAGAACTGATAACCAAACACCTCGTAAATTGTTTTTCAACTTGCTCATTAATGTTATTCATTGTAAATAATAAAAGTTACTCTCAAATAGGTTGTGAAATATATGATCATAGTGCAAAACATCTAAATCATTTCCATAAGGAAACTGGTCTACCTGTAAAAATAGTTTTTTTTTCTTTTTTTTTCCTTCTAGGGCACATTTTTAATGGGTTTACCACCATTTCTTCTATTAATTATCTGAATATTTGAAATCTGTATTTGTAAAAGATTGATGACACTTACATACATACGTAGCTATACATATGGAACTTAATTGTTGTTCCTCAACTGTAATCCATGTCAGTACAGAGAATATGATATACCAGTTGTCCAGCTGTGTAATTAATCACATATTTGGATAACAGGTGCATTATAGTTTTTGTACTGACATTGTGATACAATTGCTCTATGGCTACAAAAGAGTAATCAATTATTCACATAACAGGTAGCATGTTGAATTCAATAGGCAATAGTTCAGTGCCATAACTAGGAAAGTAGTACTTTCTTTGAAAGTAAGCTGTTTCTCTTCTAACCATTTGAGGCACTTGTTTAAAGATCTTAGCTTAGTACAGTGTGTGGTAAGTGTCTAAGACAAATAACATAAAACGCCTGTCTTTAAGGACATTTAATAACGTGATACACAGTAGTAGTTCACCATATCTCAATCTCTATGGGCGTTTACCATGCGTATAAGGGTTCTTCCTAACAATAACATTTTGTGAATGCCAAGAGTTGTTCACTCATGGTTACTTCACTTTTTTCCCCATCTGTAATGGAAGTAAACATACCACACACCTTTAATCAAGTAGAATTTCTGAAATCAAGAAGTCTTTTAATTGTTGGACTTAAAATTCTATATTATGTGTATCAGAATAAGCAATATGATATGCTAGGAATGTATGCATTCTGACTGTGTTTATGCCTGTACTGAATGAGTGTCTGTCTGTGTCGATCTTGTATGTATGAATGAATTCTCGATTTGTTGTTGTTGTTGTCGTCGTCATCATCATCATCCTCATCATTGTCGTTGTAGTCATCTCTCCAAAAACTGGTTTTATGTGCACTCCGGACATTCAATTCTACACCTGACCTATGGAACATGGTTCTTTTTTCAATACTGCGATGCTTGCTATGTGTCACAAACTGCTAGATGGCTGGA
The DNA here is from genome assembly GCF_023864345.2 of Schistocerca serialis cubense. NCBI lineage: Eukaryota > Metazoa > Arthropoda > Insecta > Orthoptera > Acrididae > Schistocerca > Schistocerca serialis. Next base: position 188,960,937 of record NC_064641.1, on the reverse strand, counting down.
AGCCAGGCTTAGCAAAGATGCAGCATCAGATCGTAAAAATGCGGCATAAAGATCTAACTACGCTGACCACCTTCTTGAAAGTAGGTATAGTGCTCATAGTGCACCAGTTTTGACCTTACATAAGAGGATGTTCCATCCATGCAAGAAGTGAAGATGTATGGACCTGATGGAGGAGTTTGAAGTCTTTTGCCATCCATCAGGCATCCTCTTGTAGATAACTGTTTAATGAGCAGCTCCCAATTTTGGGAACTGTTTGCAAACCATTAGGATTCGGCTACTATGGTCCGATCTCAACAGGTGCACTGATCTGACAATAATGACCTTGTTATGATTACACTCCTTCTATATTGCATAAGAGTACAAAGTTTCTGGAGACAAATACAACGTATTTACATTATTGCATGATGTAGTTGAAAGTTTATTTATTTCACTACCAAGCTATGTCAATTATAATTTATTTTTACGGGAAACTTATGAGAGATATCATTTTACAGCAGAAATAATTTCTGGTCCTTTTGACATACCACTGCTGGTACAAAAACTTATAACATCACTACTGTCTGTTCCAATTCCTTCAACTGTGTTTGGTATACAACACAGTTTTAATAACAATTTTGGTATCTCAGGGATTTTGAACATGATGCTTTGTATTTTTAAACTTTGTTCAGCTGTAAAGTGTGCAGCAATAATGGATGCCACTGATTAGTTCACATGATTACCATCATGTATAACTATAAAAAATTAGTCACTGTTTTTAGTTACAACCACCATATTTGCTTCAAGTGCATAAATTTTAAAAAGTATGCAATAATAAAACAAATTGTCAAATAAAGTTAATACATGTTGTCAACGAATCACACTTGTAAAATAGGCTCTGAAGATTGGTATGACATACGCTGATGCCAGCTGTGTTGCAACTGTAAACAACGGCCTCAGTGTGAACTCAGCCTTTGACATGAATAGTCCAGTTGGGACTATGTGCAATACATAGTTTTAATGTTTTAAATTACATTCTGGTGTGTATTTTATGAATGACTCACATTTAAAGCCTATAAAACAGTAAATTCAATAAGGCATGCATGTTACCTTATTGTAGCTTGTCCTGCACGTCTTTTAGCACTGAAGATGGCCACACATTGAGCACAATCTGGATATGCAATAAACATTATTTGGGACTGATTACTGTACACTTTACTACCTGAAACAAATATTGTGCCCGTGCACAACTGCTTCCTGATGGAATCAAACCTGACAAACAGAAAAATTCATCAACTACTTTGCGTCTAATTCCTTCAGCATTGCTCAATTTAATTAAGGCTACACTTCATTACCCTTGTTTTACTTTTGTTGATGTTCACCTAATAATGTCTTTTCAAGACACTGTCCATTCTGATCAACAGCTCTTCGAAGTCCTTTATCATCTTGGAGAGAATTACAATCTCAGTGGTAAATCTTAGAAGTTTTTATTTCTTCTCTCTGGACTTTTATTCCCTTTCCAAATTTTTCCTTGGTTTCCATCACTGCTTGCTCAGTAACATTTGGTATAGGTTACACGTCTGCCTCGCTCCCTTCTCGACCACCACTTCCCTTTCATGTCTTTGACTCTCATTAACTCCTACTTGGTTTCTGTACATGTTACAAATAACCTTATGTTTCCAGTATTTTATATCTGCTATCCTCAAATTTTCAAAGAATGTAGTATAATCAAAAGCTTTCTCTAAATCTACATATGGTATAAATGTAGGTATGACTTTCTTCAATCTATCTTGTATGATAAGCAGCATATTCCTACATTTCGCCAGTACCCAAACTGATCTTCCCTGAGGTTGGCTTCCACCAGTTTTTCCAGTCTTCTGTAAATAATTTGTGACAATATTTTGCAACAATGACTTATTAAAATGATGGTTCAGTAATATTTAGAATGGTCAGCATCTGCCTTCCTTGGAAACTTAATCATTACATTCTTCCTGAAGTGTGAGGATATTTCGCCTGTCTCATCCATCTTGCACACAAGCTAGAATAATTTTGTCATTAATGGCCCTCTCAAGGTTCTCAATACTCTGAGGGAATGTTGTCTACTTCAAGGGCCTCATTTTGACTTTGATGTTGTAGTACTCTGTCAAATTCTTTTTTCAGTATTTTATCTTTCAACTCTTCTTCATTTCTCTTGTACTGCCCCTCTGTATATTCCTTCCTCCTTTCAGTTTTTCTTTCTTTGCTCAGTACTGGGTTGCTCTTAAGGTTCATACAGTTGCTTCTCTTTCTTCAAAAGGTCTCTCTTAATTTTCCTATAGGCAGAAGATCTTTCCCCTAGTCATGCATGTTTCTACAGTCTTTCATTTGTCCTGTAACCATTCCTGCAGAGCCATTTTGCAGTATCACCATTTTAGGCTTCTGTACTCCCTTTTTCCTGCTTCATTTTTGTAGTTTCTCTTTTTGCCATGTAAAATCAACATCTCCCATGTTATCCAGAGACATATACTGGACCTTGTCTTTTGACTTATAGGGAAGTGACGTCTTTGTAGTTTGGTCCTTTTACTCTCCAAATCAACGAACCAAACAACTTATGTGATACTCTGCTACCTCCCCTATTTCGTGTCTCAAAGCTACCTATTTGTCACCTATTGGTTCGTTTCCCCTGTTTCAGTATGTTGCCCAAGGCTTCCTCTGAAACTCTCAACAACCTCTGATTCCTTCAGTTTACACAGGCCCCATCTGTTTTATTTCCTAATTTCTGCAATATCTCATTTTAATCTACTGTTTATCACCAATAAATTATGGGCAAAGTCCACAACTGCCCTAGGAAATGCCTTACAGATAAAAATCTGGTTTCAAACTTTGTTTTAAAATTACATAATCAATCTGAAACCTTCCAGTGCAGCCAGGTCTCTTCCATGTGTACAACCTTCTTTCATGATTCTCAAACCAAGTGCTTATTGTGATTAAATTATGTTCTGTGCAAAATTCTACCAAGCAGCTAGCTCTTTCACTCAACTCATGTTCTCCTACTATTGTTCCTACTACTGAATTCCAGTCACCCATCACAATAACGTTTTCATCCCTCTTAACTATCTGAATAATTCTCATTATCTCATCAAATAGTCTTTCAACCCGTTCATCATCTTTGGAGTTAGTGGACAAATAAACTTTTATTGCTTTGTGGTTGGTGTTGGCTTTGTAACTATGATAATGCGTTAACTATTCAGTTCATAATAGCTTATCCACATTCCTAATTTCTTATTCATTACACACACCTCTATTTGACTCTGTGTTGATAACCCTGCACTGACCGGACAAGAAGTCCTGTTCTTCCTTCCACAGAACTTCTCACTATATACTGCTTCAGCCTGTCCATTTTCCTTTTTAAATAAAGTATCTTTATTATTTTAATCATATTCTTACAAAGATAATATCATTATTGACTACTATAGTCTGTGACAATGTTTATGGTCTCTGGGCCGGGAATGCATAGTAGACAGTTGCACACCTAGCCAATCAGCGTTCAGTCTATTTCAGCATTCTGTACTGTGTAAACTTCCATCATATTTGAGCATTCTATCACATTTTATGTGGAAGAAACTATGAATGACTGATTTCTGTGTGTTTTCTCACAATGGCTGAAACACCTAGAAGCCGCCAAGTGTTTCACAAACAGGCAAGGGACCTTTTCTTCAAATATGAGACAGATTTAGATGATCTGGTCTGCGACACTGCCAAGGTGCAGAAAGGCAGAAAGGTAACATAGCTGCTGTGCACTTTCAGCCGAGTTGACAATGCAACATTCTTGTGAGTTGCACTGCCAGAGGCCCTTAACACTGCCACCAACTACAGTAAGCTCACTTTGAAATAATTTCCTGTATTACCAAAGGAGTATTGTTTAATTACATTTATCAACAAGCTGTCCATTTTCCTTTGTCTATACACATATGACACACAGCACATAATGTCGAGGACTACACCAATTTTTATATATTCTTCCAATGACACACAATATGTGTTTTACATGACCAAGAAAGTTAATAATAAGTTTCAGTGCAAAACGTTTCTGTTGCGTAATTTTGCAATTACAATTTTCACAAGACAATATGAGACAAAAAATACTAAATACCAGGACAGTCTATACACAAATCTGCTTTAACAAGATCTTCATACACCAACTGAATGCAAAAATGTAAAAAATCAGGACAAATAATATTAAACTGAGATTCTACGAGTAGTAACAGCTGCTAAACTTCTTTCATTTTGATGTATTGCCACATCCATAAATGTCATTGTAAGTAGTAAGGACTGGCACAACATTTCTCGCTCTGCACTGTCACATGCATGATAATAATCTTGAACATGATTAGGAACAATTATTGGCGTGTAGTTAAGAGCTTCAGAAGTTGACCTCCCTTGGAAAATTTTTTCTACAACAGACTGTGCAGAAACACGCTCTGACCCGATAAGTGTCTGGAAAAGCCGTGCCGGAAGATGAGATTTCAGAAAGAAAACCTTCTGTTGTTTATCCTGTAAGAAGCCATTACCTGCAACAATATTTTTCAGGAGATGTGAACAGCTGCAAAAAGAAATTTTCCTTATTTTAGAGTATTGCATATTGTTTCCAAACAATTCTTGTGATTTGTATAAACCATACAAATAATGCAACTGTTTTCATTCTGATTATTACTAAGCCAAAAAGATAGAATACAATGGTTTTATGCAGGCAAAAATATTACAAGTAAAATCGGCAGAAGTGTTCCGTGAGATACAGCAGTGAACCCTGATGTACTCTGACCGGCATGAAAAATGCAACACTTCAATTTCTTACAAAACTGAAATTTATTTTAAATTTATGACACTTTTATGACACTAATCCAGTATCTTATGCTGGAATATTGTGGGGTGCTCCCATCTAAGTGTCCAACAATGGATAAAGAAAGATGATTATAAACAGATTTAACAAACTAAGCCAGACATGCACACTACAAGGAAATTTTGAGTAAGCTCATAAAGGTAATGCATATCTGTTTTGACGTTATTCACACTTTACTTCACAGACCCTGGAGATGATCTTAGAGACCTCTGTTCACATCTTCAAAAGCATGTATTACCACCTCTTGCACCAATAAGGGCATTCAATCCATCAGGTATGCTCCAGATTAATATGGTAATGTGCTGTTGACGGATCATATCCCATTCCTCAAGGTGGCTGTTTTGTAGGTCCTGTAGGGTCTCTGGATACTGCTGACAGGTTCTTCTCCCAAGTCAGTCCCAAGTGTGCTCAACAGGATTCAAATCAGGGCTTTCAGCAGGTCACCCATAGCATGAATCCCTCATTTCATCCAAGAATTCTTGCACAATTCTCCCAACATGTGGACATGTGTTGTGCATTAGTGTAAAATCATCACCAATAAATGGAGCAAAAGGCACAAAATGCTCCAGAAGGATTTCCTCCACATACCGGTGTGCAGTAAGGCTTCCATGCTCCACGAAGACCAAATCCGTCTTTGCAGCTGTATTGACTCCTGCCCACATCATCACAGAACCACCCTGAAGAGGCCTCCTGGATGAGAATATGCAAAGGGAATACCTTCCCTCTTCTGTCAGGTGATCCGGGACCAAACCATGACTCACTGGTGAATGACATGTGATCCCATTGTTGTACTGTCCAGCCAAGAGGTTCCCTTGCAAAATGTAGTCAAGCTGTGAAATGCTCTCTGGTGAGATCCTGACCTGTAGCAGGTCTTCTGGACTGAAGATTGGCTTCTTCCAGTGTTCTTCAAATGGTTATCTCACTAACATTGAACCCTCAAACCTGGTGGAGTCGATTTCGTGCTTCAATAGTGGTGATGTAATGATTACAGAGAACTTAAAGTTGTAAGAAGCATTCATCTCTCTCTGATGTAGCTTTTTTCGGGCCTGTTCCTGGCCTCCTTGCAAAGCCTCCAGTTTCCCTGTACCTTCATGTGATTCTGGGAATCGTGGAAGATTTAGTTCTTAACACTTCTGCAATGCAGTGAATGCTGCGGCCACCTTCCACCAAAGCAAAAACTTTCGCAGCTTTTTCAGGGCTTAATGACGTGTTTACTCCAGAAAGTTTATTACAACAATCACATAAAAATCCTACAAACATGTACGATTGATAGGGAACAACGCAGGGTAACAAGCGCTACAAGAGTGGGAAAACATTATTCGCTCACATTCAGTGATGCGTTTTCCAGGCTGCATGGGAAACAACAATTGAGGCAATAAACTTCGCTGTTTACTTGCAAAGCAATGCCAATAACATATCCTGTCTCAAAAAATTGGTTGAAATGCTTCATTTTCAATAGACAGACAATTAATTACACATCATTTACTGGCTGTTGCATTTCTCATGCCAGTCGGTGTATCAGTGTAAAAAAGCAAACATACAATTAAACAAAGAAGAAAAAAATAAAGTAAAAGAAGTAAGTAATTAATGCAATATATTCAAACAGAAATATTTTATAGGTAATTATTACCTTAATATTACATCTACACAGCAGAACCAAGAACATTACAAGTGAACAAAGGCTGCTAGAAATGGAGTAAAAGGAAGTTGGCTTACACTGTTTCTGAAAGAATATAAAGCAACACAGGTTATCATGAGTTCTCTATTGAAACCGGGGACAGAAATGAGGTACCAGAGGCACTGTTATGCTGGATTAGTCACAAAAGACACTATTCAGTAATTAGATCTCCCTGACAATGTGCTAAATAAAAGTATGCAATAAAGCTGAAAAACGAGAATGCAACATATTGTGTGAGACAAATAACAGATACCAGACAACTAGCCAGATTTGAATTTTTGAATGAAGCTGTGCGAAAATACTGACAACAGTCTTGCTGAAGAAGAAAATCAGAAAGAATGGGAGAAAAAAAAAACAGCTTAGTTCAGCACAGCAAGAAGGAAAGAATCTAAGATGGACAAAAGAAAGAATGTAAGGTGGACGAACAGACATACATATTCTGATGTCAAGAATCAACAGCAGTTTTATAGTCTCAAACGGCATGCCATAGGATGTAATGATACCTGTTCATGTAAATGTGCTGCCTGCAAGGTGCAAACAGTACTATGTAATGGTGCAGTGGAAAGATCCACTGATGGACAAAAGATCTTGGGCTGGTTTGATAATGCTCAATTAATAAAAGGAGGAGATAAGCTAGTAATGTCTAATTATAGACACATCTCCTTTTACTGACAATTATCATTTAATTACTGATCAGTTCGGATAAAATATTTGTCCACATGCTAGCACAGTTTCATTAATTTTTGTGAGCCTGTCGATGACTCTACTCTTCTGCTTCACTGCTAAATTACTTGCTAAAGAAATTAAAATTTCATGGCATTAAAGGCATTTCCTTTAAATGGGCAGAGTTATATCTCAATAACAGAAACACAGTATCATGATAACAAATGTTACCACAGATATAAAACTTACTTCAGATGGGGAACATTAAACCTGAGTGATAGTTTCATCAGGAAATTAGGAATAATGCTAGTAAGGCTTAAGAAAAATAGCTGGAAAGTTACTGTGCATGGTTATTTTAACACTGTTATCGTCTTGATATTTCTGATCACAGCCACCTAGAATTTCTGATGTTCAGCATCAGTTTATTTCCCCCCACATTTCCAAAAAAGAGTACAAGAATACAGTACAGTTATTTCTAAATCCAAATGTCTTTCATGAAACAGGTGTGAGCCCTATGATAAATTTGGGGTAACTTGACAAACATAGTGTGGATACTAAAAATACAGAAAAAATAATTTGAAATATGTGCACTGCAAATCACAAAGAACTAAGTTGACCATTATTTAGAAAACTTAAAATATTAACTCTGCCATCCTTATACATATATGAGATTACTATATTTTTGTACACCAGACATGAATTATTTGAGGGACACCATCTTGTCCATTCACATGATACTAAACAAAGAAAATTTTATGCTCCCCACTCACCACCTCAGACTGTATGCACAGTGACCTCAATACATGGGAATGAAAATTTGTAATAAATTAAAAGAGAACAAGTTGATGCAGATGAATTTAGGTCCACTTAAAATAAAGCTATACGAGGTACTGACAATGAAGTGTTATTACTCAGTGGATAAATTCATGCTGGACAAACTGGAAATTTGAGCTGGTTAAAATGTGTTACATATTCCAAGAAATATCCTTATATCATTATAGTGCTATTATTCATAAATCTAAAAATCATTGTAACTGTATTAAAACTTTTTGACATGTCTCCTGTATGCAAACCAAATGGATTGCAAGTGTACATCATGAGATGAATAAAACACAATTCACAATAATCTGTCTGACTATGACATCAAATCATTCCCATCAATTGGTTTTAGCCAAGAATGAAAAAGTACTGTTTCACAGAATCACAAATGCTGACTCAGTCAAACTATTCTGAGAGAATATACCAATCAAATAATGCGAAGAAGTTAACCAAGGATACACAACAGATTAATTTAATAATTTCCTTAAAATATTCTTACAACACTATGATTTTTGTTTTCCTATGCACTGGGTCAGGCACAATTACTGCAGAATCTGGGAGGAAGGTTAGTCTACGTCTGAGATCAAAGCATTGTGTGTCAGGATGGGAGAGTTTTATTTAATAAAGAGGATTAGCTCTAATCAGTGCTTACTTCATCTCTTGGGAAACCTGCCGTGTCCTGCATTAAGAGGAGGCAAATGCAAAAGTGCAGGATTCATTGTCAGCAGTTCAGATGTATTACAAATAATGGAGCCCCTTATGAAATAGCAGCAAGGAATGGGAAGGAACACAAAGTGCACTCAGAGTGTATACCTGGGAGCCTCATTCAGCTTGTTGATGAGGCTGTTCTGTTACCTGTTTAGAGAGCAAGGTGCACGTTGGAACAAATGATACATGTCATCTGGGATCCAAGGTCATACATAGTTCAGTCTAGCGACTGGCAGAAAAAAATAAATAAATAAAGCCTTGCACATGGAGTATTAATAAAGCTCACAATTTTCAGCACTGTCCACAGAAATGATCATGCCCCTCTGGTTCTGAGTAGAGTGGAACTATTGAACTAGAGAATGCGAAGGTTCTTTGACAAGCTAGGCTATGATTTCCTGGGGTTGTGACATTGTGATGAGAACGGTAGGATTCCCACAAATGGGTTGGGTGTGCACTAACAGAAGAGGCCACTACCCAGGTGGCAGATGGTGTGGGATGCACATAAGGAGCTGTATAGATTAGGCAACTCCCCATCCAGTCCAGATAATGATTACTGTAGGAGACTGGAACATGTCAGTATATGATCCAAGGAAATGCTCTCTGTAAGTGAGTATTAAAATCCTAGTGATTAAATGCCAAAGCATTCACAACACTGTGCAGAATTTGAAGCGTTTCTAAAAAGCTGTAGAGGTCACACAACACTAGGTAAAGAAATTTGGATAAAATCAAAAATTTATAGCAATGAGACATTTAGGAAAAATTTTAAGCATATATTGAAACGACAGATGATAAATGGTGATGGAACATTTGTTGCTGTAGACAAGATACTAAAATCCACTGACAAAGAAACTGAAATTGCATGCAAGATTGCTTGGGCAAGTCTCGATATCAAAGGTGTGCATAAACTTACAATTGAATCTCTCTATCAACCAACCGACTCGCCTTCCGATGTCACTGAAAACTTTTCACAAAACCTATGCTCACTAAAAGTTCCCCACACATCCTGCAATCACTGGAGATGACTTCAACAATCTGTCAATCATTTGGAAAAATTACAGTTTTGTAATGAAACATTACTGAATGCACTCAGAGGACTACCTAGAACAGATTGATTGGAAGCCAACTCACAATGGAAACCTACTGAATCTAATGGCAGCAAACAGATCTGATCTCTTCGATGATCTCCACATGGAAACTGGTATCATTGACAATGAGGCAGTTGTAGCAATAATGATTACCATAGTAAAAAGGCAACTAAAACATGTAGAATAACTTATATTTTCAGTGAACTAGAGAAAATAGCAGTAGTGCCCTATCTCAATAAGGAGCTCTAAGCCTTTAACTCTGGAGAGGAGCATGTAGAACAACCATGGTGCAGGTTTAGAAGACTAGTTGACTACATATTTGATAGATATGTGCCTTGTAGAACAGTTCATGATGGGAAGAACCCTCCATGGTATACAGTCACTATGAAGAAACTTTTAAAGAAAAAGAGACTACTGAATTATAGGTGTAACCCAAAACATAGGGCTAGAGATGGGAAGATACTAAATGAAGCATGTTTAACTGTCGAGAAGGCAATGCATGAAGCCTTCAATGACAACTGTAGCAGAATGTTATTGAAAGATCTTTCACAAAGCCCAAATAAATTATGGTCATATGTAAAGACTTTTAGTGGTACCAAAATTAGTGTACAGACACTTGTGGACAAGAGAGGAACTGAAATTGGGGACAGCAAAGTAAAAGTACAAATGCTGGACTCCACTTGCAAATGTTTCTTTACAAAGGAAAATCTGGGGGCAGGGGGTGGTATTGCCCCATTGTAAGTCTCACATCACTGCAAAGATGAATGATACAGGATTAATGACAGTGATGTTGAGCAACTGCTGACATTGCTAAAAACTGAAGAAAGCCCTAGAGCCCGATGGAATCCCTGTTGGATTGTATAACAAACTTGCAGCTGAGTTAACCTTTCTAAAAAAAAGCCTACCACAGACCTATCAAACAAAAAAACGTATCCAGTAGTTGGAAGGAAGCACAGGTCACATCCATCTACAAGAAGGGTAGCAGAAGAGATCCAAAAGACTGCCATCCATTATCCTTGTCAGCCATTTATTGTATAATCTTAGAACATACTCTCAGCCTGCATGTAATAATGTATCTCTAAAGGAATGATCTCCTCCATGTCAACCAGCAAGGATTTTGAAAACCATCAATGATGTGAAACTTTATTCGCACTGTTGGAATTGTAATACATTTATATCGGATATCGAGTATGTTCGAGAAATATCGATAGTGGTGACAGATGTTTGTGTATATATGTGTGTGTGTTGAGTGCATTAGTCAGTCTTCGTGCGCCTATTTTAATAAAGTCAACATGTGTATATTTTAAATAAAGTGTTTTAAAAGTAAAAGTGAGAACTTGATTTGAAACATGGTAGCAGAGCGTGGTTCTTGAAAAGAAAAGTAGAAGTTAAATATTATATTGTGGCCGTCGCGTGTTATTCAGAAAGTTCGACATGGCTGATATAACTATTCCTGTATTTGATGGCGAAGACTATGGGAACTGGAAGCAGCGGATAATCATGTACCTAAAAATGAAGAAATGCTATACAGTGACTACGAGGGCAAAAGTGAGTTCAGACAACGAAACGTGGGATGAAGAGGACTTGAAGGCTATCAACTATATTTATGGTGCAATCACAAATAAGCAACTAGAATTCGTGAGTGACAGAGAAAGTGCTTTCGAGATCATGAAGAAATTTGATGAATTATACTCGAAAGAGTCTACAGCCCTTCAAATATTATGCAGAAACAAGTTGGACAAATTGAGGTTAAGTGATTACAGTGATACGGGGACATTTTTCAGTGCATTTGAAAAAACTGTAAATGAGCTGAAATCTGCAGGCGCCAAAGTAACGGAAAAGGAGAAGTTAAATTATATGCTGCGAACGTTACCAGAGTCAATGAGCTATATTGGGGACTTAGTGGACGTCTTGAAGGAAGAGGACCAGACAGTTGAATACGTTAAAAGTAAGATTCAATTATTGAATGCAAAAACTGGAAATGAAGAGGTAAAATCAAATGTATTTCACACAGAAAGAAAATTGAATTCAAGAAATCAGGAGCAAGTATGTTATCGATGCAGCAAAGCAGGTCACTTCAAACGTGATTGTACCCAGGGAAGAACAAGTAACAGAGGCACATGGCATCGTGGAGTACATTTTCAAAGCAGCGACAGAGGTAATGGAAATATGCAGCGTGGAGGCTATAGCAATGTACAGCGTGGATATTACGGCAACATGCAGCGTGGAGGTTATGGCAGCAGGCAACGTGGTCGAGGAGAGCAGCATGGTTTTAGCAGCGGTCGGCATCACAGCAAGCAAGGTTACCATCAGAGTGATCATGGTATGAGTAGTTTTATAACAGAGGTTAATTCTATGATAGGTCAAAATAGAACAGTAGAGTCAAGTAATAACAATCAAATTCAAATCAATTGGTTATTAGACAGTGGCTGTACTGATCATGTTATTAATAATGAGGAATATTTTTCTAAGAGTATAACTTTAAAACAACCTATAAATGTAAAAATTGCTGATGGAAAAATTTTGCAAGCTACTAAAGTTGGTAATGTAATTAGTAATTTTCCTGTCTATGATCAAATGGTTCCAATTAATATGCGAAATGTTTTCTTTGTAAAAGACATAGACAAAAACTTGATCAGTTATGCTAAAATTACAGATAATCACAAAATTGTATCGGTAGGGAATAATGCAAAAATTTTTGATAAAGCTAATGGATTGATTGCGATTGCATGGAAAGAGGGTCGGTTGTATAAAATGAGTAGTACTATTAATAAAGGAGAAGTTAATGTTAATGTTATGAGTAAAGACAATAATATGACAGCAAAGGAAAAATGGCACCGCATTTTGGGACATGTTAATTTCAATTATCTAAATACTTTATGTAAACATCAATTGTTAGATGGGGTTCCTTCAGAACTAGAATCAGAATTTATGAAATGTAAAATCTGTATCGAAAACAAAATGCATAATGTTCCTTTTAAAAATAATAGAACCAAAGCAAAAGAAATCTTAGAAATTGTTCACACAGATCTAAATGGGCCTCACTCAACTACTGGAATGCATGGGGAAAGATATTTTCTTTCTTTCATTGATGATTACAGTAAGGCAGCTCGTGTTTACACCATAAAATCTAAAGATCAAGTATACAAATGTTTTGTAGAGTATATTAATGAAGTTGAGAATCTCACTGGGAAAACTGTTAAAAAGATAAGATGTGACAATGGGAAGGAATATTTAAATGAAAATGTCTATGAATTTGTGAGACAAAAAGGAATTGTATTGAATGCTTGTCCACCTTATGTGCATGAGCTTAATGGTACTGCTGAAAGGTATAACAGATCCATCATGGACATGTCACGGTGTCTGCTAGCCGAAGCGCGAGTAGACAAGAGATTTTGGCCTGAAGTGGTTTGTGCAGCAGCATACCTCAAAAACAGAACTTTAGCTAACACCATTGAAAAGAAAACTCCTTATGAGATATTACTGGGAAAAAAACCTAATGTTAATCATTTGAAGTTGTATGGGAGTAGAGTTTTTGTAAGAGTACCTGAGCAACTGAGAAAGTCGAAATGGGATAGGAAAGCCGATTTGGGGGTTTTAATGGGTTATTGTGAAGTAGGCTACAGAGTGCTAATAAATAATAAGATAGTTGTTGCTAGACATGTGGACATTGTTGAAAGTGGTGTTAAATGTATTGGGTTTAAAGATTATGATTCAGTAAGTGAATATTCTAGTGATTCTGAACACGAAAGTATAGAAAATGAAACTGAACTAATAGAAAAACAGAAGGAAATTGAGAAAAATGAAAAGCTTTCTGATAATCATGAATCAGAGAAAGTACTTGAGTTGAGGAGATCATCTAGAGAAAGAAAACCAAAAATATTAAATGATTATGTTTACAGCAATTTTATTTATGTAAACTTTTGCAGTGCAAATAGTCCGGAAAGCTTTGAGGAGGCGATTAACAGTGCCGAATCAAATTATTGGGAAAAAGCGATGAATAAGGAAATTGATTGTTTGAACAAAAACAAAACATGGGAATTAGTAGATAAACCAGTTGATAAAGAAGCCATTGATGTAAAGTGGGTTTTCACAAAGAAATCAGAGGGTGTTTACAAAGCAAGATTAGTTGTCAGGGGGTTTCAACAAAAAGAAATCGTTGAGGATATTTATTCTCCAGTAACCAATATGCAAACATTAAAGATTTTGTTGTCATACTGTTGTCAAGAAGGTTTGGTTATAGAACAAATGGACGTAGAGACTGCGTTTCTAAATTGTAAAGTTTTATCTGAAGTTTATGTAAAGCAGCCAAGAGGATATGATGATGGTACGGGTAGAGTCTGTAAATTGTATAAAGCATTGTATGGTTTGCGAGGAAGCTCACGAGCTTGGTACAATTGTCTTGACGAGTTTTTAAGAAGTTTAGGTTTTAAAAGGAGTAAATATGATTATTGTCTTTATGTATTGAGAGATGGAGATGTCTTGATTTATTTGATTATTTTTGTCGACGATTTGCTCATTTGCTGTGTGAGAAAAGAAAAAATTGTTAAGATTAAGAACTTATTGTCAAAGCGATTTAATATGAAAGATTTAGGTGAGGTAAAAAGATATCTTGGCATCGATATTAATTATGATTATGAAACAAGAGTTATGAGTTTGAGTCAAGAAAAATACATTGATTCGTTAGCTGCGAAATATAAAATTGAAGATTCGATCTTGTACAAAACTCCAATGGAAGTAAATTTAAAGTTAGAACCAGCGTATGAAGATTGTAATGACGTTAGATATAGAAACTTGATAGGTGCACTCTTGTACATAAGTTCGGGTACTAGACCAGATATTAGCTATAGTGTGAATTACTTGAGCAGATTCCAAAGTTGTTACAGTAGTACTCATTTTAAATATGCTTTGAGAATTTTGAAATATTTATATTTAACTAAAGATTTGAAATTAAACTATTGTAGGAATGAAGGTGCTGAGATATTAGATTGTTTTGTGGATTCAGATTGGGCAGGTGATAGTGTGGATAGAAAGTCAACTTCTGGTTATGTAATTAGATTATTTAGTAATGTTGTATTTTGGAAGTCAAGAAAACAAGCGAGTGTCACAAAGGCTTCAACTTTTGCAGAATATGTAGCATTGTCTGAAGCTGTTAGCGAGGTGAAACTTGTACATGATATTTTAGACATTTTTAATGTTAAATTTGAAAAACCTATTGTCATATATGAAGATAATTCAGGAGCATTAAATATAGCGAAGTTTGGTAATTTCACAAAGAATTCAAAATATATAGAAGTACATTACCATTTTGTGCATGAGTATTATTTACAGGGACTCATTGATATTGTTAAAGTAGATTCGAATGAAAATGTTGCAGATATATTCACAAAGTCGTTATGTAAAGAAAAATTCATTAAAATTAGGAATATGTTAAACATCGCGATATAAATGTAAGGAGGCGTGTTGGAATTGTAATACATTTATATCGGATATCGAGTATGTTCGAGAAATATCGATAGTGGTGACAGATGTTTGTGTATATATGTGTGTGTGTTGAGTGCATTAGTCAGTCTTCGTGCGCCTATTTTAATAAAGTCAACATGTGTATATTTTAAATAAAGTGTTTTAAAAGTAAAAGTGAGAACTTGATTTGAAACACGCACATTTCCCACATGACATCATGGAAACCATAGATCAACACAATCAGATAGATGCAGTGTATTTCTATTTTCCAAATGCGTTTGACTCAGTACCACATTTACACTCATTGAAAGAAGGATTATATAGTTTATCAAGTAAAATTAATGACAAGATTGAAGAATTTTTGACAGAGAAGATGCAGCTTGACTGGAGAGCATCAAAAGACGTAGAAGTAACTTGAGGTATGCTCCAGGGAAGTGTGTTGGTATCCTTGCTGTTCATGTTGTATATTAATGACTGTTGTATATTAATAGTAATCTCAGACTTTTCACAGATGATGAATTTATCTATAATGAAATACAGAATGAAAAAAGCTGCACAAACATTTAGTTACATGCTAACAAGATTTTAAAATGGTACACATGTTAGCAACTTGTTTTAAATGTTCAAAAATGTAAAATTGTGAATTCACATAACAAAAATAAAACTTTGTATTCTATGATTACAGCATCAATTAACCACAGTTGGAATCAGCAAACTCATACAAATACCTGGGTGTAACAGTTTGTACGGATAGGAAATGGAGTGATCACACAGTTCAGTCCCAGTTCAAACAGGTAGCAGGCTTTGGTTTATTGTTAAAATACTCCTGAAATGCAATAGGTCTACAAAGGAGATTACTTACAAATCACTTGTGTGACCCACCCTAGAATACTGCTTAAGTGTGTGGAAACCATATCAAATAGGACTAACAAGGGATACTGAGTAGATATAGGGGAGGAGAGCACGAAAGGTCACGGGTTTGTTTAACCTGTGGGACGGGGTCCTGAGATGGTGAAGTAACTGAACTGGCAGGCACTTGAAGACAGATGGAAACTATTCTGAGAAAACCCACTAAGAAAGTTTTAAGAACTAGTTTTAAATGTTAGCTCTAGGAATAGACTACAACTGTGCATGTACTGCTTGAGTAGGTATCATGTGGCCAAAATTAGATCAATTACAGCACACTCAGAGGCATTTAAAAAGTTGTGCTTCCCACACCCATATGTGAATGGAACAGGAAGAAGTCTTATGAACTGGTACAATGGGAAGTACCATCTGCCATGCACTTCACAGTAGTTTGCAGACAGTAGGCAGATGTAGATAGTAGGATGTACACGATAAGCAAGCTTGCAAAGTTCTTTATGTTGTCATGAAAAATGCACTAACCAAGCACAATGAAAAAAAAATATTCCAAGAACAAAGAAAAGACAATTATGTACATTAGTAGAGATGAGAGTAATGAACTTAGAAAGGAATGTGATGTTCAGCTCCTTGATGATGATAGCTGGAAAAATGATGATGATGTATTCAGATCCTCTGCACTAAATTCAATAATTTTTCCCAAAAAGTAGCTGAGAACAAAGAGTTTAAAAATGGATAATCAAAAGTAGATCCATTAGAATCATTTACACAGGCCTTGCATACCCCGCCATCTAACTACATAAAAATTTATTTTTTAAATTTTACCCCTCACACCTAGACGTACGTCATGGGAGATTACGATTACGATTACTTTTATTTAGCGATCACAATGAAATCCTACATGTATCCTGGAATACATTTGTGTTACATCTTTGGCTCATAAATACTTACCAAGAAAATTTTCTTCTGTTTGAAATTGTAATATTTCATAATTTATATTCTAATGCCTATCATAAAACAAGTCCACTTCTCCATGATTTTGGCTTGTGGGATTTGAATGAGATCACTGAAAATATTTGACCATGCCACCTATCAAAGAAAATCATCCAACTTCTTTGATGCAATGTCGAAAATTGCACATTACCTTTTCTGATATACAGTATGGTTAAACATCAGTGAGGCCAACTCAAAAATCTCCCACAAAGACATCTTTAACATACTCCACTTGTCTCACAATATTTTGCATAAATAAACACACAACTTTGAACAACACTTTACTTTCAAATTATGTTTTCAACATACTATTACCTTAATTCAGCAATGAACAGAAATTAGTATCCAAGTAGCAAAGGAATATAATGTGAATGAGAATGCAAATGCTATGAAAGAGTTTACATTGTGCCATCACTTAGACATTAATTGTGAAGAAATGTTCTCGTCACACTATGATGTAGTTTGTATTATGTATCTACAATTTAGTTTCTCCTTGCTCTTACATAATCTTAGTCACTGTGCATGAACATTAACTATAGTTACTTATCTATAACTAAGGAACCATAAAAAGTATGTAACAACTCCTAAGTTTAAGAAAAGAGGTGCCACAACCAGCAGACATCGATTTTTCCAACTCTTTTGTTAAACAGGTAGTGAAAATGATTTTTGATTGCCAGAAAGTAATAACTCTTTTGGCTAAGATCGTAGTTTAATCAAATCCCAGAAACCTTGTACTGATTTGATACTGTGCCCCTTTAGAGTGATATTGTACTCTGTAGATGGGTCAAAGTGTAGCCTACTTTTTAAAAGATGAAATATTAGTCACCCCCTCAAGAAGATCATACTGGGAGTTGTGTACTGGTTTAGAACTGGTACCCGGCAGTAACGAGAGCCACTACCACGGACATAAGTCATGGAGGTGAAGTGGTGTGTATGAGCCAGTTGGTTGTATGAAGTCTGTGCATTAAGATGGGTCAACATGGAGACAGAATGGCAGGAAGGACCTATTGTGTTTGGAGCTGCCCATGATCATACTGTGAAATAAGGTGTATCACAGGAGGTTTACCAATGTGTCTGTAAGCCACAGTATAACACTCGCAGCTGTGTAACACAACAGAAGAAACGTAGTTGTAAAGAGGTCCTCACAGCTATCAATTAGACACAAGTGGTACTGTCAATTACAATTGACAGAACTGACAGGAATTGTTACGGTCGTGAATGCAGGGCCATCTCGACCAACTCCCAAGTGAAGATCATGATGGTAACTGCATGCAAAGGACATTTGGAGTTTGATATCTTGCAAAGACTAGAATTGAAGACTTGCTACTCTCTGAGATGAAAATGTTGGCACAGGAAAGGAATTGGTGGTGGGTTACACCAATCCCATCAAAGACTGATGATGATTAAAAAAAAAAAAATCCTTAGCACAAAGTGATTGCTAACAGTGGCACATGAAGCTGCACATGTGTACCTTCTTTGGTACAGATGGCGACAGTGTAGCTGAAATTGATTATGATGCAGTTCCTAACACTTTTTCTTTTTGTCACTGAAGAGGTCAATCTTAATAACAGCACACTGTCCTCCAAAGGCACACTGCAAATCTGTATTTTGGAGACTTAGCATACTAACAATGCCAGACAGTTAGAAGACGAAAATTAATTTAAAGCAGAATTTAAAAAAAATCCTACTGGAACAAAGCTTTTACTCACAAAGTCACTATATTAGCTAGTAACATTTTTCTGATTTTTTACTTTAGGCTAAGACTGAAAATACTGTTCTTTGCCCCTTCAGATTTTCATTATTTTTACGGAGTTAGATTTTCATTATTTTTACATATTTAATGACAGCTGTTGCCTGGTTAAAAAATTTACTGAACCATTGTTGTATACAAAAGGATTTGCTGGTTAGGAAGCAAAAAAGTATAAGCTTATGAAAAAGAGACTATAAATTTATAAAAATAGAAGCATATACGGTATGTACGATAAAATAAATTTTTGTTACTATGCATGGACCAGTTTGCATTATATGTGTGTATTGTTTAATGCATGTATTTGTTTTCCTTGTAATTATTTCACATAAAATATACATGTACATTTGGACAACATTCATATAATATGTATGGTCTATGAATGGATAAACCCACACATATTATAAAAATGGATCTGCTTCTGTGTGTATGTTCCACACCCCCTCCTAAAACACTGGACCTATTTCAGAGAAACTTGGTGCACGTATCACTTACTTTTTGGAAATAATTGCTGTGGGGGTAAGAACCACCTACCTATCAAAAGGGTGGGGGTGAAAAAGCAGAGTAGTCCATGACGTGCAATACCCTTCCTTTACTCATCCAATATTTGAGAATGATAGCACTTCGTGACTTGCAACATATTTTTTTCAAACTTTTATGAAACTTTATTGCTAACAACCCTCACAATGTGATGAAAGGAAAAAAGTTTATTCCTTACTACATTTTTGGTGTTTGTGGAGTAAAACTTACAAGTTGGAATATATTCATACCCAGGCAATGCCTGGTGCTAAGCTTGTAAATAAATAAAAACATTTGGATATTTAAAACCGTCACTGGGAAGTGGCATTAAGAACAATACCTTCCTGAATTCTAACTACTACTTACAACCACCATCTAAAACTGAGCTCCTACGCTTCTTTCATCATGACTTCTCTTCAGTACATTGATGTGGCAATATTACAGGCTACCCACCATTCAAAAATCTTCAGAACTGTCCCTAAGCCTGTTCTTCCTTCATGAACTGTTTGCTTACTTCTACAATTATAGCATTGCGGAATGGCTGTAATTTTCTTTGAGTGATGACCTTCTCCATACATTAACTGCCATATGTGCTCAGCTACCAAAAGATACAAGAGACAACAATTTACGTGATTGTTGATTTCAAAGGAGGGAAGGATGTACTGAGTGGAGTGGATACTACTTCTAAAAAGTTAAATAACATAGGACATATTTAAAAAAAGAATAATGTTCCTTCTACGTTTTGTAACTGAAGAGAAAAAAAACTGCTGCAAATACGTAAATGGAATGAAATTAGCTGTACACTTCAATATAAACATGTATAATTTAGATAGAAAATTACTTTCCTGTAGCTACTGTTGCTTACTTTAATGTTTAGTTTTTGTACCTATGACCATACTGTACAAGTGATAATCGGTACATGCAGACTCAGTCATCTACACTTACTTAATGAAAGCAGTAATTAAAAACATTCAAGAGAAATCTGTTACATTAGCTAATATGATTATACCTCCAAAGGAATTCAAAGAAGATGCACTAAGTAAAGCAATAAACATTGCGCGAAGTTGAACTGTCTGAAGTGCATTTAACAAATTCTTTGCCAATTGCACAGGGGTTCCCATTTCTTCCATCACATAGGCATCACAATTAGGAATCTTTTCTGTGATACCTGCAGCCTGAAAAGCCATTAATTATGTAATTGCAATAATACTTAAGTCTATTATTAAAGCCAAATCTGAATACTTAAACACCATCTATCACTAGGAATAGCATGCAAAACTAGATCTTGATTAGAATAACAAAGTGGTTGACAATCGAGCTTGGGAGGGATCAATGTTGTTAGCTGGGTGCTAATAGTCTTATCACTTTCCTGTACACTTTTGTAACTAGTTTAGGACATCTCATTGAGTTCAGGTGTTCTGCTATAGGTGTGTCTCTTTCCATCACGATATTTTGACACCATACCTCAATGTCTTAATCAAGTGTTTTCTGAGAATGGATGTCTGGCTGACCGCATTCTATATTTATGCTTGGGCGGTGTCTGGAGTTCCGTCTGCCATCTGCTCTGGAACTGGGTTTTTCCTCATCAGTTTGCACCCTTGAGGTGCACTTGTGCGTTGCTACAGGTGTTCCCTATTCCGTCTGCACCCACTGTGGCAGTGGTCGCATCATGGTGCTCCATTTTCAGTTTGTGCCCATGCAGTCTCGCACACCTGTCGATATTCCCTAAGCCGTTCATGCCTGTTGCGGCTATCTCTCATGGTGGAATCTGTCTCCTGGTGATCTGTATTTGGTCCACACCTGCAAGGCATGCTTCTGTACTGCTCCTGGTGTTCCCAACTCCTTTTATACCTACTGTGGCTGCCTTTTGCAGTGGCATCTGTCTCCAGGTGTTCCTTACTCAGTCCACACCTGTGTGGCATGTTCCCTGCAGTCTTGTGCTACTGTAGGTGTTCACTGTGCTGTCTGCACTTGCCTGGCTGCCTCTTGCGACAGTGTCAATCTTATGGTGTTCCATATTAGGTCCGCATCCATGAGGTGTGCTCCCTGAAACTTCATGCTGCTGCTGGAGTTGCATGTTATGTCCATTCCTGTTGCAGCAGCCTCTTGCAGCGGAAAGTGCCACCTGGTGTTCTGTATTAGGTCTGTTCCCATGAGGCACAATTCCTGAGGTCTCAGGTTGTTGTTGTTGTTCCATATCTCATCCACACCTGCTGTGGCCATCTCCCATGGGGAGCCTGGTGCTCCGAACGTGGTATGATCCTGTCATTTATGCCTCCAGTTGCCTGAGGTTCATTACTGGAGCCGGGAACTTTTTCTGGTGATTCCATAGCAGTCAAAGTGCTAGATTCCACACAGAGTTGAGTTCCTATCACACTTCCAGAATGAGTAGGTTTTCCACCATCTCGATTTCAATCAATTCATTAATGACACTACCCCAGAATCTGAGGGCTTGGGCCAGGATTCTGGTTTTATCATAATTCATGATGTATTCTGCTATTGCTGATTTTATGGCCTGCCTGTGTTCCTCACATCTTATGTCCACTGTTATAGTGCGTTGACTGACAAGACATACGACATTCACTTGGTATGTGGTGAATACTGGGTTTTCTTAACTCCAAATCATCCTTGACAATTGATTTTGTTGGGTGGGTAGAACACACTTTTGATATTATTTTTCTTTAGGATTCTTCTGATCTTAGCAGAGATAGGCCCTGCATCTGATAAAAAAGCTTCCTTCCTGGTCTCTTCTTCTTGTTCCTCTTCTGGTGTATCAGATTGATTGATGGGATGTAACTCTTTGTGGATGTCCTTGGTTGAACAGCCATTGTCACTGAACACTTGCTGAAGATGTTCTAATTCTGTTGTCAAGCTGCCATAGAAAGTGCCTTGTGTACAAGTGTAATAAGCATCCCGGTCTTCTGTGCTGGGTGATGGCAGCTGTCAGCCTGTAGATATAAATTGGTGTGTGTTGGCTTTTGACAAAGACTGTGGCCGAAGGTGTCAGCTGCCTTCGTCTTCACCAAGACACCCAAGAATGGAGGCTGATCATTTTTATCTCTCTCCATGGTGAGCTTTATGCTGTGATGTCATGAGTTCAGATGGTCCAAAAACTCATCCAGTCTTTCCCAGGCATGGGGCCATGTGATGAACGTGTCAGCCACATATCTGTAGAAACATGTCGACTGGTAGGTGGCAGCTGTAAGGGCCTCATTCTCAAACTACTCCATAAACAGATTGGCCACTATGGAGATAATGGGCTACCCATCACCACTCCTTCAGTCTGCTAAAGAATTGGCCTCCACACAGGAAGTACGTCTATGTTAAAATATGTTTGAAAAGATCCAGCAAATCTCCATCATACCTCTCACCGATTGAGTGTGCCCTAGAGCGGTACACTGGGAACAGGGACACCACATCAAAACTGACCACAATATTTGCATCAGAGATATAAAAGTTTTTGAGACATTTCATGAAGTACAACAAGTTAGGAATGATGGGGATGCACTTTCCCACATATGGTACTAACATCTTCTTAAGGTAAGTAGCTGTGTGGTACGCAGCTGCACTGATGTGGCTCACTATGGAACACAGCGGTATATCTTCTTTTTGGATTTTGGAGGTAGTTTAAGATGTTCTGTCATGTGAAAACACAAAGGAAAGGGAAACAATGTAAACAAGAAAAACTAATCACCAGTGTTACGTTACCAACCACAACTGTCGTCTGCAACTGATTGTGGCAACTGGCACCTAAGATAGCAGGGCGATAGTGAACAGCATACAAGGGATGACTAAACTCATCCTTTCATTTGTTGCTGCTAAAGGAAGTTGTCCCATGAACAACTAGCTGTCAGTCACTTTGTTATTCTGATTCAGGTATAATTTAAATTTACAGAAAATTCAATTTTTAAATCATGGTAATACACAAACAAACAAAAATTATACATTAAACTGTGTGGCTCCCAAATGAAGAATAATCTTCACTGTTATGTATTGAGTTGCAATGAGGGGGAGGCAAGGGGAAAGTTAGGATAGTGAGTGGAAGGAGGGAGGGATGGAGGGCCAAAGAGATCAAACTTACAACTTTATGATTTTTCAAATCTTTTTCAGCAATAATCTGCTCTCTACAATACTGAGAAATCATGGACATCCACAATCAAAGAGGAGCAAATAAAATCTCAGATCACAATATAATGAAGATTGTGACAGAAGTTTGTTAAGTGTGGTAAAAGAAAAAAGATAAGACACACATTGTTAAACCCACTTGCTCTCTCCTGCATAAACTATACACTTATTCCCGTGAGTTATAGTTTTTTATTCCATTATAAAAGTAGCTTCTGTGAAGTTTTGAAAAATACTTAATCGAGAAAACAATCAATTTTTCTTCTTAGTTCAGGTATGAAGAATTCAGTGATCATCTGTCTATGATGTTCCGAGGTCACAGTTAGATTGTTCACTGTATCGTCTTGAAAAAATGTATGGACTAGTAACATCTGTACTGGTTACAGCACACCAAACAGTCATCTTGGTACTATGTAATGGTCCCTCATACTTAGCTTTGGATTCTGACTGTCCCAATAATGACAGTTCTGCTGCTTTAGCATGCCATTCAAATCACAAACAAAATAATGCTGTCTTTTGCTCAAGTATGGTCTTCATTTCTCAAACCATACTGAATGATTACTGAGATACAGTTCAGCTGAATGTCTTCTAGCAGATCGACCAAGACTATGGAGTGTGGCTTGCTAAACTCTTCCAACATTTTCTGCAGTGTGTACTGAGCAAAGAGCCCCCGGCACTTTCCTTCTCATCACTGTTCCTCGTAAACAAAATGACTTGGCCCAATGTAAAATGGTGTTATGGGTGAGAACACTATCTTGTCTCACAAGATTGAATTGGCAACAAAACTCACACTGAACTGCAACGACAATCTCACTATTAAGCACAAAACTATCTTAAGCAAACATATGACGTTGTGCAGTCCACAGCTCCATGACCTCAACTAAACAAAATGGCAGGAGCTACCAAACACGTGACCACATCAGTCCCCCCCCCCCCCCCCAATCCCACTCCTACTATCTGAGCCTGAATACTACCTGTTCTAAAAACATCCATCCTTTCTGCCTCACTCTGTACCTTCAGAATCACAAAAATTAGTTACCAACATCTTTCTCACTGACAACATGGACTTAAGTCATTTTTGTGCAATCCTATCAGCTTTATTCATTGTTCTGTTTGTTGCTTTGGCTCTGGAGTATGAGTACAAATCAAATTTCATCAACAGTTACAAACTTCTGCAAAAACACCTACATATTCACTGAAATATTGCCAAATCCTATATTTAAATTTTCTTCTACATCACTTTCTGGTCAGATTAAAGCATGCAAACACCCAAATAATGAGAGAAGAAACTTCAAATGTAAACAGAAATATCATTCCATTAAATATGGCAACCTATCATCTATGTTATGAGACTCATTTGAGAATAATTTTGCTCTCAGTTTGCCAGCACATACTCATATGAATAAACAAAAACCTGAACATCTAATGGAGATATACGTCAAAGCACACACACAGGGGACCGGAGCACCTGAAATTAATGATCCCTTCATTTCTGTTTGAGTATCAGTTCCCAAGATGACTACCTCAGCAGACACAGCATAGGTAATTGTTAATTTTGGCAAAAGAAAATGTATTTAGAAATTTTGTAAACATTATCACTTGCTAAGTAAATCATTTATCCAAAAATTCTACTGTCAAAATAGACATGTCCAGAAACCAGCCCGGTTCTTCAAGAATAGAAATCAATGGAAACTATGTCATTTTACTGTAAAACACAAAGTTTGAAAAATGATGGTGGTAACAGTTTAGTAATTGTTATTATCATTACAAAATAACAGAAAAAAGTGGTGCAAGTGAACTACTGGCCATTAAATTTACAACACAAGGAAGGATAGCAAAAAGTGAAATTAATCAATTACTCATACTATTGAGAAAACTATGTGAACTGCAGCCAATAATGATACTGGTTGTACATCTGCTTAGGGAATCTGTACCACATCAGGCTACTGCAGGTTTCATAGCCAGAGGGGAGCCAATTTCTGAAAGCTGATTTCATTTCCATGTCAAAATCCAGCTACTGTATTTTGTTTGTGGATTTTAACTTTACAGATAATTTATAACAGCAGTAAACATATCTATACCATTAATACTATTATGATTCACAGTCCTCAGGTATTACTGTACAACCAAAACATTGAAATATTCTTCAGTAATTAACTATTAACATTTCAAACATAATTAATAAAGTATGCTAAAAGACATAAACTGTTAGGTCTATAAATAATTTTACATACATTCTTAGCAAATTCATAAAAAATGTAAATGATACATTGTGAAATTTTACAATACAATATTCTCTACATTTCTAACACCATCTGCATTATCTAGCTTTACACAACTGCTTCAAAATTGATACTTATGACACCTGTCACTGATACCTTCACAAGCACCAAATTGAACAGGCTATTGTTAAGTGGTGATTTCAGAGTTCTGAAAAAAAATTGTCTTAGCGTGATTAGAGAACATATTATTGTCCCTTTCTCAATTATTACAACATATACAATTTCACAATCTATCATCAAATGTTTGCACATTACTTACACAAAATTTTTGTCACATGTTTAACACACTGAAAACATCTATGTACATTTGTAACTGTGGAAACTCACTATCTCAAGCAAATTAAGTGGATGCTGTTTTTTGGACCCAAGATCCAGGTGCTGGAAATTCCATTCCAAGAGATTACCCTCTCTGTCAATCTTTGCCCAAGTCACAGTGTATGGCAAGAAATTAATCCCTATAACGTTCTGTATGTTCTGAAAAATAGCAAAACAAATAGGCTTAGTAAATCAGAGCATTCACGTACATGGATGATGCAGGATGAAGATTTGGAAATGGGGTAAGAAGCAAGAGTGTTTCAGAAAAAGGTATACACTTATGTTGCTAATCATTCTACTCAACATAATATGTTGTGGCATCGATAGGTCGTATCAACCACGAACAACATAATCTTTGGGACTCAGGTTGCTCATCAGAATCGCCATGTTAATTTAGTCTGTTCTTGTACCTTGTACTGTGTGCCCGTGTATGATCACTGTCAAAATATATGTATGTGCAGATATAAATGGGAACAGTTTATTCCATATAACACTACACTTGTATCCTGTTCCCATACTGGTGACCCCGCAGTTTCTACATCTTCCGCAAAGGGTGCTGTAAATCAACAGGTTATGCACACGCCGCCATGGCCACCTCAGCCAACGCTTTGTTCAAAGATTTGGAAGCACAGCAGCGATCACCAGACCTCTTCATTCCTTCGCCAATGACCAGTTCTACATTAATTCACAGTGATTCACGATCTCCATCTACGTTAACCTCAAACTTTGTCACTCTACAACGGTCGAGTGCTACACCACTAACACAAACAATGGACTTGGGTTTCGTGTTGCCCGACTGTGCTCAGCAATGTGTGAAGTGTATAATATTCAGAACTGTGTACCTACTGATTGATCATATAATGCTCAAAGCGATCTACATTCACACACATACTTTGACTCTCAACGGGCCGCAACAACAGTTACTGTCGTGCCGTGTGCAGTGCCACCATTATTGCAAAACGCACCCAGCCAGAATCAGCCGTGACCTGTTCCAGTTCTGTCTCATTGGCAAACTAATCAAGAACATTTTAGTGTGCACATTTCTCCATGCTCATCCCCAAACCAGTTGCTCAAGTTTTCGACCACGTTGGTTCAAGTGCATCATTCGGTGTTTCGCCTTCCGATGGTGTCTTACCATATCGATGTGACTTCTCACAAGTTCCACCAGTCAGTTATAGTGCAACCTCATGGGGTGTGTTTTCAATGTGCGTGGAGAACTTAAACTTTGGTCATACAAGTTACCGAGACCCCACCCCCCTGTCCCCCACTGCACTCGCAGGGGGCTCTGGTTCTGGCCACTCAGTTGCTCACCCCTCCCACAGTGCCACCTGTGTCTGCCAAGCCAGCCTTCCATGTTATTTTCGGGGTGGGTCAATTCAAATCAGTGCCTGTAGCCTATGGCCCAGTTTACGGGACCTCAAGGCCTACTGCGCAACCGCTCATTCCCATGGTATCAACTGTGTCAGCTGCGTCGTGTTTTCACAGCACATCAAGGACAATGCAACCCACCCTTGCTACAGATGTTTTCACCAGAAACACACCCATGCCTACCGCACAGGCCTGCTGTATAGCCTCTCCCATCATGGACCAGCCAGTTTTCCAAGAGACAATGAAGCCGCCTTCGTCCCCTCACCCAGGTCGTCTGCCGAAGCTGCCACCTTTATATGAGGACAACCCAGTGTCATGGTTTGTGCTTGTCAAACATCTTTTCGAGTTGCATCACGTGTCCAACATCAACTCTAAATTCCTGTGCCTAGTCATGCACCTCCATGATCATTCGAACTTAATTTGCGATCTCCTCCTCTCGCCACCGCCTCCACCAAAATACAAGTTCGAGAAGAAGACAATCATAGAACGCCTTGCCTGCTCACCACAAGTATTAATAATCAAGATCTTGCATGAGGAACACCTGGGCAACCGAACCCCATCACAACTCTGGCGCCACCTTTGCCTACTTGTGAATGAGCACACCTTGCCAGATGTCACACTGTGGGCGGTGTGGCCTGCCAAGCTGCCTACTGATCTACAGATCCACCTGCTACCACACTCCTTAGAGTCAATCGGCTCTCATCTCCACATAGCAGACCAACTGTATTAATTGCTATGACAATGCCAGTCAGCTCACGACTCACTGCTAGTTGGCACAACTGCTCCAACTTACCAGCTGTCTGCTGGCAGAGGCAGGGCTCACTCCACTTCCATGCCTTCTACATCGCCTGGCATCATCCGCTCGCTCTCACCACCGCCCGAGCACTCCAGGATCGCCTAAGCACCATATGTGCCGGTATACATGCCAGAACAAATCGACGAGGACAAGCCTCCTCCGCTGCCGCAGTCACTACCACCACCACATCCGGCTCATTCGTACTGCTGGCACCACAAGGTTTTCAGCGATAATGCTAAGAAGTGCTGATTACCTTGCCAGAACAGAAAATGCTGACTGCACTACCTAAAAGATGCTGAGTCCTGCAGGGAACAACACGGGCATCCTCATACATTGCACTCCGTCCACTCATCCTCCCAGCCAAGCGGTCGTTTGCACATGACTGACATTTCGTCACGGCTTATTTTCCTAGTCGACACAAGTGCTGACGTGTTTATCGTACCTACATCGATGGCTTCCCCTGTCTTTTCATCGATGAGGTCACTTCTACAAGCTGTCATTGCATCAACGTTACAAACATCAGGCTCTGCCAAAGTTATGGTACACCTACCTCCTTCTCTGTGTTTTCCATGGACTTTCTACATTGCTGAGATCGATGAACCAATTCTCGGTATGAGTTTTTGTCCCATTACAAACTCTCTCCGAACATAGTGCAGGGCTCAGTGCTACACCATCCCACTAACACTCACATACTGTGCTCCCACACTTATGTTCCACGCTCTGTTTCTCTCACGACATGTGAGTTAGTACGCGAGTGCTCCGCCCTTGTGGGCGACACTGTGACCTGTGTCACTAACCAACTGTCAGAATATGACTCAGCGCCACAACTCCGCCGGGAAAATGATGAGCTGAAACAATGCAAAGCACACACTTACAACGAGCTCGTTGCGGCTCGCACCTCGCTGCTGAAACTGCAGTCCACAGTTCCGCCACCTAATCGATCGAGCTTCTCCAGCAGACACCAGCTTGGACACTCATCAGGTTAGTCCAAAAACATTAACTGCATGTGATGATTCACGTCCGGTAGACTCCACACCCCCAACGCGCTCGCCACGTTCAGTGCCACGTGTTTCAGACAGTGCTTCTAGAGCATGATACGACCATGCCCACTGTGCAGGCAACCACCCCACATTTTGATAAACATTCCCCTTTCTTGCGCACCAGCCACGTGACTCGGTGGCCATCACTGTTCCACGCGTGATGTCAACACCGCTCTTGCCCATGCCGGTTACCAAGTGCAAGGTTCACAGCAGACAGTCGCCGAGTGTTCTGACCCGCACCACGTTACGAGTGCAGCCGCCCTCTCCAAACAAGCAGATGCCGCGCTCACGTACTGGGCAAGTGACTTTCAGACTGCCCTTTCCCACTTGCACTAACGGCTAGGCCCCATCACGCCCTACTCATCCAAAAAACTTCGCGTCGGGACAATGACCAGTATGGTGTGCAGTTCTCGGTTTCATCTGTCACTGACAGAACGACACACAAGATAGTTGCCACTGCTGGCCCTTCTATTAGGGACAAGGTTAGATGCCTCAACCCTATTAAGTTGCGCATGGCCTGGCAGCATATTAACGAACTTTTGGAGGCAGGTATCCTGCAACTGTCAGACAGTAAATGGTCTTCTCTGATTCACCTCGTCCCCAAACATGATGGTTCTTTCCGAATGTGCGACGATTACAGTCGTTTAAACGCTCATACCATCATGGACAATTATCCCATGCCTAACATAAATTATTTCACTCATATGTTATTGGGCGCTACAATCTTCAGTGTTATTGACTGTAAACATGCCTACCACCAGATTCCCGTGGTGCCGGAAGACATCCCTAAAACAGCTATTGTCACGCCGCTTGGTTTGTTCCACCCTAAAACAGCTATTGTCACGCCGCTTGGTTTGTTCCACCCTAAAACAGCTATTGTCATGCCGCTTGGTTTGTTCAATACAACTTCATGCCATTCGGCCTAAAAAATACGACAGCGTTTCATTGACTCCATCTTACGACAGTTCGAGTTTTGCTTTGCATATCTGGATGACATACTCATTTTCAGCAAGTCAGCTGAGGAACATGAAAATCATTTAACCATGGTCCAACAGGACTTGAACTCCAATGGCATCAAGGTCAACAAAGACAAATTCCAGTTGCGTCAGCCTCCCGTCACTTCCTTGGGTTACACTGTCTCCACTGACGGAATACAGCCTCCCAGATCTCGTGTGCAGGCCATCACTTCACTGCCACCCCCCCCCCCCCCCCCCCCCAGCTACTTACAAAGAACTCTGATGTTTTCTGGGCACAATAAATTACTATCGTCGTCACCTGCCCTCTGCCGCAACCATGCAGGCCCTGTTGACAGACTCACTGTCGGGTAAACAGACTTCAAGACTCAAACCCATTCACTGGACTGCACCTATGCTGGAGGCTTTCAATTCATTAAAGACTTCTTTAGCTCATGCTGTGACACTCACCCACCCCAACCCCTCGGCTGAGTTGTTCATCACTACGGACGCCAGTGACATTGCATTGGGAGCGGTACTACAGCAATGCAAGGCAGACACGGTTACCCCTCTCCATTTCTTCTCTAAAAAACTATCAACAGCTCAGAAGAAATAATCGACTTTCAACAGAGAACTCCTTGCGGTCTATGAGGCCGTCACACACTTCCGCCCTGATGTGGAGGGTCGCTTGTTCTTCATCCTCACGGATCACAAAACCCTCGCAGAAGCTTTCTGCAGCCCCCCAAGGACCCACCCCTTCGGTGTTTCCGCCACTTTGATCTAGTCTCCCAATTCACAACCAATGTTAGCTACATCAAAGGCATGGACAATGTCGCCCCAGATTTTTTCTTGCGCATCAATACTATTTCATGCATCATTGACTTATCCAACCTGGCTGCCCTACAAGCCTCCGACAAGGAATCTCAAGCTTTTCTCATGGACCCTCAAACATCCCTTGTGTTTACCAAAGCTAAATTCCCCAGCGTTGTGGACAAGGTGTGGTGCGACTCTTCTACTGGTACCTTACACCTATTACTCCCACCCTCCCTACACCGACAGGCCTTTGACGCTCTGCATAACCTCGTTCATCCTGGCATCTGCGCCACTATACAGCTCACCTCTGAGCTTTTCGTTTGGAAAAATATAGAACGGGACTGTCAGACCTGGACACGTAGCTGCATTCCCTGCCAAAGCAACAAAATCAGCCACCACACCACCCCACCACTGGGCAAGTTCGACATCCCTCCAGGTTGATTTCGTCATGTACATATTGATCTTATCAGTCCTCTTCCATCATCGGAGGGCCACAGATACATCCTATCCACAATCGACTGCATGTCCCACTGGGTAGAGGCAGTTCCTTTACCTAACATCACTGCCAAGACTGTGGCCAAGGGTTTTATCTTCTCATGGATTGCTAGGTTTGGTTGTCCGACCACCATCACCACCTAACAGGGTCAGCAGTTTGAGTCTTCCCCTGTTCACCATTTTATGTAACATCTGCAGCGTAAAGAAAATTTATACCACAGCCTACCACCCACAAAGCAATGGGTTAGTAGAACAGTGGCACTGCACTCTAAAAACGGCCCTCAGGTGCTACGACTGTCTCTGGTCCGAAGAACTTCCATGGGTGCTGCTCGGCCTCCATTCAACTTTCAAGCTGTCTTACAGGGAACTATCTCAGAATTTGTTTTCTGGGAGAACCCCTTTCTACCAGGGGAACTCATTCAGCCTCAGGTACCTGAAGATTACCCCCCACCCCCCACCCCCGCCCCATCCCTGGATTTCATAAGTCGCATGCACACTTACTTCAAACATGTATGCCTGCACCCACCTATCAGCCACTCCCCGCCGGACACTTACGTGCCAACCGCTCTCAACACTTGCTCCCATGTAATGCCGAGAGACAATTCGGTCCGACAACCTCTGCAACCACCTTATCTCGGCCCCCTTAAAAGTCCACCGGCAGGGCAATACAACTTTCAACATCATCATCAAAGACAGTGTGCAAACTGTTCGTTACACTGACTCAAACCAGCATTTGTGGACTCTGACACCCTTCTGCTGGCTCAGTCTGATTCTCCTCTCCCGCCAGTCTCCCTCACGCCATGGTGTCCGACAATGTTTTTCCTCAGGCCACCATGCTGATTTGTTCAACCGATGCCTCCCTGTCACCTTTCGCGGGTTGTTCAGACACGTCAACCTCCACCCCGTGTGTGGGTTTCGCTGCTACCTCATCGACTATGGAGACACCCTCTCCCATAGTCACCTTGATCTGCAACATACCCCCACACTGCGTGGACGACATTTCAGTCGTCAATCTCAATGACCAAGTTCTCATTCTTCTCACCGACACCACGGCCTCACCACCCAACGACCAGTTAAACGTCAGTGTTGTGCACAGCCTCATCCTCCCTCATGAGTGTGACATGATGACAATTCGCACCTTCACCTGACCGGATGGCTCGATTAGCATCCCAGCTTGCCACACCTACACCCTGCCATCCGCCGTTCCGCCCACTTGCTCTCGTGCTGGCTGCCGCCTCGTTCATCCTCGCTGGCTCAGCGACTTTGAGGTGGACCCGCCTCTCATCACTTCGCCTCCTCACCCCGCCTCGGTCGAGGTGGAGGTCCAGGTCATGCGTCTACCATCTTGTATGACCTGTTTATTTAGTCTGTTCTTGTACCTTGTACTGTGTGCATTTGTATGATCATTGTCGAAATATATGTATGTGCAGATATAAATGGGGACAGTTTATTCCAAATACTGCTACGCATATCCTGTTTCCCATAATGTGATTGATCTCCCACGTAACACACATCAAGCCAAGTTGGTACTTTTTGCAAATGACATAATCAATCCTGTTGGAGAGACAGCAACAAAAGAAACTGTCCAATAACTGTTAAGTAGTTCTCTGCAAATCAACTCACTCACTCACTCTCTCTCTCAAGTTGGAAGAAAAACTTATACATCTGGTTCTATACAGCAAAAAGAACAACAATAATAAATGTGCCACACAAATAGGAGTCAGTGACTAGGGTAAAATGTTCCAATTTTTTGAGATACATAGTGGTAAAAATTTTAACTGACAGGAATGTTAGTGAACTTCTCAAACAGCTAAGTTCAGTAATTTTTGCTCTTTGCATAAACAATAGTTTCAGAAACAGAATAATATACATAGTTTGCATATTTCTACTTGTTAACATCTTATGCTATAATTATTTGGGGTAATATGGGTACATTACTGTTGGTGTAATATAAGGAAATGTGGAGTGGTTATACACACAAAAAGTGAATTGAAGCCTCTGGTCACAGACATAAATGAGGACTGCTTCAAACAGCTCTTCACATGTTCTACTTCAGTTATAGACAGGGAAACATACAAGATAGATGTTCTGACAGTGTACAAGCCCCCAACAACACATGTTTTAACCTCATTAAGCAGTCAGTGAGGATACTAATAAGAATTAGAAGAAATAACTGAGAAGTACGTGAAAGTGGAGCTTTCAATATTGATTTCAACTCAGGTAGTTCTGATGAGAGGCACATAAGAGTTGCAGATGCCCAGCTTTGGTTTGATTCCCACAGTAATATCCCCTAGAAGGGTAGGAGGACATAATGCAACAGCAATTGATAATTTATTTTTAAATCAGATTGTATTTGATGAAATAGATGTGTGCCCACAATAAATGGCCTCATGATAATAATGGTCAAATGGCAGCAATAAATTATCCCCATCAATCAGGTTTAACCCTGAAGACAATGTAAAATTTCACAGATTTGTAAATGCTGACTCAGTTACATTATTAAGGGAGAATTTACAGGATGAAAAATCCCAAGAAGTTCAGCGACAGCGAACAGTATATCACAAATTTAATTCTTTCTCAAAAATATTCTTACAATGCTAAAAACCAATTCTCCTTAGCAACAATTACAGTGAAAGCCGAAAGACAAAGTGGCTATCATAAAGAGAGGTGCACTAGAAGTTGTATTGGAAACTCTTAACCATGCCATAAAAATGGCAAAAACCATACACCATATACAGAAAAATCAAATTTCCAAGAACAAAGCAATGGTGTTTTTGAGCATTAGTAGTCTTCATGAAACAAGTAAACTCCGTAAGGCAAATGGCATTTAACTCCCTGAAGACAGTGTCAATAAGACTGATTATATGCTTTCAAGTTATTGGCTCTTAAATTCAATGAATTCTTCCTAACAACAGCTGAAATCAAGGGTACAAAAAAATGGACCACTGAAAGCAGATCCATTGGAATTACTTAAGACAGTTACTGACTACTCCAAGACTGTCAAATTATCTGTTAGATAGCTCATAATAATTACTGGTTAACTCTCCTGTCTATGATGATATTTCACACTACGTAATAAAATGTTGTGCTTACTTGTTGGTGGCTTCATTAAGTTACCTTTGTAAGTAGTTATTGAGTCATAGTGTATTTCCTGAAAGATTGAAGAATGTTGTGGTAACATCCATTTATAAATGTGGCCTCCCATTATAGACTAATCTCCTTCCTTCCTCCAGTCTCTACAATTTATCCAATGGTAAAGTTCAACAGAACAGTGAACCATCTCTCTAAGAACAACATTTTGAAAGCAACCTAGGTTGGGTACATAATGGCTCTTCCAATGAACTCAGTTCTGGCAGAACTAAACAAAAAAAAAATTATCCTACTGATATTTTTGGTAATCTTGTCAAAGTCTTTGTTTCCAATAGATGCTGCTGTGCACACAAGTTAACACTCGATATAAACACATGTAATATATTAAAAATAGATAGGTAGAAAGACCCATTACTGTTTCAGTAAATGATTGATGATAAATATCTACAAACAGTAATACCAGTAAAATATCTATGGGTGTAAGTCCAGATTATTATTAACCAGAACAACCACATAACACTAGCTGTAGAAAAAACAATTTCAGACAACAGTTTCTTGTAAGAAGCCTACAGAAATGTAATTCTCTCACAAAAGAGACAGCTTATAAGATCTTTCTTTAACATTTCTTGAGTATTGCTCATCAAACAGGCAGGTAGGGTTAACAGAGGTGACAGAAGATATCCAAATAATATCAGCATGTTTAACATAGGTTTGTTAAATAACTATGAGTGTGTCACAGATACACTTGTCACACTCCAACAGCAGACATTACATGAGAGGCATCATATTTCATTTACATTTATTATTCTGGGAGGGTACATTCCAAGAAGAACTAGGCAATGCAGTAGTTCCTCTGACAAACATCTCACAAAACGACATTTGCAAATGGAAAAGGAAAGGGGGAAAATTAGGGTGGTACCGGAAGTAACCCTCCACTATTTCCCATAAAATGCCTCGCAGAATCAGGTACACACTGCTGGCCACCAAAACTGACACACCATGAAGGCACAATGTAACAAATGCCAAAAAGGATTTTACAACATTTAAAATTCATATAAATTTATTGAAGAAGACATAGAGCTGGGTTTAGTGTTATTTTGTAGGGAAACACATCAAGTTTTTTTACCTGTTGTATGTGTATGTGGCTTCCATTGCTTACCCTGCACACATCCCATCAAAAGTCAATTTCTTCACATACTCATTGTAGCATTGCAGGTGTAGCTTGCTTAGTGGTGGCATAAAGTCTTGCTCTATGTTGAGATAGAGAAGTCGGCACAGGAGGTACAAACACGATATCCTTGATGCATTAAAAAAAAAAAAAAAGAATAATAATAATAATAATAAAAGAATTGGCAGCCAGGTAAAGGGGTAGTGCACCATCTTGTGTGAAGTAAACATTTCGTTCTTGGTCATCCTCATTCCCGTGGTATCAAAAATTGTTGTAACATATTCAGGTACACTATCCCATTGATGGTTCACTCATGGAAAAAAAAGGGGCCATACACTTTGTTCTTGCTCAATGCACAAAAAACATCCAGTTTAGGGCTATCATGAACATGTTGCAATGTTTGATGTGGATTTTCACTGCCCCAAATCCTACAGATAACTGTAGGATTTGGGGCAATGAAAATCCACATCAACTGTAGGATTTGGGGCAGTGAAAATCCACATCAAACATTGCAACATGTTCATGATAGCCCTAAACTGGACGTTTACCTTGCCACTTAAGTGAAAAGCTGACTCGTCAGAAAAGATGATTTTGCCCACGAAACGTTTATTCTCATGTAATTGATTTAACATATCCACACACAAATTCTTGTGAGCAATTTTATCAGTGTCTTTTGTTGCTTGTATGATCATCAATCTGTATGGTTTCAAATGCAAATGGTTTCTCAACACAAGACAAACAGTCATATTTGCGATTTGCAGTTCGTGAGATGCACACCGGTTCAATTTCATAGGGCTGTTGACACAATGTTGTCTCACTCGCACAAGGACTTTGTCAGATGTGCTTGGATGACCTGATGATTTCCCATGTTGTACCAAGCACCCTGATTCTACAAAACATTTATGTCACTCATAAACTGCAGGCCTACTAGGAGGATCTTTAGCATACTTGGTATGGAAATTACGCTGAACTGTTGTTGCCGACTTCGATTCTTCAAACCAAAACACACAGCTGGCATGCTCGGGTCCAGTGAAGGGAGCCATCTTTAATGCAACTGCCACTAGCACTTCTTACAGTGTGATTTAGTACTAGCGAACTACATGAGACAATACTTGATGCATTTTCCTACAAATCGATATTGAAATCACCTCTTTAGATACTATGAATTTATTTATATGAATTTTCAAAGTTGTAAAGTCCTTTTTGAAACACCCTGTATACTATACACTCAGATGTGCAAATAATTAACACTACAATGTAACTGAACAAAGTAGGTACAAGTAACTCCATCTACACTCTGTTTATAAGGAAAGTTTATGCAGCATGTTTCTCATTCAGGAATCACATCTGAATGTTAGTTGTTTCTGAGAAGATTGTGCTACACTTCATGTAAGAAGAAGAAAGGTCTAAAAGGACTCATAAGAAATCAACAGCAACAGGACTGCAGCCTACTGAGACTGAAGTTTATTGTTCTGTGATATTGCTGCTCACGTGGAGAGGGATCACATAACTGTCATGGTGAATATGGGATCAATGGGTTGAGAATGTTCACACTCAACAACATGGAGAAACTTAATGGTCTTACACGACTAGTGCTGAAGACGACAGACATTGTGCACTAGGGTGTGCAGGACCATACAGCCATGTCATTGTGCCTGAGTCAGGAAATGGGCTCGTCTGCAGCAGTGTTAGGATCCCCACCAGGTTGGATTAGAGGAAGACATTGAAGCAATTCAGAGACACACAGCTAGATTTGTTACTGGTGGGTTTGATCAATGTACAGATATTATGGTGATGCTTTGGGAACTCAAATGGGAATCCTTTGAGAGAAAATGACGTTCTTTTGTGAAACACGAATGTGAAAATTTAGAGAACCGTCATTGCAGCTACCTGCAGTAGCCACAAGCATACGCATTGCATAGGGACCACAAAGACAAGATACAGAAATTAGGGCTTGTACAGAATACAAACAGTCATTTTTCCATTGTTCCATTTGTGAGTGGAACAGGAAAGTAAATGACTAGTGGTGGTACTGGGTGTCATCCACCACACACTATACCGAGGCTTGTAGACAATATATGCAGATGTAGATAGTTGAGGGTTCACTTAATGTGACCTCTTAGAGAGATGCACCGAAAGTGGTGCACACATCAACACTGAACACAGCAATTGCACCTTGTCATCTTTCCAGATGACTCCCGGTACTGCATAAAGCATCAAAATGTGTGTATCCGTGAATGGAGACTCTGTAAAGAATGAACATTGGCAGCTTACTTCCATCACCATTGTATAGGTTCAGCACTTGGAATAATTGTGTGGGGTGCCATTGGATACACAACACAATCACCTCTTGTTTGCATGGATAGTAATTTGGACAGCTGCCATTGCATTTCTGACATGTCAAAGCCAGTGGCTGTGTCCTTCATTTGAGATATGCATGAAGTTATTTTTCAACAAGATAATACTAATGTGCAAGTTGCCCATGCTGTCATTACCTACCTTCATATAGAGCATATTTGACTTTGCCTGTGGTCTGCATGTTCTTCAGGTCTGTCACCTACTGAAAACA
Organism: Schistocerca serialis cubense; assembly: GCF_023864345.2. Lineage (NCBI taxonomy): Eukaryota > Metazoa > Arthropoda > Insecta > Orthoptera > Acrididae > Schistocerca > Schistocerca serialis. The sequence continues at coordinate 188,922,535 of NC_064641.1, read as the reverse complement.
TCATTTCAGTTCATGAGTTGCCAAGAGATTGGTATGCCATCAGCTGGCAGCCACAATGATTGATTAACTCTGGCATAGAGTTGAACAGCATGGAATGACATACAAGTTCGGTTTGACTCAGTGTCCAGTGTTTACCATCAAATTTTCAATGACAGGAAGGATAACATATCCTTGATTTAGATTTAGATATCCTCTTGCTTTTGTACTTAAACAACTCAAATTATTTTGTGCTTTGTTCAAAATATGATTTTTTAAAATATTTGCAATTTTTGATTACCAGTCACAATATCATCACTCATCTTATTTCAGTGCTATTATGTGCTCTACCTGGTTATTCTGTACCTTGGTCCACTATATTCCGTGAAGTTTCCAATTTTCTCATCAGTATTACTAATTTATGCCATGATCCGTATTTTAGTAAAATGCAAGTAATATGGAAACTTAATTTGTGGTAATTATTAAAAAGACCATTTATCATTCAGAAAATACATTTACTTGCTCATACTTTTCTCTTCTTTTTTAAATGAATTTTAGATTAACTTTTTAAGTTACTACTTTCAAATACTGACACTAATTGAATATATGTCCCTAAATATCTCTTCCACCTCTGGTTGTTGTACCTTAGTCTTATAAAATCTATATCCTGTTAAAACTTTGGAAGTAGGCTTTTGCAAGGTAGTTGTATCTATCTTCAAGTATCTGACACTTCAAGTTGTTAGTATTTCTATGATGCTCTCTCATGGGTCAAAGAAATCTGTGACCATTTGTGCTGTCATTCTTTGTATATGTTCACTATCCCTTTATTCTTCTTTGGTATAGGTCCTACACACTTTTAGGATGGGTCACACTAATGTCTTGTAAGCTCCCTTGAGGACTGACTGCACTTTCCCTGTACCCAGTTTATAAAATGGAGTGTGCCACCGGCCTCAACTATGACTAAGCCTACGTGATCATTCAATTTCATATAACCACAAATTGTTGCAACCACATATCCGTTTGAGCAGACTAGTTCTAGCAGTGACTCACTGAAATTGTAATTAGGGTATCACATTTTTGCATCTTGTGAAATGCAGAAGTTTACATCTCTGAGTGTTTAAAGGAAGATATCACTCTCTGAAGCACTTTGAAATCCTATCAAGATCTGACCAAATAATTGTGCCTCTTTTTTAAGATAGTCTTTCATTACATATAATTGCATCATGTGTAACAATTTTGAGGTTATTATTACTGTTATCTGCCATGTCATTGATATACAACATAAATAATTTCATTTGGTTTCCCATATGGTGGTACTTTTCGTAATAAGTATTGGTGCGGCACTGTTTTTTGGAAGTCGAGAGATACTGCTTGCACCTGACTGCCTTGATCAATGGCTTTCACGATGTCCCGTGAGAAAAGCATGAGTTGGGTTTCGTATGAGCAATGCTTTTGGAATCCACGCTTGTTGGCGTAAAAGAGGTCATTCTGTCTGAGATACTTCATAGCATTTGAGCTCATAATATAAGATCGATGTCAATGATATTGGATGATAGTTCACCTCAGCTACCATTCTTGTAGGCTGGTGTGATCAGTGCTTTCTTCCAGCCAATGGTCATAGTTTTTTCTTTGTGGGAGCTCCAGTATATTTTAGTTAAAAGAAGGACTGGGCTAATTCAATTGCAAATTCTGAACTGAATCTGATAAGGATTCCATTGGACTCTACAATGAAAGCAAAATTGAATAAGATGTTAGAGTTTACAATGAAAGTAAAATTGAATAAGATGTTAAACTTGATTATGGTTCCTCTAAATATTCCACCCAGAGATAAATATTTCAAATACCAGCTTGACATATGATACTAATGCCCTTCATCTCATTTACTGAACATTTAAATCTTTCTGCTTGTTTTAGTTACCCTTTGTACTTTGAAAATCATTGTTGCTACAACTGCTGTATGCTCGATACCTAATTCAATGTGGACATCCTCAAAGAGTTCTGGTCTATTTGTTGCAATTAAATCTAATATATATCCATCATGAGTGGGCTTCCTAATTATCTGTTGTTAACAGTTTTCAGAGAAAGCATTAAGAATTGTTTCATACAACGTTTTGTCAAGGTTATACTAACAAATAACTCGCATTACAAACTTGAAAATGCAGACAATATACAATGCTATTCAGAGGAGAACTAAACGAGACCCTCACAGCCATCAATTTACTTGGAGTTATGTTATGCTCAATACTCATGATCTTCTGAAAATTCTCATAATTACACATTTATTCACGTAGACACATTTGTTCACTTAGATATACACTGAAATTACAAATAATGATTGAATGAGAATACTACTGCCAAAATTTGTAGAAAGCAAAAACGTAGTTAACAACTGATGGAATAGTGTGAATTATGTTTTGCAAGGCACTGAACATTCGAAAATGCACAATTTATTACAATACGTGCACAAGTTTTGTTACAGTAACTGGAAGATAATGGAGAAATGATACAAACAGCACAGTTTGGTTGTGTGTAAAGTGTCGGGGTCAAGCTTTTTAAAGTGAATTTATCTGACATGTGGTCGATGCATACTTAATGGAAATACCTGCAATTTGGAGACAATGTTGATCTTACACTGCAGGCATCATTTAAGAAGGAATTTTTCGAAATTCCACCCCTAAGGGGGTTAAACAGGGTATGAAAGTTTTTTTTGAAAATATGTCACTATTAAGGCAATTTTGAAGCTACATCAATTAAAACTGGAATTCGTTTCATGTCAGAATTAAAGAACTATGTGTTTCAGCCTTTTTTAAAATTTAATTATGGGTGTGAAATAAAGCATGGAAGTTTTTTTAAAAAATTAATCAGTATTAAAGAACTACTAAAGTAATTTTAGAGCCACATCTATGAAAACTGTTACTTCACTTCTCAGTTACAAATAAAAAAAATACATGTCTCACTGTTTTTGGTAATTCAACTCCTATTGGTGTGAAACAGGGGATGAAAGCTTTGATGGAGATATTTCATTACAAGAGCATTTTTTAAGTTAAATGTATGAAAATTTGTATTTGACTTCTCTGATCAAAATAAAAAAATAAGCATTTCATGGCTTTTGGAAATTCAACTCCACAAGGGCGACGAAATGTTTTATGAAAATATTTCATTGTGAAAGCATTTTTAATGCTGTATCTATGAAAAACTGGCATTTGGCTTCTTGCTTAGAAATGAAAAAAATATGGTTTCCACTGTTCTAAAAATTCAACCCCTAAGGGAATGAGATAGGGCCAGACAGACTGACTCCTCATCATCCAGCCCAAACTGACAAGTATAGAAATTTGAAATTTGGAGAGGGTGTACATCTTATACTGTAGGCATTGTTTGATAAAGAATTGTTGGAAACTCCACTCCTCAGGTGGTGAAATAGGGGATGAAAGGCTTTTTGTACATATTTCACTATAAAGGAAATTTTGAAGCTGGAAGTATGAAAACTGGTATTTGGTTTCCAAGTTAGGAATACAAAAATATGTTTTTTTAGTATTTTTGGAAATTCAACCATCAAGGGAGTAAAACAGTGAGTGAAAGTTTTTTTGAAAATGAATAGTTAAAGAACTACTAATTTTTTTTTAAAGTTACATCTAGGAAAATTGGTACTTGCCTTCTCGGTTAGAAATAAAAAAAATAATTGTTTCAGGGTTTTGGGAAATGAGTGAAATGGGGGATGAAAAGTTTTAGGAAATTATTTCATAATGAAAGCATTTTCAAAGCTAAATCTATGAAAATTTGTTTTTGGCTTCTCTGATACAAATAAAAAATGTGTGTTTCACTGTATTTAGAAATTCAAGGCCAAGGGGGTTAAATAGGGGACGAAAATGTTTAAGAAAATATCTTGATACATTAAAATTTTTTTTAAGTTAAATATATGAAAACTGTAACAACTATGAAAAGGAAAGTTGCTACTCACTATACAGCGGAGATGCTGAGTCACAGATAGGCACAACAAAAAGACTGTCACAAATAAAGATTTCAGCCAGTAAGGCCTTCATCAACAATAGACCACACACACACACACACACACACACACACACACACACACACACACAACAACAACAACAACAACAAAAACAACTCACACACTCGACTGTACTCTCAGGCAACTGGAACCACACTGTGAGCAGCAGCACCAGTGCATGATAAGAGTGGCGGCTGGGTGGGGGTAAGGAGAAGGCTGGGGTGGAGAGTGAGATGGATAGTAGAGTAGGGGTGGCAGACAATGAAGTGCTGCAAGTTAGACAGAGGGCAGGGGTGAGGTGGGGAAAGGGGGGGGGGGTTAGTGGAAGAGGAGACAAGTAAAAAGACTGGGTGTGGAATCAGGGCTGTATAGTGCTGGAATGGGAACAGGGAGGTGGATGGATGGGTGAGGACAGTGGCTAATGGATGGGTGAGGACAGTGGCTAATAAAGGTTGAGGCCACACATGACTGGTTTCACAGGTAGCCCTACCTTTGATGCAATACAATACAGAAAAGTTGCCTTATCCCTAGCCAGAACCCAGTCCCACATACTGTTCCTGCATAGTTGCCTGAGTCATGGAATCTCTCCAAATGGCCTTACCATCAAATTACCCATCTCCGGCTGCCACCCCTCCTTTCACAATGGCCTCCACCTGTTCAGATTCTGCCAATCCTTAGCCCTCTCCAATATAGTCCTGTAAAACCATATCAACAAAGCCCACACCTCCTTCAGTACCTTCTCTCCATCCATAAAATCTCCTGCTATGCAATCCAAAATTCCTGGAACCCATAACACACATTGAAACTCTTTTCCTCCAGGACCTAGAGTAACATGCACAACACCACCTCAAAAAGCTCTCCACCCTGCTCACTCCCTACTCCCGCCTTGGAGTACCACTATCCACCACCTCTACAACAACCTCCAAACCCATCCCACGCCCCCTCATAGCTGACAAACCCTGTCTCACAGACCTACTACACTTACCCCATCCACCACACAGGATCCAAAACCTAAACAGACCTGTAACACAGTCATGAACCTTTCCTCCAAAAGCCTTAGACCCACAGAAATATCAGCCTTTTCCAAAGGCCTCACCCTTTGCCCCAATCCCAAATTTAATCATGGAGGATTTGTTAAAGACCTTCTCTCCTTCTCCCGGCCCCTGCAGTGGAAACACTTTTTCGACACTAACCCAACCGATCAGACTCAACCAAAGACCAATGTTGAGCCCTGCATATCTCAGTTTACTCCTCCATCCAACAATGATCCATTCCCACTGCTCCCAGATCACCTCTTGTTACCTTTCCAGAATTTCTTAACCTTGAACCTTTCCTCACTGTCATTCCTCAACATGCAAACTAACCTTACATCTACAGAAAGAACTGCAGTCCACCATCTAAAAACTGATCCTGATCTTATAATCCTAACTGCAGACAAAGGCTCCACCACTGTTGTTTTGATCTGCAAGGATTACCTGGCAGTAGGACTCTGCCAGTTGTCAGATACTTCCATTTACAAACCTTGACACAGTGACCCCAGTCCAGAAATCCAACAGGATCTCCAGTCACTCCTCAACCCAGAACCTCTCCCCTCAGTCCATCTCTCTGCTTACCCCTACCACACCCCACCTCCTACCTTCTACATGCTTCCTAAAGTCCATAAACCCAACCACCCAGGACGCCCCGTTGCGGCCAGTTACTGTGCCCCCAATGAGAGAATCTTTGCTCTCGTAGACCAACACTTTCAACCTATTACCTGGAACCTACCCTCCTATATAAAAAATACCAACCATTTCCTCCACTGACTCTTCACAGTTCCTGTCCCTTTACCACATGGTGCCCTGCTCATCACTATTGAATGACACCTCCCTTTACACTAGCATCCCTAATGCTCATGGCCTACTGAACACTACCTTTCCCAATGCCTGACAGATTCTAAACCAGCAACCTCCTTCCCAGTTGCCATGACCAACTATATCCTCACCCACAATTACTTCTTCTTCGAAGGCATTACCAAATCCAGGGTATGGCTATGAGTACCAGCATGGCACCATCCTATGCCAACCTATTTATGGGCCATCAAGAGGAATCCTTCCTAAACACCCAGAATACTGGTTCAGATTCACTGATGAAATCTTTGTGATCTGGATCGAGGCGAGGACACCCTATGCACATTCTTCCAGAACCTCAACAACTTCTCCCCCAGTTGCTTCACCTGGTCCTACTCAACCCAACGAGCCACCTTCCTAAAAGTTGACTGCATCAGTACCTCTGTCTATTTCAAACCTTCATCAGAAACACCTCCACTTCGACAGCTGCCATCCGTTCCATACCAAGAAGCCCCTTCCATACAACCTAGCCACCCTTGGTTGGCGCATCTGCAGAGATAAGCAGTTCCTCTAGAAATATACCGAGGGTCTCATTGAAGTCTTTACAGACCATAATTATCCTCCCAACCTTGTACAAAAATAAATCTCCCCTACCTTATCTTTCCAGCCTTCCACCATCTCCCAAAGTCCCACCGTCCAGCCACAGAGGAGCATTCTCCTCGTAATTCAGTACCACCCAGGACTGGAGCAAATGAATTACATTCTCCGGCAGGTTATTGACAACCTCTCGTTGTGCCCTGAAATGAGAAATGTCCTGCCCACTATCCTTTCCACCCCTTTCACAGTGGTATTCTGCTGTCCACCAAACCTACACAATAAACTCATCCATCCCTACACAGCCCCTGCTCCCAACCCATAACCTCACTGCTCATACCCCTGTAAGAGGCCTAGATGCAAGACCTGTCCCATACATCCTCCCCCAACCACCCACTCCAGCTCGGTCACAAACTCACCTATCCCATCAAAGGCAGGGCTACCTGTGAAACCAGTCATGTGATCTACAAGCTAAGCTGCAACCACTGTGCTGCATTCTATGTGGGCATGATAACCAACAAGCTGTCTGTCCACAGGAATGGCCACCAACATATTGTGGCCAAGAAACAACTGGACCACTCTGTTGCTGAGCACACTGGCCAACATGACATTCTTCGTTTCAATGACCACTTCACAACCTGTGTCATATGGATTCTTCCCATCAACCCAGCTTTTCTGAATTGCACAGGTGGGAACTTTCCCTGCAATACATCCTACGTTCCCATAATCCTCCTGGCCTCAACCTTCATTAGTCACTGTCCTCACCCATCCAGCCCCTTCCCTGTTCCCATTCCAGCACTACACAGCCCTCATTCCACCATCTCACCCAGTCTTTTTACTTCTCTCCTTTTCAGCTAACCCCCCCCCCCCCCTTCCCACCTCTACCCAGCCCTCCATCTAACCTGCAGCACTTCACTGTCCGCCACCCCTACCATAGTATTCCTTCCCCTTCCCACCCCCGCCTCCTCCTTACCCCCATCCAGTCACCACTCCCGTCATGCACTGGTGCTGTTGCTCACAGTATAGTTTCAGTTACCTGAGACTGCAGTGGAGTGTGTGAGTCGTGTTTGCATTTGCATGTGTGTGTGTGTGTGTGTGTGTGTGTGTGTGTGTGTGTGTTTTTGTTTGCCTATCTGCGACTCAGCATCTCCACTATATGGTGAGTAGCAACTTTCCCTTTTCATAATGTTATGTTACACCCCGGATTTTTCTTTGTTTGTTATATGAAAAATGGTATTTCACTTCTTTGTTAGATATAAAGAAATGTGCTAGTGGATGAAACATTTTATGGAAACATCACCAAAAGAACGCAAAAGGCATGATTAACAAAAGCCTTGGACTACAGCAGTTACCAGAATTGCTTTTTAGTCTGAAGTACATTCAGAAAAGACCACAGCCTTAATTAGCGTCAAAAGTTTAGAAGGTGTTGCAATTTGTGAACTACATAAAAATTCGATTAAGGGGGGGGGGGGGGGGCAAATCTGTGCAGACCACACAGTCTACACAAACAAGGCAGTGGGCACTAAGCTAGTATGTAAATAAACATGGAAAGTGCAAGGATGTTGCACTTAATTGATTTCATGACACCTTCTACACTAGTGTGCCAAAGATGAACACTGTGGTGTCAGTTTATTCCTATAAAAACAGCAAACACCACAGAGTACAAGCACCAACATGTCTCCTACATAAGGTGGCTAACAATACTCACCACTTTCAGAGCTGACTTCAAATGTATATGATGCCAGACTATAATCACTTATATCTGCCTTCTCTATACCTGTGGTTACATGGTGTTCGAACAGGTACAGACCATCTCTCTCTTCAGAATTATTAAAATCTTTTAGAATACAGGAAGCTTATCTACTGGGTTTTTCTCTCTTCCAGTGTCCTAGTGAAATTGACTGACTGAGCTTCTCTGAAAACTGTTAGGTATTTTGTGGAGCTGTTCTATTTTTTTTTCTTTGAAGTTTGGTGACGTCAATATGCACACTGATTTATGTTTTCCACCTGATCTATGTTTCCCAAATGTTGCTTCAACCTTACATGTAATCATAACATGTTTGATTTGAAGTACCCGTTCCTGCCTTGAGGTGGATAAGTGCCACTGCGATGTGGGAGTATACAGAATAATAATAAAAGACACTCTTTTCCATTTCACTGTTTACTCTCCCTATGATGTTTCATACATCTAAAAGCTTTTCTTTTTTTTCTACTCCTGTTTTCATTTATGATATTGGAATTAACAAAGATCTTTGCATGATACAACATACTTGACAAAATTAACAGAATCATGTACCTCTACTGTAAAGGGATATTTATCTCCCTCAACATGGTGATATCCTTCATGCCTTCAGTTGATTCAATTGAAAATGTTCCACTTTGAAGTCTCTTCATACATTTCAGATTTATGGCCAGTTCTTTCAGACGTTTCATGGGGAAACTTTTTTAAATTATCCCCAACATCTCTCTATTCAGAATCGCTTTTGTCCATTACTATGAACCAGGGGCGCCGGATTATAAAAAATATTTGGGGGGGGGGGGGGGGGGGAGGTATACTGGGGGTCTTGCCCCAGGTAATTTTCTAAATTTTAGATGAACAATAGTCAGCTTTAAAAATTTTTTAAGCATTTTAGAAACATATGATCAACATTAGAACACAGAAAAGTGGACTATCGATAACTCGACACTCCAGGAAACTCGACAAGCCTCACACATTTTTTGGCTTTGAAAAAAGAAACAAAATATAAACATGCATGGTATTTTCATAAAAAGCTAATTTAATTTACAGTAATAATCATGCTTATAGGCTATTACAGAGCAGTGAACATATAGCTCTGAAAAGACTGAAATTATATATAAATATTTAAATCCTAAACTGTCATTAAAAGAATAAAACATAAAATATTGCTGTCGCACAGTAATAGCACTTTGACTAATAAGTGAAATAGCTAATTTAAGCTTACTCTGAATAATGCTCAAGGTTTATTAAGTAAAAACAATATCTCAAAGTTAATGCTTTAAAACAGTTAATAAAGTTAACACAATATGCCTAGTACTTTCAGTCAAAAAGAATGTAAATAGCAGGTCTTACACCCTAAAAATATTTAAGTATTTGAAAATACATAATACAGTACTATAGTCACACATTACTAAACTAGTACTAATATATTGAAACTGAAAATTTAACATTATGTATGTATTTAATTCTCTGTTTTATAAAGATTTTTAATATTCCTTTAAATGCCATTATTATGGCTAGAGTGTCTTTAGAAAGGTGCAAATGTTGACCGTCTGACTGGATTACTGAATATGAAGTCGTTGATGACTAGTCGGATATCCAATTCATCCAAAACATCTCAGTGGGCACAAAGAACAGCCAAGTTGTTCAATCGCTTCTGTCCCATTGTTGATCGGAGATATTACTTCAGACGTCTAAGGGCTCTAAATGACCGTTCTGCTGTTGCTGTCATGATTGGAACTACTTGGAGAAGCTTAATGCCCTTCACTACTTCACATAAGATTTCTCCAACTGCAGGCTCTTATGTAATGTTCTTTCTTACATCACGTTTTTATAAGACCAGTTGTTTTTATTAGTGATATCAGCTAACATATTCAAGTGTAAGCGCAGTCTCTCAATGTCTAGATCATTTTTGAAAAAAACTGTTGATTTTTCCAAATGGGTCATTCCATGTCAAGTCACCCAGGCCTTGACACCAACCATGTCAGATTTTGATGAAACTTGGTACAATTACTTCTTTTATCATCCTGAAAGCACTTGTAAATTTTTTTGCTCTATCTCTTATAGTTTTTTTTTTTTATAAATTTTTAAATTTTTTAGATTTGGCTTTGTTTCAGCAGTCGGAAATTGTAACTTAAACGTGTCCTCACAACTAAAAAAATTTGTATATTAAAGAATACTCAAGATATCAGTATGAAATTTTGGAATAAGTTTGTGTATTATATCTAAATGTTAAAAAAAATTACCATAAAGATATATTAAATTCTTCCAAATGAAAAAAAATTTATAAGGTTTTTTTTTTTTTTTTTTTTTTTTTTAAAAAAAAGCTAACGGATGTTAAAAACTGCAATATCTAGAGTCTCAGACCTGATAGAAAGCTCAAATTTGTTTTAAAATACTCTTAATTGTATAGGCTATTAGATAAAATAAAAATTATGTTGGCTTTTTAACCTGTTTAATAGTTATCTAATTTTTAAAATAATATTAGTTATATTTTAAAAATAAAAAATGCCAAGTGACTTAGACACCGAAAATAAGTTTTTGTCTTCTTGGAGTAACAATGTACACTTGGGTTTTGTATTGTTACTCCTGTGTTTTGAAGTAAAAAATTATTACAGTGTTAAATAGGGCTTGGATAGTATTTTATTAAGTTTATTCGAACTCTCAGTAAGTACTGTTGCTTAGTTTACAGAGATTCTTTTCCAATATCCTACAAAAGTAACCAGAACAGTAATCAGACCAAAAGTGAAATCAGTATGTCAGATATTCAAACCTGTAGTGTAGGGTTATTTAAAAAATCTGACTGTTTCCAAACAACCTACACACCTTCAAAAAAGTTACAACCGGTATCAGAATTGAGTGAGGAAGAAAAAGATTTGATCCACTTACGATCTGGAATTAATCTGTGTGAATTTAAGAATATATGTTCACACCACAGCTACTACTTTTTAAATGTTTTTGAAAAGTATCAAACAACATGTGTAGACCCACTAAAAAAACACAAAAAGCCCATCAAAAAATCGTTGAGAAGTGTGGGCTTGGATCTTTCTAAACAATTACTGACAAAAAATATTAGCATAAAACCTGGACAAAAGCTTTGCTCAACATGCCGTAACTTTTGTGAAGAAAAATTAAGAGTTGAAGTCAATGAAAAAATAAAGTGATGAAAGAATTTAATGTAAGTGAGTACATGGTGCGACAAGCTAGAAAGCTAAAATCTGAAAAGGGTATTTTGGAAATTCCTGGTCCAAAAAAAGGTAAAACTCTTTCTGAAAATACAGTAAGACTTGTAACAGCTTTTTATGAAAAGGATGAAAGTTCCAGAGTGCTACCTGGAACAAAAGACAAAGTAAGTGTTCAAAAAAATGTGCACATGCAAAAAAGACTCATTTTGTGTAACTTGAGAGAACTCTATTATTCTTTCAAATGGGAGAATCCTGAGGTAGAAGTAGGATTTTCAAAATTTTGTTTCTTGAGACCTAAATGGTGTATCCTTGCTGGTGCTGCAGGCACACACACTGTATGTGTATGCAGTATCCACCAGAATGTTAAACTATTACTGGATGCTGTGAAAATTGAAGAATCTTATAAAGACCTAATTAAGATGCTTGTGTGCAACACAGAAAACCAAAACTGCATGCTACATCATTGCAACAGCTGTCCTGCAAATACTGCACTAACAGAGTGCTTAATTGAAAAACTAAGTGAAGATTATGATTTAGAAGAAGAAATTGTAATCAGTCAGTGGGTTAACACAGACAGGGCAGAAATGATCAAACAGTCTATCAATGTTGAAGACTACATTTCTTTATTGGTTAGGTCATTGGAAAAGCTCACCCCACACTCGTTTATAGCAAAATCCCAATCAGCAGCCTTTAAAAGATTGAAAGAAGACCCACCACCCAAAACAGCAATTATTGTGATGGATTTCAGTGAAAATTATTCCTTTGTTATACAAAATGAGATCCAAAGTTACCACTGGAATAGAGGTGGTTGTACTCTACACCAAGTTGGAGTTTTTCTAAGAAATGAAGAAAACAATGTTTTTGTTTCCAACCACTGTTTTATTAGTGATGACCAAGAACATGACACTGGTTTTGTTAACTTTGTACAAAAAGAAATTACAAAGTGGCTGTCATTACATCATACTGACATTGACTCAGTTCACTACTTTACAGATGGTTGTGCTGGGCAGTACAAAAATAGAAACAGTTTTAAAAATTTGACTGAACACTTGAGAGACTTTAATTTGAAGGCCCAACACTCTTTTTTTGCAACAAGTCATGGGAAGTCAATTTGTGATGGCCTAGGAGGAACTATTAAAAGAATTTTAAGGAAAGCCAGTCTACAGCTTTCTGACAAAGAACAAATAATGACAGCAATCGATGTGTATAAGTTTTGTGAAAAAAATATTGAAAACATTCATTTTCACTTTATTGACAAAAAAGAAGCTGATTTGCTACGGTTAAAACTAGAAAAACGTTTTTCAGCAACCCGAACCATTCCTGGAACTAGAAGTTTTCATAACTTCAAACCACTTCCAACAAACAACCTTGAAATTAGAAGGACTACAGATAGTGTAAAACCCTCCTTAGTCTTTTCTTTCCATTCTTCTTCTGATTGGGTTTGTGTTGAACCATCAATAAATTGCTATGTGGCTGCAAATTATGATGGTAACTGGTACTTTGGACTGGTAAAAACAATATTCAATGATGAAGAAGATGCAGAAATTCTATTTCTACATCCTTCAGGACCCGCTGCATCATTTTATTGGCCTGAAAGAGAAGATTCCTGCATAGTGCCTTTGGAGCACATAGTCTGTGTAGTAGACGCACCTCAATCAAGCGGCACTGGGAGAATATATTACTTCAAAAAAGACTGTATCAAAAGAACTGAAAGCTCTTGGATGAAGTGGAAAAACAGTTTGAATCAGCATTAATGTTTATTAAAAAGACAAAATTACTCAAAAAATTCAATGTTTCAAGCAATCAGTTGGGTTATACATAAGTGCCGTAAGTAAACTATCTTTGTACATAATTCTAATGTAATCTGCTATAATTAATAAACATGTTAAAAAGCCATCATTATTTTTATTTTATCAAGTAGCCTGTATGTTTAAGAGTAAATTAAAACAAATTTGAGCATTCTGTCAGGTCTGAGACTCGAGATATTGCAATTCTTATAAAACAAAACATCCGTTAAAAAAAAAAGAAAAAAATACATATATATATTTTTTCATAGAAAATATTAATATATTTTAATAGCATCATTTTTATCTTCAAATATGTATAATAAATAAACTTGCTGCAAAAATTCATGATGTTATCTAAAAGAGTTTTTAAGATAAGCAAATTTAAAGTTTTGAATACAAATTAAACTGACCATTTCCGAAGGTTCAGAAAACGCAAAACATAAAAACTTTAAAAATTTATAAAAAAAAAACTGTAAGAGATACAGCAAAAAAAAAAATTCAGGTGTTGTCAGGATGGTATTAGAACCATTTGAGCCAAATTTCATGAAAATCTAAGGAGGTGGGTGTAAAATTTATTTTTTATTGGGTGATTTGATATGGAATGACCCAAATTTGTTTCACCTCTGTTTACTAAAAGCAAGCACTCTTGCTCAACTTCAATGACCTGTGTGAGTCCAGTTGAAGCAAACTGATCAGTAATGCAAGATTGCACTGTTTCACAAACTTCAATGTAAATAGCTTTGTAGTATCCCTTTGGGGTTTTGAAAGCGTGCAGTGAGCTGGCTCCATTGTCTTCATACTTTTTTGGTATACTTTGATTCCGAGAAAGTGAAGGAGCATCAACTTGTGAAGGTGTCCAAAACTATCACGCCTTCCGTTCCATATACAAATCAAGCCCTCATATATTTTTCCCAAATCAGGAAGATGTAGATGAGGGCACTGAATTTTTTCATTGACATCCTCTACTGTTTTCACTGCATGGCAATAAAGACATAAAAAGAAATAAGTCTTGAACTGTAACATTGACTCAAGGTAGCCTGCACGTTTGTAACCTGCCTTGGTTTTGTCCTCTGTAGAAAATGTTTCAAAAAACTATAGAAGTTCTTCAAAGTTTTTCAATATTCTCAAGATACTAGAAGCTCACATAGTTGATCGAGTCAGGCAAAGGGGTCATAGACCAGCTTGGTCGTTGGTGCTCTCACAGCGTACACTTCTGATAAGTCCCATCCTTTTGTTGGATTCCCTTACTGTGTTTATTAAGTCCTTGGCTAAAGCCATAACATCCCTCATAGATGTAAGATGGCGGAGACTGTATAGAACTGTCAAGTCTAAACTGTGAATAGTGCAGAGCACATAGCATGTTTTTGGTTGTATATGCAAAACTAGCTTGTTTTGTCCTTTGAACTTACCTCACATATTTGAGGCACTCTCCTCTTAAGTTATCCATTGACAAATCAAGACAAGCAAAAATATCTTTTAAAATATTAAACAGAGTTTGTGATTCAGTGTTGGGAGTCTTGTATAAGCCAATAAGTCTTTTTGATGATTATGGAATCATCGACAGTACGAATACAAAATGACACTTGTTTGTGAATCGAAGAATCACTTGTTTCGTCAACCATAATAGAAAAATGTTCAGTCTTCTTGATTGAAGCCAATACCTTTCTCAACACAGGCTTTAATAGTAGATAAATGATCTCATTTTAAATATCGTGGGACATCCACTAATATTCTGAACGCCCTAGCCAATCTTTAAACTCAGGTATGTCATTCTTTCAGAGATCCAACAATTGAAAAAAAATTGAGTTTACATCTCTGTGCCCTCTAATTGCTAGTCCTTGTCGGCATAGAAATTGCACAGTAGTAAAAATTGTCTCAAGAGCTAAATAGCCTTTCTTCACATCACTACCTATCTGTTCATTCAATTGGGAGGACATACCTTCGGTTAGTGATGGAATTTAGTTTCAGGGCACCTTCTCTATGTGTAAACGTATTTTCATGAAGACAGAATTTTTCCAAACCATTTTTCCGGTTAGAAAATCCTACAGAAGTAAATGCATCGCATTTTTTTTTTTTTTTTTTTTTTTTTTTTTTTTTTTTTTTTTTTTTTTTTTTTTTTGAAGAAAAAATTGTAATAGATTTTTAGCATCTGCCTCTTTGCAGGTTTTGCAAAAAACTTTTTGGTAGATTCTTCATATTCTAGCCATGTATATTTGATCAACCAAGACTTCTGGGATGATCTTCCCTTACCGGATTGTCCAGGTTTCGACTGTGAACGGCTCTTGCCTGAAGATGACGAAGTAATTGACAACACAATAATTTTTGGAGGCTGACTTGAAGTCTCATCAATATCCAAGCACGCATTTTTGGTAACGAATTTATCCATTGAAAACTTAATTCACAATACACTAAGAGACTAAAGTAAATGAATAAAATATAGCCATATAAAATAGTCACTAGACACTAAAGTCGGAACACTAAACACACATCTGCAGCATGCACTGAACAAAACTATTGACACTGAATGATTGCGACAGCAGGGTGGGCTTTATATAGCTGTGATGTAGTAATGTCTCGAAGCACCAAGGCGATGCAAGGCGGAGGGTTCCAGGTGCTTCTGCTCCAGTCCTTTTCATGTCGCTGCGGCCGCAGTGCTGGCCCTCCGGTGCCACACTTTACTCGAAGGTCAACGCACCAGGAGAAATTCTAAGCATACCCGCAGCACCGTAACACTATCATGATTCACGCCATTTAGATTAGATTAGATTAGATTAATACTAGTTCCATGGATCATGAATACGATATTTCGTAATGATGTGGAACGAGTCGAATTTTCCAATACATGACATAATTAGGTTAATTTAACAACATACTTAAGTTACTATAACAACTTTATTTTTTTGTGTTTTTTGTTTTTCTTTATTTTTTATTTTTATTTTTTAATATTTTTTGTTTTTTTTTTTGTTTTTTTTCCCCCTTAATTTATATCTAAAAATTCCTCTATGGAGCAGAAGGAGTTGTCATTCAGAAATTCTTTTAATTTCTTCTTAAATACTTGTTGGTTATCTGTCAGACTTTTGATCCTATTTGGTAAGTGACCAAAGACTTTAGTGCCAGTATAATGCACCCCTTTCTGTGCCAAAGTTAGATTTAATCTTGAATAGTGAAGATCATCTTTTCTCCTAGTATTGTAGTTATGCACACTGCTATTACTTTTGAATTGGGTTTCGTTGTTAATAACAAATTTCATAAGAGAGTATATATACTGAGAAGCTACTGTGAATATCCCTAGATCCTTAAATAAATGTCTGCAGGATGATCTTGGGTGGACTCCAGCTATTATTCTGATTACACGTTTTTGTGCAATAAATACTTTATTCCTCAGTGATGAATTACCCCAAAATATGATGCCATATGAAAGCAATGAGTGAAAATAGGCGTAGTAAGCTAATTTACTAAGATGTTTATCACCAAAATTTGCAATGACCCTTATTGCATAAGTAGCTGAACTCAAACGCTTCAGCAGATCATCAATGTGTTTCTTCCAATTTAATCTCTCATCAATGGACACACCTAAAAATTTGGAATATTCTACCTTAGCTATATGTTTCTGATGAAGGTCTATATTTATTAATGGCATCATACCATTCACTGTACGGAACTGTATGTACTGTGTCTTATCAAAATTCAGTGAGAGTCCGTTTACAAGGAACCACTTAGTAATTTTCTGAAAGACAGTATTGACAATTTCATCAGTTAATTTTTGTTTGTCAGGTGTGATTACTATACTTGTATCATCAGCAAAGAGAACTAACTTTGCCTCTTCATGAATATAGAATGGCAAGTCATTAATATATAATAAGAACAACAAAGGACCCAAGACTGACCCTTGTGGAACCTCATTCTTGATAGTTCCCCAGTTTGAGGAATGTGCTGATCTTTGCATGTTATGAGAACTACTTATTTCAACTTTCTGCACTCTTCCAGTTAGGTACGAATTAAACCATTTGTGCACTGTCCCACTCATGCCACAATACTTGAGCTTGTCTAGCAGAATTTCATGATTTACACAATCAAAAGCCTTTGAGAGATCACAAAAAATCCCAATGGGTGGTGTTCGGTTATTCAGATCATTCAAAATTTGACTGGTGAAAGTATATATGGCATTTTCTGTTGAAAAACCTTTCTGGAAACCAAACTGACATTTTGTTAGTACTTCATTTTTACAGATATGTGAAGCTACTCTTGAATACATTACTTTCTCAAAAATTTTGGATAAAGCTGTTAGAAGGGAGATTGGACGGTAATTGTTGACATCAGATCTATCCCCCTTTGTATGCAAAGGTATAACAATAGCATATTTCAGTCTATCAGGGAAAATGCCCTGTTCCAGAGAGCTATTACACAGGTGGCTGAGAATCTTACTTATCTGTTGAGAACAAGCTTTTAGTATTTTGCTGGAAATGCCATCAATTCCATGTGAGTTTTTGCTTTTAAGCAAGTTTATTATTTTCCTAATTTCAGAGGGAGAAGTGGGTGAGATTTCAATTGTATCAAATTGCATAGGTATGGCCTCTTCCATTAACAGCCTCTTCTAATGAACACCTGGATCCTACTATATCCACAACATTTAGAAAATGATTATTAAAAATATTTTCAACTTCTGACTTTTTGTTCGTAAAGTTTTCATTCAATTTGATGGTAATACTGTCTTCCTCTGCTCTTGGTTGACCTGTTTCTCTTTTCATAATATTCCAAATTGTTTTAATTTTATTATCAGAGTTGCTGATTTCAGACGTGATACACATACTCCTGGATTTTTTAATAACTTTTCTTAATATAACACAGTAGTTTTTATAATGTTTGATAGTTTCTGGGTCACTACTCTTTCTTGCTGTCAGATACATTTCCCTTTTCCGGCTACAAGATATTTTTATACCCTTAGTAAGCCATGGTTTGTTACAAGGTTTCTTACGAGTATATTTAACTATTTTCTTGGGGAAGCAGTTTTCAAATGCATTTACAAAAATGTCATGAAATAAATTATATTTTAAATTGGCATCAGGTTCACGGTACACCTCATCCCAGTCTAACTGCTGTAGGCTTTCCCTGAAATTTGCAATTGTTAAATCGTTGACTGAACGTACTACTTTGGAGGACTGTTTAGTATTACTGAATGGAGCTATGTCATATATTGTAACTAGCTGTGCACCATGATCAGAAAGACCATTCTCAACAGGCTGAGCATTTATCTGGTTAAACTTATCTTGGTCTATAAAGAAGTTATCTATCAGTGAGCTGCTATCCTTTACCACCCGAGTAGGAAAATCAATAACAGGTGTCAAATTGAAAGAACCGAGTAATACTTCAAGGTCATTTTTTCTATTACCCTCTTTCAGAGAGTCTACATTGAAGTCCCCACAAATAATAATTTGCTTCCCCCTGTCTGACAGATAGCACAACAAAGAGTCCAAATTTTTCAGAAATAGATGAAAATTTCCTGATGGGGACCTATATACAGTTACAATTATAAATGTGCCTTTATTTAATTTAAGCTCACAGGCACATGCTTCTATATGTTTCTCTACACAAAACTTTTTTGTTTCTATACTTTTTGCACAATGATAACTTTTGACATATATGGCAACTCCTCCTTTCTCCATATTTTCTCTCATTACATGTGCAGAGAGCTTATATCCACTTACATTTACCTTATCCATATCAGTAACAATGTGATGCTCAGACAGGCATAGTATATCTATTTCATTGTCAGCTTCTAAATCTTCTAAACAAACCAGAAGCTCATCTACTTTATTCTTTAAACTCCCAATATTTTGATGAAATATACTTACATTATTTTTAATTATACTTTTATGAGAACCTTTCCTTATTCTAACATTTGCAGTACTCTCCTGTCTGAGTTTCTCATTGTGCTTGGGCCTAGTTCCTATACCAGTGGTCACATGGTGCTCAGGGAGGCAGATTATGTCAACTGGGTTGGGTGACTTTAATTCATCGATGCAATTACCTAGGACTGAGATACAACTTGGTGGAGATAAAATTTCTGGTGATTGGTGAAAATTTATAATTGACAGCTGTGATTGGTGATCCAATGTGCTAGAATTGTGCTGTTTAATTTCTTTCCTAAACTGAAGATTTGTTTCAATCCTAACCTCTCGTAGAACTTGACATCTTTCTGTCTTACCTATCCTAAAAAAGGTGCTGCTCCAACACTTGTAACCACTGGTATTTTACCATTCATGGCAGTGCCTCCCCCCCTTAAATTTCCTGCTATTACCCCAGCCAATTTCCCCTTCCCTTTCCTGTTGAGATGTAGGCCGTGCCTGGTATAGTCCCAGCTACTGAGATAACCAACAGGAACCACACCAATATGAGCCCCCGCACCCAACCCAAGCAGCCGTTCCAACTCCAAATTCAATCTCCCAACAGAAGAGTTCAAATGAGGCTGGTCATGGTGTCTCAGGACAGATACAAATTCAACATTGGTGTGTCTCGATGACGACGCAATCTTTACCAGGTCACACTCTATACTGTACCTAGGATCTCTGTCGATGCTGTTCCCTGGCCCTCCCACAATAACCATGGTGTCTTCCCTGGTAGATCCTTTACAGAGTGAACCTAAATCCTCTGTCACCTGATCCAGACTAGCACTTGGTTTATTTTCTGTTATCCTGCTTACTGCCATAATAATTATTTGTTTCAGCCCATTACTGAATGTATTTCAAAAGGTGACTATCGTCAAACAAGGAAAATAAAAAAAAAATCCAACATAATTTTGTGATTTTACAAATCATAGTACAACTAATAACTTTCTTAAATTATTGGGCGGGGTCCTCCACCCCCCACCCCCCCAAATGAATTTTTGAGGGGGCTCGGGCCCCCTCAGGCCCCATGGAGTTGGCACCTGCACTGTGAGCAATAATATTTCAAGATGACTGCTTCAGACAACAGTCTTCTCTTATTATCCTGACTGCTTGTATATTCGCACTCACCCAGTGATGTTTCCATCAGCAGAGGAAATACACTCAACTCAGGCAGAGTCCCACATACATGGCGAGGTCAAATCTCTTGCATGCTAAACTGTCAGAGGGATGGGTAAAAAGCACAGGTTACTCCAGGGTATAAGGATGATGATAGTAGGGTTATTCAAAAAGACTGAGCCACTTTAATTAATCTTGATTTGATGGAATATAAAGTGGATGTGAATAACTTATGAACTTTTGAAAATAAGAGGTTCTAAAATTTTGATTGCCATCATTATAGCATTGATAGTTGTGCAAACAACAGTTATAGGGAAAAAGTGGGGGGGGGGGGGGGGGGGGGCAATAAAATTAACAAAACATTTCAATGATAAAGCCTCACAGTAAATGTCACAAAATCTCAATTATTGGCATTTAAAACAGGCAGGTCACACCACACCTATGTAAAAAAAAATGTGTACAACATCACTGCAACAGCAACTGACAGCCATAAATTTTCATATGTGGAAAGGTCAGTAGTGGGACAACATTACGAAAAGGAAAGTTGCTACTCACTATATAGTGGAGATGCTGAGTCATATATAGGCACAACAAAAAAACTGTCACAACTAATGTTATCGGCCAGTAAGGCCTTCTTCAAAAATATACCCCTCCCCCCCCCCCCCCCCCCCAACCCACACAAAAACAACTCACACACTCAACTGCAGTCTCACGCTACTGAAACCATTCTCAGTAGCCTGAGACTGCAGTTGAGTGTGTGAGTTGCGTTCCTGTGACTGTGTGTGTGTGTGTGTGTGTGTGTGTGTGTGTGTGGTGTCTATATTTTGACGAAGGTCTTACTGGCTGAAAGCGTTATTTGTGAGTCTTTTTGTTGTGCCTATCTGTGACTCAGCATCTCCACGGTACAGTAAGTACAACTTTACTTTTCATAATATTGTTACAGTCCATCTTGGATTTGCCATTGTTTGAAAGTCAGTAGTGGCTAACACTACCTAAGGGTTCTTCACAAACTCATGAATTATTGCGTAATACTGGGCAATGATATTGAGTGTCTGAGATCGGTGTTGATGGTTTGGGCAGATATGTGGAAGTAGAACACACAGCTTTAAAAATATTGATTCTCATTACATACTGCAAAATATATTGTACTGTAGTACTATACAATACACATCAGTTCCTTCCAAGAAAGAGAGAAATTCAATTCACTCCAAATTAATTTCTGCAAACAACTGAAAAATTTAAATGAAGAGATTAGCAAATGGGCTGGAAGATGTAGACAAAAGCACCATGTGGTACTCTCAAGGAATGAAGTTCCTGACTGATCAGGAAATGCCAGGTACCTTGTTGTCCACAATGGCAGAGGAAACTGAAGATCATGTTTAAGCAGAAATGTTAATTTTACTTGTAGCAGTTCTCAGAATGGTCAAATATGATCAAATCAGCTGTTCAGTTACCTGTATGCTTATTTTACTTGCAATAGTTGTTACAGCACTAATAAGAGACCATATAAACTATTTATGAGCATACTTCTTTAATTTTATTTGCAATGGTTGTTACAGTACAGAAATTGTAGAAAAAGCATATGTATCCAAAAATTATACTGTTCACTATTTTAATTTGTAATTAATTGATGTGGAACATGAATCTGTGCTGCTACAAAAGTGTCTATGGTCCACTGAAATGTTCACAGGAAGCTTCTCCAACTTGTTTCATCTGTTGTGTAAAATTTTTCCTAATAACACCAGAACAAAATATAACTACTTTCAGAAAATGACAGATCAAAGCCCATACAGGAACAGTTTTATTTGGTTTAACAAACTATAAAATTCTCTAAGAACAAGGAAGGAGATTGATTTTAACCCACAACTGAATTTTTTTCCAACAAATAGTGTCTATATTCAGCCAATGAATTTTAAGACACTGCTTATGATATGAACCAGTAACGTATCGATCATAAACCAACAAATCTATACAAGAGATATAACATTCAACAATTGTAGTATGTAACATATTTTGTAAGAGTAAGTATTGTCATCCTATAATTTCTGGCATTTGCAAAAGCAGTCAATGTGCTGGCTCCATGCAAAGAAAATGCAAATAAATAAATATGAATATAATAGAAAGAAACATTCCACATGGGAAAAATATATTAAAAAAAGATGCTGTGACTTACCAAATGAGAAAGTGCTGGTAGATAGACACAATACAAAACACACAAACACACACACAATTTTCAAGCTTTCGCAACCCACGGTTGCTTCATCAGGAAGGAGGGAACATATCATGCTGTCTGCTTGTGTCTGTATATGTGCAGATGGATATGTGTGTGTGTGTGTGTGTGTGTGTGTGTGTGTGTGTGTGTGTGTGTGCGAGTGTATACCTGTCCCTTTTTCCCCCTAAGGTAAGTCTTTCCACTCCCGGGATTGGAATGACTCCTTACCCTCTCCCTTAAAACCCACATCCTTTCGTCTTTCCCTCTCCTTCCCTCTTTCCTGATGAAGCAACCGTGGGTTGTGAAAGCTTGAAATTTGTGTTTGTGTGTTTTTTATTGTGTCTATCTACCAGTGCAAATAAATAAATAAATTTATAACTCGTGCTTGGAAAGTTTGAAACTTCCCGTTCCCATAATATATAGATTATTCACATCCAATTTACGCATAAGAAGTAGTACATAAGAAGTAATTGTATTGGGTCCATATTTTTCAGTAACTCAGTACAATCTGCAAAAATAAGAAACCAACTAGCATCCGAAGCACTAAGTACCTGTCTGGCTTGTTGGTTATTTTACTGACAGGCTGCTGGTAGCATTCTAATCACAATTGAGAGAATGATGTTAGGCTAGTGAATAACACCCAGATCTACACACATACTCTGCAAACCACCACACGGTGCATGTTAGAGGGTGCCTTTTACCACTGCTAGTTATTTCCTCTCCTGCTCCACTTGCAAATACAGCCTCTGTACAAGTCCTAATTTCTTGCATCTTACATTCATGGTTCTTATGTGAAATGTACATTGGCGGCAGTAGAATTGTTCTGCAGTTGGTCTCAAATGCTGGTTCTCTAAATTTGTGCAATAGTGCCTTGTGGAAAGATCATCACCACCACTTCAGGGATTCCTATTTGAATTCATGAAGCATCTGCATAATACTTGTGTGCTGATCAGACCTACCAGTAACAATTCTAGCAGCCCACCTCTTAATTGCTTTGATGTTTTTTAATCTGACCTGGTGAGGAACCCAAACACTTGAAGAGTAGTCAAGAATGGGTCGCACTAGAATTCTACACGCTGCCCCCTTTATGCATGAGCTACACGTTGCCAAAATTTTCCCAATAAAATGAAGTCTAGCATTCATCTTCCTTATTACAATCTGACATGCTCATTCCATTTCATATTGCTTTGCAACATTATGCCTAGATATTTAAGCAAAATGACTGTGTCAAGCTGCACTCTACTAATGCTGTATTTGAACATTACAGGACTGTTTTTCCTAATCATCCACATTAACTCACATTTTTCTACATTTAGAGCAAGCTGCCATTCACCACACAACTAGAAATTCTGTCAAGGTGACACTCATCACACCAACTGGAAACTTTGCCTAAGTCATCTTGTTTATTCCTACAGTCACACACCGATGACACTTTCTTGTGCACCACAGTGTCATCAGCAAACAACCATAAATTGCTGCTCACCATGTACATCAGGTCATTTATGTATATATATGGTATATGGAGAATCTAAGCAGTCCTATCACGCTTCCCTTAGGCTCTCCTGATGATACCCCAGTCTCTGGTAAACACTCACCATCACCATTGATGACAACATACTGGGCTCTATTACTTAAAAGTCTTTGAGTCACTCACGTATCGAGAAATCTGAACCGTAAGCTCGGATATTCATCAACAATCTTAAGTGGGGCTCCGTCTCAAATGCTTTCCAGAAATCTGGAATATGAAATCTGCCTGTTGCCTGTCATCCATGGTTTGTGGGATATCGTATGAGAAAAGGGGAAGCTGACTGATGTGTTGGTAAATGTGCCAACACCTTGTAGATAGAGGAAGCCTAAAATGCACGCTATCTAACGCAGACGGGCGTGAATTCTGGAACAGGATAATTAGTGAATGCTAATAAGAAAAGTATGCAGCTCCTCGAATACTTATCTTTATTCCATCCTTGTGGTACATCGCTCTTGATAATACAAATAAGACTATCTTCAGATACGGTTAATGGCGCCTTGCTAGGTCGTAGCCATGGACTTAGCTGAAGGCTATTCTAACTGTCTCTCGGCAAATGAGAGAAAGGCTTCGTCAGTGTAGTCGCTAGCAAAGTCGTCGTACAACTGGGGCGAGTGCTAGTCCGTATCTCGCGACCTGCCTTGTGGTGGCGCTCGGTCTGCGATCACACAGTGGCGACACGCGGGTCCGACATGTACTAAATGGACCGCGGCTGATTTAAGCTACCACCTAGCAAGTGTGGTGTCTGGCGGTGACACCACACTGACTTTCGCACGAGTGAAGATTTCTAAACGCATGCTGATTTCTGGGCAGAAGCTTTCTTGTCTTAAGGAAATTATTATATTAGGATGCAGGATCTGTTCAAGAATTCTCCAGCAAACCAATGTTAAGGATAATGTTCTGCAATTATGCGGGTCAGTTCTTTTATCTTTTTTTACATACAGGAGTCAATTGCGCTTTTTTTTTTCATTCGCTTGGGACTTTTGCTGGGGCAAGAGATTCATGATAAATGCAGGCCAGTAATGGGCCAATGCCGCCAAGTACTCTCTATAAAACCAAACTGGACTCAATCTGGACCTGGTGAATTATTTGTTTACAACGCTTTCAGTTGCTTCTTTATGCCAACCTTACATCACTATTATATGCCAGGGAAGTTCTCAAGCATGCGGTTCTAGGCGCTACAGACTTTAACCGCGCGACCGCTATGGTCACAGGTTCGAATCCTGCCTTGGGCATGGATGTGTGTGATGTCCTTAGGTTAGTTAGGTTTAAGTAGTTCTAAGTTCTAGGGGACTGATGACCACAGCAGTTAAGTCCCATAGTGCTCAGAGCCATTTGAAGCTCTCAATCACAATCCCTACATTAGTGTCTGCAATCAGCCTTCACATATAGACAGAAAGACATGGCAGGCAATTTTAATTTATAAAATGTATAGAAGAAGAAGAAGGAGAAGAAATATATAGATGTGTAGAATCTCGTGATAATACAGTGCCGCATATTGCTTTACTGTCAATACTGAACATAACGGGAAACAAAACAATCTGGCAAGTACATTCAAAGAAAACAAAAATAAAAAAGATAAACATATTTCTACATCCAGAATGAAATATTCACTCTGCAGTGGAGTGTGTGAGGATATGAAACTTCGTGGCAGATTACAACTGTGTGCCGGACCAAGACTTGAACTCAGGACTTTTGCCTTTTGCCAGCAAGTGCTCTACCACTGAGCTGTGAGGAAGGGTTGTGAGTTGTAGTTGGGTAGCTCAGTTGGTAGAGCACTTGCCCATGAAAAGTGGTGCTTCTGGGATTCAGTAGTTAAAGAATATGTAGAAATACATCTGGCACAAAATCTTCTAAATCGTGATGGCAGCTTTCAACAGGGTAAGGCTTGGGACCCAGTAATCTCTTTAATTTCTTCTGAGAGAAAACATTTTATTCATAATGACACATTGGGTGAGATCTGACATTTGTTTTTAGCAACATGAGTGCATGTTCAGACATGTAGTTTCACCTTTATGCATGCACCTGCATGCCACAGATGGAGCAGTATTTGTAGAGGGCGCAGATTTCGATAGAGGACACTCCTGTGATGGCTGCCAATGTACATGCATTTCCATGCCAATTTTTACTATAAAGCTGACACCATGAACTACCAGTCTCCAATGGTAGACACTCATCTGAACATGGTTGGACGGTTGCCAGCCGAAATATTGTGGCAAGAAGTCAACATGATCTGGCTGCAATCCCAAAATTTCATAGAATATTCAGCACACCAGGAAACTTCAAGAAACATGTTAGATACCTCTTCATGGAGGTGATGGCACTGCAAATCCAGAGGTTGGACGAGCTATGCCATAAGTGAGTGGGATTGTTAAGTTCTCTGTTTTTAATACTGAAGTGTCAAGACAATGGCATTATTCCAAAGTTTGCCAGAGTGAGACATTTTATCCAGACTGTCGCTGTAAAATTCATTACACAAAAGGTGAGCCTAGCGAGTTTTACTTGCCATGAATTGGACTCCATGTCAAAACAGCTATTCCATCTGCATATGGAGATTGCATCCAGCCTGCCATCACTTTCCTGGGCATGGGTTGACAGCATGATCTGGGCAAAGTCAGACTGCGTTCACAAAGAGTCTACTTCAGTACAGTTTTTGAAGTTTGCCCAGGTGTCAGCAACATTACCACAAGAAGATACAATGTAATGCTGTGTGTGCTTAGGAAAGGCTTGAACTTTGCCCCTACTCTGAGGACCCTGCCTCTGACTGATCTTATCAGGGCTGTTGAGGAAGCTGTTAGACCTCTTCCTAGTGACGCTGCAGAAAAAATAAGCTGTGAAATTTGTTGTGTGCTTACAAAAGCTCCACCTCAGAAGAGCAACATTTTTTCCATGGAAAGGGCCATACTATGAAAGCTACTAGAAGACATGGTGGTCTTATCAGAGGATAAGAGAAATACCATCATGCTATTGCTACATAAGATTTATGAACAGAAGATTTATAACTTGCTGTGTGAACCAATGTATAGGAAGACTGACAAAGGCCCCACAGGGGAAGTGGAAGGAAAAATCATACGCACTGCTTGAATTCTTCTTCTATTCCGCAAGAAGCGGCCAAAAGATTAAGACCTTATAGTTCTGAGCCACCCAGGTTATATGGTCTCCCCCCCCCCCCCCCCCCCCCCCCGACCCAAAAAAAAAAAAAAAAAACAGGTTCCTTTATGGCCAATCATCAGTAATATCGACACCCCCACATATGATTTGGCGATACATCTTACATTTCTACTGAGACCTTTTGTGGAGAAGTGCACGCATGTTCGCAACTCTGTTGACTTTGTCAATAGACTGAAGTCACTTCAACTCAGTGAAACTGACCTACTAGTGAGCTCTGATGTCATCTCACTTTTCAGTTAGGTTTCTCTTTGTCACTCGTCAGCAATGAGTTCACAGCCGATATAACATGATTTTTTCATCATGTCCTTTCCTCAACCTACTTTTTATTTAACAATGAATATTTTGAGCAGACTGATGGTGTTGCCATGGGCAGTCCTTGGCCCCCCTCTGGTAGCAAACTTTTTTATGGAAGACTTTGAGAAAAGGGTGCTTGATTCTGCAGAACTTAAGCCGAGAGTCTTCTGGCAATATGTACATTATACTTTTGTACCCCATGGTGAAGAAGAATTGTCATGCTTCTTCTAGCATCTAAATTAAATCCACAAGAACATACAGTTCACGATGGAAATAAATAAGGATGGTTGCTTACGGTTTTTGGACATCTTGGTTACTAAGAGAGTGGATGGGTCATTAGGGCATTCTGCTAGCATAAGGCCACACACACAGACCTTTAACTGTAAGCATCAAGCTGCCATCACCCTTCACAAACTGCTGGTGTCCTTAGAACATTGGTGCACCGGACTCATGTTGTTTCTGATGGAGACAGCTTTACAAAGGATCTAGAACATCTACAGTCGGTATTCAAAGATAATCATTACTATCCACATCAGATTAGTACAGCGCTGAGGAGGAAGAAATGTGACCACTCACATCATCAAGAAGATAAGGTTCTGTTCAAGGCCAGAGTGTTCCTTCCACGCATCAAGCAACCTTTCTTCTAAAGTAGGCAGGATCATAAGGAAATATCGAGTTGAAGTTATCTTCCAGCCACCGGCAAATATTAGTGCCTTTCGCGGTTTGGTAAAGGATCATTTGGGTCTGCAGAAGGCCAGTATTTACAAAATTCTGTGCCAGTGTGGCAAAGTGTACATAGGTCACACGATATACACAGTATACAAAAGGTGCATGGAACATGAGTGCTACAATCGCCTTTCACAGCCCAGTAAGTCGGTTGTAGCAGAGCATTCTTTAGCACAGGACACTTGAATTATTCTGTCACAAAAAACTTGGCCCCAGTAAGATACTCCTGGGTTTCAGTAATTAAAGAATCTGTGGAAATATGTCTGACCCAAACTCTTATAAATCATGATGGCGGCTAGATAAGACTTTCGACCTGGTGATCTCTGTAATTTCTTCTTAGAGAAAACATTTTACTCATAATGACACATCAGGCGACATCTGATGTTTGTTTTTAGCGACATGGGTGCATGTTCCAACAGAGGGTGGACATGAAGTTTCATCTTTACACATGCACCTGTGCATCACAGATGGAGCAGTATTTGCAGAGGGCATGGATTTCGATAGAGGACGCTCCTGTGATGGCCACTAATGTGCATGTGTTTCCACGCCAATTTTTGCTATAAAGCTGACACCATGAACTACCAGTCTGATCGGGCTGCAATCCCAAAACTTCATAGAATATTCAGTATGCTGGGAAAACTTCAAGAATCACAGCTTTTTCTGGAAGTGGACTGCGCCTGAAACATTTCATGTGCTTCAAAACTTGCCCCACTGAAAGAACCAGCAGCTTTACCATTTTCCAAACTGTGCGACTTTCTTAGTGTTTATTATCTTAAACAAACCAATGTGGCAGTTTCTGTATGGAGGTCCACCAGCGGCAAATGAAACCAGAACAGTCCTGTCAAGCATGGGGAGTCAACCTTCATGGGCTAAGTAGGAAGTGTAAATTTGCATGTGGTCACTGCCAACACTTCTACGTTGATTCCTTGACTCACAATGTCGTCATTCATTCTGCCCTGAACAGAGAGGTCTGATGTGAGGCGTTATGTTTAGAAGCTCCAACAGTTGAGGTGGCTTCGGCTATTACTAAGGCTTTCGAAGTTTCCCAAGCTGCATCTGAACAATTTGAGAATGTCATGGACATTGCATCAGTGTGCTCATTGACATACATTGGCAGCTTTCCCTGACACCCTCGATTTATTCATCTAATTCATTTGGGTCACAATCGGGCATTGCCATTTCCTGTCACGGTTTCCTGTCATGCTTTGAATGTTTCTGTGTACACTCTTGGCATGGGTTGCCTGCATAGGTGTGTCTTGTGTGTCGCTTGGTGTAAACAAGGCCACGTGGCCACAGTCTGTCATAGCTTTCTACAGATGGGCCTCGGATGTGGGTGTGGAGTTCTTGGAAGTGCATAGTGTTACACCAGTCACTGGCCATGAGCTCGATGTCCCCAGCAAGATTTAAATTACACTGTTGATTCAGCAACAGCCATTCTATTTCTAGGTTGAGAGCAAGTTCCGTGTGCCCTTCTTGAACATGGAAATATATTATCATCTGGGTCGACCTGCTCTCTCATCCACAAATTGTCATTTGGTCAGTTACAGAAACCAATTGATTCATGTCCAAGAAGAGTTCATGATTGATGTCAAGTATCAACTCATCACAAGGACAATCACGTTTTTGGCAGCAGATACTGTGATGTTGAAGAACATTTTCAGACTTGATGCATTCCCAATCTTTGGCTTTCAAATTCAAGACATGATACCTCTTCCTTCTGACTCTATTCCGTTCCAGAAACTGGATGACCTCTGCTGTGAGTTTGATCCATATTTTTGGTAGGTTTGGTGATGGAAAAGGATTTCAAGCCATCACCTTCAAACCAATGGCCATACCTAAATTTTGTTGTGCTCAGCCTCTCCCCTTCCTCAGAGATTGGAAGTCAAGGAGGAACCCGATATGTTGCACGGCCCGGGTATCATTGAACCGGTCACCTCCAGCTAATTGGCTATGCCACTGATTGTCATTTGCAAACCATTAGGGGCACTTTGTTTGTCTGGAGTTTTCAAATCCACCAGTAACACTCAGTTGGTAGTGGATTTTTATCCGATTCCTCGTACCAATGAAATCCTTGCAAATCTGGCGGGTGGTGAATGGCGAATGTTTTCAAAGACTGCTTCACCTGGATTCCAGTTTTGAACAGATTATGGTGATCAACATCCTGTTTGATTGTAACCTCTGGCATATGTCTGAAGGACATTGACAGCTGCTTAACACAGTTATTCACAAACAGAAAAGGAAACACTGGCAAATGTGTAAGTGGTCTGCAAGTTCCACATTTTTAGAGAAATGAGCTCCACCTTATCACCGACTATAAACCGCTTGTGGTGCTTTTTGACCCCCATTCTCAGCTTCTCGACAGGACCACACAAAGACTTCAGTGGCAGACCTTATTTTTCAGTGCGTATCAGTACTAGTTTCATTATTGTCCCACTGTTCATCATACACTGTCGTGCTTACCCATTGATCTCAACCCAGAATTTGACAAAACAGAAGTTGTGTGTTTCTCCAAATCGATGATCATGTGCAGCAGGCATTTGACAAGTTCCCAGTCAAAGCGAAGTGCATACAGAAAGCCACTTGGCAAGTTCCAGTGCTCTGACAGGTGTACCATTTTGTGTCGAAAGGATGGCCTAAATGGCTGCCTGCTAAGGAATTGGGCCTGCTCCCCAATTTTTTCCTTCTTCATAATCAACTGATGGTGGTTCATGGAACACCCTTCCTTGGTACAGATTCGGAAGAAGTCCACATTGTCATCCCACTGGTCCTGCAGTTCCAGATTCCTGTACTTTTCTACCGTGGCCACTGGGGAACAAGCTGCATGAAAATGCTTGCAAAGCATTTTGTGTACTTGCCTGGCATTGATTCAGCAATTGAGAAGCCTGTCTGAGGGTGCAAACATTGTGACAAGCATCACGCAGTGCCCTCATCAATTTTGCGGATGCTTTCTGCCCTTCAATGTAGTTAGTACTGGTGGTGCACTGTCAAATTACCCTTATGTAATGTGCATGCACTTCACCTCAGCAGAAGCTAAAGTGCAGTCTCTCATGCAGATTTTTGCAATTGAAGGATTGACTTGGACGATTGTCTCTGATAAAAGCCCACAGTTGGCCTCGGTGGTGTTCTGCGATTTCTGCAACTGGTACAATATCTCTCACCTCATGTCCATGCCATTTCACCCCAAATCAAATGGTGAGGCAGAATGTATCATTTATGATGCAAATGGGGAGAAAAGGAGTTTGTGGTACAACTTGACTAGAAGTAGGGATCGGTTGGTAGGACATGTTCTGAGGCATCAAGGGATCACCAATTTGGTACTGGAGGGCAGTGTGGAGGGTAAAAATCATAGAGGGAGACCAAGAGATGAATACACTAAGCAGATTCAGAAGGATGTAGGCTGCAGTAGGTACTGGGAGATGAAGAAGCTTGCACAGGATAGAGTAGCATGGAGAGCTGCATCAAACCAGTCTCAGGACTGAAGACCACAACAACAACAACAACAACAACATGGCAAAGTTATTGGTGGAGGCAGAACATATCATTTAAGACACAATTGCAAAGTGATTGCCGCACTTGCCTGTTAATGCGGCATTGCCCCTGTTCCTAAGCACCTTCAGGATGACCCTGCGAATGGCCACAGCCTGGTTAAGGTTGTCTATGGCCAACAACCCCAGATGAGAGGCCAACAACCCCAGACGCTGCTACACCAGCTCCATCCTGGGCCAAAGACTGTGGCTTGGCCACACCCTTCACAGTATATTATGGCTAGAACAGTCTGGGTGTGCAATTTCAGTCAGCAGCTGGGATGGGTGCCGGCTACAGTATGGGAGATGCATGGTGTGTGAATGCTCACCATGGACACCGGTGGGTCAACACTCTCAAGCCATTTCATTCAATCACACCCTCCGTGGGGCAAAATAAGGAGTTGTAATTGTGGCCAGCACACCTTCTTCTGGGCCTCTTCTGCCCATACAACTGTTCAGCTGGAGACGGCTGATGGCCAATCCCTGTGAGAGCGACAATGCTGTCAACCTGCATCTGCTGCTGTGCCACTACCATCACTGATGTCATTGCTGTCAGGTCACCTAGACAGATTGGGTGGATTCCTCGCCCACGTTAACCTTCTGTCAGCAGTGATCTGACCAGTGTGGTCTTCCGTCCCTGTGCAATGGCACCTATGGTGCTGGCTCCAGGGAAGAGCACAGTGATGCGGCAATACAACCACGCAATCCACTACTGCAGCATTTGTATCCAGTGCCAGTGGCAGTTGGGCACAGCGAATGTGCCACCATCGCCTGCAACCACCACCCCATCCAGCAAATAAGAAAATGTCAGCCTTGTCCACTTGCATCTTA
Source organism: Schistocerca serialis cubense (assembly GCF_023864345.2). Classification (NCBI taxonomy): domain Eukaryota; kingdom Metazoa; phylum Arthropoda; class Insecta; order Orthoptera; family Acrididae; genus Schistocerca; species Schistocerca serialis. The sequence goes on along the minus strand of NC_064641.1, from coordinate 188,890,136 downwards.
TCTGCTCTACGCAAACACTTTTGAGTCAGCCCTGCTCCATGCTGGTGTGCATCCAGTAATGAGTGATATGACTCTGCCCTTGGACAGTTAATAATTGTGTTAATGTTTCTCTAACCTTGCCATTATTTGGCGTGTAGTTATCATTGTTCAGAGGTGATTTTTGTGTATACAGTGGTCATCAATAAAGACTGTAGATACAGCACAAAGGAATTAATAAATAATAAAATTAAGTTGGTTAAACACTGAGACAATATTTGACATTTTTATATACTGTGCACATCATACAGATGATCATACTGAAGATATTACAAAGCTTGGAAAAAATTACTACCATTTTTTTGGGGGGGGGGGGGGGGAGGAGAGAAAACATTACAGCTGGAAAGGATCCACCTGCTCTCTGCTTTGTTACACTCTCATTGTATGTTGTTGTTGTCTGAATCATCTTGAAGTGACAGAACTCTCATAATGAGACACAGCCCAAGTACTGCAATGTTTACAAACAACATGGTTGCCATAGACTGCATATACTGGCCCTTCAAGGTAGAAACATGGACTGTTTCAGCTAGAATTACATTACACATAAACCAATGTATTAATATCTTAACACATTTCTGGATTACAACATTCAATTTAAAGTTTGGCAATATGCAACATTTATTTTGACCACTGTAGTTACGTGTGGCTCAATGGCATAGCGCAATTCTTATAATTAAATGCCACTTCATATCTGTACTGGACAACACTGACTTGATCAATCAAGATGCACAGGCAGCACAAAATGTACAAATCCCAGAATGGAAAATAACAAAGGCCACGCAATGGTTTCTCCGAGTGAATGAAGAACTGTCGCTGCTGCAAGGAGTGGTGAAGGTTGCATGGATGCTCTCAATCACGCACCAACAGCCTGCATTGTGAGTTCCGTCATCCACTGTTAGATGGTTGACTTTAATTCACCACAGTTCCGCCAGTTTGAACAAAAAATTTATAAATTACATACACAAACCTAAACCTTCTTCATAAATCAGTCTACCCATAAGTAAAAACTGTATCAAAATCCCTGTAGTAGTTTTTGAGATTAGCCTGAAGATAGACAGAAGCAAGCAAAGAACTTCAACATACTTACACAGAGAAGAAATCGTTAATGCACTTTTGACGATGTTTACTGGAGTACACTCTTTGGAATTCTGAAGTTATCAAAGGTAAAAGACAAGGAGCGAAAGGATAACTGAGGAGGGAGCCAGACAGGGTTGCGGCCTATCTTCCATGTTATTCAACCTGTGCACTAGAAAAGCAGTAAAGGAAACTGCAAAGGTATTTATGAAGGAAATTAAAGTTCAGGGAGGGAAATAAAAACTAAGGTTTACCAATGTCATTACAATTCTGTCTCAGAGATGGCAAAGTATTGGGAGGAACAGATCACTAGAAATGATGGTGTCTTGAAAAGAACTTATAAGATGAACATAGTAATTGCAGTACTGATGGAGTAACAGTCAACTGCACGTGGTGCGCCACTCAAATCTCCATGGAAAAAGATCCATTTCAACAGGATGTCAGTGCGTTACAGCAAGTCATGCTCTCTCTCTCCTGGTCTTATCATCCTATGGGTGGCAGTACAGATGCCACCAGAGGACACCATCTTTGTCACTGAGCTCCATTTCAATTTCAGAAGACTTACAGTGAGAATAGAAGGACACAGCAAGATGCTACTAATATTGTAACAGAAATCAACCATATATTGTAACAGGCAGCAAGTGCTTGAACCAGAGACAGTGTGGAACAGAGAATCAAGTACAGTGGAACCTCTCATAGCGAGCATAATTCATTCCAGAATCTTACTCTTAAGTGAAACAATTTATCCCAAAAAAACTAATGTAAAATATGATAATGTGTCCCATGCAGAAAAAATACTAAATGTTTTATCTTATCCATGCCATTTATTCAAAGAAAATTATTCATATAGTATTATGTACTTCATTATTCATGATACCTAACTAATTCTTTCTTCTACGAAGCTATCTATAGTCATCTGTTTCTGCCGACTCTTCAACACTTGGCAAAGATGCGATGAAGCTTTATTGTTAAATAAATCTGTATCACATGTAGACACTGCTTTGTTGGGGTGATGCTTTTCAATGTACGATGCAACCTATTCCCATACTTTCAGCATTTCTCTTACTGTGCCAGAAACCACTGCTCTGCTTTTATCACCTCCTCCTCTGAAGAACTCCTCTCCACAACATCCTGCTGTGAAACAAATAGCAGCTTCATAAGCTCTTCGGTGGTCATTTCTTGGCTGTGATCTTCCACAAGCTCATCGACATCATTGTTATCCCCTTCTAGTCCCATGCTCTTGGCCAAAGACACCAATCTCGTTGATTATAGGCTCCACAGTACTGACTCAAATGTCCCAGAGTCACATTTGACAATGCTTTCCATCCACAGCTTCTTCCAAGTAGAAGTGAGATTTCTCTTTGTAACTCTTTCCCATGTCTTTTCGATCATCTTGATGCAGGCAACGATGCTGAAGTGATATTTCCAAAACTCTCTGAGAGTGAGATTGGAGGCATCAGTCAACTCAGAGCAATCCTGAAAGAGTGCTTTAGTGTAGAACTTCTTAAAGTTAGAAATAGTCTACTGGTCCTTAGGCTGGAGTAACAGAGTGGTGTTGGGAAGCAGAAATCAGATCCTGATGAATTGAAATTCTTCAAGGAGATGGTCTTGTAGGCCTGGAGAAGGGGCAGGAGCGTTTTCCATAAGAAGCACAACATGGAGTGGCAGATTTATCTCAAGCAAATGTTTTTTCACTGAAGGACCAAACACTTCATTGATCCAATTACAAAAAGGATCACAAGTCACCCAAGCCTTGTTGTTGGACCTCCACAGCACATTTAACCTGCTCTTCTGGACTTTACACTTCTTGAAGGCTTGTGAAGTTTCTGAATGGTAAACAAACAATGGTTTAGTTTTCAAATCACAGCCTGCATTTGCACACAATAGCAGTGCAAGATGATTTTTCATTGGCTTGTGATTGGGCAATGCATTCTCCTCTGCTGTTACAAAAGTACGCTTCGGCATCTTGTAGTATTTCAAGAATTTCCGCATAAATTCTAGAACCACTCGGCCTTCAACCATCTCGAACACACAATATTTTAAATACAAGTGTGAGAGAGCCTATCGACAGTGCATTGCCTGTCTGTGTGTGCAGGTCCGAAGTGTTTATAAGAAGCTGTAGACACGGCGGTCGAACGGCACCGACAAGTGCTTGCTGGTCGCGCCATGGAAGTTTAATGAAAGAACACAGCAGACTCAAGGAACTTCTGTGTTACTCCATGTTGTTTTATAACTTTGACTATTGTAGTGCAAAAAAGAACAGTTGAAACATTGTAGATGGATGCTCGTCAAGGACTTGGAGAGGATAAGACATGTATTCAGATTCAGGATGAGAATGGACTTGGGTTTTAAGCCAACTTTCTCTTATGTGTAAATGAACTTTGTTTCTAACCTTTGGATACGCGAGGATACTTACTTGATAGTGTTATTTTATGTGGAGAATAAGATCTGTAAAAGTTTGATGTTTAAATACACGTCATTAAGTGAAGCAAAAGAAACTGTGTACATCTGCTTATTTCATACGTAGAAAGAGTCTTGAGAAATTCCTGTTCCTAGCAAATATAGTTCGTAGAAGAAGAGAAAAGGAGGTTGCAGCAGCAAGCTAACCAGCAAGGAAAGTTGGCTGAAAATTTCAAGTAAGTGATATAGTTAAAGAAGTGGGTGTTTACACACGTACTTCACCACTTTAAGTTGTCCAGAGCATTAGAACTTGGCAACCTGTGCAAAAGGACAGAAGAAAACAGGAATTTTGAGACAAAAACGAGATAAGAAGTTATTATGTGTTGCCATAGCAACTGAGTACAACAAGGTGAGAGAACCATTACAAGAAACTGGAGTAAACCTAAAAATCAAATGGAGAAAATTAGTAAATACAACAAAAGGGAAGACGTTAGAAAGTCATAACGTTAAAAGAAAAGAGAGAAGATCTTGACGTATTAGACTAAGAAGAGATATGCCGAGAACAATTTGACTAAGAAGGCCCAGTGTGGGGAGTAGACAGCTCTCACACGCATCACGAGGATGCAGACGCGGAAAACAACATCCGATGCCACTGGCACCAGTTGTTGTTCAACGGTGCTGACCTGCTTCCATATCCGGTCACCGATGTCGATGCGGAAACCTACATCCAGTGCTACCGGCACCAGTTGCTGCTCACTGGTACTGATTCGACACCCGCTCGCCGACGCAGCCAACATTCTAAGCGTGTGAGCATAAAACAGTTCTTTGATGTTTGAGTGTAAAGTTGGATAAATTGTTGCATGAATTGTATTAGTGTAGTTGTTATACTTAGAGTGAAGTTTTTAAATACTTACTAGATCTAAAGCTCATAAGAATATGGATAACTTGAGACAAATGGAAGAAACTCAAGAGCCAGCTATGGCTATGAGAGGCAATAAAGAAATGCCAGACTGGACTGAGTCAGCAAATTTAATTAAAGCACAAAGTGCAGCTTCAAATGCTCAAATGGCTTCATTAAGAAAGGAACTAAGTGCGACTTTAAGTGAAAAATTAGATGCTAAGAGTACAACTTTAAATGATAAATAAGATGTTCAGAGTACAACTTTAAATGCTACACTGGATGTTCAGAATGAAACTTTTATGATTGTTAAGTGCCAAGGTAGGATCTTTCAAAAGATTAGGATTTTACAAAAATGCGTGTTATGTTAAATTTAATGCTGTAAAGCAGAGACTGAGTACTTTAAAAGAAAGTGTAGATAAGCAGAGGGAGTTCAAATTACAGGTGTAAGTACACGAGTGGATAATGTAGAAAGAAGCTTTAAAGAGAAAATAGCAAACTCTGATATTGTAAATGTAAGTAGTTTGGAAGAACAAGTCAAAGAAATTATAGAGAGAAAAGTTACTGAGAGAATCACATCCAGGAACGTGTCCCCTACTGTTTCTTCTGAACTTTAAGACCTACTGTTTTTTCTGAACATTCAGATACCTGAAAGGTTACAGATGACTAGTGGAAAGAATTCAAACTTATCCAGGACAAAGTGGAAAAACAAACAACTTCACCTAATGTTGGTTAACTAGTGAAGTAGTCACTGATTTGCAGTGGGGAGCCAATTCAGGGTTATTGAGACAATTCCCTAAATTCAAGCCCGATGGAGATGCGCACCCGACAAATTTGTTGAAAATGTTTAACCAAGCTTTGCCAAAAAACTGGGAAGACTCTAAAAAGATTGAATTTGCTATGGGTTACCTTCTAGGAGAAGCCTCCGAGCGGGGCACAGTAAATATTGAGAATTTTTCCTCTTGGGAAGATTTTCAAAATAAATTTAAGGAGAAGTATTGGAATGTAAGTGACCAGGAGAAGTTAGTATCAGATTTGTGCGACCCAAAATATTATAATAATACTAGAGGTACAATGATGAAGTATTTTGATTGCCATCTAACGCGTGCAAACTACTTAGATAAGCCTGTGGAGGAAGGAGGATTAGCGTGGATTTTAATTATGTGATTACCCATCTATACGAGGAAAGATATCTTATGTAGTGGATGGAAGATGATAGAAGTGTTGTTGTCCTTTGTAGACACACTTGATGCCTTAAACAAGGACCGCAATCACTTGCACCAAAGTGAAAATCTGAACTACAAAAGGAACAGTGGTAATAATTTTAAAAAACATGAAGCTAACCTAGCTAGAGTGCACCAGTGCAACAGGAAAAATGGTAACCATTATTATCAGAAAAACCACCCACCTTCGAATTTACGTCCCGTATCTTCGCAGGAATTTATACCGAGTAATAATAGAATACAAAGTGATAACGTAGTATCTCGATTCAGTAACCAAACTGTTATTACTAATAATGAGGAAAACATAGTGCGATCTGGATCCACGGCCAGGGCCCAGGTCCTGGAAATACACTAGGAGGCCTTAGTCCATACAAGTATGTTAATTTTACCCACAAAATACCTACAAAGGAATGGTTGCTACTGGAAGAACCAAGCTTGACTACCAGTAATCCACGACCTATAATAGCAGGGACCATGAGAAATTCCACAGTTAATATATTTATAGATTCAGGGAGTGGGGTACCACTCATCTCCAACACATTCTTTAGATCATTACAGACTAAACATCACTTACAATTTTTACTGGTGACTGGAGTTTACACAGTTGGAATAACAGGAGCAAAAAGTAAAGTGGTGAAACACGAAACCCAAGTGAACTGCAGCCTTGGAAATATCTCATTTTGGCAAACACTTTTAATAGTAGAAAATATTAATATAGATGTGTTATTTAAACTTTGAGGAAAATCTTCTTTGTATTGGTAATGGGATCAGTAGATGTTGGATACCATTTGTGACAGACAATCACAGTTCAAAACAAACAACTGAGTGTCAATGTTTACTATTAACTGCTACAACACAATTGTCACCAGAGATCGATAATGTAAATCATGTATCACATCGAGCTGACATACGAGACAAAGTAAATGAGTCCACAGCACTGATCGATCAACAAAGACAAGATTTATATAAAATTCTAATGGAATATGAAGTAGTGTTTTCCGATCGTCCAGGCAATATCAGCAACTACATATGTAAGTTTAAAATCAAAGATGACACTCCATTTTTCTGTAAGCCATATCCGGTACATGTGACTTTGAAAGAAGCAGTTAAGGAGGAACTCAACAAAATGATTGACAACAATATAATAGAACGTAATTCTAGCGTAATGAATAACCCTTTGGTAGTGGTGAAAAAAGGTACAGGAGGGGTACGATTACATTGAATAAGCATATAGAGCCAGAAAGAGACAGACCGATTAACATTGACGAATTGTTATCCAAATTTTAGAAAGCAAGGTTTTTTACCACAATGGACCTATGCAGGATATTGGCAAATTAGGTTACATCCAGAATCAAGAAAGTGAAACATTTTAATTTCTATATTCAGTTCTAGTACATCCTAGAAGTATCCACAAATGGCAAGAATCATTGTAGTAGACTGTTCTGTAGCTGTGTATATAGCATATGTGTTCTGGCCGGAGGCAGTTTGCTCTGCGCTCTTGTATGTGCAAGTGCTGAATAAACCTTCCTTAAGTGAAGTTAGTGTTCGTCATTCATCTACTTACACCTTCCTCTATGTGACAATATTCTGGTGGAGGCACTGGGTATAGGAACTTTTGATACCACACATTATCGACGACACAGTGGCTCCCATCAGGCCACGACGGAGTCGCCATTTACGTGGCGAGAAACCCGAGTTCGAGCCATATTCAACAGATCAGAATCTATCAGAGACAGAAGAAGAAGAGGACATCACAATGATAGCTACTGTGTGCCACCACACAAGACATCCTTCCGGGTTCTCTGGTGATGATGGCCAAGATCCAAACAAGTGGCTGAAGGTATATTAGCGTATAGCCAAATTTAACAAATGGGATGACACCGTGTGTTTGGCTACGTATTTTTCTACTTGGAGGGCACTGCCAAGCAATGATATGAGAACAACGAGGAGAAGTTCACAAGCTGGGAAGTATTCCAGGCAGAACTGCACTAGTATTTCAGTGACACACACTGACAGAAGTGCAAGACTGAAGATAAATTAAAGTGCAGGGCACAGCTTCCAGGAGAAATGACAGCATCCTACATTCAAGACATCTTGGAGCTGTGTAAAATAATGGATCCTCGAATGAAGGAGGAAGACAAGGTTGCACATCTCACGAAGGGTGTTGCTGAGGCCATGTATCAACCCTACTCCTGAAGGAGGTTTCGAAAGCAGACAACTTCATAAAATGGTGCCAGTATATTGACGCAATGCATCAAAAAAGAATTACATGCAAGAAGTTTGAATGGCTTCCATACATTGTATCGATGTCTGTGATGGAGGAAAAAATTGATTTCACAAGTGTCCTTCGTCTGATAGTGAGAGAGGAAGTTCAGAAGGCACTTGGATTGCAGGGCGATCAAAAAAGCGAGATGCTTTAAGAGGTCATAAGGGAGGAAGTGGAACAGACATTGAACCCAATCTCTCATCCTTCATTTCCCTTTAAAACAGTAAAAAAGTCAAGACCCAGGCAAAGTTATGCTCCTACAATGCCACATGAGGAACCTGTTTGGTCACCAAGGAAGACTGATGTCTGGAGGACCTAGGATAACCAACCAGTATGTTTCCAATGCGGACGACCAGGACATGTTGTGTGCTATTTTCGAGAGAGGTGGCGGATATTTGATGACACTCATGCCAGAAGACAGCAGACCGATCTTAGCTGCTGCCAACTATGGGACAATGAAGATGAACAAAAAGATGTGGGTGCAGGACGACGTAGGTCACCATCGCCACAAGCTAGCCACTGGAGAGGACGCTCCCCAACATGCTGATCAAGGTCTCCATTGCCATTTAGAAGCTCCAGCCAATCACCTAGCCGCTGCAACCTGGAAAACTAAAGTGAGCAACCTTCCTTAGAGATGAGTCCACCAAAGAGAAAAATCCTCCGCCGTCAATCACTACAAAAATGATAGGAAACTACGTCGATATCCTCATGGACATCCAGTCCAAGCTGTTGTGGACTCTGGAGTATCATATTCAGTCATTTCGGAGAAGTACTGTCGCCAGTTGCAGAAAACCATATTTGTCAACAACAAAACATCTCTGTTGAAGGTGGCTAATAGGAAATATGTAAAACCTACAGGAAGATGTGTCATTCGTGTGGGTATAAGTGGCCATACACAGCCCTTAGAATTCATTGTCTTACAAGAGTGTAGTCATGATGTCATTCTCGGATGGGACTTTTTGAAAGCTTTTCAGGCAGTTATACATTGTGGCTTGAAGATTATGCTAGACGAGATGAGATACTGTGAACAGGAAGATGCGCATCTGAGTGTGTGGAGGCAATGTGTGCTGGATGAAGTGATTATTCCTGCAGTGAGCGCTAGAAAGGTAGCCATGGATCAACCCATGGATCTTGTAGTGGAATGTAAGAGAAGCATACCACTGAAGAATAACTTGGTCATCCCAGCCTCTGCTGTCTCATTTCAGAATGGATTCGGTGAATTGTGGATAGTTAACTGTCGCCGAGAACCGCAGATCCTTCCAAGACGCATGTGCGTAGCAAATGCTGGGCTGTTAATTGCAGAACAGCTGAGCATCAAAGAAACCTCCCATGCTGATTACGTGGGCGAAATTAACGCTACCATTACGAGGCAAGATCTTCTAGCTTGACTGTCACAAGATATCACTAAGGAACAACTGAAGAAGCTACCTGCCCTCCTTCAAGAATTCTCTGAATGCTTCAATTCACAGGTGAAAAGCAAATTAGATTAGCACTGGAGACCATCAACCAATAAACCAGAGAGCATACCATGTGTCAGCAATGGAACATTGAATAATTTGTGACGAGGTAGAGAAAATGATGAAGAATGACATCATTCAGCCTTCGCAGAGCCCATGGTCGTCACCAGTGGTTCTTGTCATGAAGAAGGATGGCAGTTGTTGCTTTTGTGTTGATTACAGGAAGCTTAAAAACAAACTAAAAAGGATGTTTACCCTCTTCCAGGAATTGATGATACACTAGATTTTCTGAAGGGGGCTAAGTTTTTCTCAACCATGGATATGTACTTGGGGTACTGGCAAATCGAAGTATATGAGGCTGATCGTGAGAAAACTGCATTCATCACCCCTGAGGGCCTGTATGAGTTTAAGGTAATGCCGTTTGTCTTGTGTAATGCACCAGCAACTTTTGAATGAATGATGGATAATCTTCTAAGGCACCTGAAGTGGATGATGTGTCTTTGTTATTTAGATGACATTATAGTGTTCTCAGAGACATTTGCTGAACACATAAAAAGACTGAGGGCCGTTCTTAAGTGTCTCCAACAAGCTGGACTGAAACTTAATCCAAGAAAGTGTCTCTTTGCAGCAAAAGAAATCAAAATACTTGGGCATCTTGTGTCAAACAAAGGTGTGAGGCCAGACCCAGAAAAGGTGAGAGCTATAACAAAATTTCCTATTCCTGAAAGTATTAGAGATGTGAGAAGCTCCCTCGGATCGTGTTCTTATTACCATAATTTTATCAAAGACTTTTGTAGCAAAGCCAAGCCACTCCAAGAGTTGTTAAAAGTCAATGATAAATTTATCTGGGATGGTGTTCAACAAGAGTCTTCCGATGTACTGCGAAAAGCTGTGACAACTGACCCTGTACTTGGTCTGTATGATGAGAGAGCACCTACAGAACTACACACAGATGCCAGCGGGTATGGAATCGGTGCTGTTCTGGTGCAGATTTCAGATGGAAAAGAGAAGGTTATAGCCTATGCTTCTAGGACACTTACAAAAGCCGAGAGAAACTACTCAATTACAGAAAGAGAATGTCTTGCTGTGATCTGGGCCATGTGCAAATTTCGACAGTATCTCTATGGAAGGCCATTAAAGTTGTTACAGACCATCATTCACTTTGTTGGTTGACAGCTCTTAAGGATCCAACAGGACAACTTGCCAGATGGGCACTACGTCTTCAAGAGTATGACATTACCGTAGTGTACAAAAGTGGAAGAAATCACCAAAATGCCGACTATCTCTCAAGAAACCCTGTGCAAGACCACCAAGACTTTGATGAAGATAGTGACTGTCTCGCTGCACTCCAGGATCTCTCTGCTGAGCAGAAGAAGGATGCCAAGATATCTCAAATTATGCTTGCCATAAATAGGTCAGAGGAAGTGAAAGGCCAATTTAAGGTAGTTAATGGATTACTTTGCAAGAAAAACTTTGATCCATCTGGAAAGACATGTGATTTGATGTTCTACAGAAATTCCATGACATACCTGAGGCCAGACATTTAGGATTTATTAAGACATACAATAGGATCCGCAAGAGATTTTTCTGGCCAGGTTTATTGAGGAGTGTTCGGCACTATTTGTAGCACTGTCAAGAGTGCCAGAGGAGAAAGGCAGTTTCTCAGAAACCACCTGGCCGACTCATACCAATTCCACCAGCCGAAACGCCTTTCCAGCAGTTTGGGATTGACCTCCTCAGACGATTTCCGTCTGCTAGTGGCAATAGATGGATTATTGTTTGCACTGATTATCCGACACTCTATGCCATTACAAAATCCGTGAAAACAGCTGAAGCATTCGAGGTAGCCAAATTCATCATAGAAGACACTGTATTAAAACATGGTGCCCCAAGGTCGTTAATTATGTATCGAGGGAAAGTTTTTCAATCGAATCTTGTGACAGAGATAAACTGTCGGTGCAACATTACACATCACATGACGACTACCTACCATCTGCAAACTAACGGGCTTACTGAATGCCTTAATACAACCTTGGCCAACATGCTATCAATGTTCAGCAATGTCGAGCAGAACAACTGGGATAAGGTGCTACCTTTCATGACGTTTGCCTTCAACACCACCAAACAAGACACCACAGGATTTACGCCATTTTTCCCGGTGCATGGGCGTGAGGCGACGACAATGATGGATACTGTATTTCTGTTACATCCTGATGACGTGGACAACAACTACATCAGCCAAGTGTTAACCAGAGCTGAGGAAGCTCGACAGTTAGCTCGACTCTGCATGCTGCAGGTTCAAGAAAACAATCACCGAAGGTAGGACGCGAGCCACTGCTCTGTTGTCTACCAGCCTGGTGACCTCGTCTGGATCTTCACTCCTGTTTGGAAGGTTGGTCTCTCTGAGAAGCTCCTCAGGCACTACTTTGGACCTTATAAGGTTGTAAGACAGTTGTCTGATGTTACTCATGAAGTTGAAGATTTCGACCCCGACACAAGACAACGAAAGATCGGAGATACGGTCCACGTCCTTCAAATGAAGCCCTATAAGGATCCTGCAACCCAGTGTAAATTTGAAACTCCAGCGACAGGCAACAAGCAGAATGGTGGTATCGAAGAACACAGTGGCAAGGGAAGTTCTAAGAAGATCACCGCCAAGGCGAACATCAGTCATCATGAGTCAGAGTATGCAGGACCAATGACTCATTCCCAGACTAAGAGGATGTAACACCAAGACGCTGTTCTATTAAAGAGGGAGCTATTTCACAGAAGAAGCCGAGTAGCACAGTCACCGTAGTATAGTGGTTATGATACTGTATTGTTGCATGGAGGGTTGAGAGTTCAAAACTCACCTGAACTGTGAAACATTTTAATTTCTATATTCAGTTCGAGTACATTCTACAAGTGTCCACAAATGGCAAGAATCATTGTACTGGAATGTTCTGTAGCTGTATATATATTGTATGTGTTCTGGCCAGAGGCAGTTCGCTCTGTGCTCTTGTATGTGCAAGTGCTGAATAAACCTTCGTTAAGTGAAGTTAAGTGTTCGTCATTCATCTACTTACACCTTCCTCAACGTTACAATATATCTGTATCCATATTTATACGTGCACTGGATAAGGCATTAGAGAGAGCATTATTGGAGGATTTAATAATATATGTAGATGATATCCTGATAATATCAGCTTCATGGGAAGAAAAATATCTAACCTTAAGAAAGACCCTTAAGAAATTTAAAGAAAAAGGTGTTACGATAAAGCTATCTAAATCGCATTTCACGTGCCAAGAGCTTAAGTTTTTAGGTCATATTGTGGGAGTGCAGGGAATTAGACCAGCCCTGAATGCATCAAAGCCATTAAAGGATGCCCACACCCTAGAAATGTAAGGCAGTTGAAGGGATTTATAGGAATGGCCGGATACTATCGACGGTACATAAGAGGTCGAGAACCGAATGAACCAAAAATTTTACATTTATTAAGGAAGGGTGTCTACATCTACATCTACATCCATACTCCGCAAGCCACCTGACGGTGTGTAGCAGAGGGTACCTTGAGTACCTCTATCGGCTCTCCCTTCTATTCCAGTCTCGTATTGTTCGTGGAAAGAAGGATTGTCGGTATGCCTCTGTGTGGGCTCTAATCTCTCTGATTTTATCCTCATGGTCTCTTCGCGAGATATACGTAGGAGGGAGCAATATACTGCTTGACTCTTCGGTGAAGGTATGTTCTCGAAACTTTGACAAAAGCCCATACCAAGCTACTGAGCATCTCTCCTGCAGAGTCTTCCACTGGAGTTTATCTATCATCTCCGTAACGCTTTCGCGATTACTAAATAATCCTGTAACGAAGCGCGCTGCTCTCCGTTGGATCTTCTCTATATCTTTTATCAACCCTATCTGGTACGGATCCCACAGTGCTGAGGAGTATTCAAGCAGTGGGCGAACAAGCGTACTGTAACCTACTTCCTTTGTTTTCGGATTGCATTTCCTTAGGATTCTTCCAATGAATCTCAGTCTGGCATCTGCTTTACCGACGATCAACATTATATGATCATTCCATTTTAAATCACTCCTAATGCGTACTCCCAGATAATTTATGGTATTAAATGCTTCCAGTTGCTGACCTGCTATTTTGTAGCTAAATGATAAAGGATCTATCTTTCTGTGTATTCGCAGCACATTACACTTGTCTACATTGAGATTCAATTGCCATTCCCTGCACCATGCGTCAATTCGCTGCAGATCCTCCTGCATTTCAGTACAATTTTCCATTGTTACAACCTCTCGATACACCACAGCTTCATCTGCAAAAAGCCTCAGTGAACTTCTGATGTCATCCACCAGGTCATTTATATATATTGTGAATAGCAATGGTCCTATGACACTCCCCTGCGGCACACCTGAAATCACTCTTACTTCGGAAGACTTCTCTCCATTGAGAATGACATGCTGCGTTCTGTTATCTAGGAACTCCTCAATCCAATCACACAATTGGTCTGATAGTCCATATGCTCTTACTTTGTTCATTAAACGACTGTGGGGAACTGTATCGAACGCCTTGCAGAAGTTAAGAAACACAGCATCTACCTGTGAACCCGTGTCTATGGCCCTCTGAGTCTCGTGGACGAATAGCGTGAGCTGGGTTTCACATGACCGTCTTTTTCGAAACCCATGCTGATTCCTCCAGAGTAGATTTCTAGTCTCCAGAAAAGTCATTATACTCGAACACAATGTGTGTTCCAAAATTCTACAACTGATCGACGTTAGAGATATAGGTCTATAGTTCTGCACATCTGTTCGACGTCCCTTCTTGAAAACCGGGATGACCTGTGCCCTTTTCCAATCCTTTGGAATGCTACACTCTTCTAGAGACCTACGGTACACCGCTGCAAGAAGGGGGGCAAGTTCCTTCGCGTACTCTGTGTAAAATCGAACTGGTATCCTATCAGGTCCAGAGGCCAGTGTACCATGGATTTGGGACCAAGAGGCAAATGATACGTTTGAAAACGTCAAAAGAGCGCTTGTTGCATCACCTATATTAGATCATCCAGTTACGGGGAAACCATTGAAATTGTCAACAGATGCATCTGATTACGTACTGCTGCAGAACTGTTCCAAGGCGAGTGGGATCTAAATAATGTAGAGTACTGAAGCATAGCTTTTGCCAACTGTAATCTAAATAAGCATGAATTAAATTATACAGCTATCGAAAAAGAACTATTGCCTATTGGCAATTGTATGGAGTGTTCAGAAATTTTAAACACTAATATGGGGTCAGAAATCCATGTTTATACCAATCATCAAGCTCTATCCTTTCTAATGAGTAGTTAATTGTTGCACAGTCAGTTAATGTGATGGATGCTGTTCCTACAGGAATATGATATTCGAATACAATATGTAAAAGGTTCCGAGAATATTGCACCAGATGCTTTGTCTAGGCTACCAATAGGAAGGAAGAATTAAAACATATGGAAGGACCCAGCATTATTTTTGCAATTAATTTTATGTCAGTAGGATATCCAGACATCAGGATACAAGAGATGGCACAAAGAATAACGGAAAATATCCATCATGATCCCTGTTTTACAGAAATGTTTTCTATGAGTATCCGATATTCCTTACCTCCTAATCAAGTAGAAAAATGGAAAATTATAGGTCATAATTTGTTTTGGAGAGACTGCAAAACATCGCAACAGTGGCGCTTACGCATTCAAAAGGTAATGGAAGACGCATCTGTGTGGTATGTTCATACAGGATATGGACTCTTTGGAATAAAGAAGTGTATAGCCCATATGAATAAATTTTATTGTTTTAAGAAGCTAGGGCATAAGGTAGCATCTTTGATAAGAATGTGTGAAATTTGCCTAGAAGTGAAAGAGAATAACACTCAAAAGAAGTACAAAATGTATCCGATTATTCCTAAGTCATTGCACAATCTCACAGCAGCAGATTTTTTTTTGGACCAGTTCCAAAAGGAAAGGGAGGGATGTCATACATTTTGGTCATCATAGAGTGTTGGTCAAAATATGTTAAACTATATCCAATCAAAAGAGCCAATACGCAGACAGTTATACACTGTTTGCAACAATACTTTCTGGAAGTAGGTAAACCAAAACAGTTTCTCACCGATAATGGACTGCAATTCGTGAGTAACGATTTTAAAGAACTTCTGGCGTGGGAAGGTATTTGTCAAGTTTTAATATCCAACTATGACCCATCCTCGAATCCGTGTGAAAGAGTAATAAAGGAGATTGGAAAACTATGCTGTACCTACTGCCATGAAAAACATACTTTATGAGCAACAAAAATTGAAGACTTTGAACTTATTCTAAATGAATTACCACATTTATCGACTGGGCTGACATCATTAGAAGTAATAGGCAATCCCTTTGTATGAGAACCTCTGATTAAATGTTTTAATTGGCACAAACAAAATGTTTTGATTGGCCCAAACAACCTATTGTCAATTACAAACTGAATCAGGAAATAGTTTCTAAGAATTTAATTGAAAAAGCACAACAAAGAGTAAGTAAACATAATGAAAAGGCTCTTGAATCTGAGTACAAGGCCGATGACCTAGTTCTTGCAAAACAACATCTTCAAAGCTCTGCCCTGAAGAAAGAAACATGAAAATTTTTCCAAAAATATGAAGGACCAAACCGAGTAATAACGGCAATCCATCCCAAGACATTATTTTTAGTAGATCCTACAACTAGATCAGAAAAGGGAAAGTACAATCTAAAAGATGTAAAGTTGTACATATCCCCCAGAGATGTTAACGGGCGGAGTGATGACCATCAGGTCCCGAGTTGTTTTCGGTGTTTCTTCTGTAATAATTTTCCTGCACCGAATTCCCCCAAATTCTTGAAGTATTCTAACATTCCCCACTTAGACGCACTGGAAAAAAACCATACCAGCAAGAATTTGTGATTACGTCATCCAAAATTGCTCCTGGTAAGAGATTTCCTTGTTCCAGTCAGTTAGACTACTAACAACCTCTAACTCCCTATGTAATCTCTTGTGGAACTACAGAAGCATCTGCTTAAGTGCTTCTGGTACTACTCTTATGTACCCTGCAAGAGCATGCAGGAGGTATGAATTTGCACAGTGCATTCGCACCTACCTGTCCACAACCCAGACTTGCCCCAACTTTGCTCGGCTGCAGCATGAGGCAGAAATTAGCACACATGTTGTCTCCGATCTCCATCATTTGGCACAGCCTTGGGACAAGATATATCAGGTGCACCTGGTCAGCTCTTATCTCCACCGGTTTCGACCGGTGCAGTCTCCATGTATAGTTAGGTCATATTTTTGCTTGGAATGATCTTAGTATGTAATCTCTTCACCAGTTTCTTTGCAAACCTGTCTGTAGAGGTCTGGGTGAAACAAACGTTATCAATTTTGTATATCGTGATGATATGAGGTGACATTAAAATGATCTTAACAATGGTTTTCGTGAAGGCTGCCTAGTGATCCCTTTCTTTGTCAAATAATTTCTGAAGTCATGTGAATACTATTCTCATACTGAATGTAATATAGTTAAGCCAGCTTTTGCCCTTTCGCTCTACGCGAGGTTTCTGTCCTCGCTGAACTGGCCTTAGGACACATATGTTATTCTTTGACAGATGTACCACCATAATCGAGCCAGAGTTCCAGTTTATATTTCTTGACACATAGTTTTCTTAGTGAACTGAAGGAAATATTAAGTTAGCAAAACATATAACATTGGATGACTAATTAAACAACTGTGATAACATAGTATAAATATTTTTGACTTTGTATAGAATATTTTATACCTTTTATGAGATGTGCTGTAGATGGGAGGGTTTGTATCAGTTTTGAAATAGGTGGGTATTGTGGATAAAAAGCATGGTTTACGAAAACACATAAATCAGGACTAACACGAAACACACACCACACCTTTCACAAATAAGTGTGCCTGATTCTTCATCACGTGCCGTTTCCAAAGGGTTGCTAAGATTTCCTTCTGGCACCTCAAGGGTTAAGGTGGTAATGTCTGTTCTGTAGGAGACGATGTAACACCAAACCTCCTCCGGTGTCTCACTCAATTATCTGTGAGGTAGGGATCCTGGGGAAGGGGGGAGGGGGGGTGGGGGTGGGAATGGTTTCCTGTCTTTGGGGCTGTCTTCTTTCTCTTCTTCAATCTTAGCAACCATTTCTGTTTATTTCCTTTCTTACTTCTCATCTGAGGACCTATCTATTTTTTCCCTCATTCCATACTCATCTACTTCTATCGCAGAAGTCCTTTCTGGTTTCCAATAATCTACATCTTATCTTCGATAAGAAGGCCAAAGAATCAGACTACATGAACACACATCTACATACACACAAAGACAGATGGATACACAAACAATGAGGTAACAGATTAGAAAGATGTGAGAACCACCAAGTGTTGTAGGGGGAAAGATATGTGTACATCGAGAAATATGCATACATCGTTTTTTATTAGGACAGTTTTACATCGCCTATATGATGATTCCATATCGCATATATACCACACACACACACACACACACACACACACACACACACACACACACACACACAAACTGTGATGACTTCACATCAAGGGAGTATACATAAGAAGGAGGCATGAATAATGAAAGAGAATGCAAGCAAGATTGAAGTACTCATGATATTTATTTAAGGAAAGTCAGTGTAGCAAATATTCCGATAAACTGAGGAGGTGTAGGATAGTGGGACTTGAATAGTGTATGTAAATATATTACCTACTGAACACTATATAGACATGGAATCTATTAAGTGTATAGGAGTTGAAAAGTAGAGGAGGACTCCAGGGATTAGATGAAGTATTAAGAAGCAAATGGGAAGTGTAGAATAGATTTTTTATCTTTACCAGAAAATATTTTATTACAGTATACATAGGAATGTATACTGGGGGTAATGAACCATGAGGCCTACTCAGAAAGAATAAGAGGGGTGTACCTGGCATTTACTGAATATAAAGGGAGATAGGACGACCTGTAGCCTAATGAATAGGGATGTTGTATAAAGGTGCGTACTTACCAGAATAGAGAGAGGAGGTGCACTCATATGGTCAATCCACAGGCTAGGTGTAGGTACTGATCCTATGGGAAAAGGACAGCATCGTGACAGAACTCACACATTTTACAGAGATTATTCTGGTAAGTCCCCCCTATGAACCATGGACCTTGCCGATAGTGGGGAGGCTTGTGTGCCTCAGCGATACAGATAGCCGTACTGTAGGTGCAACCACAATGGAGGGGTATCTGTTGAGAGGCCAGACAAACGTGTGGTTCCTGAAGAGGGGCAGCAGCCTTTTCAGTAGTTGCAAGGGCAACAGTCTGGATGATTGACTGATCTGGCCTTGTAACAATAACCAAAACGTCCTTGCTGTGCTGGTACTGTGAACGGCTGAAAGCAAGGGGAAACTACAGCCGTAATTTTTCCCGAGGGCATGCAGCTTTACTGTATGATTAAATGATGACGGTGTCCTCTTGGGTAAAATATTCCGGAGGTAAAATAGTCCCCCATTCGGATCTCCGGGCGGGGACTACTCAAGAGGATGTCGTTATCAGGAGAAAGAAAACTGGTGTTCTACGTATCAGAGCGTGGAATGTCAGATCCCTTAATTGGGCAGGTAGGTTAGAAAATTTAAAAAGGGAAATGGAGAGGTTAAAGTTAGATATAGTGGGAATTAGTGAAGTTCAGTGGCAGGAGGAACAAGACTTCTGGTCAGGTGACTACAGGGTTATAAACACCAAATCAAATAGGGGTAATGCAGGAGTAGGTTTAATAATGAATAGGAAAATAGGAATGCGGGTAAGCTACTGCAAACAGCATAGTGAACGCATTATTGTGGCCAAGATAGATACGAAGCCCACACCTACTACAGTAGTACAAGTTTATATGCCAACTAGCTCTGCAGATGACGAAGAAATTGAAGAAATGTATGATGAAATAAAAGAAATTATTCAGATAGTGAAGGGAGACGAAAATTTAATAGTCATGGGTGACTGGAATTCGAGTGTAGGAAAAGGGAGAGAAGGAAACGTAGTAGGTGAATATGGATTGGGGCTAAGAAATGAAAGAGGAAGCCGCCTGGTAGAATTTTGCACAGAGCACAACATAATCATAGCTAACACTTGGTTTAAGAATCATGAAAGAAGGTTGTATACATGGAAGAACCCTGGAGATACTAAAAGGTATCAGATAGATTATATAATGGTAAGACAGAGATTTAGGAACCAGATTTTAAATTGTAAGACATTTCCAGGGGCAGATGTGGACTCTGACCACAATCTATTGGTTATGACCTGTAGATTAAAACTGAAGAAACTGGAAAAAGGTGGGAATTTAAGGAGATGGGACCTGGATAAACTGAAAGAACCAGAGGTTGTACAGAGTTTCAGGGAGAGCATAAGGGAACAATTGACAGGAATGGGGGAAAGAAATACAGTAGAAGAAGAATGGGTAGCTTTGAGGGATGAAGTAGTGAAGGCAGCAGAGGATCAAGTAGGTAAAAAGACAAGGGCTAGTAGAAATCCTTGGGTAACAGAAGAAATATTGAATTTAATTGATGAAAGGAGAAAATATAAAAATGTAGTAAATGAAGCAGACAAAAAGGAATACAAACGTCTCAAAAATGAGGTCGACAGGAAGTGCAAAATGGCTAAGCAGCGATGGCTAGAGGACAAATGTAAGGATGTAGAGGCTTATCTCACTAGGAGTAAGACAGATACTGCCTACAGGAAAATTAGAGAGACCTTTGGAGAAAAGAGAGCCATTTGTATGAATATCAAGAGCTCAGATGGAAACCCAGTTCTAAGCAAAGAAGGGAAAGCAGAAAGGTGGAAGGAGTATATAGAGGGTCTATACAAGAGCGATGTACTTGAGGACAATATTATGGAAATGGAAGAGGATGTGGATGAAGATGAAATGGGAGATACGATACTGCGTGAAGAGTTTGACAGAGCACTGAAAGACCTGAGTCGAAACAAGGCCCCGGGAGTAGACAACATTCCATTGGAACTACTGACAGCCTTGGGAGAGCCAGTCCCGACAAAACTCTACCATCTGGTGATCAAGATGTATGAAACAGGCGAAATACCCTCAGACTTCAAGAAGAATATGATAATTCCAATCCCAAAGAAAGCAGGTGTTGACAGATGTGAAAATTACCGAACAATCAGTTTAATAAGCCACAGCTGCAAAATGCTAACACGAATTCTTTGCAGACAAATGGAAAAACTAGTAGAAGCTGACCTCGGGGAAGATCAGTTTGGATTCTGTAGAAACACTGGAATGCGTGAGGCAATACTGACCTTACGACTTATCTTAGAAGAAAGATTAAGGAAACGCAAACCTACGTTTCTAGTATTTGTAGACTTAGAGAAAGCTTTTGACAATGTTGACTGGACTACTCTCAAATTCTAAAGGTGGCAGGGGTAAAATACAGGGAGCGAAAGGCTATTTACAATTTGTACAAAAACCAGATGGCAGTTATAAGAGTCAAGGGACATGAAAGGGAAGCAGTGGTTGGGAAGGGAGTAAGACAGGGTTGTAGCCTCTCCCCGATGTTATTCAATCTGTATATTGAGCAAGCAGTAAGGGAAACAAAAGAAAAATTCGGAGTAGGTATTAAAATCCATGGAGAAGAAATAAAAACTTTGAGGTTCGCCGATGACATTGTAATTCTGCCAGAGACAGCAAAGGACTTGGAAGAGCAGTTGAATGGAATGGACAGTGTCTTGAAAGGAGGATATAAGATGAACATCAACAAAAGTAAAACGAGGATAATGGAATGTAGTCGAATTAAGTTGGGTGATGCTGAGGGAATTAGATTAGGAAATGAGACACTTAAAGTAGTAAAGGAGTTTTGCTATTTGAGGAGCAAAATAACTGATGATGGTCAAAGTAGAGAGGATATAAAATGTAGACTGGCAATGGCAAGGAATGCGTTTCTGAAGAAGAGAAATTTGTTAACATCGAGTATAGATTTAAGTGTCAGGAAGTCATTTCTGAAAGTATTTGTATGGAGTGTAGCCATGTATGGAAGTGAAACATGGACGATAAATAGTTTGGAAAAGAAGAGAATAGAAGCTTTCGAAATGTGGTGCTACAGAAGAATGCTGAAGATTAGATGGGTAGATCACATAACTAATGAGGAAGTATTGAATAGGATTGGGGAGAAGAGAAGTTTGTGGCACAACTTGACCAGAAGAAGGGATCGGTTGGTAGGACATGTTCTGAAGCATCAAGGGATCACCAATTTAGTATTGGAGGGCAGTGTGGAGGGTAAAAATCGTAGAGGGAGACCAAGAGATGAATACACTAAGCAGATTCAGAAGGATGTAGGTTGCAGTAGGTACTGGGAGATGAAGAGGCTTGCACAGGATAGAGTAGCATGGAGAGCTGCATCAAACCAGTCTCAGGACTGAAGACCACAACAATAACAACATTATGGTAAGTTTGAATTCTATACACACCGAGCATTATTACGTGATATGTAAATTTACAAGTTTCAAAAGGAACACTTTCATGCTGCCCAGAGTTCCTCCAAACAACATAAAATATTAGAAGTAATACATACTTAGGAAAGATAGCATTAAAGTTGAAAAACAGAAAATAGATTACTCAAGTGTCACAAACACCTGTAGTTTATGACTGAAAATAAAAATAAAGTCTCATGTTTCCTAAATACTACTGGATCACTAATGAATACTCAGGTCTTGATATCAGTTAAAAGGAGAATTGTTATTAGGTGTGATATTAATGTAAATGATGATTATGTATAAAATATTGTGTGTTCGATCTGAGGAGGGTGATATGTAGTGTTTCGAGAATTTCTACATAAATTCTACAACCACTCAGCCTTTGACCATCTCAAACACACGATATTTTAAATATAAGTGTGAGAGAGCCTATCTACTACACGTCGCCTGTCTGTGTGTGCAGGTCCGAAGTGTGTATAAGAAGACTGTAGACACACCGGTCGAACGGCACTGACAAGTGTTTGCCGGTTGCGCCATGGAAGTTAAGTGAAAGAACACGGCAGACTCAAGGAAGTTCTGTATTATTCTACGCTGTTTTATAACTTTGACTATTGTAGTGCAAAAAAGAACAGTTGAAACATTGTAGATGGATGCTCGTCAAGGACTTGGAGAGGATAAGACGTGTATTCAGATTCAGGATAAGAATGGACTTGGGTTTTAAGCCAACTTTCTCTTACGTGTAAATGAACTTTGTTTCTGACCTTTGGATATGTGAGGATACTTACTTGACAGTGTTTGTTTATGTGGAGAATGAGATTTGTAAAATTTTGATGTTTAAATACACATCGTTAAGTGAAGCAAAAGAAACTGCATACGTCTGCTTATTTTATAAGTAGAAAGAGTCTTGAGAAATTCCTGTTCCTAGCAAATATAGTTCGTAGAAGAAGAGAAAAGGAGGTTGCAGAAGCAAGTTAACCAGCACGGAAAGTCGTCTGACAATTTCAAGTAAGTCGTATCGTTAAAGAAGTGGGAGTTTACAAACATACTTCATCACTTTATGTCATCCAAAGCATTAGAATCTTTTTACAGAATAGAACCATCTCATCACAATTAAAAACCTGTTGCAACAGATAACCCTCAGGATCCACGAGCATCTTGAAGTTGCTGATGAAGTTCTCTGCCACCTTTGTGTCTGACCTGACTGCTTCACCATGCTGTAGATACCGGTTCTTCTCCTAAACTTCTCGGACCACCCAGGGCTTCCCTTAAACACTTCTTTGGCCACTGTTGATCCTAGCATCTTCTTAATCAGGCCAGTGAAAATCATTCTCGCATTTTCACAAATGATTTTCTCATTAATTGTGTCACCTGGCAATTGTTTTTCATATATCCATATAAGGAGCAACCTTTTGACATCATCCAGAATACAAAACCATTGTGTAGATACTCTTTTCACTCCCTTTGAAGCACCCATCTCCTTAATCTTGACCTCGTTCTTGAGCATGGAGCAAGTAGTTGATGTAGACCGATAGCATGTGCATACTAAATCAGCAACGCTCACACCATGTTTGCGTTTTTCAATGATTTTACATTTCATTTCTAAGGTCATTTTCTTTCTCTTATGCTTGTCTTCTTGTGGCTTTACCTTTGGGGCCATTGCTACGAAGGTTATTAAAACTTGCACACAAAAAAACACTGTGTGAACACAAGTTCAGAAAAATGTGTGGTCACAAGCTGCACTAAGACAGTAGCAGAAAGAGCGATAAACCCAAACTGTAGTACGTATTAAAGACAATGTTCATATGCCGCTGCTGACAATGAAAGGTGTTCATATTGTTGAATATATCCCCCATGCACATGAGTGGCTGGTGTCATCAAACTAAATCGTCATCACTCGTTATGCAAAACATCACTGGTTAAGTGAATCATTTTTTTTTTTTACAATTTGTTTTGCTTGTTACGCGAATTGCACATTATAGGAGGTGCTTGTTAAACGCGGTTCCACTGTAATCAAAATACATGCACAGTATTTAATTCTTTATCCTATAATACATAGTGTAAGTAAATTTGTTGTTTATTCATTTAGTAATGTTTGTAATGTTCGAAACAACCTTGTTCAACTATGGACACAACAGACATTTCTGGCGACGAGTTTGGCTACATGTTGGTGTCAACAAAATAACTGAAATTTCTTATATTATACTGAAGTGTGTGTACTTTTTTGTGTGAAATGTCAAATACAGGAGAGCCATCCCCTCTCTGGCAGAGCATTCCCCTCTCTGGCATTCTTCAGTTTCAGAGCCAACAAATACAAAATACAAAGTGCACAGCATGTGGCTGGTTTCAAAAAGAAAAGTTACTGTCCAGCATTGCCAGACTCCTGGGTGTACAACAAATGTAGCAGCCAAAGATTGAAGCACACAACTCCATCAGCCAGATACTGCCTCCTACCTTCTGTTCATTCAATGCAAAACAAGAGGACTGGACAGAAAACACGTTGCAAATGGAGCAACATTTTACAATCTCAGGTGACTCATGAGGCTCTCTTTTTCTTTCATGGGTAGAAGCTGAAATAGTGTGTTTATATTGAAAATGTCTGCGTAACAGAATTCCGAACCCTACCCTATGAGGAAGTTATGAGGAAACATTATGACTTTTTTGAGTCTCAGATTCATGTAGCTCCTGCTCGTTTCATACTTTTTCGTACTCATCATCGTGGTAACCACATTTAAAAGGAATGGATTGTTGAACTCATGGGCATGATGAGGAATTGTACATTTAACTGCATTTGTGGACCCTCATTTCAAGATGAAATGCTTTGAGATGCAATTATTATGAGCCTGGCTGATAGTAGAATACGGGCTGAGATTTTAGTGCCTCACAATCCTGGTTTCACGGATGTACTTAAGATGATTGAATCTCAGGAAGTGTGACACTAGACTTTAAAATGTCTGTTATTATTGCAACACTGACTGGATATTTCTAAGTGGGTCAGGACCTGCACGGCTCATGTTGACATCACTTGCAAGCAGCAGCTTAGGCAGACGAAGCATTCAGCTGGTTTCCCAGCAAATTCACGAGCTCCAAAATTGTGTCTGAGGTGTTATGTAACTCATGTCTGCAAGCACTGTTCCTCCAACAACCAGAATACCGGCACTGCCACAAGTCAGGACACACACACGAGTAGTGTGCCTGCAAAAGAATCATGATGTAAACTGTGTTCAATACAAACTTAAAATTGAAGAAATGGAAATCAATATGATCTCACATCCAGATTTCACAACAGCTCCTCCTGACAATACTCATGTGAATCAGTGACTTGAGTGCAGGAATTGCAAAGCTGCAGAATGCTAAATTTGCTTTTTCAAATCAGCTCTCCTCCAATAGATGACCAGCAAAATGGTTCATCACTCACACATCAGATGAAGCCAGCCTGCTGAAAGTCAAAACTAACAATCACATTCAGAGGAATAATTGCAAACTGTCCATCTCTTTACAGATTTGCAATCACACTTTAGCATTTTAATTAGACATTGGTACTTCAATTGCACTAATTAATCAGAATACTTAACAAGCAATTGGGACAGCCTAAGCTACAGAAATCAAGTCTACACATCACAGTCTACAACAGCAAAAGTATCTGCTTGGGACATGCCCTTTTCAGGCAAAATATAAAGTTCTATCCTACTCTAGTACGATACTTTTGGCATGGATACATTTGATTTGGTTCTGATAACTAAGACATTGTGCATGCTATCGATTCTTAAGTTTCTCCTGCCAGCATTCAACAATTGTTTGAAAAATGTGGACATCTAGTGGCACATTGGGATATGTAAAGAATTTCCATGTGGACATTACACTCTAGGAAGGTGTCCGAACAAAGTTTCACCATGCCAATCCGGTACTTCACACCATTTCTTTTAATGAATTTGTTTCTGAACTCTACAGATTGGAACAAGTTGGTGTTTTGAAACCCATCACTGCAAGCCAGTGGGCATCTCCTCTAGTTATTGTTACAAAATAAAGCAGGGAAAGTCAGACTTTGTGCAGACTTTAAAGCAATAGTTAATGCTCAGATAATTAGGGATTTCTTCCTGCTTCCACGTATAAAGGAGCTTATGGAGCTTTTCCAAAACTGTTTTAACCAATGCCTACCTTCAGCTTCCTCTGGATGAAATTTACAGTGGCCAATAAGCACATCAGCTCTTATCAATACCAGCGCCCTCTCTTTAGAAGCACATCTGCTCCCATGCTGTTTCAGCTCTTTGTCAAACATGTGATGTCAAAACTTCTGCACTGTTCAAATTATTTGGATGATACTGTTGTGTCCAGACAAGCTCCGGGACAGCATCTCAAAAATTTGGAATCTCTTTTCCTCGTTTTAACTGATGCAGGACTCTGGCACAGTACATTTTTCAATACTGAAACTGAATATTTGGGACATGTCATTGATGCCCATAGTGCTTATCCCTTGACTAAGTATTTAGATGCCATCTGGAGATTACGATGTACCATAAGTGTGTGGGAACAACAAATTGTTCATGAAAAGATAACTAACTACATTAAATTTATTCCAATGCTGTGCAAACTGCTGCTCCTTTGCATTACCTTCAGCGTAAAAATGTTCCTTTCCAATGGACTGGAGAATGAGAAAAATCTTCTCAGATGTTGAGAAATAAATAGCTTAATTGGCCATATCTTATTCATTATGATGTGCAGAAACCAGCAGTGTTTGCAGTCGATGTGTCATAGCTTGGATAAGGACCTTTTATCTAAGTAGGTTGGACACTCTGAATGCCCCTTAGCATTTGTATCTAAGATGAACATGGCCCAAGTCAACTTGAGTCAGCTGGAAAAGGAAGAATTAGCCTCAAACATGGCATCACAAAATGTCATCAATATCTGCACGGTCAAAAATTTTTTTTCCATCAACCGATGATAAGCCACTGACTGCTCTCTTTCATCTGATGAAAGAGGCACCTGATCATACTGCACAGTACCTAAAATGTTGCTCATTGCTTCTTTCGAATTACCAGTATGAATTCTTTATCCAATACAACACAGCATGTAAATGTAGACACTCTTTCTTGCTGCGTATGGGAAGTGAAATGGAATTCAATGCATCAGATACTTCTTATCTTCAAATTGATCAATCTGATTCGCAAGCACTGTACGCTGTTCCCATTTATTGTGAGTGGATCAAACAAGGCACTGGACAGGATCAGTCACTGCAATTGCTCGAGTACTACATTCTAACAGAATGCCCTCGAAGTCCAAAATCAAGCACCATGCTCAACAAGACAGTATTTCTCTTCAGAAGGGTGTAATGTTATTGGATACTCTTAATGAACAAACATGAGTCATGATTTCCACATCATTTCAGCAAAATGTTCTGAACCTTTTATATAAAGGCATTGAATAATCATTATAACTAAGTAGCTAGCACATCAGCATTGTATGTGGCTCACGATCAATATGCAGAGTGTACAGATAACTGCCTGCTGCTATGCATGTGCTGACAACCAGGCAGTGCCATGCCAAGAATGTTTCAATTGGCCTCAACCTGATGGTAGTTGGCACCACATCGACATTGATTTTGCTGCTTTTTTCTGAACCACACAGCAGCTAATTATTGTCAATGCATACAGTACATACCCATCTGACACTCCAATGAATTTGACAACAAGTACTAGCACTATAAAAGCACTCACTTATGTACTTTGTTTAGAAGGCTTCCAGAAACAATTGTTTCCAACAATTAGTCCACAGTTTTTCTCACTGGAATTTTAAGTATTTCGCCAACAAACTGGCATTCAAGATGTGCGAACAACTTCATTCTACCCTCAATCGAATGCTGAAGCTGAATGTTTTGTTCACAGTTTTTAGGCTCAAATCTGTAGGCTTTGAGCTACACACTCAAGGTAAATGCTTTGTTGATTCTCAGCAGCTATCACACTCTGTCCTTCCACAATGCATCACTGGTAGAGCACTTTGCAGTGTGTGTGTGTGTGTGTGTGTGTGTGTGTGTGTGTATTTACGGATGAAAGATGTGGCCAAAGGCTATATGTGAGTGTCTTTTAATCATGCCTGTCTGCAACTTGAAGTGTCTTCTTTATCTTTTTTACAGTAACGAGCAACTAGCTTTTTCCTACCTTTTTAAATGTTAAGAAGCCTTTTCTGAAAGTATTTGTTATGTGGCAGGGAAATCTGGCCCAAACAGTACCAACACGGAGAAATATACTTTTTGGATTATCATGTGATTTTATCCTTTTTAGAATGTTATACTCCTGTCACAAAGCAATTAGATGATTGGGATTAACATATGAAAATATTAAATGTTTCCTTATATTCCTCATATACCTCAATTAAAGACAGTTAAGCTACTTGTTTCATATGTGCCATTTATTTTAGAAGTTTCATGATGGATGGCTTATTTGAGAAAAGTGAGAGTGCCAGTGCTAACAGATTCTGGAAAAAAGAGATTAAAGAGGAGAACTGGAGATCCCGAGTTTCATAACTGAGAAAACAAAGGGCTACCACAACTAAGAGGAAAGAAAATTACATCCGTGAATGAAAAAAAAAAAAATGTTGGAGCTGAAAAAGTACAAAAGAAAGTAATGGAAGCAGGTTGAAGTGCATGTAGGTTATAGTAGGCACGCAGAGATGAACAGACTTTCACAAGGTCGACTCTAGACGACAACAACAACATCATAACACATCTGTTACAGGATCCTAAAATACATTATGGGCTCAAATACAACCATGTTCCTAAAAAGAGAAGCCTTTCTTCATAAATCAGCAAAGGTTTAGAAGCATCACACACTTGAAAAAAAAACAGCTTTCACTTTTCGCATATGAAATTCTGAATGTTTTGGCCACAAGTTAATAGGTAGATTTCATGTTGTTATATTTTCAACAGACGTCACACAGTGTACCAAAATAGTGACCGATAGATGTGAGGGAACACAATATCTTCACAGATATACAAATGTCTGACAGACCGATCATATCTTTGACAGCTTATGCACTCAAAGAACCAAGGTAACACAAGGAGTGCTCAGGAAAATGTAACAGCTAAAAACACCAGACCTATACTCTGATCAGCAGTCATACACTTTGCTAATAAACAGCAGTGCAGAGAAAAATGTCCTCATTGATTAAATGTAAGGGAATTAAAAAGGCTGTACACTAAATTGTTCATGGAAGGCAGCTTGCCTTAAATACGCATAAGGATAATCTAATATGATAGCGTGCAAGGTAATTTGGACAAGTAAAAAAGCCAGGTAGTTCCCAAGTACAGTGTCAGTGTCTGCACTCTACACAGTAAACCGACTAAATACCTGAGAGTGAAACTGCAAAGCAACATAAGGGGAGGTAAACAAAAGAAAATATGTTGTGGGGATGACAAATAGAAAGCTTCATATCTTTGAAAGAATTCTGGGAAAGTGTAGAGCATATGTGAAGAGGACAACATAGAAAACTGTTTTAAGTCTTTTTTTTTTCAACGACACACATTTTATTAAGTATAGCTTATTTACCATTAAATCAACAGGTGAGCAGTAGAGAAACAGCATCTTGACTGGCACTGGTCCTGACCTATGCTTTAGCCCACAGAAAGTAATAGTTTTTGATTCTTCTGTAAATACACAAAGAAAAAACTTCTGGAGGTAGGCACCTTACAGTCAATAGAGTACTGTGAATGTTTCTTGAGTAATACACATGTCATTAACGGAGGGCATCATTGTACGTTTGAGAAACACTTGGATATGAACAATGCTCTTGGTGCCCTGTAAGCAATCAGTTTGTTCACTAAAAACACAATGGTCAGTTGAGCAGTAAGTGAAAACAGTCCGGCATTAGGCAGATAGGCAAATCTGTGGGTGAGATAAATGTTGCTGGTAGGTGACCACAAAGTCCAACCACAATCTAAGAGAAAACCTTGTGGTATAGGGTCATTGTCAACAGATACCCTGGAAAGCTTGCTGTAAATATCAGCGTGTTGACAAATGAGACCGTGGTTGTCCAGGGTAGTCCTTACATTTGGTGCAGGTGTTTTTCCACACGAACTAGTGCCAGGAGCTGTGTCTTTGGACACAGTGCTTGGTGACCTAAGCGGACATACGCATAATCGTACTGAATGATCCTTCCATGTGTTTGAGGAGATTACAATAAAAGCTTCTAAATTAAATTAGATTAGATTAGATTCAGTTTTCATCCCATAGATCTGCAAATGATGATTCTTGTGGGTGTCGAACATGCCAGAAAATATAAAATAAAAAACATAGAACATTTGACTATAATACTCTTCCCTGATCATTTGTCACAAGAGTGCCAAGATATGTGACTTCAGTACAGTAAACTGGAACTGCTAATATTTACAGAATTAATTCACAATGTTCTACACATGATGTTCTTGTACATCTCACCGAGTTACATTACATGTAAACACTGAAGGAATTCAGTTTGTTAATGGAGGTGTCAAAGAAGCCTATATGGAGTCTTTGAAACAAAAGTACAATATTACATAGCTAATTCTGACCATGCTCTATTGAGGAAGAAATGGAGTGGCAAATAAAAGTATAATGTACCTATCAACATGCACTAAACAGTAGCTTGCAGAAAAGAGATGTAGTTAAGTCAAAGTTTGCAGTTTTGCTGACACTGAAGTCATCAGAAAACGCAATTTGATTAATTGGAAAAGTGCAATGATTACTGGCATCCTGAATTCAGAGTGCACATTTGATGAAGATTAATGTTTTATAACATATATATGTGTAGTTAATGTCATTATTATTGTTATTACTAATATAGATTGCACTTATTTAAACTATATTCTGTTGTGTAGAGTCAGAACACACAAATCATTGTGAAATATGGTAAAATATACTGCTCAAAATAATTGTGGGAACATCACTTTGGGCATCTGCCATATTCCATTGAGCAATAATTGAGGACTTGGTATGTCACCAAATTATACTTTATCTTTCAAAAATACAGTACACAACAAAACATTATTACATCCTTGGTCATTTACAGAAGAAGAACTGAAATGTCTGACAGGTGTCAAAAGCAGAGTAGAAACATTCATTCATCCCATCATCTTGGGCACTTTTCATTGGACTTTGAGAGGTTCAATAACGTGCATGCCTTCTGTGAGCATTTATCATTGTCCAACACCTATGTGGCATGCTCCCTACAGGTTTACAGAGGTAATCCTGTGGTATCTGATTCCTTTCTTCAATGAGAGCCCATGAGAATTCTTGGTGTATCTGTGGTGGAGCAGAACAACCACAAACACTTCTGTCAAGTATTCCCACACTTGCTCCATAGGGTTTAGGCCAGGACTCACCATAGGCCATTCCATTATTTCAACGTCCAGACGTAGTAAGACAACTTTGCTGACACCTGCCACATGGGTCCTGGCACTGGAAGGGATTCAAGGTCACCACCATATGCAGCAGCCACTACATGGTAAACAAGATCTATTCAATGTACTACTTAACAATAAGGCGACCATGGACAATGACAAGATTCATATGGCTGTCAACATTGAGACCTCCTCATAACCTTGGAAATCTGTTAATCTCCTAAACAACATTTGGCGGGTACCGCTCTCAATGGGGCCTCGCGTATGAACATGGCCATCATCTCATGTCAGGGGATATCTGGACTTTTCTGTGAGTAACATGTTTCACCTATGATGAAATTGCCAGTTGAAACGGGAGTGGAAAAACTGAAGGACGGTTGCACGATGATGTCTTGTCAAGTGAGATACTCAAACATAATGTCTGGGTTGTAAGGTCCTTTCTTGTAACCTGTGCATTACAATCTCATTAGACACAGTGGCTCCACGGCACTTCTGAAATAATCTCTCAGTGCTCTGGCAGTATCCATATGTTGCTGCAATGCAGGAATTGCCAGAAATCGCTCTAACGTAGCACTGTAATGCATTAGTGGCTTTTTCCAACTTGCCTCGTGTACTGATATATCTCCCTGCAGAGTGTCAACAACCTGTGGATGTCACATGGAGAGGCATTGGCATCTGCAGCAACATGACTGAGAGTCTATCCTTTTTGGATCAAACAGATTGTCCTTGCTACTTGCACTGCATTATAATGTTGCACTGCATGTGCTTTGTTGAGTACCACATCCACAAATGACAACTACTATCTGTGTACCTCACTATAAAACATTGGGAAACCAGTGCTGACTTCCTTCTGAGGGGTCACCTGACACTGTAATGCATAACACTGTCAATAGATGGTGAATGATTTTAATTGTTGCTACATTGAAAGTGAAGATCTCAAGCCACACAATAAGACCACAGTAACATCTGTTTAAAAATATATTTAATGTACCAGACGTTGATACACGCATTCCCCAAAATCTTTTGAACAGCGTACTTTGTGGTTCCGATAAAGCAACCACATGGTCCAAACACACATCTGGAGACAAATCATAGTGTGAGTTCTCATGCACGACGTTCCACTGACTTCTAAAAAGATGCACTTTCTCTAGGCCTACAAAATCTAGGTTCTAGGTTTTTCTTGACCACTAACAGACAGGCAACATTTTACCTAGGAGCTAATTGCTGCCTTCAGCAGCATTGTAAGAATCCATCTCATTATATACTTGTGGAGATGACGTTTCCATGAGATCGGGATCTCAAATGAGGAATTGGATGAAAATCAGAAGAATCTAATTTAAAATGTGACTGTCACAAGTTAAGGACACCACAGGAACCCAGTATATGGATGTCTGGAAGATACAGATTCCATACAATTAAAACTTATCTTTAATGTATTATTATTACACTTAATAATCACATGACACTATTGCAAATCAGGTAAGTAGAATTTTTAATATTTTCCATTCTGTACACTGTCAATGTTATTAAGTAGCAGAACTAGTCAGCATTTACTTTCTGTATCTTAATGACTATTAGTTCTAAAAGTAAAACAAACCTTTCTTGGAACAAAGCACATACATCTCTGGCAGAGTTGGTGAGGTTCGGCTTGATCAGCTGTACTCTAACTCCATGTGACCTTTCAGTAGTTGATGGACACAGAACACTATTGCAAAATCTGTCAAGAGTTTCAGGTGTCATACCACTTGCTTTAAGAACATCATCAAGATTTGCAAAGGAGCCAAATTTCTGGCGATGATTTGACAATCGTGCCAATCTTGTAGGACTTATTCTATACCTGCCAGAAATAAATACTTTAAAGAAAGAGATATTATAATGCTCTTGTTTGCTAGAACACAATACTGACAAGAAAAAATTAAATAAAATATTAACTATAATAATATTGATAACAGCATTGATAAATTAACTCATCTCATGCTCTCTTTATGACTATTTGTGTACCAATATTATATGATAAAAACTAAAAAATATGAATTAAGCTGACATTGTCATGAAGCGCATTCAAAAATTCAAGAAGTAATTAATATAACCAAAGAATTATCTTTTGACAGATGCAACAAGAACACTAGAAAATCTGCTTCTCCTCATGTTTCAAAACAGAAATTTTTTTTTGTTAATTGCTATTCCTCTTATAGTTGCAGTTGAAATATATAATTAAAACAGATTCTAGACATGAAAGCAAATGATGACACAAATTTCAGAGTTTCCATAACTTCTGCTCTGGGGCAGCACTGTGTGTGTGTAAATTATTCTTTCATGTTCAGTAACTCATTACATACCTTGCAAGCTCCTCATGAGAGCAACTGTTCACTTTCTCCAGAATTTTTTGCTGTTCATCAGAACTGTACTGCATGGTACCATTTACATAATGTGATTCTGCTACAGTACACAATGTCCGGTGGGTGACTACCTATGGCAAATAAATAAATACATGAAGATTCACGTAACTGTTGCACATAGCCACTTTCCATTATAGCACTTGAGAAACAATTCTGATCATTTTACTTAAGTGAAGCCATTCATCTCATGAAATTTGACGTGTCCTGAATGAATTTGTAACTTACAATCTTACAGATGCATGTCGATCACCAAACTACATAAAACTATAACAAAATTATAAAATTTATTTCGTGATTGCCAATCCCTTTGTCACAGAAAATGAAGATTTAGGGCAATATGTAAACAAGTTATAGAAGCTGCAAGAGAAGCAAATAATCTATGTTCATGATATATGTGCAAAAATTACTTATAATCCAGACTAAATATATAAAGTACATCTCTCTTGGTTTTCCAGACCCTTCTTGACTTACATCACTTTTCACTTGTACTTCTCATCTCTCATTTTCTCATGTTCGCCAGACAAAATCTTTCAGACATAGGAACTCAAAAAAAATAAGTATATACATTTAAAGTTCATAAAACAAACAAGTTAAAACAGTACTAGTCACACCATAAACTGCGTATACACTGGAGTCTGAAGATCAAGCATAACTGTCAGAAGAGGAAAGTATTATGAGGGAAGACAAGCAATCACTCAAAGTGACTGAAGATTTCCCCATCTACAGGAATTGGGCAATCTGTATGCGAAAGGACCACTACTTGTTACAAATAGGCACATCATTTAAAGTTTTAGCAGTCTCTTAGATCCATGTCTCAATTGTGTTTGGCTTTTATTGAGAACAGAGTGTAATCCCTTGGAGAATTTTCCACTGTAATGCCCTAAACATGTGAGCTGAAGCTTATTTTGCAGGCTATAAAAGGAAATAAAATTAGGGTTCAATGTTTTGTTGAGACAGATCAGAAGCTCAGATTGGGGAAGGATGGGGCGAAGGAAACTGGCCAAGCCCTCTCAAAGGAACCATCCTATTTAGTTTAGTGAAATCACAGAGAATCTATAAATAGATAACCGCCTATTCCCTATGGCTCCTCCTTCTTCAGTTTTGTTTACCCTCGACCTCACATCCTGGTTTCTGAGTGACCTGCCTCTCTTTTACTATCTTTACCCCCCCCCCCCCTCCAATTCCTCTTTTCTCTCAGAGGAAGGTACTAATAATTACTTTCAAATTGATCTTTAGGTAGTACTGAAATTTCACCTCTTGATGATAAGTCCTGGCCATCCATTCTGTCCCTATAATGTTATAAGCACATACTTTACTTTTCAACTGTGAGCTTCTCCAACAACAAATTAACTAAATATTATCAAACTGCACTTTGGTGTCAAAGAAAGGAAGGTCATAAGACAACAGAGGAACTTCTATTTAGGGGTATATAATTTTGCAAGTACTGTATATATTAACATATACTGTTTCAAGCAAATGTTTCTTTTTGCAATACAGTACCTTGTTAATGGCTCTCGTGCATGCACTGGTCATAATTGTCTCTGATGACCTCAGATGTTGCGTCCCATAGTGCTCAGAGCCACTAGAACCATAATTGTCTATTAAAACAGTGTTGTTTCTTCAGTGACTTGTGCTTCTGTGTTATTTTAGATTCATTCATCTTCAAACTCTGGTTGTACACCAATGGTGAGTTTTAAAGATAGAGGATGGGTTGTGCAACAGACGCAACCCGGAATTTTAAAATATTTTCATTTGGTTGGCACTGGAGTACTTCCCTCACTAGCTTTCCTTCTTTCAGTTCCCATGTGAAAGATTATTTGCCTGCTTACAGGCTACATGAGCATGATAGAGCAAAGAGGGATGATATTCCAATTAATAGAATGTAGAGCATCACTTTACACAAGTTGAAGTGAAAAGCACTACGTCTGAGAAGAAGAAAAGGTGAATTGTGAATGGGGAAGAACAAAGACAACCGGAATAGAAAAACTTTTTTGGAACATGAGATTACTGAATAAAATTTCCATAATAGTATGTTTTATGTAGTCAAAGATAGTGATGATGAAATACAAAACACGGTAAATTCCAGTAATAGTCACTCTACATGATGAATGAAAGGTATTAATCAGTGCATTAAATTTAGCATTGAAGAAAATGCAGTGTTTCAGTACCAATTTCATAGCAACGGTGATGGGAATTTTTCTCTTCTGCATTACTGTACTACAAAATTAAATGTACAATACACTTGCTTAGTTGCAAATGAAATGTCTCACAGCAGTAGAAAGCACTTCCTTTGGTATTCATTTGTGAGATCATAAACTTAAGATGGATACTGATGGATTTGACTACAGGCAACTCTTCAGAACGCAAGACTGGATAAGCTAAAGTGCACTTACGGTGTACCATGGCTCTTCCATTGCATGCTGCTGTTGGCAGTTTATTATTGTTTTTGTAGCCAATTAGGTGATAGTATAGGGTAGCCAATGTGAATCACTGAATCGAATGACTAATGACTTGTTTTGGCAGAAGATACAAATTGATTGCAATGCATCCCCCCCCCCCCCCCCCCACACACACACACACTTTTTTTAACATAGTGAGCATGAGATTGATTAATGGAAAATCTCATATGAGATGTGAAACAAATACTAACAAAGAGATAGAGGGGCTGGCCAGTACTTACCTCAGCTCAGTACAGCCAATAGATACACATAAAACACATAAAACAGAACCGAAAATTTACATTCCTAGCTTTCGGAACAAATGTTCCTTCATCGGGGAGGAGAGGGGGGAAAGAAAGGGAAGAAGGGAAAGGAGATTCAGTTACTCACAACCCAGGTTATGAAGCAACAGGGA
The DNA here is from genome assembly GCF_023864345.2 of Schistocerca serialis cubense. Classification (NCBI taxonomy): domain Eukaryota; kingdom Metazoa; phylum Arthropoda; class Insecta; order Orthoptera; family Acrididae; genus Schistocerca; species Schistocerca serialis. Next base: position 188,853,668 of record NC_064641.1, on the reverse strand, counting down.
AAGGAAAATAGGGAGGGTAGCAAGGATGGAGGCATGGTTGTCAGAGGAGGCTTCCCTCTGACAACCATGCCTCCATCCTTGCTACCCTCCCTATTTTCCTTTCCCTGTTGCTTCACAACCTGGGTTGTGATTAACTGAATCTCCTTTCCCTTCTTCCCTTTCTTTCCCCTCTCTCCTCCCCGATGAAGGAACATTTGTTCCGAAAGCTAGGAACGTAAATTTTCGGTTCTGTTTTATGTGTATCTATTGGCTGTACTGAGCTGAGGTAAGTACTGGCCAGCCCCTCTATCTCTTTGTTAGTATTTGTTTGAGCATGAGATTGACGATTCTTGATCTTGGACTGTAAGGTTGGTTACTGGTTTTTGGGTTTACTTTTCGTCTTGCATGTTTCTTGGAATACAGAAGGATCCTTGGGATGCTGTTTTGTATTCCATGATTATAGTTACATTGTGAGTTGGAGACAGTAAAAAAACTGGTTGTGGTAAAAGGCTCATCTGAGTCATTCCATGTCAAATCAGCACACCTATTTTACCTCACCCTCTTAGATTTTGCTGAAAGTTGGTATACTTATAGTGGGCACTGAGACTAAGAAAAATCCTAAATTTCAATTTTTTATCTCAAACCATTCCTGAAATATGGCTATGTAAACTTTTCAAAAACCAGCCAAAAATATGTGAACAGACTTTTTTTAAATTGTCCTAGGAGCTGCCCTAATTGAGCTAGAGAACTGGGAAAGGTGTCATTCTGCAGCATTTTGCATGTTCTTTCCAGGGATATACAACAAAACATAGCTTCTAATTAATAACCTTTTTCAAAATATTAATTAATATTTTGATTTAATTTTTTTACAAAAGTACGTAATTAAAAATTTTCAAAATATTTCCATAACTACTTCATACTATTGTAAATCACATGGCAAAATATAAATCTGGGATGATGATGGGTTCATTGTTAAAAAAAATTATTCCGGGCCCTTATTTTTCACTAACTGCCCTAGTTTGACCAAATTGACCTTTAACAAACAGGAATTTCTTTAAAATATACTGAAAGGTAAGTAAAAAAAGTATTAGAAATATCAAAACATCACCTTATTAAACCAAAACTAATCAGCATATTTTATAATTAAGTTGATTGCTTATTTTAATTTCATAAAACTTCACTAACAGTATATTAACCGATATAACAAAAACAAGAAATTGAGCATTTAACTACAAACTGAAATAAAGTATGAATAAGTACAAGTATTTACATAATAGTTCTGTTCCATGATGTTTGAAATGTAACTATTAAACAAATTAAATATGTAATGCTTGTTTTTGAGTAACAGGTATCTGTACATAGCTAAATTTAACACAGTAGGTACTAACAATAATCTTGAAACAACTTTCTATAAAATATACATTAACACTAACCTGAGACAAAAATTAAGTTTTGAGTTGAAAGCAGTTTCCCAATAAATTGTCTTGGAACTTCATATATTACATTTTAATAAAGCTGACTGGGTTTGGTTTACATCACTTTCATTAAGAATGTATGTTCTCCCTGTCGGAGTAAATGGATTCACTTTTGAGAGAACATCCACAACTGACACCCACAGGACATCTGCATGTGCAGGATAAGAGAATGACTTAGCTGGTCCACATGGATGAAGAAAAGTTATTTTCACTTCATCAAGTTCTTCGTTTTTTTCTAAAATGTACCCAAGCCACCAGTTTCTGCCATATACAGTGGTGACATAGCCTGATGCATCTTGTAACTACAGTTTGTCTGGTGATGTAGTTACTTCCCTCTCCCAACTCTGTATACCACCTGAGAAGTATTTGACTATTAATTTTGATGTAGTGTTGGGAATGAAAGCGTGAAATTGCTGTGTTCCTTTGATTGTCAATGCCTGTTCAAGTCGGCTTTTTAAGAATATTTCTGAAGCAGCGTAGTCTTCTTGAGTGGAATATGCAAAATCAACATTTGTGATATTATCTACAGCCCACTCAAATAGATCTCGTGCGGTTTGGATCTGATTCTGGTATGGCCTTTGCAAACTTGCACGAGCTGCCAGTCTCTTTACTGAACCCCCTACTCCATCACAAGGCCATTTCCCATGTGCTGTGGCTGAAAAGTGCCACTCAGCTTTTATGTTGAAGTCTTCCTCATGAAGGCAAAGGTTCAGGAAGTTTTTCTTATTTTTATACTGAGCGGCAGAACCGTCAGAATAATAGTATATCTTTTCTGGGATATTTTGAAATTTATTTGTTAGATATGAAATTAGTTTCTTTTGAAAGGTGTAAACCGCAGTTGTATTGTGCTCCAGACAATCAGAAACAATGACAAAGCTCATATGCTCAATTTTATTTTCCTGTTTGTAATATACAACAAAAGGATGAATGGTAATCTGTTGTCTTGTCCAGTGGAAACTCTGAGCTTCATCCTGTAGATATATAATATAATTTTCTGAAAAATCACATATGACAACAAATTCAGATTCCATAAGGTTTTCTCTTGTGGTGTTAAGGAATGTTTGTTGTTGCTTGGCAATGAAGTCATCCCGAATCAAAGTCGACATCTTACTACAAAATAAATCTATGAATTCTTCAGAAGTTTTCTGAACAATTTCCAGGTTACAGCAATCAACTGACATCCACTGTCGGAACTGAACTTGTTCAATTAAGTTTTCATGAAAAGAGTCTTTTAAATTTTTACATATGACAGTTTCTCCTGGGCAGTATTCACAGTTTCTTATGTTGCAATCAACTGATGATGGGTTGCAAAGCATTTTTGCAATGCACTCCTTATAATTGTCTAAGCTGCTGTTTGTTACTGTATTTAGTTTGGCATTTTCTGTCATTAATTTTATGTTTTGGTGAGTTGTGCACACGCAGAGAGTGTGTGTGCCACTCCGGCCAGCTAGTACACAATGTTTTGGTCTCAACTCAGCAAATTTAGAGAAACCTATTTTTATGTTAGGAAACTTGTCTTTAAAATGTTTGTAAGCTTCTTTAAGGTTACACAAAATAAGTCTTTTTGATATTTTTGTTTTATTTCCAGAATCTTTAATAATTGCCCTGCTAACTTCATCATTTTCATAAAATGAATGTACAGCTTTGACTGTTACTGTCGGTAAACACTTCCATGGTTTTGGGTTTGGACCTTCCATGAATCCTCTTTCTTTCAAACTTTTTTTGGGCTGCCGAACAATGTAATTAGGAGCATTAAATTCCCTCGTTATTTTCCTGACACTCCACTTTTCAGGTAAACTTGTAAGAATCATTAGTTTTTTTTTTTTTTTTTTTGTGCTCTACTTTTAGAATTTTTAAAGTTTCTTTTAAGATTTTCAAGAACGGATTCATCAGTATCAGTATCTGACGAAGAGGTTTCAGGAGCAACAAAAAGTTTACGTGTCATTGATGAGATTTTCTTCACTTTTGATTTGGTGTAATGCCTAGACGCTAGTTTTCACTTGTCAATTGGGGACTCGCCTAGTTCTTTAAGTGTTGTGTTAAATGTTTTAACAGCTACTGAAGTTGAGAGTGAAGTCAGGGTCTTGGTCTCGGATGATTGTCTCTGATCCAGAAGATTCTTCTTCAACACTTTCATCACTGATGGGCTCTGGTGTATTTTTCAATTTGGTTACATCTTTTCTACATTTGTCACAAATCTTGGCACCACTTCGTATTTGAGGAAATAATTTGGGCATCCATGTTGTGACATTTCTCAGTTTTTTTCTGTCTCTAATAAAATGATTTGACTTCTTCAATGGATTACAACACTGCACTCTTACAGCACTGCACTTTTTACTTGGTTCCATATTTATACAAAAACCACTTATAAACTATCCTTCAATGTATAGATTTACTTGAAAATAAACTATTAAATATAATAGATACAGACTGGTCAACACAGAGGTAACAATTGGTTTGCACTAAAACCACAGTGCATAATAATGCTGTAGGCACACACAGCCTTAGAAGGTAACAATGCAGACTACATCATCTCAACAATGGCTCCAGTCTCTGAATTATTGTACAGACATCAAGCCCTATGTATACGGTCCTCTACTGACGTACTACCTTAAAGGTCAGTTTGGTCAAACTAGGGCCGTTAGTGAAAAACAGGAGTCCGGAATAATTTTTTTTTTAACAGTGAACCCATCATCATCGCACATTTATATTTTGCCATGTGATCTACAACAGTATGAAGTAGTTATGGAAATATTTTGAAAATTTTCAATTATGTACTTTTTGTAAAAAAATTAAATCGAAATATTAATTACCATTTTGAAAAAGGTTATTAATTAGAAGCTTTTTTTGTCTATCACTGGAAAGAGCATGAAAAATGCTGCAAAATGACACCTTTCCCAGTTCTCTAGCTCAATTAGGGCTGCTCCTAGGGCAATTTAAAAAAAGTCCGTTCACACATTTTTGGTCAGTTTTTGAAAAGTTTACATGACCATAATTCAGGAGTGGTTTGAGGTAAAAAATTGAAATTTGGTATTTTTCTTAGTTTCAGCACCCACTATAAGTATACCAACTTTCAGCAAAATCTAAGAGGGTGAGGTAAAATTTTTATTTAAAGTGTGTTGATTTGACATGGAATGACTCATGTGTAGAGTAGCCCGATGATCATTTTAGAAACTTTGTGGGGTATTTTCAGAACGTCCAGATTTCCTTGGTGTTTGTTAGGCAGGAAGCTGAGAGCACAGTTTAAATTTTACGAACTATTCTGTTTCGTATGACAGCATTCTGCATGATATATACCATTAAGCTGCCACATAAGTTCATACACCTGACACCATACCGAAATTTTTCAAACACTATTTTCTCAATGGTTCCACCATATTGTCTAATCATCCAATTCACGACTCATATGTTTACTTCCCATCGTTCACTGCACAGTTCTCAACTGCAGCATGCAACAGAAAAGCCACAGTCACCCTAAGGACACTTTTACCATGGGCAGTTTCAACTGCACCATTATGTCAAACTGGAAAAGGAACTATAAAATAAATCAAAAGTTGAATGTAATGGAAATGATATTAGATTAACTGAAGCATTTGATATTTCTTTGCCAACTGACAACCCGTCGCTTTTCAACCAAACCTAGACCTAAGCTTCAGATCAGTCTATCTTACATTCTGAAAACTAATCCCGTCACCCCCCCCCCCCATGAACCATGGACCTTGCCGTTGGTGGGGAGGCTTGCGTGCCTCAGCGATACAGATAGCCGTACCGTAGGTGCAACCACAACGGAGGGGTATCTGTTGAGAGGCCAGACAAACGTGTGGTTCCTGAAGAGGGGCAGCAGCCTTTTCAGTAGTTGCAAGGGCAACAGTCTGGATGATTGACTGATCTGGCCTTGTAACAATAACCAAAACGGCCTTGCTGTGCTGGTACTGCGAACGGCTGAAAGCAAGGGGAAACTACAGCCGTAATTTTTCCCGAGGGCATGCAGCTTTACTGTATGATTACATGATGATGGCGTCCTCTTGGGTAAAATATTCCGGAGGTAAAATAGTCCCCCATTCGGATCTCCGGGCGGGGACTACTCAAGAGGATGTCGTTATCAGGAGAAAGAAAACTGGCGTTCTACGGATCGGAGCGTGGAATGTCAGATCCCTTAATCGGGCAGGTAGGTTAGAAAATTTAAAAAGGGAAATGGATAGGTTGAAGTTAGATATAGTGGGAATTAGTGAAGTTCGGTGGCAGGAGGAACAAGACTTCTGGTCAGGTGACTACAGGGTTATAAACACAAAATCAAATAGGGGTAATGCAGGAGTAGGTTTAATAATGAATAGGAAAATAGGAATGCGGGTAAGCTACTACAAACAGCATAGTGAACGCATTATTGTGGCCAAGATAGATACGAAGCCCACACCTACTACAGTAGTACAAGTTTATATGCCAACTAGCTCTGCAGATGACGAAGAAATTGAAGAAATGTATGATGAAATAAAAGAAATTATTCAGATTGTGAAGGGAGACGAAAATTTAATAGTCATGGGTGACTGGAATTCGAGTGTAGGAAAAGGGAGAGAAGGAAACATAGTAGGTGAATATGGATTGGGGGACAGAAATAAAAGAGGAAGCCGCCTGGTAGAATTTTGCACAGAGCACAACATAATCATAACTAACACTTGGTTTAAGAATCATGAAAGAAGGTTGTATACATGGAAGAACCCTGGAGATACTAAAAGGTATCAGATAGATTATATAATGGTAAGACAGAGATTTAGGAACCAGGTTTTAAATTGTAAGACATTTCCAGGGGCAGATGTGGACTCTGACCACAATCTATTGGTTATGACCTGTAGATTAAAACTGAAGAAACTGCAAAAAGGTGGGAATTTAAGGAGATGGGACCTGGATAAACTGAAAGAACCAGAGGTTGTACAGAGATTCAGGGAGAGCATAAGGGAGCAATTGACAGGAATAGGGGAAATAAATACAGTAGAAGAAGAATGGGTAGCTTTGAGGGATGAAGTAGTGAAGGCAGCAGAGGATCAAGTAGGTAAAAAGACGAGGGCTAGTAGAAATCCTTGGGTAACAGAAGAAATATGGAATTTAATTGATGAAAGGAGAAAATATAAAAATGCGGTAAGTGAAACAGGCAAAAAGGAATACAAACGTCTCAAAAACGAGATCGACAGGAAGTGCAAAATGGCTAAACAGGAATGGCTAGAGGACAAATGTAAGGATGTAGAGGCCTATCTCACTAGGGGTAAGATAGATACCGCCTACAGGAAAATTAAAGAGACCTTTGGAGATAAGAGAACGACTTGTATGAATATCAAGAGCTCAGATGGAAACCCAGTTCTAAGCAAAGAAGGGAAAGCAGAAAGGTGGAAGGAGTATATAGAGGGTCTATACAAGGGCGATGTACTTGAGGACAATATTATGGAAATGGAAGAGGATGTAGATGAAGATGAAATGGGAGATACGATACTGCGTGAAGAGTTTGACAGAGCACTGAAAGACCTGAGTCGAAACAAGGCCCCCGGAGTAGACAATATTCCATTGGAACTACTGACGGCCGTGGGAGAGCCAGTCCTGACAAAACTCTACCATCTGGTGAGCAAGATGTATGAAACAGGCGAAATACCCTCAGACTTCAAGAAGAATATAATAATTCCAATCCCAAAGAAAGCAGGTGTTGACAGATGTGAAAATTACCGAACAATCAGTTTAATAAGCCACAGCTGCAAAATACTAACACGAATTCTTTACAGACGAATGGAAAAACTAGTAGAAGCCAACCTCGGGGAAGATCAGTTTGGATTCCGTAGAAACACTGGAACACGTGAGGCAATACTGACCTTACGACTTATCTTAGAAGAAAGATTAAGGAAAGGCAAACCTACGTTTCTAGCATTTGTAGACTTAGAGAAAGCTTTTGACAATGTTGACTGGAATACTCTCTTTCAAATTCTGAAGGTGGCAGGGGTAAAATACAGGGAGCGGAAGGCTATTTACAATTTGTACAGAAACCAGATGGCAGTTATAAGAGTCGAGGGACATGAAAGGGAAGCAGTGGTTGGGAAGGGAGTAAGACAGGGTTGTAGCCTCTCCCCGATGTTGTTCAATCTGTATATTGAGCAAGCAGTAAAGGAAACAAAAGAAAAATTCGGGGTAGGTATTAAAATTCATGGAGAAGAAATAAAAACTTTGAGGTTCGCCGATGACATTGTAATTCTGTCAGAGACAGCAAAGGACTTGGAAGAGCAGTTGAATGGAATGGACAGTGTCTTGAAAGGAGGGTATAAGATGAACATCAACAAAAGCAAAACAAGGATAATGGAATGTAGTCTAATTAAGTCGGGTGATGCTGAGGGAATTAGATTAGGAAATGAGGCACTTAAAGTAGTAAAGGAGTTTTGCTATTTGGGGAGCAAAATAACTGATGATGGTCGAAGTAGAGAGGATATAAAATGTAGGCTGGCAATGGCAAGGAAAGCGTTTCTGAAGAAGAGAAATTTGTTAACATCCAGTATTGATTTAAGTGTCAGGAAGTCATTTCTGAAAGTATTTGTATGGAGTGTAGCCATGTATGGAAGTGAAACATGGACGATAAATAGTTTGGACAAGAAGAGAATAGAAGCTTTCGAAATGTGGTGCTACAGAAGAATGCTGAAGATTAGATGGGTAGATCACATAACTAATGAGGAAGTATTGAATAGGATTGGGGAGAAGAGAAGTTTGTGGCACAACTTGACCAGAAGAAGGGATCGGTTGGTAGGACATGTTCTGAGGCATCAAGGGATCATCAATTTAGTATTGGAGGGCAGCGTGGAGGGTAAAAATCGTAGAGGGAGACCAAGAGATGAATACACTAAGCAGATTCAGAAGGATGTAGGTTGCAATAGGTACTGGGAGATGAAAAAGCTTGCACAGGATAGAGTAGCATGGAGAGCTGCATCAAACCAGTCTCAGGACTGAAGACCACAACAACAACAACAACAACAATCCCGTCACAAAAGAAATAAAATAGGTCTTCTTTTCTCTTTTTGTGTGCACATGTATGACATCACATGCCACATCATTATTTTCCAGGATGAAGGTGACAACTGGTATCAGTAGGTTCAGCTATTTTTCATAACAGTTTGTTTATGTTTATATACGTTTACCCAACACACAGCAGACACCAGCAATATCATTATCATCCATCATATCTAATGCATGTGCAGTGGTCACCAAGCATTTGGCATCAGTATCCCTGGGCTTCACTGAATTATCTGTGTAAAATTCTTGGAAACATAAATGCATACAATCCTTAGTCTCCTGAACTTATGTGTGCATAACAGAGAGAAAATCAGATCACGTAAAGCATGAATTTAGGATAGCAATCACTCAAACAGCAAATACTGTAAATTATTCTCATTGTCATACTGCAGGAACAATTACCACAAAACATTCAAAAGATGGAGTACAGATTTGTCACAAATGAGAACTGTTGGAAGCAAAATACTACTGAATAAGTTAGAGGCATGCCATGGATTGATTTTACTTTCAAGAAATATCAGAGACCTCCAACAAGACTAAACTGATGGATGAAAACTCATCTACTTCTCTTCATTCTTTTGACTTCTTTGATGCTGTCCTCCACAAAGGGAAGAAAAGATGTTCTAGTCCAAAATATATGGTCCTTAGTGTTTCAGAATTATGGTGTGTTATTAATCTTTAATATATACATTGGATGTTATTTTTTGGCAGATATGGCCAACTTACTGCTTCCATGAAAGTCGGAAATCTATGTACTAACTAAAAATTTACATTCTGAATAGGTCTTTGACAATCTTATCATCTATAATATTTTTCTCCATTTGGAACACTTGGTTGAAAGTGAATATTTTTTTCTGTGTTAACTTTTAAGTTCTCTCTTCCAGGGTGAGCTCTTGCCTTCTCAATCTAAGTTTTGAATCTCTTCAGTAAGGCTGGGCTCACTGTCCACACAACAGATAGCAATGTGTCACTGGCATGTACAGTGATGAGATGCTTTTTACTTACAAACTTGGGAATTCATTTACATAACATAAGGATAGGAATGAACCCAAGACTGAGCTCTGGGGGAACACCACCACTGTATTTTTCTTATTTTTAACTATCTCTTCTCCAGTACCTCTCGCACAATAGTTTCTGTGTTCTGTTGTCTGCCTTTTGAATATGTTTCCTGATAGCAACTGCACGAGCTTTTCAATGACACCACTCATCACAATATTTAGCAAGATGTATTATGTTGAGAGCTTTTGAGAGGTCCAGAAATATTCCTGTTGCTTAGGAATTTTCATTTATTTTCTCAAGTGCATAATGAACAATTGTACTACAGATGACTTGGTATTTTGACCTCTTCTGTAACCATCCTGTAATTTACCTACTACATTATCTTTGTTATAATGTTCCAAGATATCTTTTAAAATTATATTCTCAGTCAGTTTGCTGAATGCTGAGATTATGACTACAGGTGTATAGTTATGAACATGCTTTATTTCCCATTTTTGTGTAAGGTTTTGACTGCAACCAGTTTCAACTTGTGAGGGAATAAACCATATTCAAGAACACACTTTATTAGATGAATTAATGGTTTCACTATCTCATGTTTACATACGGTACGGAGACACGCAGACATACATATGGGATGGAGAAATATCATCTAACCATGCTTTTTTTCCTGATGTTGTCGATAAGGTGCAGAATGTCATCAGCTCATACTGCAACTCAGTTCTGTTTGTTAGTGGACTCATATGCTATGCATCTGGTTTCATGCAGGTATGACTTTCAACAGTATTTATAAATTATTAAATACATTGCTAACTTGAAGGGAATCAGAAATATCATTATTCACAATTAATTCTATGTTATTACCTTTAGTTTCTGTAGCATTGTTTAAAATTTTGGTTTCAAAAGGTCAGCAACACTTAAAACATTATCTGACGTTCTTGTCTGTCAGTTAATTGTCCCTGCTTTTAACCTTGTGATTTCTTTGTGGAACTGATATTTGTACTTCTTGTACAAATATTTATCTGCTTGTAAAATTCTTTATCTATTCATAACTTGGGAGTTAGTCGGTACAGGCTACGTCTTCCAGTTTTTTCCTTTCAGATCTTTCATTTTAACATCTAATCATCTTTTGATTTTGAAGGGGATTTTTGTGAATACTCCCTTTGTTTCAAGGGGGTGTACTATTTCTGTGCCCAGTAAGACCGTCTAAGAAAATGTTCCATTTGTTGTTGACCACAATGGTAGTAATTACCGATTTTCAGATTCATGACAAATTATGCCATGAAGTAGTAATGTTGTTTACAGATAGAATTCTCTTGTGCTCAAACATTTTTCTTTGTTTGCATCTGTTATTACACTTTAGCACTAGTGTCTGTTCTGACAGGTAGCCATTTAAATGTCTGCTGACACGATGTGATCTTAATTTGCTATTACATGATCTACTGAATTACTATTGTTACAATTCTACTACGTCCTGGCCCTATTAAATAGGATACAACTTGTAAAATGTTTTCTTTCATGACTGTCATGTAAAATGTTTAAGTTCAGTTCTCCAAGTATGAAGAGAGACGAGTTTTACACTTTTACAACTTGACAATTTACTCAAGACTCCAAGAGATTTCAGGGAAGTATCCCAATTTCTGGAGGGGGATCTATATACACCTGCAAAAACGAAATAAACAGTGTGAAATATGATCTGAGAATTGCAATTTTGAAATCTCTGTCAACACGAAACTTGTTCACCACAGCATTTTCTCTGTGGTGGTTGTAAGCTTGCTTTTTCTCAGCAAATGGCAATGCCATCACCTTTATCATATGCTCTACACTAAAATGGTGCTATGTTATAGCATTCTAATTTGAAATAATAAATGTTATTTGCTGATTTTGGTGTTCAGTGATTATTACATGTTGAGCCAAGCAGGTAAAAATGATTGGAAAACATCTGTTTTATTTCATAAGCCTTGTGCATTATAACACAAAAATAACAGATGATGAATTTAAGACTGTCTGGGGCATATATGAATCAAGTGAATAGCTCTCTGGAACATATGAGCTACATTGCTGAACATTAGTGTGATGGTTCTTTATCCTTAAGACCAATGATTGTAGTCTAGGGCAACTGGTTCTTCTTTCTAACAACTTTCTTAATAACATATTTCTGCATCAGGTGACACAAATAATATTACATAAATATAGTGAGTGTCTCCCTGGGCTTACTGAATTGATAAGTTACTACATAACCCAATCAAATAACCTGATAAGCTGAAACCAGCAATGATACCATATATGTCACCTTAGGCTGCATTCTATTTTTCTACACAATACTGAATTACCGAACAGTAGTTATTTTAAAAATGGACAGAGAATTTAACTAATGAGTTGCAGGTAAGACATGGCTCAAGTTTGAAGTAATTTGTTATGCTAAACTTGTGGAGAACATTTTTTGTTACTAAGTAATGACCATTTAGACGGCAACCCTCGGCCTTTAGCGACATTCACCACCTTGTCAGGGGTCAGATAGCTCACTAGTTGAGACACTATGTAATTTCTATAATATAGAAGAAAAGGCTGCCATTTGCAACAACTTTAAAGGCTGAGGTTATTCACAGAGATGAGCAACAAGTGTCGAACAAAAGGATCGCACTCACATTTGCTACGGGTAGGAGTGCAGGTGGTAATTTCTATATTCTCACTTTAGTGGAAAAACAGGTTCACAACTGGTGGTGGTGTGTGGGAACCTGTTACAGCGTACCATGTAAACAATTTTTATTACATAGTTCACGATTATTTGAACAGATCAAATGTTTCTAAACATTATCAGACATCAGCGATCTTTTAATCCTCCCCTACCACCGTTGGACAACCCGTTCACTGTGAAGGCGTGCCGGCTCCTTTTCCTTTGTCAAGACAAGGTAAAGCTTAAGAAACACAGACGAGAATTGTGGGGCATGAGTGCGTCAGGGGAATGGAAGCCAGTTGTCAGTGTACACGGTTTCACATATTGCTCACTGGGTACAAACTAGCAGCGACATTGCGATGAATTTATTGTGTGTACACAGGTGGAATATATTATCCTCTAGCACCACTCTCTGTGATAAGGTCTTGTCTTATACGGTACCGGATTCAAAACGAAATTATTTGTTTTGGAGGACAATAAGTAAAATAAGTATTTAAGAAGTTTGTAGCGCTCTTAACCGGAAAGGTTACAGTAAAAGGGAAGATCATACAAGGTTTCGTTTCTACATAAGGAAGTTTTGTACCAATCTATTTTATTGCACATATAACGAATTCCTTACGGTGAGTTGCTTGAGTGCCAAGCGTCGCAACAAAACTTTTGAGCTCATTCCCTTTTCTTTCGTAACGCATTCAATGCATTTCTACAGACAATCGTCAGATCTTGTATTACTTTCGCACAAAACAAGACACTACCGAGTACCGAGACAAAACACTGTCAAATCTATGACCAGCAGTGTCGCCAATGCTTATCAATTCAATTACCTACTCAAGATCGTCAAATTACCCGATTTTACCTCAAAATACCCTCCGTTTCAAAAATAGTTGCATAAATGTTTACGTAGAAGAAAAATGACGATAAATTACATGATAAATTACAAATTAAACAATTTACTTAATTAATCCGAGCTGAGCGATGCCATACACCGCTTCTCGTGATTTATCTCGTTGGCCCGAAGGAAACACATTATACTTGATTGATTGATTCATTCATTCATTCTTCCGTAGAACAACATACATTGCATGGATGTCGTCAAACGTTTGTACAATACTTCTTATAAAATAAACATGTCGCCTTACAGTATATACAGCTCCTGTACTTAGTTCTATTTTTCTAATCATGTCAAGTTAAATTTTGTTACGACGTACAGTGTTCATGAACATTAATCTATAGTTATTTTAAATATTTATCTGCAGTGTAATAGCTATTATCTAGTAAATATTTTTTTAACCTTTAACAAAAGGTGTGGGGATCATTTACATCTTTTATTTCTAGTGGTAATCTGTTGTACAATTTTATACCATGATGTAATACATTATTTTGTGTTTTTGACTTGTTTCCTCTGTTCAGATGCAAACAGTGTCTGGATTAAGTTCCATGATCGTGAATTATGCTGTTTGTGTTATACAGATTAATGTTTTTCCCTATATACATTATGTTTTGATAAATATATTCACAGAGTACTGTCAGAATTTCAAACTTTTTGAACAACTCTTTACAGTGTGCCCTGTTACTGCTATTTGTTACTATTCGAACAGCTCTTTTCTGTATCTTGAAAATAGTTTGTATGTTTCCAGCACTTACCCCGCAAAATATTATCCCATAACTGAGGACTGAATGCATATACCCAAAGTAGGGTACTTTGAGGGATGAAATATTGCACTCTGGTGCAAGGATTCGAAGGGCGTAACATGCTGAAGATACCCTCTTTGCTAAAATTCTCACATGCCCTGTCCATTTTAGCTGACAGTTTACATTCATACCCAAGAATTTGCTGTCTGTTACACTATCAAATACCTCATTGTTTACTTTCAGTGTATCGTCAATGTGTTTTTTATTTAGTCATAAGTTTACACAGTTTGTCTTTTTGAAATCTAGAGTTACTTTATTCTTTAGTGAGCAGTTGTGGATGTCTCTGAGAGCTTCATTAGTTTTTCTATTAACAATATTGAGCTTGTGTCTGTAATCACTACAGCGCTGTCGTCAGCAAATAGTATTTTTTCCCCCATGCCTGACACCCTGTGGGAAATCATTTATACATATAAGGAAGAGGATTGGGCCCAGTACACTTCCCTGGGGGACACCTATATTAATATATATTGCATCAGGTAAGTGTTTTACTACTAATCTTTTGCAAATATGTGAGATTTCAACTCTTTGCACTCTGTCTTCCAAGTATGATTTAAACCATTGCTTTCCTGTAACCCTTATTCCTTATAGTTCTCATTTCTGTAATAAAATTCTGTGGTCAACTGTGCCAAAAGCCTTTGATAAATCCAACAAAATGCCTGTTGCATTCTCGCCCTTGTCTAATGCATCTAGTACGACTTTGGTAAACTGTGCTATAGCTGTCTGTGTACTTTTTGTGGGCCTGAAATCAAATTGTTCACTGCAGAGAAGGTTAAATTTTTCTAGCTAGTTCATTAGTCTATTTTTCATTATGGTTTCTATTATTTTAGAAATACAAGATAACAAGGAAATTGGTCTGTAGTTTTCTACATTTCTTGCACCATTTTATAGTACTGGTATTAATTTGGCTTGTTTCTGGTATTCAGGAAAGCAGCCAGATCTGAAAGATTCATTAATTATTATTGTTAATGGGGTTTTTATGCTGTGTCTACATGTCCTTAGCACACTGACTGGGATCTCGTCTAGCCCTGTGGATATTTTATTCTTCAATAGTGTAGTGCCACCTCTTTCTCTGTTGTTGGAAAGAGTGTGGTGGCTGGTCCTGTTGGCATAGAACATATGTGTCTGGAAATTTCTCTTGCTATTTCTTAGCAATCCCACCAAAGTATTCATTCACAAAGTTTGCTAGTTCCTTTGGGTTGCTGGTTTTTACATCTTTGCTATTAATCTGTGGTTCCAGATTTTTTTGTCCATCGTTTGCTGTCTCCTGTTTAATTATGTTCCAGACTGCTCTACTTTTGTTATCTGCCTTCAGTAATGTTTTGCCATTTGTAAGTTTTTTTGCAGCTAGCAATACTTTTCTATAACGTCTCCTGTGTTTACATGTTAAGGTCTGAAGCGGATTTGCTAGCCCAGTTAAATATGGCGCCTTGAAAACAGCTGTAACATTTTCTGATTTAGTCAGCACAATTGCTATTTCTCTTCAGTTAGACGAGCTGTAAACAACTTCAGTTTAATATTTCCACTTATCCTTCACTATACAAAAAGCCACTTCGCCCAAATTATCCGAAAATTTTTAAAATTATGACAGCCCAAACACTTTTCAAAACTGGTTGCATTTACATGGGAGCGAAAATCCATTGTGCAGTTGGAAAACGGGCAACTAGAAGTGGATTTCCGTAACCGATTTTGAAGTGTTTACATGAGCAACCAAACGCGGTATTGGGAAATCGGTTTACGAAATCCGGTTTTGTGAGCCCCATGTAAATGGGGTGATAGTGTGCAAAGAGTCTTCTCCCCCAAGAACACCAGTTCATTCAGCAATTGTGTAATAAAACTGCACTAAACTAAAATATGATGCCAATCACTTGAGTGGTGTCATTGAAGCTGCACGAGGAAACATGAAGACTTATGTGGCGTCAGCGGATTGACACAGCTTTTGGCCATGACACTGAAAGTGAAGCATGGTTCACACATATAACGTGACGCAGCAGCTAGTGGCATGCATCACACTTGCATATATGAACACCACAGTCTCATGGAGCAAGTTATTCCCGCCAGTCCTTCTACCGAATGTTTAGTATTAATAATGCAGCACCACATATCATTAATGTTTCTTTGATACCAGACATAACGCTGCCGCAGACGATACGAACACAATAATACAAGGAGCACTACAGACGGCGTGAACACGCAACGAGAAATGTTTGCTCCCAGTGTGGACGGAAACAGAGACCAGAAACAAATTCGGGAACATTTGCTAAACATCGCAGAAAACAATGTTTCCAACAGAAACATGTTTCCTGTGCCAATGTGTACCCGGCTTAACGCAACAGTCATGATACTCTGTTCGTCTTTGTTATCCATTGCGCCAGCAGCGCACCAAACAGCCAGCATGTGACACTTGTGAGTACAGTACCGAATGAGTGCGAATATTATCGTTTGTATTGATTTGTAACATAATTTTTAAATATGGCGCGCATGAAGTGACATAAAAATCGACAATAATTAAAATAATGGCACCACATTTGTCGTTCTATAGTTTCCTATGGACCCTAGGAGGTATGAAATGGTAGACTATAGGAGAGTTCATTTACTATTCTCTTATAATGTACAGATATTCACTGAATAAAGTCATTTTCCTTCATTAACAAAAAATTGCGAGTGCACACCAGAACATTGACCTTTTGCAGAAAGAAGTCATACGTCTACACAAAACGCGAAGTTTTTTTCGCTACACTTCCAACCAAATCACTGAATGTGGAAGGCAGGAAACAAGTACGAAATGAAATACGTAAATTATTTAACATACGAAGTACAGTAAAGGACCACACCTTTAGCTAAACGGAAAATGGCACAGACATAATATAATGCCAAGAAGTAATAAAGCTGTTTCTCAACAAAGAAGAAACCAATTCCACAACTGTTGTTACATCTGATCCACAATCGACAAGAATCTTCAACATATTCGCCTATGAAGCAAAAGTAATCATATTTACAAAAATATTTATGTATCAGAAAGTAGAGTGAAGTGAAAAAATAGGTGAATCATCAGGCTACATAAAAATTTTTGTGTATCGAGCAAAGTGCCTGTCATAATAAGAACAGGCAACAGTAGAAATATGCGCTTCTAATGCATGAAATATGTAGTGACATTCTCTTACTGTCAGCAGAGTAAGCCGCGATTATAGACATATTCGAAACTATTTCTTTGTGGATATGTTGCAGCTTATGTCATATTATCTGTGAAATTCGGCTGTTTTTTCATTATTTCGCGATAATTCATGTCCCTTGGTAATTTACTCATGTATGGAGAGCAAAAATGTAGCAGTTATTTCGTTAATTACGTAGAAAAATACGGAAAACATACATTATCCTTACGACACATTTCACTGTCTGCTTTCACACCGCCTGGAGCGTTAGTGTCACTCCAACTGTCAGACGTTAACAACTTTCACGCCAGAGAGCGTCGCGACCTGTAGGCCTATGCATTAAGGTGTATTCACACTTGCCGGAACGTCACCGTCACGTTTTTGAACGTCGGTAGTCAGAGGAATTCCTGAGCATTCACACTACATGGCACGTCAGCTTCGAAAGAACGCTGTGACATTGCAGCTGATTCATAAAATACTCAGCAGAAGCTCTATTTCGTATTTCATGGTAGATCGTCATAAAATGCCGAAATTTAGTTTATAGCAGTTCGCAATGATTGCTGTTGTACTTGATGATGAGGAACAGAGAGCAAGAAGAGTCCGGGTTAGAAAAATGTTGAAAAATTGCAACTGTGAAGGAGAGTTCCACACACTTCAGAAGGAGCTGGAAGGGGATGAATCCTCGTTCTACAAATACTTAAGAATGTCTAAACAAAAGTATTTTACCTGTTAAGGAAGATACAATTAAAAATTACGAATAGAAATTCAAGACTTAGGCGTCCAATATCATCTTGACAGAAGCTGTCGGTTTGCCTACAGTATTTTACATGGAATTGTATTTTACAGTGGAAATGAATTATGTCTACATATATTTCTGTTACCATGCACTGGGGCTACTGATATTGCTCCGGCTTGCTGAGCAGCCCGTGTGGCCACGCCAACGCCGAACTTAGAATATTTTCAGGGCCCACAACTCGCCCGTTACTTCACATGGTTTTCGTTGAAACAGTTGATGCATATTTTAACAGGTCCTGGGCAGTCATTGCAGAAGGTTGTCACTTTTTTGGTTACCTTGTCTGCTGCATTTTTGCTTTTCTGAGCGAAAATCCTTTTGCAGAACAATGTGCAATGTTGGCAAAATTTTCTTACTGGTCCCTCAATTTCCCTAAAGTATGGGCCCTATTTCTTGATGAAAGAGTGTCACAAGCAGCATATCCACATAAATCCAAGGCAATGGACTCTCTGAAAATTCGAAAAAAAACATTCTTTTCTCCGAAGTGCCCATTTTACAATGCGGAATCCAATGCTTTTATTATGGATGTGCCTAGTAGAAGTTCCATTGCAACTTTTCTCCACCATTTCACCACGATTGACATCATAGACTTCTCCTTTTATCAGTCCAGTTAAAAATTTTGACTCTAATGTCGTACTCTTCTCACACATGTCGCCCTCTTTAATATTCTTCTCCTCAATATCCTTGGGAACCTCTGCACTATTTGCACTAATTGTTCCACAGAGAAGCATCTTTTTATGTAATAACTTATGCACTAGAGAAATCCTTGTATAGCAATTGTCAGCGTAAAGAATACCAGCCTTTTGAAAAAGAGGCTCACGTATTTTCATAGCAATAGCCTCAGTGTGACATGCACTTTGCAATTATTCATCTTTCACCTGATAAACAAGCAAGACAAAAGTGCAACCTTCCTCTGTACTGATTGTGTATAGTTTTACACCATACATGTGAGGATATACTACCAAAAAGTCGACCTTCTGTTCCAAAGAATCATTGATTCATAACTACCAAATTTCTTCCTGGCGTTTGAGCGTTTTGAAAGTTACTCTGCAGATGTTCAACTAACAACTTTACTTTGCAAGTCCTGCGTTTTATGTTTCTAGGAGCATTGCTATCAATAAAAATCCAGCAAGATAATTACGCCAGAAATCGATCATTAGGGAAAGTGGTTTTTATAATTTTATTTATTTTATGACTTATTACACCAAACAATTGTACTATACGACATAGCCAAAGTAAGCAGTTGTGATAGCATTCATATCAGCAGTAAGAGTAATTACATGTAGCGCATAAATTGCCACACTGAGTCTTTTTAAGCTCTAGGATACACCTGGACCAATTTAACTAGCTATCGTTTAAAATGCTCTGGTACTTCGAAGATTCACATAATAATATATTTTAGTTATCACAGTCCATGTGAATTACTTCATTTTCTTGTCAAGATGCATGAAGTTGCATACAGTGAGTATTTCAATATTTAGTGTTAATCCATTTCACTTAAAACAGTGTAAGACGTTTACAAGTACACCAGCACATTTATTTTCTAGTTACTCAGCATTTAGCTTTCAAGCAGAATAGTAGTGTTATCAGCAAAAAGAGTAAATTTGCTCACTGTGTTTGTACAAAGTGGGAGATTGTTGATGAAGATAAGAAACAGGAAAGGTCCAAACTGGATACTTGTGGCATTTTAATGTGCTGCAGTCAGATGGAACAGGACAGCCAACAGTACCATTAAGTATCACCTGCTTTGTACAGTGTAGATATGATTTAATCCACCTATCATTGCTAACGTTAAAACCATAAAAAGAGGACTTCCTTAGGAGAATATTACAGTCTACACAGTCAGAGGCCTTTGACAAGTCACAGGAAATTCCTATGTAAATATCTCAGCAATTGCTTCCAAAAGTTACTGGGTGACAGACACACACCTATCTACAATTCTTGAACCCCTGTAGATACAGAGTTTCTTTTGAATAGCAGGCCCTGTTGCGCTAGAGATAGCTGTGTCCCTAATTTCCCTTTTTGGAAACTGTGTTGTACCAAAATCTGAATATTCTATCTCTCTAGGAATTTAATAATGGTGTCACTCATTTCCAAAAGTCGTTAAATCAACCTTTTTATACGTAGAAGGAGCGTATTTTGAGCTGCACCATTTAGAACATAACACAAGGTCCAGTAGCTGCTATTTCTGTTATAGAAGTAACTCTGAAGTTTATCTGTATTTCCAGACTCCGATATATCCACGATGGCTGCAGTTCAAGTAGACACTAAGTCCAGATAGCAACACGGGACCTAAAACTGATTTATTCAGTGCATATTTAATGCTCTGAAAAAGAACCATTTCCAAAACCCATTATTTCAGTATACTTGTCAAATAGTAATTAGAACACATTTTAAACTTTGTACTAATTCTCTTGTGAGGTAAATGCGACTTTATTTTGTTTAGCTTTCTGTATTTTATATTTTTCATAATAGTATACCTGTCATGTTGGATTCTGGTGCAAATACACATTATTGGGTAACAGCTGGTTGTTTAGGTGAACTTAACAGATTGTAAGCTTAATTTTAAAGCAATAAGCTACATAAAATAATGTATACAGGAGGTACAGCAGTATCCAATAATGTTAATACACCAGCTCATATAGGGAAATCGCAGAAAAAGTGGCAAATGAAGAAAAATTGGTCAAAAAATTTTGAAAAGTAAATGAGATAAGCTGTTGTTTATTTTATTTTATTATATACTTCTGCTTTTTTTCAAGTAACGTTTTTATGGTCAAGGAAATGTGTATAGTGTCTAATGTTTATTGCATTTATCTTACCAGATATTCCAGCAAGGGATTTCCAGCGATGCCCTTGTGGAAGCATAATGGACGACCATACGAAAGTGATCAACTTTCTGAAGAAGGATGAATCAGAAGGTCTATGTTACACCTGACAGACAGACCCAGGATGATTTCAGTCTTAAGTACACAATCGTAGAGAGAGCCATCAGAAAGGATATTAATTAAATAGAAAGGTAGAGCACTGTTACTATTCCAGGGGAACAAAGCTATACCACCAGTATAGGATATGATAAAAGTATCTGCAAGAAGGTTATATCCTGGATGGGAGCAAGACCAGCAGAGATACATAGAGCTGTTACGGTAAAACCAGAAAAAAATCAACGTTGTACCAGTCCTTTTACAGAACCACTATGGACCAGGTTGGATGGACATTAATAAACTTTTATTCTACAAGAAAGTCTTCAAACAGAAGTCTGGAAGTGAGCTGGGTGATGAATTTGATGTCAGAGAGCTACCTGGCGAGGCTGAAGACCAGATCAGTATTTGATGTAAAAAGGTAGTGATCTCATTATATGTGCCTTTTCAGAGTACTTAAATAAAACCTTAATCTATCGAAATATAATGAAAACCGAAAATCGATTTTTTTCGTCCTGAATCACAGTGTGGTCCCCTTAGTGTAAAGTAGATAGCAGTAATTCAAAAGAATTAATTAGTAGGTATGTATTACATAATACTTTCTAGTGGTCACTAATATTTTGTAATAGGAATAAATATTATGAAATTTCTATATTATTTTTCATTTTATACCCCTCACTTTATTTATTTATTTATTTATTTCTGGGAACTGTTATGTCCAGATTACAGTCCCAAAAGACCTTATGTTCAAAGTAAAATATTTATTTTAGGCAAAAATATTGTGATGTGAATTGTGGGAAGTATAACTATAAATCCAGAATATAAAAGGAAACTAAAAATAAATAAAGAATGAAAATAAAAACTGAACAATAACAGAGTGAGTTTTTTCTCATTTCTGAATCTTTTTGTTACATGGAGGTAATGGAGTCTGTAAATGGTTGACTCAATTAATCCACTGTGGATAAGCTTTTCCAATATTTCTGAGAAACTAGATATTGACACTACTGGTCTGTAGCCATCTGAATCATCTTTGATACCTCCTGTATATTATAACTACTTTGATTGTCTAAAATTTTCTGGAAATACTGCTTCTCAGAATGAGCAATTTGCTATATCCATCAGTGGGCCAGGTTTTTCCTCATTCACATGAAATATTAGATGATTCGATATATCATCTCCAGCAGACATAATGGGATTTAGTCCCTAACGAGTTTTTATGCATTCCAGTTTTGTCACTGATCCCAGAAACATTCAGTAGGATAGTTGCTCAAGTGTTCTGGGTTGTATTGGTCTGTGTTGATGTCTTTCATAAACTATGAAACTGTTTTAGGAGTATATGAGGAATGTTTGCTGCTGTGTCTATGGTGTCCTCAGTTTTAATAGTCTTAACATAATTACCTTATTTTCATTATGTTTACTATATCTTGCAGTTTTAATTATGTACCATGGCACCTTATGTTTATGTTGGGAATTTGTTGTGGCTCTGTTCATTGAACTGGCTTTTGCTTCCAGTATTAATTGCCTGTAGGCCTACTTCTTCTGAAAAAGTGTAAATGTGTCAAAATTCCCATTCTTCCTGAGGCCTTTTAATCTACTCAAGTGTTCGATTACTTCTTTGGTTATCCATTGCCTATGGTGACCATGCTTTTTCTGATAAGTCATTTTGGGGAAGACTGCATGGAAATGTCAAGTGCAACGTGAGATTACCCAGGACATATTGTTCCACTATTTTCCTCTTAGGACAATGAAAGATGCATTTTAGGTAGTTTGTAGGTACCGAACAAGTAACTATGTGTGCTTTATGTTGATATGTGCAGAAATTATGAAGGATATGCAGTCACTGGGGGTCGGCAAAGCACGACGACGATTGAGCATCTCCACGTGATGTGAGTGTTTTAAATCTGATATATACCTTGACTTGATATCCTCTTTAAGGTAATATGATAAAATTCACTCAATATATGTTGCTCGAGCTAATGTGAGATCTGTTCAACCAACTGTGTAGAGATTTTCTTTGTGCAACAAAATACAGAAGTGTTCCATCGAAAGTGGTTACATCATTTCATAGTGAGTTGATGTAGGTGTGAGATCTCTTATAGCCCTCAATCCTTTGCAGATGGTGAAGAAGTTCTCACAGCATAATTTGTGGACCTGTGTAGCAGGTTCACTGCTTCAAGAAAATACAAGGTGACCATCAAGACAGAATGAGGTAGCTTTTATTAGAAACAGAATCTTAGTGATAGTTCCATCAAGATGTAAGAACTTAGTTACAATCTATAACAAGCGAATCCGACATTGTACCACTTCAAATGGTGCATTAGTAGTTACTATCACAAGAGCTCTGGGACAAGTACCTAAAGTGAAACACTACCACTTTCTCATTCTTCCCCCCATCTCGTTTCCTGAATCCAAAAACATCTGCTCTCATATACAGCCTCTTTACATTTAGATGATCTCACTATTTACAACTTCAGGGTTTTGCTCTGTGTCATTTTTGAGTTTCCCATTTTTTTGTGTATTAGTTGGTTCTTGTGTGGACAATTAGATCAACACAGGGTAGTTTACAACTGACTGCGTGGCACAGTTATGCATTTCACTATAAATAACCTTTCTTGCTGCACATTGTGCCTGACCTTGCTGTAAAGTTGACAGAGAGATCATGGGATCTGTGCAGATTGGCAGTGGAGTGGGAGGTGGGAATGTAACGTGAGTATGTGACATGGTAGTATGATTTCTATGTTTATGTCTCTCTTTCTCTCTCCCTCTGAGTGTGCGTGTGTGTTTTAATTTTCAGTTTATTATTAGTAATTATACTTCTGATTATCTTGGCCTATTATACTGTTCCTGGTTGTTTTTGTTTCCAGGTTGGTATCTGTTATATCTGCGAATTCTTCTTTGGAAACTGTTCCCATTCTGTGTATAGTTATTTTTATTGCAATTACAGTGGATTTTTGGATCCCAATAGTTTCCATGTACCATTTCGTGGCATGTGAAAAATTGCTTCTTGAGCACTGTGAATATGCACATGTTCCCACCAATGTATGTGTGCATCATGCTGAATACTTCCATGGTGATCATCCTCCATCAAATCCATACTGTCCAATCTTTATATTAGACTGATTCTCATAACAGATGCTCTCTTGGCTTTCAGTATGTGGAGGATGTCAACTGATCCTATTTCCTCTTCCAAATACTTTGCGTTGTTGAAATTGTTTTCGAAGCTCTCCTTGTATCAGTCATATAAGACTCCAGACTGAAGACCTCTCTCCAGCTCCCATATTTTTACAGGACTGTTCTTTCAAAGATATACATTTCTGGTGTCTCTAAGGCACAGAGTGCAGAGTCGATTTGTGTATGACCACACATGAGTCTAATTTTCTGTATCTCTGACCAGGCTTGTAACAAAATACCTCGAAGTGAAGGAATAAAAGGTACAGGATGTACTTCTTTCTTATCCAAATCAAAAATGTTAAAATATCTGTCTTATAATTTTGTCTTCTAGCACATATGCTGCTAAAATATACACTGCTCCTCTAGTGTGGTGTAGCATTGTCAGTACTAATATTGTTACCAAACTTTTGCCTGGTGCAGTACTCAGACAGGTTGATGGTTGAAATATTATTGTATAGGGGCCTGTCACTGGTTGAAATGATACTATACCTATGTCAAAACAGAATTCAGGGGCTTGAACTAAGTTGAGCATTCTGTCTACTCATATAAGTACTTGCTTCTGAAGCTTGACAAGTTTCTTGCATACGTTTTCTACATTGGGACTGATTTTCAATACTGATTTTTAATATTTCTTATTTCTCCTGAAATTCGAATATGGTTCTCTTCCTTACTAGAACTGAATTCCTCCAACTTTTTTTATTAATATTCGTATCATGGGTTTGTCAGATTCAGCTATGTATTTTTCTAAAATATTAATAACAGCCTTTACCTAAGCTTGATCCTGGATTCACTCCTAATCAAAAGTATTTATATTTAGCAACTGCTTGATCTGTGTGCCTTCTTCCTTTACAAAAGTCGAGAATTGTACCATTCTCATTCTAGGTCTGTAAGTCTGTAAAGGTCTGTGTATGTGAATAACTTTATTTTTGGTGTTCTCTAATTGTATCCAGTATCTTTAAAATAGATCTACAGACAAATAAAACTACTATTAATACTATATGATGACTTTATTGCTACACCACTGACTGACTTGCTCCAGACTTTCCATGGGCTGTCGTAAGTTCCCAAATTTTGTGGTAACTGCAGATAATTTCTCAAGTTATTCTGGTTTTTCAGCAAGTTCTGCTAACGAGTCCACTTTCAAAGTGAGCAAATCTTTCTTTTCATATATCTCACCAAAGGAATCAATGTTCTCCGTTTGTTAATTTATAGAATTTCTGTGTCATTTTGTCCAGTTTTTCAATTATTTTTTGGATTGCTCCACCATTGTATCTAACTTTTGTAACATTGCCATCTGTAATTGAATCAAACATTCATAAATTTAGTAAGTTATTAAGAAAGGAAATAGATTTTCTGTATGAGTCCACATTCATTGTGAATATCTATACAAATAATAAAACTGTAAAACTGTCATATCAATCAATTTAAACACGATAACCTCCAAAAATACAAAACGAATTTTCATTGGGTTTCGACAGGCAACTTGAGCATAGCTTGGTACAATGTATAGTTTTTAATTTATCAAAATCGATCATAGAAAAAAAGATATAGCGTTTTAAAATTTTATCTAAAGCTGTCTTGTCTGTCTGTTCATCTATTTAACCATGCTGATGTCCAAAATTATTAGACGACTTTTCATGGGGTTTTCAAGGTAATTTGAGAATAGCTTGGGGCAAAATATAGGCTTTATATAATCAAAATAGGATAACAAAAAGATATCGTTATTTAAAGGTCTGCTCAGGTTAGTAGTATTTGCGTTTACCTCAGTGACTAAGTAGTATACCAAAGAACTGATATATGGCGCCACTAGTTTCTTAGTACACCAAAGAACCAACAGATAGCGTTGTTACTTCTTTTACCATAGTGACAGAAGTATTTTCTGAGGTTTATGTCAGTAACAGAATCAAGCATGCAGTCTTATATTTATGAATGCAAACTAACATTGGCAAGGATATACCAATTTACTGATTTCGCTTTGTGCAACCAGGACTTAACTTTGCTTCTTTGCTGGGTTTTATTTATATTTGAATTCTTGCAGAGAGAATAGGAATGTATTGACAAAGTGATCCTATAAGGCTTCCTTTTTTACCGTTTGAGGTATGGAACTCTAAAAAGCGATGGTATGCAAAGGACCTTCTTTAACTTCTATTGTGAAGCATAGGTGTATAGCTAGGTTTGTAAATAAAACTGTCTAGATAGCTTATTAAAATTTCTTTATTTATTACGCCGATTTAGATACTGCCAATACCACATATGAAAAGCAATGAACCTACAAAACAATGTCCTGTGGCAATATTGAAATCTATGCCTAACTGGGCATCTTGGGTTCAAGCTTTTTGATATCTGATGATGGTAGCAGCAATTATCATTTTGATTTCGTAATTGTTTAGAATACAGCTAAAATTTCGTTAATTTTCTTAAGTGATAAGGTTTTGTTTGTGTTTCCTCCATTTTTTGTTAACAGTTAGTCGATCACTACTGTTCACTGGTAAAAATAATTGTCTCATCAGACTGTGTAAAAACTATTGAATATTTCATTGATCTAGGCATAATTAAGCTTAGTTCAATTGCTGGCTCCATCAACAAGTTGCTGTCACCCATCATTACTGAAATTGTCTATGTTATGTAATAAAACTTCTACTTTTTGTGTAAGAAATATCCAGATCTATTTCCTGGATTCCAAATTTTGCAGAAATATTTTGTGGACACCAACTGTAATAAGTATAAGAAAATTTTTACTTTTTTTGTCTAATGTTGGGTTGGCTGCTGTATCTGCCATTTTAACATCTAAGTTGCTTGTGTCTAGATCCGGCGTGGCTGGTGCACAAACACGAACTCTCGTACAAGAAATGAACAAACACATGATTGCTAAGCACAAGATGGGAAACGTAACTGGGAGTCAATGGCTTCGGGCAAGTTGTACATATATGTAAAGCCTTCCCTCGAGAATACAAGAATGTTAAGTCCGTAACCAAGGAAGTAAAAATAGCCTCTCCAAAAAACAATAGCCAGTCTCAGAATAAATATATTCCTAATAAGAATAAAAAGTGCCTGTGCTAGCTGACGCAAAGAATGTTTTGACAGTTACGACATAAATACAGACACACATGCAACTCAACATGTCACAAGGAGGACTGCAATCTCAGTTGCCAATTAGCCATCTTGAGGGAAGTCGAACGCCATCCAGAAGGCACGCTGGAAAATGCACCTGTCATCCTGCCCGTGTCATGCATTCTAGAAGAGGGTCTGCTGTAGATAGTGCACGTGCTTGCACAGGCTAAGGACATTGGAACCACGGTGCCGCATTTAGTAGTACTTTCTTGAAAGCATATTCAGGTTTGTCACGGTCGACAGAGACAGTAGAGGGCTTACCATTTACCAATATGTTCAGAGCGTATGGCCCTCACTGTAGACTCTGTATGGACCTGTTTACGGTGGTTGAAGTGAGGGTTTGACACCAACTGTATGAAGCATGATGTGTGTACATATTTCCAAGTAACATACACAGCTGGAAGATGTATCATGTCATGAAGCTCGGCGAAGACGAATCTGTGAAATGTGTTCACTCAACTGACAAAACAAATCGCAGTAGCTGCAGTCAAAAACTGGAAGGATTGCATGTCTACGAACTATCCTGGACGATGGAGCTCTTCACCATAAACTAGTTAGTCTGGCGAGGATCTGGCTTGTAAGTACTCCTAAGACCTAAGAAAACCATTGATAAAGCTGTGGTCCAGTTTGGTCAATGGTTCTTGTAGCTTGGTGGAGCATGGCAGATTTCGATGGTAGAAACTACGCATGCCTAGGAAGCGACGATACTCTCTAGAGTATTTGGCAGAGTAATTTCTGAAATGGCTTCCACTTTTTCAAATAAGGGTAGTGAGCCCATAGATGAAATCTGGTGTCCTAGGAAATTACTTTGCAACTGACCAAATATGCACTCAGCGGTGTTCAGAACCACACCGTTCTGTTCTAATCACTTGAAGACTTCAGATAAATGCTGTTTGTGCTGCTCGGAAGAGGACTAAAAGAAAAGAATGTCACCTAGGTGGTCAAAACGAAAAGGATGACCTTGCAGTACCGAATCGATGAATCTTTTCCAGAATTTTGCAGCATTCCGTAGGCCAAATGTCATGAAAAGACTCTCAGATAAGCCAAATGGTGTGATGATGGCTGTCTATGAGATAACTTCTTCTACCACTGGGATCTTAGTAAACGCCTTAGCACAATCGAGTACCTAAGGCGAATTCTAATCCTGTAGTAAAGGCACTGGGTATTGGTGTGGCACTGTTCTCGTGTTGAGTGCATGATAGTCTCCTCATGTATGTCATGTGTCACACTTTTCCGGCACAAGGTGCAAAGGAGATGACTGTGGGCTACTGGACACACGGATAGTACCCTCCTTCAGCATGGAATCGAATTCTGGCTTCGCAATGGCTAAGTCGTTGGGAGATAGATGTCTAGTTCTATATGCGGTAGAGGAAATGTCAGTTGTTTAATATTGTATACTGTGTTATGATATACCTTTTTAGGCGCCCTTGCAATCGCTTCAAGGCTGGAAATTGCTTCAGTATGCCCTCGTACTCGCCACTGGTTGCTTACACAATCTTGTCTGTGTGCACTACTGCACTACATCAGAAACCCAAAGCTGTCAGGTCAGTGATGCTGTCGACGGTTCGCGCATTCACTATGTTTGGTAACAGGTGGTAACACGCTAGGAAATTGGCGCCAGCGAAGGCTCTGTCACATCCCCAATTGTGAAGTCCCATATGTAGAAATGACGTATTCCCAGATCTAATTCCATTTTCTATGTAACGTAGGTCGGTATCGAAGTGTTGTTCGCAGCAGATAGGCTGATCAAGGTTGGTGGTCGACAGCCATGTAATAGGTTTCGAGGAAATATACATAAAGCCGATCCAGTATTCACTAAACACTACTGGCCTGACTTTCTATCACTTATAAACAGGCGCTGCGATTGTTCTCGCGAGTCAGATGATGGGCCTATGTCCGATTGCTGCTGGCATTTGCGTAGGTGCAAGGCGTAGTGCATTAAAACTCCTGCTCCCTAAATTACGATGATACCAACAGATGGAGTGGTGATCTGCCCCAGAAGTCGTAGAGGTTGCGGAAGAGCGACTACTTGACTTCTTGCAGCAGGGGTTTCTGTTAATGCTACGATCACGCCGAGATATCAATTCATTGATCTGTTTGATGAGCGCATCGACCTTGGCTGCAAGATTGGAACATTCTGCGCTTATTACCATTTTCGCCGATATGTTGCTACATGACGTTGTCACTGTACTTATTGGAGTGGGCGTCATCGCATCCATTATCTTGTCATCCAAGTCAGCCACTCTATCCAAGGGCATCTCGTTTTGCGGCGCTATGACTACGTTTACTTTGGTGGTAGGCGAGCACTCCATAATGCACGTAACAAGTTGTCAGATATGGTGCTGGCGTCGACCTTGATTCTCAACTGTCTCAGATACAGTGCTGACGTCTGGTCGCCGATATCTTCCTGAGTCAAAACCTGCCTGATGCACTCTTCTTGAGATACAGAGACTCCATGAATCAATTCCGTCTTCAGTTACTCATAGAAGTTTGTTACAGGTGACGCAGTTATCACATCTTCATTCTCTGCAGCGTACCGGTGGTCTAGCTAACTCACTACTATTGCAAAATTTGTAGAATCCATTGTGATCATCGCATAATCGAATCTGGGATCCACTTGCGCAAACCATAGCGCGGAGTTGCGTGACCAGGAAGGCGGTAAACGCACGACAAGTTTGGATTTCGACGGTTCTGTCGCATCAGTTACATCGGTCATTGTACGAAGTTTGGTGTACTAGTAGCTTGAAATCTTCCTGTACTACTGTGCAGGCTCAATCGCGTTGGGGTGACCTACTGTCATGTTGCCTACTGCATCTGGCATCCAACCATCTAAATTGCACATGTTTAGATCTAGCCTTCCTGATGTATGAAATACAAACTTTCGTACAAGGAATGAGCAAACACTTTATTACTTGGCACAGAAAAGAAAACTTACTGAGAGTCAGTAGCTCCAGAGAAGTTTTACATATATGTAGAATCTTCCCTCGAGAATACAAGAATATTTAGTCTGTAACCAAGGAAGTAAAAATAATCTCACAGAAAGGAATAGGCTACCAGTCCAAGTATAAGCATATTCCTAATAATAATAAAATAGGGACTCTGGTGGCTGACGCAAAAATCCATTCATTCCATTTCTTATATTTTCTTCCTATGGGGAAAAGTAAGTGAACAAGAACAATGATGCTGAAAGCACTTGTAAGGGAGACATTACCTCTTATGCCACATGCATTCTGTTTCCTGATACTTGAAATATTTTCTATCGAAAATTTTTCAGACTGAAAAATTGTTGGAACTTTTTTAGACCTTCTGACATAGTTGACAGAAATATGTCAAGGCCACACATCACCTGAGTGCATGCTCTGCGTAATCCAAAGACAAGTATCCACTAGTACTCTTTGAACTACTTTAATTATAAGTTAAACTTAGAACTTTAAATTCTCAGTCGGCTTGCTGTATATGATTTTGAGCATCATTTAAAGGCACATCAAATGCTTCTTTAATCAGTTGTATTTCTTACTATAAGACAAAAAATTTGAACATTTTTTTTCTAACTTTTTCTTTATTTTTAGGTATTTTGAGAAAGCATGAATTACAATATACTTAAATATTGATGTGTATTCTATAAGTATTAAAAGTATAAAGACCAAGGGAAAGCAAATGAGGTGTTGATTGAGAATCTGAAGTTCAATCTTTTACTTGGAATGATGCTGAAAGCACCTGTCAGGGAGACATTACCTCTTATGCCACATGCATTCTGTTTCCTGATACTTGAAATATTTTCCATCGAAAATTTTTCAGACTGAAAAATTGTTGGAACTTTTTAGACCTGATGGATTTTTCTTAAGTACCTGATTACTTTCAAGCAGTTGAATCTTTTACAGTATGAATTTCTGGTTTGAAACTTCCTGGCAATTCAAATCTGGTACTCTATTTGTCCATTTCTGACTCTTCAATTTGCTTTGAAAATTCGAACAACAATTTTACCTGAAATCACCAATTAAATTTTTCTTAATTACCTTGATTAATTTGAAGCAAATAACCCCATTTATGCAAAACTAGACCTCATGCTGATCAGTTTGATATCCCATTTGTCCATTTCTGACTCTTCATTTGACTATGAAAATTTAGACAAAGATCCACTGTACAATTTTCTCTCAAACTGCTAATTAATTTTTCATTAATTAATCTCATTAATTTCAGGTAATCAAATATTTTCTTTTTCAAAACCAGATCTCACTCTGGTCAGTTTGATGGCCTGTATGTCCACTTCCCACTCTCTGCTTGGCTTTGAGAATGGAGAAAAATCTATTACGTAATTTGTACTGTCTTTGATTTCACTCCACTCAAAAATTTGGCCACATTTGAACTATAGAAAGAAACCATTTTGTCACTGAGAATGAACGAAATTGGAAGCATATATGATTTGCACATATTTGGGGCATATTGTGAACTGCATTGCAGCAAATAATTAACCATGTTACTTGGTGAGGTATATAAATGTAATTGAAATTCCTATTATTTCATTGATCTGATTCTACTGACATTCATTATACATATACATATACATATATATATATATATATATATATATATATATATATATATATATATATATATATATATATCAGAAGGGCTATGTGGACATACCAAGTACTATTGTAGTCTGCTATCTGGTGATAAAACCAGTTAAGACAATGAATGGGATTCTTTGCGTGTATACTTAGTTACATTTACAAACCTAAATACCTATGAGATTTTCTTGATAGCCCACCTTAATTTTAACTTACAATGTACTCATATACAGGGTGAGTCACTAACTATTGCCACCTATAATAACTCTGAAAGTATGATAGGAGCTGAAAAGTTTGTAGGACAAAAGTTGTATGGGACAACAGGGGCCATTATATTTGTTGCCAGGTGGGGTTGCGTCAGAGATATGAAGGTCAACTTTGTTTTTTTAAATGGGATGCAATAGATTAGTACTTATTTTCTGATAACAGCTATCGAGATGAATCCAATGATGTGTAACAGTAAGGTCTTTGAAGGTCAATGAAGGTCATAAAGGTGACATTAATGTCAATTTACAAAAGGTGTTCGAAGTGATGACCATTTTTATCTATGTAGTGCTGCAATCTTCTTATCATGAATTGAGTGGTATTCCTTATCAAATCGGTACTTATCGAAGTACATGCTCTGACAATCCTCTCTCACGTATCTTCAGGTGTACTTGGAGTGTCTTTATAAACAATGTCTTCTATGAATCCCCACTAGAAAAAGTCCAGAGGCATCTAGTCTGGCGAACGAGCCATCCACAACACATCTCCGCATCCAGTTCAATGATTAGCAAGTCAGTCAATTTTGATTTTAAACAATTCCAAAGTGTTGACTATAAATAGTAACAGACCATCTGAATTCTGTGATAGTTTGACTATTAAACTGAGCTCCTCAGTATGTAATGACCATTTTCTCTCAAGTATGTATCATTAATTGTTACGTAAGTTTGATTTCATATAGTTCAGAGAATATCAAAAAAACTTTCCATTTCAGAACTGTTGCCATCTTATTTCACTTAATAATTAGGTTTTCACTAAATTCCACTTTCATAATTAGTAACACATTTTGCTAACTAGTCAAAATTAATCTTCATAATGACATATGTTTGTATCTGATCATTAGTAGGACAAGCTTTGTATGTCTTATAACACCGATTAATTGTACACTTTCCCACATTCTTTCGATTTATATTCTTCAAAATTGATACCTTATCCAAAAGTTAGGTACATTTAATCATAGTCAGATGCACAAATACATATTGGTGTTCTGTGGTGAACTCTTATGAAACCCACAAACCCAGATTCAGACTGATTGAATATAGTACATCATTCTGAGAAACGTTTGTTATGGGTCTTGCAAACATATTTTTCCAGTACCTTCGAGAATGAGGTAAGTAATGAGACTGACCAGTAATTTTTAATGCCTCTTCTACTAAGTTTCTTGTAAAGGGATCTGAGAACTGAATATTTACATCTGTCTAGAACTATCTCCTATGATTGTATTGTGTTACAGACCTAAGAGAATACATTACATATATGCAAGGAATACAGTTTCAGCAATTTACTTGAGATATTATCAACTCATTGAACGATTTTGCTCTTGAGGGTGTGAGTACATTCTTAATTTCTTTGGCAGGACGAGGAGTAGTTGTGATTTTCCTGAATGTGCATGCCATTGCCTCTTGCATGTATTCTATTGCTTCTCCTCTGAACTATTCATGACAATCTTCCTACCTACTTTCAGTGATTATTAAATACTTTGGCTATCTGACTGGCATCATTTATTCGTTGGCAGCTTTGCTTAATAACAAACTAGTCACAGTCCTTAACTGAATTTGCAGATTTTCTGTTCATTATTGTTGATATAACTGTAACGTTTTTTGCGGATTTACTTATTTCAGCCATTATACAGAGGTTATTTGATTGTTTAATCATCTTCCTTAAAAGAGGACAGCATTCTTTTTAAAATTGAATCAGTCTCACTTTTCTGTTTTCCTAACAATTATGTACTGGTATAGCCACATTTTCCTTGTACAAAATATTTTGATCATTTTTGTAATCTACAGACTTTTGTGCTTTATTAGTGCATTCCTTCTTGTTTTAGTGGGAAAGCAGAAGTTAAAAATTAACAGAAATCCATTTGCAATACGTTAAATTTGGAACAGATTGTTGTTACATTAGACACAACCTTCGAGTTAGCTTCCTGCTGAAGCAATGCCTGCGCAGTTAATGTCTGATCAACAAGGATGCACCAGATGGATGTTAAGCTGAGAAATGCAGTGCACTTTTGCTTGTATACCCCAGAAGATAGGCAGCTGACTTTGAGGAAGTAGCATCAAATTACTGACAGCTAGCAATTCTGGCGAAATTTCACGGAACAGGTCCATTTTTCTTGTTAAATCAGCCAGGATTTCATTTGCGAAATCTTTTATAGCTATTCGTACAGAGAATACTTTACAGACTGAATGGAAGTTCGCAGTTATTCTTTAAATCTATTACATGGAAATGTAGCTAGAACTAACGATCCCTTAAGATTAGTGAAAAAGGACATGAAAGCTAGTGATGTTAATTCAGTTTTTTACAGGCATGAAGTCTTTAAACGTGCATCCCCCTACCACCTCTTGTGTAAGTCAACTTAGGAAACACCCAACTTGCATACTGTCATGCAGACATGGGAGTAAGTGAAGAAAGTTAAAAGGAATTCAACTTTTTCTACTTCTACATCTCCACTTTGCAAACCACTGTGAGGTGCATGGTAGAACATCCCAGCAGAACATCCCATTGTACCAGTTGTTAGGATTCCCATCCATTCCATTCACATATGGAGCGTGGGAAGAATGACTGACTGAATGTCCTCTGTGCATGTGGTAATTAGAATAATTATCCTCACGATCCC
Organism: Schistocerca serialis cubense; assembly: GCF_023864345.2. NCBI lineage: Eukaryota > Metazoa > Arthropoda > Insecta > Orthoptera > Acrididae > Schistocerca > Schistocerca serialis. Next base: position 188,819,226 of record NC_064641.1, on the reverse strand, counting down.
TGTGTGGGCAATACATAGGGCGCTGTATCTCCTAGAATCATCATTTAAGGTTGGTTCTTGAAATTTTGTTACTTGACTTTCTTGGGATAGTTTATCTCTGTCTTCAAAAGTCTTCCAGTTCAGTTCCTTCAGTATCTCTGCTACATTATGCGACAGATCAAACAAACCTGTGACCATTCCTGCTGACCCTTTCTGTGTACATTCAACATATCCCGTCAGTCCTATCTGATACAGGTCCCACACTCTTGAGTAGTATTCTAGAATCATTCAGATGAGTGATTTTAAGCAATCTCGTTTGTAGACTGATTGCATTTCCCCACTATTCTACCAATAAACTGAAATCTACCACTTACTTTACCCACAACTGAGCCTATGTGATCATTCTATTTCATATTCCTACAAAGTGTTAAAACCATGTATTTGTACAGGTTTCCCCAATTCCATTAGTGACTCGTTGATATTATAGTCATAGCCTACTACATTGTTCCATTTTGTTAAGTTCATAGTTTTACATTTCTGAACGTTCAAAGCAAGATGCAGTCATTGCACTGCTTTGAAATCTTATCAAGATCTGACTGAATATTAATGCAGCATCTTTGAGGCAATACTTCATCATACATAAATGTCTGAGGTTACTATTAATATTGTGTGCAAGGTCATTGATATACAACGTGAACAGCACAGAGTCCCAACACATTTCCCTGGAGCACACATGAATTTGCTTCTACGTCTGACGATGACTCTACATCCAAGATAACGTGCTACATCCTCCCTACCAAAAAGTCCTCAATCCACTCACAAATTTCACTTGATACCCCATATTATCGTACTTTTGATAATAAGTGAAGGTGTGGTACTGAGTTAAATGATTTTCAGAAATCAAGGAATACTTCGTCTACATGACTACCTTGATCCAATGTCCTCAGTATGTAATGAGACAAAAATGCGTCTTTGGGTTTCACATGATCGACATTTTTGGAATCCATGCTGATTGGCATTGATCAGGTCATTCTGTTCAAGATACCACATTATGTTTGAGCTCAGAATATTTTCCAAGATTCTACAACAAATCGATGTCAGGGACACTGGATAGTAGTTTTGTGGATCACATCTACTATCCTTCTTGTAGACATGTGTGACCTCTGCTTTTTCCAAAAGCTGGCCACTGTTTTTAGTTCGAAGGATCTACCATAGACAGTAGTTAGAAGGGGGGATAATTCAGCTGCAAATTCAGTATAGACTCTGACAGGGATTCCATCGGATTCTGAAGCTTTATTCACTTTTAACAGTTTCAGCTGTTTCTCAACACCATTGACATTAATGCTTACTTCATTCACCTTTTCAGTGGTACGAGGATTCAATTGGGGCAGTTATCCTAGGCTTTCCTTTGTAAAGAAACATTTGAAAGCGGAGTTAAGCATTTCAGCTCTTGCTCTACTACACTCAGTTTCAGTTCCTATCTCATTCGCTAGGGACTGGACACTAATTTTTTCGCTGCTAACAGCCTTTACATACGACCACAATTTGTTTGGGTTTTGTGAAGGATCATTTGACAGTATTCTCCTGTGGTAGACATTGAAGCCATCATGGATTGCTTTCTTGACAGCCAGATGCATTTCAGTCAGCATCTCTCTATCTATAGCCCTACGCTTTGTTTTACACCTATTGTGCAGTAATCTCTATTTCTTTAGAAGTTTCTTCACAGCGATTGTATTCCATGGAGATTCCTTCCAATTATGAACTGTCTTACTGGGTACATAATATGTATCCAGTGTATGCTCAATTATTCTTTTAAATCTGAGCCATAGTTCCTTTACATGCTCCTGCCCTGTGCTGAATGTTTTAAGTTCCTCATTGAGGTATGACATTACTGACTTTTTTTATCTAGTTTACTGAACATATATATATTTCTGCTTGTTTTAGGTAATCATTTTGCCATAACAGCGTGATGGCCACTGATACCAGTTTGAATGTGGACATACTCAAAGAGGTCAGGCCTATTTGTTGCTTTTAGATCAGATATATTTTCATCATGAATGGGTTCCTTGCTATCTGTTCTAGGTAGTTTTCAGAGAAGGCATTTAGTAATGTTTCACAGCATGTCTTTTCATGTCCACAGTTCATAAAAATGAAATTTTGCCGCTTAACTGTTAGAGGATTAAAGTCTCCATTGATGATCGCAGTATTATTGAGGAACTTACGTACAAGTGAAATGAGGTTTTCTCTACAGTTTTCGGTTACATCAGAAGACGAGTCTGGTGGGCGACAGAAGGATCCAGTTACCATTTTACGCCCACTCCTGAAACTGAGTCTTGTCCAAACAGTCTGCACGATGTAGCTTCCCCCACCATCGCCAATGAGCTTCAGCAAATAACGATGGGTAGATCTACTCTCAGTCTACTACGCTTCGTTCAGCAGCACATCTAAAATTGATTGTTTATTTAAGTGAAAAGTTAGTGTCAAGCTACTTCCAGACCTACCTTCGGCGTACTGTAGTTAACATAAAAATTTAAAAACGGTGCTCTACAGAAGGCAATACATATATTGCAGTGACTCCAGTTGTTATATATTTATATGTCAGTTGTAATTTAATCTGAGCTACAATGGCATCTTCCATACTTGTATTAGACTTTTGTACAGAGCCAGAAATATGGTACTCAGAAAGATCTCCGAATTGATTTTACTCATTTGAAAATAATTTTCGAACGAAACATCGTCATAGGCACGCAACTCCCTTATTAGGGTACTGAACGTTCCCAAACGATTCCTACAGGATGCCCATTCCCATATCAAACGTTTGTGTGTCCGATTTTTGTTCGTTTATGTCACTAAAATCTCTTTGGCAAACAGCTGCTAAATTCCTGTATGAATAATTTTGCTTGTCACCATCTTGAAAGTCGCATAACTAGTGCTTCCAACTTGCATGTGAGCACAGTGGTGGGAGCTGCACTGTAAGAAACTGATGTCTATGAAAACTCAGCTTAAAACTAGAGTCACTATAGAAGGAAATAAGGGATGATTTGCCTGGAGCGAAAGAGGAACGCTTACTTTTGCATCAGGGATAGGTAGAGATTCGATCTGATCTTTCAGATATTAAGAAAAGAAATGAGAAGAACAGGAGCGCACTTCACTGAAGTGGAGGCTAGAGATGACAAAGTTCAGAAGTCATGTTGAGGTGAAGTAGTATTTCAGTTAGCATATTGGTCGAAGATGGACTTTTAACTGTAGATGAAAGAGGTTATAGATTGATCATAGTTCGAACTGAGGCTAAAGGGGAATGTGAAAATAATACAGCATTTCTGAGAAATTAGGTGGACGAGTGTGCATTAGTTCCAACTTTGTGTCAAACCAATAATAGAGAATGGACTCGAAATAAGAGAAATACTGCAAGAAGGAGAGGTGCACAGGGGCTTGACCATACTGAGTGGTAGCGGTAGTACAGCTATGGTGGATTATATCCCGTCAGAGTCGAGTTGTAAAGGCTAAGGGAGGACCTTGAAGCAGAACTAACGCATAAAGCCAGAATTATTGTACCAGGGCAGAGAGAGAGAGAGAGAGAGAGAGAGAGAGAGAGAGAGAGAGAGAGCAGTCCCTGATCTTATGTAACTTGTGTTTTTGTATGGCAATTGGTACCCTTAGTAATTGTCCAAAATTTAAACCATAGGTGAATGTGCACCCAATAATATTTTTTGAGTCATTTCAAAGTGTTTCACGATCTTAAGATAGCCAGAGAAGAACATAACGTTAGTAATTTGGAAGGCGATACTGCGCAGTGGGGCATGCCAAGTTTGAAAACTTTTTAGTATGGAACATTTCTCAAGGGGATTCAAGAAGTAGTACTGGTCTGAAGGGACATAAAGGTAGTTACGATCGGAGTTACAAGGACTGGAGATTACGCTGAATGGTGGAAGAGCTATTGTAATTGTATTTTATGGCATGGCAACAATACAAATCTTCTAAATGAAGCCATAAATGAGACACGTGTAGTAGAGGTCTTAATAAGTGTACTACCAGATACTGTACGGAAAAACTGGTCGAGAAACACTGGTTGGATACTCAATATTCTTGGAGTCCTGGAAGAGGTGGATTCCTTAAATCAACCCAAGGCTGTAAAACCATCTGATGGGTTAAAATAGGTAGTGAAAATCGAGAATCTGGTACTGTCAGAAATAATGTGAAGGAGAGAGTTGGGTTAGATGACTTAGATCCAATGTTACAATGAATCAAAATACCCAGAGAAAGGACAGAAGGAAGCTTGGGGACTGGTTTTCCGGAAGGAATGATGAGTGAAACAATAATTTTCAGAGGAGAAATGTTACAAACAGTTGTACTGAATTTGTGCCAGGAGGAAAAACTTGTAGGAAGGTAGCAGGGTCAAATGAGCAGATACACTCAACAGTTCTAGTAATAGATGAAATCATAACAAATGTATACTTGTTAAAACCGAAGTGGGTGCCGGCTGCAAGACGAACTATTAGAAGAAAGGGAAGGGTTTCAGAAGAGCTATCAGAGTTAAGTATAATGTGATAGTTATGTGGGAGAATAGTAGACATGGTTCTGGACACTGATAGACCTGCGAGTTTACTGGATAGAAATTTTCAGTAACATGCCAAGAATAATGGAATGTTCTCACGTACCCAGTGACTAACATTGATATTATGGGAGTGAGAAACAAAAGATGAAAAGTAGAAAAGAGATTTTAGTTTGTTTTGCAGTTGGAAGTTTCAGATTTAGCCAGGCAATGTTAGTGTTGCTGTACATAGTAGTGAAGGTGTTGCTGAGGTTGGACTGGATGGCAACGAGTACTGAAGTTTTAGATGTTCCGGAAAAGAGATTAGCAAAGAGAAAGATGGAAAGGCTTGTTGGTCACCTTCAAGAAGAGAATGAAAAGTTTTACTGCCAGTGGGCATTAGAGGGATTTGTCAAGTGCAGATTACTCAGCAGCCTAGAGAGATATTGGCAGGAAAAATAAAATGGGATCCCATGTTGAAGCTGGTTGTTTTCCTTGAATCTCAGGAGTTTCGTGGGAGAGAAAGCGAAAAAAAGTAATCCAAAAACTCATCAGACAATCGAAATAGAGAAAGGATATGTTAAATTTAGGGATCTGACTACCTTATTATAGTGTAGGAGGTAAGATCTGGGTATATAGTCGTAGCTGAAGTGATAAATGTATGGGACATCTTAAAAAATTCATAATTTAGTTGAAAGTCCATATATGATAGAGAGAAACTGAAAGACCTAGTTAGTAACAAAAGCTTGAGATGTTTTAGACTTCAGGATATAAAATGTATGAACTGAGAATTTTTTGTTTTGTTTTCCATAGTAAACATGTTTTTGAAGCTTAATTTCTACTGTGGAAGTTAAGAGCTTTTTATTCTTTTTTGTGAATTTACAATCTTGATGAGGACAGAGAGTTAGCTAGGACACAGTGATTAGTAACTAACTTATAACATTCACAATAGGAATTACAAGGCTGGAAACTGCACATGTGACCTCTAATGGTAGGAAAGTGTGTGAAGCATTACACTTAGAGATCAGTGGTCTGAATGGGGTGACTAGAATGTAATTTACGTGAAATGGAAACAAGTCTGAATTTGCAGTTGCTTCACAACTTCTTGAAGCTGGGGAAGGGCAGTAAGGAATAAATGTGAATATATTCAGCGTTATCAGTAAAAATTTAATATTTTATGAACTAGGTTTTCAGGGCATGTAGTAATAAGAATTGAATGAAAGAATAGTAGATTTTTAGGACGTCAGCTCTTATGAGGATGTGTACATGTTTGATAATAAAAGACACTAGGGACAACGTGTGTGGGGTAGGAATTACTTCGAGAGGAAATTTTTGTTGCAGAAACCCAGATGGGAGGTTGCAGAAACCCAGATGGGAGGCTTTGATCAGAAGTTTGCAACTTTGTAGGACTTTGTCCTATAGAATGTACCATGCAGGAATCCAAAGTTGATTCTCTGTGTGTAGTGTATACCCATGTTTTGTTGATGCATAAATTAAAAATGTACTGAAAGATGTATTTAATAGATTTCTAACTGACTACACAGGAATTCTAAAGAGCAGCCTGGATCGACTGAGAAGTGTGTTGGCAGTAGTATTGCAGTGTCTGAGAAGAATTTTTAATGAAAGAGGTGGGGCCTGATAGTAATGAACCAGCCTAAATTGTTTAACGTTTCCAGTCAGTACTGCATTATTGCTTACCAGACGTGGAGCTCGGCATATCAACGTAAAATAAAAAGATGTACTACTTTATGTAAGTTTAGTCTAAAGATACTACTATTAGATAATATATTATTATACTATTATTATAAATGTATTAATCAGGTAGTACTATGAAAAGCTGTAATTTTTGGAAAGAGGGAAATTAGATGTGAGAACTGTGCTTTGGCTGCATAGATTTAAAGGTTAAAAACTTTGTGCTGAACCAAGGCCCATACCCAGGACTGGAGGTCGTCTTTCATAGACAATGCTCTTACTAATGGACTATCCAAGTATGACTCATGATCCACCCTTGCAGCTTCACTGCTGGCAGTCGATCTCCTGTACTTTCCAAACTTCAATCTGCAATATAATTTCTGGAGGAAGGATATTGTGGAGAAACATGACAGATAAAAAAAAACTGTATGCTTGAACCTAGAACCTTGCCTTTCGCAGGCACTGCCCTTATGGCTTTTCTTAATTTACTCTTCATTTTTTTCTCTTTATACAGGGTGATTTTTTCCCCCATGTACGAGGTCTAGGGATTGATCAATGAGAGAATACAGAACAAAAAACGTCTAATGAACTTATGTCTGGAAATGCATGGTTTCTGTGCTAGAGCCAATTTATTCAATCATACTTTGTTACAGAGACTGCGGTCTAATACGCCCTGTACCATGCAGCCACAGTTACTATATGCATGGTTTCCTCCTAGAGGGTGATACTCTTCTTCATAGTCATGCTCTAGCGTCCGCTCCTGCCACAGTAATTGGTAATGTTGTGACCGATTCACTGCTCTTGCTGACTCACTTCTTAGTGAATGTGATATAGGGTTGTATGCAGTGGTTCAGTATCCAAATCGAGAGTTTACCGACATGGTGTTTAACTTACGGAAAGGCAATGGCAATGGGCGGTGAGTGGTAAGGTTGTATCAGGAGACCTATCCACGCCGACAAAAATCACAGCTTTGAATGTCTGCAACAGTGTTTTGCCGTTTTTCTGAAGCAGGGTCGTTTCAGGAAGCAGGAAATCATGAAGGACGTAGCCGAAATGTTCGGACATCAGACTTGAAGGAAAATGTGATTAACACTGTAGAAGGCGACCGCCGTGTCTGTACCAGGCAGCTGGCCCGACAGTACAGGATAAGTCAAACGACCATGTGGAACATTCTCCATGACAACTTTTATTATTCTTATCACTTACAGCTTGTGCAGGGCTTACTAGCGACAGACTATCCACATCAGTAGCAGTTTTGTCACTGGTTTATTCATCAGACAACCACGATTCCAGGAACTGTGTCATCCATCCTACTCACAGATGAGGGCACCTCTAAGCGGAGTGGTATCTTCAACTTTTATAACAGTCATCTGTGGGACAATATGCAGAACCTTCATGGTATGGTGACAGGGAATCGTCAACATCGGTGCAGCCGGAATGTGTGGCCCGAGATAATGGGGAACCATATTTTGGCACCAGTCTTCCTTCCACATCGCCTAACAGGCCGGAACGATCGGCGTTTCTTGTAGGTGACTTTGCCTCCCCTCCTGGAAGAAGTATCACTGATGATTCGAAGGTTATGTGGCCGCTTCATGATGGCGCTCCAGCCCATTTCGCCGTTAATGTCTGGAACCATCTCAATCGTGTCTTCGATGGTCAGTGGATCGGACGAGGGAGTCCAGTTGCATGGTCTGCTCATACACTGGGTCTCAACCGTGCGATTTCTGGTTATGGGGACATCTCAAAAGTATCGTGTATGCAAAACCCATTCCAGACGTGAAGACACCGAAGAAGCGTATTCATGCTGCCATTGACACTGTTCGGATGCAGCCTGGCTGATGTGAATGTGTGAGACAGAACATGCTACACAGCTGACACGCATGTGTTGAGGCACATGAAAACCATTTTCACCACATACTGTAACTGTGGCTGCATGGTATGGCGTGTATTAGACCACAGTCTCTGTAACAGTGTATGATTGAATAAATTGTCTCTAGTATGGAAACCATGCAACACAAGTTCATTATACGGTTTGATCCATATCCTCTCATTGATCAATCCCTAGAGCTTGTACACGGTGGAAAAATCACCTTGTATAAAGTAATATCATTTTTATACAGCCACATTTTTGGTAACTGTTAAAGAAATATTATGTTCAGTTTGCTAATACGCTTTTAGTACGCTAATAACAAAAAAGTTTTCAACTTCACTGCTATGAGAATAAGGACTGTTATACAATCAACAGTAATTACATTTGGAAAGAGGCATTTTTCAATCTTTATTTATTTATTGTGTTTTCCTTCTGTTTCCCAATCTTCCTGTTCCTGGGTAGCCAGGCTCTACATTATTTTCAACAGCATATTTTGTTTCTGTTTCTTTTATTCTGTTTTATATCACTTTCATAACGAAAATCGGCTACTGGCAGTAGTGAATGTAAGGTAAGGCTGTAAGGCTTCAGGTTCGAGCCCCAGTACAACAAGAACTTTCGGTCTGCCAGGAAGTTTCAAAAGAGCTCTCATTTTTCTACACACTCAAAGAGTAATTCTGGGAACAATCACATTTCTTCTCAACGTTTCAGGGAAGATAGTCTGACAAGACATGCAGAAGTACTTCTGTGAATTTTAGAAATTAGGAGAGGATCCTAGAAAAAGTGAAACAGTGAGGGCTGGTTATCAACTGTGTCTCTATAGCTCAGTCGCAAGACACGTTTATGTTCTCAAGTCCTGTCCTGGCAGACAGTTTTAGTCTGGGAGGAAGTTTCATTAAATGTTTCTTTGACGAATTTGCATAAGTAATGCTTAGCCACAAAAGATCTTTCATTTTCAAATCTGATGTATTTACAGACTCTTTAGCTACCGATTTCACATCCACAAACTATTTTTATCCTAACTTTGAAAACCTATTCTTCTGTCTATACATTCTTAATGGCATCATCTGTCTCACTAGGAGCCCTTTCCTTCATGGCCCTGTTTTCTCGTCTATATCTGTAGTTATAAAATATTTGCTAGAGGGCAGATAACAATGCCTTAACATTATGAAGTGTTTAGCCTTAATACAAAAAATGTGGCTAATAATTTAAACAGAATTTGCCTGTCAATAAAATATGAATAAATATTCGAATTATATGCTATGGGATTGAATTTATATTACAACTTCATCTCCTTTGCTATGCATACTGGTTCATAATTTATATCTCCTCATATGTAAGGATGAACATATAATTAACTTCACAAAATGCCCTATGCCCTTCTCACAGCAGCCAGATTCACATAATATGTAAATATCACAAATTCTCATACGTAGAACATAGTTAGTGGAACAAAGACATGAGAACTGTATTAATCCTTTCACTATTGTTTTATTAGCAGAAATTGACACTACAGTTTAAATGTGTTTGAAAACTCAGTTACCGAGTCAGAGATCCAATATATGATATTCTTCACTATACTGACAGAAATTTCAGTAATAGGTGTCAGAATTTGTAGCGCTCTCTCTAGCTCATCCAGACGACTGATTACGAAAAAATTAAGTTGAAACAAGTGCCAGGACATGGACTGACACTCCTAATATAATGTCCTTGTTGTCACGACTCATAATGTTAATTACAGAGATATAATGACGTAATGAAAGAACTTCATAACGAAGTTTGAATAAATATAATTAATTGCATCGAAATGGGTACTACAGCGTTCTTGGCAGCAACAGAAAACATCTGAAAGATTAATACTAGAGACATTCCAAACCATTATCTCACTAAAAAACATCTTGCAACTGTTTAAAATCCAATTTGTTGTACAAGTGATTCAATGCACAATCACAGATTGAAACATAGAAGAATTCTGACAGTACTGAACGGAATGAAAACTATTCAGTAAAAAATTTGGAAGAAAAGGAAACGTGTAAGGATTTGCAGATGAAAATCTATATTTTATACATTATAGCATTCCCATGACAGCTCAGCGGGACAATAAGGGTTCACTTCATTGACACCAATGAGATGCACACTGAAGTATTCATTTCACATTATACACAAAGGTCTACAGGCAAGTCTATGACTTTACACAATAAGCAAATAATGCTTTATAAAATTTATGCAGTTATAAAGTGTGTGATTGAATCAGTAGCTCAGATAGTGTTTATCATCTTTCATATACTCACAGCAAGACAGTAGCTTTCATAAGATAACTTAAGAATTGGAAAATAATTACTCTTAACAAGAAGATCATTAATGCAGTAAACATTTAAACAAGCTGTTAAATAGCTGTTACTTTTCATAAGATAAAGATTGGATTGTCTCTACAACAGTCATAAACTTGAGAAAAAGATTTTAAATTTCCTCATATACTGTTAGCCTTCATTGTTACATGGTACTTTTTTTGTACATAATTTTACTTCAGATTTGTGGCTTTCTAGATTTTAAATTTCATTATGTCCAGCTAATTTTAATTGTTAAAAATGATCAAATGTGTGTATGTTCCTAAGGGACCAAACTGCTGAGGTCGTCGGTCCCTAGACTTAGACACTACTTAAACTAACTTATGCTAAGAACAACACACACAACAATGCCCATGGGAGGATTTGAACCTCTGGTGAGAGCAGCCAATTCATTGTTATGCAACAATTATATAGAAAATATAATTTTGTAATTGGTATTTCATTGTATGTGATTTTTGTTCAAATTTATGATCTTCTCATTGCACTCAGTTGGTATGCATGTCGACATGTACCAAAGGCACACAGACTGCTGTGTTCAGATGCGGGCTGAGTTGGCATCCGTTCGCTCCCACCTTCAGGCTGTGTTGGCTTTGGTCAGAAAGCTTGAGGCTGTTGCCAATGGGCATCACTGTGGGGGTTCAGATGAGACTTTGTTGGGCAAGGTCAGCTCGTCCCCCGCATCCCCCGATTGGACTACGGCTGTGGCTGCCTGGGATACTGCCCGCATTGAGTCTGACCCCTCACCCGTGGTAGAGTGGGAGGTCGTCTTGAGGTGTGTCAGGGGGCGAAAGACATTCCGGAGGGCTGAATGGAAGGCCTCTCCAGTTTGTCTGACAAACCAGTTTCAGGCTCTGTCTCTGGCAGATACTGATCTTCGGCCATACATGGCTGCTTGTCCTGTTCCAGAGGTTGCCCCTCAGTCTGCAAGATCTGTGCGGTCGCAGAGGCTGGGCTTACTGGTAGTTGGGAGCTCCAACGTTAGGCGCGTAATGGGGCCCCTTAGGGATATGGCTGCAAGGGAGAGGAAGAAAACCAATGTTCACTCTTTGTGCATACCGGGGTGAATCATTGCAGATGTGGAAAGGGTCCTTCCGGATGCCACGAAGGGTACAGGGAGCACCCATCTGTAGGTGGTCGCTTATGTCGGCACCAATGATGTGTGTCGCTATGGATCAGAGGAAATCCTCTCTGGCTTCCGGCAGCTATTTGATTTGGTGAAGACTACCAGTCTTGCTAGCGTTATGAAAGCAGAGCTCACCATCTGCAGCATCGTCGACAGGACTGACTATGGACCTTTGGTACAGAGCCGAGTGGAGGGTCTGAATCAGAGGCTGAGACGGTTCTGCGGCCCTGTGGGCTGCAGATTCCTCGACTTGCGCCATAGGGTGGTGAAATTTCGGATTCCGCTCGATAGGTCAGGAGCACTACACACAGCAGGCGGCTACATGGGTAGCAGGGGTTGTGTGGCGTGGACTGGGCGGTTTTTTTTAGGTTAGATGGCCTCAGGCAAGTACAGAAACGGCAACAGCCTCAAAGGGTGCGGGGTAAAGTCAGGACGTGCGGGGACCAAGCAGAAATCGGTTTTGCAATTGTAAACTGTCGAAGCTGCGTTGGTAAAGTACCGGAACTTCAAGCGCTGATAGAAAGCACTGAAGCATTGAGTGACATTATACTGAGTGCACTATCCAAAAATTGCCTCGAGCAATGAAACAGAGACCCGACTCGTGGAGATAACATCTTGGACCTACTGATAACAAACAGACCCGAACTTTCTGACTCTGTAAGGGAATCAGTGATCATAAGACCGTTGCAGCATCCCTGAATATGGAAGTAAATAGGAATATAAAAAAAGGGAGGAAGGTTTATCTGTTTAGCAAGAGTAATAGAAGGCAGATTTCAGACTACCTAACAGATCAAAACGAAAATTTCTGTTCCGACACTGACAATGTTGAGTGTTTATGGAAAAAGTTCAAGGCAATCGTAAATGCGTTTTAGACAGGTACGTGCCGAGTAAAACTGTGAGGGACGGGAAAAATCCACCGTGGTTCAACAACAAAGTTAGGGAACTACTGCGAAAGCAAAGAGAGCTTCACTGCAAGTTTAAACGCAGCCAAAACCTCTGAGACAAACAGACGCTAAACGATGTCAAAGTTAGCGTAAGGAGGGCTACGCGTGAAGCGTTCAGTGAATTCGAAAGTTAAATTCTATGTACCGACTTGCCAGAAAATCCTAGGAAGTTCTGGTCTTATGCTAAATCAGTAAGTGGATCGAAACAGCATATCCAGACACTCTGGGATGATGATGGCATTGAAACAGAGGATGACATGCGTGAAGCTGAAATACTAAACACCTTTTTCCAAAGCTGTTTCACAGAGGAAGACCGCACTGCAGTTCCTTCTCTAAATCCTCGCACGAACGAAAAAATGGCTGACATCGAAATAAGTGTCCAAGGAATAGAATAGCAACTGAAATCACTCAACAGAGGAAAGTCCACTGTACCAGACGGGATATCAATTCGATTCTACACAGAGTACGCAAAAGAACTTGCCCTCCTTCTAACAGCCGTGTACCGCAAGTCTCTAGAGGAACGGAAGGTTCCAAATGATTGGAAATGAGCACAGGTTATCCCAGTCTTCAAGAAGGGTCGTCGAGCAGATGCGCAAAACTATAGACCTATATCTCTGACGTTGATCTGTTGTAGAATTTTAGAACATGTTTTTTGTCCACGTATCATGTCGTTTCTGGAAACCCAGAATCTACTCTGTAGGAATCAACATGGATTCCGGAAACAGCGAACGAGTGAGACCCAACTTGCTTTATTTGTTCATGAGACCCAGAAAATATTAGATACAGGCTCCCAGGTAGATGCCATTTTCCTTGACTTCCGGAAGGCGTTCGATACAGTTCCGCACTGTCGCCTGATAAACAAAGTAAGAGCCTACGGAATATCAGACCTGCTGTGTGGCTGGATTGAAGAGCTTTTAGCAAACAGAACACAGCATGTTGATCTCAATGGAGAGATGTCTACAGACGTTAAAGTAACCTCTGGCGTGCCACAGGGCAGTGTTACGGGACCATTGCTTTGCACAACATATATAAATGACCTAGTAGATAGTGTCGGAAGTTCCATGCGGCTTTTCGCGGATGATGCTGTAGTATACAGAGAAGTAGCAGCATCAGAAAATTGCAGCGAAATGCAGGTAGATCTACAGCGGATAGGCACTTGGTGCAGGGAGTGGCAACTGACCCTTAACATAGACAAATGTAATGTATTGCGAATACATAGAAAGAAGGATCCTTTATTGTATGATTATATGATAGCGGAACAAACACTGGTAGCAGTTACTTCTGTAAAATATCTGGGAGTATGCGTGCGGAACGATTTGAAGTGGAATGATCATATAAAATTAATTGTTGGTAAGGCGGGTGCCAGGTTGAGATTCATTGGGAGAGTCCTTAGAAAATGTAGTCCATCAACAAAAGAGGTGGCTTACAAAATACTCGTTCGACCTATACTTGAGTATTGCTCATCAGTGTGGGATCCGTACCAGGTCGAGTTGACAGAGGAGATAGAGAAGATCCAAAGAAGAGCGGCGCGTTTCGTCACAGGGTTATATGGTAAGCGTGATAGCGTTTCAGAGATGTTTAGCAAACTCAAGTGGCAGATTCAGAAAGAGAGGCGCTCTGCATCGCGGTGTAGCTTGCTCGCCAGGTTTCGAGAGGGTGCGTTTCTGGATGAGGTATCGAATATATTGCTTCCCCCTACTTATATCTCCCGAGGAGATCACGAATGTAAAATCAGAGATATTCGAGCGCGCACAGAGGCTTTCCGGCAGTCGTTCTTCCCACAAACCATATGTGACTGGAACAGGAAAGGGAGGCAATGACAGTGGCACGTAAAGTGCCCTCCGCCACACACCGTTGGGTTGCTTGCGGAGTATAAATGTAGATGTAGATGTAGAAAGTCACTATGGAAATGGGATGCAGAACAGTTTGATGTAAGGCTGTCACAGTTTTGCATCACCATGATGCGATACTGAGGAAGTAGGGAGACAAGCCAGGAAGTGCACCAGAAACAATAGCATTGAAATTCATCAGCTGTGGTTCATCTTCAATAACTGATCATAGATAAACTCCATGCAGATTCTATCCCGACTTTGAACATTCGAGAAGTGGGAAGTAACTTCTATTTGTCTCACTTCCATAGAAACAGTCGTGTCTTCAAGTGTGCTCATTGCAGCCGTCATGGCACTCTTTGCCACTGTTGTTCCACACCATTGGTTCAATAAGTTGCAATATGTCAAAAAATTCACATCGCAATATATTTATTTTGGCACGTAGTGCCTCTGAATATCTCGCATAAGATGCACCTCTCTATTCCTACCTTTAAGCTTAATAGAAGAAAAAACAGAAAACAAATGTAAAGCTAACTAACACTTTGTAATTTCCGCAATGAGTTGGTATACTGATGTAAGAATATATTTATATGAAACTATGAAAATTAAGTGGCACAGAAACAGGGGAGTGACAGATGTATGCACATTTCATAGCATCTGCTTTTTAGAAATAAATGAAATCTCCCACACTAAACGAATATTCTCTCAAAAATGAAGAATAAAAATGTATCTATCTAACCTAGCAACCACATTTGAAACACCATTAAAGAACACTTGAAATGTTATAGCCAAATACATCATCTATCTCAAACAAATTGTGGCTGCAAACTTCATTCCTTTTGGTTAACATTTAACATAAAACACAACATCCTTACAACTAGCTTAAATTGGGACATATATACATTTCGAGCACATATATATATATATACACATACACATATATAGCTGAACTGCATAAGCCTTGGCAGAAAAATATTTCTTATACTAACAAGACATGCAAATTGTGTAATTGTGTAATCTAATGCTTCTACTTAGTAATTATATAATGGCACACATATATTTTAGTACTGTATTTTGTCAAGTTAGTGCATTCACATTACGTCTCACAGATCACGCACAGAATTTCCTTATATCTTTGTAAGAGAACAATCCTTTGACTTTGTCAGACTCTGGATGCAATAACAAACAGCACTCAGGCTCACATATACTTCTGGCCATAATAAATGCAACAGAATATAGTGCATTAACATTAAGTAGGTTGATCATCTCTGTAGTCCAGAATAGATAGAAATCAAAAGAAGTCAGAAGGCTGTGTGGAGTGGCCATGCAGTTTGAGGCACAATGTTGTGGATTGCGCGGCCACTCCTGCCAGAGGTTCGAGTCGTCCCTCGGGCATGAGTGTGTGATATTCTTTAGCGTAAGTTAGACTGAGCTAGTTTAAATAGTGCGTAAATCTAGGGACCGATGACCTCAGCAGGTTGATCGCTTAGGAATTCACACGCATTTGAACATTTGAAGTCGGAAAGCTTTGGTTGTGAGTTAATGGTTTTTGATTGCAATAAACGTTAGCTAGTTGACAGTTCTGTGAAGGGTAGCCAATTTTTACTATTTTACATTTGATTTAATTTGCTGTACTTCACTCTATTTCATGATAAATGTACATAACTGTTGCAGTTAATAGCTTTGTTAACCATCCCAATACGTAAGACGTTTTCACTTTACATTATGATCAACATTTTAGAGTTTTACCTTTCTGTATGACTTCTGCATTCTCAAAAGCGTGAGGCACAGGTTAAGATATCTTTATCATGGGTAGCAAGCATGGTTATTCTCCCTGCATGTCTCCTCAGTCTGTGGGGTCTATATGGAGGCTGAGTATGCTTCCTCAATTCCACACAATTCATTGTGCAAATCGGCGTATTACAGTTAACGTACTGTATAACAGTTGTCACTTTTTGTTGTGTTCAGTGAGTAAAGAGAATTTAGGGTCGAAAATGATTTTATCACTGGGCTGATATGTGGTTGTCTTTCATACTTCAGTGGCTAAATTTTGTTTGTGTTGCTTTTCCATCATTTTGCCTGATCGTCAAGTGGTAATTTCGGAATTGGTGAACACCGTACATTACTATCTGATTGGTTTAACATAAATGCATGTGGTGTGCAGTTTTTGGAGGAGTTAGGTAAATTATTCATGATCTCCTAAGGCTGATCTAAATACTGAAAGCATGTACACTGATAAGCCCTAACATTATGACCACTGCCCACCGCGACGTTGGATGCCGTCTGGTGGCTTTGTGGGCATGTGACGTGGTAACAAAAGTATCTAAGTGGAGCAGAAAGGCTGATCTAAATACTGAAAGCATGTACACTGATAAGCCCTAACATTATGACCACTGCCCACCGCGACGTTGGATGCCGTCTGGTGGCTTTGTGGGCATGTGACGTGGTAACAAAAGTATCTAAGTGGAGCAGAAACGTATGTGGGATCATCCTAACGAAGAGGCGGGCTGCAAATGGGAAAATACATTACGATAATCGTCATTGGCAGGGCAGATTATTATTACACAGAGCCTGTGAACGAGTATCTCAAAAACGGCGAAGCTGATCTCGATTGTTCATGTACTACCGTGGTGAGCATCTACAGAAAGAGGTAGGACGGTGAAACTACCACTAAACACTAAATGGTTGGACGTTCACGACTCTTCACTGCACGTGGAGTTTGGAGGCTTGCCTGCTCTGTAAAGTAGAATACATGGTGATTGGTGGCATCTCTGTTGAAAGAGCACAGTGGTGGTGTATGCACAAGCCTTTTGGACAGCACAGTTCATTGCACATTGTTGAACATGGAGCAACGCAGCAGATCATCTGTATGTGTTCCAATGTTGACCCAACGACATCGTCAATTACAACTGCAATAACCATGGGATCATCGTGATTCGACTGTCGATTAATGGAAACCTTTCGGCTCTTTGGGTGAAACACATTTTTTTGCTACACTAGGTCAATAGTCGTGTCCACAAACGCCCTCATCGAGGTGATTGGCGGCTTGAAACATACAGCATGCCATGGACACAGGCTGGTGGGAGCAGTATTGCGTTATGGGAGACATTGTCCTACACTTGCAGGGGACCTGCGGTAGTAATTAGAGACATGCTGACAACTGCGAACCACCTGCATCCCTTCATGCTTGATGTCTTCCCTGACGATGATGTTATCCTTCAGTAGTATTATTATACACGTCTCGTAACCAGAACCGTGTTACAGTGTTTTGAGAAGCATTTAAGTGAACGCAGATCGATGTCTCAGCTGTCGGGCACCATCAATGCATATGAAAATCAGCGTCCCATTATTTACACTAATTACATGACCTGTGCGTAATCTAATGCCACATACCGTCCTAAACCTACCAACTAACTGTCAGATCCCTGATACGCAAAATCAATTATGTATTTCGTTCCAAAGATGGACAAACAAGCTATTAAGCAGGCGGTCACAATGTTTGGGCTCATCAGTATACGTTGTGTATTGTGATAACAGGTTCTGACTCAGCCACAGAAATGTCAGAATATTTTCTCTGCTTGTTAGGGTTCTGGATAAAATTTAGATATCGGAATTGCCTAATCCTTCTTTCCTCTAGAAAGGTTCACCGTTTGTAACTGGAAAAAGTACTACCATTATCTGAAGAGACTGACTCAGACTAACAAAACCTGAGTATATGACCATTCGGAATCTTTCTGGTAACTCATTCACGGGTAGCAGTCTGTGTAGTATACAGGATGGTCAGAAACTGTCTGAAATGCTTGTAGGGATGTTCCTGGGCAGGCTGTACTGAGACATAATTGTTAAGAAGAAAATTCAATAAGTTGAGCTGTTTCCAAGTTATTTAGCAGTGAAGTTAGCCTATGAGGTCGTAGCAAGCACAAATTCAAGTTTCAGTTAACCAAACAAAAATGGTGTTGGGCAGCACTGCTGAATAAAAGTGCATGTCTTTCCAATTGAATAATTTCAATGCTAAATAACTCGGAAAAGGCGCAACACATCGATTTTTTTGCTTAAGGTTTATGTCTCAGTACAACCTCCCTTGCAACATCTCTACAAGCGTTTTAGACATTTTCTGACCATCCTGTATAAGCACATATATTTAGAGAAAATATAATACAATACTACCACAGACTTCACTCTTATCTAAAGTGTCGGTAATGATCTACAGATGTCAGAAGCTACTGTTTGTGGTTTTGACTTTTGGAAAAGCAGACAGATTTTTAACAACTGCTGCACTTTCTATCTCATGTTGATGAAGTGACAGTATTCACGAACTTTTTGACACATTTGGTTACAACAGAGTGATTCGATACACGGTGTGTATACCAGATGAGTTTATTCTCTGCTTCAACATACATACAGACACATCAAGAATCAGATTCACAGTGTCTACTACAGAATATCACTTCATTATGCACCTTCTAATGAAAACGTACCTGTTCAGTAGAACTATTTTGTAGTTGTTTCATCAACTTTCACAATGCAACATCAGCATCTTGCTTTTGAGCCATTTTTTTACACAAGTCCAAGAAGTACTTCCTCCTTGGCTGGTCAAATACACTCTAATATCACAAGATTGATCTTTATATAATGGTATATTTTCCAGTCATTCAGGTAATTTAGATAGGGCAACTGCCACTACATTACCTTGACTTCTAACTTGTACTATTTTAAAGCTATATTCCTCCAAGGCTAACGACCATCTTGCTGCCTTACATGTAATAGCTTTCACTTCAGTAATGAAATAAGGGTCCCATGATAAAAATACACATTTATATGGCTGTACAGAGAACTGTGAAACTTTTTAAAGGCTCACAAATTACCCAAAGCTTCAAGTAGAGCTGTAGAAAAGGATTTCTCACACTTTGTGAAGATTCTGCTAGCAGAACGTATGGTACATAATGTCAGTTTGCCATTTATCTGGAGGAAACAGACTCCAAGCCAACGTTGGATGTATCTGTGGCTAACCAATAGTGCTATTTGATGCCCAGATGGAACAAAAAAAAATGGCTCTGAGCACAATGGGACTCAACATCTCAGGTCATAAGTCCCCTAGAACTTAGAACTACTTAAACCTAACTAACCTAAGGACATCACACACACCCATGCCCGAGGCAGGATTCGAACCTGCGACCATAGCAGTCCCGCGGTTCCAGACTGCAGCGCCAGAACCGCTAGACCACCGCGGCCGGCCAGATGGAACATAAGTTAAGTTTTGCAAACAGCATGTTTGATATTGTCAGATGTCTGTTGGCAGTCCCTGGACCAGTACCACTGCATATGTTTTTTAAGCAATTTAGTAGCATCTGATTACATTACTTCCCGAGTAAAAACCTGGCCAAGAAATGTTATGTGTTCTCCTATGGACTTCTGCATATTTTCTGTGACTCCAGCTTCTTTAGAGATCTCTGGGACTTCGTCTGTTAACTCAAGAAGTTCTAAGCAAGTAGGTGTAGCTATTAAGAAACCTTCTAAAAAAATAACTAACAACTCAGGCCTTAGTACCGTGTCAAGAGCATATACAAAAAGACCTGAGCATACATTCAAACCAAACAGAAATACAGTGAAATTTGGCTCAAGGGACACTGTTGGAGGTGTGACAGTACGTTTCATGAGGATACATATCTAACGTACATCCTTTGGAAAAAATATCATATTGTATTAGTACCTGTTGCAATTCAGTTCTGTGTGCAGCATGGAGACAGTCTGATTCATTCACCTTTCCAGTTATGGCACACCGTATAGTCCTGTTGTTGTGGCTCTCATTCAACTGACTAGTATCACCAAACTATCTTACAAATTTTATTTTGACTCCCTGACGCAATTCCTCAGGGCCCGGTTCGTTACAACCAAACAATCCACAACATTTTGACAACCCACTCTAACACCAGAGTTGTCAGTAACTGGCTACATCTTATTCAGAAAATCCATTCTTACACCATTCACCATTGTCAGACATCTACCACAAAGAACGTGTTATTAAACACCATTGCTCCAGTTTATTTGTAATTTAGCTATACGTTAACTGGCTTACATTTGATGTTAATTGCTGCCATAATCTTGGAGTCACTCGTAGATAGTGCAGGAACTTTCTGCAGTACACTGTTTCTCTTAAATAAACCAGCCATGACCACACTTAAATGTGTACCAGTGTCTAATATTACCAATACTAGTGCCCTGCCAGCTATTGTTTTAATTGTCAACTGTACCTCCCTATTTGCATCGTGGGTGCAGTCTGTGTGCTCCTGACACAACTTGTCTCTGATGTCTACTCTGTCATTGTATTAATTTAGGCTGCTAGTGTCTTGACACCTCTACAATTCACTAATACCAGACCAGCGGACCATCTTATGTCCTCATCTAATTTTCATCAGATGTTCGTACTCTAGACACACTGCTTCATGGCCATCATATGCCCATTGCTTTGCTGACCTGGCTAGTACCACTTCTCGTATTGCTGCTGAAACTGTCTATTTACAGGGTGATGTGAGCAATTTTCGTCATGCGTATTATGGACATTATTATTATTGCGTGTTGTGTCATTCTAAATGTCACTGGACTCTCTGTGGTGGTGGTGACTGTTCTCCACTCGCTCCAATACAACATTACAGTGATCCAGTGATTCATTACTATTTTCTGTTTTCAGGCCTCACACATTATACACTACCTGCACTAACTCAATGGTGTCCAGTACAGATGGGTAAGTGTCCAGCTCATCATATTGTGGGTTTATAAAAATTTCACATATGTAGATGGGCAACTTTGCTTTCAAAATTGGCAGGACATTTCTATTCGTAATGGTCTCATTCCAGTGCTAAGTGTTGTTTATACACTTCCCAAAGTAGTGCCAGAGGTAACCTTGAAGCTAATTGTAAAGTTCAGGCTTAAACACTTCCTTATGGAGGCTTCTGTTTCCTAAAGCATTGCTCTCCGTGCATAAAATCACTCATAAGTTGGATGTTTTGCATCTTGTTCCACAAAAGAGGTGAAATTCCTTTAAACAAGCAAATGAATATGATAGATTGTCAGTGTAAATACATTGTTGTACCAATGTCATACGTTTGTCTCCTTAATAGTATCGTCAATAGTAGGTCATTATCCAATATAGCACTAGTGTGATGGTTTCGTCTTGTGTCACAAATGAACTGTGCAGACTGGCTATGTCATTATTCACAGTGTTAGCAGTTCAGCTCTGTCACCTGTACCAGCTTGCTCACATTTTAATGGCAGTGATATTTTCTACAGCATATTCACTCCAGTCTTTCAGTCTGGAAGTGATGTAATTGTTAATATCACAAATCTGTTTATTGAAATTGTCAATTTGGACAGGTGATCCTTTTCTATGGCATTTAGCAACTTTCCTATGATTTTACATACACACTTATCAGTCTCTTCTCTATATTCTCTAATAGCAGTTTCTGTTTTTTCTTGCCATTCCGAAATTTGTGAAAGGTACCATTTACTATTTGTTCTCGTTGAACTTGCTCATAGTAGTAAAATTTTGCAATGATTAATTCAGAACTTTGCTTGTCATTTTCCTCTATCCATTTGACCATTCCATTTGTCATCATTTTTTGATGGTGGCCGTATTATTCAGTTGCTGTCCTCTTTTGATCGGTTGCAATATTCACTATCCTGTTAGCTAATCTGTCTTACCTGTTCAAGATATGTTCTAACCTACTTAACACTTCAGCTTTCATTTGGGCCTGAGCATCGCAAATTTCTCTAACCCATCACAAAACAGTCATCATAGCAATAGCCAAAGATTCTAATGTTCTTAGCACTTTGGAAACCTGATCCTCTGGATTAATAAGGGTTGTTGTTGTCCCTCAATTTTATTAATAATATTTTGGAAAATTCGCAGAAAGGAAATGAATCATCACTGTGATTTGAATTTAATAAATTACTTCAACAAAAATTTAATACTCTCCTGTTTAATTAATGGCTGCCAGTCTATGTGAAACAACCTTGTAGTGCTTTACTAACTGAAAAATTCCACATACTGCTCATCTGCTAATACACACAACATTGAATCAAATACACAATATGTGATCTGTGATACAGAAAAATTTTGAAAACTATGTGCAAGTCAAATTTATATAGAAGCTGTACGAGTATATAATTTACAAAAACCAAACCTCTGCACAGAAATCAAATGCATTAAAACAGGAAAGGCCTGAGTAGTATTTTTCCTTTTCAAGGATTTGAAAGTTTTAATACTTATCTATGCTCGATTTGCTTCCTTTTTTCTATCTTTCTTTCCATTATTTTGTTATTGTTGTCAGTTTTGTATTGTCATCAAGTATGAAGGAGAACAAACCATATATATGATAAAATATTATGAACTTTTTTATTATATGTATTTTATAATAGTTTGCCTGTATTGTTTTGCCATTTGTCATGCCTTTAATAGAAAAATAAAACATATGCTAATAATTTAAATGTAACTGAACAGGCAACAAAAAGAATAAATATTTGAATAATATGCTATAGGTTTGAATTTATCTTACAGTTTCAGATTCTTTAATGCACTCACAGGCCTGCAGCCTATGACTGCTTTCAAGTGAGGATGAACATAGAAGTAACTGCATAAAATGCTCCTTACTGGTGTCACATCAGAAGTAGTTGATTAATATATAGGCATCATAAATTCTAAAAAGTAGATCAAGATTAATGGAATAATGACATATTTTTGACTTTGTTTGATTATGGTAACTTGATGCTGCTGTTTAAATATGTTTGAAAGATCAGTTGGTGAGGCTACCGTCCAGTATCTGGTATTTTCCAATGTAATGAAATAGCAGTTTCAGGAGTTCCTTCTGGATAATCCAGACAACTGACAAGTAAGTAATGAAATTAAAACATGCACTGGAACAGGGATTGGCAACAGTGATATATCATTTTTGTCATCCCTACTCATGTTCGCAGTGACAGAGTTATAATTATGTAATGAAAATAATTTCATAACAAAATTTCAATAAATAAAAATAAAATATCGAATTAAAGTGTTGTAAACTTACCCTCTCACATGTTACAATTAAAATTCTCATTCTTTGCACAAATTTTGGAAACTTTGAGAGGTATAAGATATGTGCAAGAATAACTTTTTACTTGTGTTCATTATGTCATTGTTGTTTTGATGGCTCAAAGTCTTGTCTAGGGGTACATTCTTGCAGCTGAAATTTCGGTTATGTAGCTTATTGATGACTAAATAACTGATGAAGAATTGCCTTTATTATTCTTGAATTCAATTCTTTGTCACATCTTTCAACATCATGCCGTTTTTACATTTTCCACATTAAAAAAAAAACAAATAATTACATTGTTGGTGAAAAACTTAGAAAATGTCTACTTCCATAAGGGGCATACCCACCACTACTTACATTCTGCCCGACTCACATTATTCCAAAGAGTTTACAAAGCAAAAGAGTTTACAAACTTTCTTTGCCAAAGAAGAATCTTCACCAAATTGTATCTTTATGTTATAAATAAATCCAGAAATAAATTTAATAATTAGAGTTAGATTGTACAATTAATAATATCAATTTCAAATATACCAGAAATTTCGTAATTTCAAATATTTTTAAAAGAAGAGTAATTTTAACTGTTAGTACATATCGATTGTAACACATTAATTTTTTAAATACATTTTAGCCTGAAATATAATACATTGTATACAAAATCATACGAATTCTTTTAATGAAACAGCTGAGATTACTTTAACCTATGCAAGAATCGATAGTATATATAGTACTGGTTATCTCTAAAAATGGTAATGTTAGAGAAGGGCCATTCATTATAGTGTGTAGTGGACAGAGATAATAATTTCGGTAACTACCAAACATTTCAGTTAAAACTTCCAAGCTTAGAGGACATAGTCGATACAGAAAACTATTCCCTGAAATTTCGTTTCCAACTGCAGGAGACATCTTCAGAGGTAAAACAGTAACTCAGCCAAGACATTTTAACTAAAATAAAATCAAACCATAAATGGGTTCAGCATAGCAAATGTTTAATGATGAAGTTCATCATTTTAACTGGTTTCTACTGATGTTGTTAATGCACCTTAAATTATCTTCTTTTGCTCTATCACTATCACCCTCATCATGTACAGTAGTAATGTACCTTCTAAACATATGACTGTGTCAGTTGTCTGGTTCATATACTGCATATAGAAAGTTGATGGAAATATGTTACAGTCAATGTTATTTTGTGTACATATTTTCATAAAACAATTAATGATCATGCCTGAATTAAGAATATTCTATTCATTTATCTCAGCATTAGCCACTGGACGTATGAGTAATGTATCACTAGTCACTATACATAACAAACAAATTGCACAGACAACATAAAACTCATAGATGTAAGAACCATGAACAAATTATTGCTGTTCTGATGATCAAATTGAAATCCTACCCACCTCTACTTCTGAAATTAGGAAAGTAACTAACTGACTCAAAAGTAAAAGTTTGCATGGAACTGATGTAATTTCCAACAGCGTACTAAACACTTGTTCCTAACAGATAAGAAGGATTCTTAGCCATATATGTAGTAGTTCACTGTAACAGTGCAATTTTCCTGATAGAATGAAATATGCTATTGTTAAGCCTTTACATAAAAAGGGTTATATGTCTGATATCAACAACTACCATCCAATCTCACTTCTGACAGCTTTCTCCTAAATTCTTGAAAAGGTAATGTATTCAAGAATAGCTTCATATATTTGTAAAACTGATTTACTAATGTGAGTTTGGTTTTCAGAGAGACTTTTCAACAAAAAATGCTATACATTCTTTCACTAATCAAATATTAAATGTCTGAATAGCTTAACATCACTCATAGGAAGTTTTTGTCATCTCTCAAAGAAAGGCTTCTTGATTATGTATATCACAGAATTATTCTAGAAAAGCTTAAGTATTGTTGCATGAGTGGTACAGTGCACAAATGGTTTAATTCATATTTAACTGGAAGTGTGCAGAAGGATGAAATAAACAGTGCACATATTATGAAGAAAAAACCAGCAAATTCTTCAAACTAGTGAGGTATCAACAATAGAGTCACAAGGGGTTCAGTCTGGGGTCCCTTATTGTTCTTAATATACAGGGTGAGTCACCTAACGTTACCGCTGGATATATTTCGTAAACCACATCAAATACTGACGAACCGATTCCACAGACCGAACGTGAGGAGAGGGGCTACTGCAATTGTTTAATACAAACCATACAAAAATGCACAGAAGTATGTTTTTTAACACAAACCTACGTTTTTTTAAATGGAACCCCGTTAGTTTTGTTAGCACATCTGAACATATAAACAAATACGTAATCAGTGCCGTTTGTTGCATTGTAAAATGTTAATTACATCCGGAGATATTGTAACCTAAAGTTGACGCTTGAGTACCACTCCTCCGCTGTTCGATCGTGTGTATTGGAGAGCACCGAATTACGTAGAGATCCAAAGGGATCGGTGATGGACCTTAGGTACAGAAGAGACTGGAACAGCACATTACGTCCACATGATAGCACCTTTTTATTCGTCTTTTTCACTGACTTTTTCGGTCTGTGGAATCGTTCGTTAGTATTTGATGTGGTTTACGAAATATATCCAGCGGTAATGTGAGGTGACTCACCCCGCATATTAATGACTAGTGATTCTTATACATGAAGATGGAAAGCTAGTTCTTTTTGCTGATGATATGCGTCAACTAATCACACACAATAAACAACAATCAGCTGAGGAAATTGTAAATAACGTCTTTCAGAAAATTATTAAGTTGTTCTCTGCAAATGGACTATCACTAAGTTTTGAGAAAACACATATCTACTGTTCTGTACAGTAAATGGTATAACACCATTGATAAATAAAGACTTTGGATAGATATCTGTTGTTAATGCAGAATATTCAAAATTTCTAGGTGTGTGCATTGCTGAGACACTGAATTGGAAGAAACACGTTGATAATCTACTGAAAGTTTAAGTTCAGGTACTTATGATATTATGGTTGTTGCAGATGATGTTGATAAATACACTAGTAAATTAGCTTACTATGCCTATTTTAATTCACTGTGTTCATGTGGAATCATATCTTGGGGTAATTGATCATTAAGGAGATTTTAATATTGACTTTCTGAGCCATAGCCTCTATAGGGAGAAGTTCTTAAATATTATAAAAGCATATACTCCTTGTCTGACTGTTATCTCTCCAACACATTTAACAAAAACTATTGTCACTCTCCTTGATCAGATATGTGTAAACATGGACAAGCGTATATACGTATAACCATACGTGTAAATCACATTTCGACTGGTGTACAAAATATTATCTGTAAAAGGATTTGTACTCAGAAAAATATTGAATATTTCGAGTATCTAATCAGCCAGAAATCTTGGAGAGAAGTATTTAATACTTCTGTTACCAATTAAAAGATGGAAAATTTTTTGAACATTTTCAAGCATAACTTTGACATAGCTTTTCCAGAAAGGAAAGTGATATCCAAACGCACAGATAAATTCAGAAACTGGATTACATGAGGCATTAGAGTATCTTGTAAAAAGAAGTGGGAACTTTTGCTGCAGTCAAAAACTGACAGCAATCTAGAATTTCTTAGTTATTTAAAAAAATACAACCTAGTTTTGAAATGTGTGATAAGAGAGGCAACAGTTAAAGAAAATCACAAATATATTATGAAGTCATCCAATAAAACTAAGTCCATGTGGAAAGTTGTGCAGGATCTTACAGGGAAGAAGACAACTCACAAAAATATTGTGATATCGCATGATGACAAGAATGTCACTAACCCTAGGCCAGTTGCAGACAGCTTCAATTCTTATTATGCAACTGTTACTGGAAAATTAGTGAAGGAAAAATTTGGCAATCCACCTTATATGACATGGAAAGAACGTTCATCTCCTCAGTCCAATAGGCCCAACAGATCCCCTAAATACCATTAATTCACTGAAGAGTAATTATTCAACTGGTATTGATGATATTCCAGATTACATTATAAAAGTAACAGTAAGACAAATACTCTCTCCTTTATTAGACATACGCAATTTTCCTTATCATGTGGTGTCTTCCCACAGTGACTGAAAATGGCAAAAGTATACCCCTACATAAAAAAGGTGATCAATGTATGGGTAACTATGGGCCTGCGTCTCTGCTGTCAGGATTTTCGAAAATTATTGAAAAAGTGTTCCTTTCACAACTAACTACATTCTTCAACAAGAATAATAGTACTACTGGATGTCAACATGGCTTCAGACCACAGTGATCAACTGAAACAGCCACTTTCGACCTGATAAACCATGTCTTAAATACAATGGAATTATGTCAGGTTTATTCTTGGATCAAACGAAAGCTTTTTAAGTAATTGATCATTCTGACCTCATGAGGAAGTTTGAACAGTATGGTGTAAGATCAGTGGATTAAACCATCTTTGGAATATAGTTCAGGTAACTGAAATTAAGTAGATGGCAGGAAATGAACTCCAGGTACACCTTTCAGAACCATGTGGACTAAGTCATGGTGTTCCACAGGGCTCTATTTTAGGTCCCCTTCTTCTTTTGGAATATATGAATGATTTCCCATCACACATTAGGGATTCTGAACCTGTAATGTTTGCAAATGACAGCAGTCTATTGATTGAAGGAAATAAAGAAGAAAATCTCACTGCATTTGCAAAAGATACTACAAAACAAGTGTCTGAATGGTTTACCAGAAACAGGCTAATAGTTAATCCCTGAAAAACGGTACTCATGAATTTCCAAACAGATCAAAATAAAAATGCGGCACAACATGTAATATGTATAGATAACTGAATCATTAGTGCTGTCAATGAAACTAAATTTCTTGGGATTCATATCCAGGAAAATCTTACATGGAACACTCATATCACATCCCTAAATTCAAAACTATCAAAAATGATATATTTTGACTAAAGTTCAGTCTTGATCACATCATGTATGTTTACATAAAACATACATGATGTGATCAAGACTGAACTTTAGTCAAAATATAACAATTAATTGATCACTGCTTTCCAAAAATGTTTAGCAAAATTGTATCAAAAATGAGTTATGTAGTAAGAATTCTTTGCAACAATACTAGTGCAGAAACGGCTAGGGCTGTATACTTTGCTTGTGTACATTAAATAGTGAAGTAAGTATCATTTTCTGGGTAAATGTATGCCAGGCCATAACAGTTTTCCGGAAAGAATAACGAAACAAGTGAGCAGCAGAAAACCATAGAAACCTTTCCTTAAAGAGTTAAGGTTCTTACCCCTACCCTGCATTTATATACTGGAAGTAGTCACACATGTCAAAAAAAGTATACTGGGAAAAGAAACCCTATTTTCTCAAAACAGAAGTGTCCATGATTATAGTACCAGGTCATACAGTGACATACATGTTAATCATTGTAACACCACACTATGCCATAAAGATGTATATCACACAGGAACAAAACTATACAATAGATTACTAAAACATATAATATTTCTTCCTGAACTACAGAGCTTTAAAAAGTCTGTGACAGGCTACCTTCTGAAAAACTGCTACTATTCCATCTCACAGTATCTCATGCAAGAAAAAATGTAGTTTGTATCTTTAATTGTAGGAATATATTCAAAATATACATCATTTAAAACATTGTAATTATTAACTGTACAGATCCAATTTGTTGTAAAAATTTAAATAATGTGTGTTCGATGTTTGAAAAACCAACAGATAAAAAGGATTTCTGTCCAGTATCCTGTTTACGATATATGTACTGAAAAAGAGATTTATATGGAGAAATGAATAAATAAATAATAAATAAATAAGGGAAAAACTATTCATTGCACAAAAATTGTGTAATCAGAATAGTTGCTGGAGCCCACCCAAGATCACCTTGCAGACATTTATTTAAGAAACTAAGGATATTCACAGTAGCTCCACAAAATACATATTCACTTTAAAAAATTTGTTATTAATAACCCATCCCAAAACAAAAGCAATAGCAATTTGCATAGCTACAACACTAGGAGAAAGGCTGATCTCCACTATTCTGGGTCAAATCTAACTCTGGGAATTATACTGCCAAAAGTGGTCACTTACCAAACAGCATCAAAAGGCTGACTGATAGGAAATCAGTGTGTAAAAACAAATTAAGAGATGAATTTTTCGATATAAGTTAGTAACCAGACACACACACACACACACACACACACACACACACACACATACACACACACACACACACACACACACACACACACACACACACACATACACACATACAAAAAAGAACTGAATTATGACATGTGAAGAAACTTTCTTTTAAACTGACATATTCCACATAATTAAAAAGTGCTGTATTCATGATCTATTAAATAATTATTACTCTAATCTAATGTAATCTTGTTTGTGATGACCGTATTTTCTCATTTCACTTCCTGGAAAATAAATACCATTCTTCCATTATTAAAGAGATTCTGACCTCAAGAAGATGAAGGGAGATTAATATTATTAATCACAGATATTGGGTATCAGATTCGGTAATATCATGCATTACGCCATGAAAGTATATTGCACAATGTAATAGGTGTTTTATTATTGATTTTGTACCAATTTGAACAATTGTTGAATATGTTATCTTAATTAATCTATCATTTTATGGTATATGCTATTAAAGTGAGATGTTCTGACTGAGTTCTTTTTATTATGTTGGTTTTAGCTAGGTTTTTAGTCTCCTTGGACAATTTGTTGGACTATTTTATCCTAGAAAATAGCGTTTTGGTATTTTCGTTTATTTTTGTTAATCAGGTGTACATAATTCTGGCCTCTTACTCCAAAATCATGGACGAATACATTAGTGTAATAATTACTAATGTTTTCTTATGATACATAATCAATTGATATGTATCAATTAGAAACACCAAATATTTGAACAAAGGGGCCTGGTTACTATTGTCAGCTATTTTTATTGTTTTGGCATTTTCCCATAATTTAAAATTTTGTTGTGATTTTGTATATTTAACTCCGAAAAATGGTTCCACATTTCAGAATTGACTGTACAGAGGAAAGGCACATAGCGATAAGACATTGGCAGAGTTGTTCCTAATTATAACAGTCAGTCAGGGACAGCTCGATGATGATACTGTAGCTCATTACAAGAAATACTGCAGAATATGGAAGCAATCGGTACTGTTATACAGACCCTAATGAATTTTGAGAACAGAAGAGCTACCTCAGGCAACAAAATAAGGACGTGGTATGAAATACAGTGAAGGGGAAGACCGCTAGAAATATCGATGAAGAGGAGGAGATAGCTTTAAGAGAAAAAGATATTTCAGTTGCAGCTGCATGTAGCGTAGCATGTCTCTTTAACAAACCTTTTGTATTGAGGTTTTCTGTGCTTCAGGTAAACCATTTCAATCGACGGTTAATTTGAAAATGACACGGCTGACTCTCTTTCCAATCTTTGTACTATTCCAATTCGTGTTACGTCTCTACTGACTCGTTATCGACGTTAGATATTCTTTCTTTTAGAACACAGTCGTGTGCAGAGACATCGCATCATCTGAAACTTGTGAAATTCGAGAGGACATACAGGTAATGGAAGCTGCGTGTAGATAAGGAAGGCGATACTAAACAGAAACAAATGTGGTTACTTGACATTGTCAGTAGGAGAGCGATCTCTTTTTATTGGTACACTTTACTTGCCATCTTCTGATCAAATACATAGAACAAACATTGTGCCACTACAAGTGGTGCACTGTCATCTAGTCATAAACGTACAGGAGCTCAGCTCGATGGAACTAATGCACCAGTGTAGATTGATGATCCGAAACTACTTGCTTATAGCTTGTTTGTCCGTCTTTGGAACAAAATACATCAATGATTCTGCATATCAGTGGTTCGAATGTTTGTTGGTAGGTTTGTGAAGGTACGTGGCTTTGGATTACGCACAGGTCATGTAATTCGCGTAAATGAAAAGTCGCTGATTTGCGTAAGCGCAGATGGTGCCCGATATCGACCCAGATGGATTCCATAGGATTTGGTCGCCGAGACATCAACGTGACTTCGCTATAAAGCTCTTCAAACCATTGTATCATCGTTCTTCCTCTGAGACACGTATAATTATACTGCTGAAAGATGACATCAGGCATGAAGAGATGCAGATGATTCGCAGCTGTCAGCGTGTCTTCTATTATTACCACAGGTCCCATGCAGGTGCAGGAGACTGTATCCCATAGCATAAAACTGCCACCACCAGCCTGAATCCATGGCGCGCTGCGCGTTTCGAGCCGACGTTCACGTCAATGACGGCATGGCTGAAGGCGACCATCGACCTTGTGTAGCAAAAATGTGATTCACCCGAAGAGCCGACACGTTGCCATTCATCGAACCCTACGTTCTGTGAAGAGTCGCGGAAGTCCAACCATTTAGCACCTAGTGGTAGTTTCACTATCATTCTACCTCTTTCCGCAGATGCTAATGACAATAGCACGTAAACATTCACCAGCTTCGCCGTTTCCGAGATACTCGTTCACAGGCTCTGCGTAATAATAATCTGCCCTTTTGTCGAAGTCGCTTATCTCGATGGATTTCCCCATCTGCAGCCCATATGTTTGCTAATGTGATCCCCATCCGTATCTGTTCCACGTTCATACTTTTGCTATCGCGTCACGTATCCTCAAAGCCAGTTCCTAACGTCGCGGTGAGCAGAAGGCACAATGTTTTGGTTTATCAGCATGGTCTCAAAGGTCAAATAATAAAATCATAATTGTGGTAATCATTCCCTAAAGTTGGTCATAAAATTAATTTATGGTACATAAGGTATTACTTGCTACTTCTATTTGGCAGCTGTTATCAGATGCTGAGCAGTACTCAAAAAGTGATCAAATCGGAAAAGTTCTTTGTAAGTCACTTTGCAGAGTAGTCCTCTTAAAAAAAAGAATAGATGAAATCAAATGCTATTACTTAATTCTTCAGAAGGCTAATTGTTCGGAAGTGGGATATATCACAGTGACTACAGCGGGAGTGTAATAAAGACATATATAACATAAGAGTTTCAACTTACATTGAATTTAGACCTCATACTTAGCCAAAATGGTTGTTATCTGCTGGTATAATATTTTCCTTTGTAATCAGGTCCAGAGTCGTTACTGGGCAGCAGGAAAGCTTGGTGACCGCGGTCGGTGATAATAAGATGTACAGTGTTCAGTCACATTAACGTGACCAGGAGTCAAAAGGCTGAATAACCACCTTTTACAGTGCGGACTCTTTTGAGGCCGGCCGGGGTGGCTGAGCAGTTCTAGGCGCTACAGTCTGGAACCGCGCGACCGCTTTGGTCACAGGTTCGAATCCTGCCTCAGGCATGGGTGTGTGTGATGTCCTTAGGTTAGTTAGGCTTAAGTAGTTCTAAGTTCTAGGGGACTGATGACTGCCTCAGGCATGGGTGTGTGTGGTGTCCTTAGGTTAGTTAGGTTTAAGTAGTTCTAAGTTCTAGGGGACTGATGACCTCAGAAGTTAAGTCCCATAGTGCTCAGAGCCATTTGAACCATTTTGAAGTCTTTTGAGACGTGCAGGAAGTCCGTCATTGAGGTTCATCTCGGGCCTATAGATTTTGGATTGGGCTTAAATCCGAAGAGTATGATGGCCGGAGAGCACGGTTAACTCACACTGACGCTCTTCAAACCACAGATGTATACTGAGAGCTGTGTGGCACGGTGCATTGTCCTGCTGGTAGATGCCATCACACTGAGGAAAAACAAACTGCATGTAGGGGTGGACATGGACCTGAAGGATAGATACATAGTCATGTTGATCCAGTGTGCTTCCAGGAGCGACGTGATCATCCAGGAAATGCACTCCAGTCTGGATCCTTCTGATCATTTCTGCAGGGTGTTTACTATTAGACATTTCACGCCGTACATGCCAATGGCCTTCTGTCAGTTGGAGCATAAAACTCAATTCATCAAAAAAAGGCCACCTGTTGCCATGTGGTGGAGGTCCAGTTGCGATGGTGGTGTGCTAATCCCAGCCTTCGTCGCCAGTGAACGTCAGTCAGCACGGATGTATGAACCAGGTGTCTGCTGCGAAGTCTCATACACAACAATGTCAGCTGTTGAGGAGACTCTGTTGGTAGCCCCTTGGTTCATCTAGGTGGCCAGTTGCTCAAAGTTTCACGTCTGTTCTCCTAGAAACATCTCCGCAGCCGTCGGTCAGCCTTGTCATCTATGGCCTGCAGGTCAGTTTTGGACAGTGCCGTTTTGCCATGCACGGTGTATACGGTGCACTTTAATCACGGCGGCATGCGAACAATTTCCGAACTTAGCCGATTGAGAAATGCTTCCACCCCTGGCCCGAAAGCCAATTACCATGCCCTTTTGGACATCAGATAAATCGCTCCGTTTCCACATTACGACAACAACCGCACTGTTTCGCGTCCCCCGACACGCTTTACACTGTATACCTCCACAGCTGGTGCTGTAACCCGCCGTCTGTGAGTGTTCATTGCACACTGACGCCGGACAAGAGTGGTGGTCGCGATAATGTCACTGGACCATGTATTATGCAACAGAATAATGTGCATTACACAAGAAAAGTAGTAATCGGACTGTGTGACAAAATTTAGATTTATAAAAAAATGAAAATGTGCATGCGACGGCACGCAATCAACACGTCACCAAACCAATAGCTTCGCAACATTATTAAAAACCGAAACATGAAAAGAGGCTTTACTTATTTTTAGTGAAGGATAGTGGTGCATTTTCTAATAAATAAAAACATAGATCATGTTAAATAGTTCTTTAATTAATGACAAAATTGCAGAGAGCAAGAAGTGGCGCGCTTATAATCTGAAAGACGTGAAATAAGAGAGTAACAGGCAGGAGGCTGTACTCCTGTCTTGAAAATCAATCACAGATATATACGGTACAACGACATGAGTTAGGGAGAACCTCGAAATGAAAAGATCGCTGACCTTATATATATGTTAATTTATTAATAAATCTTTCATGGATGATTTACGTTTCCTCCAGTTTTTTTCAATGCTTTTCCTGCAATATATATTCTCGAGTCAGAAACATACAAATTTACAGTAGCCATACTTATATTACATGTGCCGAGTACTTTGCAACCTCCAAGGCGCTTGGAGTGGCTTGCAGGAGATCTATCTTCGTGCAGGATGTAGAGCACAAGAGGCACTGAAGCATGTGGCTTGTGGTTTGTTCTTGTCCACAATCACAGGACGTATCTTCTGTTATGAAGCCCCATCTTTTCAGGTTGTCTCTGGATTGTCCAACTCCTGATCGTAATCTGTTTAAAGATTTCCTCACCAACCAGCTCTCGTTGTGTCCAGGTGGTAGTTCTTCAGCTTCTGGCGTCTGCAGGTGAGGCGTCGACTTCTTCCGTAACTCCAGCCTTGCCTTCTCTGGTGAAATGGTGAGCTTCTCGGGTGTTCTCAAGAAGCTCTTTCGCGATCTCAGCCGTTGCTATGGTGGATTATGTCCGTGCAGTGGATGGGCACTGTCCTGTTCCACTTTCAGTCTCTCCTTGTTGGCAGCCACTGTTCTGCGTCCCCATGGTGGCGCTATTCCAGCCAGGCAGTAGAGCTTATCAGTTGGGGTAGGTCTTAAGCAACCTGTGATCAGCCTGCAGGTTTCGTTGAGAGTAATGTCTACTTGTCTGGCATGAGATGACCTGTACCAGAGTGGAGAAGCATATTCAGCAGTAGAAAAGCACAGTGCCATTGCAGAACAACGAATAGTTTGTGGATGTGATCCCCACTGTGTCCCCGCTAGTTTGCGAATTAGGTTGTTTCGAGTGGAGATTTTCATTTTGGTGTTCTTGCAGTGAGTTTTGAATGTCAGAGTTCTATCGAGAGTGACTCCCAAGTATTTAGGTGCGTGATGATGCTGGAGTTGGATGCCTGGCCATGCGATATGTAGCTCACGATTAGCTTCCCTGTTCCTTAAATGAAAGGCACACACTTGAGTCTTCGAAAGGTTTGGTCTGAGTTGGTTCCGATTGTAGTAGCTTGTCAGTGTTCTAAGTGCTGTTGTCAGGTTTCTTTCCACTCTTTCAAAGCATGAGCTCTGCGTAGCAAGGGCTAGGTCATCTGCATATAAGAATCTCCTTGTGCCTGGGGTCAATGGCTGGTAGTTGGTATAAATGTTGAAGAGAAGTGGAGCCAAGACGCTTCCTGCAATTACTTTTATGTAGTCAACCCACTTTCGGTCGTTTCGGTTTGTTACTCTTGGGAATTTCAAGGTTGTTGTTGTTGCCAGCCATTTATCGCCAAGAGTGTAATCGAACAGTAATGGGCCTCCTCGCCTATGTGGGGGAAAATACACTTGTTTACGTTCAGAATCAGCTGTCAGTCCCTGCAGCTGTTGTGAGTCCTGTGTAGGTCTTCGTGAATTTCGCTACAGTCTTGCGGAGTTGCGACCTCCCTGTAGACAACAGCATTGCATGCGAACCATCTCGTGAAGCTATTGACGTTACCTTGGCATCCGTCTTGCACACACTTATTGAAAACCAAGCTACCGGGAGAAAATTTGGTGCAACAGCGAGCGACACATCTAGGGAGGAATTGACGAGAGTCAATGGAATTGTGAAACGCTGTTTCTGTGAAACTGCTTGCCATGTACTTCCCATTACTCGGCCACTACGGTCTTCATCCTGAATATTAGTTGAATCACAAAATAAAATTTACTATATTTTTATGAGATTCGCTGTTTGAAATAATTAATTATCTTCTATTATGAAAAGGTCATTGAAATTATTGTAGTACCAGATCCATTAATAGCCTTGATTACCCCACAAGAATGACTTTAAGAAGAAAAGTTTTACCTTATTTTCTGCTACATTTAATACTTTTAAATTAAAATAATTTTGTTTCTCACATAATACAGTTAGGATTAAAATTTTATGCACCCGACATGTCCGCGAAATGACCTTGCGACACTAGCAAATCTTTTACAGTTCCAATCGTCTGAAATGCTACAGTGTTTCTTGAGGTAAAGCTAGTGGCATGTCATACGTTTTGTTTTGTTTCTATTGCAGCATGCGACACCTATCTTTCATCCCCAGTGACAACATGGTCGAGAGGCTCGCCGTCTTTCACTGCGCACCGCTGTAGGAATGTCAGTGCTATGGCCACACGTTTGCTTTTCTTTTCAGCTGCCAGTTGGGTATATTGGTCAGATATATTAAACAGTTTTGCGTGTTTAACGATTTTCTTTATCGATCTCGGCTTTCGTATTTTTTGTGTTGGCTTTATTGTATTTCTGCTATCTCTGTCGTCATTAACATTTAAATTCGCCGTCCTAGGCTAGAACTGAAAAATGCAGCACCCTCTTTTTTTTTTCTCCCTCATATTTCCCTCTCCTCCACCACCATCAACATCCAACAGCATAACAATGCACATCCCACATTATACTTTTGATCATTAAAATTACGTGACAACACGTCCTCATTTTCTGGGGACAGTCCTCAATTATCATGCTTTGTTCTCAGTTCCTTTAAGGCTGGCTGAGAAAGACAAACGTCCTCAGTTACTTATTTTTGGTCCACAATTTTTAAAATTTTCCAGAGTAATTGATATAGGAGAAATGCACTGAACACTTTAAACTGGAACTCAATTGACTATACTGGTGCAACTAAATTGGACTAACAAAAGTGTGGAAGTATTTTACGGTGTGAATGGATTTTCCTTGAATTTAGAAATTATGCTATACTGATGGGACATGCCGAAGGGTCAAATTGGATGATCGTAGTGTTATTTCGTATCTATTTCAGTTGAAATGTGTGTAGAATGAGGAAGAAACTCGTCTTTTTCATCATGCACTTTCTTGCGATTAAATACGTAGAAGACGCCTTGTTTACATTTTCTATTGAGAGCTGTACAACTTTATTTGCCGCACCGCTGCAACAGTGGTCTAAGACATTACCGTTTCATATCCACTAGTGGTTTGTGGTTTTGAGGTAGGCGGGGGAAATCTGTTTACTTTTGCCAATGAAAGTAAATTCACGTTAAATAAATGTTCTGTATGCTTTTAAAAATAATTCATTATTTTAACTTTTCCTCTTTTCCATTTTTTCTCTTTATTTGCACAATTTTTTCGCCGTTTGATTAGAGATTAATTTTTTTCGCCCTTTGCCTAATGGTAGAAAAGGCCCTGCTTAACTGTTACGTTCTTTGATAATGAAGTCTGACTGAGAAAAAAACGGACGGTTAAACATTGCGCCAATAAACATTGTTGTGATGTCACACGTGTTAATCATAATTGTGTCACGTGAGGCAATAAGTCAGTCAGTTTTTGATTTCATCCTTCAACGAATTGTCTGCACCATAGTCTGCTCGTACTGTCGCTCATAATGTCGTGTCCATACACGTGGCACAATTGGCCACGAATCCCTGCTGGAGATTGCTTCTGAGCAGCAAAAATCGGACAACTACATCTACACCTACATACATACTCCGCAATCCACCACACGGTGCGTGGCAGAGGGTACCTCGCACCATAACTAGCATCTTCTCTCCTTGTTCCACTCCCAAACAGAACGAGGGAAAAATGACTGCCTAGATGCCTCTGTACACGCCCTAATCTCTCTTATCTTATCTTTGTGGTCTTTCCGCGAAATATAAGTGGGCGGCAGTAAAATTGTACTGCAGTCAGCCTCAAATGCTGGTTTCCTCAGTAGCGATTCCCTCAATCCGACCTGATAGGGATCCCAAACGCTCGAGCAGTGCTCAAGAATAGGTCGTATTAGCGTTTTATAAGCGGTTTCTTTTACAGATGAACCACATCTTCCCAAAATTCTACCAATGAACCAAAGACGACTATCCGCCTTCCCCACAACTGCCATTACATGCTTGTCCCACTTCATATCGCTCTGCAATGTTACGCTCAAATATTTAATCGACGTGACTGTGTCAAGCGCTACACTACTAAGGAGTATTCAAACATTACGGGATTCTTTTTGCTATTCATCTGGATTAATTTACATTTATCTATATTTCGAGTTAGCTGCCATTCTTTACACCAATCACAAATCCTGTCCAAGTCATCTTGTATCCTCCTACAGTCACTCAACGACGACACCTTCCCGTACACCACAGCATCATTAGCAAACAGTCGCACATTGCTATCTACCACATCCAAAAGATCATTTATGTAGATAGAAAACAACAGCGGACCTACCACACTTCCCTGGGGCACTCCAGATGATACCCTCACCTCCGATGAACACTCACCATCGAGGACAACGTACTGGGTTCTATTACTTAAGAAATCTTCGAGCCACTCAAGTATTTGGGAACCAATCCCATATGCTGGTACCTTAGTTAGGAGTCTGCAGTGGGGCACCGAGTCAAACGCTTTCCGGAAGTCAAGGAATATGGCATCCGTCTGATACCCTTCATCCATGGTTCGCAAGATATCATGTGAAAAAAGGGCAGGTTGCGTTCCGCAGGAGCGATGCTTTCTAAAGCCGTGCTGATGCATGGGCAGCAACTTCTCTGTCTCAAGGAAATTCATTATATTCGAACTGAGAATATGTTCGAGAATCCTGCAACAAACCGATGTTAAGGATATTGGTCTGTAATTTTGAGGATCCGTCCTTCTACCCTTCTTATATACAGGCATCACCTGCGCTTTTTTCCAGTCGCTCGGGACTTTACGTTGGGCAAGAGATTCGCGATAAATGCAAGCTAAGTAAGGAGCCAATGCAGAAGAGTACTCTCTGTAAAACCGAATTGGAATCCCATCAGGACCTGGCGATTTATTTATTTTCAACCCATTCAGCTGCTTCACAACCCCAGGGATGTCTATCACTATGTCCTCCATACGGGAATCTGTACGAGACTCAAACGGCGGTATGTTTGTACGATCCTCCTGCGTGAAAGATTTCTCAAATGCTAAATTTAAAATTTCAGCTTTCGTTTTGCTGTCTTCCGTTGCCAGGCCAGACTGATCAGTGAGTGACTGGATGGAAGCCTTCGACCCGCTTGCCGATTTTACGTAAGACCAGAATTTCCTTGGGTTTTCAGCAGGATCTTTTGCTAACGTATGACGGTGGTAGTGGTTGTAGGCTTCGCGCATCGCTCTTTTTACAGCAGCACGAATCTCTACTAACTTTTGCCTGTCCTCATTCTCCCGATCTTTCTTGTACCGCGAGTGCAACTGTCTTTGCTTCCTGAGCATTCTCCGAATTGCGCTGTTAAACCACGGTGGGTCTTTTCCGTCCGTAACCCACTTTTTCGGCACATACTTATCCAATGCAGTGATTTACAATGTGTTTAAAATTTGCCCATAATTCTTCCACGTCCATCGTACCGGAAGTAAATGAAGTCGATTCATTTACTAAGTAGGATGCTAACAACTGCTTATCTGCTGTTTCTAGTAAGAATACTCTCCTAGCCTTCTTGACCGACTTTTTAACTTTGGTAACCATAGTCGTAATGACAACATCATTATCACTAATCCTTGTCTCATCAATGTCACCGTCGATGAGGTCTGGTCTGTTCGTGGCTACCAGATCTAAAATATTTCCACTATGCGTTGGCTGTCTATTTAGCTGCTTAAGACAGTTTTCGGATAATGTGTTCAAAAGTAATTCACACTACGGCTTGTCTGTACCACTTGTAATGAATCCATAGACATCCCAGTCTATACTAAGTAGGTTGAAGTCGCCTTCGACTAATATAGCACGATCCGGGTACTTCTGCGATACAGAGTGTAGACTCCCTTTGAGTGATTCTAGAACTGTCACGGTGGAACATGGTGGCCGGTAATAACACCCAACAATTAACTTTATTTCTCCTAGCCCTGTTAAACGTGTCCAGATAACTTCACAATCACACTCTACTTCGACCTCAGTAGACACAATATTTTTGTCAACTGCAATGAAGACATCACCTCCTACGGTGTCTAATCTGTCTTTCCGATACACGTTCCAACCCTCACTAAATATTTCAGAACTTCCTATGTCAGGGTTCAGCCAGGTCTCAGTCTCCAGAATAATTTGCGCGCCACACGCTTCCTGGAGGGCATTAAATTCAGGAACTATATTCCGAACTGCTCGAACCTAGCAGTTGGCGGGAGAAAATACCAGAGCAGCCATGTTATCTTTGCATTGTGCGGTAATCACTGCCGTCACAAGACTGAAACTGAACTGCATTATTCCTGCCTCTCTCCACTCTGCTCTTGCGCATGCACGTTTCTACCAGGCTACTCATGCCACCCCTGGACTCAATCGGAACGTACTTTCTGGGCTCACCTCGTATATACTGCAGACAGCAACTCGTTCGGGGTACTCCAGAAATTACTTTCAAATTTATTGATTTCGTCTCGTTAAGAAGAAAGTATTGAGTTCTGGTAAGTACTCAGTCCAGTCGCAAATCTGGTCTGATAGTCGGTTAGTTCGTCTTTTGACAAACTCAGACTGTATAAATTGCCTTCTTGGAGGTCAAGGGACATGTCGTCAACTGGGCGCCATTGTCTTGGCTATTATCCAGCTATGTGCGGCTTACCCCTTAATCCGATCAGAAATAACAAAAGAAATTCCAAGATGATCTGTATGATTCGTAGTGGGTTGCCTACATAGCACTAAGGCATTTACAGGTACGCCAGCAATTCTGCGAGGCCTATTCGCAAAGTAAGGTCCGATCGGTGCGAAACGGAAACCACAGTAAAAATCAAAAACGTTTTGTTTGCAGCAATTAGCTACACCTTCCAGCCACTTCCCTACATAG
Source organism: Schistocerca serialis cubense (assembly GCF_023864345.2). Classification (NCBI taxonomy): domain Eukaryota; kingdom Metazoa; phylum Arthropoda; class Insecta; order Orthoptera; family Acrididae; genus Schistocerca; species Schistocerca serialis. Next base: position 188,778,126 of record NC_064641.1, on the reverse strand, counting down.
TCGACGCTCCGACTGAGACATTTCTCCTAGCCCTGCACCAACTTTTCAATTCCCTCGTTATAGAAGATAGCAACCTGTGGTTTCTGCCAATTCTGTACCTTAATCTGCAGCCAAGTGTGCCAAAATGTTGTTTTCATAGCCAGCGATTCATATGAACACAGACGGAAGTCAGAGGAACCGAATCCGTCTGCATGGTGTGTGATCAGACACTTCCCATCTAAAACGCTGCAGGAAATCCTCATTGTCCCTGCAGTGTGCGCCGAGAATCGTCATGAAGAAGGAAGGACATGACAGTTATCTTGTGTAGACTGCATGAAATCAAGAGAAATTTCTCACAGACCCTCATACTTGGCTGGAGACATTGTTTTCTTGGCATCTTTACGTGCTCACTCTATGCTCAAAATTGAAAAGGGCGACGTGATGCGATCGACGAGCATACTAGAAGACATCGTCCAACACATTTATGCAAAGCTTTATCGCTTTTGTGGTTTCCATTTCTCGATCGATCGGACCTTACTCGACCAACAGTCCTCGTACGTCTACATCTGCAATGTGCGTAGTATCGGCGTACGGAGCAGGAAGGTTGTGATTATGAAATACACGTGTAGATGCACAAGTGATAAAAATTGTAGAAGTGCCGAAGGCAAATAGTAAAATGACACTAACATCGCGTGAGAGACTATAAATAGCCAGAGCGTTATCAGTCACTTCAATTGGACTCTTGCGTATGTTGTGAAACGCGCTCTGACGTGATTATGTCTGTCCGTCGCGAATTATCTTCTTTCGACGCGTTGTGATAGCTGTAGCGAGACAGAGTATTCAGCTACGAATTCGTTCCAGACTCCACTATTTCTCTGTCCAAAGTGATAAGAGTGTAGCGAAAGTACCTCCTCGAATAACGGACAACACAGCAGTCCAGACCGCCTGGTCAGTGGTTGTGGCTCAAATGGCTCTGAGCACTATGGGACTTAACTTCTTTGGTCACCAGTCCCATAGAATTTAGAACTACTTAAACCTAACTAACCTAAGGAAATTACACACATCCATGCCCGAGGCAAGATTCGAACCTGCGGCCGTAGGGGTCGCGCGGTTCCAGACTGTAGCGCCTAGAACCGCATGGCCACTGCGGCCGGCTCAGTGGTTGTGGATTCCGTCGTCTGGGCAGAGGCGTGTGTGCAAATTAACAAGTAACCATATCTCAGATCACATCCCCGTTAAATGAGGAACGTGTTCTGAAACAGGGCTGAACCACACCTAACCAAAGCAGGAGCCTGATCCCTTAATAAGTGATCCACCTCTCTCGCTTGTCTTAAGCTTTGTTTCATCCTTTCATTAGAAATGTCATACACATCAACGGCTAAAATAAAAAGAAAAGTTCAAGAGGATAGAGCCGTTAATCTAATGCTCTTTCGCATTGATAATTTTCCCCTGAAGTATGCAATAGCTGCAGTCAGGGGCTATAACTCTGTAGAAAATTTGTCGGTAGTGATTTTTGAAACAAACTTAATTAAAAAGAGAGAAAAAGGGACCTTTTAAGCAATACATTCTAGACATAGTAGAATTACTTAGACAACACAGAGTAGGTGCTTATTAAAAAAAAGATATCGTATTACGACATACTTCCGCAATAGAATGTTACACTACAGCTCGCATTGGGCACGACATATCACTCACTACGAAGGGATGCTGTCTCAGTTTTTCAGGCAAGCAATGAGAAGTCTTTGTTCACAAGGTGGAAAACAAACATCGTTGTCACTTTTCTGGTGTCAACTGGTTGTTTGCGATGATTGGCGTTGACAAATGAATGTTGCACCAGTTTTTTACATTATGAAACGACCTTTTTGGCGGACGTATAAACAAAAGAGTGTTATACATTACGAATAAATCGAATGAGGTTGTGCTGCCTTAAACAGACTGGCCTTGTGCAGAATGGAGACTTCAGTCCCCGTCCGGCCATCCTGACTTAGGTTCTCCGTATTTTCCTTAAATTATTTCAGGAATGGCTTCTGTAAGGCTACGATTGACTCCTTTCACATCCTTGTAAAACTAGACCTATACATATGTAAGTGCAAGTACGTATGATGTTGAAACTTCCTGGCAGATTAAAACTGTGCGCCTGGCCGAGACTCGAACTCGGGACCTTTGCCTTTCGCAGGCAAGTGCTCTACTAACTGAGCTCCCAAGCACGACTCACGCCCGGTACTCACAGTCTTACTTCCGCCAGTACCTCGTCTGCTACATTCCAAACTTTACAGAAGCTCTCTTGCGAACCTTGCAGAACTAGCACTCCAGCCTGGGGGATGTTTCCAGAATGAGATTTTCACTCTGCAGCGGAGTGTGCGCTGATATGAAACTTCCTGGCAGGCACACAGTTTTAATCTGCCAGGAAGTTTCATATCAGGGCACACTCCGCTGCAAAAATCTCATTCTGGAAACGTATGATGTTTTTTGTTCTTAAACTGTAGTATCACGACATGTCCAATATCCTTGAAAAAGCGATCTTCCGACGAACAAAACAACCGTTATTACTACTCGTCTTTTTTTCTTGTACCAAAAAGCTTTTGTAAAAATGCAATTAATTAATTGCGGTCTTATTTAGACAACTAATGGCTTTATTCACCATTGGAACCTTTATTTGCCATTAAATTCAGTGAACATTTTTGCCTCTCAGTTCATAAAATAGTATGAAAATAGAGAAATCAAGCCATCTGTGAAGTATCAAATGGCTCTGAACCAGTCTTCCGTCAGTGGGCCATGGCTATGTTCCTAATTACCGCTAGCGTGAGCCATTGTTTGATCAGACAGTAATCTTTCGAGTTATACAAACATATAGAAATAAAAATCTGTGGGGATATGAATTAAAACAAGCATATAGATTCTGTGGCGAGTAACTCGAAGGGCAAGCTTGGATTCGTTGGCTGGATACAGGGAAACTGTAAACTGTATCAAATAATATGCTTGCAAAACGCTTGTGGGGCTTGTAACAGCAGACATCGATCTTACGAAGGAAGAGCCTTGAAATCGTTTGAGATGTATTTGACTCCTGGGAGAATACCACAGAAATGCTAAACATTTTAAACGGTAGACACTGAAAGAAAGGTGTCCGTCGTCTTTCGCAAACCTTAATAGAAAACTAAAGAATTAGTTTCTGGGTGTAATCAATTGTTATTGAAGCTCTTATCCACTATCCCCACTTCAGCTGTCAACATAAGAGTAGGCTACTAACTGCTCTGAAATGTACAAGCAAACATTCTTTCCTTGCTCCACCCCTGAAAGGATCGGGGAGTTACCTGATAGTACAAACTGTCATGGCAAATGCACTCTCTTGTAGAGTGTAAATCAAAATTTAGGTCAAATAGTCCAAAAATGGTAGAAGCAAATTTTCCAAACGATTTACAACCGTCGATCTTTTGATTCATAACACGTGCACATCGAGAACGATGCCACAACAGGATTCACACTCTTTAGTTCATTACCAGTGTAAACTGAAACTACATCAATTTAGGAATAAAAGGGTTACTTGATAGCTTCTAAGCTTGATTTCGAATACATTATTGGTGACCACGTGCATACTGAAAGACAAACATTTTCGCAAAGTTATAAACTTGCAATAGGGCTATGGGTATCAGCAATAAGGACACCTTGGTAAATAGGTACTGTTCTAAATGGCTCTGAGCACTATGCGACTTAACTTCTGAGGTCATCAGTCGCCTAGAACTTAGAACTAATTAAACCTAACTAACCTAAGACATCACACACATCCATGCCCGAGGTAGGATTCGAACCTGCGACCGTAGCGACTGAAGCGCCTAGAACCGCACGGCCATGCAGGCCGGCCTAGGTACTGTTTCTTATGCAGTGATCCATTACGTATAGCCCACCAATAGAAGTGTGTGTGACTGGTTGTGAGGGCAGCACTGTACCACTCTTTTCGGAGGGAAACTCATATATTCAGGGCAAATAAAGAACGAACACTGACTATGGCATTTCTCTCTATGAAGCAATATGGAAGAATAAGGGAGAAAGACGCAGAGCCACACTACACACTTCTGGTACTTTCGTATTAAATCGTTGTACTTGCAGCTACAAGAACAATTAGGCTATCAAACCAACTTCGTCAACTAAAATAATTTCATATGTAATAAAATGGAACACCGCAGCCGTCCTTTCAACGTTATTTATTACGTAGCTACCAGTTTCGTTGATTCAGTACACCGTCTTCAGGACTTAAATGACGCTGAGAGGGCAACTCCAATCATATACACGATCCCATCGTGGCCAGCATCTGTGAACTGGTTTCCGTAGACTGTAACAACGATGTTGTGTCCCAAACCATCAACGAAGTCGTTGGTAGTTTTCATAAAATAATAAATAAATAATGAGATACAAAAGTAAAAGTAATAACTGCTCGATTAATATTGCAACATATTGCTCCCCAAGGTATACTGAAGACAAGAGTAGAGAAATTACAGCGTGCACGAAGGCGTTTACACAGTCATTCTACCCCACGTTTCACACGTGAAATGGAACGGAAAAAAAGCCCTAATAACTAGTACAATGGTAGTCTTGGCCATGTACTCCGTCGGTGGTTTTCAGAGCATCGATGTAGATGTATCAGGTATTCACTGTGGCACGGACTAGAGAGGGCTTTGAATGTTAGAGATATCAGTGTCAAATCACCTATGCTCCAACAGCTCATGGTGGTCGAAGACTGTGCACATGATGTAGACATGATGTAATACTTGAAGTAGTCCTGTAAGGTTGAAATCTGGGGCTACTCGCATTTTAGCCCGATTTATGCGATAATTATCATCTAAGACAATTTGGTTGATGATGTTGAGTTCTTGTTAAGGTTAGACGGATATTTACTTCAAGCATCTCGATGTAGCTGCTCTGACGCGAGGTCACTTTTCAAATTTTTAAGAAAAACTTTTCTTTGTATAAATTGTATTACGGTTTTCAAAGTACTCGCCTTTAAAATACGTGCAGTTCTGCGTGTATTTGTACCAACTACGGAAACACTTCGTTCATTCTAATGTTGGTATCTCAAAAATAAGGACTTCAAGAAAAAATTTTAATTTTTTTTACAATATTGATTCTTTAAATGTTCACTGAAAGCAAACTACTAGGCCATTTTCTGAGCTATCACTGCGTTGAAAATAGCGAATGACAATTTTCAAGCAGTACTAATGCCACGTCTCAATAACGCACTCCAGAGGTCATGGAGTGAGATGTGAATGGACAACACTATGGTCAAGAAGAAATAGAAGCTTTTGAAATGTGGTGCTACACAGATTAATGCTGATGGATAGATGAGTAGGACGCTTGGCTAATGAAGCGTGCTCAATCTAAGCGGAAAGAAAAGGAAATGATGGGACAGCATAGTAAAAGAAGGGCAACACGCATGTTTCAGCCTGAAGTATCAATGAGTATCAATGATCAAAGCCATTACAGTTGTTAAACTTATTTATATCTGAAATGAGAACACAATCAGGTTTCAGGAAACGTATCAAATCTTCACGTGCATATTAAAATGTGAGTCCACAAAGGATGCATACCTAAGATTAAAGTAGGTTAGAAATACGTTAAAACAGTGCGTCCCTGGTATATGGCATGCTCAGGATATTCTCTTCAATCCCAGGCCTGTCAGAAAGCCTCTCGCAGAGAGGACAACGTCCCGGGTTTGGGGCGCCCCACGCATGGATTCGCATGAAGACAGAAAGGCGGTTTTTCGAAAAATGAAACGTGCAGTGCTGCATAGACACCCACAGACCCGTACGAAGCACATCCCAAAGTTGAACGCCAGCGTGAGCGGCCATGCACCCGTAACGTAAGCAAATGCACTGCTCACGCCATCTGACGGTCAAAATCTGGATTAATGTACCCGCCAACAACAGGTACTAATTAGTGTCTCGCTGGTACATGAGAGACTTTAGGTTTCACTGCAGCGGATATAGTTTGTGGTTTCTTGGAGCTGTTGTTGGCGAGTACATTAATCCAAATTCTGACCGTCAGATGGTGTGAGCAGTCCACTCGCTTATGTTATGGGTACATGGTCGCTCCTGCTGTCATTGCAGCTTTAAGATGTGCTCCGTAAGGGTCTGATTGGTGTCTGTACAGCACTGGACGTTTTAGTATTCGAAAGACCGTCTTTCTATCTTCATGAGAGTACGTGTGTGGCGCGCCCCTAAGCCAGGACCATTGCCATCTGCGAGAGGCTTTCTGGCAGGCCTGGGACTGAAGTGAATATTACGTGCATGTCATGTACCTGAGATGCACTATTTTAATGTATTTTATCCTAATTTAACCGCAGGTATATTTACTCTGTGAACTTAGATTTTAATATGCTGCTGAAACTGGGATACATGTCCTGAAACAGGGTTATGCTTTCCTTTTAAAAATAAATAATTTTTACAACTGTAGCTGATTTTATAATTTATGGTGAATAATAGCTGTGGATGTCTCCGAAAGAGAAACGTGTATCAACGAGTAGCTGATTTGGTAGTGGAGGAAGTGTGAAGGGAAAATGTGGAGGTAGGCGAAGAGGTCCAAGTGGAAGTGAGGTGTAGAGGTTATGCAGGGACTTGTGCACGGTAGACTAGCGTGGAGAGTTGCATCAAACCAGTAATCAGATTGAAGACCACAACAACAAAAGCGATTGGAAACCACGATTGGGACACACCATTACGACAGCATTTCAGCCGTTTGAGATAGTAGGGTCGCCTTGGAGTTTTGCAAACCAGCACTCCATTCGGTTACCGAGATTCGAATCTTTACAAAATATCGACGAGATGGTGTCTTCAATATTTTCTCTTACACCTCTTTTCGAGCCGCTTAAACAGGCCTGTGTAACCTCCTGAAGTGTGGGTTCCCACCACAACATAAACATGGCAGCAGCGTGTCTGCCCACTGTGTTGTTGTTGTCGTAGTGGTCTTCAGTCCAAAGACTGGTTTGATGCAGCTCTCCGCGTTATTCTGTCGTGCGCAAGCCTGTTCATCTCTGCATAACTGCTGTATCCATTTGAACCTGCTTAATGTGTTCAGCCTCGGTCTCCCTCTACAATTTTCATCGCCCTCACTGCATTCTATTACCAAACTGACAATTCCTTTATTCCTCAAGATGTGTCCCATCAACCAATCCTTTCTTTTACTCAAATTCGTCTTTTAAATCTTCTGCCTATCCAGGCTAGTCCTATTAACTTGTTCTGGCCTCAGTTTCATCTTTTGACTGGCTGCCCCATTCTCTCTGTTCTTTGGGTTTGTTATGTAATGTCATCTCCGGAATCCTTGTTTCTACCGTTCGTTCCAGGTGTTCCTTCCACATTTGGTCATGTTATTCTATTTTATCACTTAATGCAAGAACATTCAGTTCTTGTCTAATGTTTTCATTAGGAAACCTGTCCAGCTTAGCGCAAACCTTTGGCTGCTCGTAAAAGTTTCATATCAACCGATTGAACATGACTAGAATCTTTTCATAATCGAGGTTTCACTACCGTATAGTAGAACAGGAACATTTGTCATCTTATAGAATTTCATTTTTGTGTCTCTTCGCGTTTTTTTTACTGTCCTGGACATAGTAACACGTAAACTTTGGACCTCTGTAATTTGATATCTACATCCTTACCTTTGTTAAAAGTAATATATCACCTGAGGTAAGTGAACTGCTGAACTTGTTCCAAAATCTGATCTTCAATTACAGTTTTGTTTCGTACTGCATACCAGAATTACCCATGAAATGCCATTGTCTTAGTTTACTGCTATTTGAAATTATAATTCTTTCCAACTAAGTTAAAAGATGGATTGATTTCTGCTACTCATCTTCACAATTTGCCACTAATGCAATATCTTCAGCATATAGTAGCACGTTAATATATTAATCAAGTTAATATATTTAATAATGTGGTGTCGCAAATTTCATTTTTCCCCGGTTAGATTCAGAGCTTCCTCATTAGTTACTCGATTTAACCACCTATATTTAAATCTACATGACTAATCTGCAATCCACACTTAAGCGTTCGGCAGAAGGTTCATAGAACCACTTTCCGATCATTTCTCGACCGTCCCGCTTTCGAATAGCAATTGGGAATAACGAACACTTCAGTCTTTACCTGCAACCTCTGGTTTCTATTACTTTATTATAATGGTCATTCCTCTCTACGTAGTCGAATGGAGGAGACAGTTAATGATTGAAAATTAATGAAAAGATCTCGTCACAAGGTAAAAGACTTTTGCTTTAACGACTGCCACCCCAGTTTACGAGCACACTAACAGCTTTTTTTTCGTGGGAAATGCACGATCTAATTTCTTGGTTTCGCACGATATTATCAACAAGCAGGTCATGCATCGTTGGTTTAAAGTCTGTACCTAAAATCTGAAAAAAAACTAAAAATGTGTCTGCTTGACAACTCTATCTATTCTGTAGAAGCATTTCTATTACTGTAACCAATGGGTAGAAATTACTAACCAACATCTGCAGATATTTAAAAAAAATAGCTTTATATAAAAGTTCATCATGTAACCATATCTGTAAATTAATTTGCGATGTGTATGTAAAATGACTCATTCCACATCATTATGATGTGTCGTGCAAATTATCCATGGGACATGAAACTTAATTCACGTTTAATACAAAATTAAATCTTAAAACGTTTTGTAGCAAGTAGACAAGTTAGAGAATGATATTTTAATACATGAAATGATCGGATAAATTTAATGTCGACAAAACCAGATGGATACAGTTTAAACCAAATAAATTTATGTTAATTAAATAAAGAATGGTAGGCTCACGTAAACTGCAGTTTGAATTCAAAAATTAAAAAAGACTGAACAATATTATAATATGTAGTGCCAGCAGATTATCAAAAAAGGGGCGCTTGAGGGTGAATTTCATTTAACTCCACGTTAATTTACGAAAACCAACTACAAATATTCAGGGACTGGAAGTGTAGTTTCCTATTATCAATAAAGACAAAAAAAATAAAGACAAAAAAGTTAAGAGTATAAAATTAACTGCAGCAATAATTACAGTTCACAGCTATTTCACATTCAATACACAAATTGAAAGTTCTTATAAGTGCACAAAATCAGTCACCTATAACACACTTGAATATTCTGAGTCCAGTGAAATGTTGAAGTATGTAACTCAGACTCAAAACATTATTCCAGGTTCAATGAAAAATTAATGTAACTCACGTGGCTGCATGATCTCACAGCCACATGACAGATTTACCAACAATGACCGACCAGCGTACAAAGGCCCCGAAAAGAGACCACTCACACCCTTCTGCTGGTCCTCAAATAATTTCTGTGTCGTCACACATTAATGAATGTAAGTTATACACTTAAATAATGACTACCATTCATATCTAATGCCAATTACTCTCGTCATCATCATCATCATCAGCCAATTCAATCATTAAATGATGTGGCCTCTTCGAGTCGTGGATTCAGATCACACAACATAACTCGAAGGTGAGAAGTATAATCGCCACGCTTGCTTCAGAACGGATTGGCGATATAATTTCCAGGCCGCCCATGACATGGGGTACAGACACCTTTGGTAGCCCGCTCCACTAGAGTACAGACGCCACCACGTTGCTAGTTTTGGTCCACCCTGATTATTTCATTTCCCCGGTGCCGCCCATATCTGAGAGGCTTTTCCCTATCCACCACCTGGGGAGGCGCCCGATGGGGGACTGGCAACCCCACTCATAAGATACTAGAATGCAGAGAAAATTATTACAGTCATTTTGTGACCTCTTCTTAAAAATACAAGCTCCATATTACACAATTTATTAACGAAGTGCACAAAGCAAGCCTATATCCAGTTGTACAATGTGACGAAACTTGATGTAAAATTATAAATACGTATCAATAGTAAATTGTCGTACTTATCTGCTAGGAATATTAGGTAAGGGTCTGAGAAAGCCATGCTGCCTTCATATTACATGTAACTGTGGAAGATTTACAGTATTGATGCATTTACGTATCAACTTTAAACACAATCGTCTGTAATTATTTCAAACGTGAGTGATGTAAAAGGTAACTTGCTGTGATGTTTACCAATACCGTCAGCTTTCATATAATGCTTCACATGATCGTCTAACTCCAGTGGTTCAGGTGGTATTAATTTTATAATACACCATGATTAAAATAATTTCAACTTCCTTAATCTTTATCCTACAATTTGCTTTAAGTTGCAATGAGCTCACTTCATCGTCACGATTTTTCTGGTGTAGAGGGGCCTATATGCCAACCCCACATGCAATGCTCAGCCATGCCTGCCTGCATTTCTCGCTCACTACGCTAACTGCCGCAAGTTGAAGGCAGTGCGGTAGAACTCCGCGATTTGCAGCATTTTTTTTGTTTTTGTTTTTTGTTTTTTGTTTTTTAGATGGGGCCCCCTCCACGCCCGCACCAACGTGGTGACCAAAGGGGATCACAGGATGCTGGGCTGTGATGTTATCCGTGCGTCTGGGTAAGTCTACGCATTAACACGGTCCATCAGTTGATAGATAGTGGACGAAACGCGAGTGAGGGTAGCGATTTGAAGAGCAGAGGGAAAAAAGTGCCAAGACTCGTGCCGTGGGAAAAAAACCTCTGCGACAATGGGATGGGTAGTAAGAGCAGTAGTGGCTTACTAGCTGCGATAGTTCATGCAAGGTTGGATTTGTTAGTATGGGTATCACGCATCATTACCGTGACAAGCGATGGCGATGTATCCCAGTTGCTGCAGCCGCTACAATCCTGGAACAATCAAGATCGTTATACAGTAGTGGGAGATCAGCCATAGATCATCTCACTGTGTGGGGGATGTGTGGAGCTTGTCTGCATGCAGTGTACGGTACGGCTTCCCTGCGTGGTGCCAGTTATTCAGCAGTATATTCCAGCTGGATATCCAGTAATGGCGTCTGATTAACAGGGGCTCACCTGTACCGTTGTGTTTGCGTGTGCTTGGCCATAGATGTTAGGTCCTTACAAGTATGTCTTTTGGTCTTTTATGTTTCCATCTATGGTTGTGGTCGTAGTTCCCCAGATTCAGAATAAACGGGTTCTGCGAATGTCTGGAGTTTCTGTATAGTCTTGTGGTGAGTTTGTGGATTACCTCCTTGAGAGTCTCAAGTCGGTATTCCCGGTGAAGGTCCGCGATGCGTGTGTATCGTGGAGCATTGCTTATGATTTTGAGTACTTTGTTTTGTGTGAGCTGCAGACGGCGCAGGCGTGTAGGCGCAGCGTATCCCCAGACAGGAGCTGCGTACGTCATGAGGGGTGCAGCAGTCGGGGAGACCATCCACGGCTGTCACGTCTGACATGTTGCAGCGAAATGATGTGATTCGCGAGGACTGACGCATTACGACTCGGCTGTTGGCTCTGCGTCTATCAGCAAAGAAAGTGTGGATGTAATTATCCGCACTCTTGGTTAGTCAAAAGTGTGTGCAAGATGGGTCCCGCGGCGTCTAATGGTGGGTCACAACCCGCGCAGAAAAACATTTGTCTTAATTTGTTGCAAAGTTTTGAAACCGAGGGGAAGGCCTCCTTGTTCTGGATTGTGACGGGTGATGAAACTTGGGTTCCCCATTTTGAGCCCGAAACAAAACGACAGTCGATGGAACGGCACCATTCCCACTCCTCACAGAGGAAAAAATTCAGAGCAGCTGCTTCTCCTGGTAGCCGGCCGGGGTGGCCGTGCGGTTCTAGGCGCTACAGTCTGGAACCGCGTGACCGCTACGGTCGCGGGTTCGAATCCTGCCTCGGGCATGGATGTGTGTGATGTCCTTAGGTTAGTTAGGTTTAAGTAGTTCTAAGTTCTAGGGGACTGATGACCTCAGAAGTTAAGTCCCATACTGCTCAGAGCCATTTGAACCATTTTGCTTCTCCGGGTAAGGTCATGATCACCATTTTCTAGGACTCCGAAGGTGTAATTCTCATTGATGTGATGCCAAGAGGCGGTACCATTAATTCAGAAGCATATGTCAACACATTAACAAAACTCAAGACGCGCTTCCAGCGACTTGGGCGCCACAGCAACCCAGGAGATGTTTTGCTGCAACACGATAACGCTCGGCCCCACACAAGTCTGAGGACTGCTGAACATGTTGCAAAACAGGGTTGGACTGCCCTACAGCCCTGACCTAGCCCCCTCCGACTTCCACTTGTTTGGGCTATTAAAGGATGCCATCCGTGTAAGACATTTTGAGGACTATGAAGAGGTAATACACACAGTGAAGCACTGGTCCGCCACCAGGACAAGGATTGGTACCGACAGGGCATACACGCCCTTCTTTTGCACTGGAAGAAGGCCATATAACAGGATGGAGATTACGTTGAAAAATAGGATGTGCAGATAAAACACCATTCTTTCGTGTATGCAATTCTCATTATGTCCAATAAAGAATTATTGAAGAAAAAATGTGGTGCACCACTTTATGGGCAACCCTCGTAGATATCTTGTTCAAATCATTTTGCAATTCGTTTTGATATCCTGTTTACTTTACTAGGTAGTAAATGTCGGCATTATCTGCAAAAAATATGAGAGCTGCCCAGATCGTCTCATAAATCGTTTATGCATGTGTCCCAAACGGAATGGCCAATATTCAGGGATATGACAGGAACGATAATTCAGAGCAAAAATGTCTGGAAACATGGGCTCTAAAATGCATACCTTAAGAGCTATGAGAACTTATTCAGTAAAAGAGATACGTTTTACGCTAGTGAAGACGAACAGGTGCTCATAGATCTTGAGGTATACACTTCAGAGCCCATGTTTACTAGATTTTTTTATTGTTTTGGTCCGTAATACCACTCTCAAAATATGGAAAGCAAAGAGCTTGCTGTTGAAGAGATTTGTTTCACACTATGGAAGATGAAAGAGTGATCATAGCTCTCAAGCTTCGCATTTGAGCCTATATTTACCAGACTTTTTTCTTCGAATGATCGTTCCTGTCATATCCCTGAATACTGACCATTCTTTTTGAGATACCCAGATTTATTAAGAACAGCAGGGGCAGTATACGAGTATTTCCTTTAGAAAAAACCAGTATCATGTTTCAGTACATGACTTCCTGCCAGTTACTACAAACTGTGACCTTTTCACAGTCATGCAACTGAGACGATATTCCGTAGGCAAATAGTGGGGAAAAGCCGAGTCTGGAACAGTTTTAATTTATTCCATATGGTGGACTCACTTCTACTCCTCACCCCTGCCCACTGGTGTACATGTCCCATTGATGAATTACCAGATGATGTCATAGGTTTTTCTCCTTCCCCTTCCTCACCCTCCTCACCTCACCTCCTCCAATTTCTCTGTCCCTCCCCAACACCCCTCCCACCACTTGGAAATTGTGGGAAAAGTCGTTCAGTCTGTATTGATCTGTTGGTGTGGATGAACATATGGTAGTTTATTTTCTGTGGTTTGTGTGTTATCCTGCTGAAAATTGGCAGATAAATCTCAGCCCCTCCCCTCCGTCACCTATAAAAATTGTGAGAAACGCTCGTCTGTGCTGAGCTGCCGGACTAGAGTGATCTCATGACATGAAATTGAAATCAGTGTCAATTACATTGCAGAGGACATATCGTTGATTTATAAAATTCAATTTGTAGGTGTTGGATCGCTTTATTTAGTGGAAAAATCTCACTGTTCTCTGTTGTTGGATGATGCAAGTGTTGTAAAACTCTTGGAAAAAAGTTATGACCCCTCAAAAAGGTGATTAAATACATAAATAGACAGGGTGAAGAGAAATTCGCTCACTCGGACTTTGCAGCGTGACTCCTCACATGCCAGCGATAAAAAATGTCTGTCACAAAATTTCGTCTGGCGAATACATCTGGCAGAAAAAGGACATGAAGGAGTGGCAATCTGGCAACACTGTAACCAAATGTATGATAACTACCTCTGTCAGAACACATCAGTCGTGCTGTACATTTGGTGCAGTGAATGGAGTTTTGGGTTAGCATGCGGGAGGTCGATGTTTCGATCCTGGGTTGAGGGATATGTTTTTTATTTGGTAAATTTAGTCCAAGTGGTACGGTATCTGGCATCTTAATCGTCAACAGCGATTGCAGCAGGTCCTCTAGAAGCCTTTTCACTTACATACTTCAGTCGCAGAAATGGAAGATTGGTCAGCTTTGAAAGAAGTCCTTTCCATGTTGTGGGCATGAATTTATTCGCACCACTTCATCCCCTAGATGTGAAACCTGTTTTCAATGCACCCTCCTCCGGTGGTCCCACAGATTAGTACCAACTATTATTCTTGCTACGTTCAGGTCCATTAATTTTGGTATGGCCTTTCATTACCGTAGGACTAGCAACGTGCTTTGCGAATAATGTCCAAACTCGGTTACTATTTGTATGTGTTACCACCATGGTCCCACTATTTATGCCTATTTCTGGTGACTGCATGATGTTTAGTACACATCTCAATGTGTTGTTATTATTATTACTATTATTATTCTATCGATGCAATTGTGAAACCATCATGTCTATTAGTGTTAGGGAAACAGTGTAATTCGAAATGGAACATTTGGGATGAATCATGCAGAACAATATCTGTCAGAGGGATAATGTACATTAGGTAGAACAGCCCCTAGGATTGCTGACATGTTTATATTGTATGCACTGTCCACCAGTCAGGGACTAGTTGTGGGTGGAGTAACGTACCCATGACAGACTCCAATGTACATGCGTACATGTATTGAATTATCTCGCTGTAAACCTCTAAACCAGTGTGGCAGAGTATGGCACACACAAAAAACAAATATGTGGATATGCTTCTGGTCTTTAGTGCATCAGATAACTGGGCTGGCGTTGCCACTTATGAATATGCAGCTAGATATCCTCATCGACGCCATCCAGATAAACATGTGTTTCATTATCTGGAGCTGCACCGTAGGCAGTCAGGTTCTTTCCTTCCACTGTCACATGACAGAGGTCATCCATGGACTCGCCATACTCCAGCTACTGAGGAAGCTATTCTGTAGGTCATACACCAGCAACCTCAGTAAAGTACCTGTAGCATAGCAAGGCAGCTGCTTGTCTCACAATGAAACATTGTTAATGTGCAGCACGAGCATGGGCTGCACCCCTATCACTATGCTTTCACACAACACCTGCATCCTGTAGATCGCCATCAGTGGATGCAGTTCTGTGAATGGTTCCTACAACAACAGCAAGCCACCGATGATTTTGCGAACACCGCAATATGATTGGATGAAGCAGCATTCACTTGTGAGGATGTCTTCAATATGCACAATGCCCACCATTGGTGTGAGGTTAACCCAAACATCACCCGTGTCCATGGATATCAAGTTCACTTTGGTATCAACATGTGGGCTGGAAGGGCCGGAATGTTGGGCGACAGGTTTTTGGGCCCCTACATGTTGCCTGATCGGTTGACTGCACGAAGCTAACATGCCTGATGCGCTGGAAGTTGTTCCAATACATGTTCGGTAGAGGATATGGTTCCAACATGATGCTGCACGTCCACACCCTGGAATTAATGTGCCACAGTATTTGGACTGAACATTTCAAAGGAAATGGCTTGGACGTGGAGATCCAGTTGTATGGCCACAGCATTCAGCTGACCCAAATCCCCTGGATTTCTTCCTGTGGGGATGCCTGAAGGAGCAAGTGTACTCTACTCCTCTGATGAATGTGGAAGAATTGGTAGCTCATGTTCATGCTACGCTTGTTACTTTGGGCACAGATTTGCTGCAAAGAGTCGAGAACTGTATGATCTGGCGAGTAATGCAATGTTTGGTCATGTGGGGAGGTCGCTTTAAGTATCTGTTGTTCTGGGCGCTCATATTACGTGTAGTATAAATGACAAGTCGATGTTGTGTAACAGTACTTTACTATCAACTTTAGCGTCTCGAAATTGATATTGTTTTTGTAGTTATCCTGTCCTATGACAGGTCATTTATGTCAACTGTCTATATGTTATTTGTCTAACAACATATGTGTGATGTTGAGCGTTACAAAATGTTGTAAATTTAGGATACATGTGACCTAAGAAACGGTGTATATTACAGTATGAAATCTCAGAATGAAATTAGCAAATAAAAAAAATGCGCCCCAACCCAGCATTGAACCCTCAACCTTCTGCATGCTAATCCAAAACTCTGTCCACTGCACCAACTGTACAGCATGAGTAATGTGTGCTGACAGATGTAAGTACCATACATGTAGTTACAGCGCTGCCAAATTGCCACATTTTAATGTCCTTTTCCTGCCGGATTTGTATATATATATGGGGCAAATGTGGCCCAGAAAGAACAGAGTTCAGGGTTACAGAGAAACTCAGCAGAGAAATGGAAATTCAGTACTAACCTAACTATAGCAGAAGCGACCACCACTAATCTCTTGGCACTGGGCCCTGGTCAGCTGCAGGAATTGCTGCAATCTCATCCAGATCAAGTGACCTGGATGGCCAGCTAAGGCCATGACCAATAGATCCTAACCTCTCCTAACAACTCTATCAGGCATAAAGATTGTGGAAATGTGCTCCAAGGTTCAGCTGGCTATATGGGCAACTGCTCCATCCTTTTGGAAGTAACTGTAGGTGTTTTCCTCCTCCATTAATGCTGCCACAAATGGTTTCATCTGGGCCAATTTTATTTGCCCCACCTCGTAGCAACTCTTGTAAGTCTTGTCTATAAGTAAGATCATTCAGTTTTGTAGTGTTATTAATAATAAGACACCTGTACTGTGTGTGATTCCAGTAATCTCCACACATATTTACAAATTCGTCTTGTTTGAAGGCTATAATGAGGTTTGCATTATTCTCACCATCTGCTTTGGGATTCTGGAATATGTATCACTCAAATAAAATATGACAATCAAAACAAAAATATCTTGTAATTTGGTCCTGGTTTTTTACAGCAACATTATCAAATACGAGCACAGTGTTTGCCTTTACTTTTTCTGGTGGATGGATATCACTGCTTTCTCTGAATGTCATGTCAAACCATGATTTATATATAAATCTGATGACCTCAGATTGTTAAGTCCTATAGTGCCTAGAGCCATATGAACCATTTTGAATATTTTTGCGAATAGTTTCCAGCTTTAGTGTACAACTCTTTAGATACCCTGAATTTAATCAGGGTGGCCTCCTTATGTATATTAGTAACATAAGAAGATGTACTTTGTGTACAGGGTGTCACAGGACGGTATGACAGGAACGATTATTCGGAGCAATAAAGTCTAGTAAACATGGGCCTTAAAATTATACCTTGAGCGGTATCATGTGAAACAAATCTCTTCAAGTTCTTTGCTTTCCATATTTCGATAGGTGGTAGTATGCACGAAAAGAAGATAAAAACGTCGAGCAGACATGGGCTCTAAAGGGCCTACCTTAAGAGCTATGGGTGCTTGTTTTGTTCATCTTTACTGAACAAACATCTCTTCAACTGAACAAGTGCTCATAGCTCTTAAGGTATGCATTTCACAGCCAATGTTTACTAGACATTTTTTATTGCTTTGGTCCATACCATGACCTCCCGTAATATGGAAAGCAAAGAGCTTGCAGTAATGAGATTTGTTTCTCAGTATCGATGATGAAGAAGTATTCATAGCTCTTAAGGTATACGTTTAAGAGCCCATGTTTACTTGACCTTTTTGCTTCGAATAATAATTCCTGTCATATCCCTGAAAATTGACCATTCCTCTTGGGACACCCTATATATGGTAGAAGTATGCTCACAGCTTACATATCAAAGTACTCTATCTTTAAAATACTAAGTGGATAAATCATCAATCATGTGAGATAGAGCAGGTTTTATTTTCTTCTTGCTAAGTTATACAGTAAGTTTTATGCCCTACTTGGCAAATTTGGTTCTTGCAATAAATGGCCACTCATTAACTTTTATCAACCCAACATTAAAGATAATTACTAAATAAGAGTTTGATAGACTATTTAAAGGAAGACAAAGATTCTTAATATACTCTAGTAATCGTAATTGCTGCACGTGATATTAGAGATACCAGAAAGAAATAAAGTTTCGTTACTTGAACGTGTATCTGCCTCTCGACTTTTTTTGTCAGGCAGTATATTTTAATATAACTGATTCGGTGAGATTGAAAATGTGTTGTGGCGGTCTCTCTTTAACTATTTCAGGGCAGTTTTTCACAAACTTACCGGCGAATTTACAATGTAAGTACAAGATAAGTTTCCGCTATCCAATGCTCGTGACTGCCACCTTAAATACAATGTGCTTGAGACATTACATCGCTCAAGGCCAAAATTCCACCTACACGCAACCACAAAATAGCCACAACTCAATCACTAATACTTGCCTCTTACAGCCTCATAAACATACTATTACGAGCAAAACAACAAAAAATTACTCAGGCCTGTTAAAAATGAACTCGCTGCAGAAGATCTCCCTTTAACACGCGGATCATTATGTGAATCCTAACGCTGTTAACCACGAATGTACCTGGTGGTTGTAGTTAAACATTCCCTATTTAACACGTCATAACATGAATACTAATTACCATATGAGTATCAAACTTGGTAGCATTAAAGTTAAGGACATGAGGAAGAGAAATAATGCAGAATCAACTCAATTGAAATGCTTTTAATGTGCTGCTATGGTACATCATATCGTTACCATTACTGCTACAAAAGGATTTCAATATGGTGCCAATCAGTGTCCAGAAGAGTCTGAAACCCGATTGCATTCTGCACAGTGGAACGAAGCATGTCCGTTGGTATGCTAGTTACCCCTCTTGATATGCTGCACTTCAGATCAGCACATGTGTGAATGTTCCCCTGGTAAACCCTGTCCTTCAGGTAGCCCCACAACTAGAAATCACAGGGAATGAGATTACATGATCGTGCCGGCCAAGCATTTGGAAATTATCGGCTGATAGTTCGATCGTTTCCAAATTTGTTTCGGAGAAGCAGTTGAACTTCACGAACAATGTGCGGTGGGGTCCCATTTTGCATGAAAACAGTTGAGTTCAATGAGTCTCTCTCCTGCAGGGCGGGTATACATGCTGGCGCAGCATATCACAGTAATGCTGGCCAGTCAAACTGCACGCTTTTGTTGCTTGAGCGCCAATCTGTTCAAAAAAGAATGGGCCAATGATGAACGTAGCCGTGAAGCGACACCATACAGTGACATATTCACCATACAGATGGACTTCATGCACCGTAACTGGAGGTGAAGATACTCACACTCGGCAATTCTGTGTGTTCACCTCACCCGTCAGAGAAAAATGAGCTTCGTCTGTCTATAGTATGGTCCAGGGCCAGACCAAGTCAACTTCAGTCCTTGCGAGAAAGTGGAGAGCGCAGTCAACACGTCGTCGTGCGTCCTGTGGTGCAAGCTGCTGTACGATATAGATATTGTATGGATACCATTTGAGAACGGTTCGAAGCACCTTCTGTACAGTGGACCACGGGATGTTCTGTCGTGACACAGCTGGCGGACTGCCTGACGATCGGGAATTGCGCGCAGCGTTGTCTGCCATAGCAACAGTGATTTCATCAACCACCGGTTGTGCAACCGGTGGTAGGCCTCTTCCCGGAGTGACGCCCAGTTCTCCAGTTGATTCGAACTTCTTCTTCATGTTCCGCACAGTAGGTGGAGAAAGAGGACCCTTCCGTAAGTCTTTCAGCCAGCGATATTCTCCAAGTGCAGCTTCAGCATTACTATTGTATTGATAATAGAGCTTCACCATTATTGCCCTGCTCCTTTTATCCAACCTCATGTTGAGATGTCAACAAGTGCGCTGCGACTGGTCAGGTGTGTCGCACGTGGGATGCCATAGTTGGAACAGGACGGTGGTGCTGCAACCCATGGAAATCATGCACCCTTTACTCTGGACATTAATGCTTAATGCTACCAACGGTAATTAGTTTCCGTGTTAAATAGGAAAAGTTTAGTTATAACACCCCCCCCCCCCCCCCGTTGAAACCTATTTGTCCAAAAATTTATTTTGGGAGGATGTGCGGAGCTATAAATATCGTCAGTAGTCTCTTCCTACTGTATGACTTGCCGAAACCAATAGCTCTCTCCGGACAACGATCTTAACTATCTCCCTTCAAGATTCGAACCGAACACCAGTTCAGCTGAAACAGAACTCTCTGTCTGGTCAATGTTAAAAACTGACTGGAACCATTAATTCAGACAAATGAACAGCGTCCAAAATCCTTTTAAGAATCTTAATGTCAGTATAAAGACTGTGAAGACTGTCAGCTATATTCTCAGCGGCCAGCACCCACGGTAGGCTGTAACTTCCCTGTACTGGGTGGTGAAAGGTTAGGACGCATCGCAGAAATGCTCGAACATTGGTGTAATGCATCTCGATTTTATGGCCTCTACAACACAGGTACAAAAAGCACACGAGAAAACTTTTACAGGCAATTTTTCTCACTTTCCCATATTTCCAGATGGCGACGCAAAAAAATCGTGAGTATGTGGCTTGACACAGACAAATATCCGGATTTATGTGGCATTCGGATGTGACACTGGCCTGTGGTTGGACTATAAAAGAACATGAGCGCAGGCACACTTATCTTCAAGTTTCTGGACGACTACGACTGACAGCTACAAGGGAGGATTGTCGTATTGTACACCAGCACGTCGTAACCCCTACACCCTTCACATCTGTGCCAGCCATCCGAGAACAAGTAATGGACTCCCTGCAACGTTTAGTGTCGCCACGCACCATTGGCCAATGACTAGCAGCAGCCTGACTAGGAAGTTACCGCCCCAAGCGCAGGCTGCCGTTAACACCATAACGCAAATGAGAGTTGTGTCGGGATTGGGAAACATGGACTGCCGATGAATGGTGTCTCACAGTATTCAGCGATGATTAACTTTTCTCCGCCACCCTGGATGACCATCGTCGGCTGGTATGGTGGCGACCTGGGAGAGGGGCAACTCGTCAAGCGTTCTGGAGGGGCACATCGGTGTTGCTCCTTGCATCATAGTCTGGTGAGCCATCGGGCGTACTTCAGGTCACGTCTAGTAGTGACTGAGAGAACACTAATGACACAGACATACGTCTGTGCCTCGTTACGTGTTGCCTTTCAGGCAGTATCTTGGTGCCATTTTTGACAGGACAACTCTCGTCTCTCTCTGAACTCACTGCATGTTGTTGAGGTATTTCCTCGGCCAGCAAGATCCCCATATCTGTCCATTATAGAACATGTGTAGGACCAACTCGGATACCAACTCCGTCCGAGTGCCAGTATTTAAAATATAAAGGACCAGTTGTGGGCCAGCTTGCCCCAGGAGAGCATACAACAACTTCCTGACACTCTTCCCAACCGAATCAGTCCATGCATCCATGCCAGAGGTTGTCCGGCTTCATATTGGTAAATGGGCTCATACTGCCAAGGTCTTTGTAAATCTGATTCTATTTAGTAATTACTGAAATAACATCTGATACCCTACCAACTTGTGAAGTTTCATCTCGTTTTCTCTTCCCCTTCTGGGTGCTCTATTTGTTTTGTCGGGCACTGAAGCAGAATCTTTCTTCGACTTAAAAATAAAAAATTCTGTGGACGACCATGCATCGACCTTGCTCCTGATGTTAGACACGACGAGCAAAAGAAGCACTTTACACCACGTCTGCCCTTGTCATTAGACTACAACCCCAAAACAATAAGTCTCAGCCACTCCACTCCTCATTCCGTCGTGCTCGTCATCCACCAGAGCCTGAAGCTTCATCGGGTTTGTGTCTAATTTGCTGTCGCGTGAGCATTCGTTCTGACAATTTTGTCCCATAGAATGCAGCTGTCTCAAGGCTTAAATATTAAAACACAATTTAGTAATCATGAATGTATTTGTTTTGTTTATTCCTGCCAAAAGCGTTGCATGCAAAATAGAGACAAAGAGGATAAATAGACCAAATATATAGAATTAATACATACGAAGGAAATAAAGATACATCTGAGACAATTAGAGACATATAATAAATTTATATAGAAACAGATTACAAACACTAAATACAATGAGACCAAAAACTAGTAACTTCAAAGACATTCTGCATGGTCCACAATATGTCCTCCAGCGTGCAGGGAACTGGTCAGTGAGGAAAATTGTACAGGTGCTTGGTGGTTTGCTCGGCTCCACATTCGCATAATTTTGATGGGTCCACAAGATAGTTCCATTACACCATATTATCCTTTGTCCTATCCATCCCACTTCTTAGTCTGTTGAGGGACTTCCACGTTAATATAATATTCCACCAGGAGTTTGTAGATAGGCGTTGTCTCTAAGCATGCTGATGTTATTCTACGTGTCTCGCTGAGGGCAACATTCAAATTGCAGATTTTCGCCTGGAGGAGAGCCTCTGAAGGTGGGATCCATGATGCAATATCTGCTTTTCTGGTTTTGTCGTGTCATTAACGGTGATGCACTATCATTGACGGAAGATTTTAGAAAGCTTTTCCTACATTTCAGCCTGCTTAGGGCAGGCTGGTGTCCATGCAACGGGTGAGCAGCGTTTAGTTCCACTTTGTTTCCGTCTGTGTTCACGACAACGTCCCGTCCACGCTGTAGAGTTTGTAGGCAGGCGTTGCCTCGAGGCATCCTGATGTTATTCTACATGCATCGTTGAGGGCAACCTTCACGCGCCTGGCATGAACAGAACCGTACCAAACAGGGCAGGCGTATTTAGCGGACCGAGCGAGGTGACGCAGTGGTTAGCACAATGGACTCGCATCGGGAGGACGACGGTTCAAACCCGGTCCGAGCCATCCAGATTTAGGTTTTCCGTGATTTTCCTAAATCGCTCCAGACAAATGCCGGAATGGTTCCTTTGACAGGGCACGGCCTATTTCCTTCCCCATCCTTAACACAACCCGAGCTTGTGCTCCGTCGCTAAAGATCTCGATGTCGATGGGACTTTAAACCTAATCTTCCTTCCTTCCTTGCTCCTCCGTATTCATTGGCAGGGTAATAGAAGGCAAGTAACGGTGTTCTGAGTACTGTCGGTTGGGCACTTCATCCGCTGCTTTTGAGCTTTCTGATGATGTCGCGGGTGGATACTTTTATTTTGTATTTTGGCAGTGCTGTCTAAATTTCAGCACAAGGTCCAGCGTGACCCACAGATATTTTGGATTATGACAGTGCTCTAGCTCCGTGCTATCTTACACAACTTTTAAATAAAAGCGCATACACTACTGGCCATTAAAATTGCTACACCAAGCAGAAATGCAGATGATTAACTGGTATTCATTGGACAAAAATATTATACTAGAGCTGACATGTGATTACATTTTCACGCAATTTGGGTGCATAGATCCTGAGAAATCAGTACCCAGAACAAACACCTCTGGCCGTAATAACGGCCTTGATACGCCTGAGCTTGGATGGCGTGTACAAGTACATCTGCCCATGCAGCTTCAACACGATACCACAGTTCATCTAGAGTAGTGACTGGCGTATTGTGATGAGCCAGTTGCTCGGCCACCATTGACCAGACGTTTTCAGTTGGTGAGAGATCTGGAGAACGTGCTGGCCAGGGCAGCAGTCGAACACTTTCTGTAACCAGAAAGGCCCGTACAGGACCTGCAACATGCGGTCGAGCATTATCTTGCTGAAATGTAGGGTTTCGCAGGGATCGAATGAAGGGTAGAGCCACGGGTCGTAACACATCTGAAATGTAACGTCCACTGTTCAAAATGCCGTCAATGCGAACAAGACGTGACCGAGACGTGTAACCAATGGCACCCCATGTCACCACGCCGGGTGATACGCCAGTATGGCGATGACGAATACACGCTTCCAATGTTCGTTCACCGCGATGTCGCCAAACACGGATGCGACCATCATGATGCTGTAAACAGAACCTGGATTCATCCGAAAAAATGACGTTTTGCCATTCCGTGCACCCAGGTTCGTCGTTGAGTACACCATCGCAGGCGCTCCTGTCTGTGATGCAGCGTCAAGGGTAACTGCAGCCATGGTCTCCGAGCTGATAGTCTATGCTGCTGCAAACGTCGTCGAACTGTTCGTACAGATGGTTGTTGTCTTGCAAACATTATCTGTTGACTCAGGGATCGAGACGTGGCTGCACGATCCGTTACAGCGATGCGGATGAGATGCCTGTCTTCTCGACTGCTAGTGATACGAGGCCGTTGGGATCCAGCACGGCGTTCCGTATTACCCTCCTGAACCCACCGATTCCTTATTCTGCTAACAGTCATTGGATCTCGACCAACGCGAGCAGCAATGTCGCGATACGATAAACCGCAAACGCTATAGGCTACAGTCCGACCTTTATCAAAGTCGGAAACGTGATGGTACGCATTTCTCCTCCTTACACGAGGCATCACAACAACGTTTCACCAGGCAACGCCGGTCAACTGCTGCTTGTGTATGAGAAATCGGATGGAAACTTTCCTCATGTCAGCACATTATAGGTGACGCCACCGGCGCCCACCTTGTGTGAATACTCTGAAAAGCTAATCATTTGCATATCACAGCATCTTCTTCCTGTCGATTAAATTTCGCGTCTGTAGGACGTCATATTCGTTGTGTAGCAATTGTAATAGCCAGTAGTGTACTTGAGTTTTAGCCGGATTCGATTTCAGGTAGTTATTTTGGTAGTACGCCGCGAGAGTGTGAAGTTCATTTGTTAGACTCCTCTTTACTGTTTCGAAATCTTTGGCTTGAGGTATTAGCGCTAGATCGTCAGCATAGATGAAGCTCTTTTATGGCAAAAGGTTGTTTCTGATCGCTTGTATAGATGTTAGACAAGGTTGCTGCTGGAACTCTGCCTTGGAGCAGACCCCTTTTTTTGTATTTTCCAACTACTTTTATTGCCATGTAGTTCGACATAGAATCTACGGTTCTGAAGGAGAGTTGCTATAAAGCTGGTAGAGTCATAATATCTCGATAATTGATGTAGCTTGTGTAACATATTATTATGCTGCGCAGTATCATAAGCTGCGGAGAGATCCAAAAATAATGCTCCAGTAACCACACCCGATTCAAAACCATACTTAGTACTCTGTGTCAAACAGGAATTGCACTGTACAATTTTTATTTGGTCCAGTTCCAGCTTGTTGTGGGATCAGTTGTGGCACGGCGACAGGGGTGACACAATCAGGCGACATTCCTTCTTTGATAAAGATGGCACAAAAGAAACTTAGGGCGACAGTTCCTGGCATCGCAAACTGGTTTGCCGGGTTCTAGCATGGCGATGACCCTCGTCCTTCTGCAGATTTTAGGAATTTGCTATCGTCTTAGACAGTTATTACAAAAATGGTTCAAATGGCTCTGGGCACTATGGGACTTAACATCTGACGTCATCAGTCCCATAGAACTTAGAACTACTTAAACCTAACTAACCTAAGGACATCACACACATCCATGCCCGAGGCAGGATTCGAACCTGCGACCGTAGCGGTCGCGCGGTTCCAGACTGAAGCGCCTAGAACCGCTCGGGCACTGCGGCCGGCAGTTATTACAGAATTGTAGTAGCCATCCCTTAGTGTCAGGCTCAAAATGCATTATCTGTTCCAACAATAAACCTTTTAGTCATTCCAAAGTAAACTTAGCGGACAGCACGTTTGTTTCTAGATGTTGCTGGGTTATCCTTACTTGTTTCTTTCTTTCTTCAATTTTCCCATTCAGCAGCGCCTGGGGGGGGGGGGGGGGGGCGGAATTTCATTTGGGTTAACGTTGGGTCTTACTTTTGGCAGTATAGGGTCGTTACTGAGTCGTTAGAATAGCAGCCAAACTTTTCTGCTGCTATTAGACATGTCAATACGCTCTAGCGTTTCAGCACATCGATTTCGTTTGGTTCTTGCCAATTTCTGGGATAATGTCTGTCCTAATTTTACTGTATCCGCACTGAACTAGTCTTCATTGAACAGGCTAAGATATTCTTCATTGTTTGGCGTTAATTCTTAATTCATACCCGGAATGTACGTATTGAAAAGCCGAGTTTTTAAGCATTTCTACATATTAGATATGGCAAGAATCGTGGGAGCAAGAAAGATACAGTATTCGTAACGACAAGTGGAATGTGACACGTACTGTCCTGTTCTGAAATGGGCACGTGAAAAGGAGCCTGCTGCTTTGAAAGCGGGGCAGTGAATGCAGTGATGATCAATGGAGCACGCTATCGCGAAACGATAAGGGAGCCTTTGTGGCCAGCACTGAGGGTATTGATCTGGGTGGCTCGCTTCCAGCTCAGCAGCGCATCCTGTCACGCTTCACGTGGGCGCGACCGACTGTGCAGGCGTGCGTTCGCTCGGCCATCTCACGCCTGGCAACCAGCTCGCAGTGCCGCGGCGCGCCATTTCTTTCTCACGTGGTGTAATAAAATACAGTACATAACTCTCAAAACCTTCTGGTGGCCCACTCATGTTTCCAATATAGTATTCTACACATGTTAAATAAATTTTACGTTTTGTTTCTGGAAAAATTCTTCGCGGATTTACAGCCGCATCAAATTTGTGTGCAATCTTACGCTGCTGTCGTTCATCGCCAGCAGTTATCTGTAGGCCGTGTGGCACTCGGCCGAGCTACACTAGTCCACAATTTTTGTTTTTTGCAGAAACGAAAAAGTAGCCGCGCTAGATGCGCTAAACACGAATTGTCTGTTAGCTCAGGATTACAAGTAAATAAAGTGTTTACGTTTCACAGTCACACTTATGGGACGTTATAAGAGTTACATGCAAAGCCATTGCGACAAGTGTTCCTCTGCCGTAAGCGAGGTGGACGCATCAAATACAATTTGGGGTCTAAATCTTCCAAAGCCTAAGGCCGAATTCTTGGTCTCACGACTGCAGCAGTGGAATCTTCTCGCTGTCACAGTACGTGTATCTGCGTTTTAGGAGCGTCAGAAAAAACTTTAATGTCATTTCGGTACTGTAAGCGACTTTACATGCTGCAGTGACATTAACGGTGTGTTGGAAGACCTGAACACTACATACAAACCAGACGAGTGGCGACTGTTTAATCATTTATCTTTTCCTTTTTCTTTTTGAGCCGGCCGGAGTGGCCGAGCGGTTCTAGGCGCTGCAGTCTGGAACCGCGCGACCGCTACGGTCCCAGGTTCGAATCCTGCCTCGGGCATGGATGTGTGTGACGTCCTTAGGTTAGTTAGGTTTAAGTAGTTCTAAGTTCTAGGGGACTGATGACGTCAGATGTTAAGTCCCATAGTGCTCAGAGCCATTTGAACCATTTTTTTTTACTTTTTGAGTCAGTAGTCTTCTGAATTGCTTGATACAGCCCGCCACGAAATCCCATCCTGTGCTAACTTTTTCATCTCAGAGTAGCACTTGCAAACTACGTCCTCAATTATTTGCTGCATGTATTCCACTCTCTGTGTACCTCTACAGTTTTCACCCTCTGGAATTCCCTCTAGTACCGTGGAAATGATTCCCCGACGTCTTAGCATATGTCCTATCATCCTATCCTTTCTTCTTGTCAGTGTTATCCACATATTCCTTTCCTCTCAGATTCTGCGGAGAAACTCCTCATTCCTTACTTTATCCGTCCACCTAATGTTCAACATTCGTCTGTAGAACCACATCGTAAATGCTTCGATTCTCTTCTGTTCCGGTTTTTCCACAGTCCGTGTTTCACTACCACACAATGCTGTTCTCCGAATGTATATTCTCAGAAATTTCTTCTTCAAATAGAGGCTGTCTTCGATAATAGTAGACTTCTCTTGGCCAGGAATGCCATTTTTGCCACTGCTAGTCTGTTTTTGATGTCTTCCTTGCACCGTCCGTCACTGGTTATTTTTCTGCCAAGGTAGTAGAATTTCTTAACTTCATGTACTTCGTGACTGTTAGTCCTGATGTTAAGTCTCCCACTGTTCTCGTTTCTGCTATTTCTCATTATTTTCGTGTTTCTTCAATTTACTCTCAATCCATATTCGACACTCATTAGACTGTTGATTCCGTTCAGCAGATCATGTAATTCCTTTTCACTGTCACTGCGGATAGCAATGTTATCAGCGAATCGTACCATTGATATCCTTAATTCCACTCGTGAACCTTTGTTTTATTCCCGTCATTGCTTCTTCGATGTATAGACTGAACAGTAGGACCGAATGAGTACATACCTGTCTTACCCCCTTTTTAATCTGAGCACTTCGTTCTTGGTATTCCACTTTTATTATTCTCTTTTGGCTTCGGTACCTGTTGTATATTACTCGTCTCTCCCTGTATCTCATGCCCATTTTACTCAGAATTACATACATCCTGCACCATTTGACATTGTCAAAAGCTTTTTCTAAGTCGATAAATCCAATGAAAGTGTCTTGATTTTTCTTTACTCTTGCTTCAATTACCAACCCCAACTTTAGAACTGTCTCTCTGGTGCCATTACCCTTCCTAAAACCAAACTGATCGTCATCCAACACATTCTCAATCTTCTTTTCTATTCTTCTGTGTATTATTCATGTCAGTAACTTGGACACTTGAGCTCTTAAGCTGATTGTGCTATAATTCTCGCACTTGTCATTTCTTGCAGGTTCCAGTTTTCGGAATTGTGCGGACGACATTTTTCCGGAAGTCAGATGGTACATCGCCAGAATCATAACATTCTATACATCAGCGTGAACAATCGTTTTGTTGCCACTTCCCCCAATGATTTTAGAAATTTTGATTGAATGGTATGTATCACTTCTGTATATTTGATCTTAAGTCTTCCAAAGCTCTTTTAAATTCTGATTCTAATACTGGATCCTCTGTCTCTTCTAAACCGACTCCTGTTTCTCCATCAAGTCATTAGATAAGCCTTCCCTTTGTCTATCACACCAGACAAATCTTCGCCCTCACAGAGGCCTCTTTCCACCTATCTGCTCTCTTCTCTGCATTTAGCAGCGGAATTCCCGTAGCGGTCTTAATGTTACCACCCTTGCTTTTAATTTCACCGAATGCTGTTTTGACTTTCCTAGACGCTGAGTCAGTCCTTCTGACAATCTTTTTTCTCTCTTCTTCTTCTCCACATTTTTCAGGCAGCCACTTCGTCTTAGCTTCCCTGCACTTCTTATTTATTTCACACCTCAGTGACTTGTACTTCTGTATTCCTGACTTTCGCTGAACAATTTTGTACTTTTTTCTTTCATCGACCAGCTGAAGGTGTTTCTTCTGTTACGCATGGTTTCTTCGCAGTTACCTTCTTTGTACCTATGTTTTTCCTTCCAACGTCTGTGACTGCCTTTTTTAGAGATGTCCATTCCTCTTCAAGTGTACTGCCTGTTGAACTTTTCCTTATTGCTGTATCTAGAGCCTTAGAGTACTCCAAGAGTATCTCGTCATTCCTTAGTACTTCCGTATCCCACTACTTTGCATATTGATTCTTCCTGACTAATCTCTTGAACGTCAGATTACTCTTCATAACTACTTCATTGTGATCGGAAACTTTTTATGTGCTCCTGGGTACGCTTTACAATCCAGTATCTGATTTCGGAATCTCTGTCAGATCATGATGTAATGTAAGGGAAATCTTCCCGTATGATCCGGGTTTTTCCAAGTGTACCTCCTCGTCATGTGATTCTTGAACAGAGTATTCGCTATTACTAGTTGAAATTTATTACAGTACTCAATTAGCCTTTCTCCTCTCTCATTCCTGGTACCAAGCCCTTATTCTCCCGGAATCCTATCTTCTACTCCTCCCCCTACAACAGCATTACAGTCCTTCTTGATTTCTTGATTACTAGATTTTCATCTCCCTTTACGCGCTGCATTACCCATTCAACATCCTCATATATTGTCTCTATCTCTTCATCTTCATCTTGTAACGTCGGCATGTACACCTGAACTACCGTTATGGTGATGGTTTGCTGTTGATTCTGATGATAACAACCCTATCACTGAACTGCTCACAGTAACACATTTTCTGTCCTACCTTTCTATTCGTAACGAATCCTACTCCCATTATACCATTTTCTACTGCTGTTGATCTTACCCTGTACTCATCTGATCAGAAATCCTTGGCTCTTTTCTATTTCATTCCACTGACGGCCATTACATTTAGATTGAGCCTTTGCATTTTCCTTTTTTAGATTTTGTAGCTTCCCTACCACGCTCAAGCTTCTGAAATACCAAGCCCCACCTCGTAGAACGTTATCCTTTCGTTGGTTATTCAGTCCTTTTCTCACTGTCTCCTCCACCTCGGCAGTCTCCTTCCGGAAGTCCTAATGGGAGACTAGTCCAGAAACTCTTGCCACTGGAGAGATCGTCATGATACTTTCTCAATTGCTAGTCACATGTTCAGTGGATACACATTATGTATATTTAAGGCAGTGGTTTTGATTGCCTTCTGCTTCCTCATGCCATTGATCATCGCTGATTCTTCCGCCTTTGATGTCAGTTTCCCATCCCAAGGGCAAGAGAGAGCCCGGAACTTCTGTCCGCTCCTCCGCCCTCGTTGACAAGGCCGTTGGCAGACTGAGGCTGACTTCTTATGCCGGAAGTCTTAGGCCGCCAATGCTGATCGTTATTCAGATTTAAACGGTAGCGGGACTCGAACCAGGAACCGAGGACGTTTTGATTACTCATCAAAGACGCTACCCCAAGACCACGAGTATGTGATACTTTATACACTACTGGCCATTAAAATTGATACACCACGAAGATGACGTGCTACAGACGCGAAATTTAACTGACAGTAAGAAGATGCTGTGATATGCAAACGATTAGCTTTTCAGACCATTCACACAAGGTTGGCGCCGGTGGCGACACCTACAACGTGCTGATATGAGGAAAGTTTCCAACCGACATCTCATACACAAACAGCAGTTGACCGACGTTGCCTGGTGAAACGTTGTTGTGATGCCTCGTGTAAGGAGAAATGCGTACCATCACGTTTCCGACTTTGATAAAGATCGGATTGTAGCCTATCGCGATTGTGGTTTATCGTATGGCGACATTGCTGCTCGCGTTGGTCGAGATCCAATGACTGTTAGCAGAATATGGAATCGGTGGTTTCAGGAGGGTAATACGGAACGCCGTGCTCGATCCCAACGGTCTCGTATCACTAGCAGTCGAGATGACAGGCATCTTATCCGCATGGCTGTAACGGATCGTGTAGCCACGTCTCGATCCCTGAGTCAACAGATAGGGACGTTTGCAAGACAACAACCATCTGCACGAACAGTTCGACGACGTTTGCAGCAGCATGGACTATCAGCTCGGAGACCATGGCTGCGATTACCCTTGACGCTGCATCACAGACAGGAGCGCCTGCGATGGTGTACTCAAAGACGGACCTGGGTGCACGAATGGCAAAACGTCATTTTTTAGGATGAGTCCAGGTTCTGTTTACAGCATCATGATGGACGCATCCGTGTTTGGCGACATCGCGGTGAACGCACATTGGAAGCGTGTATTCGTCATCGCCATACTGGCGTATCACCCGGCGTGATGATACGGGGTGTCATTGGTTACACGTCTCGGTCACCTCTTGTTCGCACTGACGGCATTTTGAACAGTGGACGTTACATTTCAGATGTGTTACGACCCGTGGCTCTACCCTTCATTCGATCCCTGCGAAACCCTACATTTCGGCAGGATAATGCATGATCGCATGTTGCAGGTCCTGTACGGGCCTTTCTGGATACAGAAAATGTTCGACTGCTGCACTGGCCAGCACGTTCTCCAGATCTCTCACCAATTGAAAACGTCTGGTCAATGGTGGCCGCGCAACTGGCTCGTCACAATACGCCAGTCACTACTCTTGATGAACTGTGGTATCATGTTGAAGCTGCATGGGCAGCTGTACCTGTACACGCCATCCAAACCCTGTTTGACTCAATGCCCAGGCGTATCAAGGCCGTTATTACGGCCAGAGGTGTTTGTTCTGGGACCTGATTTCTCAGGATCTATGCACCCAAATTGTGTGAAAATGTAACGACATGTCAGTTGTAGTATAATATATTTGTCCAATGAATACCCGTTTATCATCTGCATTTCTTCTTGGTGTAGCAGTTTTAATGACCAGTAATGTGGATGGCTCAGAAACAAGCCTGAAGGCAGCACTGTTACACAGCAGTCATCAAAGGCCGTCCGTCTCTGACGCATATGCTGCCTTAGGTAAATAAAGCTGTACTATGTTGACATCCGTTACACTATGTTAATTACAATAAGCCTGAACAGTTGGTGTGTGGAAATTTCAAAGTCATTGCAATGCTTTTGGGTTTGCAAGGAGGTTAGGCTATTTTTTCTGCTATCCGTGTGAGTGGGACAGTCGCACAAGAGAAAAAACAATACACACAGAAGGAATGGTCTCCAGCTCTAGTGCCTGGGTCAAAAAAGTATCAGGGAAGAACATCTGGTGAATCCGTACAAATATGTTCTCCCACCATTGCACATTTAGTTGGAACTCAGGACAGCATTTATTAACACTGTGCACAGGAAAGAAGCAGTAGTTCAGTAGAAGTTTCCACGGCTCAGCAGAGAGAAGATCGGAAGAGAGATACTCAGTGATTCGTAGATACGCCGGCTGTTGGAGGACTCATCTTTGAGTCCTCTCTGAATCCCGATCAGTTGCATGCGTGGCATTGTTTTGTAACGTGACAACATTGTTGTTGGGAAACAGGAGAGCCGAAAATTACAGGGAACTTGTGGACGAAATTAGTCATGCTTATAAGGACATCGACCGCAACATAGCCCTGAAGATGCACATCGATGTGTTCCCAGAGAACTCAGGTGCATTCAGTGACGACCAGACCCAGCGGTTCTTTTTTTTTTATATATTTTTTTTTGTGAAATCTTATGGGACCTAACTGATAAGGTCATCACTCCCTAAGCTTACACACTACTTAACCTAAATTATCTTAAGGACAAACACACACACACACACACACACACACACACACACACACATGTCCGAGGGAGGACTCGAACCTACGCCGGGACCAGCCGCACAGTCCATGACTGCAGCGCCTAAGACCGCTCGGCTAATCCCACGCGGCTGAGCGAGCGGTTCCTCCAAGACATTTCTGTCGTGGAACAGCGGTACACAGGACGGTGAATTACTGCTGTGTCCGTTGATTTTTGCTGGGTGCTTCAGAGAATTGCTCCAGATACCATGCACAAGAACAAGGCAAAGAAGCGGTGCGAATAATCTAAGTAAGATAAATTAATGAATATATCCTACTTGGAGACGATTTTAATCGTGGTATTCGTGTTCAGTGCATCGAAATCTATAGGGAACATCTATTTTGGTATCTGCAAAACAAAATTCGCTGTCAACCACTGTTATGTCACGGAGACGTCACGAAGTCTTAGTATTCCATACGTGGGTAGCATTCATCTCATGCTAGGTGATGAGAGCCCTACGTCATAGTGACGTAACGCTACGTCAACGTGACGTAAATAAACCCAAATCGAATTCATGAGTACGTATATCGATCTTTGCAGTTGTACCACAGAGGTTGCACGGTAGCGTGAAAGCTAAATGTAAATACATGTGTAGAAACGAAGTTACAGCAGTACAGCAATTGTGTGCTATCCTCATCCCAGTTGAATTACTTATTAAGATGTAATCTCAACAATTTTGAATGTTATTGTGTGTTTCTTGATGTAATGAATGTCTGAACGAAGGAACCATTAAAAGAACGAAATTCAAAAATAGCGTCTAGTCATTTTTTTAAAACGTGCTATTAATTGTGCATAAATCATGTGGACAGAAACGTGAAATAGAGAGAAATTAAAGTGTTTCGTATTTTTATAAAAGCAATGGATTGTACATAATTCTTCGGGGCAGAACCGTTAAACTGAGAAATTAATGCGGTTCCCAAGATAATTCCGAATGTTGCTCGAATTGTAATTTTGCTTTCATGCTGTAGATCAGCACAGAAACTTTTGCTCTTCAGAAATAAATTATTGCTGATGATTATAATGTACTGAGCTGTTATAAAACATGTCATAATTTTTCTTCATACGTTGTATACTGTGAAAAAACAATGACATGCAACTCACATTTACCAGCATTTTAAGCGAGTGAAAGCAATGAGTGCTGTTGCACTTTTCAGCTACTTTTTGTATGACTCTTAGGCAATATAGAAATAGCTATAGTAACCATGCCAAACACCAGCAAAATTTATACCATGTTTATTGAGAGAATAAACAAACACAGCATTCCACCATCGTATATGAAACATCACTTCGTGCTGCTAAAAACTGTGGGCTGTTGAGGTTATTTTGTCAAGTAGCTCACCCACTGTGACAGTCAGTGTTAACATCATTTGGCAAAATACTAGCAAACATACTTTTTTATAGTTGATACTGCTTAAATATTAAAAAGTGAGTAACAATTATAGGTGAAATATCATTGTTTTTTCACAGTATACAACGTATAAAGAAAAATAATGACATGTGTTGTAAACAGGCTATATTATACATTATAATCATCAGCAATAGTTTATTTCTGAAGAGCAAAATTTTCTGAGTTGATCTGCAACATGAAGGCAAAATTATAATTCCAGCAACATTCGGAATTATCTTTGGAACCACATTAATTTCTCGGTATAACGTTTCTCCCCAGAAAAATTATGTACAATCCATTGGCTTTTATGAAAATACGGAACACTTTAATTTCTCCCTATTTCACGTTTGTGTCCACATGATTTATGCACAATTAATCGGATTAAAAAAATGAATACTCGTTTTTTTCACTTTTGTTATTGTTATGAACCATAACCATAACGTTCAGACATTCATTACATCAAGAAACACACAATAACATCCTAAATTGTTGAGATTACAGCTTAATAAGTAATTCAACTGGGCAGAACATACCACACAACTGCTGTAACTTCGTTTCTACACATGTATTTACATTTAGCTTTCATGTTACCGCGAAACCTCTGTGGTACAACTGCAAAGATCGATATACGTACTCATGTATTCGATTTAGGTTTATTCACGTCACGATGACGTAGCGTTACGTCACTATGACGTAGGGCTCTCCTCACCTAGCGTGAGATGAATGCTACCCCTCCATACTTACCAGAGATTAAGTCGATGTTTCCGACAGAAGAACGTTCGTAGCGATTCTGATTTCGTTAGATGGTCGATGACACATATTCTTTCTCTGTTAGCTTTCAGCGTCAAGCGCCCGTTTCTCTGCAACACTAGGGGTATAACCGACGTTCCGGTTAAAGTTGCTGCGTGTTGCGCCCTCAACGGCCTCTTTGACGATAGAATCTCACTTGGTGATATATGGAAGATCCGTGACTTCGTGACGTTCCGCAACATTATTCGGCTGACTAGAAAAACAGAAGTCGTTGATAGCTTGACGCGGCAAGAAATCCGTGAAACGTTTATCCAAGAATGTCACCAGAAAAAACGACGTTGGTAGAGCACTTGCCCGCGAAAGGCAAAGGTCACGAGTTCGAGTCTCGGTCGGGCACACAGTTTTAATCTGTCAGGAAGTTTCAAAAACGACGTTCTCAGACTTCCTCTTTTGATTTCAACATTGCGAGAAGTTAGCTTAAAATGTAACACGTGTAGCAATTTAATGAAAGAAGTAAATTAAATGTTCTGAAAGAACAATTTTATTTAAGAAGAAAAATAAAGAAAATTTTTATAGGCTTTTACATCTATACAGACGAGATAATTTACATACACAGTCAGATTACGGAGTGGTTCATCACCATCAATGTTCAATGTACTTCTGGGAAAAGTGATCATGAAAAGGTAAAATGAAACAGAAGTTTCAAATATTGGCAGAAGAAACCAAAATGAAATTCTCCTTCATTGTCTATCATTTGGTGATGACATAGCAAACTTCTCCAATAAAAGGACCAAAGCAATCCATCCTTTATAGAAACTCCATGAAACTGTGGCAGAAAATGGAGTCCCAGTTTTATACGACGAGACGCACTGAATGGAAGCAACCAAATCAAGATGCAACGACCAACTTTTAATCTCTAGCCAAATTTGGTTATATTTCCCAAGTAGACAGCTCCAAGTAAGGTATGTAGAAAAAGGGTTCAAGCAGCTAGGAGAAATTATTGAACTAACTTGACTAAATCGTGATGCTAACATAGAATGAACTACGTAGCTACAAAGAGTATTCAACTCACCCGGAACAAATACAACAGTAAATTTCTAAATCTAAAAGGAAAATTATACACTGTAACATAGATGTTAAAACAGAAGCGCTTTATTTATCTGAAATCATGATAATTAATGCCAGATCCTAAATAACAATAATTGAAAAATGAAAAAGAAACATCAGAAAAGTCTTAGGATCAAATGCGAAAATGTAATTTTGTTAAAAAAGGAATCACACGAGAGTTATAAAGTAACAGAAAAAAATCACAGATACTATCAGGAAGCGCGGATTACATTTTAACGGTCATCTGTATATGATGGACAACAGATTCACAAACAAAATTCTACACTTATCGATGAGAAACCACAACTGTCTTAACGGAAGTTAATGAAGACGTAAATGAAATCGCCGTTCATAAAGAAATCACGCAAGATACAGGGAAATTCAAAACCCTAATTCATAAACACAAATTTGCTGAGATGGTTAGCAGCCAAAATTCAAGAAAGACAGAAGAACATTCATCTTTGTCTGTACTCCGCATGTCTACCTTACAGTGTGTGGCGGAGCGTACTTTGTGTACCACTGCACTGGCCCCTTTTCCTGTTCCAGTCGCGAATGTTTCGCGGTGCTTGATTGCTGGTGAGCCTCAGTGTGAGTACGAAATTCTCTAATTTTATCATCATGATTTTTTAACGAGGTATGTTTAAGGGGACCCGGAACGTCCTATACCTCCAATGTTAAATGTAAGGAACATTTTCTTATGAACTATTAACACCAGAATGATGAAACTTTTACAGTATAATATTACATATATTTAATACCATTTACCATATGGATTTTAATTTATTGGTGTTTTTTGGGAAGATATTAATTATTTTGTTACTGAAAATAATTGACACATTTTTTGGCGTAGTGTCTCTGAAATAAAATCTGTTATCAATTATGTATCACAAAAAGGCTATGATACAAGGTGTATATTGGCACTGTTTACATTCCTTGAAAATTTTAAGTCTTTATCTCTAATAGTTTAGCAGAAAATGTTCCTTACATGGCAAAAAAGTGAATATGTGGAAAACGAGTTTCAAAGTTTCACTAACATTTTAGTGGAGTCCAGCACCATAAGAGGGGTTTTCACTGTCACTAGACATCTTCCCATCTATCCTTCTTTTCACACCTTTCATTCTTTGTCTGGCTTGCCTCTCACACTCCTTTTCTTTCCTTTCAGCATCCCGTTTGCTCTCATTGTCTATCGACATCATTGCACTCACCATGTACTTTCCGGGCATCACATCCAACTTCTGCAGCACTTTGTACTTTATAATGTTACCATTGTTGTACGTAGCAATGGCATCATATACTCCAAAATGAAGAGTAAGAATTTCCACAAACGCATTTTTTGGGATTCTGGTCCAAATTACATTATTCATACTCTCATTTTGATTTTGTGTACGTCCATGGAGACATTTCTTCAAACGTTCAGTTGCAGAAAGATCTATGAAAATTGGTTTCATAGCCTTCATGACAGTTTCTGGTAGACTGTGATGATGCTTGTATACACGTTCAGATCCCTGATATTTGTTGTACTTGCACCAGGAATTGGGTCCCTATGGGCATAGTCCATGTAGTGGTTCCTCGTCAGTCAATAAGGTGTGGTAGTAAAGTGCCATTACAGACTTTTTCATTGCATCAGCACTGTATTTTGTCTTATTGCCAGTCCATAGTCTCTCTACAATCTGTTGATTACCTCGTATGTCAATCTTTTAGCTCCATTCAAAGGTTTTCCATCACTGAGTACTTGGCCTTTCATTGTGGTCTTCAGTCGACGCAGCCTTGTTCCCATACGTTTCTGAACGTGACCTATGCACTCCTGTTTAGTAATGGTAACATCATTTCCATAAGGTTTCAGCTCAGATACAGCAGCAAAAGACTTCGAATCACCATTACCCAGGATCTGTAGGTATCTGACCTTGTACCACAGAAGAGAGCGACTGAAAATGTCTTTCACACTGGAAACTTCCATGGCCCCACTGGACCCACTATAATTCCTTCGACAGTTTCCTGCATGCTCATCTTTCACTCTTTTAGGACACCTACAGTGCTTGGATTTAATTACAGCATCTATAACTTTTGTAGTATCAGCACTTGTTGCCGTTATTAGCCCATTATGTGGAGTGTGCCCGCGCTTCTGCCGCGTACCATCTAGTGCGACAGTCAGGTCCCGAGGATTCTGAACATCTGGAGTTTCTTCATTCACCACCACAGCCTCCTCCACTGCTTCTTTCATGGATTCTTGGGCAATATCTTCAACACAGAATCCAACAACCGAGTTATATTTTGAGAATTTCGTTGGTGGTGGTGGTAGATTCCTTACACCACAAAACATTTGACCAGCAGAGTATCCCTTACCGATTGACCTTAGAGCATAAACACATATAATATTTACACCATAGTACTTGCTTTTCTCACCATCAGTTTCACCTTGGCCTATTTCGACATATTCTGTGTTCCAAAATGAAACACTGTAATGACAACTAGTACAATGGAGACAGATTTCTGCTGCAAGTCCTATGTGTCGCTTGACATTTACTGACACTCAATTTGCAACATTCCTTACGCAGTACTGAACTCTCAATCACCTTTGAGAGCAATGAAATGTTAATTATTTCGTTCACATTATCCTCACTACACTTCTCCAATACACTGCAGTATTTTTCAGTTGATCCATGCAACTTCTTGCTTGTGCTAGAGACAGGAGTAGATTTCACTTCATGAATAACCTCACTATTTTCAGAATCATTTCCCAAGGTCGGAGAAATTGTCACAGTTCCACTAGTGTACCTCAGAGGAGGCTTCTTTCTCTTTAAACTGTTACTAAATTGAGGCATATTTGGTAAGTTCCAGTTACGCAATATAAATACAACACAAATCGTGCAATAACCACCAAATGCTCAATGTAAACAACAGTATCCAAAGACTACAATACGCAGACAAAACAATTGCCTATCAAATCGTGTTGCCAACATAATATAAAGTCTTTGGAAAGATCGGAAGTTTTGAAAAACGATGTTTTCAATGTACAAGTATCCATGGAAATTCAATGTCGCGACATGCCCTCTACAGCACAAGTATATTCTATACTTGGAGTTGAGCTACAGGTAAGATTAATATGTCATTTTAAAGAGGAAGATCTGTAGTATTTTATTTCACAATGGACTGAAAACTCAAAATTTCATTTTTAGGTTCCGGGTTCCCTTAAGAGGAAGAGATATATCGGTTGATTCTTCTAAGGACGTACGCTCTCGGAACTTTACAGTAAACAATACCGCGATGCAGAACGCCACTCCTGCAGCGCCTGCCACTAGAGTTGGATGAGCACCTCTGTGACGCTCTCGCGCTGCTAAATGAACCTGTTAGAGAAACGCCCTACTCTTCTTTCGATTTTCTCTATTTCTGCTGTCAGTCCTCTCTGGAAAGAATTTCAGGCTCACGATCAATATTCAAGTGAAGGTCGAACGACGGATTCGTCGGGTACCTTCTTTGAGGGTAGGCTACATTTCCAGGATTCTTCGTATGTATCTCAGTGTGGTATGTGCCTTACCTGCGAGTCGTTTTATGTGGTCGCTCCCCTTTAAATCGTTTCGCACGCATACTACTTGATATTTTTATGACTGTGACTGCTTCCAGTGATTGTTTGGTAATCGTGTAAACATACAGTTATGGGTCTTTAGCCTACTTATGCGCAATATTTGGGGTCAATCGCCAATCCCTTAACCATGGCTCGACCCTCTGCGGGTCTTACTGCACTTCGCTACAATTTTCTATCTTTGCAATTTCACTGTGTACAGCAGTACAATGCGCGAGAAGTCTCATGGAACGTCGCACGTTATACACTACGACATTTATATATATTGTGAAAAGAAATGGTCCAATAACAATTCCTTGGGGGTACCCTCGAAGTTACTTTTACTTCTGGTAATTTCTCTCCGATGAGAATGACATGCCATGTTCTGTTTGCTAGCAACCCTTCAGTCCAGTCGCATAGCTGGCCTGCTATTCCGTACGCTCGTATACTGTTCACTAGGCGCCGGGGCAAACTGTATCGAACGCCCTCGGCAAGCCAGGGAAGGCGGCCACCACTCTACAGCTTTCTGGGTCTCGTGGACGAACAGAGCGACCTGAGTTTCATACGATCGTTGTACCCAGCATCCCTGTCGATTCCTGCAAAACAAATGTTCGGTCTCCAGAAATGTCGTAATATGCGAGAATAAAACGATCCAAAATTCTACAACAGACTGACTTAAGAGATATAGGCCCATAAAAGAAATCAGAGAACAAATGAAAAGATACGGGGAGGGAAAATAAAGTAAAAGTGGTACATCAGTTCACACTTGCTCTTTAGCTAGGCACAACGAATGAAATAAATGAGGAAGATTGGAGAAAAACTTCGTTCATATTCTGCAGCAGGCTAGCGATTCCATAAATCTGGAGATATTTTGATTGGCGTTACCTTGTAATGTAACCAAGGAATAGTAGTATGGCGCAAATCTACCCACGCACCTACATCTGGGATGAATGATTGCTTAAATGTCTCTGTGTATGCTGTAATTAGTGTCTGCAAAGGGTATTGCTAAAACTCTATCCGCGCGGACCATACTAGAATATTGCTCAAGTTTGTGGGACTCTTACCAAATAGGAGTAACAGGGGATACAGAACGGACTCAAAGACGAGCAACACTAATGATCACAGGTTTGTTTGACGCATGGGAGAGTGTCACGAAGGTGCTGAGAGAAGTGAACTGACAGATGCTTGGTGATACACGCATGCTATACCTTGAAAACCTCCTTCCAGTATTCTACCAATAAACCGAATTCAACCACCCGCTTTACCCACAACTGAGCCTATGTGATCATTGCATTTCATATCCCTACAAAATGTTACCCCCAGGTATTTGTATGAACAGAACGATTCCAGTAATGATTCAGTGATATTATAGTCATACGATACTACGTTTTCTTCGTCTTGTGAAGTGCATTGTTTTACATTTCTGAACATTTAAAGTAAGCTGCCAATCTTGTACCACTTTGATATCTTACCAAGATCTAATAATACTTATATAGCTTTTTTCAGACAGTACTTCATTACAGATCACAACACTATCAGTGAAGAGTCTTACGTTACTATAAATTTGGCCGCAATGAACAGCAAGCGACCCACCACTCTTGAATGGGACACATCCGAAGTTAAGTCTCCATCTGTTGATGACTCTCTAGCCAAAATAACTTGCTGCCTTGCCTCCTCTCTGTAAAAAAATAAATTAAAAAGAAACCTTAATACAGTTGCAGATCTTGCATGATACCACATACTACCGTACTTTCAATAATAAGCTTTTCAGAAGTGGAGAAATACTGCGTCTGCCTGACTGCCTTGATCCATGGCATTCAATACGGCCGCGCGGGGTAGTCAAGCGGTCTAGGGCGCCTTGTCACGGCCCGCGCGGATACCCCCATCGGAGGTTCGAGTCCTCCCTCGGGCATTGGTGTGTGTGCTGTCCTTAGCGTAAGTTAGTTTAAGTTAGATTAAACAGTTCATAAGCTTAGGGATCGATGACTTCAGCAGTTTGGTCCCATAAGACCTTACCACAAATTTTCAATTCTTTCGGTATGTCGCGTGAAAAAAGTGCGAGTTGGGTTTCACATGATCGATGTTTTCGGAATGCATGCTGGTGGCGTGAAGGTGGTCATTCTGTTCGAGAGTTCCCTTTTCGTTTGAGCTCAGAATACGTTCTACAATTGTACAAAAAGTGGATGTCAAAGGTTCGGACGGTACTTTTATGGATAGATCCTGCTACCCTTCCTGTAGACGTGTGTGACCTATGCTTTTTTTCAACTACTGGGCAAGGCTATTTATTCGAGTGATCTATGATTGAGTATACTTAAAAGAGGGGCTAACTCAGCCGTCAGTTCATTATAAAGCTAATATTTATTTCGTCGCACCCTGGAAGTCTGTTCAATTTTAACCATTTCAACACCACTGACACTAATATCTACCCATTTCACTCACCTTTGCAGCAGTGCGAGAGTTAAATTAGCCCAAATACTCCTGGGTTTTCCTACGTAAATAAACGTTTGAAAACGGAGTTAAGCTTCTCTGCCCTCGCGTGAAAGCCAGTAACTTCTGAATGATACAATCATTTTAAGTATCCACCTAGGATTGCCAGTTCCGACCAGCGGCTATTTTCACGTGCAGTTGCGTCGGTGACATGACACACACACACACACACACACACACACACACACACACACACACAAACTAAGTTAATATCACCTTGCGTAAAGAACTTGCAGAGGATCGGCGCTTAGGGTGGCATTAACAATTGACATTCGAGGTAACAAATATCACGTGTTGCGGATAATTAGGCGAAGAGATCGATTGCTTTTCGATATCACCCTTGCCGAACAATAACTGACAACAGAAAATCCGTGAAACATGTGGGAGTAATCGTCTGGAAGGCCGACACCACATAAAATTAGGTGCTTAAAAGTAGATAGCAGATTGATGTTCATTATAACAACCCTGAGGACTAACTCTGTATATACGAAAGTCAAAATAACCTATAGTGAAATTAAAAGCAAATGCGTTAACATTAGGACTGCAATGGAAGCTCCACCGTTAAATGCAGAGAGAGCGGATAAGTGGAAAGAGTTCATAGAAGTCCTCTGTGAGGGAGAGGACTTACCTGACGACGAGACAGATGAAGGAACAGTAGTCGAAAGGGAGAGATAGGAGATCCGGTATTATAATCAGAATTTAGAAGAGCTTTGGAAGACTTAAGATCAAATAAGGCAGACGGGTGGCTTAACATTCCATCGGATTTTCTAAAATCATTGGGAGAAGTGGCGACAAAACGACTACTCAAGTTGGCGTGTAAGAGACTAGAGACGTACCACTACGCTTCGGGGAAACGTCATCCACAAACTTTCCAATATTGCAAGAATCGGTAAGTATGAGAATTATCGCACAATCGTCTTAATAGCTCATGCATCCAAGTTGCTAACAAGAATAATATACAGAAAAACGGAAAAGAAACTTGAGGGTATGTTAAATGATGATCAGTTTGCCTTTAGAAAAGGTGAAGACACCAGAGAGGCAGTTCTGATGTTGCGGTTGATAATGGAAGGAAGACAAAAAACAAAATCAAGACAGGTTCATAGGATTTGTCGACATGGAAAAAGCGTTCGACAATGTAAAATGGTGCAAGATGTGCGAAATTCTGGGAAAAGCTGGGGTAAACTGTAGGGAGAGATGACTGAACTGCACTATGTTCAAGAACCGAGAAGGTACAAGAAGAGTGGCAGACCAAGAGTGAAGTGCGCGGGTTAAAAAGAGTGCAAGACAGGGGTTTTGTCTTTCGTCCCTGTTATTCAGTTTGTACATCGAAGAAGCAATGAGAAATAAAAGGAAGGTTCACGAGTAGGATTAAAATTCAGGGTGGAAGTACATCAGTGATAAGATTCGCTCGCGACATTGCTATCCTCAGTGAAATTGAAGAAGAATTACAGGATCTGCTGAATTGAATGGTTAGTCTAATGAATGTATAATATGGATTGAGAGTAAACTGAAGAAAAAACGAATTTGAAGTAGCAGGAATGAGAACAGCGGGAAACTTATCATCAGGATTGATGGCCACGAAGTAGACGAGGTTAAGGAATTCTGATACCTAGGCAGAAAAATGACCCATGTCGGACGGTGCAATAAGAACATCAAAAGCAGATTTGCACTGCCAAAATGAGCATTCCTGGCTAAGAGAAGTCTACTAGTATCAAACATAGGCCTTAATTTAAGGAAGGAATTTCTGAAAATGTGCGTTTGGAAATTTGTGGTAGGTTCCTATGAGACCAAACTGCTGAGGTCATCGCTCCCTAGACTTACACACTACTTAATCTAGCTTAAACTAACTTACGCTAAG
The DNA here is from genome assembly GCF_023864345.2 of Schistocerca serialis cubense. Classification (NCBI taxonomy): domain Eukaryota; kingdom Metazoa; phylum Arthropoda; class Insecta; order Orthoptera; family Acrididae; genus Schistocerca; species Schistocerca serialis. The sequence goes on along the minus strand of NC_064641.1, from coordinate 188,734,171 downwards.
GACAACGCACACACCCATGCGCGAGGAAGGACTCGAACCTCCGACGGGGGGAGATACGTTTGGAGCACAGCATTGTATGGTAGTGAAATATGGACTGTGAGAAAACCGGATAGTAAGAGAATCGAGGTATTTGAGATGTGGTGCTACAGAGGATTGTTGAAAATTAGATGTGCTGATAAGGTAAGGAATCAGGAGATATATGGAAAACAGTGGCAAGAAGAAGGAACACGTTTTAAGACATCAGGGAATAACTTCCATGGTACTGGAGAGGACTGTAGACGGTAAAAACTACAGGGAAAGACAGAGATTGGAATACACCTAGCAAGTAATTGAGTATGTAGTTTGCAAGTACCACTATGATGTGGAAAGGTTGGCACAGGAAAAGATTTCGTGGCGGTCTACATCAAACCAGTCAGAAGACTGATGACTCAGAAAAAAATGGGAATAGAATTCATCCACGAAAGAAATTACATACAAAGCGTTCCTTCGACCTTTTCTTGAGTTTCGCTCGGCATTCTGCGATCTTCGCCTGGTAATATAAATAGAGGAAGCGGAGAAGGCCTAAAGAAGAGGGGTGCTTTTTATAATGGGTTTCCTCAGTAATTCTGAGAGCGACACAGAGTTCTCCATCCAACTCCACTGGCAGACGCTGTAAGAGAGGCGTTGAACAGAGCGGTGTAATGTACCCTTAAAATTCTGACGGCGTATTTTCCTAGAACAGCAAGCAACATTTAATTTTCCACGTCTCATGAAATATCCACGACAGCAAAATCAGAGTAAGTAGAGCCGTTACTGTCATATCGTGGCTTTAGTCTGTATTAAGAATGATGTAATTAATCAGCAGCAACGCGGACGTGACAAAAAATTAGAATATCCTTACCTCTTGTGTCGCCAAATACCATCGTTTGGCAGGACGCTCTACTACTTAGAGTTTCTTCAATTTTACCAATAGCTGATACTTTGTCGGATGTCATTGTGTTTTGTCAACAACAATTGAAAGTAAACAGTATTGCAGTCAGCAAATCAGCATTTCCTCACTTCTGGAGGAAAATAAATGAATTTCAGTTTATTTATTTTACTTATTTATTGTATTTGACCCGATTAAGGCAATCAGGCCCTCTTTTACATCGGATCAGAATTTCACACATGCAGTACCTTTTCAAGCAGTAGTTACTTTAAAACTGACAATAATTTTTATACGAAAAATAGTATCTAAATGGACTGAGTGTCCATAGAGGCAATGTGAGTAAATAACAAAAATTAATCAAGTTAATACTAGCTACTTTTACTACTGCTGCTGTTGCATATATATATGGTGTTACAAAAAGGTACGGCCAAACTTTCAGGAAACATTCCTCACACACAAAGAAAGAAAATATGTTATGTGGACATGTGTCCGGAAACGCTTACTTTCCATGTTAGAGCTCACTTTACTACTTTTCTTCAAATCACATTAATCATGGAATGGAAACACGCAGCAACAGAACGTACCAGCGTGACTTCAAACACTTTGTTACAGGAAATGTTCAAAATGTCCTCCGTTAGCGAGGATACAAGCATCCACCCTCCGTCGCATGGAATCCCTGATGTGCTGATGTAGCCCTGGAGAATGGCGTATTGTATCACAGCCGTCCACAATACGAGCACAAAGAGTCTCTAAATTTGGTACCGGGGTTACGTAGACAAGAGCTTTCAAATGCCCCCATAACTCAAAGTCAAGAGGGTTGAGGTCAGGAGAGCGTGGAGGCCATGGAGTTGGTCCGCCTCTACCAATCCATCGGTCACCGAATCTGTTGTTGAGAAGCGTACGACCACTTCGACTGAAATGTGCAGGAGCTCCATCGTGCATGAACCACATGTTGTGTCGTACTTGTAAAGGCACATGTTCTAGCAGCATAGGTAGAGTATCCCGTATGAAATCATGATAACGTGCTCCATTGAGCGTACATACTGAAGAAACTAAAATGAGCTCTAACATGGAAATTAAGCGTTGCCGGACACATGTCCACATAACATATTTTCTTTATTTGTGTGTGAGGAATGTTTCCTGAAAGTTTGGCCGTACCTTTTTGTAACACAGAAAGCAGATACGTTGGTACATTATGTTTATTTGTTCAAAATCATAATCCCCGAAAGTTCTCCACCGACCCCATTGAAATATTGCCACTATGTTGCACTTGAGTATATGCGTGCTTTTATACACCTATTGCAGAGCCATATGGTATATATACTCGAAACAAGGCCCCAGGAGTAGACAACATGCCATTAGAACTACTGATAGCTTTGGGAGAGCCAGCCTTGGCAAAACTCTACCATTTGGTGAGCAAGATGTATGAGACAGAAGAAATACCCTCAAACTGGCTTCAAGAACAAGATAATAATAATTCAATTCCCAAAGAAAGCAGGTGATGACAGGTGTGAAAATTACCGAACTATCAGTTTAATAAGTCAAGGCTGCAAAATACTAACACGAATTCTTTACAGACGAATGGAAAACTGGTAGATGACGACCTCAGGGAAGATCAGTTTGGATTCCGTAGAAATGTTGGAACACGTGAGGCAATACTGACTCTACGACTTATCTTAGAAGATGATCAAGGAAAGGCAAACCTACGTTTCTAGCACTTGTAGATTTAGAGAAAGCTTTTGACAATGTTGACTGGAATACTCTCTTTCAAATTCTGAATGTAGCAGGGGTCCAATACAGGGAGCGAAAGGCTATTTACAGTTTGTACAGAAACCAGATGGCAGTTATAATAGTCGAGGGGCATGAAAGGGAAGCAGTGGTTGGAAAGGGAGTGAGACATGGTTGTTGCCCATCCCCAATGTTATTCAGTCTGTATACTGAGCAAGCAATAAAGGAAACAAAAGAAAAATACGGAGTAGGAGAGTTGTTTGGGGGAAGGGACCAGACAGTGAGGTCATCGGTCTCATCGGATTAGAGAAGGACGGGAAAGGATGTCGGCCGTGCCCTTTCAAAGGAACCATCCCAGCATTTGCCTGGAGCGATTTAGGGAAATCACGGAAAACCTAAATCAGGATAGCCGGACGCGGGATTGAACCGTCGTCCTCCCGAATGCGAGCCCAGTGTGGTAGCCATTGAGCCACCAAGCTCGGATTGGAGTAGCAATTAAAATACATGGAGAAGAAATAAAAACTCTGAGGTTTGCCGATGACATTGTAGTTTTGTCAGAAACAGTGAAGGGGCCTGGAAGAGCAGTTGAACGGAATGGACAGTGTCTTGAAAGGAGGATGTAAGATGAAAACATCAACAAAAGCAAAACAAGGATAATGGAATATAGTCGAGATGAGTCAGGTGATGCCGAGGGAATTAGATTAGCAAATGAGACACTTAATGTAGTAGATGAGTTTTGCTATTTGGGGAGCAAAATAACTGATGATGGTCTAAGCAGAAAGGACATAAAATGTAGACTAGCAATGGAAAGGAAAGCATTTGTGAAGAAGAGAAATTTGTTAACATCGAGTATAGATTTAAGTGTCAGGAAGTCTTTTCTGCAAATATTTGCGTGGAGTGTAGCCAGTATGGAAGTGAAACATGGACGATAAATAGTTTAGACAAGAAAAGAATAGAAGCTTTCGAAATGTGGTGCAACAGAAGAATGCTGTAGATTAGATGGCTGGGTCATGTAACTAATGAGGAGATACTGAATAGAATTGGGGAGAAGAGGAATTTGTGGCACAACTTGACTAGAATAAGGGATCGGTTGGTAGGATATGTTCTGAGGCATCAAGGGATCGCCAGTTTAGTATTGGATGGCAGCGAGGAGGGTAAAAATCGAAGAGGAAGACCAAGAGGTATATACACTAAGCAGCTTCAGAAGGATGTAGGCTGCAGTAGTTGCTTGAAGGTGAAGAGCCTTGCACCGGATGGAGTAGCATTGGAGAGCTGTATCAAACCAGTCTCTGGACTGAAGACCACAACAATAACAACATGGTATATATATATATATATATATATATATATATATATATATATATATGTGTGTGTGTGTGTGTGTGTGTGTGTGTGTGTGTGTGTGTGTGTGTAATTTATATATTTATGTACTATATGGTGCATAAAAACATGCACATATTTAAATCGGCATATGTTCAACATACTACTACAGAATCTGAATATGCAATTACAATAAACAAGGCTCATGGTCAGAGAGAGGGGGAAAGAGGAGATGGACAGAGGCGTGGAAGGAAATCGAGATAGAAAGCGGAAAGGAGGAGATAGACAGAGACAGCGGGCAGGAGTAGATGGAGGGAGAGTGGGAGCAGAAGATAGACTTAGAAATAGGGAGAGGAGGTGACGGACAGGGTGAGGGGGAGGGAGGAGGCGATGGAGAAAGAGGGAAGAAGGAGATGGACAGAGACAGTGGGGGAGAAGGAGATTAGGATGTATATCCAATTCCCATGTATGTTAGAAGCATGTGCTTTTGGTTTTCTTTCTTTTTCATTTAATCATACTTTAGCCACAAGAACGCGAGGGCGGGACCAGCTAGCAATAATAATAAGAATAGTAATAATAGATGCATATATAAAAATACAGGTGTATAAAATAGATATCTTCTGATAAACCGAGTTTTGGGAAAAGGAAAATTTAAGAGGACTGCACCAGCTAAGAGTACTTGTAAATGAAGAAAATTTGGTCGAAAGAAAAGGATGTAAAGGGGTAACGAGTGTGTGCAGAGACAATGGCAGTCGTCATTGTTGTTTCAGTAGATGTCATTAACTGTCCTTTGAAACTGGAGATTACTTAGTTCTCTAATACAATGAGGGAGGGAAAGTCATGAAATATGTTTCTGCTACTGAGATAAACTTCGAGAAAGTGGCTCAGAGATGGAGTGGGGCGGAAATGATTTTCCTCTGAAGGGAATGGTTATTTCTACCATGTTGTTCAGACAAGAGCGTTCAGGTAATTTCTTAGACTTTCCCGGCTATTTTGTGACATCTCGTTGAATCGGGTGTACTGCCGGTGGTCTGCGTTTATCTAACACAATATTTCGACGTCGTACCTCGGCGACTTCATCAGGTGCTTCCTGTGACTCAACGACAGGCTGACTGTGTCCCGTATTTATGTCTGGACGGTGCGTTCAGGTCAAGGAGAGATACAAGGGACAGTGTTCACTGATTAGACAATAGTGGAGCCAAAGTGTACGATTTACAAGATTCTAAATAGAATCGACCCATTTTGATTTTCCTGAATGCTTTCTAGTTTAAATCCTTAAATTTCTTGCGTGTTTTGTGTTTACCAGGTAAAGTCCAACAATTCAAAAATGTGTAGTGTGTGGTTCCAAAGTCTTTAGTCTGGATAGCGACTGTGACTGCTGCGTTCACAACCTCCACATGTTCCCCAGTCGGTCCACTGCTGTTGTCGCCCTGGTCTTCACACCTAGTTGAGTGAGAGTACGTTCCAAGATGTGGCAGGCAGCGAAAGCCTTCGGAAGGGGGGGGGGGGTGGTGGGGGGGAATCAAAGGCCTCCCGGTTCGTCTGACAAACTGACTTCAGCTGCCCTCTGTAGACAAAGATCATGTACCAGATGCAGTTACTTACGCTGTATCAGAGGAAGCCTCTCAGCCTGCGAGAACTGAGCATTCACAGAGGGTGGGGTTGTTAGTAGTTGGTCAAATGAGGCCCCTTAGGGTTGTGCCTGCCAAGGAGGGGACGAAGCCCAGTGTACACTCTGTGTGCACACTGGAGGAGGACGGTACTAATTATATGTGTCACGTTAGAATGGAAGAGATTATAACTTTTTCAGCTGACTATCTGGATTGGTAAAGGTTACCAGCCTTGCTTACGAAATGAAGGCAGTATTCACCATCTGTAGCATCGTCGACAGGACCAACTGCAGACCTTTGGCACACAGCAGAGTGGAAACTCTGAATCAGAGGCTCAGACCGTTCTAGGACAGTGTAGGCTGCAGATTCCTTAATTTACGCCATAGGGTGGTGTGGTATTTCGGGTTTCACTTTTTAGGTCTGGGGTTAATTATACACAAAAGGAGACTACATGGAAAGCGGGCGCTGTGTGTGTGGGAGGGGGGAGGGGGGGGCGGGGACTGGGCTGTTTTTTTTAGGTTAGAGGGTCCTGGGTAAGTACTGAAACGGCCTCAGTCCCAAGAGTGCAGGGAAAACCGGGGGCCACGATTGATGTAGTAACAATCGGGTTTGTAACTGTGAATTGTCGTAGTTGTGTTGGGATGGAAACAGAGCTGCATGTGTCGATACGAAGTACTTAAATGTGGCTGCAGTAAAAGAGACGTTCAGCCGAAAAGTTTACAAAGGACTTAACGGTGTTAAAGAAAGTATACACTAAATGCAGAAGGTGGTGGAGTGTTTATTACAGTCAGAAGTAGTTTATCTTGTAGTGAAATTGAAGTAGACAGTTTCTGTGAGTTAGTGTGGGTAGAGGTTATACTTGACACCTGAATACAGTAATAATTGGTTCCTTTTACCGACCCCCCTTCCCCTCGCCCAACTCAGTTAATATAATTGCTGCAGTTCAAAGGAAACTTGTATCTAGTTTCAAATAGGTATCCCATTCGTACAATTATAGTTGATGGTGACTTAATCTAACCTCAATATGTTGGCGAAAATAGATGTTTAAAATTAGTTATAGGAACCAAACGTCGGCCGAAATTGTACTAAGTGCTTTCTCCAAAACTTAATTTGAAAAAAATATTTATGAAACCCACTCGAATTTCAAAAGGTTTAAAAAAATACTTGACCTTTTAACAACAATCTTGATCAAATGGGGAGCACCACGATGGAAACATGGATTAGTGACAAAGTCGTCGTAGCGAGAGTGAATTCCGTAACATACATATCCGCCAAAAATGAACGCAAGATATATCTGCTTCAAAAGGTAGATAAAAACTTTCTATACGCCTTTCTAAGAGAAAGCCTCCGTTCCTGCTGAACTACTTAGACGTAGATCAGATATAGCTTAAATGAAAAGAAACAATATCGACGGCAGTTGATATACCAAATTAATTAATAAGAGATGGTAGTGATCCCCCATGGTACACAAAACAGGTCAGAACACTGTTGCAGAAGCACTGAAAAAATCATGCTAAATTCCAAAGGTCGCAAAATTCCCGAGATTGACAATAGTATACGGAAACTCGAAATTTAGAGTAGAGGTCAATGAGAGATGCTTTTAACAGTTTCCACAACGAAACTCTGCCTAGATATCTGGCAGAAAACCCAAAGAGATTCATATGGAAAGTACACCAGCGGTAAGACACAATCAATACTTTCACTGCTCAATAGCAATGATAATGGTATCGATGACAGTGCCATTAAAGCGGAGTTACTAAACACGGTTTCCCGAAATTCCTTCAAAGAAGAGGACGAAGTGAATATTCCACAATTTGAATCAAGAGCAGTTGTCAACATGAGTAACCTAGCAATAGATGTTGCGAAGCATCTTAAATCACTTAATAAAGGCAAGGCCTTTGATTCAGATTGTATACCACTTCGGTTCCTTTCAGAGTGTGCTGATACAATAGCTCCATACTTAGCGACCACTCGCTCAACCAAACATCCGGTACCTAAAGATGGAAGTTGCACTGGTCATACCAACACTCAAGAAAGGAAATAGTAGTAATCCGCTGAATTACAGACCTATATCACTGACATCTATTTGCAGTCTGATTTTCACATATACTGTCTTCGAATATTACGAATTACCTCGAACGAAACTATCTATTAACAAACAGTCAGAAGTATCGTTCTTGTGAACCACAACTACGTAGCTCTTTACTGACGTGAAGCAATGAGCCTTGTCAGCAGGGGATTGCGTATTGATTCCGTACTTCCAGAACACTTTCAGTACCGTTCCTCACAAGCGACTTCTAATTAAATTGCGTGTCTATCGAGTTTCGTCTCAGTTGTGCGACTGGACACGTGATTTACTGTCAGAAAGCGTCACAGTTCGTAGTAACTGACGGAGAGTCATCGAGTAAAACTGAAGTGATATTTGGCGTTCTCCAAGAATATTTTATAGGCTCTCTGCTGTTCCAAAACTATATAATCGATTTAGAAGACAATTTGAGCAGCCCTCTTGGATTTTCTGCAGATTATGCTGTCATTTACAATCTAGTAAAGTCATAAGACGATCTGAGAGAACTGAAAAATGATTTGATAAGATATCTGTGTGGTGCGAAAAGTGGCAGAGGACTCTAAATAGTGAAAAGTGTGGGGTCACGCACATGACTACTAAAAGGATCTTTAAATTTCGGTTACGTGCAGATTCAAGCCGTTAGAAAGGCGAAGGGTGGACATACCTCATATTAACGTCCACTGGTAGGTGCTTGAATACTTTGATCAGATAGCCCGCATCTCGTGGTCGTGCGGTAGCGTTCTCGCTTCCCACGCCCGGGTTCCCGGGTTCGATTCCCGGCGGGGTCAGGGATTTTCTCTGCCTCGTGATGGCTGGGTGTTGTGTGCTGTCCTTAGGTTAGTTAGGTTTAAGTAGTTCTAAGTTCTAGGGGACTGATGACCATAGATGTTAAGTCCCACAGTGCTCAGAGCCATTTGATCAGATAGTGCACGTCCGTCTCCTACTACAGAATTTATCTAGCACTTTTATAGTAGATATATCGTCACACAGTCACAGAAATTGCCCCTACAATATTAACTGTTGAAAAACAAAAATCGTCTGAAAAGGCCTTGAGGGCACAAAGTTACCGACCGGCCGCCGTGTCATCCTCAGACCTTAGCGTCACCGGATGCAGATACAGAGGGGCATGTGATCAGCAGATCGCTCTCCCGGCCGTATGTCAGTTCATGAGGCCGGTGGCACTACTCTTCAATCAAGTAGCTCCTCAATTGGCTTCACAAGGGCTGAGTGCACACCGCTTGCCAACAGCACTCGGCAGACCCAAAGGGTGACCCATCCAAGTGCTAGCCAAGCCCGACAGTTCTTAACTTCCGTGATCTGACAGGAACCGGTGTTACCACTGCGGCAAGTCCGTTGACATATTAACTATTAACTACAGTATTTATTACACTGTATTTCGATATTTTTTCAATCCATAAACCGCTTCTTACAACAGTAGTGGTTATCGGTATAAAGGCAAGATTACTACGAAAGTAATAGTAAAATGTTTGTAGCACACTGTACCAAATTTATGTAAGACATAAACAATCGTGACGGATTACATCATTTCTTTCATAACGCGAGTAACAAAATGACGCGTTTGCATTTCCTGGATGGAAAATGATATAAAGGCACTCACTGTCCTGTTGTGTTACTGCACTGCTAGAACTTTGTCCAACCTCCTTTCTTCCTAATTACTCAAAAATTCTCTTCGGCACTGATATTCTTAGGGTTTGTAGTTCTTGAAGTAAAACTGTCGCCCACTCTTCTCGTATCGCGCTTTTCGGCTCACATTCGGCTTCAAATTGCCTTCCATTGCGATAAACACGCCTGTGGTTTACCACGCGGTTCATATACGGGCTACGAGCAGAACAGGGCAAGAAATCGATACCTTTATCTTCAAAACACTTTTTGGTTGTAGCAGAAACATGCACAGAAACGTTATCTTGTTGAAACATTAGACTTTCATTTCGTAGGTCCTCATGCATTGTAATCAATTCTGTCTCTAGCATCTCTAGTATTCAGCCGACCAATGCATGAGTTACCTTTAGCACAGATGGCAGCCCAAATCGTAACATTTCCACCATCAACATTTCTTATCATTCTTACCTGCTGCTCCAATACGTGTTACCATCAGCGCAGAAGGCTGCCCAAATCGTAACATTTCCACCATTAGAATTTCTGCTCGTTCATACCTGCTGCACTTTTCTCATATCATGCCATTGATACTAAAATCCATCCGGCCCATCTAAATTAAATCTCTTCTCATCACTGAAGATCACTTTATGCCACTCAGGAGCCCGTGACGTACGTTTTTTAGCAAAATATAATTTAGCTTGTTTATGTTTGGATGTTAGAGCAGATTTCTGCAGTCGTTTCTTGAATGCAAACTGTTTATCATTTGACAAAATTTCTCGTATACGTCTGGCAGTTACTGACAACTGTATAGGTTTACGGTCCTTGCTTTGCGCTAAAAGAATCGCTACGATGCTTCAGACAGTTTTCTACTTAGCCCATATTTTACATTCTGTCGACATCGTGCCCCTAACCTAATGAAATTGTCAATCTCTGTACTTGAACGGTTCAAGTTCTTGACAATTTGACAATTAAGACAGTCCCACTTCCTTATACGCATTGATTTTTGCTTTTTCATCTCATGATGACTACTTTCCTCGTAGAATTGTCACAGTCGCGACTTTTGTACACAACACTCACTGTCACTAATAATGTCAGTTTCCTATTTGCAGTAAAGTAACATACGCTCACACTAACACCACACAGAGCCGTCTGCTTTTATGCTGAGTTCCACCCCCTACCATCTCAATTATTGATGTCTTATTACTTAGTGTACTACTGGCATCAAATGCGACACTATTTGTCTGCATTTGTCAGTATACTGGATCTCAGAGTATTGTATGTACACTATGCACAGCTATTCCAGCCCACAGTTTTAATTTTCATACAAGTATCGAAGCCTTTGTATTGATTTCCACACCCGTAGTATAATAACCATAATCAGGTGTTTGTGGTACTTACCTAAGAAAAGCAACTTGTACCCTGACGTATTTCAGTTTGCATCATTAGCAGCAACGATTGCTCGTTATTGCTGTTGCTTATGAATAAGTGGGAAAAATAGTGTGTATTATTGACAGATTTATATATTAACCTCGACAGTTATTGACCACCATTTTTAATTTTGTTTGTGCTCCGATGTGGCATTTTCAGACTAAATACAGTCTTAGGGAGCGCCCTGTGGCTTTCCTCAGATCCAATCTGCCACGCGTTTGCCAGGTCTGGTGGCTATTGTGTGTGGGCGGTAGTTTGAGCGTCTCGTCTAGCCGATGTGTTACAAGTGTAGTATCAAAGTTTCAGTCTTAGTTCAAATCCTAAACAAATAGCTTTATAAGTGTACCACGTGACATTTTGGGTTTGATGTTGGCTCCATGTGCAGCACGCTTTGCATAGTCCATAGATACACTCCGTAGATACTCCTGTTCTATGTGATAATCATAAATATCTATGGAGTGAGCATTCACATGCGCAGAACAAATTTTGTGTTATCAACATACATTGCTGGCCTGGTCACGTGTTCTCGAGACGTCGTGTGTTTGTCCGTACAGCGCCCTGTATATTTCGAATGTCACCACATCCCTAGCACCGACGGATTCTTTTCGTACGTGTCGTGAATTATTTATACATGTTGCGCAGACATTTTAACAGTATCCATTTGATACCTGGAATAAACCAGCTACGTAACTTTTAAGGGTAAGTGATATTGCATTCTGCTTCTTTGCCATAGGTGTCACAGTTTAGATGCACTCGATTTTTGATAGTTTTCGGTATGATACGGCACTTTATAGTATTACAGAGCCTGACGTACATTTTTGCTGTGATAGTCTTGCAAAAAGACTTGACAGTACACTAGTACTTTTGCAAGTGTCCGAAACACACCGAATTTGCCACACATTAGCGATTATATCCGTGCTAATTCGTCCTTTTTTCTGCTATTTCTGCGTATTTATTTTCTCGTTTTTGCTACCTAAAGCACAATTTTTCTTACTGGTGACACTTTGAAGTGTTTATTTAACGCATTTTACGTACTTGCTCCCAGTTTATTAAATAAATAGTAGACTGAGTAAGAAGGGGGAAAAAGGCGATCGTAGAATAAATGTACTGTAAAGCAAATACAGTTGGTCATGTAACAGTCAGCTCATATAACACCATTAAGGGAAGTGGAAAGTGACACGAATGAGAGAGTTTGGGGACATGATTACTAATATTTTACGCTTCTTAATCAAATGGCGAAGAAAATAAATTGAAGGCAATATACACCAAAGAAGATGAATATGTACGTTGATTAGCTACACTATTGTGTTTTTTATTTGATTTGTGCAGAAAATGTATTTAAGCTGAATGCAGAAATTGGTAGTAGGTGCTGTGGAAAATTAAAAATAGTTGGTATAGCATCTACCTTCAGCCACACACGTCCAAATTTTTCTCTGTCTAAACATTCCTCTTCAAAGTGTTTTTAACATACTTTGAAATATTTTGTGGGGACAAAATTACTCCTCCTCATTTTCTGGAGCCACATCTTTACTAGTTGTTCATCCTTCGGGAAACTAATATATAAATCACACATAATCATTCTCCATGTCCTAGACACACTTAACATGGTTTCCTACTGTAACTTTATAGTAAACAAAAACGTTTGGACACACATATTATACGAAGACAATTACAGACTCCCACTCTATTGAATTTATCTGTCTCCCGTCTTTCAAATCTATATACATAATCGACAAGTCACTGATAAATGCAAGGAGGATAGCATTTACTGAAACAACTAACCATTCCCTTTCCTGTTCCACTAGTAAATTTACGAGAGGAAGCGATTGTTTGTAAGCTTTTGTACGAGCCGTAATATCTATTGTATAGTCATAAAATCGTAGAAAAATAGGTCTACAGAATCAAACCTTAATTATAATGCGTCTCGAAATTTTTAAACATAGTACCCATGAAAAGTTACTATCCCTCCTTTCACATATTTTTCTTTGCATCCGTAGCAACAACAGTAATTCACCATCGCTATTACACTATCAACAAACGGTGAAAACACAACAAAAACTCTTGATGTTATAAACTTCAAACTCTGCGGAAAGCACACACGCACAGCGAAGAACGAAGTCCCGAAAACATGCGACAATCCTGGTTTAATGTTGACCACATGCGCAGAACGCAAAGCTCACTCCAGAGATATTTACTCTATGATAATAATCACAGATGTTCCCAAACAAGGAGTAAACAGCTAATATCTATGGCAGAGAGCTATACAATAGCTATGCAAAAAGCGCGACAGGGTCACAAGGTAGCCAGTATTAGTGCGTCTCAATACAGAGGTGCACCAACAATCGTTCTGTCGAATCAGTATCCGCTATTGTAACAGCAGAAAATGATAGTAGTACCGGGAACACTCTTCGTCATTAACCGTAAGGTAGCTCGCGCTGTATAGATACAGATAAACATTAAGCCAAAGGCTACTATTTTTTCTCGTTGAATGCACAACGTAACATTACTTTACACTAAGAACAGGTTGGTCTTCATACCATCCCAATGAACTGTTATGGCGCGACAGCAGACTCCCGCAAATTTTTGTGACGCAGTATTTTCAAATAGATAATCAGACAATCACAACATCCACCTTCAACTCCCTCCGCTATGAATCATGGACCTCGCGAGGCGGACTGACTTGAGGGCGTCAACGATAAAAATAACTGTACTGTAGGTGCAACCACAACAGAGGTGTGTCTGTGGGAGACCAGCCAAACATATTAATCCTGAAGAGAAGTAGCAGTCTTGCCAATAGCTGCAGAGATAACAGTCTCGATGACTGACTGACCTGACCTTGTATTGTTAGCCAACTTGGTGTTGCTGTACTGAACTGCCGAAAGCACGGGGAAAATAAAGGCGCTATTTTCTCCAAGGACGTGCAGCCCTTTTGTATGGTTAAATGATGACGGCCTCCCTTTGGGTTATATATTCTGGAGGTAAAATAGTCCCCCATTAGGATCTCCGTGTCTACTCAGGAAGATGTCATCAAGAAAAAACAGGCATTCTGCTAGAATGTTAGATTCCTTAATCGAGTAAGGATGTTAGAGAATTTGAAAAGGGAAATGGAGAAGTTGAAGTCAGATGGAATTGCGGTGGAGGGATGAACAGAATCTCTCGCCAGATGAGTAAAGGAGTATGAATACAAAATCGAATAAGGGTAACGCAGGAGTACATCTAAAAACGAATAAGAAAACACGAATGCGAATAAGATGCTGTGAACAGTATATTGATCGCATTATCGTAGCCAGATAGACATGAAGCCAACATTCACCAAACTAATATAAGTTTATATGCCAACTAGCTCCACAGACGATGAACAGATTAAAAGAAGGCGTGATGAGATAAAAGAAATTATTTAGGTAGTTAAGGGAGAGGAAAATATAATTGTGATGGGGCAACGGAGCTAGATAATAGGAAAAGGAAGAGAAGGAAAAATAGCAGAAGAATTGTGAATGGGAAAAAGGAATGAAACAGGAACCAACCTGGTACAGTTTTGCATAGAACATAATTTAACCATTGGTTTAAGAATCACGTAAGAAGGTTGTATGCATGGGAGAGACTTGAAGGCACTGGAAGGATTCAGACTGATAATTTATTGATTATGGGCTGTAAGTTCAAAGACGAGAAATCGCAAAAAGGTAAGAGATTAGGGATAAGCTGAAAGAACCAGAGATACTGGATCAAATAGATAAAAAGACAAAGCGTAGTATAAATCTTTGGATAACAATGGAGATATTGAATTCCACTGAGGAAAGAGAAAACAAAAAAAAAAAAAAATGCTACAGGAGAAAGGGAATACAACTGTATAAAATGAGACAGGCAAAAAGTGCAAAATGGCTAAGCAGGAATGATTATAGGACAAATACAAGGCTGTAGAAGCATGTATCACAAAGGGAAAGATATATATCGCCAGCAGGAACATCACAGAGACCTTTGGAGAAAAGAGTAGCACCTATATAAATATCAAGAGCTCAGGTGGCAAACCAGTATTAAGCAGAAAAAAGGTGAAAGGTAAATTTGGACGGGCTCTACAAGGCAAATAAACTTGAAGGCAATATTATAAAAAGGGAAAATGACATTGGAGATGTGATACAGAGAGTAGAATTTGGCAGAGAACTGAAAGATATAAGTCAAAACAAGACTCCTGAAGAAGACAACATTTCCACAGCATTATTGAGATCCTTAGGAGAGCCAGTCTTGACAAAACTGTTCCACCTGGTGTTCATATACTCGTACACGAGGTGACAAAAGTCATACGATAGTGACTACACACATGCAGATGGCGGTAGTACCGCGTTCACGAAGTATAAAAGGGCAGTGCTTTGGCGGAGCAGTCATTTGTACTCGGGTGATTCATGTGAAAAGGTTTCCGACGTGATTGTGGCAGCCCGACGGGAACCAACAGACTTAGAATGCGCAATGGTAGTTGGAGCTAGAGGCATGGGACAGGCCATTTTGGAAATCGTTAGGGAATTCAATATTCCGAGATCCAAAGTGTCAAGAATGTGTCGAGAACACCAAATCAAATTTCAGGCATTACCTCTCACCACGGACAACGCAGTGGAAGCAAAAGTGCGTAAAATAACTGCAGAAATTAATGTGAGAATCCTGCACGGCGAAATCTGGCGAAATGGGCTTTGGCAGCAGACTTCCGACACGAGTGCCTTTGCTAACAACACATCGCCTGCAGCGCCTCTCCTGAACTCGTGGACCCTAGGCACTGGAAAACTGTGCCCTGGTCGGATGAATCCCGATTTCAGTTGCTAAGAGCTGATAGTAGGGTTCGAGTGCGGCGCAGACCCCACTAAGCCATGGAGCCAGGTTGTCAACAAGGCATTGTGCAAGCTGAGGTGGCTCCATAATGGTGTGGACTGTGTTTTTATGGAATGGACTGGGTTCTCTGGTTATGTTCGGCTAATTGGAGACTTTTTGCAGCCACTCATAGATTTCTTGTTCCCAAACAAAGACGGAATTTTTATGGACGACGATGAGCCATGTCCCTAGACTACAATTGTTCGCTATTGGTTTGAAGAACGTTCTGGACAGTTCGAGTGAACGATTTCGCCACGCAGACCGCCCGACATGGATACCATCTTCTGACAGAAAGAAGAAGGTTCTGCTACTAGGTAGTTCACACGGCAGAGGTGTGGGCCAGAAGTTGCAGGAAGTGTTGGGGAGTAGTACCATATCACCAGCACTGTGAAGCCTAGTGGCTCAGGCCTTGTTGGCTTAGCATAGGGAAGTTATGTAGGAATTTTACGAAGGAGGATCAGGTAGTGATAGTGGAGGGAGCAGGGAATAGTCTTGATAGGGACGGGGAATATGATGTAGGTGGTGTCCTGGTAAAGATAGCTACTCAAACTGGTGGCACTAATGTGCATTTCGGGTAACTGTTTCGGTCTCATCTTAATGCGGCTGTTAGGCACCTTAACAATAACTGGGGATGGCACTGATGGCAGAGGGCATGGGTCACATTTTAGTGGTGCCAGTTGGGTCTATCAGTAGATCGGGTTTCACTAGGCATGACCTGCACCTGAATTGGTACGGAAAGGGGAGCCTGGAAAAGGTTATAGGTGATAGTGTAGTGGGTGGTGGTGGGACCACTCACGGGAAAATTCCTGCAGTAGTTGGTGTTAGAGCTGCACCTTTTTTTAGACTGAAGTCAGTTGATAGGTGTACCTACTTTAAAAAAAGTACCTCTAACTAAGGGCTCACCTTTATAGGACGTCATGCTTCCAAGTAGGGAAGGAATTAGTATATTTCATCAAAATATAAGAGGCATTAGAGATGAAGTTAGTGAACTGCTTATAGATAATGACTCTGAAATTATTGGTATGTCGGAGCACCATTCAAATAATTTTTCAATTTCAGAGGCTTCCTTTACCAGGATACAGATTAGCTGGCTGTTTTTCAAGGAGTTCCTTGTGGGGTGAGGGAGTGGCTATGTACTTGTTGTTGATGTTGTTGTTATGGTCTTCAGTCCAGAGACTGGTTTGATGCAGCTCCCCATGCTACCCTATTCTGTGCAAGCTTTCTCATCTCCCAGTACCTACTGCAACCTACATCCTTCTGAATCTGCTTAGTGTATTCATCTCTTGGTCTCTCTCTACGATTTTTACCCTCCACGCTGCCTTCCAATACTAAATTGGTGATCCCTTGACGCCTCAGAATATGTCCTACCAACCGATCCCTTCTTCTAGTCAAGTTGTGCCACATATTTCTCTTCTCCCTAATTCTATTCAACACCTCCTCATTAGTTATGTGATCTACCCATCTAATCTTCAGAATTCTTCTGTAGCACCATTTCGAAAGCTTCTACTCTCTTCTTGTCCAAACTATTTATCGTCCACGTTTCACTTCCATACATGGCCGCACTCCATACAAATACTTTCAGAAAAGACTTCCTGACACTTAAATCTATACTCGATGTTTACAAATTTCTCTTCTTCAGAAACGCTTTCCTTGCCATTGCCAGTCTACATTTTATATCCTCCCTACTTCGACCATCATCAGTTATTTTGCTCCCCAAAGAGCAAAAGTCATTTACTACTTTAAGCGTCTCATTTCCTAATTTAATACCCTCAGCATCACCCGATTTAATTCGACTACATTCCATCATCCTCGTTTCGCTTTGGTTGATGTTCATCTTATTTCCTCCTTTGAAGACGCTGTTCATTCCGTTCAACTGCTCTTCCAGGTCCTTTGCTGTCTCTGACAGAATTACAATGTCACCGGTGAACCTCAAAATTTTATTTCTTCTCCATGGATTTTAATTCCTACACCAAATTTTTCTTTTGTTTCCTTTACTGCTTGCTCAATATACAGATTGAATAACATCGGGGATAGGCTACAACCCTGTCTCACTCCCATCCCAACCACTGCTTCGCTTTCATGCCCCTAGACTCGTAACTGCCATCTGGTTTCTGTACAAATTGTAAATAGCCTGTCGCTGCCTGTATTTTACCCTTCAGAATTTGAAAGAGAGTATTCCAGTCAACATTGTCAAAAGCTTTCTCTAAGTCTACAAATGCTAGAAACGTAGATTTGCCTTTCCTTAATCTATTTTCTAAGATAAGTCGTAGGGTCAGTATTGCCTCACGTGTTCCAACATTTCTACGGAATCCAAACTGATCTTCCCCGAGGTCGGCTTCTAGCAGTTTTTCCATTCGTCTGTAAAGAATTCGTGTTAGTATTTTGCAGCCGTGGCTTATTAAACTGATAGTTCGGTAATTTTCACATGTGTCAAAAGCTGCTTTCTTTGGGATTGGAATTATTATATTCTTCTTGAAGTCTGAGGTATTTCACCTGTCTCATACATCTTGCTCACCAGATGGTAGAGTTTTGTCAGGGCCGGCTCTCCCAAGGCTATCAGTAGTTCTATTGGGATGCTGTCCACTCCCGGGGCCTTGTTACGGCTTAGGTCTCTCAGTGCTCTGTCAAACTCTTCAAGTAGTATCATATCTCCCATTTCATCTTCATCTACATCCTGTTCCATTTCCATAATATTGTCCTCAAGTACATCACCCTTGCACAGACCCTCTAAATGCTCCTTCCCCCTTTCTACTTTCTCTTCTTTGCTTAGAACTGGGTTTCCATCTGAGCTCTTGATATTCATACAAGTGGTTCTTTTATCTCCAAAAGTTTCTTTAATTTTCCTGCAGGCAGTATCTATTTCACCCCTGGTGAGATATGCCTCTACATCCTTACATTTGTCCTCTAGCCGTCCCTGCTTAGCCATTTTGCACTTCCTGTCGATCTCATTTTTGAGACGTTTGTATTACTTTTTGCCAGCTTGATTTACTGCATTTTTATATTTTCTCCTTTTCATCAATTAAATTCAATATATCTTCTGTTACCCAAGGATTTCTATTAGCCCTCGTCTTTTTACCTACTTGATCCTATTCTGCCTTCACTATTTCGTCTCTCAAAGCTACCCGTTCTTCTACTGTATTTCTTTCCCCCATTCCTGCTAATCGTCCCCTAATGTTCTCCCTGAAACACTCTACAACCTCTGGTTCTGTCAGTTTATCCAGATCCCATCTCCTTTAACTCCCACCTTTTTGCAGTTTTTTCGGTTTTAATCTGCAGTTCATAACCAATAGATTGTGGTAGGAGTCCACATCTGCCCCTGGAAATGTCTTACAATTTTAAACCTGGTTCCTAAATTTCTGTCTTACCATTATATAATCTATCTGATACCTTCTAGTATCTCCAGGCCTCTTTCTTGTATACAACATCCGTTTATGATTCTTGCACCAAGTATTAGCTATGATTAAGTTATGCTCTGTGCAAAATTCTACCAGACGGCTTCCTCTTTCATTTCTTACCCCCATTCCCTAGTCACCTACTACGTTTCCTTCTCTTCCTTTTACTACTATCGAATTCCAGTCACCCATTAATATTAAATTTTCGTCTCCCTTCACTATCTGAATAATTTCTTTTATCTCATCATACATTTCATCAATCTCTTCGTCATCTGACGAGCTAGTTGGCATATAAACTTGTACTACTATGGTAGGCGTGGGCTTTGTGTCTATCTTGGCCACTATAATGCGTTCAGTATGCTGTTTGTAGTAGCTTACCCGCACTCCTATGTTTTTATTAATTATTATACCTATTCCTGCTTTACCCCTATTTGATATTGTATTTATAACCCTGTATTCACCTGACCAGAAGTCTTGTTCCTCCTGCCACCGAACTTCACTAATTCCCACTATATCTAACTTTAACCTATCCCATTCCCTTTTTAAATTTTCTAACTACCTGCCCGATTAAGGGATCTGACACTCCATGCTCCGATCCATAGAACGCCAGTTTTCTTTCTCCTGATAACGATATCCTCCTGAGTAGTCCCCGCCCGGAGATTCGAATGGGGGACTATTTTACCTCCGGAATATTTTACCCAAGAGGACGCCATCATCATTTAACCATACAGTAAAGCTGCATGCCCTCGGGAAAAATTACGGCTGAAGTTTCCCCTTGATTTCAGCTGTTCGCAGAAAGGCCGTTTCATAGACGTGTCTGCTTTGAACAGATATTTGAATGTTGTGCAGGGGCAGTTGAATTTAGTGAAACTAAACATCTAATTGTTGTTGTTTATAGGTCCCCTAACTCTGACTTCGGAGCATTTCTCCAAAAGCTAAAGAGGGTTCTTGATGCACTTTGCAGGAAGTACCAGAAATTAGTTATATGAGGTGATTTCAATATAAATTTTGTATATGATGATGCAAGAAAAAGGATGTTGGTAGATCTCACAAATTCATGTGAATTGATGCAGACTGTGTTTTTTCCAACTAGGGTGAAAGGAACAGTAGCACCGCCATAAGCAATATTTTTATTCATTCTTCATTACTAGATGGACATTCTGTTAGTAAAAAGGTGAGTGGCCTTCAATACCAGCACAAATTTTAACAGTAAAAGGCTTTTGTACTTAAACAAATGTCACATATAATTACAGACTATGTACAAAAGTTAATCCAACAGTAACAGAGAGTTTTTTAAACCTTGTCAAGGAACAAGAGTGGCAGTATGTTTATAGTGCTGATAACATAGATGATAAGTATAATGCTTTCCTTAACACATTTCTCATGCTCTTTGAGAGTTGCTTTCCATTAGAACGTTCTAAACAGGGTACTATCAGTAATAGGCAGCCCAGGTGGCTTACTAGTGGGGTAAGGATATAATGTAGAACAAAGCTGGAATTATATAAAAATGTTAGAAGTAGTCACAATCAAGCTACAATAGACCATTACAAACAGTATCGTAAAGTGCTTAAAAATGTTATTAGGAAGGCAAAGAGTATGTGGTATGCAAATAGAATAGCTAATTCACAGGATAAAATGAAGACCACATGGTCAGTTGTGAAGAAAGAATCTGGTCAGCAGAACAAGGTCAACGATATAAAGTCATTTCGTAGTAAAAATATTTCTATTACTGATAAATCAGATATATGTACAGTATTTAACAATCATTTTCTGAGCATTGCTGATGAATTAAATAAAAATTTAGTTTCTACAGGGAATCTTATAACTTCCTTGGCAAATGCCTTTCCGAGATTGATGTCTGAAATACTCATCTGTGATACAGACAAGGGGGAGATTGAGTCAATAATTAAATCACTGAAGACTAAGGACTCTCATGGTTATGATGGAATGCCTAGCAGAATATTAATGTACTGTGCTGTACATGTTAGCCCTGTGTTTAGCCATATTTGTAATTTTTTCTTTAGGAATGATCCGTTTCCTGAACGATTAAAGTAATGCCGCTTTATAAAAAGTAAAGCCGCTTTATAGAAAGGAAGAAAGGGATGATGTAGATAATTATAGACATATTTCTATGCCATCAGTGTTTGCTAAAGTTATTGAAAAGTCTGCGTATATAAGGATAATTGATCATTTTATATCACACGATTTGCTATCAAATGTACAGTTCGGCCTTAGAAGTCGTTTAACAACAGAAAATGCTTATATTCTCTTGTCTTTGTGAGGTACTGAATGGGTTAAGCAAAAGGTTTCGAACGCTAGGCATATTTTTTGGTTTAACTTGATTGTGTTTGACCATTACGAAATACAGGGAGTAGCTCACAAATGGTTCACCTCTTACTTTAGCAACAGACAGCAAAAGGTCATCGTTCACAGTGCTGAGAATGGCTGTGATGTGGGGTGTGAGTGGGGTACGGTCAAGTAGGGGGGGAGGGGGAGGGAGGGTTGACCCAGGGATCAGTATTGCGGCCACTCTTGTTCCTTATTGATATAAATAATATGCCCTCTAGTATTACGAGTAACTCTAAAATATTTCTGTTTGCTGATGACACTAGCTTGGTAGTTATGGATGTTGTGTGCAACATTTGTTCGGTTTCTAATAGTACAGTTCATGACCCAATTTCATGGCTTGTAGAAAATAACTAATACTAAATCACAGGAAGACTCAGTTTTTACAGTTTCTAACACACAATTCAACAAAACGTGTCGTTTTAATTTTACGCAATGGGCACATGATTAGTGAAACTGTACATTCAAATTTCTAGGTGTTCAGATAGACAGTAAACTGGCGACGAACCCCTGTTCATGATCTTGTTCAAAGACTTAATGCTGCCATTTTTGCTATTCGAACCGTATCTGAAGTGAGTGATCGTTAGACTCGAAAATTAGTCTACTTTCCATATTTTCATTCGCTTATGTCGTATGGTATTATATTTTGAGGTAACTCTTCCCATTCTAAAAGGACATTTCTGGCTCAGAAACGGGGGTTCGGGCAATGGCCTCTCAATATACACTCCTGGAAATTGAAATAAGAACACCGTGAATTCATTGTCCCAGGAAGGGGAAACTTTATTGACACATTCCTGGGGTCAGATACATCACATGATCACACTGACAGAACCACAGTCACATAGACACAGGCAACAGAGCATGCACAATGTCGGCACTAGTACAGTGTATATCCACCTTTCGCAGCAATGCAGGCTGCTATTCTCCCATGGAGACGATCGTAGAGATGCTGGATGTAGTCCTGTGGAACGGCTTGCCATGCCATTTCCACCTGGCGCCTCAGTTGGACCAGCGTTCGTGCTGGACGTGCAGACCGCGTGAGACGACGCTTCATCCAGTCCCAAACATGCTCAATGGGGGACAGATCCGGAGATCTTGCTGGCCAGGGTAGTTGACTTACACCTTCTAGAGCACGGTGGGTGGCACGGGATACATGCGGACGTGCATTGTCCTGTTGGAACAGCAAGTTCCCTTGCCGGTCTAGGAATGGTAGAACGATGGGTTCGATGACGGTTTGGATGTACCGTGCACTATTCAGTGTCCCCTCGACGATCACCAGTGGTGTACGGCCAGTGTAGGAGATCGCTCCCCACACCATGATGCCGGGTGTTGGCTCTGTGTGCCTCGGTCGTATGCAGTCCTGATTGTGGCGCTCACCTGCACGGCGCCAAACACGCATACGACCATCATTGGCACCAAGGCAGAAGCGACTCTCATCGCTGAAGACGACACGTCTCCATTCGTCCCTCCATTCACGCCTGTCGCGACACCACTGGAGGCGGGCTGCACGATGTTGGGGCGTGAGCGGAAGACGGCCTAACGATGTGCGGGACCGTAGCCCAGCTTCATGGAGACGGTTGCGAATGGTCCTCGCCGATACCCTAGGAGCAACAGTGTCCCTAATTTGCTGGGAAGTGGCGGTGCGGTCCCCTACGGCACTGCGTAGGATCCTACGGTCTTGGCGTGCATCCGTGCGTCGCTGCGGTCCGGTCCCAGGTCGACGGGCACGTGCACCTTCCGCCGACCACTGGCGACAACATCGATGTACTGTGGAGACCTCACGCCCCACGTGTTGAGCAATTCGGCGGTACGTCCACCCGGCCTCCCGCATGCCCACTATACGCCCTCGCTCAACGTCCGTCAACTGCACATACAGTTCACGTCCACGCTGTCGCGGCATGCTACCAGTGTTAAAGATTGCGATGGAGCTCCGTATGCCACGGCAAACTGGCTGACACTGACGACGGCGGTGCACAAATGCTGCGCAGCTAGCGCCATTCGACGGCCAACACCGCGGTTCCTGGTGTGTCCGCTGTGCCGTGCGTGTGATCATTGCTTGTATATACACTCCTGGAAATGGAAAAAAGAACACATTGACACCGGTGTGTCAGACCCACCATACTTGCTCCGGACACTGCGAGAGGGCTGTACAAGCAATAATCACACGCACGGCACAGCGGACACACCAGGAGCCGCGGTGTTGGCTGTCGAATGGCGCTAGCTGCGCAGCATTTGTGCACCGCCGCCGTCAGTGTGAGCCAGTTTGCCGTGGCATACGGAGCTCCATCGCAGTCGTTAACACTGGTAGCATGCCGCGACAGCGTGGACGTGAACCGTATGTGCAGTTGACGGACTTTGAGCGAGGGCGTATAGTGGGCATGCGGGAGGCCGGGTGGACGTACCGCCGAATTGCTCAACACGTGGGGCGTGAGGTCTCCACAGTACATCGATGTTGTCGCCAGTGGTCGGCGGAAGGTGCACGTGCCCGTCGACCTGGGACCGGACCGCAGCGACGCACGGATGCACGCCAAGACCGTAGGATCCTACGCAGTACCGTAGGGGACCGCACCGCCACTTCCCAGCAAATTAGGGACACTGTTGCTCCTTGGGTATCGGCGAGGACCATTCGCAACCGTCTCCATGAAGCTGGGCTACGGTCCCGCACACCGTTAGGCCGTCTTCCGCTCACGCCCCAACATCGTGCAGCCCGCCTCCAGTGGTGTCGCGACAGGCGTGAATGGAGGGATACATGGAGACGTGTCGTCTTCAGCGATGAGAGTCGCTTCTGCCTTGGTGCCAATGATGGTCGTATGCGTGTTTGGCGCTGTGCAGGTGAGCGCCACAATCAGGACTGCATACGATCGAGGCACACAGGGCCAACACCCGGCATCATGGTGTGGGGAGCGATCTCCTACACTGGCCGTACACCACTGGTGATCGTCGAGGGGACACTGAATAGTGCACGGTACATCCAAACCGTCATCGAACCCATCGTTCTACCATTCCTAGACCGGCAAGGGAACTTGCTGTTCCAACAGGACAATGCACGTCCGCATGTATCCCGTGCCACCCACCGTGCTCTAGAAGGTGTAAGTCAACTACCCTGGCCAGCAAGATCTCCTGATCTGTCCCCCATTGAGCATGTTTGGGACTGGATGAAGCGTCGTCTCACGCGGTCTGCACGTCCAGCACGAACGCTGGTCCAACTGAGGCGCCAGGTGGAAATGGCATGGCAAGCCGTTCCACAGGACTACATCCAGCATCTCTACGATCGTCTCCATGGGAGAATAGCAGCCTGCATTGCTGCGAAAGGTGGATATACACTGTACTAGTGCCGACATTGTGCATGCTCTGTTGCCTGTGTCTATGTGACTGTGGTTCTGTCAGTGTGATCATGTGATGTATCTGACCCCAGGAATGTGTCAATAAAGTTTCCCCTTCCTGGGACAATGAATTCACGGTGTTCTTATTTCAATTTCCAGGAGTGTATATTCCCTGCTGTCATTTCTGGTTAACAATATTAGCTTATTCGCAAGAATAAGCAGCTTTCACTCAGTTAATACTCGGCAGAAATCAAACCCACATTTGGATCGGACTTCCTTAACTCTTGTGCAGAAAGGTGTGCAATATACTGCTGCCTCCATTTTGAATGAGCTACCATTCGAATTTAAAAAATCTGAGCAGTAATTCGCTCGCTTTCAAATCGAAACTGAAGAGTTTCCTCATGTGTCATTCCTTCTGTCGATGAGTTTCTTGAAACATTAAGCTGATTCTTGTTGTATTGTTGATTGGGTTTACTGAAACTTATGGACTGACATTTTTCGAGTTCATAAACATTTTATTTTTATCTGTTATTACTTTTATCTTGTAATTTCGTGTATTGACACGTTCCATGACCTTGGTGATATGCTCCTCAATTTGGTCCTACGGAACTTGACGTGTAAATAAATAAATAAAAATGGTATAAAATTATACGTTGTCGTGTTGGAAGTCAGATCTGGAAGCTGGAAAGATCGGTAGAGATTGAATAACAGTCCCTAACCGTTCTTTCCATCAACCTGTCGTCTTCTAAAGTTGTGTCCCCAGCGCAGAAGACATTTCGTCGGTCATGGGATCTTCTTCGGCGGAGGCCGCTATGCTGTCATCTCGAACTTGAACCAGTGTTTGTGCTTTTTTGTGAGATGCCATTTGCCCAGGTTAGTCTCTGCATCTACAGAGGGCAAGATCTGTAGTACTGACGATGATGGTAGGCGACACTTGTCATTGATGTATCCTGTTTGTTTGAATTTTAAAATATCACTTTTTACACTGTTTTCTACAACGCTCAACATAACTTTCTTAATAGAAAGGTAACTTTCCTGACAACTTACGATATAGAGTACGACATGTCCGTCCGAAACAGACACACGTCCGGCTCTGAAGAACACCCGAAACAGTGACTAGCGCAGCCGAAGCACTTCGTCTCCCAGGCTCGCCAAAACGATCCAAAGGTGTCCGAAGCACTTCGGTTGTAATATCATTACTCTCATGTTTCTCAAAACTAGTGAAATTTAATAAACAAAAACGCTAGACTCGTAGGGTAACCATGAGAGATTGTCATATTGAAAACTGGGTCAAATACAATGAAAAGTATATAAATAATTAATAAAAGAAGCTAGGCATTTTGGCGCCTATCACCCGAATGTGCCGACCAATCAGAAGCAAGTTCAGTACAATTGGCGGACTCTCCCACGTCAATAGTACATACTGTACCATCTGCTGCTTGTACCTCAGTCCATTTTTGTACCATATGCTACCTCACGAGCATCAAGCTGCATCAAGGCGAGCTTCTAACAAGATAAAATACTGGCGGCCGCAGTCAAGAATATCACAATGGGAAATAATCGAGAGGTCAGCTAGTCCACAAAATCCTGTTCCAGCAACAGTTTCACTATTATGGGCGGCTATAGAGGCAAGATGGCTCAGTTTTCCTGCAGGTGACTTCTAACGACTTGTGAGTCCATGTGGTATCGCTTTGCCGCACTAAGACGGGAAAAAGGAGGTCCTCACGACGTTTTTCACCTCAGTGTACATGAGACGGGCGAAATACCCCCATACTCCAAGAGAAATATAATAATTCCAATTTCGAAGAAAGCAGCTGCTGACAAGGATGAATATTACCGATCTGTAAGCTTAGTAAGTCATTGCTGCATAATACGACACGAATTCTTTACAGAAGAATGGAAAAACTGGTATAAGCCAACCTCAGGGACTATCAGTTTGGATTCCGGAGAAATGTAGGAACACGCAAGACAATGCTGACCCTACTACTTCTCTTAGAATATAGTCAAGGAAAGGAAAACCTAAGTTTATAGCATCTGTAGACTTAGACAAAGCTTTTGACAATGTTGACTGGAAAATATTCTACGAAATTCTGCAAGTAGCAAAGTTAAAATACACGGAGCGGAAGGTAATATACGGCTTGTACAAAAAACCAGACTACAGTTATAAGAGTCGAAGGGGATGAAAGGGAAGCGCTAGTTGAGAAGAGAGTGAGACATGGTTGTAATCTACCACCTATGTTTTTCAATTCGTACACTTAGCAAGCAATAAAGGAAGTCAAAGGAAAACTGGGGCAAGGAATTAAAGTTGAGAGAGAAGAAATAAAAACTACAAGGTTTTCCGAGAGCCAGCGAAGAACTTGGAGGAGCAGTTGATCGGAATGGGTAATGTCTTGAAAATACGGTATGAGATGAAACTCAACAAAAGTAAAAGAAAAATGAAACACTAAGAGGAGTGGATGAGTTTCGCTACTTGGACAGCATAGTGTCTGATAATGGCCGAATTTGAGACGTTATAAAATTCTGACAGATTATAGCAAGGAAAGCGTTTCTCAAAAAAAGGAATCTGTTAACATCCAGTATCAAATTAGGTGTTAAGAAGTCTTGACTGAAGTTGTTTGACTGTGGTGTAGCCTTGTGCAGAAGTGAAACATGAACAATAAGCAGTTAGGACAAGAAGAGAATCGAAATTTTTGGGAAGCGGTGGTATAGAAAAATTCTGAACATTAGATGGGCGGTGGATAGTATAACTAATGAGAAGGTGCTGACTCGAACTGGCGAGAAAAGAAATTTATATCCCAAATTGCCTGAAAGAAGGGATCAATTGGTCGGCGAGAAGAGTTGGATGAGAGGGTGGGGTAAAAATTACCAGCAGAAAAATGGTTCTGTCAGGTCACAAAAACGCGAACATGTCCTCGTTGAAAGACTATGACAGGAAAGTAGGGAACCAGCTGCCTGAATCCTCATTTCGTATTCCTCCCTAAAAAATTTGGCCTGTGTAGATATTAACGCTCTTTTAGCACAGAACATTCTAAATCTTTTTACCCAGTATCTCATTGCAGTTAAGCCTTCATATTTCATATTTAGCGTGCCATTGTCTGTATGTCTCTTTCCCACTCTCTCTTTCATTCTCCCCTTGATTTAGTGTATCCCACTGCCATTGTCTCCTCTCTCAGTTACAGTTTTCTTGTCTTTCTTTTGCACAGCCACTGACTCCAGCATACCTACCTTAGCAGCCGAAGAATTCTGGGGGGGGGGGGTTCATCGTACTTTTCCCCCTATATCCATTTGTTTAAAATTTCGGTCCAAAATGCTCCCTCCCTCTTACGAGTTTAAGTTCGCTGTTCTGGTAGTGTGGGAAGGGGGCGGGGGAGTCCAGACATCCAAGCCAATGTATGGTCTCCACTCAGCCATTTATTTCTTTTCCATTGCCTTCTCTAACTGTTGCTCGCACTGCTTCTATCTCCAACTGTCTATCTTTCTCTTTCCCTGCCACCGTCTCTCACTGACCATCAATATCTCCTCTCTTTGGCCCCACTACTATTGTCTTTACTGCTACTTTCTGCCTCTCATCATCCCTGTCTCCTCTCTCTTTCTCTCCTATGGCATTGTCTCTTACCATCACTGTCTCTCTGCTACTTTCTTTCAGCGCAAAAAGCCCGAATGTGTTTGCACGAAAAAAATGTTGTTGGCCAAGACGGAATGAG
Source organism: Schistocerca serialis cubense (assembly GCF_023864345.2). Lineage (NCBI taxonomy): Eukaryota > Metazoa > Arthropoda > Insecta > Orthoptera > Acrididae > Schistocerca > Schistocerca serialis. The sequence continues at coordinate 188,705,877 of NC_064641.1, read as the reverse complement.
AACTGACAGAGTTGGTTCCCCACTTTTCGGTCGCATCCTTATATAAAGGAATATATTCGCCTTTGTTTCCGCTGGTTCCCTGCTACAGCATGTTGTGCTGCTTATATTATACGAATACTATACGTCAATAAAGTTTTGACAATTTGTGTATACACTGCGACAAATTTACGTCTTTGACGAATATAAACAAGAAATAAGTACGCGTAATATAAGATTATCAAATAATCCTTTGCTTGAAATTTTTCCTGGATCTTTGCTCATTGATCGCAGTTAATCGAAAACGCCCAGTTTATGGTTTGTGTCTTAAAAGAGTAAAAGAAAAGTAGAAATACTTTACTGAATTTACAATCTTTTCAATTAAATATGATTGTTGGCAGTAATTTTAAGTTCTTTTGAGGCATGTTAAGGCTCCTTTTCGCCCATTTTTTGCTACTACAGTACCTGGGCATAATCGTATAGGAGTGAAGTGCCCATTACAAACAGACAGCGCATCATAAAGTTCTGTTGGTGAAATAATGCTCACTAAAAACATAGTTTTTTGGCCTCGGAACCCTTGAAATGACCGTAGAGCCTTTGCCATGTGTACGCTACGTCAGACAGGATATTACACACATATTTTACTTGCATAAGTAAGTAAGTTTTAACCTCTTGATCTCGGTAACGGATAATGATATCGAAAAAATTTTCAAGGTACTCCAAGAACATGATCTTAAGAACATATGGTAAATCTTTAGACGATCTGTCATGAATAGAAATAATAGAAGTGCCACCCCACAATTGGTAGTGTTGGTAGCCAATTATCATGGTTTTTCGGGTGTATCTTGATAAAGGTAACAGATTTTCGAAAATGAGAAAATTGCTTTTATAGATGAATGCCTAAAGAATGTACAGGTAATTTGAGCAATCTGCTATGATTAGTTATTTTGATAATTTTCGGCCCAACGTTCAAAGCCGCTAAAAACCGTTTTTTTGTGGTTTTCTGCATACGTACGGTGACTTCGAACTTCTGGAGCTCGGTAACACATAACGACATCGAAAAAAGTTTTGAAGTCCTCGAGAATGTCATCTTATGAACATAAGGTAAAAATTTTGACGATCTGCTATGCATACGAATTATAGTGCTGTCCCTACAACTGGTGCTTTTTGTACCCCACAATCATGATTTTTCGGGATATCCTCAGGAACCGCCCATGAACATATCGTTCTTTTATAAGTCGCCTATGGTCCACCCTAGAGCACACCTAGCGCGAAAGAACCAACCAATTACTCAATTTGCCTGGGTTGGAGGAAGTGTGTAATGTATAAATTTTGACCTTATACTGTAAGATAACTATAGAACGTCTATTCGTCGTATAGGTATACAAATGATCGCTAGGTCAAGCGCTATCCAAAACACTTGACTCTTTATCTCGGCGATCAATAGGGTCCGAGATATTATGCTCCTCTCTAAAAAATCTCTTATTCGGATGCGGATTTTTGGAATCTATTGATACCGTGCACTGTCGTGGACGGATAGATAGAGGGAGACCAAGGGATGAATACTGTGAGCAGGTTCAAATGAATGTGGGTTGTAGTAGTTATCTAAATGTCTTCAGTCTGAAAACTACACCAACAACAATCAAAACATCTGTGATGTATTTGTTATTGCAGTTAACACTCTCAGTTCCGCAATAGAAATATTCAATAAATGTTAGTGTGGTATGCTCGCGAATGCCGTGACACCGAAAATTACCCTTTGCAGCCCCCTGGGGGTTATATTGAATGGTAGCCCTCCATCCCCATCTATGAAAAAGGTTTGGGTTCGGAGTTGCATAAGTGGAGTTCGAAGATGCAGGTGTCAAAAGAAGACATCACACCGATGAACATCTTATGAGAAGTAGCTTTGAATCGAGTACCGAAGTGGCCATGATTGGCAGGATGTTTCTGAGTGTTCTAGAATGTTCCAGAATATTCTAAATGTTTCAGAATATTCGAGATGTTCTTGATTCTTCCATTATCCTGTTGTGTTGGGAATATGTGTCAGCCCAAAAGGGTATTACAGGCGATAGCGAAAGGCATGCCTGTGTATACTTTTGGAAATTCATTCGAGCGGATCGAGGAAAAGTGATAGTGAAATAATCCAACCACAAAAGAGGAGGAGATTTTGCCAGTAGTAAATTGAAAAGAAGGAAAGAGACAGAACAGTGAAGAAAAGAAGTAGATGATGAGCGAGGACCAAGTTTAGCTTCGCAGGGAGGAGAATGAACACACTGAGGGGAAATTTAACAAATGAAATTAGAGAAGAGGATCGAGTGAGTCACTTAGCAAGCAGTCAAGAGAAACTGCTGAAGAAACAAGACTACGAAATTAACTTAGAAGAGCTACAATTAGTGAAGTTCGCGAGAGAGAACGCTCGCAAGAGCACGAACGAAAGATTAGTGTACGATAGTGCATAGCAGAAGAATTGGCGATTACAGTTTGGCAGGTGAAACATTCCGTTACAATCCCACTAAAGAGTGCAGTAAACACAAACACATTGTCGGCAAACTGGACTAAGTCCGTCACTTCTGCAATGCCTACAAATTCAGTAGTGAAACACAGAGGATATGTTAATTAATGTAAAAATTCTATTAGGGTGAATTTACGAGTACTTAAGAATATTTTTCAGCATTCGAGAGTATTTTTGAGCGTGAAATACATTTTTACGGTTTTTGGAACGTTAATTTCTTAAGATGTTCTTGAAAGTTCTCGGGTGGTTCGGAATGTTCTCAGAAAACAAATGACAATAAAGACCAAGCGAAATGGGTCTTTTTCAGCTAGTTAATGTATAACACTAACAGTGAGAATCGACACTGCATTTCTCTTGAGTTCATCCGAAATTACTTATGTACCTGTGGATGACTCTCCATGCAAGCAACCTGCTCTCTTTCACCAACGGATTCCCGAAGGATTCCTCAGGCAGAGGGAAACTTGGCCAGACATGCCTTGGGAATGCAAATGTTCTAACACCTGATCAAACAGGATTATGAGAGAACGGCCTGGAAAGTAATGACTCCGAGATTTTTATATGATAACCCGTAAAGCTTCTGAAATGAAACAAACATTATTAACACTCTAATTTACATCTGTATTCTTTATGTCTGCATATATGCAGCCCTCTTAGACCAGAGGATTCCGAGCTGTAGCGTTTAACAAGAGGTGCGTGACATAAGTATGTCGGTACATAAGAAACAACGAGCTGTAATCGAGTTTCGAATTCTATGTAAGAGTTCGTCCACGTACGGAGTCAATACTACACCGAACATGGGCGAAATCTGCAACAATCCGATGCCTTGGTTTTACCGTCATCGATCACCCTCCACACAGTCCCGACTTGGGCCCACCGGATTCTCATCTGTTTCCAAATCTTGGTAAACGCCATCGAGAACTACACATCGATAGTGATGAAGCGCTGCAAGCAGAGGCGAGGTGGTCTCCGCGTCAACAAAGTCAAACGGTCTACAGTGATGGATCAGCAAACCAACCTCTCGTTGGGGGAAATGCTTTCGTCGCTAGGGTGACTATGCTGAGAAATAAGTATGTGGACATCAAGGATAAGGATTTGAAATGTTAAGGGCTTTCGCAGGAAAACTTCAGAGGCATTACTTTTCAGGTGTGGGGTATCATATGTAAATTTAAAACATAATAATCGTCATCCAGTGAGACTCTTGACCCATAGTCTAAAAATGCTGACCTGTTGCCCAAGATTCCTTTCAGCTGTTGAACTGGATGTTTGTGCCAAAACCATTAGAAATAAATAAATGAAAATAAAGAAAAGCCGATGGACGTCGGTGCAGGCGTCAAGCTATTAACTTCTTTTTTTTTTTTTTTTTTTTTGAGCCATCCAGTTCCACTTCTTCCGCCAAGAATTTCTTTCCTGTACTAATCTTTTCCTCTCAGAGTCATACTTGCGACCTAAGTCCTCAATTATTTACTAGATGTATTCCAATCTCTGCGTTCTTCTTCAGTTTTTGCCCTCTGCAGTTCCCTCTGGTACCATGGAAGTCATTCCCTGATGTCTTAACAGATGTCCTATCATCCTGCCCCCTCTTCTTGTCAGTGTTTCCCACATATTCCTTTCCCCTCCGATTCAGCGCAGAAACTCCTCGTTTCTCACCTTATCCGTCCACCCAATTTTCAACATTCGTCTGTAGCACCGCATCTCAAATGCTTCGATTCTCTTCTTTTCTGGTTTTCACACAGTCCATGTTTCACTACCATTCAATGCTGTGCTCCAAACGCACATTCACAGAAATTTCTTCCTCAGTTAATGACCTATGTCTGATACTAGTGGATTACTTTTGGCCATGAATGCTCTTTTTGCCGGTGGCAGTCTGCTTTTGATGTCCTCCTTGTTCTGTCCATCATGTGTTGTTTTGCTGTCTAGGTAGCAGAAATCGTTGTCTTCGTCAATTTCGTGATCACCAATTCCGATGTTAAGTATCTCGCTGTTCTTATTTCTGCTATTTCTATTTACTTTCGTCTATTTTCGGTTTACTCTCAATTCACATTCTGTACCTTTCATTCCATCTTTTTCACTTTCACTGAGACTAGCAATGTCATCATCGAATATTATCACAGATATCCTTTGACCGTGAATTTTAATTCCGCACTTGAATCTTTCTTTTATTTTCATCATTGCTTCTTCGATGTAGAGATTGAACTGTCTGGGTGAAAGACATCCCTATCTTATACTCTTTTTAATCCGAGCACTTCGTTCTTGGTCTCTCACTCTAATTGTTCCCACTTCGTTCTTGTACGTATTATATTTTACCCATTTTTCCTTATAGCTTACTCCCACTTTTCTCAGAATTTCAAACGACTTACACCATTTTACATTGTCGAACGCTTTTTCCATATCGACGAATCCTATGAACGTGTCTTGATTTTTCTTTGGTCTTGCTTCTATTATCGGCCGCAACGTTAGAAATGCCTCTCTGATGCTTTTACCTTTTCTAAAGACAAACTGATCACCGTCTAACAGATCATCAATTTTCTTTTCCATTCTTCTTTGTATTATCTTGTCAACAACTTGGATGCATGAGCTTTTAAGCCGATTGTGCGGTAATTCTCGTTTTTTAAGGCTCTTTCTATCTTCGGAATTGTGTGGATGATGTTTTTCCGAAAGTCTGATGGTATATCACAAGTCTCATACATTCTACACACCAACATGAACAGCCGTTTTGTTGTCACTTCCCACAATAATTTTAGAAACTCCGATGGAATGTTACCCATCCATTCTGCATTATTCGATATTAAGTCACCCAGAGCTCTTTTAAATTCTGACTCGAATACTGGATCCCCTATCTCTTCTAAATCGACTCCTGTTTCTTCTTCCATCACGTCATCAGACAAATAATCTCTCACAGAGGCACTGAATGTACTCTTTCCATCTATCTGTTCTATTTTTTGAATTGACAGTTTAATTCCCGTTGGACCATTAATGTTACTGCCCATGCTTTCAATTTCACAGAAGGTATTTTTGATTTTCCTATATTCTGAGTCAATCAATTCTTTTTTGATTTCTTCACATTTTTCATGCAGCCATTTCGCTTAGCTCCCGTGCACTTCCTTTTTATTTCATTCCTAAGTGACTTTCATCTCTGTATTTCTGAATTTCCCTGAACATTTTTGTACTTCTTTCTTTCGTTGATTGGCAGAAGTATTTCTCGTGTTACCCACGGTTTTCTCATAGTTACCTTGCATGTACCTATATTTTTCATTTCAACTTTTGTCACTGCCATTTGTAAAGAAGTTCATTTCTCTTCAACTAAACTGCCTCTTGAGCTATTCATTATCGCATTATATGTAGCCTCAGAGAACTTCAAACGTATCTCTCGATTGTTTAGTATTTCCGTACCTAACTTCTTTGCACTTTGTTTGTTTCTGACTAGTCTCTTAAACTTCAGCCTGCTCTTCATCACTGTGATCTGAGTCTATATGTGCTCCTGGGTACCCTTTACAGTGCAATATCTGATTTCTGATTCTCTGCCTGACAATGATGTAATCTCAAATCTTCCCGTATCTTCCGGCCTTTTCCAAGTATACCCCTTCCTCTCGTGATTCTTGAACAAAGTATCTGCTATTACTCCTGAAATTTCTTGCAGAACTCTAGTTTTTCTCCTCTCTCAATCCTACTACCGTATTCTCCCGTATCCCTTTCTTCTGCTCCTCCCTCTATAGCCGCATTCCAGTCCCCAATGGCTATTAGGTTTTATCTCCCTTTACGTGCTGAATTACCCGTTCTATATCCTCATAAATTTTCTGTATCTCTTCATCTTCAGCTTGCGATGTCGGCATGTATATCTGAAATATTGTTGTCGGTGCTGGCTTGCTGTCGATTCTGATAGAACAACCGTACCATGAACTGTTCTCAGTAACTCATTCTCTGCCCTACCTTCCTATTTATAACGAATCCTGCTCCCATTATACTATACTAAACTCCGCCCGAACAGCCCATGAAGGTCCATCGGTTCCGACCGGCCGCCATGTCTTTCTCAGATTATAGGCACCATTGATGGGGATATGGAGGGGCATGTGGTCAGTACACCACTCTCCCGGCCGCATGTCTGTTTACGAGATCGGTATACTATTTTCTGTTGCTGTTGATATTACTCTGTGCTCATCTGACCAGTATCCTTGTTTTCTTTCCATTTCTCTTCACTGACCCCTACTATAACTAGACAGAGACTCACCATTTCCCTTTTCAGATTTTATAGCTTCCCTACCACGTTCAAACTTCTGACATTCCAAGTCCTGACTGTAGAATGTTGTCCTTTCTTTGATTATTGGATCTTTTTCCATGGACCAGCTCCCCCCCCACCCTCCCCCCTCTTGGCAGTCCGCTCTCGGAGATCCGGATGGGAGGCTACTCTGAAATCTTTTGCGAATGGAGAAATTATCATGACATGTGTTCAGTTAGAGGCCTTATGTTTTGCGGATACACGTTACGTGTCTTTAATGTAGTGGTTCCATTGACTTCTGGATAGCTATTAACATATTTTTCCCAATTTTGAGACAGACTTACTCTCTAAGTGATGGGAACAACCGAATGCAAACAATCGATTCAGTTGTTGGTCGGAAAACAGTCGACTCATTCGTTTGCCCGTTGGGGGAAAGTGTCCTTGGGTGTGTTTCGGGTAGAGTGAGCTAGCTGAGGTAGTTCGTGTAAATGAACATAGGGTGCCCTTCAATGTCTTGCCAGAAGTTACGTACTGCTTTAGGAATTGCTAATAGCTTTCGGTCATGTGCTGACCACATGCAATCCAAAAGTGAGAGCCAGCTCAAGAAAAAATGGAGTGGCTGTTGAACATCTCCTACCTCTTGTTGCAGGCAGCATCAATACAGGAGTCACTCGCAGCTGCAGTTATGATGAGCTGGGAGTCATGGAGGGGTTGCGTGAAAGTAATGGCTGAGACGATGCACAGTCAATACATCCTTTCTTGCAAAAGTGCATTTACATTAAAAATGTTTGAGTACTACGAATTAACTGTTGCTAAATGCCATTCACATGCACTTAGTGACAGGTGGAGTTATAAAAATTGAGGAAGTGAGATACTTTGACACTGCAGTGTGTGTGGCGTCGTAGCTTATTCCGCAAAATGGTAGTAAATATTAAATTAAAATACATTGACATTAGAGTGTGTGCGAATTCTGCAAGAAACGTTAGTGATCGAGGCGAATTGTGTGTGTGACTGAACCCGAAAATAGTAGCCTATATTGACATAAATTAACACCCTTTGTGTCTAGCAGCGAAGTATTGTAGTTTTTACAGAGGTTCATAAGCTTACACCACTGTAAGGCCAGAAGCTGCAAATTCAGCAACAACCATTCCGTTTCCAGATCGATAGTGGGGCCTCTGTGTCTCTCATGACTCTTGGAACCTATCATCGCTTGGGTCACCATGCTATTTCCTCCACAAATCGTTGTTTGGTTGGGTAAGTTTTTTATGGTCCACAGTTCGATGCTTGAAAATATTTTTGGTGTAGACATATTCACGGTTTTTGGGTTTCAAATTCAAGATGCTTCCCATTACAAGCATTGGACGATCTCTGCTACTAGTTGGAGGCTCTGTTTTCACTTAGACTGGGTCCTGCAAAAGACTACGAGGCTCACGTCACCCTGAAACTGTCGGCCATTTCCAAATTTTGTTGTGCTTGGCCGATTCCTTTTGTCTCTGACCGTTTGTCAACAACGAAATCGACAGATTGCACTGCCTGGGCATAATTGAACCTGTTAATTCCAGCCAGCCTCTGGTTATTATTCATAAGGGCTCTTCGTTTGTGCAGGGATTTCAAGCCCACCATTAACACCCAATCGATAGCAGATTTCTATCGTATTCGCCGCCCAACAGAAGTACTCACGAAGCTGGTGAGCGGTGAGTGTTTCACAAAGACTGATTTGGCAGAGGCGTATCTGTAGCTTCGTCTGGATACCGACACTCAACAGACTTGCCTGCCGTTCGGCATCGCATGCGCTTCCGCCGGTTTCCAGAAACTTTTAGAGCAGTTAACTCAAGGTGTTCTGTACCGCGCAAAATATTTTGACGAAATTATTGTCGCAGGTTCCTCGTGGCAGGAACATCTCGATAACCTTCAGATTCTGTTCCCTAAACTGCAAGAGGCGAACCTGCAGTCTGCAGAAGTCGAAGTTTTCTCACACAGAAATAGGAGATTCGGGATAATTTCTTTCATAGGTCGATGTAAGACCTACGGAGCACCACTTTCTGACTACTGACGCTCTACCTAAGCCACGGAACCTGAAGAAACCCCAGTCGTTTCTGGGCAGTGCCAGCTATTATTCGAAATTCCTCCAGTGTGGCGGCTATCATTCATCCTTTAAACTACTGTGTTCCAGTCGTTTGGTCGTCGGACTAAAACACAGCATTCCCAAGCATATAGTCGCTGCTCAAATCATCGGCGTGCCTCAGTAACTTTACACTGGATAAACTGCTGGTTCTTGCAACAGATACCTCCCAATACGCATAGGGGGCGGTTTTGGCTCACAGAAACGCCTCCAACAATTTGGTAGCTGCTCGAAGCTATTATTCTCAGGTAGAAAGGAAGCTTTGACTATTATATACCAAGTCCATAATTCCCGTGTTTTCTTCTACAGCAATAAGTTCCATCTCATCACCGACGGTAAGCTACTCGTAGCATTTTACGAATTGCCTACAGGGTAGCACAACGACTCCACTCTTGGGCTTTGTTTTTGAGTGTGTATACTTAGGGATTCATTATAGATTGACAGCAGAGCATGATAATGTTGACGCATTGTCGCGCTTGACCAAGGAACTTAAGCTGACCATTGACAAAGCCAAAATTGCCTGTTTGCAGATTGATGATCGCTTGCAGCACACAGCAGGTAGACTTTTTGTAAGAGTCTACCGCATGGTACAAGCCACCGACCAAAATCCTGTTCTGAGTTAGGTGCAATAGTTGGCCTAGGCCACTTCCTGCCAATAGAGTGTGGCCTGCTCCACAACTATTTCCTCCTCTGTCATTGGCTGACAGTCAACAGCACGCTGCTCCTTAGCATCGATCCGGACGACCCCCATATCGTCGTCCTCCGGTCCTACGGCTCACACACTATTGTTCTGCTACACCGTGGCCGCTGTGGTATAACCCACATGAAGCTTCTTGAGCAGCGTTTTTTCTACTGGCCTGGCTCTGGTTCGGTGCTGCTGGCAGGAGATCGAAACGAGAGTGTCTGTCTCGCTACCTGTCAGCGCCATCACCAGGACTAAGTAGGCTCAGCGGCACACTGCCAGTGCAGCCTCACTCTCTTTTTCTTCAGTCATGCTCATTGGAGGTTCCGCTTACTGATTCCTTACATTGCATGTCATTGGACTCGACCTGGACTGTTATTCTTCTGCTAAAGTTTCCCACGTACCTGTGTAACTCTGGTACGCTGATCAGCTTCGTGTATTTTTGTGTGTGTTGGTTTTTGTAAATAAAGAACTGTAGATAGAACATCAATAGTATTATGTAAGCCTAAAGGTTTCCTTGACTACCAATATTTTAACATGTCCAAATTCGGATGTGGTTTTCTACTTCCCTAATTGGGTTTCTACTGCGCTAGTTATTTTCTTTCTGGTCCAGTGCTACATCAACAGTAGTTGGAAATTCCTCCAATATCAAACGACAAATTATTTGGCCTCACTACAGATATTAATTCACACAATGGAAAGCTTCAGATGGTGTGTTACCTCCTTAAAGCATTCTAAATATTGTGCACAAGCGGCGTATTATCGATGACAATACTTCAGCGTAACCTGTATAGTTCTTTCATGGTTCTCTTGGACGTATTACCTTGAGGGAAGTGTGTGGAAATCTTAATGTGCTCAATATTTTTATTTTGCAAACAACTTTGAACCATTTTGAGATAATATGCCACCTATTTTAAAAAAGTAATCGTTCTGAAGTTTTTCCAGCACTTTATCATTAGATTTTAGAATTAGGTGCAGTTCCACATACCTTGTAAAACCATCCACCAAAATGAACACATTCACGCCCTCCACTGCTTACAGGCAATGGACCAAATAAATCCACAGCTATAAAATCAAGCCTGCTCTGTGGCTGTACATTGTACATTTCACCTATATAATCTTATTATTTTTCTAACTTTCTGACATCAGTCAGATATTCCCATCCTTTTTGCACTCATCTCTACATGTTGTTAAAATGACTGTTTAGTGAGATTTGTAATATATTTTCCTGTCCCATAGTGATAAAACTTTTCTTTGTACATTAAATCAACAAACCTACATATTATTCAAGAAAACAAGTTTTCCATTGGGTCTTAGTTTTCTTTCGACGTATAAACAGAATGCTTTAGTGCAGTGATTGCAAAAATTTCTGCAACCTCTTACTTCGAGTTCCATCAGATAGTAGCTAGTACACTCTCCACCTACCATTATGAACATTAGCACCTAACTAAAGTTTGGAATGAAACAGAATTTTCTTTGAACACTTTTATTTTTAAGTGATGAAAGGTAAATGATATTTAATGTTATAGGTGTTTTATTAAACCATGTACTAAGAGTCAGTGAGCAATTGGAACTTCTTTGTAACAATCTTTTTTTATAGCATAATGAAGCAAGCCTCAGTGAACCAGAGAGCTACCTTTCTGATAAAAGAAAGCTAACTGTCTACATTGAGAATAGACTTTTGTTACAAAGCATGCTTCCTCTGTATTACTCCTCTCCAAATCAACACTTGCTTCACCCACAGCCTGTACCCAATTTAAAATCAACCAAGTTAAAATGTGTGTACTTTACTTCCTGTTCGTAAATCATTTATTGTTCGATTCCTTACTTCGAAAAAGGCGCAAAATAGAAGCCTTAAGGCTCCCAGTGCCTTTGTGTCTGAGCACTGCCACTGTTAACTATAAAAATAAAAATTTGTATGCATTACATCATTGTAATAGCCATTAAGTTTTTACTGTTGTGTTGTGGTATCACTATTTTGTTTATTGTTGTGAAAGAAATAATGATGTCTATACCAATTTTACTGTCTTATATGCTGGTACAAAGTTCAAAATTGGTGTGTAGGATGTGGGCCGAGTGAGGAAGATGTTATACACTCTTTTCTCAAACTGAAACCTTCACCTTATTGTGTCAAGTGCTAACGCTACTAGTAAAAAAATTATAATTGTTGGTACATTATGTAATCAGTATTACATTCTTACAAAATAGGGATAATGCTAAACATCTTTTAAAAATAATTTAATTCCATGGCTGAAACGCAACTGAAGTCTTTTTTTTATCTCTCATAAAATTTCATATCACCCCTCAGTGAGTAATTACCCCCAGGTCTGGAATCACTGCCTTAGTGTATCTTACTAATATTCTGCTACTTTGAGATGTTCAGGATCGCCTAAATAGCTTTCCACAAGTTTAATACTGTCATCCAGATTCTGTTTCCTCCGTAATTCCTTGCATATCATTTTCAGTTTGCCTCCTTCACCTATTTTCATTGCTGCAGCAAATATGGGCATCCCTTCTTTATGCAAAAATGGATTCCCATTTTTTCCACTATCCTCTACACACCTAGACAGAGCATCTGCAGCCACTTAGATACAACAGTCCCTTTCTGATTATTGTGAAGATATGATAGCAAATGCAATGGTTTTTTGTATTTCTTCATTCCCTTCTTTATCAATTTGAAACAGTTCCATAGCGATCCCATGCTTGCACACATCCACTATTACTCAGAATAGATTTGTAAAGTCTGGGTGGTGGAGTATCTTGTTATTACACAAACCTTCTTTATCTTTCTCAAACAGCATTTGAAATTCCACAGTCCACTTATTAAAAAGAAACCTATCTGCAGTGGTTCCTTAAACATGGAGCATTAATATTCTTGCTACTCTGAGATGTTCAGGATCGCCTAAATAGCTTTTCACAAATTTAGTGCTGTCACCCAACATAAGCCAAACACACACACACTTTCTGAAACTTCCTGGCAGATTAAAAGTGTCTGCCGGACCGAGACTCCATTTCGGGACCTTTGCCTTTCACAGGCAAGTGCTCTGCCATCTGAGCTACCCAAGCACGACTCACGACCCGTCTTCACAGCTTCAATTCTGCCTGTACCTCGTCTCCTACCCTCTGGTTATTTTCTTCCCAGGTTGACGTAGAATCAAAACACTGTCAACATATACTGTTATGCACCTCAGTAATTCATGATACAAAACGTTTGACATACCTGCGCAAAAACACAAACACTTATATTCAGCATGGAAGAAACAAATTTATACTAACATCAGCCATCAAACAAAAATGCCATTTATTTTCTGAGTTCCTTAGCTGTTGGCAAATTCCAGTTCCTGCAGAATTTTGCTCCCTTAATGATTTATAACGATTCATCAATGTTTTCAGGTCTGTCACTTTCCCATCTTATTCAGGGCCCTGTCGTCTAATACTAATCTCAGCGACTCGTCTCACTTAGGCACTCCAATTAATGGGTATTATACACACTCGGCGCTCTTTCAATAATTGTCCATTTAAGACTGTTTTAACTACATTCCTCACTGCGTCTTTCTGCTATTCGGCGCCGGCTGTTGTGCCAGAGCGGCTCTAGGCGCTTCAGTCTGGAACCGCGCGACCGCTACGGTCACTGTTCGAATCCCGCCTCAGGCATGGATGTGTGTGATGTCCTTAGGTTAGTTAGGTTTAAGTAGTTCTAAGTTCTAGGGTACTGATGACATCAGAAGTTAAGTCCCATGGTGCTCAGAGCCATTTGAACCATTTCTGCTATTCGGCAACTGGTATAAGTTTTTGAAAGAAACTATGCATCTTCCTTAACAGTCAAATAACATTCAGAATCCCTTAATAAACCAGGCTATCTTAAGGCCCTATACAGGTGGTGTCGTTTGACTACACATTGTTGAATGTGGAGTTCCATAGCAGACAGTATCATGCACTCAGGTAGTTTGGTTCTGGCCTGTTGCCAGCTGTGAGAAGCCATCGCCATCAGCAAAGGCATTCACCATGAAGGGATGCAGTCCACAATTGCCATAGTACCTTCGATTGCTGTCACATGTTCTATGGAAGCTCAGGTGAATGTCCTCCAACGATTGCCATCCATAAATACACTCCTGGAAATTGAAATAAGAACACCGTGAATTCATTGTCCCAGGAAGGGGAAACTTTATTGACACATTCCTGGGGTCAGATACATCACATGATCACACTGACAGAACCACAGGCATATAGACACAGGCAACAGAGCATGCACAATGTCGGCACTAGGGCAGTGTATATCCACATTTCGCAGCAATGCTGGCTGCTATTCTCCCATGGAGACGATCGTAGAGATGCTGGATGTAGTCCTGTGGAACGGCTTGCCATGCCATTTCCACCTGGCGCCTCAGTTGGACCAGCGTTCGTGCTGGACGTGCAGACCGCGTGAGACGACGCTTCATCCAGTCCCAAACATGCTCAATGGGGGACAGATCCGGAGATCTTGCTGGCCAGGGTAGTTGACTTACACCTTCTAGAGCACGTTGGGTGGCACGGGATACATGCGGACGTGCATTGTCCTGTTGGAACAGCAAGTTCCCTTGCCGGTCTAGGAATGGTAGAACGATGGGTTCGATGACGGTTTGGATGTACCGTGCACTATTCAGTGTCCCCTCGACGATCACCAGTGGTGTACGGAAAGTGTAGGAGATCGCTCCCCACACCATGATGCCGGGTGTTGGCCCTGTGTGCCTCGGTCGTATGCAGTCCTGATTGTGGCGCTCACCTGCACGGCGCCAAACACGCATACGACCATCATTGGCACCAAGGCAGAAGCGACTCTCATCGCTGAAGGCGACAAGTCTCCATTCGTCCCTCCATTCACGCCTGTCGCGACACCACTGGAGGCGGGCTGCACGATGTTGGGGCGTGAGCGGAAGACGGCCTAACGGTGTGCGGGACCGTAGCCCAGCTTCATGGAGACGGTTGCGAATGGTCCTCGCCGATACCCCAGGAGCAACAGTGTCCCTAATTTGCTGGGAAGTGGCGGTGCGGTCCCTTACGGCACTGCGTAGGATCCTACGGTCTTGGCGTGCATCCGTGCGTCGCTGCGGTCCGGTCCCAGGTCGACGGGCACGTGCACCTTCCGCCGACCACTGGCGACAACATCGATGTACTGTGGAGACCTCACGCCCCACGTGTTGAGCAATTCGGCGGTACGTCCACCCGGCCTCCCGCATGCCCACTATACGCCCTCGCTCAAAGTCCGTCAACTGCACATACGGTTCACGTCCACGCTGTCGCGGCATGCTACCAGTGTTAAAGACTGCGATGGAGCTCCGTATGCCACGGCAAACTGGCTGACACTGACGGCGGCGGTGCACAAATGCTGCGCAGCTAGCGCCATTCGACGGCCAACACCGCGGTTCCTGGTGTGTCCGCTGTGCCGTGCGTGTGATCATTGCTTGTACAGCCCTCTCGCAGTGTCCGGAGCAAGTATGGTGGGTCTGACACACCGGTGTCAAAGTGTTCTTTTTTCCATTTCCAGGAGTGTACATAACTCTCATTCATCTCATTCTTATCTCTGTCAGTGTAGCGTAGAATTTCTCTCCTAAGTTTCAGAAAGACAAGTACTTTGCTTCAGTTTCCACATGTGTCTTTCATCACCCGTATCCTGTACCAGTTCATGAAGTTTTTGTAACTTCTCAAACGCCGAGAACATCTTTGCTTCTCCTCACCTCCTGCAAACGTGACTCCCAATCCTCTATAATCATCCCCATCCTTTAGAAACCTGACATGCTATTAAGGCCTCTATAAACACAGTCCACCTTCTGTCCATCAACATGCTATATTGTCTCTAAGCTTAACTGCAATCGCTTTCTCCTCCTTGATCATGAATTCATACCTAAAATCTATTCTTCCTTCCAGCTGTAGCATACAGTACTTATTCCATCCCGAAGGAAGGCTCCAACTCACTCTTTCCTTGCCAGCTAACATCCCGTTCACCTTCTAACGCTTACATCTCACATATCGGTTTGTAAGACATCCTGTCTCTTCCAAATACGTAGACCACTTTCATAGGCTTCCACAGCAAGATGATTTGTAGTTTCTTTAGCTTGAATTTTGAGAATTAATACGTTGATTAGCATCAGAAGCACTCTACTACTAGTAGTCTTTCGATTTTTATTAATACTTTTTTCGTCACACAGTTCCATACCATGTATCACTATGCAACTCCTTACGATCACATCAACTCTCCTACGCATACTTACAAGAAGCACGCTACAGAGAGTGACTCTCACAATAAACTGAAAGCATGCCAGTCCAAGATAACAGTCAGCAAAAGTTTACACAGAAGAGCTCAGAGATCAGTGCGACTGGCACGCAATGCCAATTGCCACCCGTATGTTCCTGAGTTGTTGGAAGTTATTTCCTGTATTGATTATGCTAATTAATGTGCCTTTCTCAGCTTCATTACAATTGTGCAGATTAAGCTAGATGTCTTACATCTACCCACAATAGGAAATAATTTTTTTATTGTTTCTTGATGTAAAAATATTTAAAAATAGAAAGTCAAAATAGAAATTGCAAAATAGTTACAGGGTGTTTCAAAAATGACCGGTATATTTGAAACGGCAGTAAAAACTAAACGAGCAGCGATAGAAATACACCGTTTGTTGCAATATGCTTGGGACAACAGTACATTTTCAGGCAGACAAACTTTCGAAATTACAGTAGTTACAATTTTCAACAACAGATGGCGCTGCGGTCTGGGAAACTCTATAGTACGATATTTTCCACATATCCACCTTGCGTGGCAATAATATGGCGTAGTCTCTGAATGAAATTACCCGAAACATTTGACAACGTGTCTGGCGGAATGGCTTCACATGCAGATGAGATGTACTGCTTCAGCTGTTCAATTGTTTCTGGATTCTGGCGGTACACCTGGTCTTTCAAGTGTCCCCACAGAAAGAAGTCACAGGGGCTCATGTCTGGCGAATAGGGAGGCCAATCCACGCCGCCTCCTGTATGTTTCGGATAGCCCAAAGCAATCACACGATCATCGAAATATTCATTCAGGAAATTAAAGACGTCGGCCGTGCGATGTGGCCGGGCACCATCTTGCATAAACCACGAGGTGTTCGCAGTGTCGTCTAAGGCAGTTTGTACCGCCACAAATTCACGAAGAATGTGCAGATAGCGTGATGCAGTAATCGTTTCGGATCTGAAAAATGGGTCAATGATTCCTTTGGAAGAAATGGCGGCCCAGACCAGTACTTTTTGAGGATGCAGGGACGATGGGACTGCAACATGGGGCTTTTCGGTTCCCCATATGCGCCAGTTCTGTTTATTGACGAAGCCGTCCAGGTAAAAATAAGCTTCGTCAGTAAACCAAATGCTGCCCACATGCATATCGCCGTCATCAATCCTGTGCACTATACCGTTAGCGAATGTCTCTCGTGCAGCAATGGTAGCGGCGCTGAGGGGTTGCCACGTTTGAAGTTTGTTTGGATAGAGGTTTAAACTCTGGCGCATGAGACGATACGTGGACGTTGGCGTCATTTGGACCGCAGCTGCAACATGGCGAACGGAAACCCGAGGCCGCTGTTGGATCACCTGCTGCACTAGCTGCGCGTTGCCCTCTGTGGTTGCCGTACGCGGTCGCCCTACCTTTCCAGCACGTTCATCCGTCACGTTCCCAGTCCGTTGAAATTTTTCAAACGGATCCTTTATTGTATCGCTTTTCGGTCCTTTGGTTACATCAAACCTCCGTTGAAAACTTCGCCTTGTTGCAACAACACTGTGTTCTAGGCGGTGGAATTCCAACACCAGAAAAATCCTCTGTTCTAAGGAATAAACCATGTTGTCTACAGCACACTTGCACGTTGTGAACAGCACACACTTACAGCAGAAAGACGACGTACAGAATGGCGCACCCACAGACTGCGTTGTCTTCTATATCTTTCACATCACTTGCAGCGCCATCTGTTGTTGAAAATTGTAACTACTGTAATTTCGAAAGTTTGTTTGCCTGAAAATGTACTGTTGTCCCAAGCATATTGCAACAAACGGTGTATTTCTATCGCTGCTCGTTTAGTTTTTATTGCCGTTTCAAATATACCGGTCATTTTTGAAACACCCTGTAATTCTTAAATTGCAAATATTAGTGAAAATTGTGAAAATATTTCCAAAATATTAGGAGAGATAACTATTTACATTAAAGGACGAAGGAAAGTATTTAAAATGTACCGCAAAACATCCTGATTCAGTAAATGAACGAGGTTATTAAGAATTTATCTCTCTATATGCATTTTATCCGAAGTAGGCCAAATTTCTGAAACAGTCAAAGATATGTACAGTACATTAGAAAAATATTTGTGTGTCCAGGCTGCTTCATTTATTTTATTTATGAAAATGAACTCACTTAATCAAATATTTGTTTGTAGGCTGTCAGCATAGTTTTATATAAAAATATTTACTTTCAATTAATGCGTATAAAAACAAACAAACACCGTGCGAACAGTCCTTGAAGGCTAGCGGTACCGACCGGACGCCATGTCGCTCTCAGCCCTTAGGCGTCACCTCATGCGGATGCGGATATACCCCAACGAAAACGCAAAAATTATGTTTATGTTGTTCTCAGATGGCTCTAGTATCGATACCTATCAGCTATACTCAGTACAGTATGCAAATTAAGAAAATATTTCTTCCCTAATTACAGGAGCCATATTTTTCAGCGTTAAAACATATGCATCATTACACCATATCCTTCAAAAGTTAGCATCAGACGTTAACTATCGTTCGAACGTAGCAAATACAAGAAAGCAACTTATGCTTTATTGGGAGAATGTGTAATATGTATATATCAATTTTACTATCATATACACAGGTACAAATTTCAAAAAATGTATGTAATAGGTGGGCTGAGTGAGGAATATTTTTATGCATTTTTTTCACTTATTGTATCAAGTGTTAATACTACTTCTAAAAAGCTCAATTCTTGGTAAATTATGTATGTGTGTTGACCAGAAAATCAAAAAGATGGTCAGGCGAGTACAGGGTTGCAAATACAAAATCAAATAGGGGTAATGCAGGAGTAGGTTTAATAATGAATAAAAAAATAGGAGTGCGGGTAAGCTACTACAAACAGCATAGTGAACGCATTATTGTGGCCAAGATAGACACGAAGCCCACACCTACTACAGTAGTACAAGTTTATATGCCAACTAGCTCTGCAGATGACGAAGAAATTGAAGAAATGTATGATGAGATAAAAGAAATTATTCAGATAGTGAAGCAAGGCGAAAATTTAATAGTCTTGGGTGATTGGAATTCGGTAGTAGGAAAAGGGAGAGAAGGAAACGTAGTACGTGAATATGGATTGGGAGGAATAAATGAAAGAGGAAGCCGTCTGGTAGAATTTTGCACAAAGCACAACTTAATCATAGCTAACACTTGGTTCAAGAATCATAAAAGAAGGTTGTATACATGGAAGAAGCCTGGAGATACTGACAGGTTTCAGATAGATTATATAATGGTAAGACAGAGATTTAGGAAGCAGGTTTTAAATTGTAAGACATTTCCAGGTGCCGATGTGGACTCTGACCATAATCTGTTGGTTATGAACTGTTAATTAACACTGAAGAAAGCGCAAAAAGGTGGGAATTTAAGGAGATGGGACCCGAATAGACTGACTACACCAGAGGTTGTACAGAGTTTCAGGGAGAACATAAGGGAACAATTGTCAGGAAAGCTGGAAAGAAATACAGTAGAAGAAGAATGGGTAGCTTTGAGGGATGAAGTAGTGAAGGCAGCAGAGGATCAAGCAGGTAAAAAGACGAGGGCTACTAGAAATCCTTGGATAACAGAAGAAATATTGAACTTTATTAATGAAAGAAGAAAATATGAAAATGCAGTAAATGAAGCAGGTAAAAAGGAGTACAAACGTCTCAAAAATGAGATCGACAGGAGGTGCAAAATGGCTAAGCAGGGATGGGAGGACAAATGTAAGGATGTAGAAACATATCTCAGCAGGGGCAAGATAGATAATGCCTACAGGAAAATTAAAGAGACCTTTGGATAAAAGAGAACCACTTGTATGAATATAAAGAGCTCAAATGGAAACCCAGTTCTAAGCAAAGAAGAGAAAGTAGAAAGGTGGAAGGAGTATATAGAAGGTCTATACAAGGGCGACGTACTTGAGGGCAATATTATGGAAATGGAAGAGGATATAGATGAAGATGAAATGGGAGATACGATACTGCGTAAAGAGTTTGACAGAGCACTGAAAGACCTGAGTCGAAAAAAGGCCCCGGGAGTAGACAACATTCCATTAGAACTACTGACAGCTTTGGGAGAGCCAGCCCTGACAAAATTCTACCATCTGGTGAGCAAAATGTATGAGACAGGCGAAATACCCTCAGACTTCAAGAAGAATATAATAATTCCAATCCCAACTAAAGCAGCTGTTGACAGATGTGAAAATTACCGAACTATCAGTTTAATAAGTCACAGCTGGAAAATACTAACGCGAATTCCTTACAGACGAATGGAAAAACTGGTAGAAGCCGACCTCGGGGACGATCAGTTTAGATTCCGTAGAAATATTGGAACACGTGAGGCAATATTGACGCCACAATTTATCTTAGAAGCTAGATTAAGGAAAGGCAAACCTACGTTTCTAGCTTTTGACAACGTTGACTGGCATACTCTCTTTCAAATTCTGAAGTTGGCAGGGGTAAAATATAGGGACCGAAAGGCTATTTATAATTTGTACAGAAACCAGATGGCAGTTATAAGAGTTGAGGGACACGAAAGGGAAGCAGTGGTTGGGAAGGGAGTGAGACAGGGTTGTAGCCTCTCCCCGATGTTATTCAATCTGTATATTGAGCAAGCCGTAAAGGACACAGAAGAAAAATTTGGGGTAAGTATTAAAATCCTTGGAGAAGAAATAAAAACTTTGAGGTTCACCGATGACATTGCAATTCTGTCAGAGACAGCAAAGGACTTGGAAGAGCAGTTGAATGGAATGGACAGTGTCTTGAAAGGAGGATATAAGATGAACATCAACAAAAGCAAAACGAGGATAATGGAATGTAGTCGAATTAAGTCGGGTGATGCCGAGGGAATTAGATTAGGAAATGAGACACTTAAAATAGTAAACGAGGTTTGCTATTTGGGGAGCAAAATAACTGATGATGGTCGAAGTAGAGAGGATATAAAACGTAGAGTGGCAATGGCAAGGAAAGCGTTTCTGAAGAAGAGAAATTTGTTAACATCCAGTATAGATTTAAGTCTCAGGAAGTCGTTTCTCAAAGTATTTGTATGGAGTGTAGCCATGTATTGAAGTGAAACGTGGACGATAAATAGTTTAGACAAGAAGAGAATAGAAGCTTTCGAAATGTGGTGCTACAGAAGAATGCCGAAGATTAGATGGGTAGATCACATAACTAATGAAGAGGTATTGAATAGAATTCGAGAGAAGAGAAATTTGTGGCACAACTTGACTAGAAGAAGGGATCGCTTGGTAGGACATGTTCTGAGGCATCAAAGGATCACCAATTTAGTATTGGAGGGCAGTGTGGAAGGTAAAAATCGTAGAGGGAGACCAAGAGATGAATACACTAAGCAGATTCAGAAGGATGAAGGTTGCAGTAGGTACTGGGAGATGAAGAAGCTTGGACAGGATGGAGTAGCATGGATAGCTGCATCAAACCAGTCTCAGGACTGAAGAGCACAATAACAACAACAGCAGTCAGTGACTGCAAATTAAGGGACTTGTTGAGAAATTATTGGCAAGCAAGACGAAATACATTGCAAGAGAAACATACATTTCATTGTACAACGTTATGTCCATGTGGGTTTGTTTTTATTTTTTTTCGATGCGGCTGATACCCTTAACACTGGTGCACTGGACTTGAAAAAAATAAACAAAAAATTGCAATGATTTTATTCTTTTTAGTAATTCTGGTGTCACTGTCACATCACACGCAAATTTTTCGATGACGGGCACGCTGAAGAGGGCTACTGAAACCTCAAGTTAAAGGGCACTGGGAATCAGCTGACGGTTGCAAAGCTTAGTTGTCTCACAGCGCTCGCGAAGCTTTCCCGTGCACCGCCGTGACGTCGTTTATGATGAATACAGCAGGTGCAAGGCACAGCTGGAGTTCGACCACACAGTCAAACGTTGCATGAAGAAGTCAACATGTTTGTGTCAAAACATTTGTCATAGCTGCACTAAATGCTCGCGCTCACAAGGATATAAAAGAAAAAAACTCTCCTGGTCCTTGTATAGACTGTGTAATAATAACAACTGATTCATCACACAACCACAGAGCGCCATGGCACAGTCATTCACGTTCACTATTAAGAAGAATACTGCCCCTTAGAAAGGTACACAGTCTAGAAAATAACGCGTCAACGCAACTGAGGCACACAGTCTATTATAACTTAACTCACTGCTGACTTCTCTTGCAACCTAGGTATTATATGGACTACTTGTTCAATTAATTAATCTTACCTTAATAGTTTCTTTTGTATGTGATTTTGTTTTCAATAACGTAGTCAAATCTGGAATATTGTAGTACTGGAGCCGGATTTGCTAGTCGGTACGCGAGAGGTCATCACCTGAAGGGACTTATATTCTGAAAATCTGAAATTTAAGTTGAAAAATAAAGTGGTGGTGGCATCTAGGATTTATTTGTGGTTTTCTGTGTGTTTTTCATCTCGCTTAGTGTGGAGCTATTAGATTTTTATTTTTTTTCAGTCACTCGTTCACTATTGACGTTTGGTCATTGTGGAGCGCTTACATTTAAAAGAACAGAAAATAAACTTTCAGTAGTTAAAAATAAATTTCCGTCGCTGAGTTTTCATTTATACACAGCTAAAAAAAAAACAGACTTTCCAATAACTGACTTTGGAAAGCAAAGAATTTGAAAGTAAAGCAAAAGTTATAGTTTTTACATTTAGCAAGTAGTGTAAGCGGGCTCAAGACAACGATTAGATCTACATAATTGAATTGAGAATAGTTAAACCGAAGAGAGTCAATTCAAAGACTAACACCTTATGGCTTAAGAGACTAAAGCAGTTTCATAAGAGGTTGGCATTGAAACACTATGATTGATTAAATACTAGAGCTGGTGAGAATATTTACATAAGGTTTACGAAAGGAATATATGTTGTTGTTCTTCGACCGCCCGTATAAATGCGCCGACTTCTGCGTGTTTACTGTTTACATGATTTTTTTCTTTTCTTTTTTTTACATAAAGAGAGAAACACAGTACTTCCAATTTCCCGCCTCCCTTCCCCGCCCCCCCCCCCCCCCCCCCTGCTCTGTAATCCGGGTATGTCTTCTCGAAGGCATATGGTATTCACCGATTCTTGTCTTCCGTTCATTCTTTCATCGCATCGGTAATTTCACTTCTCCTAACCTGGACGTCCCAGCTATGAGGGGGTTTTGAGATGCACTCCGTAGGAAGTTAGAGAAACACTGTCGGTATTTCGGATTGCTCACGATCTTCAGATGTCGTTCCTGTAAAAGGGTCCAAACGACCATCACATTCTTTGAGCCATCTGTGAACAAATAGAGCACTGTCTCGCCTCGAAGCCACGATACTACATTCATTTTAGTGCGTGGATAGTACGTCCCGTCCAGGAAGAAAATTATCCCTGGTCCAGCGTTGTGTTGTTCAATTCGAAGAAAGTAAGCTATCACCAAACGCCGGACCTCTGCCTAGGACCCACATTTGAGGCGGTGTTCATCGTTGTCCAGAGTTCGGCACTGATGTCACAATGGTGAAACTGTCATTACGAGTAGCATGGAGTCTGGTCGGGTGACGTTTTTAGCCGGCCGGGGTGGCCGAGCGGTCTAGGCGCTACAGTCCGGAACCGCGCGACCGCTACGGTCGCAGGTTCGAATCCTGCCTCGGGCATGGATGTATGTGATGTCCTTAGGTTAGTTAGGTTTAAGTAGTTCTAAGTTCTAGGGGACTGATGACCTTAGAAGTTAAGTCCCGTAGTCCTCAGAGCCATCTGAACCATTTTGACGTTTTTAGTATTATCTGTTAGGTACCACATCGCACGTGTCTCTGTGTCTAAGGAAACATGGTGTACCGATCGCCATACTACATGCCACGCAGTTCGTTACCGTGCCGTCATTGTTGGCGTGTGCGCTGATATTCACAGGCTGCAACACATCTTTATTAGTGACAGGATCGTCCCAGTAGCGAGTTTCACTGATGTATCACTCTAAGTATTTTCTCAGTCTGCACTGCTTCGGGCTATAGACTGCTGGGTTAAGAAAACTCTTTTAAAAGACATTCTTGCACGCATCCCATCCAATACTTGGCCAGAGAGGCATTCTCAAAATGATCATACGTCATACAGTTCTCAACAGCATCAGTTGCCCACAGGGCTCCGTCGTCCTGAATATATGCCGTCACAAACTGAATTTTCTGTTTTTCTTTTTGAGACTTGGACAGGACGTATGTAAAGGCCTTCTTAAAGACAAAAATGGCTCTGAGCACTATGGGACTTAACATCTAAAGTCATCAGTCCCCCAGAACTTAGAACTACTTAAACTAACTAACTTAATGACATCACACACGACCATGCCCGAGGCAGGATTCGAACCTGCGACCGTAGCGGTCGCGCGGTTCCGGACTCAAGCGCCTAGAACCGCTCGGCCACTCCGGCCGGCTCTTAAAGACAACTAGGTGTGGAGACTTCTTTTTAGGCGAATACTCCTGAAACTGGCGATGCTTCAATAATCTTTCTTCTAATAATACACCTTATTTTAGATCTATGTGACGATGCTGTGCTGAGTATATTTATATGTTTTGACGGTGCCATTACTGCCTTATCACTTTAGGACATGGTGTAGAAAAGATCTGAGGATGGTCATTACTGACTGAAACCGGTCATCGTCAAAAAAATTGATATTTTGATCAAAGACTGGAATAAAAAACATTTGAATAATATGGTCGTCAAGGTGGATGCTGCCCGAACCGATTCAGTAGTATAGCCTGCGTGTGGACTAACTTGTCCTGCCTCATTATGGAAGTTCGGTTGTAAGTATCATTTGAGTCTTACTTTTCACGAGCGAAATTTGCAGCGGGTTCCAGGCTATACGGTGGTGCCTTTATTGCCGTGGCCTCGGGGAGCTGATTACTGACTTGAATGTACACGCGGTTGCGCCACTCAGGAGTGTCGTGATTTAGTACACGCTTTATATCTTCCAGCTCACGCCGTATTGCCTCACCTGTAGTACCTAATTCGGATGATGCTTCAGCGCTAGCTGGCTGTGTAACATCCTTTCTCTCGGTGTTTAACTCTTCATTAACTTGTTTATATTTTTCCTGTAACCACTTTGTAAACTCGTTACAAAGTCTTTGGGTCTGGGCGTCTAACCACTCTCTTGGCAATTATTTAGGTTTAATTACTAAATTTTCAACTGTTTGAGACGGTTGCTGCATCATGCTCTCTGTCGTATCCCGAGCTGTCTGCAGTTTCCGAACATCACTTGCTAAATTCCTTACCATTCCGGTATGCCACCTTAAGTTTTCTTTAATTCAGGAATTTCAGTTACAATTCCTGATAAACCAGTACCTGTTCACTTTACTAATTCCTCACCATCTTTGTCTAGTGTGGTATTTATCTGTGCTCTGAACTGTTTGTCCATTCGCGCAGCAAATTCTTTGTCGCACTGAGTAGTATTTACTTGAGCAGAAATTTGCGTGGCCCGTTCTTTGTCACGACCTATCAGGCTATTACTTATGTGTGTAGCAAACTATTTGTTACGACGCAAGGGAAGTGTTTACCCGAGCAGAAATTCGCGTGGGTAATTCCTGATCACGTGTATTAATCATGTATGCTATTTTTATAAGTAAACTTCTAAATGGGTTGACAATCTAATTTCGGGAGTTCATGACTAACTGTTGACTGCGAATTTAATTCTGTTTCAGAGATTGCGGCATTCATTTCCTCTGTTGCCGGATCGGCCATTTCTGTCGCCATCGACATCAGATTCAATTTTCATCTCATCCGCGGGTTCCATTGGTACTATTTCTTCAATTTTTATCATACCGCACAAGTACCAATGTTATTTAAAACTAATTTGTCTTATAATATGGATAATAAATACCACAACTATAGGCAGCAAAAATTAGCTCTATGTGAAGGTGAACAAGATGGGCGCTTCTTTTAAAACAGAAGAAAGGCAACTGTAGTCCATTTTGTGTGCGCTCTGACTAAAGGCTGCTATCAGAGACCTTGTAAAAAATAACTAGACTCACTGATGACGCTGCAGTCGCGGGATAATTTGAACCTTCGGCTGGACGCCATTATAGTGGTTGTCGTCTGATGTCTACATCTACACTCCTGGAAATTGAAATAAGAACACCGTGAATTCATTGTCCCAGGAAGGGGAAACTTTATTGACACATTCCTGGGGTCAGATACATCACATGATCACACTGACAGAACCACAGGCACATAGAAACAGGCAACAGAGCATGCACAATGTCGGCACTAGTACAGTGTATATCCACCTTTCGCAGCAATGCAGGCTGCTATTCTCCCATGGAGACGATCGTAGAGATGCTGGATGTAGTCCTGTGGAACGGCTTGCCATGCCATTTCCACCTGGCGCCTCAGTTGGACCAGCGTTCGTGCTGGACGTGCAGACCGCGTGAGACGACGCTTCATCCAGTCCCAAACATGCTCAATGGGGGACAGATCCGGAGATCTTGCTGGCCAGGGTAGTTGACTTACACCTTCTAGAGCACGTTGGGTGACACGGGATACATGCGGACGTGCATTGTCCTTTTGGAACAGCAAGTTCCCTTGCCGGTCTAGGAATGGTAGAACGATGGGTTCGATGACGGTTTGGATGTACCGTGCACTATTCAGTGTCCCCTCGACGATCACCAGTGGTGTACGGCCAGTGTAGGAGATCGCTCCCCACACCATGATGCCGGGTGTTGGCCCTGTGTGCCTCGGTCGTATGCAGTCCTGATTGTGGCGCTCACCTGCACGGCGCCAAACACGCATACGACCATCATTGGCACCAAGGCAGAAGCGACTCTCATCGCTGATGACGACACGTCTCCATTCGTCCCTCCATTCACGCCTGTCGCGACACCACTGGAGGCGGGCTGCACGATGTTGGGGCGTGAGCGGAAGACGGCCTAACGGTGTGCGGGACCGTAGCCCAGCTTCATGGAGACGGTTGCGAATGGTCCTCGCCGATACCCCAGGAGCAACAGTGTCCCTAATTTGCTGGGAAGTGGCGGTGCAGTCCCCTACGGCACTGCGTAGGATCCTACGGTCTTGGCGTGCATCCGTGCGTCGCTGCGGTCCTGTCCCAGGTCGACGGGCACGTGCACCTTCCGCCGACCACTGGCGACAACATCGATGTACTGTGGAGACCTCACGCCCCACGTGTTGAGCAATTCGGCGGTACGTCCACCCGACCTCCCGCATGCCCACTATACGCCCTCGCCCAAAGTCCGTCAACTGCACATACGGTTCACGTCCACGCTGTCGCGGCATGCTACCAGTGTTAAAGACTGCGATGGAGCTCCGTATGCCACGGCAAACTGGCTGACACTGACGGCGGCGGTGCACAAATGCTGCGCAGCTAGCGCCATTCGACGGCCAACACCGCGATTGCTGGTGTGTCCGCTGTGCCGTGCGTGTGATCATTGCTTGTACAGCCCTCTCGCAGTGTCCGGAGCAAGTATGGTGGGTCTGACACACTGGTGTCAATGTGTTCTTTTTTCCATTTCCAGGAGTGTACATTTATACTCCGCAAGCCACCCAACGGTGTGTAGTATTGTTGTTTATGAGGCCGGCCGAAGTGGCCGTGCGGTTACAGGCGCTGCAGTCTGGAACCGCAAGACCGCTACGGTCGCAGGTTCGAATCCTGCCTCGGGCATGGATGTTTGTGATGTCCTTAGGTTAGTTAGGTTTAAGTAGTTCTAAGTTCTAGGGGACTAATGACCTCAGCAGTTGAGTCCCATAGTGCTCAGAGCCATTTGAACCATATTGTTGTTTATGAAGACCCTGATTCAACGTTGTATATTTGTTGGGGCGTACATACAGTATTTGTTACTCGTAATTCTATTGTCTGTACGTTCCAATCGAAAGAAGTACAATGGTGAAGAGTTGTGCAGCGATTATTTGAACAAATAAATTCGAGAAAGGAACGAATATTACATTTCACAGATATGTGAATATTTTAAGTTGTTTTGTATGTCAGTGCACTTGCTTAATAAATGTTTTTGTAACACGGTTTTAGCATAATGTCTGTGCATCTATTTGCAGGTTTCCTTTCTCAAAACCACAGCTGTTACAAAAATGGTTACACGCTGTCAGGATCCAAGATTTCCGACCGACAGAATACCATTTTATATGTTCTGATCATTTTGAAGAAAGTTGGCTGATCGGTAGTGTTTTCATGGTCTAGATTAGGTTGAAACTTGATAATTTGGTGCGAGTTGCCAAAGCACTATGCCATATATAACGCACTTCTCGTCATAAAATCTAAAGCAAGGTAGAGTCGGAAAATATCTATTAATATCGTGGAAAAATCTTCGAGTATTTTGATGCATTTTGCGTACATCTATCGTAAATGAACTACGAAAAATGCTAGGGGTCCAGTACATAACTTTTAGCTACGGCAGATTCCATGTAGTACGTAAGATAAATTCATAAACAGTGACTAGTTGCTGTTTGTTCATAAATTAAAAACTATATTGTAGTAACGTATTTAAATGAGGCATTATGTTTGTGACCTAACTCAAGGGAAGGCATTTTATAACCAAAAGCGATGTATAAACATTCGAACTCCGCGCGTCAGTTTACCACTCTAATGGCCGCCGCCCTACTATTCAATTTGCCGCTCTTCACAGTCGACCACTCGTGCGGTTGTGGGGGCCTGGCTGCCATCATGGTCACGATAATTTACAACAATGTAACTTATAGATTTTAATGTTTTCCAAACTAAAACTCTTAATGATTTAATTCGAGTTATGAACTGCTCAGTCAGGTAATTGAAAAAGGAAAAAAATCGTGATGTGCGAAATGCAAGTTACCAAAGAAAGATGTCCCTTACCTTCATTTTTTCTCTGATGTGTTGCTGCTTCTTTTACGATAAAACAAAATTCTTCCCTTAACTGATGTTATCTCATTTTCTTAATACTGCCCCTTCATCCTATCAGTCTTCCTTCAAATAACAGATTATTGCTCACAAAAAATACGCTAGCGGTAATTACAATCAGTAATGCACATTTTCGTACAATTGAGCGCTACGTTTGGCATCAGATGTGGCGTTAAACCTCCTGTCTAGCAATGAAAGGATTACTGTAGAGGTTTCTGAAAGGTACGACAGTAATTTAGCAATTTGTGAGTTATACAGTTCAGTGTATTATGACAGTCGATACAAGGAGGCCATTCAGATTTAGGGTGGGCAATTGAGCTTAAATATCACACTGCAGTGCAGCATATCGGAGATTCTTCATATTAACGGATTACCTTATTGCAGCTCATCCCAGTACTTTCTCACAGCCATTTGCATTATATCAGGTGAACGAGTAGACTGTTTGGAAACGGTGAGCGGTCATACCCGCGTAATTCTCGTTATAAAATATTTCAAACAGCAGAAAAATTATCGGATGAGCTATCTTAGGGTTTTCTGGCTCTTAATAGAAGAGCAACTAAAGAAAGAACACCAGTAGTATCCGATCGTAACCCTCTGCCAGGCACTTACGTGTGGTTTACAAAGTATCCATATAGATGTAAATGTAGATTGTTCGTTTCCGTACAATCTACAGCCAACCTCGCCTAGCAAATGATGAGGAGACAAGGCGGTGGGTTGAATTAATAACAGATATATTTCATAAAACATTTATGGATTGCATAACTTACATCTGTTAAGCTTGGACTGACACGTACAAGAGACAAGTTAAAAAGAGAACGACAAAAGAATACAACACCTTCAACTTTTTCAGGGTTTTACATTCCCCACCAACACAGTTTCTGGAAGTAGCGACGCATAAGAGATATACTCATTGGCGATTGTTCAAATGGTTCAAATGGCTCTGAGCACTATGGGACTCAACATCTTAGGTCATAAGTCCCATAGAACTTAGAACTTCTTAAACCTAACTAACCTAAGGACATCACACACACCCATGCCCGAGGCAGGATTCGAACCTGCGACCGTAGCAGTCCCGCGGTTCCGGACTGCAGTGCCAGAACCGCACGGCCACCGCGGCCGGCTTGGCGATTGTTGTCTGTCACTAGACAGCTTTTCTTATAAACGACGTTATTTGTTCTTATTACACATTACCGCATCATCAGTCAAATGAGGAGAAACTAGAAAAATGAGAAATAACAAGAAACGTTTCCGCCTACAAAAGAGTACAGGAGTTAAAAATGATAGCCATTGTATTTCATTCTGCATATTGTTACGTTATTATTTATAGAAAATGGAATATAGGTACCTAACATCCAAAAATGAGGAATTCACTACACAACTGTTTAACATTGTGAGGTATGCATCGTATTCTGGTCACTCTAAATTCTGTTTCTTACGAAAATATCGGTATGCATAGCTCATACAGAGCAAAACCATGTAACTGAGTGAACTTTGATTATTGCTACAGTATCTTGTGCTGGTGCACCACCTCTGCTTGAGAATGCTGGCCAAGTTACTTGCATTCTACGTTGAGCGGTGGTGAATAGCAGAGTCTTTTGTAGAATGGTTAGGAAATTTTCTTTATAAGTCTGATATGAGACTGATGGAATTGGAGTATGAATATATTTGATGCAGTTATGGAGAGAGAAGCTAAGGAGATTATTTGTGAGTTTTTCTGGAATGTTGAGAGAATGAAGTAAACACGCAAGCATGTAGCATTGTTTTGTGTTACTTAGATTGTAGTAACGAAGCTAAGATAGTAGAACTGTTATATGGGTTGCTCTGATATGAAGATGAGATTCCCCTTGCTTAAAGTTATTTCTTGAAGACATGTTATGTAAATACTATTGTGAACATTTAGTTGATATTTGAAACGTTACGTTTGAATATTGAGTTTCATCAGAAGTCATTTCTTACCAGTTAAAACTCCCACCCTTCATTCAGTTTATTAAGTATGTACATACATTGCACGTAGTGGTGTACGGAATTTTTAGTCGTATTGTCTAATGTTGCTTTGCTTCCAGGGGCGCCGACTTACAAAAAATATTGGGGGGCCCATACTGCGGATCTTGCCGCGGGAAATTTTCTAAATTTTAGATTAAAAGTAGTGAGTTTTATAGTTTTTTTAAGCATTTTAGAGTTATTTGATCAACATTAGTACCCCGTAAACTGGACTCTCGATAACTCGACACTCCGGGAACCTCGATAAGCCTTACCACATTTTTTGGCTTTGAAAAAAAACAAATAACATAAATACGCACGGTATTTTCGTAAAAAGCTGTTTTAATTTACAGTAATTATCATGCTTATAGACTATTACAGAGTAGTGAATATATAGCTCTGAAAAGACTGAAACTATATTTAAATAAATCCTAAACTATCATTAAAAGAATAAAACATAAAATATTGCTGTCGCACAGTAATAGCATTTTGAATAATAACTGAAATAGCTGATTTAAGCTTACTTTGAATAAGGCTCAGGGTTCATTAAATAAAAACATTATCTCAAGGGTAATGCTTTAATACAGTCAATAAAGTTAACAGAGTATGCTAATACTTTCAGTCAAAAAGTATGTAAATAGGGGGTGTTAATTGGGTCTTAACACCCTAAAAATATTGAAGTATTTGAAAATAACTAATACAGTACTATAGTAATATAGTAATACAGTACTAAACTAGTACTAATATTTCGAAACCGAAAATTTAACATGATGAATGTATTTAATTCTCTATTTTATAAAGATTTTTAATATTGCAATAAATGCCATTATTAGGGCTAGAATGTCTTTAGAAAGGTGCAAATGTTGACCTTCTGACTGTATTACTGAAGTCGTTGATGAATGGTCGGATATCCATTTCATCCAAAACATCTCGTTGGGCATGAAGAACAGCCAAGTTGTTCAATCGCTTCTGACCCATTGTTGATCGGAGATATGACTTCAGACGTCAAAGGGCGCTAAATGACCGTTCTGCTGTTGTTGTCGTGATTGGAACCACTTGAAGAAGCTTAATGCACTTCACAACTTCACATAACATTTCTCCAACTGTAGGCTCTTGTGTAATGAACTTTCTTACATCATGCATGTTTTTTAAGACCAGTTGTTTTTTATTAGCGATGTGGGCTAACATATTCAAGTGAAAGCGCAGTCTTTCAATGTCTAGATCATTTTTGAAAACCTCAGTTGATTTTTCCGAATGTGTTTCACCTCTGTTTACTAAAAGCCAGCACTCTTGTTCACCTACAATGACCTGTGTGAGTCCAATTGAAGCAAACCGCTCAGTAATGCAAGACGAAGGGTCATCAACTTGTGAAGATTTTTCTTTTAAACACAATTCCCAAAAGTGTTCAAAACTATCACCCCTTCCACTCAATATACAAATCAAACCCTCATATACTTTTTCCAGATCAGCGACACTTAGATGAGGGCATTGAATTTTTTCATTGACATCCTCTACTGGGTTCATTGCGTGACAATTAAGGCGTAAAAAGAAGTAAGTCTTGAACTGTAACATTGACTCAAGGTAGCCAGTACATTTTTAACCTGCCTCTGTTTTGTCCTCTGCAGAAAATGTTTCAAAAAACTCTAGAAGTTCTTCAAGGTTTTTCAATATTCTCAAGATACTAGAAGCTCATATATTCCATCGAGTCGAGCAAAGGTGTAGGAGAGCAGCTTGGTCGTCGGCGCTCTCACAGTGTATGCTTCTGAAAAGTCCCATCCTTTTGTTGGATTCCGTTACGGTGTTTATTAAGTCCTTGGCTAAAGCCATAATATCCCTCATAGACGTCTCATAGACGTCCCTATAGACTGTCTACAACTGCCAAGTCTAAACTGGGAGCAGTGCAGTGCACATTCTGTGCTTTTGGTTGAATATCCAAAACTAACTTTTTTAGTCCTTTGAACTTACCTTTCATATTCGAGGCACCATCATAACACTATCCTCTTATGTTATCCATTGACAAATCAAGACGAGCAAAAACGTCTTTTAAAATACTAAACAGAGTTTGAGATTCAGTGTTGGGTGTCTCGTATAAGCCAATAAAGTCTTCGTTGATGATTAAGGAATCGAATACAAAATTACACTTATTCTTGAATCGAAGAATCACTTGTTTCGTCAACCATAATAGAAAAATGTTCAGTCTACTTGATTGAAGCCAACACCTTTCTCAACACAGACTTTCCTAGTAGATCAATGATCTCGTTTTGAATATCGTGGGGCGTCCACTTATTCCCCGAACGCCCTACCTAATCTTTAAACTCAGGTATGTCATTCATTCGGAGTTCCAACAATTGAAAAAAAGTTGAGTGTACATCTTTGTGCCCTTGTGCCCTCTAATTGTTAGTCCTTGTCGGCATAGAAATTGCACGGTAGTAAAAATTGTCTAATTGCCTCAACAGTTAAACGACCTTTCTTCAAACCACTATCTAACTGTTCATTAGATTGGGAGACCACACTTCGGTTAGTGATAGAATTTCGTTTCAGAACACCTTCTTTACGCGTAAACGTATTTTTATGAAAAAAGACACCTTCTTTACGCGTAAACGTATTTTTATGAAAACGGAATTTTTCCAAAGCCTTTTCCCAGTTAGAAAACCCTGCGAAAGTAAATGCATCTTCTGTTTTTGAAGAAAATTGTAATAGATTTTAAGCATCTGCCCCTTTGCATGTTTTGAAAAAATCTTTATCGGTAGATGCTTCATATTCTAGCCGTGTATATTTGATCAACCAAGACTCCTGAAATGGTCTTCCCCTACCGGATTGTCGAGGTTTCGGCTGTGAACGGTTCTCGCCTGAAGATGACGAAGCAGTTGACGACACAATAATTGTTGGAGGTTGACTTGCAGCGTCATCAACTTCCAAGTGTGCCTTTTTGGTAAAAAATTTATCCATTGCAAACTTAATTCACAATACACTAAGAGACTAAAGTAAACGAATAAAATATAGTCATATAAAATAGACCACTAGACAGTAAAGTCAGAACACTAAACACGTCTGTAGCATGCACTGAACAAAACTATCCACACTGAATGACTAGGACAGCAGGGTGGGCTTTATATAGCCGCGGCGTCGTAATGTCTCGAAGCGTCAAGGCAAAGCGAGGCGGAGGGTTCCAGGCACTTCTACTCCAGTCCTTTTGATGTCGCCGTAGCCGCAGCGCTGGCCCGCCGGCGCCAGACTTTACCCGAAGGTTCGTGCACCGGGACAAATTCTAAGTGTGCCCGCAGCACCGTAACACTATCATGACTCACACCTCTCATTTTCAGTTAACCTACTTACTACGGTAATAATTATTTGTTTTAACTCATTACTGAATGTATTTTGAAAGATAACTATCGTCAAACAAGGAAAATAAAAAATCCTCACATAATTTTTTGATTTTACAAAGCATGATAGAACTAATAGTTTTCTTAAATTATTGGGGGGCTCCGGCCCTCCCAAACGAATTTTTGAGGGGGCTCGTGCCCCCTCCGGCTCCATGGAGTCGGCGCCTGTGTTTGCTGCTGTGTGTTGTGCACTGCTTTCGAAAAATCTGCACTAATATTTGTCAAGGCACGAGGTAAGTGAAAATACTACCGTAGAGTGCGCCTTCATAAATCTCCCCTAACTCTTTGCAACACCCAAACCCTCTGCGCGTGTGCACTAACTAGTATCGGAGGCAACACGGCACGGAGTTCTTCAGACAAAATAACTTATGTCAAAACCTTAATATCATCATATTTTAAATACTCACCAATTCTACCATCAAATACTGACACAGAGTAAAAACCACTCTTGACTATGTCCGTACCAGCTTAAAATCATTTGACCTTTAGTCAAATGACGACCTGTTAGTCGTGGGCAATGAAACATAATTAGTGTATGATATCTTTAATATCACTTTTCTTTCGTTCTAGCTGCTTAAACCATGCTTTTGTAGATATTAAATTATTGTGAAATAAAAATGATTGGTTCAGTGAGAGCGAGTATCTGCTTATCCTACAAGCTAAGAATTCCACAGATATTATGGGAAAGAAAGAAGATAATGATGATGAGCATGATGCCACTAGGAAACTTAATACGCTAGCTGTAATTGAACACAAGGCGACAAAGTTTGCTGAATTGTCTGCGTACAACGATTTGAACTGACAGAAGTTTTCAAAATAAATCAGTCTCTATTCTCCAGTTAAATCGACAAAATGAGGCGATGTTATGCAAATTCCAAGTTAGAGAACAAGGCTTGTTTCATACAAAGCTGTACACAATGCCATTAGCGAAGAGAGCGGCAGTAGAAGAAGAAATTCAAATATGCGCGAAGAAGACATAATTGAGAGATCGTATAATGGGCACTGTAATCCATTATATGTAGTGTCGAACAATTTTCCATCACCACAATGCATGAAAAACTAAAAGCTTTTCTTGGTCTCTGGTGGTATATTATGAGCAAAGTCTATCAGATGCTGGTGTAAGGAATTTTTAACGAAACGATACGGTACGGGGGTGGAAAAAGAAACAGGAAGAGGCATTTCAAAGATTTAATTATCAGTTGTGTACAGCTCTAGTACTACAATATCCAGATTTAAAGGAAAAGGACCGTATTGAAAGCACAAAATCAGACACAAAAGAAACTAGTAAGGTGTATACTTATCGTGCTCAGTTGCACAATGTAGGGAGACAAGTGTGTGCATGTGTATGAGTGTGTGCGTGTTTATGTGTATGTTTCTCCTACAAGCTTGAAAATATGATTTCATTCCAAAAGGCGCCAAAGGCCTGTATCTTTTATTTGTGTACTTATCGACAACGCAGCGCCTCTGCCTTTCGGTGAGTCGTCTCCGTTATTCCTAAATAATTCTTAAT
This sequence comes from Schistocerca serialis cubense, assembly GCF_023864345.2. Taxonomy (NCBI): domain Eukaryota; kingdom Metazoa; phylum Arthropoda; class Insecta; order Orthoptera; family Acrididae; genus Schistocerca; species Schistocerca serialis. Next base: position 188,670,361 of record NC_064641.1, on the reverse strand, counting down.
TCCCAACCGGAACTTTCCATATATTATTAAGTCTTTGTGTCTTTGCCGCAGTGGATACACCGGCTCCAGAGAGATCAGCCAAGTTTAGCGCTGTCGGGCTTGGTCGGCACTTCGATGGGTGACCATCGAGGCCGCCATGCGCTGTTGCCATTTTTCGGGGTGCACTCAGCCTCGTGATGCCAATTCAGGAGCTACTCGACTGAATAGTAGCGGCTTCGGTCAAGAATACCATCATTACGACCGGGAGAGTGGTGTGCTGACCCCACGCCCCTCCTATCCGCATCCTCCCCGAGGATGACACGGCGGTCGGATGGTCCCGATGGGCCACTTGTGGCCTGTAGACAGAGTAGTGGTAGTTCATTGTGGTCAGAATTCGGCACAGTATACGAGTTTAAGTTAGGAATTAGTTTGACAATCATTTTTGGGGAGTTTTGGTAGACACTTTTCGGAAGTTTCACTCAGATACAGCTGTTGTTTATAGCTACACCGAACTTTAACTCTGCAGAATTGGAAATTTGTGGTAAGGACTATGGGACCAAACTGTTGAGGTCATCGGACCCTAGGCTTACTCCGGCCTATGTGACCGAGCGGTTCTAGGCGCTTCAGTCTGGAACCAAGCGACCGCTACGGTCGCAGGTTCGAATCCTGCCTCGGGCATGGATGTGTGTGATGTCTTTATGTTAGTTAGGTTTAAGTAGTTCTAGGTTCTAGGGGACTGATGACCTTAGATGTTAAGTCCCATAGTGCTCAGAGCCATTTTGAACCTAGGCTTACACACTAATTAATGTAACTCAACCTAACTTACGCTAAGGACAACACACGCACCCATGCCGAGGGAGGACTCGAACCTCCGACGGGGGAAGCCGCACGAACCGTGACAAGACGGCCAAGACGGCGCGGCTACCGCGCGCGGCTAACTCTGCACTATCTGATCAAAAGTATCTGAACAGTCCTATCCAATGCAGAACTGAGCGCCAGATGTCTCACGAGGCGGACCCGTCAGTGTAAAAGGAAGTGGAGAGTATTGTGTTGTCAATAGGGAAGGAGTAACAGCAGGATGAGTTGGTTCAAATGGTTCAAATGGCTCTGAGTACTATGGGACTTAACATCTGAGGTCATCAGTCCCCTAGAACTTAGAACTACTTAAACCTAACTAACCTAAGGACAGCACACACAACCATGCCCGGGGCTGGATTCGAACCTGCGACCGTGGCGGTCGCGCGGTTCCAGACTGAAGCGCCTAGAACCGCTCGGCCACTGCGGCCGGCGATGAGTTGGTCAGCACAGCTCAGTGACTTCGATCGTGGACCAGTCATTCGATGTCACCATAGTAATAAATTCATCGGCGACATTTTACCTCCTTTCAGAGCTACCCAATTCGACTGTTGATGAAGTGAGTGTGAAGTGGAAACGTGAAGGAACAATAACAGCTAAAGAAAGACCAGGCAGACCTCATTTTCTGACGGACAGAGAACGTCATGTTTTGCAGAGGGTGGTTGTAAAAAATCGCATGTAATCAGCGCTAGGATTCGCCCGTGTGTTCCAAAATGCTACCGGGAGTCGAGATAGCACAATGACTGCCCGTTAAAAAGAATGGGGTACAATGGTCGAAAAGCTCCTCATAAGGCACACATTTCTGTAATCAGTGCCCACAACGCTTGAGGTGGGGTAAAGAGTGACGTCACTGGACAGTGGATGGCTGGAAATGAGTGATTTGGAGTGACAGACACGCTATACCCTGAGGCAGTCCGGTGGAATGGTTTGGAAGAAAGGGTATGAACACGTTTTAAAGCATTCTGTGCGTTGTACTGCAGAGGAACAGTTCGGAAACAGTGAGTGATTGTATCAGCATCTGTGAGATATTGATTTGTGGACAATAACATTCCTGAAATGGACTGGCCCGTCCAGAGACCCGGCTGACCCCAATCGAACACATTTCGGATGAGTTGGAACGTCAACTTCTCTACAGGCCCCAGCGTCAAATGTCATTATCATTTCTCCACAGACATTCAGACACATGAGGTAACGGGCGAATTGTGGCGCCCTGAAAATACTCAAGTAGGCGTGGCCGCACCGGCCGCTCGGCCAGCCGGTGCCCGGCAGCAAACACGTGGTGACGAACGCTAGCCCGACGAGAGGGGTAGTCCCAGCGCATGGTCCAGCATTGGAATCCGCTGTGACGAGGACGGTGCTTTGTGTCGATGAAGGAGATGTCTATGCTGGCAGTGCCAAAGATGGCAGACTTTGTTAAACCTTAATGGCAGACATTTCACAGTTCGTATGGAAATTACTAGTAGCCAGATGAATCATGATAACTCAAAAAGAATCATGTACATTACTATTATTTGCACGATGATTCTGATGGTGTAATTAGATTTTCAATATCTTTATTAGTTTAAAGTTTAGTATCTGTCCGTTAATTATACTAGTAACACCCAGCAACGAATTTCCAAAATATAAACGCTTCTTCCGATTTCGTCGATTTACGTGTCTTTAGAAAGCTATTAGTGTAAATCTAAATTGGTATGAATTACATGCATATAATTTAAATAGTACATGAGTTATTTGAGGTCAAAGTGGCCGATTACTATCGATCGCGTCAGGTCGTAAGTACTCCACACTTACACGAAAAAACGGTAGCACCATGCTTTTTATTCATCTATGTCTTTGTTTATATCCGATATGTACTACTCATGAAGAAATTAGTTAGAAATTTACTGTGTTTAGAAAGCACAGAGACATTAGGCTACTGGCCTACCTTTTGTTCTATTCCTTTATATATGTTTATTTAATTTGTTTATGTATCTAATAATGTGTTTATGGTCCAGCCGTAGGGATATTTATTTAATTTCAAGTATTTAAATGTAAATCCAATATTTCGTATGTGCTTAAATATGTGTGTGGGTGCGTTGGTTCGAAGACATGGCGCGAGCGCTCTAGCCGATCACAGCGCTCGTGAATGGAGAGACTGGATGGGAGCATCGTTTCGGAGAGGACACGAGGTAGTCCTGAGCAGTGGGCAGTTCTGGACAGTAGCACAGGACACGGAAAGCGCTGGACGCGACGGCTCGACGGACGCGGAGTCGCGAGAGAGACTTGGAGACTGTGGAGCGGTTTGCGCGTGGTCGCGGCAGATAGAAATACTTGGGAGTGCCGACTTGTGCACTTGTGAGATTTCCGTGGCTTCTACCGTCAAGACGTAGTGTGCGTTTAGAAGTGAATATCTCGCCAACTAAGTTGTTGTTCATAACTAATTACGTGAAGTAGGAATCTATTGTTTCCCTGTTATTCAACTTATATTTTATTTAATTGCTGGACCATCGACACCAACAAGTGTTTTGCTGAAATATACCGCATTCGCAAAAGTACTTCTACTGTCGTACTCATCATTTAAAGTCGTTAAGATAGTACCTGCAGATATTATTACCTGCAATCATTCATTTATAAATTTTATGTTACTTTCATACTTCGCAATTGCCGAGTGATAGAAACCTTCGATCATTCGATTCATGTGTGTATTGTTACGGTATACTGTAGACCCAGCAGTATTTAGCCTGTAATGCGGTAACTACGTATCCCAGCCCCCAGACAACGAAACAGCCAAAACTTTAATATTTGAACGTTGAGTCGGAGGGTACGTTGTTGAGGACCACCATCACACCACCTTCATCAGTATTTTGAAAGCCCGCACACCTCACTGAAAGTGTCCCCAGCAGAGTTCAAGTTGTCATAAGAGCGAAGCGTGAACACAGCCCATACCAAATTCCACTAATAGGTGTCCGAATACTTTTGACAAGACGCTGTGTAGTCAAAACAGATACTACCTTCCTGACTTGCTGCTTCCAGCACTAGCACAAGATACTCGGTAACATCTCCGTGTGCTGTGCATATCTTGGTGCACGCAGGCAAAGTTTAATAGTACAATAGTAACAAAAGGCAGGTTTCTCCAGTGCGTGAACTGCAGGCTTTAGTTACAGTAGGGACGTAAGTTCTGGATGCCTTTGCAGGAGAGGACAAATGTTACAACGTACCATATAGGCTATTCCTCTACAAAGTAATGTCAGCTGTTCTGTTAACGGCAATGTGGAGTGTATGGCGTAATGAATTTGTCGCTCATGACAAAAATCGATTAGTGACACAGTTTATTCAGAGTTTCGTGCCGCTGTTGTGGTTCTTCCTGTTTTAAAATTAATTCTTGTGGTTTGTGGGATTAAAGGGACCAGACTGCTACGGCCATCGGTCTTAATTCTTGTATTGACGGCTACAGTAACGCGAAATTTCGATTGTACGAACACAGCAGCTACATTCAAGCTTTGTGAGCTGGGCAGCATACCCTCCAATACCACTCATCTATTGTTGTTCGTTATGCAGCTGGGGCAGTGGCCACAAGCATTGTCCTCTCTATCATACAGCTTTGTCAGTTTTTCTGATAACTGGGGGCTGTCAGTCGAAGGCTGGACATTTCGTTATGACTACGCATCTAAGTAATGGAAACCTAAACAGTACATTATATTCACTTCGAGCTCAGGTACTAAGTCGTTTGGGGGAGTGAAAAATACCGTCGGTATTGTAGTACTGAGATTGATATTTTGAGAACGATACGAGTTTAATAGATGCACTGACTGCTTGAGGCACTTAGTGAAGTTTAGCATATCTCGCTGAATCATTCCTGAAGGCGGGGCGTTAATTTCGTGACGAACTGCTTCCTTGTTGCATGGACAACCGCTCCCACTTTGCCCTTATGATGCGCACATCGAACTTGAGAATTCTGAAAAGGAAGGCGCACTTAGATCAGGATCGCCAAGAGCAGTGAGTACTACTTTACTTCGGAAAATAAAACTCAGTAAAGGCAGTAGATTAAAAAGGAACATGTGTTAGCGATTAAGGTTCCATTCCCCTTAGTCAGCCTATAATATAAGCGCTTTTTACGATTTTTTTATTTGGAAAAAGTAAAGAAGCAATCAACATAAATCTTTTTGCACATTATTTGTTGATTCTTGGACAACATTTTCTGATTTTTTTAAAAGATATTCAGTCACAATTAAGCCCCCCATCCCAGGAGCTAAAGTTGCTCTGTTCAAAATGAGGTGTGTTCATGACGGATATCCTGCAGTCTGCAAATCTTATGTGAAAAAAAAGGCTTCGTGTATTTCAAGCTGACGGAATTGATTGTGCCCACATTAACAAAGATATCTTTCTGAAACTTGGCTGAATTACTCCTTGGGCATGTCCACATGAAGTAACAAGCTAATTCTTTGTAAAGTTTTGTTTTAATTTATCCATTAGTTATTGCAAAACTCGTGACCAAGCATACACGACAAAATTACATCTTTGTTTCAAACGACTGTCATTTTATTATTTTGTGAAATTTCAAGAAACTGTACTATTATTCCGTGCGTAATATCTTATAGATTAAGAAAACTGTTTGTTTTTCGATTTCAGATGGATTTGCAGACTGCAGGAATTTCGTCGTGGACACACCTCATTTTAGACAGAGCATGGGATAGGGGGCTTCATGATGACCGTATTTCTTTAAAAAATATCAGAAAATATTGTCCAAGAATTGATAAATAATGTGCACAAAGATTTACTTTGATTGCTTCATTAGTTTTTCCAAAACAAAACATAAAAATCGTTTGTATTACAAGCTGACTGAGGAGAATGGACATTTAACGCCTAGCCAACAACGAAATCGTTAAGGACCGAGTTCTGCCTCTCTTGGAGCACAGGAATACGGGAGTCAATGTTTATGTTTTTTACAAAAACAATTAAAAAGCTTTTTGGTACAAATCATTCTATTGTTTCTCAAAACATCTGCCTTAAAAATTTATACACCTTTCCATGCACTCACAACGACTGTGGAAACATTTTTAAACTTTTTTCACTCTTAGGGTGAACCTCCAAAAAAAAAAAAAAAAAAATTCTTAAAAGAATTCAGCAGCTTTTTGAGGTGATGGAATTTGCATTCCACGTGTATTATGCTTTGACAGTAGGGAATAAATCAGGCGATAAATCAGGTGAATATGGGAAATGATACATTAATTCAATGTTTTATTCATTCATGTCAGTTGTACATTATGTGTGATGGCTGGCATTGCCATGATGAAGAATGGTTCCAAGAGATTACTGGAGCCAAGTGAACTTACAGTACAAAGTTTAACTTTGGATATCAGCTTCTTTTAATTGTTGCGCTATTAAATTGTACTTATATACATCGAATCTGTAGAGCAAGGAGGTGACACTTATATGTTGGGGAAAACCTTTTGTAACCAGTTGCCTGTACCATACATCTTGTGCTTCTTTGTACTTCATGCAGGCCAGTATTTAGCTCAGCCAGGTCAGTCTGATCCAGATCACAGCTTCCAGAGAGTAGAATTTTTATTCGAGGTGAAACGAAATGACAACGTGCCATTAATTGCCCAGGAGACGCAGTCTGGAGTTGTTCGGAAGACAGGCGCGTCTCTTTCTCTTGATGAATGTGAAATGAATGATGGTGCTGTTTTCTTGAGGTTTGAAGCGTACTGAGGCAAATGTCGTCCATCACATTTATCCAGTCATTAACTGACATCGTTCCGCTTTCTTAAACTGTGTGGCAAGTATAACACAGGAGCTGTATTAAAGATGATCTCAAACCGTTACCGAAAGCAAGATAATTTCGTGTCCTATAGGATTGCTGGTACGAGATTTCGCCATTTCATCTACATCTACATGATGACTCTGCACTCCACAATCAAGTACCTGACAAAGAGTTCATCGAGCCAGAGAGTTTCTCGCAACTTCTTATTAGCTCAGGAGTTCGGTTACACTTTTCCTGTGAGGTGCATGTGTTAGCCTCAAGAATTTAGTCGCTGCATTTATTTATTAATTTAACCTTTTAAAATTAGGGCCACCAAGCCATCTAACATTTAATCAGGCTTGCTACACTCTTTATATTTCATACACACCGTGTAAGGTGGTTATAATTTCGCACCTTACAAGAACTCATCCACATACTTTGCCGTGATCTACAAACACAGTTAGGTATCATGTGACAGGTTGTACATCGTATACAGGGTGTTACAAAAACAACTTTCAGGAAACATTCCTCACACACAAATAAAGAAAGGATGTTATGTGGACATGTGTCCGAAAACGCTTAATTTCAATGTTAGAGCTTATTTTAGTTTCGTCAGTATGTACTGTACTTCCTCGATTCACCGCCAGTTGGCCCTATTGAAGGAAGGTAATGTTGACTTCGGTGCTTGTGTTAACATGCGACTCAGTGCTCTACAGTACTAGCATCAAGCACATCAGTACGTAGCATCAACAGGTTAGTGTTCATCATGAACGTGGTTTTGCAGTCAGTGCAATGTTTACAAATGCGGAGTTGGCAGATGCCCATTTGATGTATGGGTTAGCACGGGGCAATAGCTGTGGCGCGGTACGTTTGTATCGAGACAGATTTCCAGAACGAAGGTGTCCCGACAGGAAGACGTTCGAAGCAATTGATCGGCGTCTTTGGGAGCACGAACATTCCAGCCTATGACTCGCGACTGGGGAAGACCTAGAACGACGAGGATACCTGCAATGGACGAGGCAATTCTTCGTGCAGTTGACGATAACCCTAATGTCAGCGTCAGAGAAGTTGCTGCTGTACAAGGTAACGTTGACCACGCCACTGTATGGAGAGTGCTACGGGAGAACCAGTTGTTTCCGTACCATGTACAGCGTGTGCAGGTACTATCAGCAGCTGATTGGCCTCCACGGGTACACTTCTGCGAATGGTTCATCCAACAATGAGTCAATCCTCATTTCAGTGCAAATGTTCTCTTTACGGATGAGGCTTCATTCCAACGTGATCAAATTGTAAATTTTCACAATCAACATTTGTGGGCTGACGAGAATCCGCACGCAATTGTGCAATCACGTCATCAACACAGATTTTCTGTGAACATTTGGGCAGGCATTGTTGGTGATGTCTTGACTGGGCCCCATGTTCTTCCACCTACGCTCAATGGAGCACGTCATCATGATTTCATACGGGATACTCTACCTGTGCTGCTAGAACATGTGCCTTTACAAGTACGACACATGTGGTTCATGCACGATGGAGCTCCTGCACATATCAGTCGAAGTGGTCGTACGCTTCTCAACAACAGATTCGGTGACCGATGGATTGGTAGAGGCGGACCAATTCCATGGCCTCCACGCTCTCCTGACCTCAACCCTCTTGACTTTCATTTATGGGGGCATTTGAAAGCTCTTGTCTACGTAACCCTGGTACCAAATGTAGAGACTCTTCGTGCTCGTATTGTGGACGGCTGTGATACAATACGCCATTCTCCAGGGCTACATCAGCGCATCAGGGATTCCATGCGACGGAGGGTGGATGCATGTATCCTCGCTAACGGAGGACATTTTGAACATTTCCTGTAAAAAGTGTTTGAAGTCACGCTGGTACGTTCTGTTGCTGTGTGTTTCCATTCCATGATTAATGTGATTTGAAGAGAAGTAATAAAATGAGCTCTAACATGGAAAGTAAGCGTTTCCGAACACATGTCCACATAACATATTTTCTTTCTTTGTGTGTGAGGAATGTTTCTTGAAAGTTTGGCCGTACCTTTTTGTAACACCCTGTATATGAATATATAAAGGAGACTGACATTGTCACGTACGTATTGTAAATAATTGTTAACGCTTATTGTATTAAAGGTGACGGAGTGGCTTTATTATAAAAACTGCGTAATGAATGATTGCCTATACTAGCAGAGGTTGGAACGCCAGTGGAGATGATATGGCAGGCAGAACTCAAGCTCTGGGTGGAAGGCCCGCACAGGTGTTGTTCCTGCTGCTTAAACACAGGAAGTGGCTTGACAGATGTCGTGGCACCTGAGCTCTGGTGCACAATAGGGTGACGGTCGGCCATTATTGTAGTAGGGGCCAGAAGGATAACCGGATAATACTTTCGAACGCTGACAATCTTGGACACAGGTGAGAGGAACGAAGAAGCGCCACCTCGGAAACCATGCAGGCTGGGTTATTTCCAAGGATTTTTACTCAGAAGCGTACCATTGTACGAGTATAGGTTTTTCCTCGCAAACTTTCCGCGCTGGACGACAAAAGACTAAAATATGGTTGGTCGGCGTTCGGAAGGATCTGTAGATTGGATTGGATTGTTTGGGGGAAGAGACCAAACAGCGAGGTCATCGGATTAGAGAAGGACGGGGAAGGAAGTCGGCCGTGCCCTTTCAAAGGAATCATCCCGGCATTTGCCTGGATTGGTTTAGGGAAATCACGGAAAATCTAAATCAGGATGGCCGGACGCGGGATTAAACCGTCGTCCTCCCGAATGCGAGTCCAGTGTGCTAACCACTGCGCCACCTCACTCGGTGAACAATCTGTAGAGAGGGAGAATATTCCATGGTTTCGGGAATATGATTCGTTTTCAGAATTACGATGGTGGGGAGCCAAGCCTTGCTGGGAAGCCAGCGCTGGAGAGACGAGGTCTTCCGTTGTGAGCGCCCGTGTGTGACGGTCGCTCGATAGCAGCTTTGTTGGTACAGACGGACTTGCTGTCTTTGCTCTCAGTAGAGTTTATAGTTAGAACAGTTAGGAACTGTACTGTTGTGAGCCTATACGATTCTGGACTTCACCTCCGGGTTGGAAGTCGTCGTTGAGTACACAGCGTTCGTAATTGAGAGCGCTTCCTCTGCCTACTTACGTTGAGACGTTTTCTGAACACGTCCTTGTGGTTGGGTGTTCGCGTTTCTCGTCTGTAGAATACAGAAAAAAATGGTTCAAATGGCTCTGAGCACTATGGGACTTAACATCTGTGGTCATCAGTCCCCTAGAACTTAGAACTACTTAAACCTAACTAACCTAAGGACATCACACACATCCATGCCCGAGGCAGGATTCGAACCTGCGACCGTAGCGGTCGCGCGGTTCCAGACTGAAGTGCCTAGAACCGCACGGCCACACCGGCCGGCTAGAACACAGAGAGGAGAAGACAATATTAGATCATATTAGTCATAGGACCGCCTTCTGCCGTCCTAGAGTTTGAAAGAGTTTATTTGTAGCTGGAGTTCTTCCATCGTAACAGATCCGTACGAGAACCATCACTTCGACCCTCCGGACGATGTACATATAGTGATATCGCAAATTGCTTCGGCTTATTAGTGCTATAAAAGCTAAACAGCTTTGATCACGTTAGTTTATTTCCACTGAGGTTCCACACCGCCATAGATCATCTTTGCAAGTAGTGTATTCTAGTGTTTGGTACGTAGATGATGTCAGTCATTTCGCGTTATTGATATTAGACCGCGCAGTCATAATAAGGTGCAGAGTTGGGCAATTGATTAGTAATTTTACTTAGGAAATGTAAACTTAGTAATATAAAGGTTTTTTCTAATCTACAGTAAATATATAAGCAGGCGCAACCTTTATCATTTAGTAGGATTAGTTGCCTTCATCATTCATTTATTTTTAGATTGTAATTTATGGAATTAAGAGATCCTAAGATCTGCTTTGGGGGATAGTCAGACAGGGCCAAATCTTCATTTTGGCGTTTATTATTTTCCGTCACGCACATTCATTTTACACCTGCCTGGAGTAGCATCTTGGAACTGTCCAATCACTTTAATGTGGCCACCTGTGAAAAACCTGAGTAACCGCCTTCTGCAGTGCTACCATGCAGGAAGAAAGTCATTGAGGTTCTGGAAGGTGCCGACAGGGATGTGGAGCCAAGTCGACTCCAGTGCCGGTTGAGCATCCGTGAGCGAACAGCCTGACTGAGGTGCCAAGGGGAAAACAAACTGCATTTAGGGGTAGACATGGTCCCAAGGACAGATGCATATTGTGCTGATACACTGTGTCTTGAAATTGACGAGATCACCCAGGGAACGTCACTGAAATATTCCCAAACCATAACTCTCCCTCCTTCGACATGGAATCTTCTGACGATTGTTGCAGGGCAGCACAAGCCAAGGGCCACAATGACTGGACTGTTTTTCCACATCCCTCCTACTCGGTTTATATACCATACACCACTAGTGCTGCCGCCTGCCGTCTGTGAGTAGTAGTTACACACTCACGTCAAACGTGGGTGATGGACAGATTAATATGACTTGGCCGTTTGTTATGATAAGCACGTTATACAACATTTAGAAATTAAAAATTACATTTTATACTCCAGATAAAAGAAGACACACAGTTTATATTCAATCATGATAAGCACAGAACTTCATAACATATACTGAGAGGTGGGTTTTAATTATGAGCGTTAGCTGCAATGAGTATGAGGAAGAGAGATAGCAATATGAACGTGAAAACACACAGTTAATGAATACAAGGGGAAAAGAGCGGGGCGTGATTTCTAGAGATAGGGAAAGAGATAGGAAAGTTGTTACGTCTGCCACAGGCGGCCCCTGCCAGGCAGACTACACTCAAGACACCCCTGTGTACCATATAAATACGCAAGCACCTGCATTCGCAACCAAGAGGAAAACAATTCTTCAAAAGAAACAGAACTTGCTAGAGACTAATGCAAAGCTTTTTCTGCAGAGGTCGCCTCACAGACACAGGGAAAGTTGGAGTACTCCGCCGGCCTCCGCTGGCTTTATAAGGCCAGTGCAGCAGCAGTATAGCCAGTTCCTCGCCGAGCTAGGACCACTCCGACGGACTTCACCGATGCTCTTGATGAATGGTCGTCTACAAGTTATTTGTTTTTGTGTGCATATAGTGTAGTTCAGTTTCAATAAACGACATTATACTGAATGTTCTGTAATGCTGAGTATTCTCCAAGGATAACTGGGAGAAGATAAGAGCACTGGATTTACTATTTACAGGGGGAGAGTTAACTGTATACTTTAATTCTTGAGGGAACTTTATGAGGGAGACAGAAAAAGTACTGAAGCATTTTCTTAAAAGCAACAGGGCTTTGAGTTGTATGCAGCGTGCAGAGTAGCTTATTCCAGAAGCAGACAGTAGCAAAGAAATCTGCGAATGTTTTTGTTTTATGAATGTACACAGCTAGGATACTAGATAAATGGGACCTTCAGAATATGTCACAAGTTTCCGTCCAGGATATGCACAAAGTATAAAGATGTACTGATGGAAGAGGTTGACAGCGTTAATTTTCTTGGATTACAGTTTGACAATAAATTCAGCTGGGAGCAGCACGCCACAGGACTGCTGAAACGCCTAAAGAAATCCTTATTTGCAATGAGAATGTTATCAAATGTAGGACATGAAAATAAAAAAGAATCCGACGTACTTCGCTTACTTTCATTCCGTAATGTCATGTGAAATTATTGGATAACTCAAGACAAACAAAAGTTTTTGTAGTCTAAAAGAGTGTAATGGGGATTATTTGTGGTGTGAATTCCCATACATCCTGTAGAAGCTTGTTCAAGGAACTAGGTATACTAACTTCTGATTCTCAGTATATTTATTCATTAATCAAATTTGTTGTAAGTGATTTTTCCCTTCCAGAATGAATTTTCACTTTGCAGCGGAGTGTGTGATGGTTTTAAACTTCATGGTAGGAGTATTCTGCGAATACTACATTCGTACGCAGTTCACCATTTAAACATTTCACTCCATGGCAATAACTTTCAGAATCGTTAGTGATTCTCTGAGTGGTGATGTGGCGTTTCTTTGCAAGATTTTGCTAACGAATGAAGCATCATTTAGATATCATGGACAAATCATTACACACAACATGCACTTTTTTTAATCTGCCGTGAAGTTTCGAAGCGGCATAGCTCTGTTGGTGAGTGAAAAATCATTTTGGAAACAATCCCTCAGGCTGCGACTAAACCATGTCTCTGCAATATCCTTTCTTCTGGGAGCGCTAGTACCGCAATTTATGCAGGAGAACCACGAAATTTGGAAGGCAGGAGAAGAGGATTGGCGGAAGTAGGGCCTAAAGCTGTGAGGGAGGTTCGTGAGCCGTACTTGGATAGCTCAGTCGAGAAAACGTTAACTTAAAAAAAAACGAAACAAAAGAACACTCTAGAACACTTCCCTACAAAAGGCAAAGACCCCAGGTTCGAATCCGAATCTAGCAAATAGTTTTAATATATGCCTTTTTCCAACAAACAGCTGAGTTCAAAAAATCAATACTAGGAACAAGAACAGGGGAGCCTGAGAGACTTACCTGTGGCCAACTCCTCGTATTTTTATTAGTATTACATAAAGTAAGTGAAATATCTGACTTGATAAACACCCATATGGATTCTCCTTAATATGGATACATGGAATGAAGATTTCATCTAATCTAATTTAACCAAGACAACAGCACTGCAAACCTCTGACCCACCGTCTGCAGGCGAGGTGTCACAAATGTGAGCACTGCTACATCAACTGTAAACAGATGCGCAACTGAGTTACAGTTCGCGTGTCTACCTGTGTGTTAGAAGCCCGTCAGTTTGAGCGCTGCTGTTCTATCGAGGCAGTTATTAATCCTTTCACAATATATATGAAGATGGAAAAGAGGACATGGTGCTTTCCAGACTACTAGAGCAGCAGTGCATTTGCATGCTGAAAGGTATCCTGATCATGCCAAGCCCTCATAATCTGTCTTTGCAGACATTTTAAAAAATTTCAAGAAACCGGAAATGTGAAGTACACACCGTCGACATGACACTACGAACTAGCTTGAATGTGAGAGTAGGGCCCTGATAACACAGCATAGTTATAGGTGCTATCTGCGCGTCTGACTACTCACTGTAAGATCTGCTCAGTTTCCTTCTCCTTGCCATGCGTTTAGACAGCAGGATACGGTAAGAACTTCAATAAAATTGTTCTCCTTCTTTTACTCTGACGTGGGAGTGGTATGTGGTCAGCCTCCTAGTCTGTCTTGGAATGCTTTAGCGCATGGCTGCTATGCTGTGCTCTGCGGCTATTCTGTGATGAAACAGAATGAACGATTAAGTCGCAGTAGCAGCCAGTCACAGGATAATTACAGTCGGAGCATGAACAGATCCGGCTGGACAAACGAGTAGTGTACATAGAGTGCTCCAGAGATAAAAAGCTCACATTTTACACTCTAGTTCGGCCTCCAGCGGACTTGGGATGGGGCGTGTTTCAAATGGTTCAAATGGCTCTGAGCACTATGGGACTTAACATCTGTGGTCATCAGTCGCCTAGAACTTAGAACTACTTAAACCTAAGTAACCTAAGGACATCACACACATCCATGCCCGAGGCAGATTTCGAACCTGCGACCGTAGCGGTCGCGCGGTTCGAGACTGAAGCGCCTAGAACCGCTCTGTCACAGCGGACGGCTGGAGCGTGTTTGTTCCTTGGATTCCAGATTGCTACCCGCGTGGCTAAATATCTCTCCCAGGAGTACGGCCTCGCCCCAGGATGGCCATGTAAGACAAACGGCAATGGGACACAGATCCCTCTCATAAGGGGTCCTCAGGGAAAGGAGAAAATGTAGTCAGATGTTTTCCTTTCAAGAAAATGAATTAATAGTCAGCATTATGCGGTTTTTTAACAGTGTCCGACCTGGATTTTTTTCGTGGCTACTTACAAGTCGCCATTTGTCTTCCAAAGTATTAAAAATACTGCATACCCCCAGATCCAGTCCCCTCCCTCTACCAACTATCACATGGGCGCCCTTGCCTCCTGTGTGCCACAAGTGACTTGCAGAAAGACAGAACCACTTTTTAGCATTTACACAAATATTGACCTCCTCATTCTCAAAATCAATAACGGCACCAGTGGAACTCCATCAGTCAGCACCCAGAATTATAGACACCGACAGCTTAAACAAGCACCCTACAGCACCAAGCAAACCCCTGCAAGACAATTCTAATTATACTTGCTTAATGAGTGGTCTGGATCACGCGCCATTTGTGCCTTTCATCCTCACTGCAGTCAATCTGAGAACTTCTAACTTAACCCAGTCCAAAACGACGTTGAAATCGGCCTCTGAAATTGCAGGGGTAACAGCGCCGGTGTCAACAAGGCTTTTATGTGTAGAACTAAAACAGGCTCTGATATGTCAGGTCAGACAATCAGTATTCTTCATCAACAAGTCTTCTAGAATATTATGATGGCAATTAACCTCTATTCTCAAATCACTGCACACAGAGTGGCAGTCACTTGACTGAGCCTGTCAGTTTTTTAGTCACCTCCATAAGAGAAGCCGTCGCCCACTGGTGTGCATTTTCCCCAGTATTCTGTGGTGGAGCAGGGCACCAATGGTCTCCCTTTTGCTTCCTCCCCAGACGTTAGTGAACTGAATGGGCAGTATGTTCGTTTTATTCTGATTAGTGTGATTGCTCTGACTCTGTATACACTGATCGTTTGTCCAACCGAACCTGTTCTTGCTCTGACTGTTATTAGTCTGTGATTGGTTATTACCACGACTGAATCCTTCATACTATTACACTACACAGTAGAATTCTGTGTGAACTTGAAGTTATTAAGTTTTCTCAAGGCAAACACAGAGCTGAGCGAAGACAGGTTCGAGTGCAGTATCTCAGTCAGAATATAAATCAGACAGGAAAGCCGATATCACAAATAGCGAGGCACGTAACTGGGGCATTGCTACATAACACTCGAGATGAGAGCACAGGCTGCGACAGAATGACCACACTATGACGTCATCCTGAGTGCTCCACAAGAGGAAGTAAAAGGGCGTAACACACATGCGCCTCCACAACATACTGACGTTGCGGAGAGTACCAAGCTGCAAATCAGAAGGTCACAACTGGGACAGGCAAAATTCGCTCATCGCCACAGCTCCAAAATTTCAGAGGCATGAGGTAATCAGCGTAAATACATGTGTCTCTGAAGCTCATTCATCGCGTGTCAGTACTCAGTCATGAGTCATCAGTCAGTGCAAACAGTTTTGTAAATTACAGTGCACCCACGTTGAAGCTGTTCCATGACATGCTACATATTGTTCATCTGATGACTTCAGCTACGAGACAACAGGCAGCCTGATGCGTTCCACTGCTGTGGAATTGCTTCTGCTTGCTCTGCTGCCACTGGTATGAAGACTTTGGCATCTTCGACCAACATCCCAGTGGAGGTCAATCGAGGGTGACCTGCAAACAGCAGACGTCGCACTTTCTGGAGAGGCTGTACCTGTGAGCAGCTACAAGTGTCTTGGCCATCCCTTTTTGGGAGGCCAGGGCGTAATTCGATGCGGCTATCATCACCCCATGCAGAACTATCCGCTGCTGGCCAGGGGGCAAACTATGATGCCTACAAGAGCACGTTAGTGAAACGGCTGGCCACGCTGTTAGCGACTGGCTAAATAGGCAACGCTTCCAGACTGCTGGGTCGGCCTTCTGCTCAACGCTGCATTCGCTGAGGATGCAGTTCCTGACCTCGGCACACAAAGCAGATGACCGCTGGGCCGACCGAGTCAGCAATTAATTAATTTGAATTTGTTGTAAGTTCCTATGGGACAAAACCGCTGAGGTCATCAGTTCCTAGGCTAACACACTACTTAAACTAACTTATGCTAAGGACAACACACACACCCATGCCCAAGGGAGCACTCGAACCCCCCCCCCCCCCCCTCTCCGACGGGCGAGTCAGCAAGTCCCAGCCATGTGCACTGCTTCATCTGCCACTGGATTATGCCACAGAGAAGCTATTTACATTGCATAAATCCTGATAATAAATGTATTCACAGCCTACACTCTTTCACTGAAGCCTGCCGGCGTGTCACCAGACCACACTCCCATACTCCGAGCTCAGCTCCCTGGGTCTCCACAGTTGGTGTCAGAAACGGCTGTCACTTGAAGACTTCGGTGGCAGTTCGAACCACATCTACAGCATTAGCCATTGTCGCCTATCCGGATTTTCTGTCCAAAATGATGCATTTTAGTGAAAGGACATTTTCTATTAGCATTCTTTTTTTGTTCATTTTGTTGTGACTATGGTAGGAGCGCAGATGTGCGCCGTAATCTTAGGATAACTTTTGCGAGGCCACAGGAGCCTGCAGACATATCTCATTTCAGAGGAAATTGCAGGGAAACGTACTTGACACCAGTGAGGTGTGAAATCTGTAATTTATCAGGGTACAAAGTGCCCCGACTAAGGCAGTGCCAGTTACATTTGTCGTTTGTAGATGATTTGGTTACTTGGCACAGAACTGTTCTGAGATCCGTTGGGTTACCATACGGCGTAAGAACTAATTTAGTTTATTATTTTGTTGTGATCGTAAGTGCATTTTTCCCATTTTTCTCTTGTTGTAACGGTAATTGCAGAGCACACAACATACTAGAAACACGTGCAGTTATTGTGGGTGAGACTATTAACGCTTTTTCGGAACAAATAACCAGGTTATTGGCAGTTAATTACCAGCAGAAAAAGTACAATGAGGAATTATATAGGCAGGTGTAAGTACTGCAAGCCGTTCAACAGCAGATGCAATTGGGTTTAGGGGAAGAAAAATCAGTATCGAGCGTACACCCTCCTGTGGATCCATTAGCTGACAACTTGATAACGCCTTTATCCGGAAAAACAACAGAGGATTTAACTGCGTTTATTAAAAATGTTATAGCTACCGCGAAACTGAGTAATGGTAAGACGAGACATGTCTGTGTATGGCTAATTTACAGTCAATAGGCGAAACTAAAACATACTTTATGTATCTTGAAACAGTAAGGCACAAACATTAGAGCAGTTAACTAAAGGCCTGTATCAACTTTACCGAAAGAGAACAGCGCGGGATTCTTCGGGAAAAGACTTAGTAGTTTGGTATAGAAGTATAATGAATCGGTGGTGCCCTTTTCGTATAGGATACGGAAGATTAATGTGCAAAGATGTGAGTGCAGAGGCTGACAGAGTCATCCTGCTTGAAGCTAAGAATAGGGCACTCGACATCTTTTCATGGGGTATCTCCATTGACATGTCACACAGTCAGGATGGAGAATTTCTCAGATCTGTCCGCAAATATTATAATCGCCACACAGTTATAGGTCATTGATATTGCTACTAAAGGACATAGTGACCACAGGTCTTCACCTCCAAAATAAAATGGTACAGATGTGAACTCAATATGAACAGAAAATAATGAACTGGAAGCTTGCTACAGTGTTAAGCAATGGTGTTCAATTAGTATAAATTTTCCCAACCACCTTGAAGTAATTTTAGGTATTTTTCGATGGTGTGTTTTTTGGAAGTGTATTTTTTCAATAGAATGCACTGCTGAGAAAAGGGTTAAATGATTATCATGAGGAATATAGCTATAAAATTACTCACAGTACATACCCTTGAAATTGTTCTTGACCAGTAAAATTCCTTTGACTAAATGTAAGTAGTAGTGGGACGAAGTTTGTTTCAGCACAGTTTGTTAGTGCATGCCTCACAATCGGAAGATATTTAACGGTTAATTGCGTGTGGGGACTGTTTCATGATGGTACTCCTTCCTTGATCGGGAAAAAACGCAATCGATTTAATTACTTCTTTCCGATGTATTTTACAAGACCTGCATCTTCCCAAACAACAGAGAATGATGAGCAAGAGAGATCTAACCCCTGCAAAATAATTTTTTTTTATAAATAAACAATATATCGTCTGCTATGTAATTGAATTTCCTGTTGTGAGAGCCTTCCTCTCCTGCACAGAGCCACCAGTTTCCTCGTATGGTGGGGGAGAGGGGAAGGGAGGGTTTGGATTTACCACAGGGGGATGGATTAATTAATTGATCAAATTGGTTCAAATGGCTCTGAGCACTATGGGACTTAACATCTATGGTCATCAGTCCCCTAGAACTTAGAACTACTTAAACCTAACTAAACTAAGGACATCACACAACACCCAGTCATCACGAGGCAGAGAAAATCCCTGACCCCACCGGGAATCGAACCCGGGAACCCGGGCATGGGAAGCGAGAATGCTACCGCACGAACATGAGCTGTGGACAATTAATTGATCAATTTAATTAAGCAGTCAACCAAGCTGATGGAGGTAGAGGGAGCTATTCGAATAGCTCAGGCCTGAAAGTGTACATATATCAGTTAGGGGGTTGGGGGTGAGGGTTGGAGGTTTCCTGAGGGGGTGGGGGAGGAGTGGGAGGGGAGGGGTGGGGGAACAGAGCACGCCAGCTCATGTCACCCACGCAGACTGCCTGAAGTTGGGCTGCACTGGGGACCCCTGATTAGTGACGCACCTGTCAGCAGCGAACCCATGTGCCGGTGTCGCTCCCTCACCCCCCCCCCCCCCCCTCCCCCTCTGACTGACAGACCGGACGTCACGTTAATCCCCAAACAAAAGCACCTGAGAAAATTCCTGTTGAAACACATGCTGTCTCTCATTCTATCTCCTGTCCTGCAGTGTCCCACTGCTGGGCCTGCACACACTGCTGGTCTCGGTCAGACTGAACCACAAACAAAGCAGTATTTACCCAGTAAACCTCTCTGGAATACCAACACATGCGAGAACTTCTTCCAAGGTTAATGGCTGACTGAGAATGGATTTCGCCTTGAGCTCTAAGCTGCCATCTCTGCTGGAGAAGAGGATCTCACGACAGGAAATTCGAATACATAGCATAGGATGTACTGTTTATTTACAAATTCAGTTCGTAGTGGCTGGATTTAACTTTTATTTGGCTGGAAGAGCTCTCATACAGTAACCACATGTCCTGATTACGTAATTACACTACTGCAGATTGGAGTTGTCGTCTTATTAGAAAATTGTCATGTGTGCACTCACCTTGGCAGGCAGGGATCGAGAGAGTTAGTGCACAGTACCACCACCAGACGACGTCTCACCCCCATAACCCTTCGCTTGCATCTCTCGCAAACCATCCCATAGACTCACTCTCTGCTGGAGAGGAAGGATCTCACGACACGAAATTCAAAGCAAAATATTGGTACATATTCCTTATTTAATCAGTTTATGGGAGGCAGGGTCGCCCCCTCCCCCACTTGGGGAGACATCATGACTGCACCCCCCCCCCCCATCCTTGCTCACCAGTACATAATAACTGAAATCACCAGGGAACTGAATGAAGTGCGGTATAGTAGCCACAGTTTGGGGTCTCCTGTGTGTGTATCTATCGTCAGGGCGTCGCCACGTTACTAAATACCACCGGCCACCGACCGGATGTCAGCCTCCTTTGATCTCGCCTCCCCCCCCCCCCCCAAGCAAAGCATCAATTGGCTGTATTATGTTGATAGGGAAATTCCAGACTCACTTCATGTGTCTGTTGTCTGTGTGAATCAACGTCTCCAAACACGAAGATGGAGGTTTTCATTTCTCCTCAGAATACTGTATTCCTATTGACTAACGCTGGAGACAAAGCGAAAACTGACGCAATTTTGATATCAAAAATGGAGTGAAATAATCCATTTGCACTGCCCTGTCAAATTAATTGTTTAACAATTTACAGGAATCAAAGACATTGCTTAAAACACTCACTTCCACCTTACGACCATCATTCTTCATAATAAAACATACTTTCAACGTTTGAGTACCATACGCAAACATTATGCAAATCAAGTAATGAAATTTCAGTCACAAATATATCGTAGCACTAGATATATCCGAGTTCTTGCATGCATCCTCCTCCACCACAACCTTTCCACCAAACATATCTGATGAAAAAAAATTCTGACGATCACACAAACTAGCGATGACGAAGCGCGCCATCCACCGACTGCAGGGTAGCCGCGTCCACCCACGCCGGCTGAGAGAGAGAGACCCAAACCCGTTCCGGCCACGCCGACCTGTACCAAATGCATGCAAGCACGCAGTACAATTATCGCAAACAATAAACTGATCAATCGGGAATTTGATGTCGCGATTGGGTTTTTAAAAGTGCGAAAGGCTTCGTAAACTGGTTCTCTCCGCTACATTCGGAAGGAGGGAGATGGTTTCTATTGCGTGATAGAATAGAGACAACACCAAATACCAGTGCAAGACAGTGTCCACTGCGATGTACTGAGAAGTACTAAACATGACACACTTAAACCACAATCCAGTCCGTAGCAATAAGCTGTCATGGCTAGATGTCAGAGAAGCTGAAAACACTCGCACATCCCCTGCGCATGGCCTGAGGTCCAAACGCAGCGCGCCTGCCCCCCTCGTACACCGCCAGCGCCAACGTAAAGAGGTCAGCGAAAATTACCGCCTCGGCCGCAGCCACAGTCGTGGACGCATATGTATGCCAGAGTGCACAACCCCCGGCCACGGAGGGCATCCAGGGATGATTGGAGTGGTAGGAATTTGGATGTTATCAATACCTCCAGCGCAAACGTCCATCATTTTGAAGTTTCTCTCACGCAACACGCTCATGTCCGCTTCTGTCGCACTCACCCAGCACGCTGGTCACTTAGCAAGATCAGATAGGTGGGCGCTTTCTTTGTACACGTCAAAGGCTAAGCTAATTCGTTACTTCCGGTTGCCAAACCCCTCGTGACTGCTCTTGCAGACAGCAGCAGTGCACTGTGAAACAAGTAGCTGCAGCTTGGACGTATGCAGTAGTTCTAAACAATTCCATCCCGACATAGAGCCACCAGTTTAAGAAACCTAATGTACTTTACCCAACCCGAAGCAGTAAAGTTGTTGACCATACACCTCGAATTTCTCACGCGAAATGTAGATCGCTGAATTATCGTTCCTTGCTGTGTAAATCCTGGACGGGATTATGGCGTAGGCTATATTCCATCTAAGTATTCTTTCATCAGGTAGAAAAACAGCTTTTCTTCTCTGTCACGTCATGCGTCAGAGGACTAGGATATTAAACTCATTTTTGGCTCATGACCGAGTGCTAAGATCTACCACTGTCACAGGACGCCTGCTCACTTTCGAACTCTCTCTTAAGGTAACCAAATGTCTTGCCACATGCAAAGTCTCTTCAGGTACAGCAGAGAGAAGCTGTAAATACGTTTTATATATATATCACTTTTTGAATCAATTCTCCGTCGTTATATGGGTCATCTAAGTATTGGTTCCTTTTAGCCATATTCTCAAAGAATTTGACTGCTTTTTATCTCACTCGAATTTTCGAATGAGACATTTTGTAATAACCCATATTTATTCTCATCTGAGCCTCAGGTGACCAATATCTTGCTATAAAGGCAGCTCTAAACGAATCATACGAATCGCAAATTTCTGCTATCTTCTGCATAGTCTCAGCAACACTTCCCTCCATATGTGCACAAATGAAATCTAACTTACGTTTCAATGCCCAATGTGTCGGTATTCCTATTTTAAATTAGTCAATAAATGTGCGAGGATGGAGAATATTCGCATCTTCTTTATAGTGCTGGTATTTCCGCGCTGTAAGAAAGTGGTTATCATCAAAACCTCTCGCTTCTCTCTGTGATGTACCTTCTGGGTTTTGAAGACTGGAATTCTGTCCTTGGTTTGCGTCAGATCTACGCAAACGTGTGTAACTTGGTTCATTGTGTGACACTTGCGCCATAGAATCACTTGCAGGTCTCAATGCGCAATACGCTTGCAGTAGGCCCGCTACTGGCTCTGTATCTTGACGTGTATGCGATTCTGGCTCGTTAGACGCTGTACTGTAACCCGTCGGTATTCGTCCTACAGGTTGTGGCGATGCGTAACGCGTCTCTGTGGTTTGATCAGCGTGTGTCACGCTTTGTGCTTGCCGTACTGAACCTTGCTGCAAACCACACTCTTGTATTCCCGATTGACCTGTTATTCTCTCTTGACTAAGTGGTCGCAATCCACACTGTTCCCTGCGGTTACCTTGACGTTCTGGCATACGCTGGTTTGGACTATTTCCCACTCGCGGTTTGCGGTTTCGGACTGCCATCCACATGTGCCTTTCCTTCTTACGTCAAACGTGATAAAGGACCGAGACATTAAAAACACGATCACAACGACTATGTTACCGTCACCCTGCATAAAAAGCAGTCTCGATTCTACAGGCACACACAAGATTCACTGATAGTGTAACACTTTCTGGTAGAAATGCAGACAGCAATTTGGAATCAAGACTTCATTCAGCCACATACATGCGTTGGATACTATAGAGACGTCTTTTAATGATTACAGCCAACAGTGAATAATATTCATGCCACTCTCATATCTCGAAAAGAGTCACCTCTTTCTAACTTATCTGCTACACCAAAACTGCAACTTGGTTTTAGACAATTCCTCTGCATCTCGTAATCGGTCCTCAGTCTCTGTCCCAGACTCCTTGCAACTTTGTCCATGTGATCGTCCCAATTTAGGTCGGAACGGAACAGGAGTTGGAGAGCGCTATATCCACCACCTTCTGCAACCTGTGTAGAAAAAGGTTGAGCTGAGTTAATGCAACAGTACTGTCTTTTGACCACTTTGAGGACATTGGAACACGTTGTCGCAGGTCCGCTAATGATGTACGATGTGTAAGGTCAGTGCCAAAACGAAGCTTTCTCCTGCAACGCAAGGTAGTACGAAAGACAGTATGAACAGTTACGGTGGTGTTTCTTATCAGGAAAATTGGAAAGAGTCCATATCATACAGGAACTGGAAGATGGAGGATTTTGCTACCACATTGTGATGCATCTCCAAACTACATACAGGTACTACAGTCCTAAGGAGATCTGCGTCCCTCAGGGTGCATTCACGTCTGTCACCCAAACATTCTATCATCGTTATTTTGTGCCATCCAACAGAGAAAAACTATGAACCATAAAAGCTCCGCTAACTTTATCCAACAGAGAACCTGATAAGATTTTTACTGCATCTCTCCTTTCCAATATATCGAAAACGAATATCGTCTGAATGCCAGCGTCGAACGTATGTAGCAATCCTATTAAATATACAGGTACTGATCCATTGAAGCAGGTGGCCAGTGATCGAAGTCGCTTGCACAGACCAGTGTAAAGTTTCATCGCCAGTACTGTAGGAGGACCATATCCCACAGACTATCAGCCGCGAGAGAGGGTCCTGCTTTGTTGTTTGATACACTGTTTTCTTCTACTGTAACACGCTTTGTACACCACTATACATTTTGTTTTTTCTGCCGCGACTTCGAGATCTGTGTTAGGTTCTAAACTGACATTAACACGTTTCGATCTGTTGGCTCTCATAGGAAACTGGACTTTGCACGTTGTAAATCATGCTGCTGCTGCTTCCACAACATACACACTGGATGACTGAAATAAAAAACAGTCACAACATAAGGAAACTGGAAGAGATTTGCTGCATTGAGGAGTGTTCCAAACTGCTGTCCACAGGTGATTGACGACCTCTACATTTAAGCTCATCTTTCACAGTGACAGGATAGTTGACACCTCGGTGTTATGTTTCGACTGATTGCTTATGTTGCACTCACGTGTGTCATCATCGTTCCGGTGCTAGCCAACCGCAGAAGGTGTTGCCCCTCTACCAAGACTCTTTCTCCATCTCAAACCAGCGACGTCAGTCAATCATTCTGTGGTAATCAACAACATACCAGTGGATGGATGGGATGGAAAAGCCCCTCTGATGCACTGTAATAAGCATCATACCGACACTGCGGTCAATTTTAGCAATTTTACCGGTTTTTTACAAGGCCAAATAGTGACACGGCTGCATGCTTCCCAATTTCTGTATCATCACTAAACCCCCCTCCTGCAGCCTTTAAATATATATCTATGCACCATGTGCGTCTTTTAAATAGTTTTCAAGGTTTCGGTTGCCGCTAGCCATCCAATTCAGATTAGTTTTTAAGTGTATATATCCATATAGCTCACAGTCCATCAGAATTATTGTGAAAGCTATGCTACTGGGACTGAGGAATTTAGTCGTAGTAAAAAGTATCTCCACATTAGTTTTTAGCATGGATTTATACAAAACTGTAAAAAAACATTCTCATGCAGTGCTACTGGGGATATGTTAAAAATCTCAACCAGTGTTAATGTTGTATGTAAGTTAAAGGTACCTCTGCATCGGAATAGCAAATTCTATCTCAAGAACTATATTGAATCTCAAGAACTGAACTATAATTTCAAGAACTAAATTGTGATCTCAAGAAATGAATAGTATTTGTGTGAACTGAAAAAACGAAAAAAAATCGTTACCATACGTCTTTGTTGTTATTTAAAAAAAACGTATCCCCCATTGCGTTATGTGTGAATATATATTTGAAGACTGTACAGGTCACAAATGACATTAGTTTTTCTGAAGATGAGTGCTGTTAAGGAGGTGAAGTTTAAGATCGAGAATAACAAAATGTGTAGGATGGCTGCATGGAATTACAACTATTGTGCAGCACGAATTGGGTTATGGGAGCAGGAGACAAGTGACCGACTCCAGTTCCAAAGACATCTAGCAAA
Organism: Schistocerca serialis cubense; assembly: GCF_023864345.2. Classification (NCBI taxonomy): domain Eukaryota; kingdom Metazoa; phylum Arthropoda; class Insecta; order Orthoptera; family Acrididae; genus Schistocerca; species Schistocerca serialis. The sequence goes on along the minus strand of NC_064641.1, from coordinate 188,645,132 downwards.
CATATCTACAATTATATATCCTATGCTTGAAAAAAAAAAAAAACACAGACATAGTATCTGGATGAAACTGGATCCTGTCAAAGTGGGAACAGAGTGAAGAGAAATCATATACATATTATGAGGTAAGAATTCATTTATTTCTTATCCAACTTAAAAGTGACTTTACATTTTCATAAGCAGACACAGCAACACTACTTTCACACACCTTCTTCTTGAGTCGATGGAGAGCTGGACACTCATAGAATTCCAGGTCTTGGATAGCAGCAAACTTGAAGATTCGACACCTCCATGAGTGCTTATCCTTCCCCTTCACGTAGATTATGGTATCCGTGTGCTCTAATAACCGAAGTGATGTCATTATATCTTTATAAGGTACACCAGGATTATTACAGTGAATTCCATGGTAGAAATGTGTTAACCACTTTGCACTCCTCCATGTTTTAGCACACTTCGCATCCTTCAAAGGTTTGGCAATGTTTGCTGAGAATGTCTCTATTATTCCGGCATCTTCTGTTTATGCTATGAATGCAACATCTTTAATTATGAACTGTCTACGCTCATCATCATAGAAACCCTGAGCTACTGCAATGATGTTCACACCTTGAGATGCCATTGTGGAATGCTTTGGACATGGTGCGGAACCTGTTCGTTTATACAGCTCGTTGCATAACACTGGTGAGCGGGCAGTAATTAATCACACGGTCATCTAGAACTAGAGCACATGCTGCAATGTGTTCCAGGAAACTTTCTGGTCATTCAAATTCAGTTCGTACTTCTATAGGTCCAGGATTAATTATCTCATTTCTGCTTTGAGCATTCTATTACGATTGTCAGTGATAGCTCCTTGAATTTCCGTGGACTGAGTAGACACCCTCCTCTTTCTTCTTCTGCACTTTCATATAATGAAGCATGACATCTCACATACATGTCATATGCTAGACTGAATACATTTTCATCCCACTGCAGGTATAAACTGTCATACGGGTAGAATTCTGAATTAAGGTAGACTCTGGGTTTAGTTAACTTGCAGTTGTCAAATACAGTGAAATCATTTGCTATATTCCCTCTTTTATCAGTCAGAAACACAAGTATGATGAATCTGAGCATCTCCAGCTGTGAAGAGGTTTTAATAGCCCATGTTTCTCTGCTTGCAGTCGGTAGCACTGGGTACTCGAAAACCTCCCAAGAGCTTAATTTTAGTGATAGATACGTACCGGTATCTATCACTAAAATTAAGCTCTTGGGAGGTTTTCGAGTACCCAGTGCTACCGACTGCAAGCAGAGAAACATGGGCTATTAAAACCTACGATACCTATAGATACGTACCGGACCCCCCCCCATGAACCATGGACCTTGCCGTTGGTGGGGAGGCTTGCGTGCCTCAGCGATACAGATAGCCGTACCGTAGGTGCAACCACAACAGAGGGGTATCTGTTGAGAGGCCAGACAAACGTGTGGTTCCTGAAGAGGGGCAGCAGCCTTTTCAGTAGTTGCAAGGGCAACAGTCTGGATGATTGACTGATCTGGCCTTGTAACAATAACCAAAACGGCCTTGCTGTGCTGGTACTGCGAACGGCTGAAAGCAAGGGGAAACTACAGCCGTAATTTTTCCCGAGGGCATGCAGCTTTACTGTATGATTACATGATGATGGCGTCCTCTTGGGTAAAATATTCCGGAGGTAAAATAGTCCCCCATTCGGATCTCCGGGCGGGGACTACTCAAGAGGATGTCGTTATCAGGAGAAAGAAAACTGGCGTTCTACGGATCGGAGCGTGGAATGTCAGATCCCTTAATCGGACAGGTAGGTTAGAAAATTTAAAAAGGGAAATGGATAGGTTGAAGTTAGATATAGTGGGAATTAGTGAAGTTCGGTGGCAGGAGGAACAAGACTTCTGGTCAGGTGACTACAGGGTTATAAACACAAAATCAAATAGGGGTAATGCAGGAGTAGGTTTAATAATGAATAGGAAAATAGGAATGCGGGTAAGCTACTACAAACAGCATAGTGAACGCATTATTGTGGCCAAGATAGATGTGAAGCCCACACCTACTACAGTAGTACAAGTTTATATGCCAACTAGCTCTGCAGATGACGAAGAAATTGAAGAAATGTATGATGAAATAAAAGCAATTATTCAGATTGTGAAGGGAGACGAAAATTTAATAGTCATGGGTGACTGGAATTCGAGGGTAGGAAAAGGGAGTGAAGGAAACATAGTAGGTGAATATGGATTGGAGGTAAGAAATGAAAGAGGAAGCCGTCTGGTAGTATTTTGCACAGAGCATAACTTAATCATAGCTAATACTTGGTTCAAGAACCATGAAAGAAGGTTGTATACATGGAGGAATCCTGGAGATACTAAAAGGTATCAGATAGATTATATAATGGTAAGACAGAGATTTAGGAACCAGGTTTTAAATTGTAAGACATTTCCAGGGGCAGATGTGGACTCTGACCACAATCTATTGGTTATGACCTGTAGATTAAAACTGAAGAAACTGCAAAAAGGTGGGAATTTAAGGAGATGGGACCTGGATAAACTAAAAGAACCAGAGGTTGTACAGAGATTCAGGGAGAGCATAAGGGAGCAATTGACAGGAATGGGGGAAATAAATACAGTAGAAGAAGAATGGGTAGCTTTGAGGGATGAAGTAGTGAAGGCAGCAGAGGATCAAGTAGGTAAAAAGACGAGGGCTAGTAGAAATCCTTGGGTAACAGAAGAAATATTGAATTTAATTGATGAAAGGAGAAAATATAAAAATGCAGTAAATGAAGCAGGCAAAAAGGAATACAAACGTCTCAAAAATGAGATCGACAGGAAGTGCAAAATGGCTAAGCAGGGATGGCGAGAGGACAAATGTAAGGATGTAGAGGCCTATCTCACCAGGGGTAAGATAGATACCACCTACAGGAAAAATAAAGAGACCTTTGGAGATAAGAGAACGACTTGTATGAATATCAAGAGCTCAGATGGAAACCCAGTTCTAAGCAAAGAAGGGAAAGCAGAAAGGTGGAAGGAGTATATAGAGGGTCTATACAAGGGCGATGTACTTGAGGACAATATTATGGAAATGGAAGAGGATGTAGATGAAGATGAAATTCCAATCGCAAAGAATGCAGGTGTTGACAGATGTGAAAATTACCGATCTATCAGTTTAATAAGTCACAGCCGCAAAATACTAACACTAATTCTTTACAGACGAATGGAAAAACTAGTAGAAGCCAACCTCGGGGAATATCAGTTTGGATTCCGTAGAAACACTGGAACACGTGAGGCAATACTGACCTTACGACTTATCTTAGAAGAAAGATTAAGGAAAGGCAAACCTACGTTTCTAGCATTTGTAGACTTAGAGAAAGCTTTTGACAATGTTGACTGGAATACTCTCTTTCAAATTCTAAAGGTGGCAGGGGTAAAATACAGGGAGCGAAAGGCTATTTACAATTTGTACAGAAACCAGATGGCAGTTATAAGAGTCGAGGGACATGAAAGGGAAGCAGTGGTTGGGAAGGGAGTAAGACAGGGTTGTAGCCTCTCCCCGATGTTGTTCAATCTGTATATTGAGCAAGCAGTAAAGGAAACAAAAGAAAAATTCGGAGTAGGTATTAAAATCCATGGAGAAGAAATAAAAACTTTGAGGTTCGCTGATGACATTGTAATTCTGTCAGAGACAGCAAAGGACTTGGAAGAGCAGTTGAATGGAATGGACAGTGTCTTGAAAGGAGGATATAAGATGAACATCAACAAAAGCAAAACAAGGATAATGGAATGTAGTCTAATTAAGTCGGGTGATGCTGAGGGAATTAGATTAGGAAATGAGGCACTTAAAGTAGTAAAGGAGTTTTGCTATTTGGGGAGCAAAATAACTGATGATGGTCGAAGTAGAGAGGATATAAAACGTAGGCTGGCAATGGCAAGGAAAGCGTTTCTGAAGAAGAGAAATTTGTTAACATCCTGTATTGATTTAAGTGTCAGGAAGTCATTTCTGAAAGTATTCGTATGGAGTGTAGCCATGTATGGAAGTGAAGCATGGACGATAAATAGTTTGGACAAGAAGAGAATGGAAGCTTTCGAAATGTGGTGCTACAGAAGAATGCTGAAGATTAGATGGGTAGATCACATAACTAATGAGGAAGTATTGAATAGGATCGGGGAGAAGAGAAGTTTGTGGCACAACTTGACCAGAAGAAGGGATCGGTTGGTAGGACATGTTCTGAGGCATCAAGGGATCACCAATTTAGTATTGGAGGGCAGCGCGGAGGGTAAAAATCGTAGAGGGAGACCAAGAGATGAGTACACTAAGCAGATTCAGAAGGATGTAGGTTGCAGTAGGTACTGGGAGATGAAAAAGCTTGCACAGGATAGAGTAGCATGGAGAGCTGGATCAAACCAGTCTCAGGACTGAAGACCACAACAACAACAACGTACCGGAATTCAGAACTTTTAAAAGCTTCAAATGCTCCTCGTCTGATGCATTGATGTGAGGCATTTTCCGTATTACCTTCTGATTGTGACCATGTTCTCCTCTTGAGCTCCTTGAATGTATGAGTTATTACCCATTGCACTCTGTACAAGAATGAGTTCCTGTTTAGCGTTCATAATAATCTGCTTCATGTCTTCAACGTAGTCATAAGCATTTTTAGAGGTATGCCTGCAGTAAATCGTTTGTACTCTGCAACTGTTCTATTCGCTGGATCGCCTATGAACCATCCTGCATTTTCTAAATCATTCATATCCATGGGTGATGCAGAGACGTATGTTTTATGGGTTGATGTTATGCCAACATTTCGTGTACAGTCGATCTCAGAGCTATTGAGTTCATAGCGTATCTCTTGAAACAGGAATGCTAAATTGTTACGTGTAAGCTTGGGTCCCATTGTAGGGCTACCGTCGGTTTTTTTGAATGATCCCTTCAAATATATGGAAGTGCCAGCACGTCTTGGTGCTGGATGACAATCCTAATTTCACCATTCTTGTTAAATGTGATTGAAGCATAAGGTATTCCTGACATATAATTCGCTCATCATACCCTATTGGACTGGTTATACTGAGTGAGGACGTCATTGCAAGGTTTCAAACCACCTCATTTCATAGTTCGCACGTGTTTGCAGTTCAACAGCGAAGTTACGTGCTGGGGATTGCATGCACTGGTTTTATTCCGTACATCCATCGTGCCTTATATGTAATTGTACAATGATTCCCTCGTCATGAAAGTCAACAAGTTGATTATCTTGACCCACAATACGCAACTCCAAATAGTTGAATGTCTGAAATGTCACTGGAAGGTGTATTACATTGGTGGAAGTCAACAGTCTTATACGCTGAGGGGAAGAATCCATAAATAGTATGAATCACACTGTCGTTGAGATAGGAGTTCGTTGCACTGTTACACTCAAGTCGAATTGTGCTAACGGGAAATATGTCCACAGTTTGATCTGACTTGTAAAACATACTAGGATCCTTCAAAACCTGTCCTTTTGTGAAACCCAGCAGGAGCCCTATTGAACTTTTCTGCTTAAAGTGAATCGGTGCATTCACAGTCCTTATTTCAGATTTGAGTGTATTGATGTTTGCACGTAGTCCACCTGCTTAGCTGAGTGGTACCACGCTTGCCTCTGAAGCAAGCGGGCTTGGGTTTGATTCCCGGCTGGGTTGGAGATTTTCTCTGCTCGGAGACTGGGTATTGCATTGTCCTCATCATCATTTCATCCTCATCATTGGCGCGCAAGTCGCCCAGTGTGGCGTCGACTGAAATAAGACTTGCACTTGATGGCCGAACTTCCCCGGATGGGGTCTCCCAGCCAAAGATGACATACGCTGACTTACATTTTTTTGCATGTAGCTTAACACCTTTTCTAGACTGTTCTAAGACTTCGTTTAAATCGTCGTTATCGTATGTACCAGGGTCTATCTTCACAACGTATTTTTCACCATTGATATCCAGATGCAGTTTGTTCTTAGCCCCGGTGATATTTGGAATGTTGTTGTACGTCTCCAGTCCAATTAATGCAATACTCCATTCACCAAAGCTCAAATCAACTGGCGGGAAGTAATTTGCACGTAATACAGGTGGTCGTCCTTTTAAAGTCAAAGTGCACAACACTGCATCTGAACCTCAACTGATGAAGGAATGTTAAAGCTCTTCCTTATATATTCTCGTTCTTCTCCTTTGTGCTAAGTCAAGAGATATATGATTCATAAATGTCTGCAGAGGTGTGTAATAAAGTCCCGACAGCTCCGAAAATTGTAGAACACACTTCTTCTGAAAGTAAAGTATCGTTATAATTCTACTGGCAGTTGCAGGCCACCAAATGAGACTGCTGAACAAAGAGGCGGAAGCGTTACACACAGACCAAGATACGAAAACAACCAATAATAATAATAATAATAATAATAATAATAATAATAATAATGCTAACTACAGACAAAGATGTGATGTGGGATACTTACTTTTCGTGTCTTCCTGTTCTGCAAGACTGTGCTGGATCTCGACTGCTGCTGACGCTTCATGGTTCTTCTTCGTCAGCTGCTGCTGTTGGCTGACTGAGTGAGACTGAGGCTGTGGAGCTGCTGAGCCTATCCTATATCCCCTCTGATGACGTCACCAGATACTGGAACCCTATTAGCCAAAGCCTATCACATGACCGGATCCTGTATTCCTTTTGGTTCCTGCCCTTTCTTCCTGATCGCCATCTTCGATTACATCATGAGATAGAAGTGGGGGAAGTCCGGCAGTGCACTCTGGTGGCGGTGTTGTGAACTAGACCAGTTGGACTCCAAATCTCAAGGTGAACACCTAAGGTTCATTGCGGAATAGGGTGAAGTTGATGTAGAGTGTTGGACAGTTTCAAAAAAGGTAGGCAGTTCCAGCACAAGCATCTATTTGCGTGAGCACTGAAATACATCTTCACGGTATCCCACTGCATTATTATTTTTTGTCAACAAGTACACTTAGTAAATTCATCCCTGCTCACCACCAGCATTTCCTCAATTGTACACGTGGATGCTTGCACTGGAGTGGGTGAACATCTTGCCTCTTGCACTTCAGAAGACTGACTTGACTTTTATTGAATGATCTGCAGTTGCAACACATGCATTTCTCAGCATGAGTTGTGAAGTGTAACTTAGCAGCCCCATCTTCATTATTTGATGAAGTGTATCGACTTCACCAAATATTGTTGCTATCAGCACAATCCTCAGCTGCATGATAACAGCTAATATACACATTAAACTCCTCCTTTGCCAGCCTAGACATCTCATCCATTGAATACAGTAAACAATTATGTCCACCCTCTCAGTCCAGCAGCTAGACACAGACTGAGTCCTTTTTCCGCCATTTTTCCTCAGATCGCCATCTTGAATTATGTCATGGGAGGGGAAAGGGGAAGGGTTGAGAGTGCACTCTGGTGGTGGTGTTGTGAACTAGGGCAGTTGAACTCAGGATCTCATGGTGAACACAATGGATGGAGCTACTGTCTATGACAACCCCAATTGTTTATGTACAAACAGTCCTGTTGGAGGAACATCTGCAGCTGAGCATTATACCAGATACTGAAAACACTGCTTCAGTTGTAATGTTCTTTTATTATCACACGACCGGTTTTGGGGTCTTATAAGCCCATCTACAGGTGTCGTAACTTGGCGCTGTGGCTCCTGAGTGCCGCAGTGGACATGTACTAGGCATGGTGTGCTACCTATGAGCGCAGAACAAGGAGAACTGAGCGGTATTGTCAACCTCTGGCAAATTGTTTAAATACACAGTGCATACAAATAAGGACTTACGTCTGTCCTATCCAGCAGCCCATCACAGACTGAGTCCTTTTCCCACCAATTTCCAGGTGGGAGAGGAGAGGGGGGAGAGGGATGGGGGAGTGGGGGGGGGGAGGTATGGGGAGACAAACTTTGAATTTACCACCATGACATCACTGTGATGTTGCCACATCTATGGCCGCCGTCTTGGATCCACCATCTTGAATAAATTTGGCAACAATGCAGCATGGGACCATGTCCTTAAAGCTCCATTACTTACGTCAAGCATTGTAGATTTGGCACAATTCTTAATGCTGAAGAACTGACCAAACAGTTTCAAATCATTCATTTTCAATTCTTTCGTTTGTAAGTACTGAAAACAAGGAAGAATGTCGTCAAAGCAATGGCCCTTAAAGTGCATTTGAAGCACACGAATTCTTCCGTTGATTGCATCCATTTTTGTGGTATTCATTACAAGTTTAATAGAAATTGCATACATTTTCCATGTACACCTGGCACTCGTCTTCCTAGCCAGCTTCTGAAAAGGGATTCAGAGCTTGTCTGACTTTGAGAGACATGAACTTATTCTCAAGTCTGTTTTTCAGAAAGATTAATACAGTTTCTAATAAATCATGCACTTCTAAAATAGAATCGTTTTCCTAACCAACAAACATCATTTGGAATGAAAAATGTGCATGGATGAGGAGAGAAGCATAAGATCTATTCCAAAAAGTCATTCTGTAGAAAATTCCTAATTGTTGTAGGCACAGATTTGCTACCCTGAGATAGGAACTAAGATGCAAGTGCTGGGTACGATAGCAGAATTTTTTCTATCTGTTCCTGGAATGGTCTAGGAGGTGTTGGTAATTTATGTCCACAAATTTTCAGAAATCCTTCAGTTCCTCTGTGCATACTACATACAATTTTTAAAAAAATGAACACTTTTGTAACAAAAGATTCTATTTCTAAAAAGAGAGAATTAGTTAAATGTTGCAAGGTTTTATATAATACAGTGGCGGAAAAAAATAGGACACCCTCAGAAGTTTCCCATTCACTCAAGATTTATTTTTGCGATAGTGCTTATGAAGAACTTGAAATGATCATATAGATCAACAACACAAGTGGGTCTAAGGTATAAGGTATCAACCCTCACTGAAACACCCACGTTAGTACGTGGCATAGTATCCACATGTGGCAATGAGACGCAGACTCTGGCATCCAGTCGATTGTACAGATGGGGAATACTCTCTTGGGATACGTTATGCCACACCTGCTCGACATGTTCACGTAGTTCTCTAAGAGCAGTTGGTTGATGAGTCGCACAAGTCACTTTCCCATTCCATCATATGCCATACATACTCTACTGGAGACAAGTTCAGAGATTGTGCTGGCCATGGAAGCTGCTGCTCGTCTCACACAGCACGTTGAGTTTCATGGGCAGCTTGTGGGCGACCATTATCCTGTTGGAGCTACACATCACCTCCCTGTTAGAAGAACGGCAAGAGAATGGGTCTAAAAACACGCTGCACGTACCAAGTACTAATTAGCGTCCCCTCTAGAAACACCAAAGGGGAACAAGAGTTGTAGCGTATTGTATCTCACACCGTAAAGCCTGGGGGGGGGGGGGGGGGAGGGCATTGTGTTTAGGACGATTACTCTGCACGAGACAGCGCTCACCAGGTCTACGTCATACACGGAAACGACCATCACTTGCGTGCAGGCGGAATCTGATTTCATCGATGAAGACCACAGCACATCATCTACCTTCCAAGTGATCCTATGACGCCAACAGTCGATCTGTGCACGTCGATGCTGTGGCGTGACTGGCAAACAGACTAGTGGTGTGTGTGCCCATAGTCCCACTGCTAATAACCGGTTTGCAGCTGTTCATGTTGACACGTCTGGGACCACAAGCCCTCTTATCTGTACTGTGGCTGCTATACGATCGGCCATTGCTGCCCTTACAATACGACGATCCTAGCGGGCGTCTGTGTGTGTGTGTGTGTGTGTGTGTGTGTGTGTGGATGTGTAGAACCTCGTTGGCGGTTGTGAGAATGTTCACGTGACCACTGATTCCAGCATTGTTGCACGACTGACGCATCACATCCAGCTTGTGTGGCAGTCCTCTGAAAGGACCATCCCGCCACTCGGAAGGCCACACTTTGACTCATTTCAAACTCGTTCAGGTGCTCAAGGAGGTACGAGTACATCTCTGTGCATGGTTGAATGCTTACTTGACACGTCTGCACCACACTGAGCCTTCTGGCTGCCCAGCCGGTGTGGCTGTTCGGTTCTAGGCGCTTCAGTCTGGAACCGCGTGACTGCTACGGTCGCAGGTTCGAATCCTTCCTCGGGCATGGATGTGTGTGATGTCCTTAGGTTAGTTAGGTTTAAGTAGTTCTAAGTTCTAGGGGACTGATGACCACAGATGTTAAGTCCCATAGTGCTCAGAGCCATTTGAACCATTTGAGCCTTCTGGCTGTGAGAATTCCCTATCAAAGGATAGACACAGGTGGCGCTCTGGTAGCTGTATCGCTACTCTATCTATTGATGGATGACAGTGAAACCATTGACAGTATATCTAGTGTCCCCCATGTAACAGATGCCAATATCGGCTTAAAATCGACGTCTTCCTTCTAGCAGTACTCCTGTGTGTACATGCTCAAGACACAAAACTCCTATTTTTCTTTCATTTAACTGTCGTTTGAGAGCAGAATACACATTTATTACCCTCTGCGTGCAAGACTGCTGAAGTTAATGTTAACATTGTCACCATCAAAAGCATTACATTGAGAAGTATAAGATAGTGCTTTCTCAAAGTATCTGTAATGTAGCTGACAATTCTTTCCGAAGTTTCGTTTGGACAGCTTTGTCAATCAAGGATCTTCGTTTGAATGTTACTGTTTTCGTAATCAAAATATTGAATTACAATTAGGAACATTTTCAGTGCGCCATGATCGCTTGCATCTGCCCCTAGGCCAAAATATAGAACTTCGTCATTCAGAGGGTGCAATGACATTATTATTTTGTAATGGCCTTTGTTTTAATTTTTCGACAAGATAAATTTTGTGCACCCTCAAACTTTGGAAATAGTTTTTTATTGAATTTGCTTGTACAATCAATCGTTTTGTACAGATGATGATGGAAAACCGAGCGGTGCGCTAGTGCTGTTCTGTGACTTCAACGTTCGTAACTACTGGCGTTTATTTTTTACTCACAAAATCGAGCATTGAGCCAGATGTGGAGCTGGTTCGTACTATCCTTTTACGTTTTCTGCGTTAAGATGTCTTTGCAAGTCCATAGCACTCTAAAATCCTATATTAACGTAACTATCATACACTTGACATTTAGCATGACTTTCGGTTCTTCCAAATTCAAATCACTGGTATTTTTCCTTTAATTTGTCTGAGAACTTGAGCTGCCTTTTCCTGCTGTCACTGGTATTTAAGTTAGACGACGACATACTCCAAATCAGACATTAACTAACAAGCTTTAGTTTCAGAAAGCGGAAATATCGAGACAGTGCTGGACAAATTACAAGATCCCGAATCAAGTTATCATATATGTGTGCTATGAAAACATCGAGACAGAGCCAGACAAACCACAATATCTCGAACCGAGATATCGTATACGGCGGCTATGAATACAACATTTCTCCGATAATTACACCGTTGGTAGCGAACCATGTGAAAATATGGGGCCAAGTGTGTGCAGCTTATAATTCAATCCAATTATGCTACACTGAAATTCGTCATACGATGAAATGCAACTTCTTTATCAAAGAGCTGACATTTTCTAAAAACAAATATTCTGGCCGGTCATTAAAAAAAGCATTGAAAAATCGGACATGTCTTGGAAAAGCTAGATGGTTGGTAACACGACTTTCAGTGTGCACACAGAATTCACAATTCCTTTCTTCCCTTCCTCCACAGCCATTTCCTTCATGAGTCCCATTAAGATCATAACTTTGGAGTTCCCAACTACCAGTAATCCAACGCTCTGTGACTGCCCAGTCTTGTAGACCAAGAGGCTTCCCCTGAAACAGGGCAAGTAACCACGTCTGGCTAAGGATGTTTATTACACACAGACTGAAACCTGTTTGGCAGATGGTCCAGGGAGGTCCTTTGATCAGCTCCCCAGAGAGTTGTTTGTTACCTGCCACACCTTGGAACAACCTCCCTCTCGACCACAGCTGAGTAGTCAACCTGCTGTGGACAGTACCCGGGGCAGACAGAGCAGTGGACTAATCGGGGGACACCTGGGATGTGCTGGACGTCCCTTGGATCCTCACATCTGCTGCTGCCCCCCCCCCCCTCCAAGTGACCCCAATGGCGATTGGCCACAGTCTCAAGCTGCGTGACTGAAGCCAGTACCACCTGGAGCTGTGAGTGAAGGATCACCAACTCAGCTTGCATCTGAACACAGCAATCACAGTCCCTGTCCATAGTAAAGACAGTGAAAATATACTCTAAACAGTTATTAAAATTAGGAATTGTTCCTTATGAACACACAAAGATGTAAGAAATTTCAGTATGGAGACGAAATGCTCGTTCTCGAGTGTATCTTGTGCTATGACACAAAATGGAAGGTGCCAGTCATAATTATCCAGTTTAATTGTTGCACAAACTGCAATCACAAGGTCTTCCACGCAGATTCCAGGATCGAGGCTTGCAGTGACCTTGGTGTTTGTGGACTGTTTACAAAATTTTCCCTCGCCCTCTCCATGGTTGCATCTGGCACACTTTGGTAGACTGATACTTTTCTGTTTACGGAGACAACCAATCTCCCCAAATTGTCAATCCAAATGACTAGTGCTCTATTCACATTACAGTTCTTTTCAGTAATTCCTCCAGAATGCACGCTTTGCTGTTGAAACAGACAAACATCTCGCATCTTCAAAGACGTAGAGTCTCTTTTCCTATTCTATCACTATTTTGTCAAGGCGCTGCACTTGCAACGTCCACTATTGGACACAATGCAAACTCAGTGAGTTAATGGTTCTCTTCATGTATCAGTCATATCTGATAATATAAAGCTTTGGAAAATACAGAACCCTGAAAACGAAAGACTCGTAACCCTTTCTTGGAAAAAAGATACAAATGTGAGGTTGTCCTGTCACAGTGTTTTATAGTTTCCATTCACAATACTAAGTGACTAGGCAAGCTGCCACCTTGCTGTAGGACAAGTAATGAAATAGAACATACATCAAGATGCAAGGAAAACTAAACGACATTGTGTCCAGTCCCTAAAGAGAGAGAGAGAGAAAGACAGAGAGCTGCTTAATCGAGATGAATCAAGGAAAGGAAATATGTTAGCTATGAGTTCCAAAATATGATCATAAAGACAGGGATAATACGACAGAGCTTATCACATTACTATCAGTGGAGTCGAAACGCCAAATGCTCGCAGTGCAAATGGCATGATTCATATGTTTCATATGTTTAGTTATTAGCTGTTCAGCATGTTTACCATACAACTGGCTTCGTCAAAATACATTTTATGTATTTCATATAAGTATAGTTGTTTCTAATTTTTACATTATACATTATGATACATCTACATACACCTTCTTAGTAGTTATTAATTTGTACATTTTACCCACATCATCATTTTACATATACATAAATACATATAAATACATAAACTTCTTCATAATCGGACACTTTCAGCAATAATCATTATACAGTTTACATTCAAGAATTAATTATATGATTTTACACGTTTAGTTAATGATAGTTACATTATTCCATTTTTTATACATTCCTTTCAAATTACTTCCAAGATATTCGACAACTGAGTAATATGCTTTATTTTTGAGCCATATGTCTAATACCTACTTAAATATAAAGTGGGTGAAGGTTTTGACGGATTGTGGCAGTTTATTGTATAACTTTAGACTTAGGTGTTTGTGACTGTTGTGTGTCAGTGACAGCCTAGAATACAATATATCAAGCATGCAGTTGTTTCGAGTGCTGTGAAAACGTAAATTCTTTCTCTGTGTAAATCGTTGTATATTTTCTTATATGTATATTAAGCAGTTATACATATAGAAACTTTGGAGTGTCATTATGTTTAATATACTGAAGTGCTCCTTACAGCTTTCTCTTGGACCCACTTATTGTAAACATTTAATTGCTTCTTTTTGCCATTTGAATACAAAGTTTGTGCCTGGTGAATTACCCCATAACAGAATCCCATATTGTAGCTGTGACTGAAGGAATGCATAGCAGCAAAGCATCAATAAACTTTTACTGACAGAATTTCTTAGTTTACACATCAGGAATATTATGCATGCAAGTTTGCCTGTCAGATAGCTTACATAGTCATCCCATGAGAATCTTTGGTCTATTTTTAGTCCCAGTAGTTTGACACTATGATTCTCTGCTTACCGTGCCTTCAGATTAAAATACATTTCTTCTGTTTTGTGTTAGCAATACACCACACCCTACATTTACCAAAAAGTTCATTATTTTTGTTTACCACCTCATGCATATTCTCACCTATGGAGATCATGGTCATATAATCAGCATATTAAACATATTTGCATGCTATATAGTTCGAGAAGTCATTAACATCGATAATAAAGAGGAAGGGTACAAGAACGGAGCCCTGTGAAAATCCTCTCTTAATTTTCATTAAATCTGACCTTTCATTGTTCACGTACACTGACTGTCACCTGTTATTTAGGTATGACTTAATCAAATTAAGTGGTTTATCTGCAGTACCATAATATTCTAATTTCTAAAAAATTATATCATGTGACAATGAATCAAATGCTTTGCTTAAGACTATGAGTGTTGCACAGGTGGTCAGTTTCCTTTCAAAAGCGTTGTGGATTTCAGTTATCAGCCTTTCAATAGCTTTTATGGTTGAATGATTAGTTCTTACTCCAAACTGGCTGTCATTAAGTAATTTATTGCTCTTAAAATACATGTAAATCTGTGTATGTGAGCATCTCTCTATGATTTTGGGGAATATACAGACAATTGATATTGGTCTATAGTTATCTGGCATTTCTCTGTCACCCTTTTTGTATATGGGGAATATAACTGTAATTTTAAGACAACCAGGGAAAATGCCATCATCAAGGATTTTATTTGCAAGGTAGAGTGGAGGAGTTCTAATTTCCTTAATTATTGCCTTTATTACAAAGTTACTGAATCCATAGTAGTCTTCTGTTCTAGAGTTGTTCAACTTGTTTACAGAGTTGTTTATATGTGTAGCAGTTATTCCACTCCAGATAAATCTTTTATCTGTTTTATTCTGTAATTGCGGAAGAAAAGCTTCAGCATCAGTTAAATCATCACTTTTTGGTAACTGTGCATTTACTGAATTTATGAAGTGTTTGCTGAGAGTGTTGCAATTAATTGGGTTACTGATTTCTCCTTTCCCCATGTTTATCTCACTTTTAACTATGTTCCAGGCAGCTTTACATTTGTTTTTAGAATTTAAAATATACTCCTCATTTGCTTACATTTTTGCTGCTTTAATTTCAGATTTGTACATTTTTCTTAAGTTTATATATCTATTCTTGTTTCCTTGATTGCCTTCAATTTTGTCCTTCAGCATGAGTAGAAGGATTCTAATTTCACTGATGTGCAGGGTATACCACTTTTTTGTGCATAGTGGTTTATGTATATTGCTAGGGTTACATCTCTTAGTAACAAGAGGGCAGTTAGTGTCTAATGTATTTTTATACTGGATGTGAATTCAGAAAAGCTTTCATTTATATCTTTGTCAATGGTTAGTATTCTAGCCCATTCTATTCTACTCAGTTCATTTTGCATTACTTCAATGTTCTCTTCCTTGAGAGCTCTAATGTAGTTAGCATCCTAGTATCATCAAGTGTCAGATTTCCTATTTTGAGCCATATGCCATCATGGTCAGATAGCCCTAATTTGATGGTATTCCATTCTACTTGATTCCTACACACATTGCTAATTATATTGTCAAGGCATGCCTCCATTCTTGTAGGTTTTTCATTTAAGCAGTAGTAATTCATTGATCTTAAGATATTTAGGATGTACACCACAGTTTTTTCTTTACTCTTGCATCTATATTAAAATGTTTTATACTGCTTGTATTTGGTAGTCAGTAAGATTAATTCAGAGAGTTTTTCTGTGAATATCTCCTCATCAGAAGCTGGTGATCGGTAAACTGTTGTAATTATGAGTTTCTGAGTGTGTATAACCAAGTCAGATGCTTCGAATAGTCTTTCAACAGACAGGCTCATAAGGCCTATGATTGAATATTTTAGATTCAAGTTTTTGTAGATATAAATGGACACTCCACCATGGGCATTGTTTGGTCTACAGTAGCTTGTTGCCCGTGAGTAACCAAATGGTACAAATAGGCTTACTTCCTCACTTTTACTCCAATGTTCATTCACACAGAGAATGCCACACTGAATTTCCTCCAGCCAGTACAGTAGTTCACTGACTTTGTTTCTTAGGGATTGTACATTTATATGTAACAAAAGTAGTTCATTTTTGCTACTAGGTAGTACATTACTTACATTGGACTTAGTTTGATTATTTACTTTAAGTGTTTTTTTATATTATGATCTAAAGCTCTTTGTTTTGACCAAGTCTGACACATTTGAGGCTTTGTCAGCCTTATACGTTTCCCTGATCTGGTTCTGTGTTTTGAGACATGTGTTCCAAATTTCTGATGCAAGATGATTTGTTATTTACCATACTAAGTACATGTTGGGTCAGCAGTGTCTTTCCTAAGCCACTTAGGCCTTGACCATATCTTGTATGACAAGTTCTTGAGCAGTAACAATTGTCAGAGAGTTAATGGTTACAACGTATACAGTCCTTAACATCTAAAAGAATTACATTTTTAAACTGTTTGCAAATTATTTCAAAATACTAGTTAGCTTTGGTTATTTCTCTGTTTACACATGATGTTTCAATTAAATCATAACGATGTGGTATTTTAAATAATATAACATTTGTCTTTGTTAACTTGCCCAGTGTTGTCTTCAGAGCTGCTATTGCTGCAGCTGTTTCATTATGGTATACATAATTGGAACCACCTATAAGAACTGCAAAGTCACTCCTTGTCAAATTACTGCAATCTACAGTGTTGGTGAGGATCTGGTTGAATCTTGCTCCAGGTTTCACTAAGCCTTCAATTTTAATGTTTTGTTGGGTTGTCAGGGTCTTCGTTTTTCTAACCATCCCTCTTCCAAAACCATCAGAGTAGATTCTGATGTGTGTTGTCTTTTCTCTTGGTATTTCTTGACTCTGTGTTCAATTTTGTTCTTTGTCTGTTGCATTTGATACATTGTTTCTTCTATTCAATTTCATAACAGGCACCATCAAATCTGGGTTGCTGCAAGATTTTTTGCTATGGTTTTTATTCGATGATTTAAATATATCTGCACCATTTGTGCCACAATCCATGTTGGTCTGCTTTGTGTGTTTGGCTTCAGATGTGGTTGTGTGAATTTCGTTATTTTCAGGTCCATTATAATCGGGTATATTACATATTTCAGGACTAATAGTTTTCGACCTACATTCATCAGAGTTCCAATTTTTTATGGTTGTCTCCTGTCCCTTTTGTGAGGGATCTACTTTTCCACAACGAAAATGAAATTTCCACGTTTCGCGCACTCAACACCACTTCTCACAGTTTTCTGGCGTTTTCGACAATGTTCATTGGTCTTGTCGCCAGTATTTTTACTAGTCAAATTTTCTATTAGCACATCACTGTACAACGGAGATTCGCAATGTTGTTTTTGTTGTTTAAGTTCATCATTTTTAGTATTAACCCACGAATGTAATCTAATAGATATGCTATGATATTGTCTTCAGTGTCTTTGCTGTTCACATTTTCGTGCGTTTCGTCTTAACAGCAATTCAAACAGTACCAAGTCTTTCGTTTTAAACTTACATTTGCTTACTTATAGTGGTAAAGTATTTAACATTTTACACACATTATTCCTTTGTCGGCGCGTTTTTCACAATAGCAATGGGAAGACGGTCCATTTTCTCGCAAATGTTCAGTGTTAGTTGTTGGTGCTGCACACAGAGGTTCACCTTTGTATTTTCCCGTGTTCGTGCTTCTTCTCTTATCAACTTTTTTAATAATGTAGCACGCCAGACAAGTATTATCACAATAAGTACTGTTTTTTCACACACTATGCACTTCCCATCATAATTTTTAATTTTACTTATAATGCTATTGCACTCGTCATTTTCATTTGGCGCCATGTTCCTAATTGCATAATAGCAACCAACATAGCTACTCTGAGTGTGAAATATGGTAATCAAACCACCCTGTCTTCACACAACACTACTCCCAACGTAACGGCGGACAATGTTTGTGTATTAAAATAGCGATAATTACCACACTACTACTACCCACAGTTTGGTGACATCCAGGATCTGCAACTGAATGGCCTTGGAGAACGCTGTGCCAGTAGGGAGCATAGCTGTAGTGGTGTGAAGCGTAGTGGTGGCTTTACTGGACAAATATCAATCGATCATATATTAAGCAAAACAGAACCTGAACATTACACTTCACTGTAAGAGTGATTCTGACATAACTGATCATAACCCAGGCTAACCTCCAGATATCTTTCATCACATTTAGCAATGAGAAAGCAAACATTTTATATTACACTGGTAATAAAAACCTTTTTGCTGTAACCTTTCAGGTATATATATATATATATATATATATATATATATATATATATATATATATATATATATATATATTCTTTGTTTTGAAACTGGTCACAGCATTAATTCTTTTTATCACTTTTGGTGAACGATTATGCCTTATTAGAATATATATATATATATATATATATATATATATATATATATATATATATATATACTGGTCACAGCATTAGTTCTTTTTATCACTTTTGGTGAATGATTATGCCTTATATATATATATATATATATATATATATATATATATATATATATACTAATAAGGCATAATCATTCACCAAAAGTGATAAAAAGAACTAATGCTGTGACCAGTTTCAAAACAAAGAATATTACAAAATAAATTTAAAATAACAGTAACAGCAATTTTGCAGCCTCTGGGTTCTGTCCTTGTAAATAATGAAAGACATTTACAAGAAGTTAGCAATTTATTTTAAAATAAACCTTCGACACAAAACTCTCTAAAACATACATGACAAATATCGATAAAATTTTTTGGCACACCTCACATGTCCTTGACGCAACTAGTGCACAGAAATTTATGCAGTTAAGCCACCTTAGATCAATAGCTTTCACAAATAGCGAACCATCTATTACACAATCGTAGCGCCACCAGCGTAGTAAATCTAAAAGCTTAAAAGCAATCAAATGGTGGTTAGTTTCATAAGTTAATCTTACAATAAAGCACCACAGTACTTTGTATCATTTAACAGTCACATGGCTACAAGCATATGAAGCAAACAATAGGACAAACTAAACTCTAATTTTAAAACAAGAGACTAACGAGAAAAAGTCTTGGCATTCAAAACAAGCCCCTCGCTTATACTAAAGACCAATGCACTAACATATACAGTTTAACAAGGCCACAACCTTACATGATGAGACAACATTAACTCAACCCAATGAACGACACAAACAGGATGGAAGAAATGCAACTGAAAGAGCAACGCCATAATGAACGACAATGGCAGCCAAAACAGCGATGTTCATATACTGATCAACAGCAATGTCTGCCAAGCAACGTCCCCTAAATACTGATCAACGATAATATCTCCTGAACAATGTCGCTCAAACACTAAGGAACTAACTTAACGAACCTGTTGCACTGCTATACCATCCTACAGTAGTAAGGTGCAAATCAGACCAAACAGCCTCTGCCAGAACAGAACACATGGTTAAGCTCTGTTAACAGATGGTAACTTCAACTCCTGCGATCACTGGCGTGGTGGCTATTTATTCACTTGCAAGCACAGCTGAGAAACAAAGTACTATTATCCTACCACTTCCGCATCCATCCTTACTGGAGCTTGACATGGATAGCATCCACCAGGATACCGTACTCCATACATGACAGCGAGAAAGGGAAACAGACAGACAGCCTGCTCTCATTGCATGTAATTCGATACTGCCCTTATCGTTCAGCGGTCACACATCTGCTGCTTCAGTACACAGACTGCATGCTCGCCGACGCACTCCAGTATACAGTGTGTTCGCGTCTCTACTCCCAGGCACACTACTTGTTGAGACTCTACACTAGCTGACACTTTTTCATTTCTTTCTTGGCCACAGATAGCTCCAGCCAAGCAGTACTCACAGCAAGGGTTCTCTGTCATCAGCGGGCAGAGATGTTTCTGGAACAGCTCAGTGTCTCTCTGTGCTCCTGTAAACTTGGGTGCTATATCATAGTGTGCATCCATGTACAACGAAAGGGTTACCATAGCCAAACAGGGTGGAAGAAACACAGCTGAAAGAGCAACAATATAACGAACGACAATGGCAGCCAAAACAACGTTGCTCATACGCTGATCAACCACAATGGAGGTGGAAGGGTTGCTGCTGCCTCTGGCTGATGGGGTGGCAAGGTCTCTTGGTGCACAAGTTGAGAGACCTGTCTTAGCATGAGGGCTCCAACACAAGAGGAATTCGTCTCGCCCCATAACACAGTGACTGCAACGTAAATCCGAACGTAACAGGACTGAACTTTATGGATTTTTGCCATATTCTGTATTTTCTAAATTAATTGAATGATGAATGTGAAATTTACTTCACCCCACCAACAAATGGCGCTCCATGCAGGCAACCATCTGTAGGGTCCAGTGGCCAGAGAAAATTAATTCTATTACATAAAATAATTGATTTAGTTTAGCAAATTTTTAATTAATTAGCAGTCAGGTACGTGGTTACTATCAATGAATGCGAAACGTTGCAAGCGTCTCGTATCTGTGATTGAAATTACGAAATTAATTCTGCTCTGCTCTCTTTCTTTGCGATGGAGACTGGACTGGACAGCCATTGTGGCTTCGCTGTCTGCATTGTATGCCTCTGAACCGTCTCCATGTCACAAGGTCTCTTCCACGCATACAACCTTTTTTCAGGAGCAGCATTGAAATTTAACCACGTTTCCGTTTTCCCATTCATTATTAAACCAATTTCCATATTTCTCTTATCCAGTTGTGTGTTGATAACCTTGTACTCAACTGACAAGAAATCTTGCTTGTTCTTCCTGCCACCACACTTCACTAGCTACCATTTCATCCAAATTTAACCTACCCATTTCCCTTTTAAAATTCTTAATTATTAAGGGAGTTAACATGCCATTCACTAAACTATAGAAAGCCAAGTTGATATCCTCTGATTCCCTGAGTTGACAGCACTAGATCCAAATGAAATACTATTTTACCACAAGAATATTTTACCCAGGTGAATACCTATCTATATTTACATCTGAACTCCACAAGCTGCTTTACAGTGTGTGGTGGAAGATACTTTGTATACTGCTGTCAGTTACCCCTTTCCTATTCCAGAGTGAATTAAAACACACAGCAGAGATGCACATCACTAGGAGATAGTTTTTCGTTAATTCATCCATTCATCATTTACAAAATTATATAAGATACTTAACAAAAAAAGAAAATGAATATTTTTGAGTTAACTAATTATGCATATACTAATATTACCTCATGTGAGTCTAGATTAACACACTGTGATGTAAAGTTTGATATGTCGTGTATAGTGTTTTCACAAATATTTGCAGACAAGTTTACAATTGGTTTGAAATACACGTTTTCAGCTGGCGTCAGAGCCTTGACAATACTTCTGCCAATCTGTAGAATGCTTCACGGTGCCCACTTGCCCTCTCTGAAAATTCTGAGTCAATACCTCGCCACAATTAATGAGCTGTTGAGCTTAAGAAAACATCAGGAGGTTAGACTCACAGTTCTTGAGCAAAGGATTTACAGTAGTTAACAGTTGTAGTTGCTCCTTGCATTCAGCTGTGCTACAGAATAAACATCGTGAAATGCAAGTCATACGAGAACTTATATGAAATGTGGTTGGTAGGAGAAGTACTGCCGGAAGCAAAGCTGTTGGGGTGCGCCGAGATTCGTGCTTGGACAGCTGTCGGTGAAGTACTTTTTACCACAAAAGACAAAACTCCCAGTTTCGAGTCCCCTTTTGATCTATCAGAAAGTTTCAAAACAGTGCACACTCCATTGTTGCGTGAAAATTCATTCTTAAAAGAATCCTATCGGCTGTGGCTAAGACATTTCTGGACTATATTTCTTCTTGTAGGAGTCCTAGTCATACAATGTATGGAGGAGAATTTCTATGAAGTCTGGAGGTTAGAAGAGGTAGTGGAGGAAATAAAACTGTGAGGGGCAAGTCGTTGTCCTGCTTGAATATCTCAGTCAGTTGAACAGTTACCCACGGAAGAAGTAGGTTCCAATAGTTCAATACTATAAGGTTGACACTAAAAATAAGTAAAAGAAATTACACGCATTTTTAAAATAAGTCAAAATATAAGTCTAAGTCTAAATCTAACGATGGATGACAAAATCTAGGAAGAGTACAATATAGAAAGCCGTTGCGAATTCATGTTGACGAAAACTTAATTCTTAAAGACCAGTATTTTGTTTTTCTCTAAGAATTATTTCAAACGCTGCTCCAAAAAAGGCGCCAGGATGACAAAATTTTGCTATTTCCTGTCCTTTGCAATATATGGATTAATATTTTGGAGTAACGCCGTTTCAAACTGACATGGACTGGACAAAAATATGGAAACAACCTGAGAAATGCCTGCTTGAACGTAAATGCAAACGCTATCCAAGGCTGCAGGTTGTATCTGATCAGGAATAGCACCTGTGGAATGTCCCCAATATGTAGGAAGTGTCACCCATGATGAGAACAGTGTTCCTTGTAGTTGTGAGTGCATATTTCGGAGCTAAGTGAATTCGAAAGTGAGCAAATTGTGGGTGCTTGCTTGGTGGGTGCTTCTGTAACCAAGGCAGCCAAAGTGTTTGGTATTTCAAGAGGTACCATATCTAAGATCTGTACCACCTATGAGCAAAGCAGAAAACATCCTCAGCTACGTCACGACGTGCACAAAAGTGTGTGTGAGTGATCGTGGCAGACGGTCATTGAAGAGGATTGTGACGAAAACTGAAAGTACGACACATCCAAAAGTCACTGCAGATCTGAATGTTGAACTCACGATTCCTGTCAGCAGCAAAACAACATGAAGGGAGCTCCATAAGCAGAGAACTACAGGGAGAGCTGCAATTCCAAAAGCAGTAATCAGTGATGCAAATGCCCGCAACGGGAAAACATGGTGCTGAAGCCATAAAATCTGGCATGTGGAGCAACGGAAGAAAATCATTTGGTCAGATGAGTCTTGCCTCACATAGTTTACAACTGCTATACCAGTTTACGTCCCAAGATTGAAACACAGCGTCCGTGTTTTGGGCAACCATATTATGATATTCCAAGGACCCCATGTGTACTCTGCAAGGTGGTATTACCGCCAAGAGTTATGGGAACATTTTGGATGATCATGTTCATCTAATGGCACAATGTTTTTTTTTCCCAATGGTATACTGTGTTCCAAGAAGACAGGGTCCCTGCTCAAACAGCTTGCATCACTCAGGAGTTGTTTATTGAGTATGAGGATGAATTGTCGCAACCCTCCTGGTCACCACAGAACACCTGATAGTTAGTTAGTTGATAAGTTTCATGCTCCATGGATAATTTTCTCGATAAATCGTAATGATGTGGAACAAGTCATTTTGCATACATCTCTCAGCTTAAATTTTAAATATCGCTACATGCTGAACATTTCTAAAGTTTCTTTTAAAATAATATCTACAGATGTAAGTTAGTAACTCCTACCCACCACCTTTTACACAATACAGCAGTTGTCAAGGAGAAACTTTTTTAGTTTGGTTTCAGATTTTTAAAAATATGTCATGTATTTTATATCCGTGAGTAACTTATCAAAAACTTTTGTTACAACATTGTGCACCCCTAAGTTATCAAAAATCTTTGTTGCAGCATTATGCACCCCTTTTTGGGCTAGACACAACCTTTCTGTGGAGTAATGAAAGTCATTTTTTCTTCTGGTATTGTAATTACGTACATCAATGTCTCTTTCGAACTGCAGTGGATTATTTACAACAAACTTAATGAGGAAATAAATGTACTGTGAAGCAGTAGTGAGAATTCCCTCATAATTAAAGCGATGTCTACAAGATTATCGTGAGTGTGCACCACATATTACTCTTACAGCACGTTTTTGAGCAATAAAGACTTTCTTTCTTAAAGATTAGTTACCCCAGAACATTATTCCATATGACATTATCGAATGGAAATATGCAAATTACATCAAGTTACTGATTCGTCTCTCCCAAGATTTGCAATGATTGTAAGTGCAAATGCAGCTGAACTAATTTATTGTACAACTTCCAAGATGTGTTTTTCCCAGTTTAAATTCTCTTCAATGTGAACACCTAAGAATTTTGAAGGTTCTACTCTATTTATTGTTCCCTCACTATGGGTTACACTTAGCATTGGTAGTACCCTACATGTACAGAATTGAGTACAGTGTGTCTTTTCAAAGTTGAGGATGAGAGCATTCGCAGAAAACAAGTCAATGATAATTTTAAGGGGATTGTTTACTATTTCTTCTGTTTCTGTATGTTTCGATTGATTACAATAACAGTATTATCTGCAAGAAGAACTAATTCTGCTTCTTGCATGTTAGGTGGAAGATCATTTATATATTCGAAGAACAATAGTGGACCTAAGATTGAGCCTTTGGAAACCCCATATGTGATTCCTCCCCCTTCAGAATAATGTCTCTGGACTACATTGGTTGAATTACAAAGTACAACTTTCTACATTCTTTTGGTTAGGCATGACATTATCCACTGTTTGAGTATACCATCAACCCCATAAAACTTCGATTTATTTAGCACATAGTGATTCACAAATGCCTTAGATAGGTTGCAGAAAATACCTAATGGTGCAATTTTATTATTTAACGCTTATAAAATTTGGTGAATGAACATGTAAATTGCATTCTCAGTAGATCAGACTGTGATTTGGTGAGAATATTGTTGTTGGTCTGTTCTAGAATACATTATCTTCTCAAAATTTTGGAAAATGATGTCAGCAGTGAAACTGGTTAGTAGTTATTGAGATCTCTCCTATACCTTTTTATGGGGGTTTGACAATGGCATATTTTAGTCTCGAGTAGGTATATGTGGAGGTATGTAAACTGATTAATAATTGCTTGAATAATTGGAAAAATTGATTGGAAAAAATAGTTGAAATAAATTTGAAGGTAATTTATGAATTTGTATGCAATCTTGGTGATACTTTAACTGATGCCATTATCAATACATTCAAGGTCAATGTTCATAATTTGAATTATGTACTGCTTCACGTTAATTCCGTTGTGCTTAGAGCTGATTGCGACAATGTCAATGTAGTATCGTTCCTCCCAATATCGCATAAGTTCTTCTTGCCTGCTCTGAACCTCTTGATGCAGGATCTCGGCGGCGAGTGAAATGATGAAAATATAGGAGTGGTTTCTTAAATGTGTGTAAATTTTGCTTTTCTAGAACTTTTAATAACACTCTTAATGTACATTTGAAATACATATTTTATAAAAATGCTGGTTCGATGGATACAAGCATATGTCCATACACTACCACTTATCAGTAAAAATGGGTGAAGATACTGGAATTAATTAACTGAAGAGCGTATTTCTTATTTTGTTTCTTACAGATATTTAACGATGTATCAAAACATTATCCTTGCTACAAAGCAACTCGTTTATTTACCTTTGGTGGGGTCTATAACCCATTCAATTTACATATAGCTTATATACAGAAAAGAAAAGAACATGAAATAATATCATTCAGTGCAGACTCTCGGCAAAAATGCCTTGCTTAGTGATACACTATATATTTCAGGTAAGACATATATGGGAACATATTTTGGTACTCTATTGGAAACATCATCAAAACCAGATGAGCTTTCATTTTTGAGAGAATGTATAATTTTCTTAATTTCAGAACAGGAAGTTTCTGATACATCCATATGATTGAATTTCATGAGGGTTACTTCTGCAATATACTGCTGTGATTTTTCTCTTGAACTATTTGTCCTTATGCCTTCTACTATAAGAAATGATACCAAATATATTTCCTACCTGTGACTCATCATTTATTCCCCATTCATTCTGTTCAATAGTAATGTTATCATGTTTTGTGGCTGGTTGTCCTTTCTCTTGATTCACTACATTCCATATAGCCTTACGTATGTTGTTGGATTTACTGATTTCTCACATGTGCATGTTCCTTGATTTTTAAAATAACATTTCTTAGTAGTAACTGGATCTTAATATTATTCAGTATTTGTGATCCACTTTTAAGAGAAGGGTATGTTATGCTATCCACCTCCATTATTGTTACCTGAAATTGCCACTACTTTTCAGGAAGAAAGGCATAAGAATTCCTTGAAAACCTTACAGGACATGTATTTATCCATTATGAGATGACTGCCAGCTACTATTTCCTGTACTATACTAGGCCTAGTAATGTGTTGTATTTTTGGTGTTTCCATTTTTCTGTCCAACCCCAGTGTCTTTTCATTACAGAACAGTACTGCCCAAATTGTAACTCAATTCGCTAGAGACACACTGTAAAGCCCTATGCAGATAGCTAAAAACACCTGCTGCCTCCTCACTATGTGTGATAATCTGTATATATATATATATATATATATATATATATATATATATATATATATATATATATATATATATATGTTGCTGTTGTTGTGGTCTTCAGTCCTGAGACTGGTTTGATGCAGCTCTCTATGCTACTCTATCCTGTGCAAGCTTTTTCATCTTCCAGTACCTACTGCAACCTACATCCTTCTGAATCTGCTTAAGTGTATTCATCTCTTGGTCTCCCTCTACGATTTTTACCCTCCACGCTGCCCTCCAATACTAAATTGGTATCCCTTGATGCCTCATAACATGTCCTACCAACCGATCCCTTCTTCTGGTCAAGTTGTGCCATAAACTTCTCTCCTCCCCAATCCTGTTCAATACTTCCTCATTAGTTATGTGATCTACCCATCTAATCTTCAGCATTCTTCTGTAGCACCACATTTCGAAAGCTTCTATTCTCTTCTTGTCCAAACTATTTATCGTCCATGTTTCACTTCCATACATGGCTACACTCCATACAAATACTTTCAGAAATGACTTCCTGACACTTAAATCTATACTCGATGTTAACAAATTTCTCTTCTTCAGAAACGCTTTCCTTGCCATTGCCAGTCTACATTTTATATCCTCTCTACTTCGACCATCATCAGTTATTTTGCTCCTCAAATAGCAAAACTCCTTTACTACTTTAAGTGTCTCATTTCCTAATCTAATTCCCTCAGCACCACCCGACTTAATTAGACTACATTCCATTATCCTTGTTTTGCTTTTGTTGATGTTCATCTTATATCCTCCTTTCAAGACACTGTCCATTCCATTCAACTGCTCTTCCAAGTCCTTTGCTGTCTCTGACAGAATTACAATTTCATCGGCGAACATCAGAGTTTTTATTTCTTCTCCATGAATTTTAATACCTACTCCGAACTTTTCTTTTGTTTCCTTTACTGCTTGCTCAATATACAGATTGAACAACATCGGGGAGAGGCTACAACCCTGTCTTACTCCCTTCCCAACCACTGCTTCCCTTTCATGTCCCTCAACTCTTATAACTGCCATCTGGTTTCTGTGCAAATTGTAAATAGCCTTTCGCTCCCTGTATTTTACCCCTGCCACCTTTAGAATTTGAAAGAGAGTATTCCAGTCAACATTGTCAAAAGCTTTTTCTAAGTCTACAAATGCTAGAAACATAGGTTTGCCTTTCCCTAATCTTTCTTCTAAGATAAGCTGTAAGGTCAGTATTGCCTCACGTGTTCCAATATTTCTACGGAATCTAAACTGATCGTCCCTGAGGTCGGCTTCTACCAGTATTTCCATTCGTCTGTAAGGAGTTCGCGTTAGTATTTTGCAGCTGTGACTTATTAAACGGATAGTTCGGTAATTTTCACATCTGTCAACAGCTGCTTTCGTTGGGATTGGAATTATTATATTCTTCTTGAAGTCTGAGGGTATTTCGCCTGTTTCATACATCTTGCTCACCAGATGGTATAGATTTGTCAGGACTGGCTCTCCCAAGGCCGTCAGTAGTTCCAATGGAATGTTGTCTACTCCGGGGGCCTTGTTTCGACTGAGGTCTTTCAGTGCTCTGTCAAATTCTTCATGCAGTATCATATCTCCCATTTCATCTTCATCTACATCCTCTTCCATTTCCATAATATTGTCCTCAAGTACATCGCCCTTGTATAGACCCTCTATATACTCCTTCCACCTTTCTGCTTTCTCTTCTTTGCTTAGAACTGGGTTTCCATCTGAGCTCTTGATATTCATACAAGTCGTTCTCTTATCTCCAAAGGTCTCTTTAATTTTCCTGTAGGCAGTATCTATCTTACCCCTAGTGAGATAGGCCTCTACATCCTTACATTTGTCCTCTAGCCATCCCTGATTAGCCATTTTGCACTTCCTGTCGATCTCATTTTCGAGACGTTTGTATTCCTTTCTGCCTGTTTCATTTACTGCATTTTTATATTTTCTCCTTTCATCAATTAAATTCAATATTTCTTCTGTTACCCAAGGTTTTCTACTAGCCCTCGTCTTTTTACATATTTGATCCTCTGCTGCCTTCGCTACTTCATCCCTCAAAGCTGCCCATTCTTCTTCTACTGTATTTCTTTCCCCCATTCCTGTCAATTGTTCCCTTATGCTCTCCCTGAAACTCTGTACAACCTCTGGTTTAGTCAGTTTATCCAGGTCCCATCTCCTTAAATTCCCACCTTTTCGCAGTTTCTTCAGTTTTAATCTACAGGTCATAACCAATAGATTGTGGTCAGAGTCCACATCTGCCCCTGGAAATGTCTTACAATGTAAAACCTGGTTCCTAAATCTCTGTCTTACCATTATAATCTATCTGATACCTTTTAGTATCTCCAGGATTCTTCCATGTATACAACCTTCTTTCATGATTCTTAAACCAAGTGTTAGCTATGATTACGTTGTGCTCTGTGCAAAATTCTACCAGGCGGCTTCCTCTTTCATTTCTTAGCCCCAATCCATATTCACCTACTATGTTTCCTTCTCTCCCTTTTCCTACACTCGAATTCCAGTCACCCATTACTATTAAATTATCGTCTCCCCTCACAATCTGAATAATTTCGTTTATTTCATCATACATTTCTTCAATTTCTTCGTCATCTGCAGAGCTAGTTGGCATATAAACTTGTACTACTGTAGTAGGTGTGGGCTTCGTATCTATCTTGGCCACAATAATGCATCCACTATGCTGTTTGTAGTAGCTTACCCGCATACCTATTTTCCTATTCATTACTAAACCTACTCCTGCATTACCCCTATTTGATTTTGTGTTTATAACCCTGTAGTCACCTGACCGGAAGTCTTGTTCCTCCTGCCACCGAACTTCACTAATTCCCACTATATCTAACTTCAACCTATCCGTTTCCCTTTTTAAATTTTCTAACCTACCTGCCCGATTAAGGGATCTGACATTCCACGCTCCGATCTGTAGAATGCCAGTTTTCTTTCTCCTGATAATGACATCCTCTTGAGTAGTCCCCGCCCGGAGATCCGAATGGGGGACTATTTTACCTCTGGAATATTTTATCCAAGAGGACGCCATCATCATTTAATCATACAGTAAAGCTGCATGCCCTCGGGAAAAATTACGGCTGTAGTTTCCCCTTGCTTTCAGCCGTTCGCAATACCAGCACAGCAAGGCCGTTTTGGTTATTGTTACAAGGCCAGATCAGTCAATCATCCAGACTGTTGCCCTTGCAACTACTGAAAAGGGTGCTGCCCCTCTTCAGGAACCACACGTTTGTCTGGCCTCTCAACAGATACCCCTCCATTGTGGTTGCACCTACGGTACGGCTATCTGTATTGCTGAGGCACTCAAGCCTCCCCACCAACGGCAAGGTCCATGGTTCATGGGGGATATATATATATATATATATATATATATATATATATATATATATATTGGCTATCACACATAGTGAGGAGGCAGGAGGTATTTTTAGCTATCTGAATATTCGTGTAAAAGAAGGGAAGTATTGTGTTCTTTGTGGCACAACTGCAAAGTACAGGATAAAAAAAAGCATTGACAATCAAATGCTGTAATTTCGAGTGCCCAGATGACTGATGTTTCAGTGACAAAATCAGATCGTGCACACCCACGAAACAGAAATGAAGATCATCTAAGACATTTCGTACTTGCAAAGTTTTGTGACAAAATAAGTGACCTGCAGAAAGTGCTGCACAAGCTAGATCCTGGAAAAGGTGAGTGGAAATTAGTATAACGGAAAAAATTAGAACTACCGGAAAAAAGGAATTAAATGCTCTAGAGAAAGCCAGGAGTACTCTGGAACGTAACAAGATAGAAGAAAGTGGGGCCTAGACAAATAGCTCAACAAAAAGGTAAGATTGCGCCTAATATAGTTCAGAAATGTAAAAATCCCGAAAAAAAAGTATTAAAAACAAATGAAAGTGTTATCTTGCTAACATAATGGCATATACTGTGAAAATGCGTGCATAACATGTTACATTTTCAAAAAAGTTGCAGATACAAGTAGCATTACAGCTGGAAAAGGCGATAGAAGATACACATAGGTACTCATTACTGAGGTACATCATTTTATGACGAACCACAGAAAATACTGAACACAAATTCCTGTTTTTGCACTAAACATGCTATCAAGAGTGTACCGTGCTTAAATTGTAGAATGGCCTAGCACTGCAACTGTGTTCACATAAACCCAAAACGAAAAATGTGGCTTTGCACAAAACGCAACGAGCTCTGCCAAAACTGAAGGAAAAGGACCACAAAGATAAAGTTATTATAGTGCTTTTAGACGAGATACATACTTCAAAATATAAGTACTATGTGTAGTGTCACCGCCAGACACCACAATTGCTAGGTGGTAGCTTAAATCGTCCGCGGTCCTTTAGTACATGTCGGACCCGCGTGTCGCCACTGTGTGATCGCAGACCGAGCGCCACCACAAGGCAGGTCTCGAGATACGGGATAGCTCTCGCCCCAGTTGTACGACGACTTTGCTAGCGACTACACTGACGAAGCCTTTCTCTCATTTGCCGAGAGACAGTTAGAATAGCCTTCAGCTAAGTCCATGGCTACGACCTAGCAAGGCGCCATTAACCGTATCTGAAGATAGTCTTATTTGTATTATCAAGAGCGATGTACCACAAGGATAGAATAAAGTTAAGTATTCGAGGAGCTGCATACTTTTCTTATTAGAATTCACTACTTATCCTGTTCCGGAATTCACGCCCGTCTGCGTTAGATAGCTTCCATTTCGGCCTCCTCTATCTACAAGGTGTTGGCACATTTACCTACACATCACTATGAATGCAAGCAACTCAAGAGACATTATGACAGTGTATCATACAGTGATAATATAAAAAAGGGAACGTGTTTCTGTTTCACATCTCTACAGAATCCATGTGCACAGTGGTAAAAAAGTATCAGTTGATCGACAGAAAAACATTAAAAACAGTACTGTGCCTAAATTTCAAATAATGCCTATAAGTAAAATATTTGTATTTTCAGACTTTCATGGGTGTGGAGTAGCTGAAGTTACTAATCAGTCAACACAGCTGTAGGCAACCAATGTTGTGAAACCAAATGCCCCCTTGTAAGAAGTAGGAAAGCCAGGAAAATCTGCTGTGAGAGTTTGGATTTGTTTGTTTTAATAGTGGGGAAAAAGATGTATATAAAACTGAATCTCAAATGGCCAGATAATGCCTGAAAATATAATTGATCCAACTCATCTCATAAAGACAAATGTCATAGTTGGCAACATACTACATGAGTAAGAATTATGACAATGGTTATGTGTAAACAAATAAATCACAGTGGGTAATAAACGTTTTTCAGGCATTGCAGTCATTTTAGAACCATCCACATTGTAGACATTGGCTGTATTGGTCATAGATAGATATTGCAAACATCTTACATTTTGAAGATTGGGGAAGCAATTGACAGCCAAACAAATTGCCAATATTGTTAAAACAGCGAAAGCAGCTACACCAAGGACAGTACTGGCAACAGCACCATCACTGACACCTGAAACACCAAAAGACTCATCATTGGGTTCAAATGAGGAATATCACCTTCAAAATCCTGCAGCTGATACATTATCACCCATATTAGGGACATCTGGAGAAACAACTGAGTATAAACCAGAGTCTACAATGCCAGTGGTTGAAAAAACAACACCATCAGCAGAGGGAAAGAAACAATCAGCTACTGATACATCATCACCTACTGAAGGGACATTTGTAGAGACTAATGAGGATGCACTGGATATTCCATTACCAGTGGATGAAGCAACAACATCAGCAGAGGAAAGGAAACATGCAGCTACAGAGGTGACAAGTAAAAGTACAATAACCAAAGAGTCTAAATACACTGGAGACCAAAATTAAAACATCAAACGGAAATTTTGCAAAGTTGCGTTTATTTTGCCTCGAAACAGTATAAACAGATGATAGTAAAGTAGAAACAACGTAAAGAATGCATAATGTAAACAACTGCAAAGTGCAAAATGGTAGAAAAAAATGTTCTTCGTTTTTTCCAACTTAACATATTTGCACAAACATTCCGACAACTAGTTAATGTGCTCAGTACGTTGTAATCACCTCTGGCAGCAATACAGGCCTGACAACGATGGGGCTTGCTGTGAATGATGTCACCAATCTCGTGTTGAGGACGTAATGCCCATTCCTCCTGCAGAGCTACTCGCACTCTTGGAGAGTGGTTGGTGAATGCTGCCGTGATGCAACCCATCTCCCTAGGGCATCCTAGACGTGCTTTATGGGATTCAAATCGGAAGAGTGACCAGGCAAGGCCATATGTGCAATATCTCCTGTTTTCGAGGAAACATCAACCACCTGTGCTCTGAGTTGGAGCATCACCGTCCATCAGTACGATGTCTGGACACACAGCATTCCGCAACAACCGCATGTGAGGTCCCAACATCTCGTCACGATACCTGACAGCAGTTAAATCTTGTAAATTCAACTGTACAGTTTCATGAAGAGGTGTTCGAGTGGTCAACATAATCCCTGCCCACACTGTTAGTGGCCCTTCTCGATAATGGTCTCCTTCCACGATGTTTGGGTCCCGAAATTGTGTTCCACGTTCCCTCCAGACGCGAATTCGCCGAGAATTACTCTCCAGACCAAATGGAGACTCATCTGTGAGAAGAACATTGGCCCACTGTTCGACCATCAAGGTGGCATGTTGATGACTCCACTCTCTACGTTCCCTTCTCTGAACACACGTCAGAGCTACACATACAACAGGTTTCCGACAGTAAAGGCCACTCTGCCGAAGCCTTCTGTACGCCGCTTGCCATGATACAAGTCCAATGGATGCTGCGAGGCCAGATGCAGCGCTAAGGTGGTGCGATCGTCCCCTTACAGACAGATAACGGTCCTTTGTTTCTAATGTCACGCGTGGTCGGCCCTGCTCTGGTCTACAGGATACAGTTTCGCTCTCTATAAACTGTCCCCACATTCGAGAAACAACAGAACAGTCACCGGACCACTTGAGTTTGCGAGTGTCCTACTTCCATTCTTCCAGTGGCCCCTCCCTGCAGGGAATGTGGTAGGCGTCTGCTCTGTGGCATACAGCACCGTCTGACTGTGTACACAGTGATTGTGGATGTGGGTCTACCTCGAAAACAGTACCCTGTTCGATAGGTGCCATGACGTCATCGTTAGCGTGATTGCCCATTGGGTGAAATGCCATCTTCCATGCAGAACACGATCGTATGGACATCTGTCGATATATATATATATATATATATATATATATATATATATATATATATATATATATATATATATATATATCCCCCATGAACCATGGACCTTGCCATTGGTGGGGAGGCTTGTTGCATGCCTCAGCGATACAGATGGCCGTACCGAAGGTGCAACTACAACGGAGGGGTATCTGTTGAGAGGCCAAACAAACCAAACAAACGTGTGGTTCCTGAAGAGGGGCAGCAACCTTTTCAGTAGTTCCAGGGGTAACAGTCTGGATGATTGACTGATATGGCCTTGTAACAGTAACCAAAACAGCTTTGCTGTGCTGGTACTGTGAACAGCTGAAAGCAAGGGGAAACTACAGCGGTAATTTTTCCCAAGGGCATGCAGCTTTACTGTATGGTTCAATGATGATGGCGTCCTCTTGGATAAAATATTCCAGAGGTAAAATAGTCCCCCATTCGGATCTCTGGGCAGGGACTACTCAAGAGGACGTCGTTAGCAGGAGAAAGAAAACTGGCGTTCTATGGATCAGAGGGTGGAATGTCAGATCCCTTAATCTGGCAGGTGGGTTAGAAATTTTAAAAAGGGAAATGGATAGGTTAAAGTTAGATATAGTGGGAATTAGTGACGTTCGGTGGCAGGAGGAACAAGACTTTTGGTCAGGTGAATACAGGGTTATAAATAAAAAATCAAATAGGGGTAATGCAGGAGTAGGTTTAATAATGAATAAAAATAGGAGTGCGGGTAAGCTACTACAAACAGCATAGTGAATGCATTATTGTGGCCAAGATAGACACGAAGCCCATGCCTACTACAGTAGTACAAGTTTATATGCGAACTAGTTCTGCAGATGATGAAGAAAGTGATGAAATGTATAATGAGAAACAAGATATTATTCAGGTAGTGAAGGGAGACGAAAATTTAATAGTCATGGGTGACTGGAATTCGAGGGTAGGAAAAGGGAGTGAAGGAAACATAGTAGGTGAATATGGATTGGAGGTAAGAAATGAAAGAGGAAGCCGTCTGGTAGTATTTTGCACAGAGCATAACTTAATCATAGCTAATACTTGGTTCAAGAACCATGAAAGAAGGTTGTATACATGGAGGAATCCTGGAGATACTAAAAGGTATCAGATAGATTATATAATGGTAAGACAGAGATTCAGGAACCAGGTTTTAAATGTTAAGACACTTCCAGGGGCAGATGTGGACTCTGGCCACAACCTATTGGTTATGAACTGTAGATTAAAACTGAAGAAACTGCAAAAAGGTGGGAATTTAAGGAGTTGGGACCCTGATAAACTGACTAAACCAAAGGTTGTAGAGAGTTTCAGGGACAGCATAAGGGGACAATTGACAGGAATAGGGGAAAGAAATACAGTAGAAGAAGAATGGGTCCCTCTGAGGGATGAAGTAGTGAAGGCAGCAGAGGATCAAATAGGTAAAAAGACGAGGGCTAGTAGAAATCCTTGAGTAACAGAACAAATACTGAATTTAATTGATGAAAGGAGAAAATATAAAAATGTAGTAAATGAAGCAGGCAAAAAGGCATACAAACGTCTCAAAAATGAGATCGACAGGAAGTGCAAATTTGCTAAGCAGAGGACAAATGTAAGGATGTAGAGGCTTATCTCACTAGGGGTAAGATAGATACTGTCTACAGGAAAATTAAAGAGACCTTTGGAGATAAGAGAACGACTTGTATGAATATCAAGAGCTCAGATGGAAACCCTGTTCTAAGCAAAGAAGGGAAAGCAGAAAGGTGGAAGGAGTATATAGAGGGTCTATACAAGGGTGATGTACTTGAGGACAATATTATGAAAATGGAAGAGGATGCAGATGAAGATGAAATGGGAGATACGATACTGCGTGAAGAGTTTGACAGAGTACTGAAAGACCTGAGTCGAAACAAGGCACCAGGAGCAGACAACATTCCATTAGAACTACTGACAGCCTTGGGAGAGCCAGTCCTGACAAAACTCTGCTCTGGTGAGCAAGATGTAGGAGACAGGCGAAATACCCTCAGACTTCAAGAAGAATATAATAATTCCAATCCCAAAGAAAGCAGGTGTTGACAGATGTGAAAATTACCGAACTATCAGTTTAATAAATGACAGCTGCAAAATACTAACACGAATTCTTTATAGACAAACGGAAAAACTGGTAGAAGCCAAACTCGGGGAAGATGTTTGGATTCCTTAGAAATATTGGAACACGTGAGACAATACTGACCTTACGCCTTATCTTAGAAGAAAGATTAAGGAAAGGCTAACCTGTGTTTCTAGCACTTGTAGACTTAGAGAAAGCTTTTGACAATGTTGACTGGAATACTCTCTTTCAAATTCTGAAGGTGGTTGGGGTAAAATACTGGGAGCGAAAGACTATTTACAATTTGTACAGAAATCAGATGGCAGTCATAAAAGTCGAGGGGCATGAAAGGGGAGCAGCGGTTGGGAAGGGAGTGAGACAGGGTTGTAGCCTCTCCCCAATGTTATTCAATCTGTATATTGAGCCAGCAGTAAAGGAAACAAAAGAAAGATTCAGAGTAGGTATTAAAACTCATGGAGAAGAAATAAAAACTTTGAGGTTTGCTGATGACATTGTAATTCTGTCAGAGACAGCAAAGGACTTAGAAGAGCAGTTGAATGGAATGGACAGCGTCTTGAAAGGAGGATATAAGATGAACATCAACAAAAGCAAAACGAGGATCATGGAATGTAGTCTAATTAAGTCGGGTGATGCTGAGGGAATTAGATTAGGAAATGAGACACTTAAAGTAGTAAAGGAGTTTTGCTATTTGAGGAGCAAAATAACTGATAATGCTCGAAGTAGAGAGGATATAAAATGTAGACTGGCAATGGCCAGGAAAGAAGAGAAATCTGTTAACATCAAGTATAGATTAGAGTGTCAGGAAGTCGTTTCTGAAAGTATTTGTATGGAGTGTAGCTATGTATGGAACTGAAACGTGGACGAGGAATGGAAGAGAATAGGGGAGAAGAGGAGTTTGTGGCGCAACTTGACAAGAAGAAGGGACCGGTTGGTAGGATATGTTCTGAGGCATCAAGGGATCACAAATTTAGCATTGTAGGGCAGCGTGGAGGGTAAGAATCGTAGAGGGAGACCAAGAGATGAATACATTAAGCAGATTCAGAAGGATGTAGGCTGCAGTAGGTACTGGGAGATGAAGAAGCTTGCTCAGGGTAGAGTAGCATGGAGAGCTGCATCAAACTAGTCTCAGGACTGAAGACTACTATATATATATATATATATATATATATATATATATATATATATATATATATGTGTGTGTGTGTGTGTGTGTGTGTGTGTGTGTGTGTGTGTAGGGAAGTAACTGAAATAGTAAATGAAGTCACGGAGATAAATGCTCCTAAACTAAGAATTTCACACCAAAACGTACAATTAATTGTCATAGGTTCAAGATCTTGAATACATCGTTCATACTCGCAAAATATCTAACATTCCTCCCAAAACCACTCAAAAAACACTATACAGCTTTTATAGATGTGCAACTTGATGAAAAGCATAAAAAATCGACGAAATTCGATATTTCCCTACTAATTGACTGTCTTTCGAACTCTTGAGATAATTAGTGGAATCGAGAATATAAAACTTCATTAAAAGTCAATCTTTATGGAAGTAAATGCGATTTTATGTGTTTGTCCTTTATATCAACCGCAATATATGACTGAAATCCATCAGCTCTCCCATCAATGCGACCATGGACCACTCATTCCATAACTCATACTGGAGTCCTGCACTACTATTGTATCCAGACTCAATCTAGTTGTGCTGATGTCCAAAGAGAACTACTAGCAGAATGGTAAGATTGACCACCCCAGCTAAGCATGAGTATATGTGATGAACTTACGGCTTATGATCTGTATTGTGTATTTTTTGCATCAACACTTTGTATTTAACTTCTTAACTGCTCCAGAATATTTTTCCTTGCGGCATTAAGGAATGGAACTGTGCATTGTAAACTTATTTTCTAACACTATGCGAATTAAACTCAGCAATTACACTCAGAAGAATAGTTATAGCTATATATTTCGAAATATTTGTGAAATGTATAACAAAATGCTAGTCAGTACACCCAGCTATAAATTCTGACCATTCTGTTTTACACATTTCTTTCCCCATGCGTTCTTCTCTTATCGCCAAAACTACATTATTTCTTCTGAAGAACAGTGTATGGTATTGTTCTAAGTTAATTGACAGAGAAGCAATCAATGTTTTAACTGAAGTGATAGTTCATTTACAGTGAACCAATAAACATTGTAACAGAAATTTTCAGGCGAAACATACAAGTTTTGTGCTCTTGTAAAGATAAGTCATATACACTCCTGGAAATGGAAAAAAGAACACATTGACACCG
The DNA here is from genome assembly GCF_023864345.2 of Schistocerca serialis cubense. Lineage (NCBI taxonomy): Eukaryota > Metazoa > Arthropoda > Insecta > Orthoptera > Acrididae > Schistocerca > Schistocerca serialis. The sequence goes on along the minus strand of NC_064641.1, from coordinate 188,607,040 downwards.
GTGTGTCAGGCCCACCATACTTGCTCCGGACACTGCGAGAGGGCTGTACAAGCAATGATCACACGCACGGCACAGCGGACACACCAGGAACCGCGGTGTTGGCCGTCGAATGGCGCTAGCTGCGCAGCATTTGTGCACCGCTGCCGTCAGTGTCAGCCAGTTTGCCGTGGCATACGGAGCTCCATCGCAGTCTTTAACACTGGTAGCATGCCGCGACAGCGTGGACGTGAACCGTATGTGCAGTTGACGGACTTTGAGCGAGGGCGTATAGTGGGCATGCGGGAGTTCGGGTGGACGTACCGCCGAATTGCTCAACACGTGGGGCGTGAGGTCTCCACAGTACATCGATGTTGTCGCCAGTGGTCGGCGGAAGGTGCACGTGCCCGTCGACCTGGGACCGGACCGCAGCGACGCATGGATGCACGCCAAGACCGTAGGATCCTATGCAGTGCCGTAGGGGACCGCACCGCCACTTCCCAGCAAATTAGGGACACTGTTGCTCCTGGGGTATCGGCGAGGACCATTCGCAACCGTCTTCATGAAGCTGGGCTACGGTCCCGCACACCGTTAGGCCGTCTTCCGCTCACGCCCCAACATCGTGCAGCCCACCTCCAGTGGTGTCGCGACAGGCGTGAATGGAGGGACGAATGGAGACGTGTCGTCTTCAGCGATGAGAGTCGCTTCTGCCTTGGTGCCAATGATGGTCGTATGCGTGTTTGGCGCCGTGCAGGTGAGCGCCACAATCAGGACTGCATACGACTGAGGCACACAGGGCCAACACCCGGCATCATGGTGTGGGGAGCGATCTCCCACACTGGCCGCACACCACTGGTGATCGTCGAGGGGACACTGAATAGTGCACGGTACATCCAAACCGTCATCGAACCCATCGTTCTACCATTCCTAGACCGGCAAGGGAACTTGCTGTTCCAACAGGACAATGCACGTCCGCATGTATCCCGTGCCACCCAACGTGCTCTAGAAGGTGTAAGTCAACTACCCTGGCCAGCAAGATCTCCGGATCTGTCCCCCATTGAGCATGTTTGGGACTGGATGAAGCGTCGTCTCACGCGGTCTGCACGTCCAGCACGAACGCTGGTCCAACTGAGGCGCCAGGTGGAAATGGCATGGCAAGCCGTTCCACAGGACTACATCCAGCATCTCTACGATCGTCTCCATGGGAGAATAGCAGCCTGCATTGCTGCGAAAGGTGGATATACACTGTACTAGTGCCGACATTGTGCATGCTCTGTTGCCTGTGTCTATGTGCCTGTGGTTCTGTCAGTGTGATCATGTGATGTATCTGACCCCAGGAACGTGTCAATAAAGTTTCCCCTTCCTGGGACAATGAATTCACGGTGTTCTTATTTCAATTTCCAGGAGTGTAGATTGCAATATGAGTTAATTTTGTTGGAATCATGTAATACATTTATATCGGATATGAGAAAGTTCCAGAACATCGTTCTAGAATAAGTTATATCGAGTATGTTCGAGAAGTATCGATTGTGGTGACAGCTATGTTTGTGTATATATGAGTGAGTGATGAGGCGCAATAGATAGTCTTCGTGTGTCTTTTGTAAAGTGAACATATGTATATTTTAATAAAGTATTTTATAAGTAAAAGTGTGAACGTGATTCAAAACATGGTAGCAGAGCGTGGTTATTGAAAAGAAAAGTAGAAGTTAAATATTATATTGTGGCCGTCGCGTGTTATTCAGAAAGTTCGACATGGCTATATAACTAACTATTCCTGTATTTGATGGCGAGGACTATGGGAACTGGAAGCAGTGGATAATCATGTACCTCAAAAACAGAACTTTATCTAACACCATTGAAAAGAAAACTCCTTATGAGATATTACTGGGGAAAAGACCTAATGTTAATCATTTGAAGTTGTATGGGAGTAGAGTTTTTGTAAGAGTACCTGAGCAACTGAGGAAGTCGAAATGGGATAGGAAAGCCGATTTGGGGGTTTTAATGGGTTATTGTGAAGTAGGCTACAGAGTGCTAATAAATAATAAGATAGTTGTTGCTCGACATGTGGACATTGTTGAAAGTGGTGTTAAATGTATTGGATTTAAAGATTATGATTCAGTAAGTGAATATTCTAGTGATTCTGAACACGAAAGTATAGAAAATGAAACTGAACTAATAGAAAAACAGAAGGAAATTGAGAAAAATGAAAAGCTTTCTGATAATCATGAACCAGAGAAAGTACTTGAGTTGAGGAGATCATCTAGAGAAAGAAAACCAAAAATATTAAATGATTATGTTTACAGCAATTTTATTTATGTAAACTTTTGCAGTGCAAATAGTCTGGAAAGCTTTGAGGAGGCGATTAACAGCGCCGAATCAAATTATTGGGAAAAAGCGATGAATAAGGAAATTGATTGTTTGAACAAAAACAAAACATGGGAATTAGTAGATAAACCAGTTGATAAAGAAGCCATTGATGTAAAGTGGGTTTTCACAAAGAAATCAGAAAGTGTTTACAAAGCAAGATTAGTTGTCAGGGGGTTTCAACAAAAAGAAGTCGTTGAGGATATTTATTCTCCAGTAACCAATATGCAAACATTAAAGATTTTGTTGTCATACTGTTGTCAAGAAGGTTTGGTTATAGAACAAATGGACGTAGAGACTGCGTTTCTAAATTGTAAAGTTTTATCTGAAGTTTATGTAAAGCAGCCAAGAGGATATGATGATGGTACGGATAGAGTCTATAAATTGTATAAAGCATTGTATGGTTTGCGAGAAAGCTCACGAGCTTGGTACAATTGTCTTGACGAGTTTTTAAGAAGTTTAGGTTTTAAAAGGAGTAAATATGATTATTGTCTTTATGTATTGCGAGATGGAGATGTCGATTTATTTGATTATTTTTGTCGACGATTTGCTCAATTGCTGTGTGAGAAAAGAAAAAATTGTTAAGATTAAGAACTTATTGTCAAAACGATTTAATATGAAAGATTTAGGTGAGGTAAAAAGATATCTTGGCATCGATATTAATTATGATTGTGAAACAAGAGTTATGAGTTTGAGTCAAGAAAAATATATTGATTCGTTAGCTGCGAAATATAAAATTGAAGATTCGATCTTGTAGAAAACTCCAATGGAAGTAAATTTAAAGTTAGAACCAGCGTATGAAGATTGTAATGACGTTAGATATAGAAACTTGATAGGTGCACTCTTGTACGTAAGTTCAGGTACTAGACCAGATATTAGCTATAGTGTGAATTACTTGAGCAAATTCCAAAGTTGTTACAGTAGTACTCATTTTAAATGTGCTTTGAGAATTTTGAAATATTTATATTTAACTAAAGATTTGAAATTAAACTATTGTAGGAATGAAAGTGCTGAGATATTAGATTGTTTTGTGGATTCAGATTGGGCAGGTGATAGTGTGGATAGAAAGTCAACTTCTGGTTATGTAATTAGATTATTTGGTAATGTTGTATTTTGGAAGTCAAGAAAACAAGCGAGTGTTACAAAGGCTTCAACTTTCGCAGAATATGTAGCATTGTCTGAAGCTGTAAGCGAGGTGAAACTTGTACATGATATTTTAGACATTTTTAATGTTAAATTTGAAAAACCTATTGTCATATATGAAGATAATTCAGGAGCATTAAATATAGCGAAGTTTGGTAATTTTACAAAGAATTCAAAATACATAGAAGTGCATTACCATTTTGTGAATGAGTATTATTTACAGGGACTCATTGATATTGTTAAAGTAGATTCAAATGAAAATGTTGCAGATATATTCACAAAGTCGTTATGTAAAGAAAAATTCATTAAAATTAGGAAAATGTTAAACATCGCGATATAAATGTAAGGAGGTGTGTTGGAATTATGTAATACATTTATATCGGATATGAGAAAGTTCCAGAACATCGTTCTAGAATAAGTTATATCGAGTATGTTCGAGAAGTATCGATTGTGGTGACAGCTATGTTTGTGTATATATGAGTGAGTGATGAGGCGCAATAGATAGTCTTCGTGTGTCTTTTGTAAAGTGAACATATGTGTATTTTAATAAAGTATTTTATAAGTAAAAGTGTGAACGTGATTCAAAACAAATTTACCTCAGAGTACAAAACAAACATATGTGTTTGTTTTTAAGCTTGCTATTGATGATTTCATCTTTCTTTACACATGATTCTAGGAAACGATCATAAAGTCAGGTTGTCATCATATTTTCGTTTATGCTTTTGACTCAGTGAACTTAGAATGTCATTCATTGTTTTAACTTTCTAGCTATTTAAGCAGACTGTATCTCTTCACTATTTCGTTCACATTTCCAGAACGTTGTGTAAATTTTAAGTTATTTGATACAAAAACTTTCCACATTTTTTTGCATGTAGTTGTGTGTAGGTCAGACTATGTAAACGTGTTTTCTCGTTTACCAATAATTTAACTGACTTATTCTTAGTACAGTATTATTTTACCATGCGAGAAAAGTACCTGACTTGCTGTAGAATTGTTGGTTCTAGGGTGTAGTGTGGTGGATGCTGTAGTTTTTCCTATGGTATAACTGCAGTGGTGTAGGAATTACTAGAATAAATGTGGCACTACTGAGTTTTTGTAGAATATGCAATAGAGACAGGAAGATATTGTAACAGGAGGAAAAAATTGCTGCACTTCAGGTTGTGTTAGATAAGACTAGCAAAGAGATGAACAGGCTAAGGAGGGAGAAGAGTAAATACAGATGATAAGCAGCAACAGTAACAGAAAGAATGAGCTTAGAATTTCATCAGACAGCTTTTTGGTAAATTTGCAAAATAAATTTGACTTGTTGCTTCCACTACAAATGAGAAGCCTTAGGCAGATGTAGGTCTAGAAATGGTACATTAGACTTTCAGCAACATATTAAAAAGTAAGAATGTAGGAAAGCCAGTAAAGACAAAGTAACTGTTGTTGTTAGGTAATTCTCACACAAGAAGTCTAAGCCCACTTTTGCAGGATGAACTAGTATCAGGACACCAGGGTATCAGTTGTTTTATACCTAGTGCTGCTCTGTGCCAGGCGACACAGGATCACATTGTAAAGACATTGCCAGGGAAGGCACTCTAAATGTAGGGTGAAATACGTCTCGTTCTCTACCATCGAACAGAGAGGAGAATAGAGCTTCGGATGCTTACTGCAGCAGCCTTCACTATGATACAGAGAAAGGTGGAATGCAGGAATCAGCACACCAAGGCCTCAGAATCCCACGTCGCCATGCACACACGAGCGTCTTCGAAATGTGTCGAATGGGCATGATTGGCTTCTGGAATTCTGCATAGACGTGTAGTTAAAAGCAACACAAACTGCGGGTGTGTGATTATTACTAACCTCAACAGCTGTGTTAGTATTATTTATTTCGTAGTGTACGGTATATCAAGACGGCTGCTAGCGTTAATTCTTCGAAATGTATGAACAGTGCATAGTAAAACAATTAGTGGGAAGAGCGTTCTCACAGATGAAATACGAGGATAAGTTAGTGATTTTAAAACATGGAAGGCCTTCTCCAACTCTTCCACATTAGCAGTGTGAGGAGAAGGAAAAAATAAGAATACCTACAAAATGTATTTTAATGTAACTATTATACATATGTCTGGCTATCAGGTTCATGTTACCTAAATAAACTTTATTGCTGGCCAGGCTTGGTATTTGCAACTGAGAAAACACTGTGGAATACGATAGGTTTTGCAAATTTACCGTCTTTAATCGCAACTTTGGATAAATGTGAGAGATCAATAATTCATACAAGCTCTTTTACATCATTAAAAACTTTGGGTACTTTACCAGAGAGAAATTACTGACGGTTTGCACAGTGAAAAGGTAAAAAAAAATTGAAATGTACTGAAAAGATTGATTGATGTTGGGGTACTTCTTTCAAAACAAGACTGTTCTTTTAGAGACCACAATGAAAGTGAAGAATCTTTAAATAAAGTCAGTTACATAGAACTGCTAACAGTTTCTGGCTAAATGGTGTGGCACTATCTCAGCATTTAGAAGTAGCCATCGTTTTCAAAGGCACCTTGGCTCTTATATGGCATGACCTAATCGATGCTGTGGCCACTTTTATTTGAGATAAGGCTAAACCAAATACTTATTAGGCTACTTTTATTAAACTCAAACGCAGTGAAACAACTGATGTCACCGATAAAAGTCAAACGTCTGCTATTATGTACTATGTTGACAATGAAGTCAACTGCAAAGAATGATTACTGGATTTCACTGATGTAAGTTCTGACTGAACAGCAAGTAGTTTATTGTAATATGTAAAAAGGGCTACAGATGAGTTAGGATGTTCAAAAGAAATTGTTGCTGAAACTTTCGATGGTGATGCAGAAATTGCCAGACATGTCTCTAGACTTTAGACTTAAATTAAAGCCAAATATCCTGCTGCTACCTTCACCCACTGTTATAGTCACAGACTTGATCTCATACCTTCCCAATTTGTAAATTTTATCAGGGAAGCCAGATATTTTATTGTTTCTTATAATGGTTTATCTGTTTTTCTCCTCACATTCCACTTCACATATAGGTGCTCTTAAAACATTATTGAAAACAAAACCCCATGTGTCGGATCTCCACAACAGAATTTTGCTTCCAGGCTTTTAAACACGATTAATCACTGTAGATGTCATCTTACCAGTTTCTTTACATCACTCGAAGAGGAACCCTGGAACTGGTCTAGCAAAGAAGTAAACATGGCTTCAGCTTTTGTGTGATATCTCTCAAGGACTCAAACCAACACCTTCTTCATTCTGTTCAGCACAGTCTTTGCATTTTCAGATATTCTTTTGGAAATTTTACAAAACAAGAGCATTTACATCTGTTACTGTATAGAAAAAGTAAACGAGTTTATTACCACACTCCAAAATATTAGAAACACAGGATCTGAAGGATTATCATCAACAACTGTGAGTGTCACTGATGAAGAGAACAAAGAGTGGCCTAGGATGACAAACTGTTGTGAAGATGAAATGTATTCTTTGTACTTCAGGATTTCTTCAAAGTAGTGGACACATTATTAACTCAAACTAAATTAAGTTCTGAATCTCAGAAATAGTTAAAATTACTGTCATTACTGGATTGTGAGTTACAATAAAAAATTTCTAACAAATGTATGATGTGAATTGAGAGAACCATGTGTTTCCTACTTCGATACTGTGTTTTTTTAAAATTTTCGAACATGTCTATTCAAAACATTGCAAATTATACGAAATCAAATTTATTTGATGATGTGTTCAGTGAAGTTTATAAACTATGTGAACTGATTTTAACATTTCCTTCAACCACTGCGAGTGCAGAAAGGAGTTTTTACGCCTGGCAATGAATAAAATTTTATTTCTGGATAACAAAAGGACAAATTTGTCTGAAGAACTTGGTTCTCCTGTCGGTAAAAAAAGACATACTTGTTTTATTTGGGAATTGCAATGAAAGACTGGTTTTTGATTGTGTGACAAAGGAGTTTAGCCATAAAGAAAAACAGCTGTGACTTATGTATACGAAAACAGGTATGATAGCATCGTTTGTTTCACTTATGTAATTTTTCTTTAACTTACATCGTCTTACAGCTTGTTTCAAGAAAAATTTATTTAAATTTGCTGTTCATGAAGTTAACATTTAATCAACAATCCTTTGTTATACGGATCTGGTAGATCTAGTGATAGTCCATGTCACAATCCCAGTACATGCCACTGGTTTTAAGAGAGGTCAGGGTTGAAACAAAACTTTAGTTTCAGACACAATCTAAGCAACATAATTGAACACCTTAGCTATAAACAGTGCTAACAGACAGTCGATGAGAATCAGAGTCGTTGCATGTGAAACATTGTACTTGATGTGCTTTATTCATATTAGTTGATAGTTCCACAATAAATCGATATGGCAGCTCTATGTCTATTTTCACTTATTCACTACAGAAACTTCGTCAAGATGTGCGAATGTAAATAGTGGTATGTGCTAAAAGCATGGTTGCTACTAGTAGCAATGTGTGCCGTGTTCATGCCAGGAAAATGCTTTTCTTTGAAGCTTTGTACAAATCTGAAGATCATGTGCATAACTACGATGCAGACAAAAGTCCTGAACGTGTTGCTGAAGGCAAATGAGCTTCAAAAGTTGTTGCTAATCAGAAATGTATCCTAACACAAGCGTTGCAACTGTATTACCAAAGATGGATATCACCCCTGAAACTGCCCTCACATCTTTACAAGAAACAATTTCCTATCTTATGGCACAAGTCACCACTTTGCAAACATCGCACTCCCATCGGCACTCACAATGCCACAGTCGACATCAGCAGCAAAGGTCTATTGGTAACACAAAAAGTTTGAGCCACAAGCACGAAAATGCAATCCCTCCATGCAATATGGAAACTCGGTGGGAAGTCAGTGGTGACAGTGAATGGCTATCTCAACCGTAGCCATCGCTTATTTCTCATAGAGCAATATATGAAGCAATGAGAGCTGAGGTGTCGGTGTATCCAGTTACTTGTCTGCCGCGCCAGCCACCGCCTTTTCGTCACCAATGGATCTCCAATTCAAATTTATGGCTGTGTGACATTATTTCTCAATCTAGGTCTATGACATAAGTTCGAGTGGCAGTTTATAGTGGCAGACGTGGGACACCTCATCCTTTGCCCTGATTTCTTGTCTGTACTACAGTACATGTGATCACAGGAGAATATCAGTTTTTAGAACTTCTCAAATAGTTCCCAGAACTTAGCAAACATATGCCTATGTTAAAGCCTATACAACATACCACTTTTCACTATATATTTATCGACCCTCAAGCAATAGCTGGGTCATACCACTACATCTCATACCAAAGAAGAACATTGTTTGGGATCCCCGTGGTCACTGCCGAAAACTCGACATGAGGACAATCTCTATCAGATCTCTGATGTCACGCATTGAAGATTTTTACACAACATATGCGGCAAACACATTTTTTCTACCGTCGACTTAGCATATGTGCATCATCTGAATAAATTTCTATCATCGTTTTGTATTCAACCATGCATTGTTGACAGCTCCACTGAATGACTTGTTCAGAGATGAAATCTTGTGGACTAGTAAAGCAGAGGCATCTTTCTTCATAGCGAAAACCGCCATCCCTGAAGCTACACTGTTAGCATGTACTATCACCCAGGCCCCTCTCACTTTGATGGTAGATGCATTGGCAACAGTGACAGATGACGTACTACAGCAGCTAATAAAGCAGTATCGGCAACCTCTTGTATTTTTCAGCCAGGAACTTTCACCTGCACGACAAGGCTGGTCGACATATGATCGCAAGCAGTACAGGGCATATGTTGCCATAGAAAGTTTCACCACATACTAGAAGGATAACAGTTTACTTTGGTCACTGACCACAAGCCCCTCACGGTTGCCTGTCGTCAGAACCCAGAAAAGGTATCACCACAACAGCCATGCCACCTAGATTACATTCGCCAATTTACAACAAATGTTATTCACGTTCAGAGTGATTCGAATGTTCTAGCAGATGCACTCTCTTACATCGAAACACTAACATTCGCAATTGACTACAATGCTCTTGCTGAGTCAAAACACCTTGATCTAAAGCTACTAACATTACTGGAACAATCATCTGGATTACACCTCCAACACATTTAGTCCTACCAGCGAAAATATGTGTTGTGAAGTTTCAATGGTGAAGAAGCGACCATTTGTCCCCTGCAGTTTCGACACCAAACCGTGCTGAATTTTGCGAAGCATGCTTTCGATTGCCCGAGTATGGACAAAGACTGCAGACTGTTTGTGCCCCAGTGCACGGCTTACCAGAGGAATAAAATTACTGGACATTTCTAAGCATCACTTACCACATTTACGATTTGAGCACATCCATCTAGACATAGTTGGGCCATTACCATCATACAAATGTTTCACTAACTGCCTTACAGCCATTGATCACTTTTCCTGCTAACCAGAGGCCTTCCCAATGAGTGATATAGCCGCTAAATTTGTGGCCACCTGAGTCGAAACAAGGCCCCGGGAGTAGACAACATTCCATTAGAACTACTGACGGCCTTGGGAGAGCCGGTCCTGACAAAACTCTGACATCTGGTGAGCAAGATGTATGAGACAGGCGAAATACCCTCAGACTTCAAGAAAAATATAGTAATTCCAATCCCAAAGAAAGCAGGTGTTGACAGATGTGAAAATTACCGAACTATCAGTTGAATAAGCCACAGCCGCAAAATACTAACGCGAATTCTTTACAGGCGAATGGAAAAACTTGTAGAAGCCGACCTCGGTGAAGATCAGTTTGGATTCCGCAGAAATGTTCGAACACGTGAGGCAATACTGACCCTATGACTTATCTTAGAAAATAGATTAAGGAATGGCAGACCTACATTTCTAGCATATGTAGACTTAGAGAAAGCTTTTGACAATGTTGACTGGAATACCCTCTTTCAAATTCTAAAGGTGGCAGGGGTAAAATACAGGGAGCGAAAGGCTATTTACAATTTGTACAGAAATCAGATGGCAGTTATAAGAGTCGAGGGGTATGAAAGGGAAGCAGTGGTTGGGAAAGGAGTGAGACAGGGTTGTAGCCTCTCCCCGATGTTATTCAATCTGTATATTGAGCAAGCAGTAAAGGAAACAAAAGAAAAATTCGGAGTAGGTATTAAAATCCATGGAGAAGAAATAAAAATGTTGAGGTTCGCTGATGACATTGTGATTCTGTCAGAGACAGCAAAGGACTTGGAAGAGCAGTTGAACGGAATGGACAGTGTCTTGAAAGGAGGATATAAGATGAACATCAACAAAAGCAAAACGAGGATAATAGAATGTAGTCGAATTAAGTCGGTGATGCTGAGGGAATTAGATTAGGAAATGAGACACTTAAAGTAGTAAAGGAGTTTTGCTATATGAGGAGCAAAATAACTGATGATGGTCGAAGTAGAGAGGATATAAAATGTAGACTGGCAATGGCAAGGAAAGCGTTTCTGAAGAAGAGAAATTTGTTAACAACGAGTATAGATGTAAGTGTCAGGCAGTCGTTTCTGAAAGTATTTGTATGGAGTGTAGCCATGTATGGAAGTGAAACATGGATGATAAATAGTTTGGACAAGAAGAGAATAGAAGCTTTCGAAATGTGGTGCTACAGAAGAACGCTGAAGATTAGATGGGTAGATCACATAACTAATGAGGAGGTATTGAATAGGATTGGGGAGAAGAGGAGTTTGTGGCACAACTTGACAAGAAGAAGGTACCGGTTGGTAGGACATGTTCTGAGGCATCAAGAGATCACAAATTTAGCATTGGAGGGCAGCGTGGAGGGTAAAAATCGTAGAGTGAGACCAAGAGATGAATACACTAAGCAGATTCAGAAGGATGTAGGCTGCAATAAGTATTGGGAGATGAAGAAGCTTGCACAGGATAGAGTGGCATGGAGAGCTGCATCAAATCAGTCTCAGGACTGAAGACAACAACACAACAACGTTATTCCGATACGATATTGCAGTCCCTGTGTTGTTCAGAGGCACGATAGCACAATGCATGTCCATAGGAACATTGCATTGTGCTTCTGAACTACAAAGGCATCGCAATACCGTATTTGTCTACCAACACTGGGCAAGTGACTTTCAGTTAAAATGTCTCCCCTGTATGGGAATCTACATAACTTAAGTACAAGCGCAGGTTGTAGACATTTGTCTGATGACATATAGAATTTTGGTCTAGCCATGAATCATGCTCAGATAGCCTAACAATAAGGCGACCACTCGCGATAAGGGGGAAATCTGGGTTCGAGTCCTAGTCTGGCACAAATTTTCACTGTCGTCATTTGCTTCTGCAGCTGATGGTTGTTCATATATACAATTGAGAATACATTTCATATATTTTTTCAAGGATGGGTTGCCCATTTTGGCGTGCCTCTTCGTGTTGCCGCAGATCCAAGCTGACAATTCGAATGTTTTTTCTTTAAAGCAATCGCCACCCTGCTACACACAAAGCGTATCTGCACTACAGATTAATACCCAGAATCTAACAGACTAATAGAACTACTGCACCAGCAACTGAAGGCAGAGTTAAAATGTCAAAGTTCACATCTTTGGGCAGAAACATTACCCATTATTCTTCTAGCCCTTTGCACATCCATCAAGGATAATCTCAAGGTTATAGTAGTTGGTCTTGTACAAAACTAAACAATTTCACTGGCATGTGAATTCCTTGAGCATACATCTAGTGACTGTCGGTGCATCTGTACTTGTCTTCCAGCTGCATGAACAAATCCGACAAGTCTGCCTTGTTGCCCCATGAGACAAACTTACTCATCATCCTTTTATTTTCAAGAATGCAGCAAAGTGTGGCCAAATCTTTCTCTGGTAAGACACAATACATAAGCCACTCCAACCTCCAGATGACGGTCTTTACACAGTCCTCGGCAGGGATGGAAGGTTGTTTAGAATCAATATTATGCGTAATCCCACCACAGTATCCATGTATCATCTAAAGCCTGTATTTTCAGCTCTCCCACTAGCACAGGCAATACAGTTACATCACCTACAGGAAATATGGCACCCTCACCTACCATCAACTAGTCCATCACAACCAATCACAACAATCAGGATGCACTAACCTTACGGAAAGTACAGCAAACATGATTAAGCTACAGTGTGCAACGATTGGTAGTCAACAAAATACTGCAACAGACTCCATGAAGCAAGTGATCATGTGAGCATGACACCATGTCCATTTCAACAGCAAATATTGTTGACAATAATTGAATAGTGATGTAGTGATTGTACATTACAGTGATGATTACAGTGACATCACATAGTGCTCAAAGTAATTGTGTTTGGTTCTATGCACGTTGACACATGTTAATTCTTTGTTTCATAGTAGTTAGTTATCCCTTGCTCTTGTTAAATCAGTGTTGGACGCTACTTGGAAGTGATGCTTTAACATTATTCATACCTGCAGGTAACTCAAATAAACAAGAAATCTAATTCAATCATTTCCTTCTATTTATGAATATATGCTAGACTTAACTTTACTATGGTGCTCATATTATCAGCAGATGTGAAGATTATTTCCATTTTATCAGTATAAGATAGGAGAACCACTGGCTTCATCCTTAGAGTAGCAATATGTATAATGTGAATATTCAGATGACCAGTACAGGATTTTTGCTGTCAATATATTGTCTCCAGGGTCACATGACTTCTGTAACATGTAACATGTGTCTTAGATGCTCTGCAGATATTGAAAATCACTACATTACAAATTCACACAGAAGCCATTCTAAAGTATACATGCATTTTATAGGTATCAATTTACATCAAATATCTGTAATGAACTTGGCTAAAGGCTTTGAAAAGATAAATGCAAGGCCAATTCTTTTTGCATCTAGTGTTACAGCTTGAATGTCGCTTTTCGTTGTTACAAGATAAGAAGATATAGATACTGCTACTTTTTTAGTACAGCATTTAATCATACTGCTAAGTATCTGTTTTCATAAATTACAATGCAGAAGAATTGTGAAATAGCTTTGTAGTAAGTACAAGTGAAGGAATCTCAAAGAACATCGAATTTCGAGTTATTAATAATACATAATTATTCTTCATGTCATAGTGAACAAGAATACAGTTTTATAACGTAACTACTTTAAAATATGCATGATGCTTTAGAAAGATACGAGTAGGATGGAAGAAATGTCTGAGGCTGTGATACAGGCAGATGAACATTGCTCAAAATGTTTATACATTCACAGACTGGCTGGCAGCATATCACTTATTACTTATATGTTTAGCACTTGACCTACAATATGAACACCTTATTACACCATGTCTCATTACTTTTAAATAGATAGCACATTTTTACTATTATCATAACTATAATCAGACCTTTGTGGTAATTACTTATAATAGGTAACTTTTCCTTCTCAAACCTTTAATTTGCCTTTCTAACAGCACCAGTCATCCACTTCGTTTCTTAGTGCAAAATGTCAACAAACAGCATAGTACTGAAGTCACATGACAGTTCTGGTTTGATGCTGACTGCATGATCAGTATACAATGCTGAATCCACAGATTTGGTCAAATTTGTTTCATCAGTGATTTAGTCTCACAAAAAGGCTCGAAGGAAGTTCCATGGTAGACTCTTCTCGAAAGGCCCTGTAGATTGTGATAAGTCTTCCTCAAATTTATGTATAAAAAATTATCTTGAAGGTAATGTTGGAGAAATACAGACCTGTACAGGAGTACCAAAAGTCTCTATTTTCACACACAATCTGTGAATGGATCAGAAAATAAGTCTCACAGCCACCCACCCTTTACCACACTACATATGTGGCTTACAGAGGATATAACAAGAATGACAGTGAATGCCGCACTGAACCCTGTTGAATATAGGTAAGATTTTTGGCTCTATTGCAGACATGTTTCCTTGCCCACTTTTACTTCTTATAAGTTAAATCCTAAGTGAATTAATTCTGTCATGTACCTTCTATACCATAAAGCCTACATCTCTGCAAAACGATATTGTGATTTATGTTAACAACAGACCAAATACTGTATACATCTAATATACTGGTTATAGGCATGTTTATATCAGCTATGTTACATTAATGAGCTTTTGATATTTTACTAGAAACGTTATCACTCCATTGACAGTTCCATTATTTAAAGGGAAATTACCATTTCTTAATATTCAGACAGCAGTATGTAGCCTCAATGTTGTCTATAGATGTCTTGAATATATCAAGTGGCTTCAAATTGTGTGGTGTGTTGATGAGTTTTAGCTGAATTCTCCTCTAAACTCTATTTTTATTTCTTGGAGTATCTTACAACTCTAATAAGCCCAAATTTCATTCCTCTTGGAACTTAACTGTATGTCTGCCTATTACTGGGTTAGTTCATAAGTTCAAAGCATTTTTCTGTAAGTTTAATAAACATGGCAGGTACATGTAACAGAGACTTTAGTCATCAATGAAATATTTTCCTTCAGTATTTACAAAAGTCTGATAGTTTTGTAGTAATTTTTCGATTCTGCAACTGTACAAATCACATGGTTTTGAGGCGAAGAACTCGTCGACCCATGTTTGGAGCTCATTTTCATTCAGAAAGAAAGTTCCCTGAAGGTCGTTTGATAGAGAGCGGAAAAGGTGAAAAGCTGAGGGAGCAAGATCAGGTGAATAAGGTGAGTGCGAAATGACTTCTCAACCCAACCCCTGTATCATGTTTTTTTTTTTTTTTATCAGTCTAGCTGAATATGGGTAAGCTTATCATGGTGTAGCATTTCTTCATGCAGTCTTCCTGCTCGCTGTTCTTCGGCTGCATCTGCAAGGCTTCTCAGTTGTTGACAATAAATGTCAGTATTGATGGTTATACCTCACCTCTGGGAAGTAGTTTGTAGTACACCACACCAATGCTGTTCCACCATATGCTTAACATTATCTTTGGTGAATGTGTGCAGGTCTTTTGATAGGGACTTGCTGCTTTGTTTGAGCTCAACCATTCCTTTCTTTTCCTTATATTAGCATAAAGACACCACTTCTCGTCAACAGTAACGATACAGGATGAGAATGCTCGGTGTTGTTTGCTAGGATGAGCAAGCAGAGATATACATACTGCCATCCTCTAATTTTTGTGATTTCGGTTTAGAGCATGCGGTACTCATACATCCCTATTGCATGCAGATGTCTCACCATGGTGGAATGATCACCGTTCATCACATTTGCTGGTTCTCTCGTACACTGACGTGGATCACTGTGGATTAATGTGTTTCAACGATCTTCATCAAACCCTGAAGGCCTTCCTGAACATGGAGAGTCACCAATGTCAAAACTACCCTCCCTAAAGCGAGTAAACCATTTTCTTCCCATGCTCTGTCCAATGGCGTTATTCCTATACATGGCGCAAATGTTTCTGGCTGTCTCGGCTTCTGTCAGCACTTTATTGGACTCAAACATTATATGTCGGAAACGTTCCTATTTCTTCACTTGGCACTCCATTTTCTATCGTCCACAATTCATTCACTGTCTCCAAACAACAAAATTGGAACAATGAAGAGCACTTTGTGGATTAAATAGATTAAGAAGAAAACAAACGAAATAATATTCAAAATATAAGTTACAAGCTGTATGACATATGGATCATGAATATGGACAGTTAAATCCCAATTAATGAAAGATTGTTGACAACTGAGATGAACTTTTGGAGGCTGTCTGCAGGGATACAAGGCAGGAACAGGTCAGAAATGAATTCATCAGGAAGAAAATGGATGGCACAAGTTCTATTATTGGTCTTGTGGAAGAAAAACTGCTCATGTACTATGGATATACGAAAAGGGTGTCAGAGAAGAGTTTGTCACAACGTATCATGCAGTGGCAACCACCAGGAAGGAAGAAAAGAGGGAGACCACTACGAATGTAGATACGAGGAAACAGACATTAATTACATGAAGAAATATTGAAGAAAATTCGTGGAGAGATAGGTACGAATCTAGAATGAAAATTGAATTTGATTTGTGATCTTGGGTTAGCAGAAAATGTAAATACATTCTAAATGTATTTGGGAATAGTCATAATAATGATAATAATAACAATAAATATTTATCAGTTAATAAATATTTTGACACAGAAACTAAACAATTTGATTCCTTTGTTGTTACAGACCTGGGATGAGGAGTGCGGTATAAGTATATCATTTCGCCTAAATCCTGCATCCCATGTCAGAGTTTGCAACTTGGAAATGATTCTACAGTGTTGTCAGTAATAGCCTGAAAAGTTTATAAGGGTGTTGGAGGGTAGGTTGTGCTGAGAAATAACTGTTAAGCAAAAATTTCATATGGTACTCCAATTCAGATTTAATTAGCATTCGCGTCAGCCAGAGTACAGATTCAAGCATTTGCACGCACTGAAATGTGGTAATTCACCGACGTTTGCGTGTTCATGAGCTACCACTTGTTCAAGTACTCATTACTAGTTGAAATGTGCCTTTTTCGAAAGTGATAAATTCGAGCTAGGTGAGCAAAAGCTAAATCTGTTCGGTCTGAGGAAACCAAACGATGAACACGTTTGGCTACACTGTCTCTGGCAGGCTGTTTGAATCTGTGGACGCAACGAGTTGACTAACTTCAACGCCAATTAAATCGGAAACGGTGCAAGTGTCGGATTTTTTCTTAACGATTACTTCTCAGTACAACCTACCCTGCAGTACCCTTATAAGCTTTTCGGACTGTTTCTGACCACCCTGTATACTAAGGAATGTTGTCTTCGCCGCCTATTATTATGCAGGCGCTTGTTATACTTCAGGAACACAAAAGGTTTATTTGTATCACTATTAATTATATGAGATCGTGAATTTATGTTTCAAAGTATTGACCATCAAAATTTTAAAAAAAATTTCACCGGTTTCACACAGCGTACATGAATCTCGCAACTACGTGATCGCTTATCGCAATATCGACCCAAATATCTCTCAGGCTGCCTTCGGTGAAAGAGTGAGAATAGCTGTGCGGTACTCGTCGCTCGGTGCCATTTTCAAAACAGGCAAATCAAAATGCAAAGTACTTCATGCTAGATTGTCGTATGGAGAGCCGGTGGCAGAACCGATTACGAAATTGTCGTTATGACGACGTGCTCACCATAAGACGTTAACCCGAAGAGAACAGCGAAGTTAGATTTTTACATTAACTAGTGAGCAATGTGATGTAATCGATATTTCATGTTGTCCGTTTTTACTTACATGTTTACAGTTTCCGCTTGACGTCTGTAAAGAGGAGGCGTGGCTTAAAACACGCATTCACTTTGTGAAGTGGCTGTAAAGAGAAAAAAGTAGCGTACTAAAGGACGATGAGCGTCTCTAAAGGAATTTTTAAGAGTATTCGATGGAAACGTCATTTAATATGGGTATAACCATTATTGTATTTGGCTGAGTAATGTTTTGGTGCTGTTAGCAGAAGACATGGCGGGGAAACCAACACCAATGTTGTTAGTGACGGCGAATGTTGGATCTATTTTTGAAGATGTAAGTAGTTTTTTTGCATTATTTTTACATGTTTCTGATAATACAGCCACCACTTTATATAGTAGACGTCCATGACTACAATCCCGAAATTGAATGTAGACGAGTAGTAGGTTTCCATTTGGTAGTACCTCTTGTATAAATAACATGCGATCGTAAACAGATTGCTCTACTTAGTTTGTTTTCTTTTCGATAATATTTCAGAGGTTACATTATGTAGTTAGTCCAATCTGGCTAGATTCGTGTAAGGCTTTGATACGTGACTTAGAGCAATTGCTTCAGATCCCAACACCCTTTGTTTCCAAGTGCAATATGCGTTAAAATTAATGTTCACAAATTGAATGTTTCATGTTATAGCTATGTTTCCTGTTCGGTTTCAGTTAGATTTTAAAATGGAAAAATATTTAAAATCATTTTCACCCCTGTCCTAGCATTTACTTTCCATTCTGCTAGGACTAAGACTGTGGCAATTTTCAAATCAGCGCCTAACTATCCTGATCAAGGATTCATGTGATATTTTTATCGATTTCTTCACATAAATGCTGACAGTATGTTTTTGGTGAAGTTAATTTAGTTTTCCTACCTTCTCAAATTGAACCAGTGTTCCAAAACTGCTGGTCACGAAATGTGAAATCCTTACTACTTTGCTTTCCTGCTAGGTGCTGCTTTCTTCTAATTTGAATTTCTGGTGCAGTAACAACCACTTTCTAAACTAAATAGCAACAAAATGTAATTAATCTTTGTAGCACCTTGTTTACTGAGCTGCTGACATTTTTCCTTTGAGCATAATCCTTCACATTTAATGAACTGAAGGAAGGCAAACATTTGAAGCTGTCCCCTATGTTTCAACTTTCACTTGGGTATTTTGGTGCAAGCACAATTCAAAAATCCAACAGTCTTAACTGGACACATTTTTTATTTAAGCTGAAAGTTTGATATATACATGCAAACTGACTGGGTAAAAGTTACGTATTGGACCCTCCCCAACCCTTCCATTTTTCAGTATGGTGTGAGTGTAATCGGTGGACTTCACTACCAGTCAATTTGTTACCACAACCAGATTTTTTGCTTTCACATTCATTGGCTTTGTTGACTTACTACCAAATTATTGCATTCCAGCCTAACTTAGATGTTAGTGTGCTACAGATCAGTCTGTCTCCTTGACCAAGATGTCAGGGTAGGTTCAATACCACACTTTAATACAATGTTGAGTGATTATGGGCGTAGTAGAAATGTGAAGAAATTTCACATTATGCTGTCCTAGTTAGTTGATATGACTGTCTCGTGTAGTTTTCAGTTTCCTTACTGTTAACTGATGATTGGATCAGTTGTATAAATATATTGACTGTTGTAAAGTATGGATTTTTATGTGCAACTGCACAAATGAAATAATGGGAGATGGTGAAACCTAGTGGTGATGGTATAATTATTACTGTTCAATAGCATTGATTGCCCACCCAGGTTAACATCATACTAATCATCTGGTAAATGTGTCACCATCAGCAGTGTTGTAGGAACTCACTGCATTAGATAGTGCAGGGATGTGTAGAATTTAGTGAGGACATTGATGCATTATCTATGTAAAAAGAGACCTGTACAAATAGTACCTTACAGAAACCTACTCATTGACTTTGAAATAGTCATGGAAATATCAAATGCACTTGAAGTTCGTTAACATTCGTGTGGTACCAGTAACTGGAATTTATTTCGTAACTGTAGCAACTTTAAAAAATACGGCAATTCCTTGCACTTTATATCCAAGGGAAGATAGCTAGGCCTATGTCAGATTTAGTATGTTGACCTTACAAGTGTAGAAGCAACTACTGAACATGAACTTTGGTGTGTCATAAATTGTCGAATGGCTTTGAAATTATATGCGGCACCAAAACACAGTAAAATGCCTCGTTGGCTGTTGTACCAAACAGTGCTTATAATCACTTAACATGTTGGCACCAGAATAATGATTGGGAATACGGAAGCGTCCGATCCCGCCCGTCTGCTTTGACCCATGACGTCACAAATATGGCGGAAACAAAAACAAACACACACACTTTCCACAAGAAGCCTAATGACACTAATGGGACAAGCGCGGGAAATGGGGTGTTTTGGGTGGGGGGCAAACTAAATATAAACAAATTTAGACGCCTTGCGTAGGTACAACGTGTAAGTGAAGACAGCCATGCATGAATACCCACCCACCTCCCAAGGGGTCGTAACCCCTGCAACCCATAGAAGATAGATGCTTCAGTAGCTGATTAGTGTTTTTTTGTCTTTTTTTAAAAAAAATCTCACGGGATAGAACGAACAGATCAGAAAGATAAATATAATAAACTAAAACAGAAATTGGAGGAAACAGATAATTAAAATAAGTAATAAGTGTTTTTAAATTAAAAAAAAAAATCTCACGAGATAGAACGAACAGATCAGAAAAGTAAATAAAATAAGATAAAACAGAACTGGAGACAGCCACACTCATACCAAACTCCGCGTCGTCATGACGTCACACACGACAACACCCTTACGTCACGGGGGTCAAAGCTGACACTTGGGATCGGACGCTTCTGTCGACCCTAATGATTTGTCTCTGGCAAATGAAACTATGTATAAAATAAAATTGTGTGCAAAATATGGCTGTTTACCTGAATATTATTTGCAATTGTCACTGTGTCTCTGACAGGCTATGCCTACGTTTCCTATTATGTAAAAAAATTTCCAGTCTCAAAAACAGTAGTGTTATAGTATGCAGTTTGGAGGAATATACAAATCTCTAATTATGTAAATGTTAGTACCAGTATTCATTCAGTGCTGACTATATGTCAATATTATTTTAGTGGCCTAGAACCGCACGGCCACACCGGCCGGCTCCAATTCTTACATTTATAAGCGTAGAATCAAGGGAGAATGAGACTAGAGTTGTGAATCAGCCATGTGCTGCTCAACCATTGTAATAGCTGTATTTGAACACTACACGAGTTTGTTGTGTTAATAAATAACAGTTCCCAGGGTTTATCTACTTTGTTTTACGTTATAATCACAATGTATGGGATACAAAAGAATCAGGTAGTGTTGATCCAAGCATAATTCATAATACTGTCAGTATCGATAATAGCAGTTGCTGTTGGAGGAGGCACAATTTAGTTGGATAAGTGTAGAATGACTGATCTCTGCAGGCAGGTTAAAATTGCTGTCTAACAAGAGGCATGCCCTTGTCACATGGGGTCACCAATCACATGCTCTGCACCTTATACCTCATCACATCATCTGTGTTGCTATCTACACTTCAGGATTGCTGATGATATTTCAATCTATCAGTACATCCACTTTCCAAATTTTTCCTTGGTTTCCTTCATAACTTCCTCAATGTACAGATTGAATAACATCGAGAATATGCTATAACCCTCTCACACTCCTTTCTCAACCACTGCTTCCCTTTCATGTCCTTAGACTCCGTGTAACTGCATTCTGGTTTCTGTAGGAGTTGTATATAACCTGGTTTTGGCTGAAGTTGTGGATAACCTTTTGCTCCGTGTATTTAAACATAGGTTTGCCTTTCTTTAACGTATGTACTAAGATAACTCATTGAGTCAAAATTCCATTGCATGTTCCTATATTTCTCTGGAGCTGAAACTGATCTTCTGCAAGCTCATTTTCGTCATTATTCTGCAAATAATTCATGTCAGTATTTTTAAAGTATATATGACGGTAGTATCTGTTCCTGAAAGAACAGTTACCGTGGATGACCATGCAGCTTTGCTAGAAATGAAATGATAATTAAATGGACACCCTAGCTGCAAACAGGCATTGATGTACTTCATTGGGGACATGTTGAAAATGTGTGCCCCGACCGGGACTCGAACCCGGGAACTCCTGCTTACATGGCAGACGCTCTATCCATCTGAGCCACTGCGGGCACAGAGGATAGTGCGTCTGCAGGGACTTATCCCTTGCATGCTCCCCGTGAGATCCACATGTAAGCATGAGATCCCGGGTTCGAGTCCCGGTCAGGACACACATTTTCAACATGTCCCCAATGAAGTACATCAATGCCTATTTGCAGCTAGGGTGCCCATTTAATTATCATTTCATTTTTAAAGTATGAGATATTAAACTGTAACATTCACACCTGTCAGCGTCTGCCTCCTCTGGAATAGCAATTACTACATTCTTCTTGAAGCCTAAGTGTATTTCATCTGTCTGATATACCATGTATATAAGCTGAAATGTTTTTTGTTATGGCTGACTCTCCCAAGGACATCAATAATTCTTGGAGGAGTGTCGTCTAAGTCTTATTTCGAGTTAAATCTTTCAGTGCCCTGTCATATTCTTCTGACAGTAGTGTTGTTAATTTTCCTTCTACAGCTCCTTTGTGTATTCCTTCCACTTTTCAGTTTCCCTTCTTTGATTAGTACTGGCTTGCCAGTTCAGTTCCTGGTATTCATACAGCTGGTTTTCTTTCCTCCAAAGAAGGGAATCTTACTGGACAGGATGTGAAGGAAAGACTAATTGTTGGACTGCACTGTATATGATTTAAAAACTGGAGAGCATAAGTTCTGTGCATCACTATCAAGACAGCTCTGTAACAAGACTTGCTGCTCCTGCCATAGAGCTTTAACCAATCACAAGATAAACACAGCAGCAGAAGCAGCAAGACTAGTTCAGCTGTCTCCATCACGTCAAGATATCTGATATAGCCGAGATACTCTCTTTAATGCCAGCTATAGATGCCTTATGGAAGGCCCTTATGACTAATAATTCAAATATTTAGGCCTGCATTCTAATGTATTTTGTTGTAGCGTGTTATTGGGATGAACATTTCCAATTTGGGGGTCTGAAATGCAAAGTGTTATGTTGTCAAGTGCCTTACATAAACAGCAGAGCTCCTGCTGCATCTTTTGTAATTCATTTTCTGTAAGCAAGCTGTGTTCTGACTTCCAGCAGATTATTATTTCCTTTCCTCGACTTTGCAGATGCAGAAAGGAACCTGAGAGATTGAGGTGTGCTTTTGTGCTATAGCCAAGTTTCTCATAGCTTGGAACACTATCAGAAAGTATGGGTTAGTGAGGAATTTCATATGTATGTATATGACCTATTTGCTTCACAGAATATAAGATTGCATCTAACACTGTATCAGATGAAGCTGTTCTGGACTGGACGGGTGGATAGATATCCCTCTGCCATGCGTGCAGGCACGAAAGGAATGCTAAATCAGAAAAGACAAGACGACAACTTAGTTCAAGAATTAAAAGGGAAAGGTATGTGAATTATTACCCTGCCGCCGCCCCCCCCCCCCCCAAAAAAAGTTCCTGTATTGTGCCTACTAGGACAACACCTTCCCTTTCCTTACATCTGTGAATGAACTATGTTGAAACAGTGTCATTTTGTTGACATATAAAGGAATGACTACCAGATGTCTATCTTCAATGTGGTAGCAGTGTGTCTGCTTCAAAGCTGTTTACTCCCGGGTTGCTCATGTTCAACAGTGTATTTCTTGCTGGTATTTCGCTATGTTATTGTAAAATCTCATCTGTCACCCCCACCTCTCCCCCACTGTTCCCCCCCCCCACCTCTCCCCCACTGTTCCCCCCCCCCACCTCTCCCCCACTGTTTTCCCCCCCCCACCTCTCCCCCACTGTTTCCCCCCCCCACCTCTCCCCCACTGTTTCCCCCCCCCACCTCTCCCCCACTGTTTCCCCCCCCCACCTCTCCCCCACTGTTTCCCCCCCCCCCACCTCTCCCCCACTGTTTCCCCCCCCCACCTCTCCCCCACTGTTTCCCCCCCCACCTCTCCCCCACTGTTTCCCCCCCCCCCCCCCACACCTCTCCCCCACTGTTTCCCCCCCCCCCCACACCTCTCCCCCACTGTTCCCCCCCCCCCCCCCCACACCTCTCCCCCACTGTTTCCCCCCCCCCCCCCCCCCCCCCCACACCTCTCCCCCACTGTTTCCCCCCCCCCCCCCCCACACCTCTCCCACACTGTTTCCCCCCCCACCTCTCCCCCATTGTTTCCCCCCCCCACCTCTCCCCCACTGTTTCCCCCCCCCCCCCCACCTCTCCCCCACTGTTTCCCCCCCCCCCCCCCCCCACCTCTCCCCCACTGTTTCCCCCCCCCCCCCCACCTCTCCCCCACTGTTCCCCCCCCCACCTCTCCCCCACTGTTCCCCCCCCCCCCCCACCTCTCCCCCACAGTTTCCCCCCCCCCACCTCTCCCCCACTGTTCCCCCCCCCACCTCTCCCCCACTGTTTCCCCCCCCCCCCCCCCCACCTCTCCCCCCCTCTTTCCCCCTTCCATTCCCCCTCTATCTCCGCCTGCCTTTAGCTGAGTTGTCAGTTCCTCTAGCTGCCATGCTGTGGGCCTGGGTTCCATTCCCGGTCAGGCTCTAGATTTTTTTCTGCTCACGGACATGGTATTTTGTTGTCTCATCATCGTCCTCGTCGTCATGCAATCACCCAATGTGGTGTCAACTGAAAGGACTTGTCCTGGGCATCCAAACTCCTGGCCATCAGTGACATATAATCATTTCATTTTATAAATGAGTTTTCTCAAAGCAAGTAAATGCAAAGTAACATTATAATACAAATAAAATTTCCAGATAGCAACATTTTGTCAATTTTTAACTGTAGTTCCTTTTCTTTTATTTCTACTTAATAACTGATGAGGCTCAATTAAAATCTGATTGTCATTATACTTCTACTGAAAGCAATTTAATCTGTAGTGATCAAGAAGGTGTAGATTTGGATATACGTCCATTTTTTTTTAGAAAGGTTATACAATTTGTAGCTTATTTACTACTATAGTACATTTAATTTATTGTATGCAATATTTTTCTTCATTGCAGTTCATTTAACTAAAATTGTTGTGTAATACTTCATTTTTATTTAGGTCGCATAGAAACTTGTGAGATATTATGAGCCTACATAGAAAAGAGGAAGATAGATAACGGGGTCAGGAGGGGAACGAGAGGCAGAAGGCGATGGACAGCTTTGGATAGTCTGTGAGGGCTGCAGCATCACCCGAGTGTAAAATTATCATTCAAAAAGGTAGTTTAAGGGACTGAACTAAATAATTATTACAATAAGAAGTGATTTGCAAATGCAAAAGGTCAAGTCTAGGCTAAGTACACTCAAACATACACTTTATTTCATTCTCTCAGTTCTGCAGTAGATCTTCACTAAAGCAACCACTGGAATCATTTAGCTGTAGCAGAGAGCTGTGTGTTTGGACATTATTCAGTCAGTAGGGATATTTGGGTGTTTTATGTGGTTCTCTTGATGTGGCCCCCACAAGGAGGTATTGAAATACCTTTCCAGCCATCCAGATAAAGTTACTCGCCTAAATTACTTAAGGCAAGTTCTGGAATTGTTTCTTTGAAAGGACATGGCTGTATTCCTTCCCTGATCTGGGCTTATACTCAGTCTCTAATGACCTTGTCATCATCAAGATGTGAAACACTTATCTTCGTTTCAATTTTACAGAAGCTTTTTTAGCACTGTGTGGAGGAATAATATGGTACAAATCATGAAAATAGTGGAAATGAAGTACAGTCACAAGTGAATAAGATGCATAATATTAAAAACCAATATGGAGTAAAAAATGAAAAAATGAGAAAGAGAAGGTATTATTCAGAGCATAATCAGAAAATATTCAAACTGCTGTGTAACTTGTATGTTTCAGAATCAGTTAAGGAATTCGTAGGAGGTTCTGTAACAGGAATAAAAGTGTAAGGTGAACAGATAACATTACTAAGGTGACATACGGGCATCTTCAGACTGAAAGGAAAGACAGGAGTATTAAGGTTCAAAGCACAGTCAATCAAAAGGGCTTTAGAGTCATATCACAAGCTTAATTGCACAAGAATGATGTAGAAAAGTGACAGTACTTTTCCAGAGGAATCAGTGTAGTATTTTTGTAAGTTACTTGAGAAAATGTAAATCTGGCTGGGGATCGGATTGCTATGTCTCTGTAGTGTAAATTCACTGCCTTGATCCTTTGAGTCCCAATAATATAAAAAAAAAAAAAAAATTTCAAAATTTCTCAAAAAATTAAACTTTATTGTCATTGCAAGCCATGAATACAAAGCAGTTAACATTTGATAGATTTATAGAGGTTGTTTCACTTTGGAACTCTTGGGACATGCAGTCATCAACATTCAATCATTTCCTGTGGACAACAGTTCAGAAACACTTTCATGGGAAAGTCACAACTTACATAAACATTTGGTCCAACCTCGTCAGAGAAGTCATGCTCAGCTGCTAATTTGTATGATGTACACCGTCTTATTTGTGAGTTTATCATGGCAGGGCCATCTGCCCTGTTACCATCATCATCGTGAACTGCATTTTCAGTGAGTAGTTCAGGTCCTGGCAAAGGCATTGAAGTTCGTGATGTACCTGCCTCAGATGTCTCTGCATGCAGATCAGTTGGACCTATTTCTTCTAAAAGAGGGGTGTTCAGATCATTGGTGACATCTCAAAACTTCAATAAACACACAGTGTCTAAAACAAATTACAATCCTAAATAACAAGCAAAAAATGGGCATAAATTTACACCTGTAGAAATTACTCATAAAAGCTGTAGTGCAAACTAAAATTTATGTTACTGCAACTTTAGATATACTTTTGCTGTCAGTGATCTCCTCAATACATCTATATCTACGTGGATACTCTGCAAATCACATTTAAGTGCCTAGCAGAGGGTTCTTCGAACTGCCTTCACAATTCTCTATTATTTCAATCCTGTATAGGGCACGGAAAGAACGAACACCTATGTCTTTCCGTACGTGCTCTGATTTCCCTTATTTTATTATGGTGACTGTTTGTTCCTATGTAGGTCGGTGTCAACAAAATATTTTCGCATTTGGAGGAGAAAGTTGGTGATTGGAATTGCGTGAGAAGATTCCGTTGCAACGAAAAACGCCTTTCTTTTAATGATGTTGAGCTCAAATCCTGTAGTAGATGTCAGTGACACTCTCTCCCATATTTCGCGATAATACAAAACATGCTGCCCTTCTTTGAACTTTTTCAATGTACTCCGTCAGTCTTATCTTGTAAGGATCCCACACTGCGCAGCAGTATTCTAAAAGAGGACGGACAAGTGTAGTGTAGGCAGTCTCCGTAGAAGATTTGTTACATTTTCTAAGTGTTCTGCCAGTGAAATGCAGTCTTTGGTTAGCCTTCCCCACGATATTTTCTGTGTTCCTTCCAATTTAAGTTGTTTGTAATTGTAAATCCTATATATTTAGTTGAATTTATGACCTTTATATTTGATTGATTTATTGTGTAACCAAAGTTTAATGGATTCCTTTTAGCGCTTATGTGGATGACCACCTCACACTTATCATTATTGAGAGTCAGCTGCCAATTTTCACACCATACAGATATCTTTTCTAAATTGTTTTGCCGTTTGTTTTGATCTTCTGATGACTTTATTAGTTGATAAATGACAGCGTCATCTGCAAACAACCTAAGACAGCTACTCAGATTGTCTCCCAAATCGTTTATATAGATAAGAAACAGCAAAGGGCTATAAGACTATCTTGGGGAGCACCAGAAATCACCTCTGTTTCACTTTCTGCCAATTACTACGAACTATGACCTCTCTGACAGGAAGTCACAAATCCTGTCTCACAACTGAGATGATATTCCATAAGCATGCAATTTCAGTATAAGCCGCTTGTGTGTTGTTGTTGTTGCTGTTGTTGTTGTGGTCTTCAGTCCTGAGACTGGTTTGATGCAGCTCTCCATGCTACTCTATCCTGTGCAAGCTTCTTCATCTCCTAGTACCTACTGCAACCTACATCCTTCTGAATATGCTTAATGTATTCTTCTCTTGGTCTCCCTCTACGATTTTTACCCTCAACGCTGCTCTCCAATGCTAAATTTGTGATCTCTCAATATCTCAGAACATGTCCTACCAACTGATCCCTTCTTCTAGTGAAGTTGTGCCACAAGCTCCTCTTCTCCCCAATTCTATTCAATACCTCCTCATTAGTTATGTGATATACCCATCTAATCTTCAGCATTCTTCTGTAGCACCACATTTTGAAAGCTTCCATTCTCTTCTTGTCCAAACTATTTATCGTCCATGTTTCTCATCCATACATGGCTACACTCCATACAAATACTTTCAGAAATGACTTCATGACACATAAATCTATACTCGATGTTAACAAATTCCTCTTCTTCAGAAACGCTTTGCTTGCTATTGCCAGTCTACATCTTATATCCTCTCTACTTCAACCATCTTCAGTTATTTTGCTCCCCAAATAGCAAAACTCATTTACTAATTTTAGCGTCTCATTTGCTAATCTAATTCCCTCGGCATCACCCGATTTAATTCGACTACATTCAATGATCCTCATTTTGCTTTTGTTGATGTTCGTCTTATATCCTCCTCTGAAGACACTGTCCATTCTGTTCAACTGCTCTTCCAAGTCCTTTGCTGTCTCCGTTACAATTACAATGTAATCGGCGAACCCAAAGTTTTGATTTCTTCTCCATGGATTTTAATACCTACTCCGAATTTTTCATGTGTTTCCTTTACTGCTTGCTTAATATACAGATTGAATAACATCGGGGAGAGGCTACAACCCTGTCTCACTCCCTTCCCAACCACTGCTTCCCTTTCATGCCCCTAGACTCATAACTGCCATCTGGTTTCTGTACAAATTGTAAATAGCCTTTCGCTCCCTGTATTTTACCCCTGCCACCTTTAGAATTTGAAAGAGAGTATTCCAATCAACATTGTCAAAGCTTTCTAAAAGTCCAAAAATGATAGAAACGTAGGTTTGCCTTTCCTTAATCTATTTCCTAAGATAAGGCGTAAGGTCAGTATTGCCTCACATGTTCCAACATTTCTACGGAACCCAAACTGATCTTCCCCGAGGTCGACTTCTACCAGTTTTTCCATTCATCTGTAAAGAATTCACATTAGCATTTTGCAGCCGTGACTTACTAAACTGACAGTTCGGTAACTTTCACATCTGTCAACACCTGCTTTCTTTGGGATTGGAATAATTATATTCTTCTTGAAGTCTGAGGGTATTTCTCCTGTCTCCTACATCTTGCTCGCCAGAGTAGAGTTTTGTCATGACTGGCTCTCCCAAGGCCGTCAGTAGTTCCAATGGAATGTTGTCTACTCCCGGGGCCTTGTTTAGACTCAGGTCTTTCAGTGCTCTGTCAAACTCTTCACACAGTATCGTATCTCCCATTTCATCTTCATCTACATCCTCTTCCATTTCCATAATATTGTCCTCAAGTACAGTGCCCTTGTATAGACCCTCTATATACTCCTTCCACCTTTCTACTTTCCCTTCTTTGCTTAGTACTGGGTTTCCATCTGAGCTCTTGATATACATACAAGTGGTTCTCTTTTCTCCAAAGGTCTCTTTAATTTTCCTGTAGGCAGGATCTATCTTGCCCCTAGTGAGATAAGCCTCTACATCCTTACATTTGTCATCTAGCCATCCCTGCTTAGCAGTTTTGCACTTCCTGTCGATCTCATTTTTGCCTGCTTCATTTACTGCATTTTTATATTTTCTCCTTTCGTCAATTAAATTCAATATTTCTTCTGTTACCCAATGATTTCTACTAGCCCTCGTCTTTTTACATATTTGATCCTCTGCTGCCTTCACTATTTCATCCTTCAGAGCTACCCATTCTTCTTCCACTGTATTTCTTTCCCCCATTCCTGTCAATTGTTCCCTTATGCTCTCCCTGAAACTCTGTACAACTTCTGGTTCTTTCAGTTTATCCAGGTCCCATCTCCTTAAATTCCCACCTTTTTGCAGTTTCTTCAGTTTTAATCTACAGTTCATAACCAATAAATTGTGGTCAGAGTCCACATCTGCCCCTGGAAGTGTCTTACAATTTAAAATCTGGTTCTTAAATCTCTGTCTTACCATATATAATCTATCTGATACCTTTTAGTATCTCCAGGGTTCTTCCATGTATACAACCTTCTTTCGTGGTTCTTGAACCAAGTGTTAGCTATGATTAAGTCATGCTCTGTTCAAAATTCTACCAGGCGGCTTCCTCTTTCATTTCTTACCCCCAATCCACATTCACCAACTATGTTTCCTTCTCTCCCTTTTCCTACTCTCGAATTCCAGTCACCCACGACTATTAAATTTTCGTCTCCCTTCACTACCTGAATAATTTCTTTTATCTCATCATACATTTCATCAATTTCTTCATCATCTGCAGAGCTGGTTGGCATATAAACTTGGTAAAGTGTCAAAAGCATTCTGGAAATACAGAAATACGGAATCGATCTGTAATCCCTTGTCAGTAGCACTCAACACTTAATTTGAATAAAGAGCTAGTTGTGTTCGACGAGAACGTTTCCTTAACCCATGTTGACTGTGTGTCAATAGACTGTTTTCCTTGAGGTAATTCATAATGTTTGAACACAATATATGTTCCAGAATCCTGCTGCATATCGACATTAATGATATAGGCCTGTAATTAATTGGATTATTCCTACTACCTTTCTCAATTATTGGTGTGATCTGTGCAACTTTCCAGTCTTTGTGTACAGATCTTTTGTTGAGGTAATGGTTGTATATGATTGTCAAGTATGGAGCTAATGCATCAGCATACTCTGAAAAGAACCTAATTGGTATACAGTCTAGACCAGAAAATATTTACTTCATCTTCTTTTGTGAAGGCATTTCGGAAGGCTATGTTTAGTAACTCTTCTTTGGCAGCACTGTTATTGATAGTATCTCCATTGCTATAGTGCAGAGAAGGCATTGATTATTTCTTGCTGCTAACGTACTTCACATATGACCAGAATCTCTTTGGATTTTCTGCCAGGTTTCAAGACAATTTCGTGGAAACTGTTATAGGTATCTCGCATTGATGTGCACCCTAAACTTCTAGCTTCTGTGAAAGATTGCCAATCTTCTGCATTTTGCGTCTGTTTAAATTTGGCTTGTTTGTTTAGTTGTTTCTGCAACAGTGTTCTAACCCATTTTTTTGTACCAAGGAGGATCAGCTCCATCGTTTGTTAATTTATTTGGTATAAATCCCTCAATTACTGCCGATACTATTTCTCTGATTTCAAGTCACATCTGGTCTTCACTTAAATCATTAATTTGGAGGGAGTGGAGATTGTCTCTCAGGAAAACATCAAGTGAATTTTTATCTGCCTTTTTTTTATCACTATGCAAAGCCGTATGTCATGTAAACTGTGTGATAAAAATTTGTGGACACAAATCTTGTACAGTTACATAGCAACAACACAGTCAAGCAGCAAACATTCCATGCTGACTGTTATTTTGAGCACTTTGACTGCAGAAGTGCTCTACATTCATACAGTGTACCACGTGGAGTCTGTCTTGCACTAGTATCAGTGGTTTCACTTAAAAGTGTTGGTACTTAAACAGGGCAAAGAAGCCCTCATGGACATCAAAATGGAACAAGGAGCAAGGAGGAGAGAGACAAAAAGATGACTTCCAAGATGAAGTTTATGGTGGTCCCCATGCCACCAGACCCCCATACGTTCCACCTCAGTACCTGAGGCAGATCTCCCTGTGGCACTGGACCCCCCACATGACCTTATTCAGAATGGATATGGATTGATGTCGGATCCTCACAATGAGTGGCAGGAGGCGACACTGTGGCATGACGTGCATCCTTGGTCACCTAACACCACCACAGGATACTGATAACGTTATCCACCATTGGAACTGTAGTGGTTTTTTCCACCACCTGGCTGAGCTATGTCATCTCTTATGCATTCCTCTTACTTTCTGCATTGCACTCAAGAAAACTTGAATCCCAACATTTTGAACACCTACCCTCTACGGCTGTTGGTTATTTTAAAAATTGAGCTCACTATGACAGTGTTTAATGGAGTTTATTTGTATGTTCTGGACTCTGGCTACGGCAAACAGGTGCCACTCAGTATTATATTGGAGGCAGATGTGCCAAGTCTCCCGATTTAAGCGGAAGACTCTTAATTTTCCCTTCTTCCTCCTGATCTCCCGACTGTGAAGACCGATCTCCCAATTTTCTGAGCAATTTCAATACTTTCCTTACTATTTGAAAATCCTGTGCCTTCGAGATATTGATGGATGACAAGGTACGGCTGCTACTTGTCTATGTTAACTTGGAAGATTTGTGCGGTGGCTGTCGGGAGCGGCAGTAGGCGTAGCTCGCGCTTCGTATCTACAAGGAAGTAAGGAACTTATCGTTGGCAGCGTTCGGCGACAAATGAATATCTTTCAACTAGTGCCAATTTCCTCTCCTTCTGGTAGCACCAGCGCAATCGTAATGTTATCGTGGACAAGGAGTAGTCGATAGTCGTTCCAAGCAAAGTGATTAGCGTTGTTGTGTCTACAAGGCAGTGTTGCCAAGTTGGGGGATTAAGCTGTCTAGGGGGCAGTTAGAGGGATAAATGTTTCAGCGGGAAAAATATTTAGGGTTACTACCCTCCCCTCCCTGCCCCTCCGCTCGACAATTTCATTCTTGACCCCCCCCCCCCCCCCCCCCCGTCCCACTCGCTTACCCGATGATGTGATAAATTATTTAGGGGAATTTGAATGGCAATATAGGGGGAAACACATCACTGCTACAAGACTATTGTCTAGAACGTAGGACCATTGTGCTCTCGGTTCTGGTGTGTGATTTGTGTACTCTGTAGTAGTTGTTGGCTGCGTATCTTGGAGGAGTTGATTATATTTCATGCAGAATGATGAAGAAATACGATGCAGTGTTCAGAAACATGTATAAGGAAGAGTTTCCATGTTTAAGTGAATTGAGGAAGGACAAAATTGGCTGATGGGGTTCTTCAATATGATAAACTTCCAAAGGTGATGCTGTCTATTTAGTCAATTCCACAGAGATGCAGAATGTGAGAAAATTTTTGTACAGTCACAAAGACCAAAACTCAGTTCAGATCTGTGCTTTCAGAAAAGTCTTTGGAGAAATTTTTAATTTTAAAATCAGTTCAAAAAGGCAAGTGCTTTGAGCAGAAATTTAGTTCAGAATTTTTTAAGAATGCTAAGTCAGCTACGGGTGTGCTGAATAAGGTACTACCGTAATCAGACAAATTCAGACTGATAAATTATTCAGATCATTTGCTAAGCCTAACATGTGCATCCTGTACAAAAATTTGGGAAAGATGTCTTACGTATATAAGATGCCATGAAAATATGGTTGCCTTATGAAATGAAAACGTGTGATCATTTAACAGTGATTTATTCATGCAAAAACAGTGCTAATGTCAAAACAGAAATCTAATAGACGTTAATTTGTTTCCTCGGATCGTAATTTCGAACTGTACTTCACTCAAGAGTGCTTCACTTGAATGTGTGTGAATCCAAAGATACAAGCAGAGCTCATCATTCATATTGTTCAGCATGTTGAATGATAAATTATAGAGTCCTAAGGCTCAGTATTTACTTGTAAATAATAAAGCAAATGTAATTGAGTTGTTACAGGTATTGAATTATTGAAACTTTAATCGTCAAGGATGTAATGTAATTCACAATAGTACACCGCTAAAATTTTCATGATTTTTCACTTTTGAAAGTTGGCATGTTTGTGGAGGCTTTAGCTGTTTACCTGAGGATATCTCTGGATCTTACCATCTGTAATGTGAGTCTCCTTCCTGATGGTGGAGAACCTACACTAATTTCTCAGGTCCCCTCATCCTTCATTTTGAGTGACTTCAATGCTCACAATCCTTTGTGGGATGGAGCTATGACCACTTGCTGCAGTAAAGCTACTGAAACTTTGCTCATAGTGCTCAATCTTTCTCCTGAATACCACTGCCCCCACATAGTTCAGTGTGGCATATGAATCTTATTTGGTCATTAATCTTTCCGTTTGCAGCCCTGGTCCTCTCCCTTCCATCCATGGACACTCATTGATGACCTGTATGACAGTGATCATTTTCCAATGGTCCTATCCTTCCCTCAGCATCACTCACTTGGGTGTCCTCCCACATGGGCCCTTAACAATGCTGACTGGGATCCCTTTCCTTCTGCTGTCAGCCTTAGCACCCTTCTAGTTGGAGGTATTGATGCGGCTGTGCAGAGCACAACCACAACCATTCTATCAGCAGCAGATGTAGCGCTCACCTGTTCCTCGGGGTCCCCCTGTCAGAAGACAGTACCTTGGTGGACTTCAGAAATCACTGTGCCCATCAGGGATATCAGACAGGCCTTCCAACACCATAAGTGACATCCGTCATCCTTTAAAGACTCATGCGCAGGTCTGCTACCTAATAAAACAACAGAAATGAGAATGCTCGGAACAGCATGTTACTACCATTGTATCACGTAATCCTCAGTTTTACCACCTCTGTGGACACCAGTCCCCCACAGGTGTGCCTGGTGTCTCTAAGTCTAGAACCTTAAGGTCTCCCACATTATGAAACCTGAGAAAAATATAATTGCTTGTATCCTGGCCTTGCAACATTAACCAAAATGGCCTTGCTGTGTTGGTACTGCGAATGGCTGAAAGCAAGGGGAAACTACGGCCGTAATTTTTCCTGAGGGCATGCAGCTTTACTGTATGGATAAATGATGATGGCTTCCTCTTGGGTAAAATATTCCGGAGGTAAAATAGTCCCCCATTCGGATCTTCGGGCGGGGACTACTCAAGAGGACTTCGTTATCAGGAAAAAGAAAGCTGGCATTCTACGGATCGGAGCGTGGTATGTCAGATCCCTTAACCGGGCAGGTAGATTAGAAAATTTAAAAAGGGAAATTGATAGGTTAAAGTTAGATATAGTGGGAATTAGTGAAGTTCGGTGGCACGAGGAACAGGTCTTTTGGTCAGGTGAATACAGGGTTATAAACACAAAATCAAATAGTGGTAATGCAGGAGTAGGTTTAATAATGAATAAAAAAATGGGAGTGCAGGTAAGCTACTACAAACAGCATAGTGAACGCATTATTGTGGCCAAGATAGACACGAAGCCCACGCCTACTACAGTAGTACAAGTTTATATGCCAACTAGCTCTGCAGATAATGAAGAAATTGAAGAAATGTATGATGAGATAAAAGAAATTATTCAGGTAGTGAAGGGAGACGAAAATTTAATAGTCATGGGTGACTGGAATTCGAGAGTAGGAAAAGGGAGAGAAGGAAACATAGTAGGTGAATGTGGATTGGGGCTAAGAAATGAAAGAAGAAAGCAGGTGTTGACAGATGTGAAAATTACCGAACTATCAGTTTAATAAGTCACAGCTGCAAAATACTAACGTGAATTCTTTACAGACGAATGGAAAAACTGCTAGAAGCTGACGTCCGGGAAGATCAGTTCGGATTCCGTAGAAATGCTGGAACATGTGAGGCCATACTGACCTTACGCCTTATCTTAGAAGAAAGGTTAAGGAAAGGCAAACCTACGTTTCTAGCATTTTTGGACTTAGAGAAAGCTTTTGACAATGTTGATTGGAATACTCTCTTTCAAATTCTAAAGGTGGCAGGGGTAAAATACAGGGAGCGAAAGGCTATTTACAATTTGTACAGAAACTAGATGGCAGTTATGAGTCTAGGGGCATGAAAGGGAAGCAGTGGTTGGGAAGGGAGTGAGATAGGGTTGTAGCCTCTCCCCGATGTTATTCAATCTGTATATTGATCAAGCAGTTAAGGAAACAAAAGAAAAATTCGGCGTAGGTATTAAAATCCATGGAGAAGAAATAAAAACTTTGAGGTTCGCCGATGACATTGTAATTCTATCAGAGACAGCAAAGGACTTGGAAGAGCAGTTGAACGGAATGGACAGTGTCCTGAAAGGAGGATATAAGATGAACATCAACAAAAGCAAAACGAGGATAATGGAATGTAGTCGAATTAAGTCGGGTGATGCCGAGGGAATTAGGTTAGGAAATGAGACACTTAAAGTAGTAAAGGAGTTTTGCTGTTTGGGGAGCAAAATAACTGGATGGTCGAAGTAGAGAAGATATAAGATGTAGACTGGCAATGGCAAGGGAAGCGTTTCTGAAGAAGAGGAATTTGTTTACATCGAGTATAGATTTAAGTGTCAGGAAGTCGTTTCTGAAAGTAGTTGTATGGAGTGTAGCCATGTATGGAAGAGAAACATGGACGATAAATAGTTTGGACAAGAAGAGAATAGAAGCTTTCGAAATGTGGTGCTACAGAAGAATGCTGAAGATTAGATGGGTAGATCACATAACTAATGATGAAGTATTGAATAGAATTGGGGAGAAGAGGAGTATGTGGCACAACTTGACAAAAAGAAGGGACCGGTTAGTAGGACATGTTCTAAGGCATCAAGGGATCACAAATTTAGCATTGTAGGGCAGTGTGGAGGGTAAAAATCGTAGAAGGAGACCAAGAGATGAATACACAAAGCAGATTCAGGAGGATGTGGGTTGCAGTAAGTACTGGGAGATGAAGGAGCTTGCACAGGATAGGGTAGCATGGAGAGCTGCATCAAACCAGTCTCAGGACTGAAGACCACAACAACAGCATATCCTGTCCCAGTGGTATTGAATTTTGCCACTACTGTGGTCAGGTCATAGATGGTACTTTGAGTACTTGCCCCCCACAATTCCATCAATATTGACTTCTTGTAGTGCCACACACAAATTGATCATTTGGGGAGATAAGCCTCATCCCCCACCCCACCCCCTCTCCTGTGGTTGCTGCAGCATTGTCTACGGAGACCTCGATTTCATACACAGTGTCGGAGAAGCACGACCTTTCTCCAGCCTGTACCAGAGCCAAGGCCCCCTTTAGGGAATGGTCTTCCACAGAAATCGTAAGAGCCGGTGACACATCATCAGCCAGTGGCTAAAGAGGAGATAGGAGATAGAGTGGAGCTCTCTGGACTGCCTGCTGTTCTCCAGTTCCTACTCTCACAGTTGATATCCCAAACCCCTCAAAAAACTTGGAGAAAAAGAAAAATAACATTGCTGCCCAAATGTCAGTGATCCTGGAACATGACCTGACCTGCCGCCCCCCCCCCCCCCCCCCCCCCGCTAAATCCTTCCAATCCTTCACACCTAACGTGACCCTGATGTGATAATTCAAAGGAATTGTGTCAATCCTTACAACTCCCCCCATCCTTCACCACCCCCACCTCATCACAATTTTGTGAATTCACTACAATTTTCACTATGCAACAATCTTTGTAATAGTGATTACTTTCTGATGGTACTGTCACTTCTGTGTTACTGCCCAATCGACCACTTGCTATGTTGGGCTCTTGGAATGGCAGTTGTATACCTCTGTTATCACCTTTATCCTGTCTCCATCGTATTATACAAGACATGTCTACTGTGACCACTCCCACCAGTTGAATTCCTATCCGTCATTCTGTAGGCTCTCTCCACCAGCAGGTACCACTCTGATGGACCAAAGACATTGGAACAGTTGTTCAGGACTGTGGAAGGGCTCTGCAATGTAGCAAGTGATATCCTTTGTAGACTGCCCTTGCCACTTTTAAATGGCCCTGTGCAAAAGCTTGATGCCTAATTAAAGGTAGCAAGAAGGAATGCTCTGGAAACACGTGCCCCTTCATTCCGTGTGTGAGACGAGCTACATAGTCCACTGGGCCACCAAAGATCAACAACTATTCCAGGTCTCTTCCTTCATGGTGGTATTTCTACCTACGTGTCATTTCTTGCTTAACACCTCATGCCCCATTTTTCTTACCTGGCCCACCTTGGGTGACTCACGACTCTTAGGTGAGTATATGCTTGGCGTGCATCTAAGTTGCTAGAGCACCTCCTTCATTTCTTTTGCTGCACTCTTCCATCCCTGACTAACCTTCCTTCTCTTATTTTCATGATAGCAGTCTTTGATGTCGACCTGGTAGTTTACTAGGTTCTGCCCTCCTTTCTTGCAATATTCTGTAACTCAGCATATTTTTTGGCTGAAGTAAATTGTGGCCCCCCTTTGAGTTTGACCATTATTTTCCAGCCCCCAGGGGCTCACGGTTCTTTAAAGAGGTCGTGCATGGCACACATGGGCCCCAAGCTATTGCAGCCCCTTCTTTCTTGTCTGGTTGCATTTCCTTCACCCTGCCCTTCCTCCCTATCCTTCTCCATTGCCCCCTCCTTTCCCTCTCTTGGTGTGCTGATTTGTATCAACCTGACTATCCACCTGGTTCCCCATGTTGCTTGCAATTTTGATCCTTGTCTGTTCTTTTTGGTGTTTAGGTGCCTGCTTCAGGTTTGACCTCCACTTCCAAATTTTCTGTTTTTAGTTTGAGTCATTTGTGGAGGAACTCCCTTCCTAGTGTCTATGGTATGAATTCCTACCCCACCTTTCTTCCCCTCTTCATTCCCCACTGTAGCCCCCTCTCCATCCTGCTAGGTCACCAGCACATGTAGCCCGTCCATGTGTTGGGGCTGTTGTATACCCATGTGGCTTGAGCCCCCTGATAACATAGGGATCACACTACTGGTAAGCTGAGCTGTTCCCTCCCCATGTATGCCAAGGAGTGGTTGCTTATCTTCCTGGAACATTAGAACTCCCGGCGATGGCTGCCATGCCAGGTGGCACTTGCTGTGGCTGGGTGGTGCACATGGGGAAAGCCCCTGATTGGAGTGGGCGCTATCAGGGCGATTGCTTGGTGCATGAATCGTATCATGCTGCAAAAATCTGGCTGTTCTCAAATGGCTGTCTCTTCGAATGGTGAAGGGTCATTGAATGGTGCTTCTTGTGACCTGGCAGCCTTACTTTCCCTGGCTACACCATGGGAGGAGGACCAGGCTCACCCTCTTGGGATGGAACACTCCACTACCTTCTCTGTACTAGGACAGATCGGCGGACATTCACTGCTACAGATCCATTGTTTTTTGTGGAGAATATCGAGGACATGTTTGGTGAAGTGGAGTCTCTCAGTAAGATGCAGTCAGGCTCCCTGTTGATCAGAGCTGCTTCTGCCACTCAGTTTACAGCTTTTCATGCTTATGATCATCTTGGCAATGTCCCAGTGTCTGTTACCCCTCACAAATTTCTGAATATGGTCCAGGGAGTGATTTTTCTTAGGGACCTCATCTTGCAAACTGGTGAGGAACTCCCGGCTAATCTGGAGTGACACGGTATTCATTTTGTTAGACATGTGCAGAAGGGTTACAAAGACAACCGCACCTATACCAGCACTGTCTTTCTAGTTTTTCAGGGGGATACACTCCCTGGAGGTCAAGATTATTTGCCTACAGATGTCACGTGAAGCAGTGTGTCCCGCATCAATAA
Organism: Schistocerca serialis cubense; assembly: GCF_023864345.2. Classification (NCBI taxonomy): domain Eukaryota; kingdom Metazoa; phylum Arthropoda; class Insecta; order Orthoptera; family Acrididae; genus Schistocerca; species Schistocerca serialis. Next base: position 188,567,874 of record NC_064641.1, on the reverse strand, counting down.
GGTGCTCTCAGTGCTTATGTTTTGGGTATGTTTTCCCGCTGTACGGCGGACACTCTGTGTGGTGACTGTGGACACCAACCCTGCACTCCTCTCGCTCACTGGATTGTCCAGCTTACAAGAGAGAAAAGAAGATCCAAGAGCACAAGTCCCTGGATTGCCTGTTTTATTCTGAGGCTCACCAGAAATAAGAGAGACTCTATTCGGTGTCACTTCCTTCAACTTTTACTTCTGTTACAGCCTTTCCCCCTCCTACCTCTTCCTTACCCCAGCTTGTCACCCTCTCCCTCCCCCCCTCCCCCCTCCCCTCTGCAGTTTCCTTCACCTCCCTCTCTTCGGCTGAAGAAGTGCCCCCTTCTTCAGCACCTACTGGAAATACGTCTTGTTTCTTCCTCTTCTGCATTCTGTCTTGATCTTCAAGAAATGCACTTCCTTGATGATCACTCTCCAACATTTCATGGTTATCGGGCGTTCTGTTGGAAACACACTGGCCCCGCAATACCATCCGGCAGGGTCCACACATTGGTTCGCTGTGATCTCATTAGTGACTGGATCCCCCTTCATACCGACCTGGAAGCAATAGCGGTTAGTGCGCAAATGACTCTGGCAATCAACATTTGCAATGTCTACCTCCCTCCAGGGAGGCCACTTCCTTATGTTGAACTGTATACATTTATAAAGGAACTCCTACCCCCATTTATCATCCTTCGGGACTTCAGTGCCCATCGTCCACTATGGGGGGAGTGCCTTTTCAACAGGTAGGGGTCTCCGGGAATTGACCAACATATTACAGACATCAATTTGTGTCTTCTCAGTGATGGTTCCCCTACCCACTTCAGTGCTGCTCATGGCACCTGTACTGCTATCAATCTCACGATCTCCTTCCCTGCTCTCGTGGCTTCTCTACATGATGATCTTTGTGACAGTGACCACTTTCCTGCTCACTCTCCGTCTCTTGGGTGAGGATACATTCCTGGGTGCAGTTTCCGCCATCAACTATGCTTTGTCGCTTTCTGCACCGACGACCACTCTGGACTTCTTTGCACTTGATATCCAGCACAGTAGCCAGTCTGTTGTGGTGGGGCCGCCATGTACCCTGTTGGTTGTAGCTCCCTGACAACACAGAGATCACTCTGCTGATGCCTGCGCCATTAACTCCCCACGTATGCCAAGGAGTAGATGCTTATCTCCCTGCGGCATCAGGACTCCCGGCAATGGCCATCCTGCCAGGTGGCCCTTGCTGCGACTGGGTGGCGCCCATGGGGAGGGTCCTTGGTCGGAGTGGGTGGCAGCAGGGCAGATGACACGCAATGAAGTGTGGCACATCTTCTCTTGCTGGTGGCCAGCCGCCAGCAGTCTCTAATCATTCCAGGACTCAATTTAATGCAAATATGTATGACCCCAAATCATTTCCATCTCTGACCACACCGTGGGAGGAACAAAAGGTTAAGAATGACAGTGAAGCTTATTCGCCCTGCTACCTTATATGTACGATAGCTGACGGGAATCCTTTGTGTCCATGAAGCCTCAGTTCTTTGTAGAGCATTTAGAGGACAAGTTTGGGGAGGTGGAGGGCTTGTCCAAAATGCGTTCTGGGTCAGTTTTAATAAAAAGAGCATCCTCTGCCCAGTCACAGGCATTACTCGCTTGTGACAAGTTGGGGGATGTTTGTTACCACCATGCTTCATAAGAGTTTAAATATGGTCCAGGCGAGAAAAGTCCAAGAAGACCACCTCTAAGACCAAGGAATTTGTGGTGGCGCCCACACCACCGCAACCTACAAGCTCTGCGTCTGAGGATGGGGTGGGGATTCTGGCGTCCGCTGAGGACCTAGACCTCGTCAGATCCTCAGACACCATGGAAGTCGATCGCATGGGTACTTAGTCAGTGGCAGCAGCTGGTCCAGTGGCATAATCTGCCTCGTCGGTCCCTTCACACCTTTTTCGGCTGTGGACAATGTCGTACTCCAGTGGAATTGCAGCGTTTTTTTCCAGCACCTTGCTGAGCTCTGACAGCTTCTCAGCCTTCACTCTTTCTTCTGCATTGCTCTCCAGGAAACTAAAATGTGAACCCCTGCCCTCTGTGGTTATCGGGGTTATTATAAGAATAGGGCAGCTTATGAGAGGGTATCTGGTGGAGTCTGTGTCTACGTCCTTATCTCTCTTTACAGTGAGTATGTCCCTCTTCAAACACCTTTACAGGCTGTTGCTGTTCGGGTGTGGACGCCTCAGGCTGTTACTCTCTGCAGTCTCTATCTTCCACCGGATGGTGATGTCCCGCAGCATGTATTGGTTGCGCTGATAGCCCAATTGCCGCCACCTTTTCTGTTATTGGGCAACTTTAATGCCCGTAACCCTTTGTGACGTGGATTGGTGGCAACAGGCCGAGGCACTGTTGTTGGTAAAGTGTTGGCACAGCTTGACCTTTCTCTTTTAAATAATGGTGCCTCCACACATTTCAGTGTGATGCATGGCACGTACTCAGCCATCGACCTTTCGGTGTGCAGCTCTGGCCTTCTACCATTTGTCCAATGGAATGTGCATGATGACTTATGTGGTAATAACCACTTTGCGATCTTTCTGTCACTGCCCCAGCGTCACTCACGTGGGCGCCTCCCCAGATGGGCTTTGAATAAAGCTGACTTGGACTTCTTTGCCTCCATTGCCACTCTTGAGCCTCTTTCTCATGGTGCCATTGATGTGGTGGTTCACACGATCACCACCGGCATCATTTCTGCTATGGAATCTGCAATTCCCTGTTCTTCCAGGTCCCCTAGGTGGAGGATGTGCCTTGGTAGTCACCAGAGATCGCTGAGGCGATTAGAGATCGCAGGCAGGTGCTCCAGAGTCATAAGCAGCACCCAGCATTGGAACACCTCACCTCATTACCTTTAAACGATTCTGTGCCTGAGCCCGACTTCTTATTCGCCGACAGAAGCAGGAGTGCTGGGAACTGTGTGTCTCCATCATTGGCACCCGTACTTCTCCATCACAGTTTTGGTGCAAGATTAGGCGACTCTATGGGTATCAGATACCTGTCAGCGTACATGGGCTTTCCGTGACTGGAGCAGTCTGTACTGAATCAGACAGGATTGCAGAACTCTTAGCAGAGCATTATGCTCAGAGTTCCGCTTCTACGAATTACCCACTGGCCTTCCGCTTCCTGAAAGGGTGGTTGGAAAGTTGGAGCCTTTCATTCCATATGTGCCACCCCGAGTCATACAATGCTCCATTCAGTGAATGGGAATTCACACTGTCCTAGCCACTTGCCCTGATATGGCTCCCGCGCCAGATCGCATCCACTATCAGATGCTCAAACACCTCTTGGTGGACTGCCAGTGACACCTCCTCGACGTTTTCAACCCTATCTGGGTTGAGGGTGAGTTCCCCTCCCAAAGGTGGGAAAGCATTATCATCCCAGTGTTGAAGCCTGGCAAGAACCCCCACCCCCTCCTCCTGTAGGTGGACAGCTACTGCCCCATTAGCCTCATCAACGTTATGTGCAAGTTGCTCGAACACATGGTGAGCCGGAGGTTGAGTTGGCTACTTGAGTCTCGGGTCCTTCTGGCTCCATCCCAGCGTAGGTTCTGTAAGGGCCGCTCTGCCACCGATAATCTGGTCTGCCTGGAGTCTGCCATCCGCACAGCATTTGTCCGCCATCAGAATCTGGTTGCCGTCTTTTTTGACGTGCGGAAGGCGTACGATTCGACGTGGGGACTTCACATTCTCACCATGCTTCATGGGTGGGGTCTTAGGGGTCTGCTCCTGCTTTTTATTCAAAATTTTCTGTCGTTTCATTCCTTCCACATGCAAGTTGGTTCCTGCCACAGTTCCTCCCGAGTCTAGGAGAATGGGGTCCCGCAAGGCTCTGTCTTGAGTGTCTCTGTCTTGAGTGTCTGCCTCTTTTTAGTTGCTATCAATGGGCTAGCTGCCGCTGTGGGAACGTCCGTATCGGCTTCTTTGTATGCTGATGACTTTTGCCTGTACTATAGCTTCACTGGCATTGCGGTTGCTGAACGGTGCCTACAGGACGCTATCCGCAGGGTGCAGTCTTGGGCCGTCACGCAGGGCTTCCAGGTTTCGGCTGCCAAGACCTGCGTCATGCATTTCTGCCGGTGTCGCATTGTTCACCCTGAGCCATGGCTTTATCTTGACAGCGAACCTCTTGCCGTGGTGGAGACACATCAGTTTCTGGGCTTGCTTTTTGATGCCCGGTTGACTTGGCTCCCTCATATTCAGCAGCTTAAACAAATGTGCTGGCGGCATCTTAATGCTCTTCGTTGCTTGAATCACACCAGCTGGGGTGCCAATCGGTCTACCCTTCCAAAACTGTATCAGGTGTTGATTCAGCCCCATTGCGATTATGGGAGCTTGGCTTATGGTTCGGCATCACCTTCCGCATTGCGGTTGCTTGACTCCCTACTTCACTGCGGGATCTGACTTGCAACTGGAGCTTTCCGCACAGGCCCTGTAAACAAGCTACTTGTGGAAGCTGGTGTCCCTCCATTGCGGATCCGGTGCCAACGACTACTGGCCGCTTATGCTGCACATGTTTATAGCTTGCCCGGGCATCCAAATTACCGTCTCCCGTTCCCCAGCTCGGTCGTCCATTTTCCAGAACGGCAGTGCCGGTCAGGGTGTAAGATTGCGGTTTGCTTCTGGGCTATTCTCTCTGGGTTTGAGTTATTCCCTCTCCCACCTTTCTCTGGCCCCATATACATATACCCCCGTGGTGAGTGCCCTGCCCATGCCTTCGGCTGGATTTGGCACAGGGCCTGAGGGACACAGTCCCTCCTGAGGCCCCCCGCCACCACTTTCTTTCCATTCTTGCCACATTTCACGGCCCTGATGTTGTCTTACCGATGGTTCGATGGTTGCTGGTAGAGTTGGTTATGCTCTTACTCTTAGGGATCATTCTGAACAACACTCATTGCCAGCTGGTTGCAGTGTTGTCACTGCCGAGCTGGTCGCCATCTCTCGCACCCTAGAGTATATCTGCTCCTACTCAGGTGAGTCCTTCATTATCTGTAGTGACTCCCTGAGCAGTTTACGAGCTATCGACCACTGTTTTCCTTGCTCTCATCAGGTGATGGCTATCCAGGGTTCCATCCATACTCTTGCCTGTTTGGCCACTCCATGGTTTTTATGTGGACCCCAGGTCATGTTGGCATCCCAGATAATGAACATGTAGACACTCTGGCCAAACAGGCTGTTGGTGCACCGGCTTTGGAGATTACCCTTTCGGAGTGTGATCTTCGTTCAGTTTTGCGGCAGAAGGTCCTTGGTACCTGGGGTGATGAATGGCACACCCTGCCTTCACCCAACAAACTTCAGATCATCAAGGAGACTACCGGTGTGTGGCGCTTCTCCTTGTGGGCCTCTCGCAAGGACTCGGTTGTACTCTGCTGGCTGTGCCTTGGCCACGCCTGGATGATGCACGGTTATTTATTGCGCCGCGAGGACCCACCCCTCTGTCGCTGTGGTTCAACGTTGACATTGGACCACATTTTGTTGGACTGTCTTCTTTTAACTGCGCTCAGGCAGACGTTTGTGCTGTCTGATACGCTCCCTGCACTTTTAACAGATGACGCTGCCATGGCAGGCTTAGTTTTGAGTTTTATTCATGCAGGGGACTTTTATTGCTCGATCTGAGGGTTTGTCTCTTTCTTTTGTGTTGAGTCTGACCTTTGGCTTATGGTTTTAGATTGGGCTTTTTAATGTGTCTCTTGGTGGTTGGCTTTTCCTTCTTTTGTTCCCATGGTCGGCCAACCACTGTAACACTCTGTGTGTTATAATTCCTCTTTTCTGGTCTTTCTCTACTTTCTCTATGTCTTTGTTCTGTGTCATCTCTTTTTTTTTTTTTTTTTTTTTTTTTTTTTGTTTCATGATCGTGGAAAAAGGGACTGACAGCCTTTGTGGTCTGGTTCATTCAACCCCCACAAACCTCACTGTTTATGTCTTTTACTGTGTGTGTTTTAACTTCTTTCTTTTATAGTTTGACTCCCCTGACTGGATCCGTCCACTTTTAGCAGACCCTCTTTCTTCTGTGAGTAACTTTGGAATCGTGGGACTGATGACCTCTTCAGTTGGTCTCATAACCCTTCTCAATTAATCACTCAATCAGTCATTTTCCAATATTTTCTGTAGTGTGGACTGACTGAAGAAGAACAGCGTAAATAGCCCATACTGCAGGGAGTGTTAAAGACCATATGCACAAAATACCAGTGTAGGCTCTTGCATGTGCTTCAAAGCCAATGCAGTAGCCAATTCCGTGATGGCCTATAGCTACATCTACGTGATTACTCTGATATTCAGAATAAAGTGTCTGGCAGAGGGTTCAATGAACCACCTTCAAGCTGTCTGTCTACTATCCCACTCTAGAATGGAACACAGGAAAAATGAGCACTTACATTTTTTGGGTGTGCCCTGATTTCTCTTATTTTGTCGTGATGATCATTTCTCCCTATGTAGATTGGTCCCAACAGAATGTTTTTGTAATCGGAGAAAAAAACTGGTGATTGAAATTTCGTGAGAAGATCATGTCGCAACGAAAAACGCCTTTGTTGTAATGATTGCCCCTCCAATTCACTTATCATGTCTGTGACACTGTCTCCCCTATTCCACGATAGCACAAAATTAGCTGTCCTTCTTTGTACTTTTTCGATGACATCCATCAGTCCCACCTGATGCGGAACCTACGCCGCACAGCAATCCTCCAGAATAGGGTGGACAAGCATGGTGTAAGCAGTCTTTTCGGTAGACCTGTTGAACCTTCTAAGTCTTCTGCCAATGAATCGCAGTATTTGTGGTCTGCTCTACCCACAGCATTATCTATCTGATCGTTCCAATTTAGGTTATTTGTAATTGTTGTCCCAAAGTATTTGGTTGAATTTACAGCCTTCAGATTTGTGTGACTTAACGCATAATCGAAATTTAGTGGATTTCTTCCAGTACTCATGTGAATAACTTCACACTATTATTTATTTAGGGTCAATTGCCACTTTTTGCACCATACAGATATCTTATCTAAATAATTTTGCTATTCATTTTGGTCATCTGATAACTTTACAAGGCGGTAAATGACAGCATCATCTGATAACTATCTTAAGACAGCTACTCAGATTGTCTCCTATGTCGTCAATATAGATAAGGAACAATAAAGGGCCTATAACACTACCTTGGTGAATGCCGGATATTACTTCTGTTTTACTTGATGACTTTTTGCCTATTACTACAATCTGTGATCTTTCTGACAGGAAATTATAAATCCAGTTGCCCAACTGAGGTGATATTCCATAACAAAGCAATTTGGTTAGAAAATGTTTGTGTGGAACTGTGTCGAAAGCCTTCTGGAAATCTTAAAAATATGGAATCAATTTGACATCCCCCGTCAATAGCACTCGTTACTTCATGAGTATAAAGAGCTAGTTCTGTTTTGCAAGAACAATATTTTCTGAATCCGTGCTGACTGTGTGTCAATAAATCATTTTCTTCGAGGTACTTAATAATGTTCGAATATATTATATGTTGCGAAACCCTACAGCAGATCATTGTTAGTGATATGGGCATGTAATTCAATGGATTACTCCTACTTCCCTTTTTGGGTATTAGTGTGACTTGAGCAATTTTCCAATCTTCAGGTACAGACCTTTCTGAGAGAGAGTGGTTGTATATAATTGCTAAATATGGAGCTATTGTATCAGCATACTCTGAGAGGAACCTGACTGGTGTACAATATGGACCGGAAGCCTTGCTTTTATCAAGTGATTTAAGCTGCTTTGTTATACCGAGGATATCTACTTCTATGTTTCCCATCTTGGCAGTTGTTCTTGATTGGAATTCAGGAATATTTACTTAGTCTTCTTTGGTGAAGGAGTTTCGTAAAACCATGTGTAATAACTCTGCTTTAGTGGCACTGTCATCAGTGACTTCACCGTTGTTATTGCGCAGTGAAGGTATTGATTGCATCTTGCTACTGGTGTGCTTTATATGTGACCAGAATCTCTTTGGCTTTTCTGCCAGATATCGAGACAGGATTTCGTTGTGGAAATTATTAAAAGCATCTTGCATTGAAGTATGCACTCTATTTTGAACTTCTGCAAAACTTTGCCAATCTTGGAGATTTTGCATTCTTTTAAATTTGGCATGCTTTTTTTTTTTTTTGCTGCTGCTGCTGCTTCTGCAACAGCGATCTGACCCATTTTGTGTACCATGGGGAATCAGTACCAACACTTATTAATTTATGTAGTATATATCTCTCTGAAATCATTCCACAACTTTTCTACACTTACATGACCAGATTGGGAGGAGTGAAGACTGTCTCTTAAAACGTTGTTAAGAGCATTTTTATCACCTATTTTTTAAACAGATATACTTTGCGTTTCTTTTTGATGGTTGTAGGTATTAAGGTATTCAGCTTAGCAGCAACTGCCTTGTGGTCGCTAATCCCTGTATTCGTCATGATACTCACTATTTGGCCAGGATTTTTTGTTTTTAGGAGGTCAAGTATGCTTTCGCAACCATTTATGCTTTGAGTGGGCTCATGAACTAAATGTTCAAAATAATTTTCTGAGAAAGCATTCAGTACAATTTCGCATGACGTTTTAGGCCTGCCAACGGCTTTAATTATACAATTTTCCCAGCATCTCGAGGGTAGATTGAAGTCACACTGACTATAATTGTATGAGTGGGGCACCTATTTGAAATGAGGCTCAAGTTTTCTTTGAACTGTTCAGCAACTACACTCCTGGAAATGGAAAAAAGAACACATTGACACCGGTGTGTCAGACCCACCATACTTGCTCCGGACACTGCGAGAGGGCTGTACAAGCAATGATCACACGCACGGCACAGCGGACACACCAGGAACCGCGGTGTTGGCCGTCGAATGGCGCTAGCTGCGCAGCATTTGTGCACCGCCGCCGTCAGTGTCAGCCAGTTTGCCGTGGCATACGGAGCTCCATCGCAGTCTTTAACACTGGTAGCATGCCGCGACAGCGTGGACGTGAACCGTATGTGCAGTTGACGGACTTTGAGCGAGGTCGTATAGTGGCCATGCGGGAGGCCGGGTGGACGTACCGCCGAATTGCTCAACACGTGGGGCGTGAGGTCTCCACAGTACATCGATGTTGTCGCCAGTGGTCGGCGGAAGGTGCACGTGCCCGTCGACCTGGGACCGGACCGCAGCGACGCACGGATGCACGCCAAGACCGTAGGATCCTACGCAGTGCCGTAGGGGACCGCACCGCCACTTCCCAGCAAATTAGGGACACTGTTGCTCCTGGGGTATCGGCGAGGACCATTCGCAACCGTCTCCATGAAGCTGGGCTACGGTCCCGCACACCGTTAGGCCGTCTTCCGCTCACGCCCCAACATCGTGCAGCCCGCCTCCAGTGGTGTCGCGACAGGCGTGAATGGAGGGACGAATGGAGACGTGTCGTCTTCAGCGATGAGAGTCGCTTCTGCCTTGGTGCCAATGATGGTCGTATGCGTGTTTGGCGCCGTGCAGGTGAGCGCCACAATCAGGACTGCATACGACCGAGGCACACAGAGCCAACACCCGGCATCATGGTGTGGGGAGCGATCTCCTACACTGGCCGTACACCACTGGTGATCGTCGAGGGGACACTGAATAGTGCACGGTACATCCAAACCGTCATCGAACCCATCGTTCTACCATTCCTAGACCGGCAAGGGAACTTGCTGTTCCAAAAGGACAATGCACGTCCGCATGTATCCCGTGCCACCCAACGTGCTCTAGAAGGTGTAGGTCAACTACCCTGGCCAGCAAGATCTCCGGATCTGTCCCCCATTGAGCATGTTTGGGACTGGATGAAGCGTCGTCTCACGTGGTCTGCACGTCCAGCACGAACGCTGGTCCAACTGAGGCACCAGGTGGAAATGGCATGGCAAGCCGTTCCACAGGACTACATCCAGCATCTCTACGATCGTTTCCATGGGAGAATAGCAGCCTGCATTGCTGCGAAAGGTGGATACACACTGTACTAGTGCCGACATTGTGCATGCTCTGTTGCCTGTGTCTATGTGCCTGTGGTTCTGTCAGTGTGATCATGTGATGTATCTGACCCCAGGAATGTGTCAATAAAGTTTCCCCTTCCTGGGACAATGAATTCACGGTGTTCTTATTTCAATTTCCAGGAGTGTATATCTTCTGAGCCGGGGGGGGGGGGGGGGGGGGGGGTCGGTAAAATGGTCCAATTAATAGTTTAGTCAAATTGTCAGGTATAACCTCTACCCATACTATTTCGCAGGAACTATCTACTTCAATTTCACTACAAGGCAAACTACTTCTGACAGCAATAAATACTCCACCACCAACTGTGTTTAATCTATCCTTTCTGAACACTGTTAGATCGTTTGAAAAAATTTCAGCTGAACTTATTTCCGGTTTTAGCCAGCTTTCTGTACCTATAACTATTCGAGCTTCAGTGCTTCCTTTTAGGTCTTGGAGCTGTGTTCCCATTACAGCTACAATAATTTACTACTACAATATGGTACTAATCATTCCTACAACTACTTAACTATGTTTTGCCTGCCCCCTTTTAGATGGATGCCCTTTCTGTGGTTCCCTGAGACCCTCTAACCTAAAAAAAAAAAAGGCCCACTCACTTCCTCCACACAGCACCCGCTAACCATGTAGCCACTTCCTGTGTGTAGTGGACTCCTGACCTATTAAGCTGATCCCGGAAACCCACTACCCAATGGCACAAGTCAAGGAATCTGCAGCGTACACTGTCACAAAGCTGCCTGAGCCTCTTATTCAGACCCTTCACTTGGCTTTGCGCCAAAGGACCACAGTCAGTTCTGTCAACAATGCTGCAGATGGTGAGCTCCACCTTAATCTCGGAAGCAAGACTGGCAGTCTTTACCATTTCCGCTAGCTTCCCGAAATCAGAGAGAATCTCCTCCGATCCAGAGCGACACACGTCATCGGTACCGATAAGTCACCACCTGCAGTTGGCTGCACTCTGCACTCTGTACTCTTCATGGCATCCGGAGCATCGTTTCCACATCTGAAATGTCTCCCACCCCCCCTCCCCCCATATGCACACGGAGTACACACTGCCTTCCTTCCCCTCCTTGGCGACCATGTTCCTAAGGGGCCCTGTTATGCACCTAATGTTGGAGCTCCCAACTACCAGCAGACCCACCCACTGTGAATGTTCAGACCTTGTGGGCCGAGAAGCTTCCTCTGGAACAGGGTGGACAACTGCATCTGGCTTAGACATCGTCAGCCACAGATAACGCCTGAAACCTGTTCGTCAAACAAACCGGGGAGACCCTACGATCGGCCGCTTGGAAAGTTTTTCGTTGCCTGCCAGACTTTGGAATGATCTCCCACTCAACCACAGGTGAGGGGCCAACCTCAGTGTAGGCAGTACCTGGGGTAGCCACAGCAGTGGACTGATCGGGGGATATGTGGAATGTGCTCAACATCCCTCGCATCCCTACGTCCGACCCCCCCCCCCTTCCCCCCGCCTCTACACTCACACACACACACACACACACACACACACACACACACACACACACAGTGATGCCCTTTGGCAGCAGCCTCAAGCTGTGTGATGGAAGCCAACGCAGCCTGGAGCTGTGAGCAAAGGGTTGCCAACTCAGCTTGCACCTGTACACAGCAGTCACAGTTCCTATCCATTACTGCAGTTGCTCTTGTTTGATGCTCGTAAAAATGTGACGAATGGTGTACTTGGCTTACTAGCAACAGAAATTTGAAGTGCTCTCTCACTGACAATCCAACTGACACTGAGCTACAATAACGAAAACAAACAAAAGCCTATACGATACGAAGGCCGATAACAACGGCAGTACTGTACGCTACGCTGTTATTAAAATAAAAATAAAAGGTTGTGCCTAGTAAACACTTGAATACGCAAGAAATTACAAAAATAATCTAGTAACTACACAGGTATCTGTAAATAAGTTGCTCCTGTTGGAAGCTTGTAAAAGTACACAATAAACGAGTGGTGTACTCGCCTTATTAGCAGCAGGAACATGAGGTGCTCATCTCTGATCGTCTATCAGACACTGAGCTGCAGTAACCAAAACAAACGGGTTATTATGTACCCTTTCAGTTGAGCCCCCTGAGAACACATGGATGACACTGGTGATTCCTGAACTGCTAAGTCCTCATCCATGCCAAAGAGTAGATGCCTGTCTTTCTGGGCAATGGCCATTTTGCTAGATAGCCATTTCTGCAGCTGGGTGGTACTCATGAGGCGAGTGCTAATGAAACCTATTAAAATAGACTAGAACAATGACCGTTCTGATCCCGACATCTCTTCGGACAGGCATCAAAACTTCAGTGCAGATAGTTATAATCCTAGTGCTTTTCCTCTCCATTGGTACTCTTGGGAAGAGGATCAAGCCAGACGTCTAGGACTGAAACAGTCTGATAATACTTAGTATGTACTCAGACTGATGGGATACTTTTACAGTGACAGAGAACATAATTTTTTGTGGATCGTATTGAAGATAATTTTGGAGAAGTTGAGTTGTTAGGAAAAATGTGCAATGGATTGCTATTGATTGGTTGATTTTTTGGCAGGGAAGCTATAACAGCTTTGATCCAACCCGCCACTGCCCACACTGAAACTGAGTTTATTGAGCGGTATTGCTCCCTGTATATCTAGTAAAGCCTACCAATGCCCATAAATAATGCAAGGAGACCCTTTACCAGTTCTTTGTTAGACACAGTTTCTTCAGGTCTAGTTGTCCTGAAAATTCTGTCTCTCTTGCTCTCCAATGCCGTGCATTAGAAGATTAGGTGTGTTACAGTTTCTTCACTCTCATCACAGATACTACATTTAAGGTCTTCTTCCGTTATACCTACTACATATAGGTGGTGTTTCAGATTCCCATGGCCGGTCATCAGTCCAACCATGAGTTTAATCTCTTTCCTGTTCAAGCCCAGCATTATGGACCTTCTTTTAAAACACGGCTGTGGCATCATTACGTAACCATGTTTTTGTTTATAGACCTTGGTCCAGTATTGTATGTGCTGTCTTCCAAGCCAGTTTCATAATTCCAGTTTGATCGTAGCCTTGGTGATCATCGGGACAGGTTCTGGTCCAATGAATGGAGTCTTTGCCCCCATCCTTGCCAATGTGTCGGCTTGTTCATTGCCATTGATCCCTGAGTGGCCAGGGACCCACGCTAGGTTTACCCTATTGCTTCCCTGCTACCTCCACCAGAGCCCTGTGGCATTCTGCAACAATCTTAGATCTTGTTTCAGGAGCTGTCAATGATTTCGGGGCTGCCTGGCTATCTGAATAGATGTAGATGCTATAGTCCTTGTAGCACCTACGCATATTCTCCTCCACACATGCCCTGATTGCAGTAATTTCAGCTTAGAATACTGAGGCCAGTTTTCCTAGAGAGATGATGTCCTCCAGTCTTGGCTGAAACCCGTAATTCCAGCCCCAGCACCTTGGTCTGATTTCGATCTATCAGTGAACCATGCAGTGTCCCTCATACAATGTTGAACTGTTTTTTCCCACTGCTCCCTGCTTCCAATTATTATATTGTAAGGCTTGTTGAAACAGTTGGGAGTTGTTATATAGTTGGCTGGCATTTCCCCAGCCATCCATATATTTATCTCTCTCACTATTTTAGTGTATGATTCTGCATATCCCAGTGAGATCCAGTTTTTACCAGTTTTGAGTCTGTATGCACCAACTGCTGCCTTCATCTTGGCCCAAAGGTGCAGTGGAGGCACATTTAGCATGGCTTCCATCCCAGCGGTCGGTGTGCTGCTAATTCTGCCAGTTAAGGCTAAGCAGACCAGTCTCCGCACCGTAGCAAGCTCCTTAGCTGCAACCTGCTGTCTACCTTCTTCCACCACACTACAGCCCCATAGGAGATCCTAGATCTAACCACAATGGTGTATATCCAGTGCATACCTCAGGGGCTTAGGCCCCAGTTTTTGCCACAAGCCCTTCTGCTACTCACTAGAGTACCTTTTGCCTTGGAGCAGATGCTCTTAATGTGAGCGGTCCATGTTAGTTTCTCATCTAAGGTTACCCCTAGATATTTCACTATGCCCTTCACTGGCGTAGTTTCATCGAAAAGTTTTAGATTCCAATTTGAGTGTTGGATATGCTTCTTTGTGAATGGTACCACACCAGTCTTCTTAGGAATAACCCTTAGATCCTGTTTAATGCACCAGTCTTGCACAATGTCCAAACCTCCTTGTACCATATTCCTAACTGTGTTAGTAAATTTGCCAATTATTACTATGACATGGTCGTCTGCGTATCCTTGGCAAAAGCATTGTCTGGATTTTAGTTCCTCAGCGAGTTCGTTTACCACTAGATTTCGCAATAAAGGGGACAAAAGTACTCCTTGTGGACAACTAGTGGTGTTAATTACCATCTTTTCATTCATCATGGTGGACTCTACCTTCCTTCGACTAAGCATGACCCTAGTCCACCTACATGTAGTGGTCCCTAGGTCATGCACATCTGCTGCCATAACCATGGAATCGAAGGTCGTGTTACTAAAAGCCCCCTCAATGTCCATGAAGGTGCAGAAGGCTATTTCTTGGAAGTGAGGTGCTTTCTCTGCCCTCCCAACGATTTGATGGAGAGCTGGCTCACATGATTTACCTGGGTTGATATGCATGTTGGTTTGAATGTAGAGGGCCCTAGTTAGCCTCCTCTCCCCAATATGTACAGTAACCAGTTTTTTCAGTGTTTTAAGAATGGAGGAGGACAGACAAATTGGTCTCATATCCTTGGCCTTGGTATGATCAATTCTCCCTGGCTTTGGAATAAAGACAACCTTCACTGCCCTCCAGGCATTGGGAATGATTCTGCTGCTAGACTAACCCTGAATAACCTGCATATTACTCTTATAAGATTCTCTTCTGCCTGTTGCAGGAGAGCTGGAAAGTCGACACACTCCTTGGCCAGTTCCCAGTCCTCTCCTAGAGTGCCTGAGAACCATTCTCTCTCAGGGATTGCATTCTGGTCTATGTTATCTGCCAGAACATATTGAGGAAAGTGAGTTTTGAGGAGCAGTTCCAGTGTCTCATGTGCTGTCTTTCTATATTTCCCCTCCTCCTTTCTCAATGTAGTTCTTGGATTAGTTGGTACTCTAGTGAGGATTTTGTGAAGTCTGGCTTGAATAGCCATGCCCTCCAGTTCCTCACAGAATGCCCTCCAGGATGCCTCCTTCGCTTGTCTAATTACAAGGTTGTAGTTGACAAGGGCCTCACGATATTTTGCCTATTGTCCTTTGTCTTGCAAGGCTAAACAGTTTTTGTACCTGTTTTCTTTGCATTTCCAAGTTAATGTTCCACCAAGGCGCACTCCTATTTGTGCACGTCTTGGTGATTGAGCAGTTGTCCTGGTATAAGGTCACTATGGCAGAGATTACAGCCTCTGCTACTTCTTCAAACTCTACTGGATTCCTTATTGAGATTTTAATTTCCAATAAGCTTAAGTCAAGGTCCCTCCTATATGTTTCCCAGTCTGTTTTCCTGGGATTCCTATAGGCCGTTGTCTTTCTGATTCCCATTTCAACCTTGAATTTAATATACGTGTGGGCCAATGAGGATGGCTCTAACAGCACATGCCATTGTTTGACATAGCTGCCCATCATCATGGAACCAAAGGTAATGTCAGTTACTTCTTCCCTTCTGCTATTCCTGAATGTAGGGTCGTTGCCCCTATTCAGGACCTCCATGTTGTTAGACAAGAGAAATTCAAGAATGCACTCACCTCTACTGTTGGTGTCCTTGCTGCCCCACACAAGCTGTGAGCATTGGCATACATCCAACCATCAATTGCCATCAATGGCAAATGGGGAGGAGAGCTGTCTTCTTAAGGAAGATATGCTGAGACCAAAAAAATTTCCCTCTTAGACGTTGTGGGGGTCTGCGTATCCCCTTCAACCTGAGACAGTTTTTTTCTTGGGGGTCTTGGGCTCAAGCCCTTCTAATTCCCTCCATTCTTTTCCTTCCTTTTGTTTTTGTTCCGTGAGAAGTTTCCTCCTCTGGGCCTCAGACAAGGATTTAATCTTGATGTGTTCCAACTTCTCAGCTACAGTTCCCACCTCTTGCTCAGGTCTAGACCCTGATTCAGTAGTGGGAGTGCATTCCATCGGTCTGACCCCGATGTTTGGGTGTATGAGGTCTCAGTTTGCCCGTCAGTTTGTTTTGATTTATTTTCATCAGTCATATCCCTCTTGGTCCCACGAGATTTGGGGATCTACACAGTCCACAACATGGAAACCCCACATGGTGTAAGGCTACTTACTCAGGGAAGGTGGCAGGTATCCCTAAGGCTCCGTTTGCAACACATCTTCCCATGTGCTACGCACCCCTTGGCACGGATTGCATCACACCTTGGGTTGGGGAAGGGAATTGGGTAAGGACTAGGAGTGGATAAGGAAGACAGGACAGTGTGGGAAACCCTTAGTCTGATCCATGAGCTAAGGCCTTTCCGGCATAGCCCTCAGCTTCACTACCCCTGGAGCGAGGGACTGATGACCTTGCTGTTTAGTCCTTTAACCCCCAGTCAACCAACCAACCTTCTTCTGAAGGTGTACGACAGGTTGAAGATGTTGTCCTATCCTTTACCTCATCTCTCAGGGGGCTCACATCTCTTTTATGAGTGCATGCTTGGCCACCACGGGTTCCCAGCCCTTGCAGTTGCTACTTCCCTTTCCGTGCTGCTGGTCTGTCCATCTACTTTCTTTTCTTTCTATCTACCTGTCCATTGGATGGTCTTCTTGCTACTGATTATGCTTGGATCTGGTTTGTGATTTTGGACTCTCATTTTCTTTTCTTCCGGCACTCCACAACTTTTCATTCTTAACTATATGGTCCCCTTGTTGGATCTCACTTGCTACTCTTTTTTCCAAATTTTGTAGAAGTGCAGATCGTGCAGGGAAGATCACCCTGTGTAATGTATATTCCATCTCTTGTGCCTTCTTTCTTTGCACCCGTTCTTTTTTGCAAAGGTACTACACCCAAAACCTAGTAAGGTAGCCATTTCGTTGTGGGGGGGAGAGGCTGTCAAGTATCTGTATGGTGGTAACCCTCTGCTGTGCGGGGATGACACTGTTGGTATCCGAGCTGGAAACTCCCCACACAAGCCAAGGAGTATGTGCCCACTATGGCTGTGGCACTGGATCTCTGGGCAACAGGTTACTGGGCAGGTAACTGTTGTGCCCCATTTGGAGTGGGTGGTGCTATGGTGGAAGATATGAGCATGAAGCAAATTAAAGTTCCTTCTGCTGGCAACCGCAAGGCTTGTACTAGTGGGGATACTTTTTCTGTAACAAAACCATTATTTTTTGTCAAAAACATTGAAGACAAATTTGGCAAAGTTGAATCTCTGGGGAAAATGCAGAATGGTTCGTTATTAATTTACACTTCCTCTGCAGCTCTTCAGGTGTTTGAACATCTAAGTGACATACCTGTGACCTTTGCCACACATACAACTTTGAACATGGTTCAAGGAATAATCTTCCTCAGAGATATTGTGCTCCAAGTAGATAAGAAACTCCAGACTAATCCCCAGTGGCACAGTGTACATTTTATCAGATGTGTACAGAAAGGGCCTAAGGATAATTCTACAGATACAGGTGCCTTTATCTTAGCCTTTGAAGGGAGTGTTCTCCCAGGGAAGGCTAAGGTTGTGGTGTACATGTGTGAGGTGAAACCTTGTGTTCCACCACCTGTGACGTGGTTCAAATGTTTTATGCTGTGGGCATATGTCATCCCACTGCATGGCAGACACAAAATGCGGCTACTGTGGACGATCATTCCATGAAGGTATTCCTTATGAACATACACATTTGTGTGTCAACTGTGTGGAACATTACTCTCTACATTCACCAGTTTGCCCAGTTGTCAAGGAAGAACAGAAGACCTGGGTATACAAATCTGTTGACCATCTGTTGTATACTGATGCACGAAAGAAGTATGAAGCTCTTTATCCTGTGGGTATGACTATCAACACCATTGTGTGACCACTGCCCCCACCCCCTCCCTCCCACCTCAACCTTCCCCAAACCAAATCTCCCACCACCCTCCTCTCTCGTTGTTCACTTCCCCGCCAGAGAAGCATTTCCTTCTTCTGTGTCTACAGGTGACAGGGTTCCCTCTCAGGATTCCTCTTCCTGGCAACCCCTGGACCAGAGGCCCGATGCCAAACTGTAGCCAGAGGAACTATTTTCATTGGGTCCCAGGGCTGTCCGCTCTTCATATGCTCCTGTACTCAATACAGATAGCCCCTTGAATGAACCTTGCCCACCAAAGGTGATGAAGGGAAATAATAAGAATTGAGACAAGGCTCCTCAGGTGCCCTGCAGGTGCCAGATACCACCATCCAGACTGATACAGAGTTAAAGTTTGTGGGTATGATTCAGTCCCTGCAGGTGTCAGTGAACCTATGGCGTGACTAGCCCTCCTGGCCCCTTCATGCCTAACCTGGTCACCAGTAACATGATCATTCAGGGAAACTGTAATGGGTACTACTGTTACCTGCCAGAACTACATCATCGTATTTCCTCTTCTTCTGCAGTTTGCATTGCACTTCCAAGAAATGCAATTTACTGGTGATCATTCTCCAACCCTCATTGGTTGTCATGCATTCTGTCGGAACAGCACTGGTCCTGAGAGGGCATCTGGAGGGGTCTGTACTTTGGTTTGCACGGTTGTCAGTGAATGAATTCCCCTTCATACCTCATTGGAGGCAATACCGATGTGGGTGGAAACAATGTCAGTGATTATCATTTGCAACATGTACCAATCTTCAGGCTGGCCACTTATACTGAACTGACCACATTAATGCAACAGTCCCCCCCCCCCCCTTTTTCTCCTGCTGGGGGAGGGTGTTCCACTTCATCTGGTAGGTGCCTTCTAATTGACCAGCTCCTAAAAGATCATGCATGATATGTGCTTCCTCAGTGATGGTTCTCTTACCACTTCAGTGCTGCTGATGGCCACCTTTTCCATGCCATATATCCAACAATCTCTTCCCCTCTTGATGTGGTCCATGGCACTGCCCCAGGCCCTGATTCAGTTCACAATCAGATGATCGAACACATGAAAGTTCTCTTGAGGGTCTTCAACTGTCTCTGGCTCCAAGATGGCTTCCCATTGCAATGACAGGATAGCACAGTAGTTGTACCAGCACTTAAACAGGTGAGAATCCAATGTCTCTCCGTAGTTGACTGGCCAGTTAGCCTGACTAGTGTACTCAATAAGCTGCTTTAAAGGATCATCGCCTGCATATTAAACTGGGTTCTCAGCTCTTGGTGCCTTCTGTCCCTCTATCACTGTGGTTTCTTGGAGGGGCAATCCACAACTAACTATCTGCTTATGTTGAAAACGGCAGTCTGACAGGCTTTTTCTAAAAGTAAACACTTGTTGCACTCATTTTTTACTTGCATAAGGCAGATGACACCACTTGGGGTCACCGCATTTTACTTGCCCTCCATGACTGGGGCTTCCAAGTCTCCCTACTGATTTTTATTAATCAGTTTTTATCCCACCATTATTCCATGTTAGTCGGTGTCACTCAGTTCCCTGTGGGTCCAAGAGAATGATGTAGCACAGGGCTCTGTGGTGAGCATCACTCTTTCCCTCTGTTGGGCTACTGGCCACCTGTGAGTAGTACGTTGATGGTGTTTGCATTTGGTACAGTTCCCACTTGTAGCCTCTGCTGAACACAAGCTCCAAGGTACCACCTGGTGGGCCTCTGCATAGGCTCTTTCCCATGGTTTCCAATTCTCTCCTACAGAAATGCAAGTTGTGCATCAGCCATCATACCACAGTCCATCCAGGCCCAGAACTCTACTAATTACCTAGCATGTGGATGTTGTGGCACAGTCCTGTGTCCTTGACTTTCTTTTTGAAAGGAGAAAAGGTGACCTGGCTGCCCCATATTCATCACCTGAAGTCTGTATTCAGGAGCTTAATGCTCTTTGCTTCCTTGCCCACATATCTGGGAGTGTAGGTTGTGCTATTCTTATCAGTATTTACTGGGCCCTGATTTCGTCTCAACTGTATGTGGTTTCTAGGTTTATGGTTTGGTGTCTTCTTCGTCTTTAGAACTGTTAGACTCAGTCCAACCTCGTGGTGTGTGTCTGGCCACGGGTGCCTTTGTCTACTGGAGTATTTCAAGTCTCCTTGCCGAAGCGGGGACCTTCCCCCTTCATATTCGATGGTACCAGCTCTTGGTCTCTTATGCAATCACCATGTGACAATTTCCCGATCATCCCGCATATCCCATTCTCTTTATTTGAGGGATGTCGTCATCCTGATGCCTGCTGTCAGGTGGAACTACCAGTTGGAATGTACCACACTTCCCTCTGCCAAGATCTCCTGCTCCCATCCCTGGTTTGGACTTCCCATGTTTTCTTGTACACTCACCCTTGGATGGTGCCCAGGCCACGGATAAGGACTGATCTCTTCCTAGTTCCTAAAGTCTCGGTCACCCCCATGACTTTCCAGCATCTGTTATATCCAGTTTTTCAAGAGTTTCTGGGTGCTATTGTATTTTACACCAGCGGTTCTAAAACTGTGATCAGATGTGATATGCTTTTACATCCCCTGCAGGCAGGGAATGCCATTTGTTGTGGCAACATGTATTGTGTTTACAACAGGGGTGATAGCCATTAGCAGAGCCCTCCATTTTATTAAACGGGCATCCCTTGACTATGTTTTAATATGTACTGACTCAGTGAGCAGTCTCCAGGCTATGGTTTGATGATATTCTTGCCACTCTTTGGTCTCCGCTATTCATGACTTTCCCGCTGACCGTCATTGTGCTGTGTGCTCAGTTGTCTTTCTCTGGGTCCAAACTCGTGTGGGTATCCCAAGGAATAAACTGGCCGACTGTTTGGCTAGAGGAGCACTTACTCATTCCTCGTTAGCTTTGTTAGTTACCATGGGTCCCCAGCCTATTCAGCATTACTTCCATTCCATGCTGCAAGCTTATACTTCTATTATCCCTTTCCCCTCTGCCTCTCCATTGGATGGTTTTCTTTGTGCAGACCCTGCATGGACCTGATTTACGATTGGGACTCAAATTTACTCTTTCGGCATTTTCTTCAAATTTTCATTAACTAAATGCATGGTCCCCATTGTTGGGGTTGATGTGCCACCAATTTTCAAAATTCTCCAGAAGTGTGGATCTTGCTGGGAAGTTCGCCCAATGTGGTGTATGCTCCACCTTTGTGCTTTTCCATCTTCGTACCCTTTCCTTTAATAAGGTAATATATACTCAATCCAGTAAGGTAGGCATCCTGATGGGGATGAGGGGTTTGTCAAGTACCTGCACAATGGTAGGCCCCTGACCACACAGGGATCGTGCTGTTGGTGCCAGAGCTGAAAACTCCCCCTGTATGCCAAGAAGACCAAGAAGTATGTGCCCGTTGTGACTGGGGCACGAGTACTCCTAGCAATAGATTACTGCCAGAATGAAATTTTCACCCTACTGCGGAGTGTGCGCTGATGTGAAACTTCCAGGCAGATTAAAACTGTGTGCCGGACCAAGATTGGAACTCAGGGCCTTTGCCTTTCATGGGCAAGTGCTCTAGCAACTGAGCTACTCAAGCACGACTCATGACCTATGCTCACAGCTTCAATTCTGCCAGTGCCTCATCTCCTACGTTCCAGACTTCACAGAAGCTCTCCTCCATACCTCGCAGAACTAGCAATCCTGGAAGAAAGGATATTGTGGAGACATGGCTTAGCACAGCCTGGGGATGTTTCCAGAATGAAATTTTCACCCTGCAGGAGAGTGCGCCTAATGTGAAGCTGTGAGGACAGGTCATGAGTCATGCTCGGATAGCTCAGTTGGTAGAGCACTTGCCCACGAAAGGCAAATGTTCCGAGTTACAGTCTCGGTCTGGCACACAGTTTTAATCTGCCAGCAAGTTTTAATAGATTACTGGCCAGGTAACCGTTGCTGAGGCTGGGTGGCACCCATGGGGGGAACCCCCATTTGGAGTGAGTGGCACCAGTGCAGATGAGCCGCAAATGAAGTGGATGAAGTTATCTCCTGCTGGTGGCCGTGCAGCCTCAGCAGTTGTTACGGAAGGAAAATCCTCTTAATGTAGAGAGATAATGCCCTAAAATTTTCCCTTCCCTGACTACGCCATGGGAGGAACATAGGGCTAAGCGGCAAGCCGAAAAAAAACTTCCCCCACTTAGTTTGCACAAGGATCAGTGGGGATTCCTTCTTGTCCTCAAAGCTGTTATTGTTTGTGGAGAACTTAGAACACAAGTTTGGGGAAGTGACACCATCTGTAAAATGAAAAGTGGGCCAGTTTTGCTCAAAACAGCACCCCCTGCCCAGTCACAGGTATTGCTCGCTTGTAACAAGTTGGGTGACATACTGGTGACTATCACTCCCTATAATAATCTAAATATGGTTCAGGGCATCATTTTCCACCGAGACCTGCTCTTGGAGCAACGAGGTCCGCACTTTGTCCGTCATGTACATAGGAGCAAAAGGCCAATAGGATCGCTCCCAGTGCCTTCATCTTGGCCTTTGAGAGCAATTCATTGCCTGAAAAGGTCAAGGTGATTGTATGCTGATGCGATGTGAAACCTTATGCCGCCCAATGTGGTGCTTCAAATGTTTGAAATTCAGGCACATGTCTTCACATTGCAATGCTAACGCCGTCTGTAGAGAATGTAGATGAGTGCTGTATACAAACACTTCTTATGCCCCTCCCCTATCTGTGTCTGCTGTGGAAAGCACCATTCTCCCTGCTCACCGTATTGCACTGTTTTCCAGAGAGAAGAAAACACAAGACTATGTACAAACTAACCAAGAGGCCAAGAAGTACAACCAGTTGCACCCAGCATGTAAAATAATGTCATATGCTTGGCTATGACAACATTGCCACTTTGGTGATGGTACTCCTGCCCATTACACCTTTCTGTAGTGGCCCTGAGCACTTCTCAACCATGCCTGCCCTGCTGATGGTTGGGGGCTCCACTCTTGCTGCTTTCTCCACATCTACTTTGGGATTGATGGCTTCCCACCCATAAGGGGCATTGGTCCCACCTCCCATCTGGCGATGAATCACCGTCCTCCAGTTTCTCTTGCTTTTAAGGGCTTCCTCGAGACATTTCCTTCCAAGGTTTTCACTGGTTTACAACTGGACGCCAGCCATTGGTGAAGGACCCACAGGCTGCTGGTTTGCAGGGCTTCGCAATCGTCATATTTCCCTGAAGCTGATTCAGAGAAGCCCTCAAGTCATTGAAATCCTCTAAGGAAAGGTAAGACGGAAAAGTTCTCAAAGAAAAAGTACATTCAAGTGGCATGGAGGCCATCACATCTTGCCTGTTCCACTCCTGTGGCTGAGGTGGATATTCCAGCAGTCCCTGTGGCCCCAGTTCACACCACACAGCAGCACTTAGAAAATACAGTTTTGATGCCATGACTCCTCAGCCAGTCGCAGCAAGTGACCCTAGGCCATAACCTGCCACCTTGGTCCCCTCATAGCCTCACATTACATGGACAACATTATTCTCCAGTGGAATTGTACTGGTTTTTCCACCATCTGGTTGAGCTACATCTTTTAAGCACTTCCCCTGCCTCCTGCATAGCCCTTCAGGATCCTTTTTTGTCCACCAACACAGACCCCAGCCCCAGCCCTTCATGGATATCGGGAATATTATAAAAATCATGCTACCTATACAGGGTGTCAGGCGGAGTTTGCACGTATGTATTGGACACCCTTTGTAGTGAACTTGTGCCTCTTAATACACTTTTGGAGGCTGTGGCTGTTCGGGTAAGGGCATTTCAGGATTTTTACCATCTGCCATGTTTACTTTCCTCCTGGTGGTGAAGTGTCTCAGAACATGTTGTTTGCATTAGTTTCTCAGCTCTCCCCACCTTTCTTAATCTTGGTTTCAGTGCTCATAACCCTTTGTGGACTGGAACCACGATCACTGGCTGCAGTAAAGACCTCAAAAACTTACTGGCACAACTTGACGTTTGCCTCTTGAATATTGGTACCCCCACACACTTCAGTGTGGCACATGGAACTTTCCCAGCCAGATCAGATGTCTCTATGGGTACCAGACTCCTGCAGATGTGCCTGGTATTATCTTGAATGACACTGTATACACTGACCCAGACACAGTCCCCGAACATTTTCCTCTGCATTACGCTGGAGCCTCTGTGTCTGAGAATTATTATTAACCAGCCTTTCATGTCCTAAAAACAGCATATGGAGTGAAAGCAATTATCTTTTGCTATACACCCTCTGGAGTCATGTAAAGCTCCATTCAATGAGTGGGAATTTGTGTGTCCTAGCCAACTGCATTGATACAGCCCCAGGGCTGGACTGCATCCATAACCAAACGATCAAGCACCTATCAGTGGATTCTCAACGTCATATCCTTGCCATCTATAACTGCATTTGGAGCAAGGGCAAGTTCCCATCGCAGTGGCGAGAAAGCATCGTCATCGCAGTACTGAAATTGAATTGGCCCCTCTAGAGATGGACAGTTATTGCCTATCAAGTCTCACGAGTGTTCTCTGTAAGTTGCTTTGATGCATGGTGAGCAAGCGGCTGTGTTGACTCCTTGAGTCTTGGGGTCTTCTGACTCCATCCCAGATTGATTTTTGCCAAGGCCTTTCCACTACTGATAATCTAGTTTACCTGGAGTCTGCCATTTGAACAGCTTTCTCTTTACAGCCATCTTCTTCGACCTGCAGAAGACTTAGGACGCCACATGGCAACACCACATCCTCGCTACCTTGCATGAGTGGGGTCTCTGGTGTCTGCTCCTGATTTTTATCCAGAACTTTCTGTTGCACCCTAGGTTCCAGATTTGAGTTGGTGCTTCACACAGTACCCCCCTATCGCAAAGAGAATGGGGTCCCACAGTGCTCTGGACTGAGTGGCCCTCTCTTTCTAATAGCCATCAATGGCCTAGTAGCAGCTGTGGAGTCCTCAATACCACCCTCTGATGAATGTACTGACGACTTTTTCCACTACTATTGCTCCTTTAGTGTGGTGTCGCTAAACATGGACTGCAAGGTGCCACACAAAAGGCACAGGCATGGCCCCTCACCCATGGCTTTCAATTTTCAGCCGCCAAGACTCTCACCATGCACTTCTGTCAACATTGTACCGTTCACTCACAACCTGAACATTACCTTGAGGACCAACTGCTCTATGTGGTGGAGACTTATTGCTTTTTAGGACCGGTCTTTGATTCTCGGTTGACGTAGGTTCCCCATCTTTGCCAGCTTAAGCAAAAGTGCTGGTTGCAACTCCTGTCTTGATTATGGAAGTCTGGCATATGGTTCAGCATCACTCTCAGCATTGTGGATAGTGAACCTAATGCACCACTGCGGGGTTCGACTTGCGACAGGAGCCTGTTGAACTAGCCCTGTGAATAGTTTATTTTTGAAGGCTGGGGTCCCTACTTTGTGAATCAGGTGCCAACAACAGCTTGTCAGTTATATTATCTACATTTGCAGCTTCCCTGAGTATTGAAATTACCATCTCCTCTTTCCAAACACGGAAATCCATCTCCTGCAATGGCGACCCAGTTCGGGGATTATGATCGCAATCCATGTCTGATCCCTCCTCTCTGAACTCCAGTTGTTTCCTCTTCCACCTCTGCACCAGGTCCACTAACATACACCTCCATGGTTCATCCCTCGCCCACAGCTTTGTCTCCTCCCCCCCCCCCCCCCCCTTTCCCCCAGGGGGTCCACAACTCTTTTGTGGATACGTGCGTAGCGAGCACGGGACCCCGAGCTAATGTGGCCTTCCTTCCTTTCCGGGCTGCATACCTTCCTTTTCCGCATCCTTCCCTCTCCCCCATCTTCGCCCCTCCTCCCCTCACCTCTGGCTCTTTCCTTCCCTTTCTGCCCCTCTGGGAGTACGGTTTGTGCCTACATCCGGAGACGGACGCTCGTAAATGTACCGCATTCTTCGCCTTCTCTGCTTGTATGTCTTCATCCTTCCTTTGTCCTTCTCTTTTCCTTACCTCTTCTCTTTACCCTTTTCTCCACTGCGGTGTTTGAGACCTCTCCTCTTTCCTTTCCCTTTCTTTGTTTTTCCCTTTCTCTTTCTTCCTCCCTGTGCGTGTCTGAAGGCCGACCCACGCATTTTTGTGTGTAGCATGTGACGGGGTAACACGTAATTCCCTGCCCCGGGTAGACAGATAGGACACGTACATACCCCCTGGTAACTGCCAGGCCGAGGGAGGGGTGATTACCCGAGCTGATACCTTCCGAAAGTGCCGATTGGTCCCTCCGTCCATTTGTCGGGAGGTGTGAACAATCACCAAAGCCGGGAGTGCCCTCAGAGAGGGCCCCGACAAGGGAGGAGCATGCCATCGGAGACGCCGGTAATCAAGGGGATTCTTCCGCAGTGGTTTCCTCACCTTCCACTATGTCTGCTCACAAGCGTGAGTTCACTGAGTCTCAGCCACAAACAGTTCTTCCGTCGTTGCCACAATTCCTTGTTGTTTCTCGGTCTGACAAAGGTCACGACTTCTTCACGGTCAACCCTTTCATTATTCAGAAAGGTGTCGACGCAATTGCAGGTCCTGTAAAGTCTTGTTCCAGATTACGGAATGGCACCCTGTTGTTAGAAACAGTCAGTGCCCTCCAGGCACAAAAATTGCTGCGTACTTCACTGCTCCACACCTTCCCTGCCCGGGTTGAAGCGCACCGCACTTCAAATTCCTCACGTGGAGTCGTTTGTACACGCTCCCTCGATGGATTGTCTGACGAAGAAATTCAGCACTACCTGTATGACCAGGGTGTAACGGCTGTTCATAGAGTTATGAAAAGGGTTGACACGAACATCATTTCAACCCGCACTGTCTTCTTGACATTTGACAAACTTCAACTCCCATCGAAAATCAAAGCAGGCTATGAGATAATTTCCGTTCGCCCTTACGTCCCAAACCCTACGCATTGCTATCGGTGTCAGCGGTTCAATCACACCAGCCAGTCCTGTTCCAATCCGGCCAAATGTGTTACGTGTGGCAAGGATGCCCGTGAGGGTGCTTGTCCACCTCCATCCCGTCGCTGCACCAACTGTATGGGTGACCACGCTGCTTCCTCTCGAGATTGCCCCGTTTTTAAGGACAAAAAGCTCATCCAGGAAATCAGAGTGAAGGAAAAGGCGTCGACCTTTGCTGCTCGAAAATTATTCGCCAGTCGACAGCCCACCGTGCCTCAGACAGGAAAATACAGCACTGTCCTTGCTTCTCCTCGGCCAACAAAGGAGGCGACCACACAGACTTGCGACCTCAGCTTTAGTGCCACGGTCGTCAGATCGGCCAGCGCAAAGATCGCCCGTTCAACCTCACCACTTTCGCCTGCCCACTCTTTGGCTCACCCTTCGTCGGGTTCTGCTAAATATCGAGCCCAAAAGTCAGACACCAAGACTTCGAAAAAAGAGCATACTCGTGAAGATTTTTTACGTACCTCAACTTCACAACCATCGGTTCCTCCTTCATCTAAACATCATACTTCCAAGAAGGCTACAAAGAAACCCAGTTCATCTCCATCACCGCCAAGGCGTGTCCCATCTACAGCACCACCTGGCGGAAATCGCCCTCAGCCATCTTCTGTGTCGCCGAGGCGCACTGCTGGCGGCCGATCAACCGGCCAATCACTGGTGGCAGGAGCTGCTCCTGAACAACCTATGGATCAGGATCTTCTGCCTTCAGCTGAACGCCATTCCATGCTGTCGGTCGCAAGCTCTGAGCAGTTGTTGAGTTGACAGCAACCTTGGTCACATTCCTCCATTTTCTGTTCACCCTATGTCCATTATCCACTGGAATATCCGCGACATTCGAGCCAATCGGGATGAATTGTTGATCCTCTTACGATCCTACTCGCCGGTCATCTTCTGTCTTCAGGAAACAAAGCTGCGTCCCCATGACCGCTTTGTTCTCCCTCATTTTCAGTCCGTCCGATATGATCTCCCCTCTGTTGAAGGCACTCCAGGTCATGGAGGACTCATGATTCTTCTCCATGATACTCTCCATTATCACCCAATCCACTTAAACACTTCCTTCCAAGCTGTCGCCGTCTGTCTTTCCCTTTCTGGATACACGTTCTCTCTTTGTACTGTATACATTCCATTGTCCACACCAATGGCACGAGCTGATCTCTTTCATCTTCTTGGTCAGCTTCCACACCCCTATTTGCTGGTTGGGGACTTCAATGCCCACCACCCGCTTTGGGGATCTCCACATCCTTGTCCACGTGGCTCACTATTGCTAGACGTCTTCCACCAAGCGGATCTAGTTTGCCTCAACACTGGGGTCCCTGCATTTTTGTCTGCCTTCACAACAAATTTATCTCATTTGGACCTTGCGGTCGGTACTGTTCCGCTAGCTCGGCACTTCGAATGGTTCGCCCTTGATGATACACACTCGAGTGACCACTTTCCATGTGTCCTTAGACTGCAGCCTCAACTGCCATATATGCGCCCGCGACGCTGGAAGTTTGCCCAAGCCAATTGGACACTTTTTTCGTCTCTAGCGACATTCGATGACAGTCACTTTCCCAGCGTCGATGATGAGGTCACACATATTACCGACGTTACTCTTACAGCTGCGGAACGTTCAATACCACGCACCTCCGAATTGCCCCGGTGCCCCCCAGTTCCTTGGTGGAACGAGGCATGCCGTGACGCAATATGTGAGCGGCGACGTGCTCTCCGCGTTTTCCGCCACCATCCTACTTTGGCCAACTGTATCCGCTATAAGCACTTCTGTGCGCAATGCCGTCATGTCATCTGCGATAGCAAGAAGGCAAGCTGGAAATTCTTTATTAGCTCATTTAACACCTTCACTCCCTCCTCGGAAGTTTGGAGTCGGCTTCGACGGTTCTCAGGCGCGCCTAGTTTCTCCCCGGTCTCTGGGCTCACTGTCGCGCATGATACATTAGTGGACCCCGTCGCAATTTCTAACTCATTGGGTCAGCACTTTGCTGAGATTTCGAGCTCTTCAAATTATCCGCTAGCGTTTCTCCCGAAGAAACGTGCAGCGGAAGTGCGACATCTTGCTTTCTCCTCTCAAAATCGCGACAGGTACAATACCGTTTTCTCCATGCGGGAACTCCAACATGCACTCTCTTCTTCTCGCTCCTCCGCCCCAGGACCGGATGGTATCCACATCCAAATGTTGCTGCATTTATCAACCCATAGTCTGTGTTACCTCCTTCGCCTTTATAATCGAATTTGGACCAACAGTACTCTTCCCAGACAATGGCGGGAAGCTATCGTTGTTCCTGTTCTGAAACCTGGAAAGGACAAACATCTCCGCTCTAGCTATCGCCCCATTTCTCTCACGAGTAGTGTCTGTAAGGTTTTGGAGCGTATGGTGAATTGCCGTTTAGCGTGGTGGCTGGAATCCCGCAGTCTTTTAACACCTGCCCAATGCAGATTCCGAAAGCATCATTCTGCAGTTGACCATCTTGTTGCTCTCTCCACATATATCATGAACAATTTTCTCCGGAAACGCCAAACAGTAGCAATATTTTTTGATCTGGAGAGAGCATACGATACCTGTTGGAGGACAGGCATCCTCCGCACACTGTTCCTCTTGGGGCTTTCGAGGTCGGCTGCCCCTTTTTCTTAGCGAATTTATGGCAGAGCGCACATTTAGGGTGCGGGTGAACACTACTCTCTCCCGTACTTCCTCCCAAGAAAACGGGGTACCCCAGGGCTCCGTGCTGAGTGTTGTACTGTTTGCCATTGCCATAAATCCAATTATGGATTGTCTCGTTGCTGATGTCTCAGGCTCCCTTTGTGGACGATTTTGCGATCTACTACAGCTCTCAACGGACCAGCCTTCTTGAACGACGTCTTCAAGGATGTCTCGATCGCCTCCACTCTTGGAGCATCGAAACCGGCTTCCGTTTTTCTCCCAGTAAGACCGTTTGTGTTAATTTTTGGCGACATAAGGAGTTTCTTCCGCCCTCCTTACATCTAGGTCCTGTCAACCTTCCGTTTTCAGATGTCGCTAAATTCTTGGGTCTTATGTTTGACAGAAAACTGTGCTGGTCCTCCCATGTTTCCTATCTTTCGGCTCGCTGTCTGCGATCTCTCAACACCCTCCATGTCCTGAATGGTACCTCCTGGGGAGCGGACCGAGTGGTCCTTCTCCGCCTCTATCGCGCCTTAGTGCGCTCGAAATTGGACTATGGAAGCATAGTCTACTCCTCTGCTCGGCCGTCTATTCTTCGGCGTCTCGACTCTATCCACCACCGTGGATTACGTTTAGTGTCTGGAACTTTTTACACCAGCCCTGTGGAAAGTCTTTATGCTGAGACTGCTGAACCTCTGCTGTCCAATCGGCGAGCTGTCCTTCTGAGTCGTTATGCTAGCCATCTGTCTTCCATGCCTGCTAATCCGGCCCGTGAGATTTTTTTCGACGCCTCCTTTGATGTAGGGTATGCAGGCCGCCCTTCCTCCCTAGTACCACCGGGAGTCCGCTTCCATCAACTGCTCCATTCTCTTTCCTTCCGCTTTCCTAAAACCTTCTTGACAACTTGGGGTACAGCACCACCTTGGCTCTGTCCTTGGATCTGCCTGCTCTGTGACCTTTGTCGATTTCCCAAGGATGGTACCCCTTCACTTGTTTATCGTCGGGCATTTGCTGCTCTATATGCGCAAATGACGGACGCCACACTTATTTACACTGATAGCTCGAAAACATAGTTAGGTGTAGGGAGTGCCTATATTGTTGGCGACACCCCAAATCACTTTCGGCTTCCCGACCAGTGTTCGGTTTATACTGCAGAGCTTTACGCTGTTCTCCAGGCTGTCCACTACATCCGCCGCCATCAGCAGATACAGTACATTATCTGCTCAGATTCTCTCGGCTCTCTCCTCAGTCTCCAAGGTCTTTACCCTGTGCACCCTCTGGTCCACCGGATTCAGGACTGTCTCCGCTTGCTCCCCCTGGGGGGCGTCTCGGTGGCGTTCCTCTGGCTCCCGGGACACGTTGGTATCTGTGGGAATATGGCAGCCGATATTGCAGCCAAGGCTGCAGTCTCTCTTTTTCGGCCAGCTATTCAATCGATTCCCTTCGCTGATCTACAGAGCGTTTTATGTCGTCGTGTTGTTCATTTATGGCACGCGCATTGGTCGACACTTCCCCATAATAAATTGCGGGACGTGAAAGCTCTTCCTTGTGCTTGGACCTCTTCCTCCCGAACGCGTCGTCAGGAGGAGGTAATTTTAACTAGACTCCGGATAGGGCACTGACTTTTTAGCCATCGACATCTTTTAAGTGGCGATCCTCCCCCACTCTGTCCCCACTGCTCTCAGCTGTGGACGGTAAGACACCTTTTAATTGAGTGCCCCTATTTTAATCCGTTACGCTCCCGTCTACAGCTATCGCCTGATATATCGTCGATTTTAGCAGATGACACGCACACAGCCGATCGCGTTCTCGAGTTTATTAGTGCCAGTGAAATGACGTCAGTCATTTGAAGCTTTTTTTGGGGACAACCAACCCCTTTCTGTAGTGGATTTTTAAGCCTTCCTTCTGCTTTTAGTTTCTCCAATTTTGACTTTTGTTCCCATTGCTGCTGGTTTCCATTTTCGGTTTTTTACTGTTTCCTAAGTCACGGACCGGGCGCTAATGACAAAAAAACAACAACAACTTTGTCTCAGACCTATCAGAAGGTCAGAAAGACTCAGTCCCTCCTGAGGTCCTCCACCACCAATTTTTCTCCATCCTTGGTGCTTATTAGGGTCAGAAATAGTCTATACCGATGGTTTGACGGCTGCTTGTCACATGGGCTTTGCTTATACTTACAAGGGACATACTGAACTGCGCTTCTTGCCGGATGGCTGTAGTGTTTTCGCTGTGGAGTTGGTAGCCATCTCTCGTGCTCTTGAGAGTATCTGTTCCTGCATAGGAGGGGTCCTTTCTCATCTTCAATGACTCCTGGAACTGTTTGCAAGCTCTCAAACATTGCTGTCCAGGATTCCCTGTATGTTCTCGAACAATATGGATGCTGATTGACCTTTGTCTGGACCGTGGGCCACATCAGGGTCCTGGGGAATGAAATCTCTGATAGCCTGGCCAAACTAGCCCCCTGTAAACCAACTCTTGAGATTGGTATTCCAGGAACAGACCTCCAGTTGGTATTATGCTGTCACGTTACAGGAATTTGAAATACGAAATGTCACTCTGACTTCACCAAAGCAACTACAGGTGATAAACAAGATTACGAATCTGTGGAGGTCCTCCATGCAGGCCTTTTGCAAGGTCTCTGCTGCTCTTTGCCAACTCTGGTGGTCATCTCCTCCATCACCAGGACCCCACCTGTCATTGGGCCCCCTGCGGGTTCGGGGGTTAGAATAGGCCTGCGGTATTCCTGCCTGTCGTAGGAGGTGACTAAAAGGAGTCTCAAATATTTCGGTCTTATGTGATGGTCCCCTCTCGGGTTTGACCTCCATCTTTCTAAATTGTTTCGAAGAGCGAGCCAATTGGGGAAGGGCGCCTTACATGGTGCACTGTATCTGTCATGCATTGAGACATTTAGCCGGCTTTCTTGTCATTGCAATGGTGTCCAGCTCGTTTTCCATCTCTTGGGCGAGGATACGTCCCTGGGTGCGATTACCATGCTGCACTGTGCAGTGTTGCTTTTCGCTGCGACGACGACCTCATACATTTTTGCACCTAAGATCCAGCACGGCAGCCAGTCTGTTGTGGTGGGGCCGCCATGTACCCTGTTGGTTGTAGCCCCCTGACAACTCAGGGATCGCTCTACTGATGCCCGCGCCGTTTACTCCCCGTGTATGCCAAGGAGTAGATGCCCATCTCCCTGGGGCATCAGGACTCCCGGCAATGGCCATCCTGCCAGGTGGCCCTTGCTGTGGCTGGGTGGCGCCCATGGGGAGGGCCCTTGGTCGGAGTAGATGGCATCAGGGTGGATGACACGCAGTGAAGCGTGGCACATCATCTCTTGCTGGTGGCCAGCCACCAGCAGTCTCTAAGCGTTCGAGGGCTCATTTTAAAGGTAACGTTTATGACCCCAAATCGTTCCCATCCCTGGTCACACCATGGGAGGAACGAAAGGCAATGAATGACAGTGACACGTATTTGCCCAGGTATCTCGTCTGTACCAGGGCTGATGAGGAATCCTTTGTATCCGTGAAGCCTCAATTCTTTGTAGAGCATTTAGAGGACAAGTTTGGGGAGGTGGAGGGCTTGTCCAAAATGCGCTCTGGGTCAGTTTTGATAAAAACGGCATCCTCCGCCCAGTCATGCAGGTTACTTGCTTGTGACAAACTGGGGGATGTTAACGTTACCATCACCCCACTTAAGAGTTTAAATATGGTCCAGGGTGTTATTTTCCATAGGGACCTACTTTTGCAGTCTGATGACGAGCTGCGCGCCAACTTAGAGCGTAGGGGTGTTCATTTTGTCCGGCGCGTTCATCGGGGTCCGGGGGACAATCAGGTTGCTACCGGTGCCTTCATCTTGGCCTTCGAGGGTGATACATTACCGGAGATGGTCTACTGTTGTGACGTCTAGCCCTATATCCCTCCCCTGATGCAGTGCTTTAAGTGCTGGAAGTTCTGCCATATGTCTTCCTACTGCACTTCCAGCCTCACGTGTCGAGATTGCGGACGCCCATCTCATCCCGATACTCCATGTGCTCCGCCTCCCATCTGTGTCAACTGTGGAGAGCCTCACTCACCTTGCTCGCCAGACTGCAGGATCTTACAGAACGAAGGCAAAATCATGGAATATAAGACCCTGGACCGACTGACTTACACTGAGGCTAAGCGGAAATTTGAATGGCTACATCCCGTGCGCATGATGGCATCTTATGCCTCAACTGTCACTCCTGCTCCAGCTCCTTTAGCTGCACCACAAACAGTCAGCTCTCAGAGTCAGAGGACCTCACCTGCCCCCTTGACGATGGGGGCCCCTTCTCTCGCTGTTGCTCCCACACCATCTACCTCGGGAACAGCACCCACTAAACCACCTGGGACACAAGTCTCCACTTCTATGCCGGAGAAGTGTAAGTCTTCTTCGGCTTCTCTCGCTTGGAAGGGATCCCTTGGGTCACTCCCTTCCCAGGTTCCTACCAGCGGCACAGCAGACACCAGCCAGTGGCTGAAGAAGCCACAGGTCGCTGGTCGTCGAGCTTCGCGATCATCTTCGGTCCCGGAGACTGACTCCAATAAGCCCTCTCAACAACGACAACCAAAGGAACAGCGAGAGAAAAGACATTGGAGACCCGTAAGACCAAGGCACCTGCGGTGGCACCTACTCCACCACTACCTACAAGCTCTGCATCTGAGGATGAGGTGGAGATTCTTGCGTCTGCTGAGGACCTCGATCTCGCCGGTCCCTCAGACGCAATGGATAGCACTTGCACGGGTGCTCCATCAGAGGCAGCAGGTGACCCAGCGGCGTAATCTGCCTTCCCAGTCCTGTTACGCCTTTCTCAGCCATGGACAATACCATCCTCCAGTGGAACTGCAGCGGTTTCTTCCACCATCTAGCTGAGCTCCGACAACTTACCAGCCTTCACCCTTTCTTCTGCATTGCTCTTCAGGAAACTTGGTTTACAGCAATGCGAACCCCCCGCCCTCCGTGGCTATCGGGGTTATTATAAGAACCAGGCAGCTTATGAAAGGGTGTCTGGTGGCATCTGCATATATGTCCTTAACACTCTTCACAGCGAGTCTATCCCTCTACAAACAGCTTTAGAGGCTGTCGCTGTTCGGGTGTGTACGCCACAGGCTGTTACCGTCTGCAGTCTTTACCTACCACCGGATGGTGATGTCGCGCAGCATGTCCTGGCTGCGCTGATAGCCCAATTGCCGCCACCTTTCTTATTACTGGGCGACTTCAACGCCCATAACTCTCTGTGGGGTGGGTCAGTGACGACAGGTCGAGGCACCACCATTTAGCATTTATTGGCACAGCTCGATCTTTCGCTGTTGAATGATGGTTCCTTCACACACTTCAGTGTGGCGCATGGCACGTACTCCACCATTGACATTTCGATCTGCAGCCCTAGCCTCTTACCATCTGTCTAATGGAGAGTGCATGACGACCTGTGTGTTAGTGACCACTTTCCGATCTTTCTGCCACTGCCACAGCATCAGTCTTCTGGGCGCCCTTGCAGGTGGGCTATGAATAAGGCTGACCGGGACTTGTTTTCCTCCATTGCCGCTATTGAGCCTCTCTCTAATGATGACATTGATGCGGTGGTTCAATCGGTCACCACGGGCATCGTTACTGCCGCTGAATCTGCCATTCCCCGTTCTTCTGGGTCCCCTCGGCGGCGGACTGTGCCGTGGTGGTCGCCTGAGATCGCTGAAGCGATTAAAGATCGCCGGCAGGCGCTCCAGCGTCACAAGCGACATCCCTGCATTGAACACCTCATTATCTTCAAAAGTCTGTGTGCGCGGGCCCGCCACCTTATCCACCAATGCAAGCAGGAGTGCTGGGAGCGGTATGTGTCCACCATTGGCCTCCATGTCTCTCCATCACAGGTCTGGGCCGAGATCTGACGCCTCTATGGATATCGGACCCCTGTCAGCATCCCTGCGCTCTCACTGAATGGAGCAGTTTGTACAGACTCCGACGAAATTGCCAACCACTTGGCAGAGCATTTTGCTCTGAGTTCCGCTTTTTCCAGTTACCCCCTGGCCTTCCGCTCCATTAAAGAGCGGATGGAATGTCGGAGCCTTTCTTTCCGCACCCACCATTCTGAATCCTACAATGCTCCATTCAGTGAGTGGGAATTTCACAGTGCCCTTGCCGCTTGCCCTGATACCGCTCCTGGGCCAGATCGCATCCACTGTCAGATACTGAAACACCTTTCAGTGGACTGCAAGCGACGTCTCCTTGACCTTTACAACTGTCTCTGGGTCGAGGGTGAGTTTCCGTCGCAATGGCGGGAAAGCATTGTCATCCCCGTTTTGAAACCGAGCAAGAGCCCTTTGGAGGTGGACAGCTACCGCCCCATTAGCCTCACCAACGTTTTTTGCAAGCTTCTCGAACGGATGGTGAGCCGGCACTTGAATTGGGTACTGGAGTCTCAGGGCCTTCTGCCTCCATCTCAGGGTGGGTTCCGTAAAGGCCGCTCCGCCACAGACAATCTGGTGAGTCTGGAGTCGGCCATCCGTACTGCCTTTGCCCGCCGTCAGCACCTGGTCGCTGTCTTTTTCGACATGCGGAAGGCATACGATACGACATGGCGTCATCACATCCTTTCTACGCTTCATGGATGAGGTCTTCGGGGCCCTATGCCGATCTTTATCCGAAATTTTCTGACGTATTGTACCTTCCGCGTACAAGTCGCGGCTTCTCATAGTTCCTCCCGAGTCCAGGAGAACAGGGTACCACAGGGATCTGTCCTCAGTGTCTGCCTGTTTTTAATAGCAATAAACGGGCTCGCTGCAGCGGTGGGAAATTCTGTCTCCGCTTCCCTGTATGCTGACGACTTCTGCCTTTACTACAGCTCTACTGGCATTGCAGCTGTTGAACGTCAGCTACAGGGCGCTATCCGCAAGGCGCAGTCTTGGGCTGTAGCGCATGGTTTTCAGTTTTCGACTGCCAAGACCTGTGTTATGCATTTCTGCCGGCGTCGAACAGTCCATCCTGAGCCGCGGCTTTATCTTGCCGACGAACTCCTTGCTGTGGTGGAGACCCACAGGTTTTTGGGTGTAGATTTTGATGCCCGGCTGACTTGACTGCCTCATATTCGGCAGCTTAAACAGGCGTGTTGGCGGCATCTAAATGCTCTGAGATGCTTGAGCCACACCCGCTGGGGCACTGACCGATCTACCCTGTTACGTCTCTACCAGGCGTTAATCCAGTCTCGTCTGGATTATGGGAGCCTGGCTTATGGCTCAGCATCCCCATCGGCGCTGCGGGTATTGGACCCAATCCTACACAGTGGAATACGCCTTGCCACTGGTACTTTCCGGACCAGCCTAGTGGACAGCATACTTGCGGAGGCAGGTGTTCCTCCATTGCGGTTCAGGCGCCAAAATTTACTGGCTGCTTATGCTGCCCATGATTTTAGCTTGCCTGGGCATCCAAACTATCGTCTCCTGTTCCCGCGATCGGTCGTCCATCTGCCAGAACGTCGGCCCAGGTCGGTTGTATGATCGCGGTCCGTGTCAAAGCGCTTCTCTCCGGGCTTAGGGTTTTCACTGTTCCATCTCCTTTTCGGGTCACTTTGCGTACACCCCCATGGTGTGTTCCTCGCCCTTGCCTTCGGCTCGACTTGGCACAGGGCCCGAAGGACTCAGTCCCTCCAGAGACCTTCCACCTCCGCTTTTATTCCATCCTGGCCACGTATCAGGGCTCTGGCATTGTTTACGCTGACGGCTCGATGGTTGCTGGTCGTGTCGGTTATGCGGTAACTCTAGGGGACCATTACGAACAACGATCCTTGCCGGCTGGCTGCAGCAGTTTACACTGCTGAGCTGGTTGCCATCTTTCATGCCCTAGAGTATATCCGCTCCTGCTAAGGTGAGTCCTTCGTGATCTGTAGTGATTCCCTGAGCGGTTTACAAGCTCTCGACCAGTGTTTCCCTCGTTCTCGTCTGGTGATGGCTATCCAGGAGTCCCTGCATACTCTTGCCCGTTGCGGTCGCTCTGTGGTCTTTGTGTGGACCCCCGGTCATGTCAGTATCCCGGACAATGAATATGTTGACCGCCTGGCGAAAGAGGCCATCAGTAAACCATCTATGGACATTGGCCCCCCAGAGACTGATTTGCGAGCAGTCCTCCGCTGAAAAGTTTTTGCGCTTTGGGACGCTGAATGGCGCGATCGGATCACTCCCAATAAACTCCGTGCCATTGAGGGGACGACAACTGTGTGGCGGTCATCCATGCGAGCCAACCGCAGGGACTCAGTCGTCCTTTGTCGGCTCCACATTGGCCACTCTTGGCTGACACACAGTTACTTACTGCGTCGGGAGGACCCTCCTCTGTGTCGCTGCGGGTCGGCTTTGACAGTGGCCCACATTTTGTTGGCCTGCCCCTTTTGCACTGCCTGATATGCTCCCTGCCCTTTTATCTGATGACCCTGCTATGGCTAGCTTAGTTTTACGTTTTATTTGGGCAGGGGTTTTTTATCGTTTAATCTGAATGATGTTATGTTCTTTTGTGTTGATTCTGGCCATTGGCCTACGATTTTAATCTGAGTTTTTAATGCGTTTCTCAGTGGTTGGATTTTCCTTTTTAGTTTCTATGGTCGGCCAACCACCGTCACACTCTGTGTGATTTTAGTTCGTCTTGTCTGTTCTTTGTCTAAGTTTCTCTTGTTCTGTGTCGTCTGTGATCTATTCTGTTACTCGTTTTTATTCTCTGTGGGTGTTTTTAGTATTTTGAAAAAGGGACCGATGACCGTAGCAGTCTGGTCCCTTTAATCCCACAAACCAACCTAACTGTCATTGTGTTTCCCATTTGGTGGTGGTCCCAACCTAGACACCCTGCAGTGGACTGTTAATTTCCCTGACTCACTATCCCTGCTGTTAGGAGCTGATGTAGCTCAGTGGCTGACTTAGTTTCACATTTTATTTGTGAAGGGGAGCTCTTATCACTCTCTTTAAGGGAGGGCCACGTTACCATATCG
Source organism: Schistocerca serialis cubense (assembly GCF_023864345.2). NCBI lineage: Eukaryota > Metazoa > Arthropoda > Insecta > Orthoptera > Acrididae > Schistocerca > Schistocerca serialis. Next base: position 188,529,251 of record NC_064641.1, on the reverse strand, counting down.
ACCAATTGATGGTTTGACTGAACACTCTGTTGCCTCCTCTTCCCAGACCACTTTGCGGCTGTCTGGCCATGGTGGTCCAACCTGGTCCTCATCTTACCTGCTCTTTTACTCTTCTTCTTCTTCTTCTTCTTCTTCCTCCTCCCTCTCACATGCTGTGTTAGATTTGATCATCTTTTGTCTCCCTGTGCTTCTCTTACCCTGTGCATGTTGCTAGTCTTTCCTAAGCAGATTCTGATTGGAGTGCTTCTGGTAATGGTGGGAGCTGGGGGGTATATGTCCTCTCATTGCACTCTGCTTTTGGGTGCTTCTGGTTGCTCCCTAGATGGGGCACTGTGCCTGCCTTTCTTCCTACGTCTCCCTCTCTTCTTTTTGTCCCTTATATCAGCTTCTTCTCCTAGGTTTTGCATGGTAGGCTATCTGATCTACAGTCATGTAAACCAGTCTGTTCGAGGAGAAAGGGACTGATGACCTACTAGTTTGGCCCCTTTAATCATCCAACAAACAGTCCAACCAACCAATCAGATGTGGATTTGTGAGTACGAGCAATTCCATGTCAAATCAACAATCCCTCGATGGATTGTCTGACGAAGAAATTCAGCACTACCTGTCTAACCAGGGCGTAACGGCTGTTCATAGAGTGATGGAAAGGATTGGCACGAACAACATTCCAACCCGCGCTGTCTTCTTGACATTTAACAGAGTTCAACTCCCATCGAAAATCAAAGCAGGCTATGAGATAATTTCTGTTCGCCCTTACATCCCAAACCCTACGCATTGCTATCGGTGTCAGCGGTTCAATCGCACCAGCCAGCCCTGTTCCAATCCGGCCAAATGTGTTACGTGTGGCAAGGATGCCCGTGAGGGTGCTTGTCCACCTCCATCCCCTTGTTGCTTCAACTGTATGGGTGACCACGCTGCTTCCTCTTGAGCTTGCCCCATTTTTAAAGACGAAAAGCTCATTCAGGAAATCAGAGTGAAGGAAAAGGTGTCGACTTTTGCTGCACGAAAATTATTCACCAGTCGACAGCCCACCGTACCTCAGACAGGAAAATACAGCACTGTCCTTGCTTCTCCTCGGCCAACAAAGGAGGCGGCCATGCAGACTTGTGACCTCACCTTTAGTGCCACTGTTGTCAGATCGGCCAGCGCAAAGATCGCCCGTTCAACCTCACCACTTTCGCCTGCCCTCTCTATGGCTCACCCTTCATCCGTTTCTGCTAAATCTCGAGCCCAAAAGTCAGACACCAAGACTTCGAAAAAAGGGCATACTCGTGAAGATTTTTTATGTACCCCAACTTCACAACCATCTAAACGTCATGTTTCCAAGAAGGCTAATAAGAAACCCAGTTCATTTCCTTCTCCGCCAAGGCGTGTCTCATCTACAGCACCACCTGGCGGTAATCACCCTCGGCCGTCTTCTGTGTCGCCGAGGCGCACTGCTGGCGGCCGATCAACTGGCCAATCGCTGGTGGCAGGAGCTGCTCCTGAACAACCTATGGATCAGGATCTTCTGCCTCCGGCTGAATGCCATTCCATGCTGTCGGTCGCAAGCTCTGAGCAGTCGTTGAGTTGACGGCAACCTTGGTCACATTCCTCCATTTTCTGTTCACCCTATGTCCATTATCCACTGGAATATCCACGGCATTCGAGCCAATCGGGATGAATTGTCGATCCTCTTACGATCCTACTCGCCGGTCATCTTCTGTCTTCAGGAAACAAAGCTGCGTCCCCATGACCGCTTTGTTCTCCCCCATTTTTAGTCCGTCTGATTTGATCTCCCCTCTGTTGAAGGCACTCCAGCACATGCAGGACTCATGATTCTTCTCCATGATACTCTCCATTATCACCCAATCCCCTTAAACACTTCCTTCCAAGCTGTCGCTGTCCGTCTTTCCCTTTATGGATATACCTTTTCTCTTTGTACTGTATACATTTCATCGTCCACACCAATGGCATGAGCTGATCTCCTTCATCTTCTTGGTCAGCTTCCACCCCCCTATTTGCTGTTTGGGGACTTCAATGCCCACCACCCGCTTTGGGGATCTCCACATCCTTGTCCACGTGGCTCACTAATGCTAGACGTCTTCCACCAAGCGGATCTAGTTTGCCTCAACACTGGGGTCCCTACATTTTTGTCTGCCTCCACGACAAATTTTTCTCATTTGGACCTTGCGGTCGGTACTGTTCCGCTAACTTGGCACTTCGAATGGTTCGCCCTTGATGATACACACTCGAGTGACCACTTTCCATGTGTCCTTAGACTGCAGCCTCAACTGCCATATATGCGCCCGCGATGCTGGAAGTTTGCCCAAGCCGATTGGACACTTTTTTCGTCTCTAGCGACATTCGATGACCGTCACTTTCCTAGCGTTGACGATGAGGTCACCCATGCTACAGACGTTATTCTTACGGCTGTGGAACGTTCAATACCACGCACCTCCAAATTGCCCCAGCACCCCCCAGTTCCTTGGAGGAACGAGGCATGCCGTGCCGTAATACATGAGCGGCGACGTGCTCTTCGCGTTTTCCGCCACCATCCTACTTTGGCCATCTGTATCCCCTATAAGCACTTCTGTGCGCGATGCCGTCGCGTCATCCGCGATAGCAAGAAGGCAAGCTGGAAATTCTTTATTAGCTCATTTAACACCTTCACTCCCTCCTCGGAAGTTTGGAGTCGGCTTCGACAGTTATCAGGTGCGCCTAGTTTCTCCCCGGTCTCTGGGCTCACTGTCGCGCATGATACATTAGTGGACCCCGTCGCAATTCGTAACTCATTGGGTCAACACTTTGCTGGGATTTGGAGTTCTTCAAATTACCCGCCAGCGTTTCTCCCGAAGAAACGTGCAGCGGAAGTGCAACCTCTTGCTTTCTTTTCTCAAAATCGCGAAAGCTATAATACTGTTTTCTCCATGCTGGAACTCCAACATGCACTGTCTTTATCTCGCTCCTCCGCCCCAGGACCGGATGGTATCCACATCCAAATGTTGCTGCATTTATCAACCCATAGTCTGCGTTACCTCCTTCGCCTTTATAATCGAATTTGGACCAACAGTACTCTTCCCAGACAATGGCGGGAAGCTATCGTTGTTCCTGTTCCGAAACCTGGAAAGGACAAACATCTCCCCTCTAGCTATCGCCCCATTTCTCTCACGAGTAGTGTCTGTAAGGTTTTGGAGCGTATGGTGAATTGCCGTTTAGCGTGGTGGCTGGAATCCCGCAGTCTTTTAACACCTGCCCAATGCGGTTTCCGAAAGCATCATTCTGCAGTTGACCATCTTGTTGCTCTCTCCACATATATCATGAACAATTTTCTCCGGAAAAGCCAAACATTAGCAATATTTTTTTATGTGGAGAGAGCATACAATACCTGTTGGAGGACAGGCATCCTCCGCACACTGTTCTCTTGGGGCTTTTGAGGTCGGCTGCCCCTTTTTCTTCGCGAATTTATTGCAGAGCGCACATTTAGAGTGCGGGTGAACACTGCTCTCTCCCGTACTTTCTCACAAGAAAATGGGGTACCCCAGGGCTCCGTGCTAAGTGTTGTACTGTTTGCCATTGCCATAAATCCAATTATGGATTGTCTCGTTGCTGATGTCTCGGGCTCCCTCTTTGTGGACGGTTTTGCGATCTACTACAGCTCTCAACAGACCAGCCTTCTTGAACGACGTCTTCAAGGATGTCTCGATCGCCTCCACTCTTGGAGCATCGAAACCGGCTTCCGTTTTTCTCCCAGTAAGACCGTTTGTGTTAATTTTTGGCAACGTAAGGAGTTTCTTCCACCCTCCTTACATCTAGGACCTGTCAACCTTCCGTTTTCGGAATTCGCTAAATTCTTGGGTCTTATGTTTGACAGAAAACTGTGCTGGTCCTCCCACGTTTTCTATTTTTCGGCTCGCTGTCTGCGATCCCTCAACACCCTCCGTGTCCTGAATGGTACCTCCTGGGGAGCGGACCGAGTGGTCCTCCTTCGCCTCTATCGTGCCTTAGTGTGCTCGAAATCGGACTGTGGAAGCATAGTTTACTTCTCTGCTCGGCCATCTATTCTTCGGCATCTCGACTCTATCCACCACCGTGGATTACGTTTAGTGTCTGGAACTTTTTACACCAGCCTTGTGGAAAGCCTTTATGCTGAGACTGCTGAACCTCTGCTGTCCAATCGGCGAGCTGTCCTTCTGAGTCGTTATGCTAGCCATCTGTCTTCCATGCCTGCTAATCCGGCCCGTGAGATTTTTTTCGACGCCTCCTTTGATGTAGGGTATGCAGGCCGCCCTTCCTCCCTAGTACCACCGGGAGTCCGCTTCCATCAACTGCTCCATTCTCTTTCCTTCCGCTTTCCTAAAACCTTCTTGACAACTTGGGGTACAGCACCACCTTGGCTCCGTCCCCGGATCTGCCTGCTCCGTGACCTTTGTCAATTTCCCACGGATGGTACCCCTTCACTCGTTTATCGTCAGGCATTTGCTGCTCTATGTGCACAATTGAAGGAAGCCACATTTATTTACACTGGTGGCTCGAAAACATCGTTAGGTGTAGGGAGTGCCTATATTGTTGGCGACACCCCAAATCGATTTCGGTTTCCCGACCAGTGTTCGGTTTATACTGCAGAGCTTTACGCTGTTCTCCAGGCTGTCCAATACATCCGCCGCCATCAGCGGATACAGTATGTTATCTGTTCAGATTCTCTCAGCTCTCTCCTCAGTCTCCAAGCTCTCTACCCTGTCCACCCTCTGGTCCACCGGATTCAGGACTGCCTGCGCTTGCTCCATTTGGGGGGCGTCTCGGTGTCGTTCCTCTGGCTCCAAGGACATGTTGGTATCTGTGGAAATGATGCGGCCGATATAGCGGCCAAGGCTGCAGTCTCTCTTCTTCGGCCAGCTATTCAATCGATTCCCTGCGCCGATCTACGGAGCGTTTTATGTCGCCAAGTTGCTCATTTATGGCACGCACGTTGGTTGACACTTCCCCATAATAAATTGCGGGACGTGAAAGCTCTTCCTTGTGCTGGGACCTCTTCCTCCCGAACGCGTTGTCGGGAGGAGGTAATTTTAACTAGACTCCAGATAGGGCACTGTCTTTTTAGCCATCGACATCTTTTAAGTGGCGATCCTCCCCCACTCTGTACCCACTGCTCTCAGCTGTGGACGGTAAGACACCTTTTAATTGAGTGCCCCTATTTTACTCCGTTACACGCCCGTCTACAGCTGTCGCCTGATATATTGTCCATTTTAGCAGATGACACGCGCTCGGCCGATCGCGTTCTTGAGTTTATTAGTGCCAGTGAGATGTCAGTCATTTGAAGCTTTTTTTTGGGGACAACCAACCCCTTTCTGTAGTGGATTTTTAAGCTTTCCTTCTGCTTTTAGTTTCTCCAATTTTTTGAGTTTCGTTCCCATTGCTGCTGGTTTCCATTTTCGTTTTTTACCGTTTCCTAAGTCACGGACCGGGCGCTAATGACCATAGCAGTTTTGTGCCCTAAAAAAAAAAAAAAGTGCTACAACCTTACCCTCTTGGATTATGTATTAAACTAATGATGTTTGGTATAATATAAAAGCTCTTTAAAAGAGCTTTCCAATGAAGTAAATTTTATTGTTCTAGCTTAATTAGAACACGAGTTATAAAGAAAACAACATTGTTCTGCGAACCAAAAATTTGTCATTTTTTCAATTTTTCAAAGTCCATTACTTGGAAACTTTTTATCAGAAAAATGTGAAAAAATTAATTTGTAGTACTATTTATGAGTACTACAGGCATACTTAATTTCATTTAAAACCAAGAGGGTAAGGTTGAAAGTGATGGTTTCATTTGTTGATTTGACGTGTAATGACCCATACTCAAGGAATCTCTGCTCACTCGGAAATGGAACAACATCTGGTGGGCTACTGCCCCATCTAATAAACTCTGCACAATCTAGGAGACTACTGCTGCATCGCATTCTTCCCTCTGTTCCTCACCAAATGAAAAATGGCTTGTGTAGAAAAATGTCCTCAAACAGCCCTGGATGGTGACCTTTGTTGGACTAATAGTTACTGTTGCGTTGTTTGCTCATAACTTCTGCATTTGGTATACCATCCAATATGTAGCTTGGCTGAATGTCAGCTCCAAGGAGCCATCCAAAGAGACTCTGTGTGGAGCCTTTTCCATCACTGTGAATTTTGTTCCACTAAAACACGAGCCTTGCATTTTTACCGTCACACCATGGTTCATCTTGACCCAGAAATTTTATTGGGTATCCAGCATACTGTTGCAGAGCCTTGATTTGTGGAACTCCTCTTCCAAAAAAAAAAAAAAAAGAAAGAAAGCTGTCTTTATTGCCAAATACTCTTGATTCAAGCCTAGATGAAGTAGTTATTGGACCGTGCAGATTATCATGGAATAAGACTAGCCAATGGTGCCTTCCGAACTAGTCCCATAACACCCAAAGTGAGGATCTTACCTCTTCAGTTCTGATGGTACACAATCAACATACAGTATTTTCATGATCATCTAAGTTACCTAATTAATTTTCATACTAGGAAGATTGTCGAACCTCAGATGCTTGCCCTCAGAGGGATTTTCTAGTAGGAATACGCCGTGAGACCATCAGCCATTACATGCATCTAGCTCCCTTTAGTGTGTGTTTCCCATGTATCCCTGTGAACTTCTCCTTGGTTTGTACCCAGACCATAAATTACAACTGATTTGTTTCCAGTATGTAAAGTTTGTCCCCCACCCCCCTCCCCCCATGACGTTTCAGGATCTGTTCCTCTCAGTTCTTCAGGAGCACCATGGTGCTACCATCATTTACTCTGACAGCTTAAAGATCGTGGATGAGACAAGATAAGTGTTTACACATCTTGCCAATTGGGAACAACATTCGTTGACGGGAACATATAATGTTTTTATTGTTGAGCTGATAGCAATTAACAGAGCCCCTCATTTTATTAAATGAACCTCAGTCAGCTGCTATTTAATTTGTAATTAAGCAGTCCATTATTTTGAACGAAGTTACTCTTGCCATCCTGTGATACCTACTATTCACAATCTTCTGTCTGAGCACAGTCATATTACCTGCTCAGTTGTCTTTGGATCCCAAGTCATGTAGGTGTTCTGGGAAACAAACTGGCCATCCATCTGGCTAGAGAAGCAATTACTTGCTGGACATTTGCTTCAACAATCATGGGTGCTGATTTGAGGGTGCAGATGCAACTCTGTCGCTCACAGATGGAACATCATCTGTTCTGTCAAGAGCCTGGCTGCGTGGCTTTCTCCTTCTGTTCTCCCACTAGGGGTCTACCATCTTATGTTGCCTTACCATCGGTCTTACCAGATTACCATTCAGTTTTTTCTTATCTAATGAGCCTCCACCATATGGTTGCTCAGCTTTGCAGTCAGTAGTTCACTTCTTCTTGGAGCTCCATCCTTCTCTCCCACCAAGTCAGGCATGGTCTTCCAGAATCCTTTTCTCTAATGTTGGTGGTCAGTTGAATTGGTTCTTCATTTGCTCCAAGACATTGGTTTTTGTTCCCAGATATAAAGTTTTAAACTTGTTTCCAAGGTAGGAACAGGGTTGTTGAGGTACCTCCTGCCACATGCTGTTCCCAGGGTCCTCACACTACCTTCTCCATTAGCTACCCTAATAATTACTTTTAAATGTAATTAGTCCTTTTTCTGCTTCACCCAGTTTTACTGCTGTAGGAGCTCAGATGAGTGAAAGACCTTAAGGATTTTGTCCCCCTGATACTAACCAATGATGAAAAAACAGTTGAACAGGTTTTCAGATTTTCTCTGAGCTCTTGGTGACTATTTGGATTTTTAACACTTGGTTGGGGAGTGGGATGGTTATGGGAGGGAGGGAACTATAAACTGTGCCCATCCAACTAATGACTGATTGTTTCTTTCGCCCCTCGGGGGCACAGCATTTGTTTTCTGAGTACAGGCTTGGCGACCCGGGGTTCCTGAGCTGGGGACAGGTAAGCGTTGCCAGTCCTCTGTCACCGTGAGCTCTGGGCGCGCTTCAGTAACAACCATGTGGCACAGCAGTGGAATGTTGTGTGTCACATGCAACATGGATCTTGGCTTGACCTCCCGAAGTATGAAGATGATAAAAACCTATATAAAAAAAACCTCAATCTCAAGGTATGCTGCGCGCTGATGAGATTCATGGCTGTTGAGTTGGAACAGTCACTAAACGAGCAACCTCCAGGGAACCTGCTGCACCTCAGTTGTATAAGGCTCACCTGGGCATGTGGGGCTCTGTGTAGGTGGACTTTAATTTCCCTAGCTGCTCTTGGGACCAGCATGAAGCTTTAGAAATCTTCTCTTCCTCCTCTCAGTGGAAAGGGTGGGCTGCTGGTAGGTACTGACACCCAAACAAACAAGAGAGCTTCTGTAACTAGTCCTTGAGACTTGGGCATTACTCAGACTCTGTCAGTATAGAGTAACACAACAAATGCTGGTGGCCAGAAAGTGTTTCTTAAGATTAAAGGGAAAGAGGGGAGCTTTGAGAAAGTTTCACTTTTTACATACAAAAAGGTTTAGAGGGAATTACTGGAAGTTTAAAATCTGTCAAACACTTGCAAAATGGGACCCTGTTGGAAGAAACATCTATTTCCCAACAAATGAAGAACGTCCAGAGAGCTCAGTGTCTTGGGGAGTAGGCAACAGAAAGCCCACTGCACAACACCGTGAACTATAGCAAAGTTGTTGTGATTTGCAGGGATCTGGTTGACAATCCCCAAGAAGAACTGAAAGCTCAGTGGCATCATTGATGTACAGAACATAATAAAACAGGTGGATGATAATCTCATGAAATTGGACTCATTTGTACTGACTTTCAGCAGCACAAGACGTCTGGAGCATGTCAAGGTTGTGGTTTCCTCCACCTCAGTGTGCAGCTTTATTTTCCTAACCCAGTGTGATGTTTTACATGTCAGTGCCTTGCACACACTTCCTCAGGTTATAAGAGAGCAGCCACTTGGGGCAAATGTGGTAATGCGACCCATGAAGGTGTTGGTTGTTCATCTCATGCAAAGCGTGTAAACCCCTCTGGTGATTACTCTGTCTGGAGTAGGGACTGCAGTGTCTTCCTTGAAAAAAAGAAGATACAAGAGATCAACCCCCCCCCCCCCCCCCCCCAGGGTATGTCATCTTCTTTCGTTGTCTCCTGTCCTCTGTTGACCCCATGACAATATTGGATTTCTCTGTGCCCAATATCCAGCATGGTAGCCAGTCTGTTGTGGTGGGGCCGTCATGTACCCATTTGGTGGTAGACAATTGACAACACAGGGATCGCACTGCTGATGCCTGAGCTGTAAACTCCCCACGTATGCCAAGGAGTAGATGCCTGTCTTCCTGGGGCATCAGGACTCCTGACAATGGCCATCATGCCAGGTGGCCTTTGCTGTGCCTGGGTGGCACTCATGGAGAGAGCCCCTGATGGGAGTGGGTGGCATCAGGGCGGATGACCCACAATGAAGCGGACTACGTCATTTCTTGCGGTTGACCATATGGCACTAGCAGTCCCTAAGAAGGGCAAGATAGAATACAATGTCGACAGGCATGACTCTAAATTGTTTCCCTCCCTCACTACACCATGGGAGGAATGTAGAGCTACAGAACGGAGAGAGCCATATTCATCTCAGTTTTTAGTCTGTAGCGGAACCGATGAGGACTCTTTTCTACCGACGAAGCCTCAGTTTTTCATTGAAAACCTTGAGGATAAGTTTGGAGAAGTGACAATGCTGTGCAAGATGTGAAACGGTGCAGTCTTGATTCAGACAGCATCCCCAGCCCAATCTCGAGTGTTACTCACCTGTGACAAGCTGGGCGATATTCCTGTTTCTGTCACTCCCCATAAAAGCCTCAACATGGTCCAGGGAATTATTTTCCTTTATGACCTCCTCTTGCAGTTCGATGATGAGCTCCATGCCAATTTAGAACGTCAGGGTGTTCATTTCATCTGGCGCATTTATAGGGCACCCAAAGACAATAGGGTTGCTACCGGTGCCTTCATCTTGGTGTTTGAGGGTGATTCATTGCCTGAAAAGGTCAAGGTGATGGTTTACCGCTGTGACATTAAACCATACGTCCCTCCCCCTATGCAGTAGTTTAAGTGCTGGAAGTTTGGGCACATGTCTTCCCGCTGCACTTCCAGCACCACATGTCGAGACTGCAGACGTCCACTGCACCCAGATACTCCATGTGCGCTACCTCCCACTTGCAGCAACTGTAAAGAGCACCACTCCCCCTGCTCGCCAGACTGCCCAGTACTCCAAAAGGAGTGGAAAATTATGGTGTGCAAGACCCTGGACCGGTTGACTTACACAGAGGCTAAACGTAAATTTGAAAGATTACATCCCATCCGGTTGACGTCGACATATGCTGCAGCTGCATCACCATCCCCGTCCCAAGTGCCAGTGGTTCCTCACACTGTGCCACAAACAGTGGGCACTCTGGGCCATCAGAATACATCCGCCCCCTTGGTGGCAAATCTTCCTCTGCTGCTCCTAAAGTACCTTCTACGGGAGCGAGGCCCTCCCTGTGGAAGGAGTCCCTAGGGGCCCTCTAAGGTCTCCACTAATGCCACAGTGTACACTTTTCAGTGGCTCAAGAAGCCAAAAGCTTCACGGTCTTCCTTCATGTCTGAAGCTGCTTTGGAGAAATCTTCGCAGCAAGCCCCTAACGAGAAGCGAGAGATCAAGCAAACTAAGACCTAGTGTGCTAAGAAACAGGACCTTCTGGTGGCCCCAATAGCACCACTCCCTATCAATTCTGCATCTGAGGATGCAGTGGAGATCTTAGTGTCCCTCTGTGGACCTGGTTCTCATTAATACCTCATCCACCATAGAAATGGCTACAAATACTCAGTCAGTGGCAGCAGGTGACCTGCCTCCTTGCGTGCTTCATGCCTTCCCAGCCTCACGATAACATTATCCTTCAGTGGAATTGCTGCAGTTTTTTTCCACCACCTGGCTGAGGTACGGCAACTGTTAAGCTTTACACCTGCTTTCTGCATAGCCCTCCAGGAAACCTGGTTCCTGACAGCGCCAACCCTTGCCCTCTGTGGCTATAAGGGATATTACAGGAACCGTAGCAACTATAACAGAGTGTCAGGTGGAGCCTGCGTCTATGTCCTGAACTCAGTAATGAGTGAACCTGTGCCCCCTTCAAACCCCTCTTGAAGCTGTGGCTGTCAGGATAAGGACGGCACTGGAAATAACTGCCTGCAATGTGTATCTTCCTCCAGATGGTGCAGTACCCCTGAATGTATTGGCTGCACTGGTTGATAAACTCCCTAAACCTTTCCTACTTTTGGGAGATTTTAATGCCCATAACCCCTTGTGAGGTGGCACCGTGCTTACTGGCTGTGGCAGAGATCTCGAAACTTTACTGTCTCAGTTGGACCTCTGCCTCTTAAGTACTGAGGCCGCCACACATTTCAGTGTGGCTCATGGTAGGTAGTTACTCAGCCATTGATTTATATATTTGCAGACCAGGACTTCTCCCATCTATCCTCTGTAGAGCACACGATGACCCGTGTGGTAGTGACAACTTCCCCATCTTCCTGTCACTGCCCCGGCGTCAGGCCCAAGGGCAGTTGCTCAGATGGGAAACTTTCACCTCTGCAGTCACTGTTGAATCTGCCCCACACGGTAACATCGATGTGGTGCTTTAGCAGGTGACTAAAACCATTGTTTCTGTGACGGAAAACGCGATCCCTTGTTCTTTATGGTGCCCCTGCGAAAGACAGACCCTTGGTGGTCGCCGGAAGTCGCTGAGGCAATTAGGGCACCCTTCCCTGGAGCACCTCATAGCCTTTAAACGGCTCCGTGCCCATGTTTGCCAGCTTCTCAGTGCATCATGGGATAGTGATATGCACATATGCACATGTACAGATGGCAGGTGATTCGTGTGAAATGGTTACTGACATGATTATGCCTTCGCGACGGGAATTAACAGACTTTAATGCGGATTGGTAGTTGGAGCTAGACACATGGGACATTCCATTTCAGAGATCATTATGGAAGTCAATATTCCAAGATTCACAGTGTCAAGAGCACGCAGAGAACGCCAAATTTCAGGCGTTACCTCTACGGACATCACAGTGGTCATTGGTTTTCAGTTAATGACAGAGATCAGTGGTGTTTGCGTAGAGTTCTCAGTGCTAACAGACAAGCAACACTGTATGAAATAGCAGCAGAAATCAATGAGGGACATATGACAAACACATCCGTTAGGAAAGGGCGGCGAAATTGATCATTTAATGGGCTACGACAGTAGATGACTGAAGTGAATGCCTTTGATAACAACATGATATTACTTGTGGCACCTCTCCTGGGCTCGTGACCATATCATTTGGACCCTAGATGACTTGAAATCCATGACCTGGTCAGATGAGTCCTGATTTCAGTTGGTAAGAGCTGATGGTAGGGTTTGTGTCTCTCACAGCCTCACGGAACCATGTACCCAAGTTGTCAACAAAGCTGGTGGTGGCTGCATAATGGTGTGGGCTGTGTTTAGATGGAATGGACTGATGTAGTCTTTGAGTTGAAATCGTTATATGCTGGAATTTTTATGGATGACAATGCACCATGTCAGTAGGCCACTATTGTTCATGATTTGTCTGAAGAACATTCTGGATGATTTGAGTGAATGGTTTGGCCACGTAGGTTGCCTGACGTGAATTACATCAAATATTTGTGGGACATAATAGAGAGGTCAGTTTGTGCACAAAATCCTGCCCCAGCAACACTTTCGCAATTACGGACACCTGCAGAGGCAGCATGGCTCAATGTGTCTGCAGGGGATTTCCAGTGAGTTGTTGAGTCCACTCTACTATGAGTTGCTGCAACACACGACATATTAGGAGGTATCCCATCACTTTTGTCACCTCGGTACATTTGATATTAACAAAATGCTTTTATTCAGAAATGCTTTTCTCGACATTGCCAGTCTACATTTTATATCCTATGTACTTTAGCCATCACCTTTTATTTTGCTGCCCAAATAGCAAAACTCGTCTACTTTTTGTGTCTTGTTTCTTAATCCAATTCCCTCAGCATCACCTGATTTGACTGGATTCCATAATGTTTGTTTTGTTTTAGTTGATGTTCATCTTATGTCCTCATTTCAAGATCCTGTCCATTCTGTTCAACTGCTCTTTCAAGTCCTATGCTGTCTCTATCAGAATTATGATGTCATCAGCAAACCTCAAAAGTTTTTATTTCTTCTCGCTGAACTTTAATTCCTACTCCAAATTTTTGTTTTCCTTTACTGCTTGCACAGTGTATAGATTAGATAACATTAGGGATAGGCTCCAACACTGTCTAACTCCCTTCTACTTAGCAAGCAATGGAAAAACCAGGATGGAATAATGACAGTATGGAAAGGATAGATTGCTGCTCACCATGTAGTAGAACTGTTGAGTAGCAGACAGGCACAACAGAAATACTGCTAAACAAGTAAGCTTCTGGCCAAAAAGCCTTCTTCTCAATTTGACACCCCCTCCCCCTACACACACACACACACACACACACACACACACACACACACACACACACACCACATATACACATGACCACCGTCTCTGGCTGCCGAGGCCAGGTCAGCTTACTCGTTTAGCAGTCTTTTTTGTTGTGCTTTTCTGCAATTCGGCATCTCCACTATATGGTGAGTAGCAATCTATTCTTTTCATAATATTTTCCCTCCTACTTATACTATTGTTAAACTGTCTGAGAAACTACTTGATGCAGTTACATCATTACAGTTGTGGCCATGACATGGGGCATGGTCTATGCACCTTTTTTAATATGCTGATAGGTAACCCAGCATAGCCTGCTGATTTTGAATTTTCTAGTGACCTGACTGTTTTATCTTACTGTTGGTTGGGATCAATTATATGCTTTAATGGGAATGCCCTATATCTGTATTGGAGATGGGTGAAAGATGGGTGAAGTGGCTGTTGATGGATTTTGCGACAGAGCAAAATTAGTCATTAAAAACATTTGCAATCAAATACTGCCATTTGATCATACATCCATTACGGCTGATGGTAAGGTCACAGCTGATATCTCCTTACAATTCCAAAGCTATTTATAACTTACCAAAAGCCACTAGAGTTTCATAACATTGTATCTCCATGTTTATCTCTAATTTCTAATAGTGGATCTTTGTAGTTTTAATATTCTGCCTTTATTCTGTGATTATTGCAGTCCTTTAGCATTTCACATTGGAAAAGTCTATGTTGTTCCCTTGCTGATTTCACTTCTTGCTTTATTCAGCTACACATTTATTTATGTATTTATTTTTGGTCATTTACTGGTGAGGTCATTTCAGGGGATGAGAGAGACTAAGCAGTAAGAAAAGTCTGATGCAAATTCACTGAAAGGAATGCAGTTCTTTTCATACTATTACAAGCTTTTTTAGCATATTATTGAAATTTTGTACATTATCATCAATAGCTCCTTTTGCGACATACATTTTTTCTTTTTCTTTTTGCTACTGAAGTAATTATTTTCAGCTTCTATTGGTATCACCTGAACAGAATGGTGGTCAGAAATGACAGGCTGTTCAGAACAGATGCCTTGTATGTAATGTGCGACGTGTTAGTTACAATGTTGACAAAGAATGATTTGCTGCCATTGACATCTCTAGTGAGCTCATTTTTAGAGAAGTAAGATTAAACTGATCTAGAATTAGCATTAATTTTTTAAAGCTGGAGTTAGCAGACAGCAAGTCAGTGCTTCAATCTCCAGTTAGTGTGATGTTGACACAACCATTTCTGTTGCTATTCTTACCGTCTGTGTCAACAAACAGCATTTTATCCAGCATCTCTCTGTCTCATTTTAGACTAATTATACAGTAGCCTTTTTTTTCTTTACAGTGGATGTATACCATAGATGGCCCCTCCCATTATGAACTATTCTGTTGGGTACATATCTACCTAGCATGTGGTCAATTATTCTTTTAAACTTTAGCCGTTGTTCCTCTACATGCGCCTGCACTGTGCTGAAAGTTCCAAGTTCCTCATTGGTATATGACGCTACTGACTTTTTAATCTAGTTTGTTGAACATATATATTGTTTTGCTTGTTTTAGTTGTCCTTTGTACTTCGGTAGTCTTGGTTGCCACAAACACATCATGATCACGAATGCAAGTTTCAATGTGGACGACATTAAAGAGGTCAGGTCTGTTTATTGCCATTATATCGAATATATTCCATCATGAGTGGGATTAGTAGGCTCTGATGTGTAGTGGACACCTGACTTATTTATAGGGGGCCCTACAGTTCTCAACCCTATGGCACAAGTCCAGGAAGTCGTGGCCTAGCTTGTCGCAGAACTTTCAAGGTATCTCATTCAGTCCTTCAGAACCAAGAGGCCACAATCAGTTCTGGGGACAATGCTGCAAATTATGAACTTCATTGAAACTCTATGCACTAGGCTAGTCCTCTCAACTTTGTCAGTCCTAGAATGATCCAAGAATGACTTCGGAGCCCAGATAGCAGACATCATTTGTACCAATGTGCACCACAATCTGCAGTTGCTTACATGCTGTTGCCTCAATGGGTGCCAGAATAGGCTCTTCAACACGTTGAATTAGGCCCCCAGGCATATACACCAAGTGCACATATTTCCCCAAAACAGGTGAAGCGAGTCCTACTGGCTCAGTTTCAGTGAAAGACAGCACCTCGAACTTGTTGGGGTACAGTTTAACACCCTGAGTCCTCACTAGCCCTTGTTCACACTGTACAGGATGCCTAGATGTACCATTGGAATGCCACTTGCAGTCAAATCGACAAATAATGACAGATCCCATACTACCTGCAGAGGAGACAAGATCCACAGGAAAGGATAGTATTTGAGGTACCACAGGTACTTTACTCTCAGGAAACTTCCAATACACGGATTCGCAGCAATGACCAATCATTTGACAGTGGTCAGGGTGATTTCCAGCTGCTTACAAACGGCAGTCAACTTGTCCCGTGTTTGAGAACAGCATTCACAGTAGGACTGCATTTTTCCTGGTTCAATGTATTATGGGATGGTGAACAAATAACTTTAAACTAAGCCTACTGATTATCTATTATATCTATTGAGCCAAACTGCCACTAATTCCCTATAAGAACTGAAGCAGATACACAAAACAAGATTTCTATTAAGGCAGCAGAAAAACCTCTGGCAAAAATTACTAATTTCCTAAAACTTTCTGAGGTTAATTACAATTATAATTATTATTAGCAAACTCAAAAAGAGAGTTAATGATAAATGTAGGTAATATCCACTGGTAAGCCAAAACATGAGCACTACCCACTGCAACATTGGATACCACTCGGTGGCATAGTGGGCACTTAATGTGGTAATGAAAGTATGTAAGCAGAGCAGACACGGGTGGGAGATTGCCATAGCAAAGATATGGGGTACAAATGGGGAAATCTATTGAGATAAGCAAGTTACACAAAGGGCAGATTATTACTACGCAGAGCCTGTGAAAATGGCGAGGCTGGTTGAATGTTCACGTACTACTATCATGAGCATCTATGGAAAGAGGTAGGAGGACAGTGAAACAACCACTAGGCGCTAAATAGTTGGATGTCCATGACTTCACAGAACGTGGGATTCGGAGGCTTGTCTGCTCTGTAAAATAGGGTAGAAGCTGATCTGCGTTGTCTCTGCTGAAAGAGCACAATGCTGGTGCACACGCAAGTGTTTTGGAGCACATTGTTCATCGTACATGGCTGAACATGGAGATCCACATCAGACCACCCCTACATATTCACATGTTGACCCAATGACATCATTAGTTATGGTTCCAGTGGGCACGGGAACATTGGGATTCGACCATTGATCAACGGAAACGTGTCGGCCCTTCAGTTGAATAGCACTTTTGCTGCACTAGGTCAATGGGTGTCTCCACAAATGGCATTGTCAAGGTGAACGGTGCCTCAAAACGTGTAGTCCACCATTGATCCAGGCTGGTGGGAGCAGTATTATGCCATGGGAGACATTCTCCTGCACTTATATGGGACCTGTGGTAGTAATCGAAGACACGCTGACAGCTGCATCCCTTCATGATTGATGTCTTCTCCAATGGCAATGTCATCTTTCAGCAGTGTAATTTTCCATGTCTAAGTGCCAGAACCATGCTACAGTTGTTTGAAGAGCATTATAGTTGAACCCACATTGATGTCTCAGTGACCAGATTTGCCTGATGTAAATCCAATGGAACCTATCCGGGTCGCTGTTGGGCACCATATTGCGTTAACAAATCAGTGGCTGATTATTTACACAAATCACATGACCTGTGCATAGACATCGAATGCCACATACCTCCACTAACCAACCAACAAAAATGTACCCGAAAAAGGGGTATTTTTTCGGTTTTGTGATTATATCTCGCAAGTGACTCACAATATCGAAAACATAGTGCAATTAAAAATTGTAGGGCATGAAATTCTGCATTGAATGAGACCATCCACGTATTTTTTGGATCACCTGTTTCCATACTAGTGCTCTTAAAAATTGGACCAATTTTACATGTTCATGAAAAATTTTCGTTTTAACCTCTGTTTTTTGGTAATATTGTTGTAACTAACCCACCTAGCATTAATGTCGTTCATAAAAAAGATATGGAGAGATAAATTCTGCATTCAATGAAACCAAAATTGAATTTATTGGACCACTCATTTGTGTACAGCTCCTCACTAAAGTTGAACCATTTCTCATCATCAATGAAGACAATTTCAAATGTAGTTCTTCAGTAATTCTTATGTATACTCTTTTAAATACAGAACTATAGCAACCCATTGTCTTGTACTTATTTAATGTAGTAATAGAATAAAATATTAAAATTTTGTAAAATTTGAAAAATAATATTAAAAAAAGTTTCTCATATATTGAGGGTTAAGAACTGAAACCTCGTATCTGACAGATGTCAGAAAAAGTCGTGGCTGAAAAAATATATGTTATAACAAAATGATGCAAAAAAGACAATGCACAACCTGAGAGTAATAAATGATTATGCTCTAAATAAAAAAATCAGAGCAATCAAAATTTTTATTAAAAAGTTATGTTTTTTAGCTCCCCTGTAAAATTTGTCTTTTGTAAGATACATGGTGTCCGTTCTTAACCCTCGATATAATACAGTGATACCCATTCAACTGATATGGAGGAGGCAGGAAGAAAGAGACACTCCTTGAAATTAAGTAGTGGTTATTATATTTCGCAATTACAAAATTTTACATAAATGTATGAGATGAAAAGGGTAAAAGTAGGTATGTACACAAATTTCACATACGTTGACATTTGACTGTCATTGCGCCACTTGGCTCCTCAAAGTCAGTATTTTCCGAGTCCGATGCCCCGTCACTCGGCTCCTCAAAGTCAGTAATTTTCGTCATCTCATATATACAGTCCAGGTCTTCTTCAACATCTTGTGCATCAGTTTCACTTGGTAGGAGGGAGTTAGTGCACGACTTCCCTTGCAGTTGACACAAATTAATGAGCACTTAATACCAGCCTTCCGACACCCACAACTACCTGCACAGCCCTTGTTGCATTTACAAGAAAATGTTGAGAGAAGAGACTGTGGAGCTGGTTCTTTGGAGGTAGCAACAGGCCAAGACCAAACTCTGAAGCCTGCCACCCCCAGAGGAGCGGATCCATCTGGTTTCTTATCCAAATTTGTACTTGTAAGTAGGTCCTCAAGCAATGCTGGTGAGCTGCTTCTGACGTTGGTGGTAGGGATGCTAGGGTGAATCTGGATTTCACAATTGCTTTGGGAAATGGGCCTAGGTCAAATCGCAATTTGTCTAAAGTATCTCCTGCCGTACCTCCATAGAGGGTTTTTAAAAATCGGAGGGCAGCTTCGACAATAGCTTCAGCTTGGGTGTCATTCTCTAAGAAAGGTTTGATATTTTCCAGAAGACATTTATTTTTGACCAGTAGATTGACCACCTCCTCCTTGCCCTGACCGAAGAGTGCGGTCGCATGAAACACCGGCACTTATTGCTGTGTGGCGTGTCATTCTCTATGGGTAAATAACTGCATAATTTGGCGTGCGTCCATCCCAGAAGAAAGGTGGGAACTGGTGAGACCCGGCCAGAAAAAACTTTTACCTGGGCCACACCTGTCCTTCTGCCGCGGGTGGCGCCAGGCACCACTAAAGAGCAATAAACTGTGTCGCCTAGTGGGCAGATGCAGGATGCTGCCACCTGGTAACTGCACACTTACATTATGCACAATATTCTAGTAAAGCAAAAGCTGCTATTCCAAATGGTGCATTTTAAATTAAAATCAGAGGTGACCTATATAAATATATTTGCCTCCAAATTTGTTCAAATATAGGGTTCTGATTTTTTGAAGGTAACTTTCTGGACGATTACCTTAGGAATTACAAAAGATACACTTTTGTCACTATTACACTGGATTACCAGGCAGAACATATACACAAAGGCAGAATAACAAGGTGCAAAAAGGCTTTGCCGTTTAGTAAGGGATTGCCAAAGTTGACCTTACATTTCTTGTCACAGAATTTACTCCTGACTTTGAACAGTTTTTTATTTATTTTTTCAATCTTTATTCATAATAATGTTATTTTTGAGTTGTCTGCATAAAACTGATCTAGGGACCTAGATTTGTAAATGTGAAGTACCTTACATGCATAGCAATGAAAGTACAAACTTAGCCGTACAGACTCAAACGGGTGGTCCATTTCAGTTTTGGTCTCATCAAACGCAGAATTTATTCCTCTATATCGTTTGTATGAACCACTTTATTGATAGATGGATTAGTTTATATGATATTAGCAAAAAATAGAGATAAAACGAAAATTTTTAAGAGCACTAGTATGGAAATGGGTGTCCCAAAAAATATGCAGATGGTCTCATTCAATGCAGAATTTCATGCCCTACAATTTTTCATTCCACTGTGTTTTCAATATTGTGAATCATTTATGAGATATAATTACAAAACCAAAAAAATACCCCTTTTTCAGGTACATTTTTGCCCCCCCACCACTTTTCCACAATTCCACCAAGGGGGGATAACCTAGGATAGTCATATTGGGCCACAAATAAAGCCATTAAAACAATAAAACCTTTTGTAGCAATTATTTACGATTTGTCTAATTTTTAGGTTTCCTGGGC
Source organism: Schistocerca serialis cubense (assembly GCF_023864345.2). Lineage (NCBI taxonomy): Eukaryota > Metazoa > Arthropoda > Insecta > Orthoptera > Acrididae > Schistocerca > Schistocerca serialis. The sequence goes on along the minus strand of NC_064641.1, from coordinate 188,509,129 downwards.
TATAGGGTCAGTATTGCCTTTCATGGTACCAGTTTTTTCATTCTTCTGTAAATAACTTGTCAGTATTTTGCAACAGTGACTTGTTAAAATGATGGCTCATTAATATTTGCACTGGTCAGTACCTGCCTTCTTTGGAATTCAAAGTATTGTGTTCTTCTTGAAGTCTGAGAGTATTTTTCTTGCCTCATATTTCTTCCACACCAGTCAAAATATTTTTTTCATGGTTGGTTCCTCAAAGGATCATAATAATTCTAAAGGAATATCTTTCATTCCAGGGGTTTTGTCACCACTTTGGTTTTTCAGTGCTCTATCAAACTCTTTTCACACAATAAATTAATTGTATGGTTAAAAAGTCTTATTCACCAAGTGGCATTAGAATACGTATATAAAGAAGGTTATAATTAGGCAAGTTTTTGGAGCCAGTGGCTCCTTCCTTGGGCAGAAGGCTTGAAGGCGAAGGAAGAAGTGTGAAGGAAATGGACTGGGAAGTCTAGGAAAAGGGGTAGATTTCAGGAAAGTTACCCAGAACTGTGGGTCAGGGGAGACCCAGCAGACAGGATGAGAAGGAAAGACTGATTGTTATGGACTGCATTGGACTAGATTTAAAATCTCATCCAATGCAGCCTGCTAATGCAGCCTGGCCCGCGGTTCTGGTTGACTTTCCTGAGATTTACACCTTTTCCTAGACGTCTCAAGTCCTTTTCCTTCCCCCTTCTTTCTTCCCCTTCACCCTTCTGCATGAAGGAGCTACTGGCTCCAAAAGCTTGCCTGATTATAACCTTCTTTGATGTGTGTGTTCTGCTGCTCCATTCAGCTCCATTCAGCAATACTAAACAGTCCTCCAAAGTAGTACGTTCAGTCAACGATTTAACAATTGCAAATTTCAGGGAAAGCCTACAGCAGTTAGACTGGGATGAGGTGTACCGTGAACCTGATGCCAATTTAAAATATAATTTATTTCATGACATTTTTGTAAATGCATTTGAAAACTGCTTCCCCAAGAAAATAGTTAAATATACTCGTAAGAAACCTTGTAACAAACCATGGCTTACTAAGGGTATAAAAATATCTTGTAGCCGGAAAAGGGAAATGTATCTGACAGCAAGAAAGAGTAGTGACCCAGATACTATCAAAAATTATAAAAACTACTGTGTTATATTAAGAAAAGTTATTAAAAAATCCAGGAGTATGTGTATCATGTCTGAAATCAGCAACTCTGATAATAAAATTAAAACAATTTGGAATATTATTAAAAGAGAAACAGCTCAACCAAGAGCAGAGGAAGACAGTATTACCATCAAATTGAATGAAAACTTTACAAACAAAAAGTCAGAAGTTGAAAATATTTTTAATAATCATTTTCTAAATGTTGTGGATATAGTAGGATCCAGGTGTTCATTAGAAGATGCTAGGCTGTTAATGGAAGAGGCCATACCTATGCAATTTTATACAATTGAAATCTCACCCACTTCTCCCTCTGAAATTAGGAAAATAATAAACTTGCTTAAAAGCAAAAACTCACATGGAATTGATGGCATTTCCAGCAAAATACTAAAAGCTTGTTCTCAACAGATAAGTAAGATTCTCAGCCACCTGTGTAATAGCTCTCTGGAACAGGGCATTTTCCCTGATAGACTGAAATATGCTATTGTTATACCTTTGCATAAAAAGGGGGATAGATCTGATGTCAACAATTACCGTCCAATCTCCCTTCTAACAGCTTTATCCAAAATTTTTGAGAAAGTAATGTATTCAAGAGTAGCTTCACATATCTGTAAAAATGAAGTACTAACAAAATGTCAGTTTGGTTTCCAGAAAGGTTTTTCAACAGAAAATGCCATATATGCTTTCACCAGTCAAATTTTGAATGATCTGAATAACCGAACACCTCCCATTGGGATTTTTTGTGATCTCTCAAAGGCTTTTGATTGTGTAAATCATGAAATTCTGCTAGACAAGCTCAAGTATTGTGGCATGAGTGGGACAGTGCACAAATGGTTTAATTCGTACCTAACTGGAAGAGTGCAGAAAGTTGAAATAAGTAGTTCTCGTAACATGCAAAGATCAGCACATTCCTCAAACTGGGGAACTATCAAGAATGGGGTTCCACAAGGGTCAGTCTTAGGTCCTTTGTTGTTCTTATTATATATTAATGACTTGCCATTCTATATTCATGAAGAGGCAAAGTTAGTTCTCTTTGCTGATGATACAAGTATAGTAATCACACCTGAGAAACAAGAATTAACTGATGAAATTGTCAATACTGTCTTTCAGAAAATTACTAAGTGGTTCCTTGTAAACGGACTCTCACTGAATTTTGATAAGACACAGTACATACAGTTCCGTACAGTGAATGGTATGACGCCATTAATAAATATAGACCTTAATCAGAAGCATATAGCTAAGGTAGAATATTCCAAATTTTTAGGTATGTCCATTGATGAGAGATTAAATTGGAAGAAACACATTGATGATCTGCTGAAGCGTTTGAGTTCAGCTACTTATGCAATAAGGGTCATTGCAAATTTTGGTGATAAACATCTTAGTAAATTAGCTTACTACGCCTATTTTCACTCATTGCTTTCATATGGCATCATATTTTGGGGTAATTCATCACTGAGGAATAAAGTATTTATTGCACAGAAGCGTGTAATCAGAATAATAGCTGGAGTCCACCCAAGATCATCCTGCAGACATTTATTTAAGGATCTAGGGATATTCACAGTAGCTTCTCAGTATATATACTCTCTTATGAAATTTGTTATTAACAACCAAACCCAATTCAAAAGTAATAGCAGTGTGCATAACTACAATACTAGGAGAAAGGGCGATCTTCACTATTCAAGATTAAATCTAACTTTGGCACAGAAAGGGGTGAATTATACTGGCGCTAAAGTCTTTGGTCACTTACCAAATAGTATCAAAAGTCTGACAGATAACCAACAAGTATTTAAGAAGAAATTAAAAGAATTTCTGAATGACAACTCCTTCTACTCCATAGAGGAATTTTTAGATATAAATTAAGAAAAAAAATATTAAAAAAAATAAAAAAATAAAAATAAAAAAACACAAAAAAATAAAGTTGTTATATTAACTTAAGTATGTTGTTAAATTAACCTAATTATGTCATGTATTGGAAAATTTGACTCGTTCCACATCATTACGAAATATCGTATTCATGATCCATGGAACTAGTATTAATCTAATCTAATCTAATCTAACCACCACTTAGTGAGTAGATTTTTGATCTATCCAACTAATTTATTGTGTCAAAACCCTTATCACAGTATTGTATCTTCCAATGCATCTTCACCTACTTCCTCTTCTCTTTTTATACCATTTTTCTTTAGTTTGTTTCCTTTATATAGGTCCTTTATATATGTTCCTTCCCTTCTTCGATTAGTACTGGTCTTACACCTGAGCTCTTGATTTTCATACAGCTGTGTCTCTTCTTTCCAAAGGTCTATTTAATTTTCATACATGCGGCATCTATGTTTTTCATAGTTATGCATGCTTCCACATCCTTGCATGTGTCCTCTAACTATTCCTTCTTAGCTATTTGTGCTTTGTCAGTTCAATTTGTCTGGGACATTTGTATTCTCTTTTACTAGCTTCATTTGCTGCATTTTAATATTTTGTCCTATTGTCAGTTACATTTGGAGCCTCCTGTGTTATCTAGGGATTTCTACTAGGCCTGGTCTACTTACTTATCTGATTCTCTGCTGCCTTCACTGTTCCATCTCTAACACTAGTCCATCTTGTATTTTATTCATTTCACCCAATTCAGTGCAGTGTTGCCTTGCTCTTCCTCTAAAACTATCAACCACCTCGTTTTGCCACCTCTTTAGTTTCAATATGTAGCTCATAATCAGTCAGTTACGGCCAGAGTTCGCATCTGCCCCCGGAAATTTATTACACTTCAAGATCTGGTTGCTAAATTTGTATTGTCCCCAGGTCTCTGCCACATACAATTTTCTTTCATAATTCTTAAACCAAGTGCAAACAGTGATTAACTTAGGCTCTCTGCAAAATTCTACCAGGTGGTGTCCTCTTTCATTCCTTCCCCCCTCTGTCCATATTCTCCTCCTATTTTTCCTTCTCTTCCCTCTCCTACTACTGATATCCAGTCACAATTAGATTTTCTTCTCCTAGCTGACTAAGTACTTTATCTCATCATAAATTTGTTCATTCTCTTTGTCATTACAGATCTATTGGCATATGATCTTGTACTACTGTAGTGGGTGTTGACTTTGTGTGTTTTGTCTATGATAATGTGTTCACAATGGTATTCGTAGTAGCTTATTCACATTCCTACTTCCTTATTCATGATTAGGTCTATTCCTACATTATTTGTATTTCATTTTGTGTTGGTAACTCTATACTGACCTGACCAGAAGTCCTGTTCTCACTGCCACAATAATTCACTAATTCCCTCCATATCTTATTTGAATTTATCCATTTCCTTTTTTCAGTTCCGTAATCTACCCACCCAGTTACTGGGTCTGACATTCCCGGCACTGACACACCAGTTTTGTTCCTCCTGGTGATGATATCTGTGGGTAGTCCTTTCCTGGAGATCCAAATGGCTGATTATTTTACATGTGGAATACTTTACCCAAGGAGGTTTCATCACCATTAAGCTAGTTAAATCATCCAGACTGTTGCCCCCGCAACTACAGAAAAGGCTGCTGTCCCTTCTCTAGAACCATGTTAGTCTAGCCTATCCACAGATACCTCTCTGCTCTGATTGCAACTATGGCACAGCTATCAGGTTGTCAGTATCACTGACCCCCCCCCCCCCCCCTTCCCCCCGGGAGGAGGATTTAGTTAAAAGGATGAGTATGGAGCTGTAAGTAGTTGACTAGTAGGAAACTGGAAAGCTTCAATGAAAGTGATTTCTTAATCCTCTTTATATTTATATGACTTAAATCTTGTGTCTTTCTATAATTTAATATTTTTCCTTCCAATTTAAGTAAATACAAATTAATTTTGTAAGATAAATGTACTTAAATATGTATTTGAGTCTAAGGAAGGCAGTTTCTGTAAAATACAGTTTGGAGGTAAAAATCAAACAATGGAAAATCCAGGGTGGAATGTAACAGTATTATGAAAAGGAAAGTTGCTACTCACCATATAGTGGAGATGCTTAGTCACAACAAAAAGACTGTCACAAATAAAGACACACACACACACACACACACACACACACACACACAACTGCAGTCTTGGCCAACTGAAGCCAAGCCACTGTAGCTTTTTGACAAAGGCCTTACTGTCCGAAAGCTGACAATCTTTTTGTTGTGACCACCTGTGACTCAGCACCTCTGCTAGATGGTAAGAAGCAACTTTCCTTTTCATAATATGGTTTGGAGGTAGATAGTTGATTTAACCTATAGCAAATTGCGTAATGTCAATTACAAAAGAAGAAGGAAAAGAAACAGCAGTTAGTTATGTATTAACTGTGAGCTTATAATTGACTGAATCTTTTCTCTTTTCTTTCAGCCAACAGTAATGCTCAAAATTTGGATTGAAGAATTTTTATCAGTAAGTAGATGACTTGTTTTGAAAGTATATTATAAGTGATGTATTTTTGTAAGATTTTATGATTGTAGATACAATGCCTTAGTGAATATATTTTATATGAGAATAGTTTTTGATTTTTCTTTTTATATTTTGTGTAACTTCTGTTTCTTAACTATTGGGTGCACCTGTGCAATAAACTGCATCACTTCTATATCTCTTCTCCTTGTTGTAGCTGAGACATGTGTAAAGTAATAAATAAAAATAATAAATCAGGTGCTGTAGATACACTATGTGATAAAAAGTATCTGGACACCCCCAAAACCATACTTTTTCATGTTAGGTGCATTGTGCTGCCACCTACTGCCAGGTACTCCATATCAGTGACCTAGTAGTCATTAGACATCGTGAGAGAGAGCAGAATGGGATGCTCCACAGAACTCAGACTTAGAATGTGGTCAGGTGATTGGGTGTCACTTGTGTCATACTCCTGTACAAAAGATTTCCACACTGCCAAACATCCCTAGGTCCACCATTTCTGATGTGATAGTGAAGTGGAAACGTGAAGGGACACGTACAGCACAAAAGCGTACAAGCCGACCTCGTCTGTTGACTGAGAGAGACCACCAACAGTTGAAGAGGGTCGTAATGTGTAATAGGCAGACGTCTATCCAGACCATCACACAGGAAATCCAAACTGCATCAGAATCCACTGCGAGTACTATGACAGTTAGGCGGGAGATGAGAGGACTTGGATTTCATGGTTGAGCAGCTGCTCATAAGCCACACATCACGCCGGTAAATGCCAAATGACACCTCGCTTGGTGTAAAGAGCGTAAACATTGGACGATTGAGCAATGGAGAAATGTTGCGTGGAGTGACGAATCACAGTAAACAATGTGGCGATCCGATGGCAGGGTGTGAGTATGGCAAATGCCTGGTGAACGTCATCTGCCAGAATGTCTAGTGCCAACAGTAAAATCTGGAGGCAGTGGTGTTGTGGTGTGGTCATGTTTTTCATGGAGGGCACTTGCACCATCACAGCAAAGGCCCACATTGGTGTTTTAAGCACCTTCTTGCTTCCCACTGTTGAAAAGCAATTCAGGGATGGCGATTGCATCTTTCAACACGATCGAACACCTGTTCATAATGCATGACCTGTGGCGGAGTGGTTACATGACAATAACATCCTTGTAATGGACTGGCCTGCACAGAGTCCTGATCTGAGTCCTATAGAACAACTTTGTGTTTTGGAACGCCGGCTTTGTACCAGGTCTCACCGACCGACATCAATACCTCTTCTCAGTGCTGCACTCCGTGAAGAATGTGCTGTCATTCCCCAAGAAACCTTCCAGCACCTGATTGAACATATGCCTGGGAGAGTGGAAGCTGTTGTCAAGGCTAAGGGTGGGCCAACACCATATTGAGTTCTAGCATTACCGGTGAAGGGCACCACGAACTTGTAAGTCATTTTCAACCAGGTGTCCGGATACTTTTGATCACGTAGTGTATCTGCAAAAATTTGTTATGATCACAGATTCATTCAAAAAATTCATTTTCTTCGTTAGTAACTTTTGTATGTATCAGCTCCAAAGCAAACATCTAACATTTGTGAGAGTCAGGACTTCTGTATAATTTTCCAGTGTTTCTTTATAGAACTGTACATTCTCATTGGCATTGGTGTGATATATAGGTTTCTATTAAGAACATAATTGCAGTAATGTGATTCTTGACATTTTCCCTGCGTAATTAGTATTTGGTGAGTTACAACCTTGCAACTAATTAATGTCAACATCTCCTCATTATACTTTGGCTGACAACCATTCAGTCTTATTCACTCACCTGAAGATGGCTGCTTGGTTTTCAGCCAAAATAGTACGGCAATAGTAGATGCTATCTGGCTGCAACCCAAACGTTATGGAATACCATTGAGCCACGTGGAGTGGCCGCGCGGTTAGAGGCGCCATGTCACTGATTGCGCGGCACATCCTGCTGGAGGTTAGAGTTCTCCCTTGGGCATGGGTGGGTGTGTTGTTCTTAGCATAAGTTAGTTTTAGTAGCATGTAAGTCTAGGGACCGATGGATGACCTCAGCAGTTTGGTCCCTTAGGAATTAACACACACACACACACACACAATTTTGTGTAGTATTTGATCTCAACAAACGAAATTTCAGCAGATCCATACTGTTGATTGTTGCAGTTCCTCCCCTCCCCCCCTCCTCTCTTCTCTGACTCGACTGATCCCATTGTTAAGTCTTAGTCAGTCTGGCTTTTCCTTAGGTTCTGAACAGTATTGAGGTCTTTGCTTACTTCTATCACCTTTTTGGCTAATTAAAGCCTGGTCCCTTATTTCGGGTTTGACTCGCTGTTTTCTTTTTTCATAATTTTGACAGAATTGTGAATGTAATTTTGAATTGGCCGTTAGGCAGTTGCATCTTTTCATAGTACATACAGAAGACCACATGCTGACCTAAACTCAGTCACCTTGTATTCTTCTACCTCAATAAATACCACTATCAACATAATGCTGTTTAGAAGCACATGATGAATGTTGCCATCTGCAAGCTGAGCTGTGAACTCTCTTCTTGCATGTGATGTCTGACGGCTTGGCTCTGCCAGTGCACACTGGCGACCGCACTCCCACAGATGTCAGAAATAGTGTGTGTTCATGGGCATGACATTACTCGGTGTCCAAATGGCATACTGTCACAAATGGCAAATCCAGCAGTCATTACCCAATCATTTTATCGATACCATGTTAGAGACCCCCTGGATGCTCTACTGAGATGGTCTCTACCAAAAGCCAGTTGGGAAGAACACTCCTCTGAAGCCTATATCATGATAACCCAAGGAAAAAACATTGGTGAATCGGTGCAAGAATCACCAAAGTGATTACCTAGTCAGTGTATAATACAGAACCATTAGCCACTCAAAGCGTAATACAGACCATTGCTCTTCCGGACTTCTTTCAGGCCTACACCATGGGAATAGCTGAGGCAAACAGAAACAGAGGGAGAGCATTACAATGTCAGATGATGTAGCCCTCTGTCTATAATCTAGTTTTATATAAAATGATAAGTACAATTCCATGAAACAGTTGAAGTAGGACTGTGTTGCTTCAATGAACACACACAACAGATGCCCAGGTATGGCAAAGCTGCGATGTATCAGTGGACATTATTTTCCAGCCGGAATACGTGGAGTTTTAGACCGAAGAATACTCCATATTAATCCTTTCGAAATAATGAAATTACTAGCGAGGCATTGTGCCAAAATATTAGCATCAGACCATTTTCACACCAGTTTTTATCCAACACTGAATTTTAATAGAACCAAGTAATTCTGTCTTTTAATATTTGAGAAATAGACCTATAACACACTTTCAGAAACTGGGAATTCAACACTGCACTTGTGCAATGTGAAATTACTTCACCACCTTAGTGACTAACAGAGTTCTGAAGATATTTAACAAGATTTGACATTATACCAAATTGACAAATGGTAAAAACCTCACAGTATAGACAGCTACAGACTAAACAGTTTAACAGCTGTGCTATGCAAATATCTGGAGTGGATGGTCTGACACAGTGTTTGTTGTGTGGAAATGAGATTTTCTTTCAGTGTGGTTTTTGAAATTTAGATCCATAACCAACCACCTTTCAAAATTGGTATGGTTTCAGGAAGACATCCCCCCCTTCTACACCTGGTGTAGAGGTCTTTCCTGAAAGTTACATGTATCTTAGTTGCATTAAACGGATGGTTCTTCTGAGGCAATCTATCAACTTTTAATAAAAATTTCTTACTCCAGAGATATTTCAGAGGTAGAGTTGGTACAGCTCTTAGCAATCAACATTTTCAGTAAAAGAGAGTTGCATAGGGTTTGATCTTGAGTGCTCCTGCCTTCACATTTGCTAGAAACAGAATTGTCATTGTTGTGGGACTGAACGTATTGTTGTTCTATGTCTCTACAATCAACAGTGTCTCATCTTCAAACAGCTGTTTGGTAAATGTGGGTATGGGCCCATAATTCGGGGTTACTCCTCATAAAGCAGATAAAGTCCTGCCTATGCAGAAATTAAACTGTACTTCCTTGAAAATAGCTCTTGGGGACCAGATCAGAAAGTTCTAGTAAAATTTTACCAGTCATTTATTTTAACCAGTTGGACCATGGGTGTGTCGCTCATGAGTTGGCAACAATGGTTGAGGACTACTAGGCCCTGTGCACCACAGTAGAGTCAGTCTTGGGACTGTAGATTTCTGCTTTGAGTCGTCCTGATACTCTCCTTGTAGAAGTAGTTATTCTACCCTTAAACAGTTCAGCCAAAAACCGTTTTATTGTGTGCTTAAGATTTATTTAAGTCCATAACATCCCTATACAGGACACTTTTTTCTACAACCCCAACATTCATCTCCTTCTTAATAATTTGAAAACAGTGAGAACAGCTGCAGTTACACTAAGACATGCATTGGGAGGTCTTTTTCCCTCACATTTTCTTGCCCACCCATCTCACAGTCTGCCCCATTGAAAGTATCCCCTTTAGTCCAGTTTACTGAGTGAGATACCTAATTTTTTCGCCTTAAATTACTTTTCACCCATTAAAGACATTTTTGATATGTTTTCACCTAGGTGAACAGTTACCTGGGCTTCATGAAACACAGTTGTGCTTGCAGCTTTATTTATCACCGAGAGACGGCCATCAACATTTTCTAAATGGAACTATATTATTTTGTGCTGCTAGAATAACAGATATTAGTGTGCCAGTCATGGTGTACATCTTCCATCTCAGCTCTTGTCCCGGTGGGACATACAGCTGTGCACTTCCTCTCGATGCTTGTACCTTTACATGTGCATATTCTGCAACTACTTGTATTGGTGGTCTGAGTTAATTTTTCTCTGTAACACAGTTCTTGCGACAGTCACAGCTCTTGACCCGACTGTGGTATTGGTAAAATTTTTCTGTTGGCTCATTGGTTATTTAGGTAAAGTAACTTATAACCATGCCGTTGAGTTCCTTGGGTATCCTAAATATAATCAACAACTCTCAAAGCAATACTTATTATTATCTGTTTATGTGTCACTTCCTGACACGACATGTCATTGAATTTAGAAATTCAGTAACTTGAATATTTCACATAAAATTTCAAATCTTGGTTTTTTAACTTTATTCTGTTTTAATTATTTGTTCTGATTGTCAATATCATTTAATTATCTAAATGGATTTGCTTTTCACTGCTTAAATGTCAGCTGTATTACAGTTTTGTGCAAACATGAATGTATTTACTTTTTCAATTGCATTAATGGATATGATTCTCTCAAAGGATTGTTAATTTCATGTGTACTGGTTTTCTTCAATTTACAGACAGTAAGTCGACTAGATCCAAAATTCATTGCATTACATTGTCAGGAAGTTGGTGGAAAAAATTATGAACGTAGCATGAAACATGTTGAATACTTCGTGAGGTAGGTATCTATTTAGAATAAAATTAATAAATCGTAATTAATAGTTCAAACAATGGAAAATCCAGGACTGAATAATGCAGTATTATGAAAAGGATTGCTTACAACATCCATATACCAGAGATGGAGTTGCAGGTAGGCACAACCAAAAGACTGTCAAACAATCAAGCTTTCGCCCAAAAAGGCCTTCATTGGAATTAGACAACATGCACACATGCCCCCCCCCCCCCCCCCCTGCTCCCACACACACAGTATCTGGCTGCCAAGGCCAGACTGCAAACAGGAGTGCAAGAGATGGGAGAAGCATTCTGGGTGGTAAAGGTAAGTAGGAGGCTGGGATGGGAAGGGGAAGGGTGGGGGACGGTGAAGTGCTGCTTGTGGGAACATACAGAGAAGTAAAGGCTCTGGGTGCATAAGTGGAATAGAGGGCTGTGTAGTGCTGGAGTGTGAACAGGGACGGGGATAGGCGGGTGTAGGACAATGACTAATGAAAGTTGAGACCAGGAGGGTCTCAGACACACAGGATATACTGTGGGGAGACTTCCTATCTGAGCAGTTCAGAAAAGCTGATGTTGGTAGGAAGGATACAGATGGCACAGGCTGTGAAGCAGTCATTAAAATGGAGAACATAGTTTTGGGCAGTGTACTCAGCAACTGGATGGTCTAGCTGTGTCTTGGTCAGTTTGTTGGTGGCCATTCATGTCGACAGACAGCTTGTCGATTGTCATGCCCATGTAGAATGCAGTACCGTGCTTGAAGCTTAGCTTGTAGATCACAAGACTGGTTTCGTTTGTAACCCTGCCTCTAATGGGATAGGTGATGCATATGACCAGACTGGATTGGATGGTGGTGGGAGGATGTTTGGGACAGGTCTTGCATCTAGGTCTGTTACAGGGATGTGAGCTATGAGCCAAGGGGTTGGGAGCAGGGGTTGTGAAGGGATGGACAAGGACATAATGTAGGTTTGGTGGATGGCAGAATATCACTGTGGAAGGGAGGACATTCCCCATTTCATTGCACGGTGAGAGGTAGTCGAAACCCTGGCAGAGAATGTTATTCAGTTGCTTCATTCCTGGGTGGTACTGAGTCATAAGGGAAATGCTCCTCTGTGGCTGGACAGTGGGACTTTGGGAGGAGGAGGGGGGGGGGGTGACTGGAGAGATAAGGCATGGGAGATCTGTTTCTGTACAAGGTTGAGAGGGTAATTACATTCTGTGAATGCTTCAGTGAGACCCTTGGTATATTTGAAGGGGGCTCTTCGCTGCTACAGTTGGGATGGCACAGGTGGCTAGGCTGTATGGAAGGGACTTCGTGGTCTGGAACAGGTGGCAGCCATCAAAATGTAGGTATTGCTGATGGTTGGTAGGTCTGATGTGGACAGAGGTACTGATGTAGTCATCTTTGAGGTGGAGGTCAACAGCAAGGAAGGTGGCTTGTTGGGTTGAGGAGGACCAGGTAAAGTGAATGAGGGAAAAGGAGTTGAGGTTCTGGAGAAATGTGAATAGGGTGCCCTTGCACTTGATCCAGATCACGAAGATATCAGTAAATCTGAACCAGTTGAGCAGTTTAGGATTCTGGGCAATTAGAAAGGACTCCCTTGAATAAGTTTGCATAGGATGATGCCATGTGGGTGTCCATTGTCACACCCTGGATTTGTTCATTGCTTGGCTCATGGAATCCTCCAAAATGGCTTACCATCAAACTACATACCTCCGGCTGCAACTTTTCCTTCCACAATGACTTCCACCTGTTCAGATTGTGCCAGTCCTTAACCCTCACTGACATTGTCCTGTAAAACATTGTCAGGCTCAAACCTCCTTGCAATACCTCCTCTCCACCTGTAAAATTCTCCTGCTTTGCAATCCCAGATTCCTGGATCCCGTATCACACATTGAAGCTCTTGCCCTACAGAAACTAGAGTAGCATGCGCAGTGCTACCTCAAAGTACTCTGCAACCTGATAACTTCCTTCTCCCGCCTTGGTATACACTATCACTACTTGTACAACAGCCTCCCCCACATTCCATCAAAGCTGGCAAGCCCTGCCTCACAGACATACTACATTTACCCAACCCACAAACACTCCATACCACAAATAAACAGAATCCAGGTCTTCAATGTACCTGAAACACAGTCATGAACCTTTACTCAAAAGCCTTAGCCTGACATAATTAGCAGTCCCTTAAAAAGGCCTCACCTTTTGCCCCACTACCAAATTCAGTCTTGCAGGACGTGTTAAGGACTTTGTCTCCTTCTCTGGTCTTTTTAAAGCAGAAACACTTCTTTTGCCACCAACTCTACCAATCAGACTCAACCAAGGACCAGTGTTGAACCCTGCCTAACTGAGTTCACTCCTTTATCCAACTGTGATCCACCCCCACTGCCCCCAAATCACCACCTGCTAACTTTCCAGAATTTCTTAACCTCGAACCTTGCCTCACTTTTATTCCCCAGATCGCTCAACTTGCACGTTAACCATACATCTCCAGAAAGAACTGCAATCCACCAGCTAAAAATTGATCCTGACCTTATAATCATGCCTGTTGACAAAGGATCCACCATTGTTTTGAAGTGCAAAGAGTACCTGATGGAAGGGCTCCACCTCCTTTCTGGTTCATCCACCTACAAACCATGCCACAATGACTGCATTCCAGAAATCCTGCAGGATCTACAGTCTCTCCTCAAATCCGTAGGCCCACCGCAGCGAGTCCATCTCTCTACTCACCTCTACCACCCTATCACCTCGACCTACCCTCATATATAAAAGATAACAACCATTTCCTCCACCTACTCTCAACAGTTCCTGCTCATTTATCCCATAGTGCCCTTTTCATCACTATTGATGTCGCCTCCTTTTACACTAACATCCCAAATGCCCATGACCTTGCTGCTATTGAACACTACCTTTCTCAAAGCCTGACAGATTCCAAACCTACCCTTCCTTCCAAGTTGTCATGACCAACCGTATCCTCACCCACAATTACTTCTCCTGTGAAGGCATCACATACAAACAATTCTGAGGTAATGAGCACCCCCATGGTATAACCCTTTGCCACCCCGTTCACGAGCCATTTTGAGGAGTCCTTTCTAACCACCCCCAGAATCCTAACCACCTCACGTGATTCAGATTAATTGATGACATTTTCATGATCTGGATTGTGGGTGAGGGTAACCTATCCAAATTTCTCCTGAACCTCAACACCGTCTCCCCCACTCGCTTCATCTGATCCTTCTCAACCCAAAAAACCACCTTCCTCAATGTTGACCTCCACCTCAAAAAATGGACACATCAGTACCTCTGACTGTATAACTCTTACTAACCACCAGCAATACCCCCACTTCGGCAGCTGCCACCCGTTCCATTCCAAGAAGAATCTTCCATTCGGCCTGCCCACCCGTGGCCGTCACATCTGTAGTGAAGAGCAGTCCCTCTCAAAATACACGAAGGGTTTCACTGAGGCGTTCATAGAATGTAATTACCCTCCCAACTTTGTACAGAAACAGATCTCTCCTGCCATACCTCTCCAGTCACCCCCTACATCTCGAAGTCCCACCATCCAGCAACAGAGGAGCATTCCCCTCGTGGCTTAGTACCACCCAGGACTGGAGCAACTGAATCACAGTTTCCACCAGGATTTTGGCTACCTGTCATCATGCCCTGACATGAGGCCTGTTCTACCCACTATTATTCTCACCCCTCCCACAGTGGTATGCCACTCCCACCAACCTACATTATTATATCCTCGTCCATCCCCACACAACCCCTGCTTGCAACCCCTTGTTCATGGCTCAAACCCTGTAATAGAGCTAGATGCAAAATCTGTGCCATACATCTTTCCACCATCACCTGCTTCAGTCTGGTCACAAGCATCACCTGTCCCACCAGAGGCACGGCTACCTGTGAAATCAGTCCTGTGATCTACAAGCTAAGCTGCAAGCACTGTGCTGTTTTCTACATGGGCATGACAATCAATGAGATGTCTGTCCAAATGAATGTATACTGACAAACTGTGGCCAAGGAACAGCTGGACCATCCAGTTACTGAGCACACTGCCCAGCACAGTGTTCGCCATTTTAAGGATTGCTTCACAGCCTGTGCCATCTGTATCCTTCTTACCAATACCAGCTTTTCTGAATTGTGCACATGGGAACTCTCCCTGCAATATATACTACATTCTCATAGCCCTCCTAGCCTCAATGTTCATTTATCATTGTTCTACACCCACCTATCCTCTTTCCTGTCACACTGCAGCACTACACAGCCTCTATTCCACCTTTGTGTCCACAGTCTTTTACTTCTCTCCTTTTCCACTGGCCCCTATGTCCAACCTACTGACTGCACCAAGCTGCTCTACCATCTCTCCACTTTGTCTCTGTATTATCTCACAAGCAGCACTTTACCATCCCTAACCTCTACTATGCTATCCCTCCCCTCCCCACCCCAGCCTCTCCTTACCCTCACTCTCCAGATTGCTTCTCTCAACATGCACCGCTGCTTAGTCTGGCGTCAGTAGTCAGAGACTGTGGTCGTGTGTGTGTGTGTGTGTGTGTGTGTGTGTGTGTGTGTAGTCTAATTTTGATGAAGGCCTTTTTGGCCAAAAGCTTACTTGTTTGACAATCATTTTGTTGTTCCTATCTGCGACTCAGCAGCTCTACTATATGGTGAGTAGTAATCTATCCATTTAGTAATTAATAGTTCCTCCAAGTTATAAAACTTCCTTATTGTACCTGTACTGGTATTCAGAATACATCTTCAAAAAAATGTTACTGAACCCTCGACAGTCAAAACCGATAAAATTGTGATATTCTAAAGTACGCAGAAAAGTCTTAGGGTTTATAGTCATAGATTTCTTTCTTGGAACCATAGAGAAGAGAAATAAATATGTGGCTATTGTTGCACTGTGAATTAGAACAAAATAGACGAAAAACAAATTGAATTTAAAAATGGGCAACAAAAGTATTCTACAGTTGTTGCAAATGAGCTTTTCATGTGACACCTGAATGTTACTTTTTCTTTATTATGTTGCTGTTTGTAAATATTGATCAAGTTTTGCCACATTCTTAGAAACATTGTTTCATTAGGTGAAAGGAAATGATTTTATATGAACTTTTGATTTATGAGGAACATAACATGGCTTTGCAACAAGCAGTTTATTGAATCTCTGCCTATATTTATGTGCAGTTGCATTTTGCAAAGGTTTCATCAGTCAAACTATGAATGTTCTTGAAAATAATTTAGGAGTAAAGGAGACCACTCACCAAATTGCAAAAGTGACGAGTTGTCGACAGGCACAAACAAATGAGAAATAAAACGTGCTAGCTTTGGAAAAATCCTTTCTCGAACTAGAGTACAGATCCACAGATGCACTCACATGCCGAGGCCATCTTACCCACGAGTCCAGATCATGAAGATTTATTGAAAGTGAACCAGAGAAGAGGTTTGGGGTTTTGGAAGGCTAGGAAGGCTTCCTTTCGTAAAAAGTATGAGTAAAACTCTTAGCCATTTCCTGTAGACTGTGGTCTTAGTATGTCGTATATTGCCAGCGTGTGGTGATAGAAAGAATGCCTATTATATGTCTGAAAAATTCTTATATCTTGTAAATACATTGTAACAAAAGCAGTTGATCCTGTTTATCTAGTTACTTGCTGAGATGAAGTGCTTCTTCCAAATTAGAGAAAAATTACTTAACTTCTGAAGTACCTACTGAAGGCCCCTCTCACATGACCATACCATAAAATCATATTCGCTTGGTTCATGCATTCGGGACATCATTAATACAGCAAGTGCACAGCAGACAGTTTCGTGCAACAAATCTGTCGTGAAAGAATTCATGGCTAGCTTACAAGTTAGTAAACTGATTTTTGGACATACAAAAATTTGTTTCCGTGGACTCCTTATTGAAAGCAATAAATTGTATTGGTGTGGACTTGAAATGGAAGAGTTACTTACAGAAATTATATTGTGGCATCATCCGACACGACATGTTAGAAACCATAAGTCTGTGAATCTGAAAGATCAGAGAGGTGATCTTTTGACAGCAGAACTTGAACAGACAGTTAAGATCATGGAAGGTAAGAGAGCATCTGCAGTTATTACCTAACAATACAATTGATTGAATACTTTCATGCTAATGTGATGAATACACTGTACGAACTTGGGCATAGAATTTATGAAAGTGTTGTACTGCCAAAGTATTTTAAGAGATAAGTAATCATACCTCAACTGAAAATGCCGTCAGCACAAAAATGTGAGCAGTACTGAGCACTTAGACTTGCCTCAAAAATCTTAATAAGAAGAATTTTAATAATAATAACTTAATTACAAGAATTTTAGGCAGTTGAAGGTATGCATACCAATGATAAGTGGCATCCTAAAAAGGATACTCTCACATCAAACACAGAAAAATGGTTCTATACGTTCAGAAAGCAATTGCCAGAATGAATTGAGAGAAGCTTCAGGTATTGAAAGATAATGATGTGTTGTATAAAGACTAAAAGTTAATATGGGATCTGCACAAAGATGAGATAGCAGTTGTGAAATTTGGCAAATGCTGGCAAGATACACTGGTAAGAGGAGGACTCATCTGAGAGTTATTACTTCCACTCACATTGTTCAGGGTATGCAGTAAATAAAAAAAGTTAATACCTAGTAAGAAGAAAATCTGAGAGATGTGGGAAAGGTTACATATTTCAGGATTTGCTGAAAGTAAAGGAGACCCACAGGAATCTTAAAGTTAATTGAGGTTATTCTTAGCCTTGAATATAGCCTGAAAATGAATAAAGAGAAACCAATGGCACTTCTTGTGAGGAAACACAATACAAGACAGATATAGTTCCAGGAGGACAGCAACTGAAGAACATAGAGTTGTGTATCTCAGTAGTAAGCTGAGAGATGAATGCAGGTTGAAGGAATAGTTTTATTGTATTTCAGTCTCAATCACAAAGAAGTGGCTCTGTCATTATGACTCCTGTAAAACAGCCTGGAAGATCTTACAAGCAGAATAAACCTGTGTGTGACAGAGACTGTAAAAAACCATGGGTTTAAGGAATCAACTTAAGGCTTTTATTGGGAATGTTTTCCTGTTATGGTGTGAAAGATGGACAATTGGAGCAGAGGAGTGACAGGAGTTGATGATTTTGGGATGTGATATTGCTGCAGCTGGATGTTTTCTTACAAAGAAGTTTACTGGTGAATGCAAGACCAACCATTGTAGAAGGTTCAGTAGGTGGAAAATTGCAAGAGGAATACTCATAATTATGTCTACTTAACAAATTAATAGTGGCATATGGTTTCAGTTCTACATAGAATTGAAAATGTTTCTCCTCCTCCTCCTCCTCCTGCTGTTGCTTATTATTATTTTTATTATTTTGCCTTTCCTCATTCCGCTATGGGGTCAGCATTGTTATATGGGTTTTGCTGATGTAGTAGTTGGAGGCTGAATGCCTTTTGACACCCCCTTCCCCCCCCCCCCCCCCCTCCCCCCTCCCCCCCTTCAGAATGGAAATTGTGTATGCCAACTGTGTGTGTGTGTGTGTGTGTGTGTGTGTGTGTGTGTGTGTGTGTGTGTGTGTAGGGTAAATCTCTTACTCAAGTGTGAGAATGGTTTTAAAATGTTTGCATAGTGTGTATCTGAAGTGGGTTGTGGGTACCAGATTAATGTAGTTGGATGTGAGAAGCTCCCTAAAAACCACATCCAGACTGACTGATTCACCAGCCCTCATCCTTAATCTGCAAGGCAGATTCAGTCCAGGACAGGCTTGCCACTTCATATCCTGGAAGCAGTGCACTAGCATGCTCAGCCATCTGAGCAGGTAACAGAATTGAAAAAAACTGGCACAAGCTATAATATGCATTACCTTCAGAGACACTTTGCTGTGTGTGTGTGTGTGGGGGGGGGGGGGGGGGGGGGGGTGAGGGAAAATAATGTGAACAGTGATAGTAATTGAATGGTTGTTTGATGGTCAACAACACAGGTAAGGCATGTGCTCTGCTGGACTGTGTGTGTTTAGTACAGAATAGGCACCAGTGTAGGTTGTTTACGAGTAGTCCACACTTTGCATTTGCATTCAGAGGCTGAGGCTGGTGTGCAATGAAAGACCTAACACAGTTCCAAAGAAGGCAGATTGTGTGGGCCCGATTAGCTGTAGCATCAGTAACAAAGACAGCCAACTTGTTGAAAGTTCCAATAGCAACTGTTTCAACAGTTGTGACAGCCTACACAAATCATGGAAAGAAATCATCGTGTAAATGTAATAGTCGGTGCAGATCAAAACTAAATAAAAGAGATCATCATAGGCTAACACTAATTCTGTCAAAACAACACAAAACTATGGTGGCTGAAGTGACTGAAGAGCTCAGTAGTCATCTTAGAGGACCTGTCTCTATCAACAGTGTCCACTGAGAACTCTATAAAGGGATTATTCATGGACGAGCTGCTATACCGAAACCATTAGTGATGACAACCAATGCAAAAAAGTGTAAAACGTGGTGTCAGGAGCATAAATCCTGGATGGCTGATCAGTGGAAACACGTCATAAGGTCCAACGGGTCAACATTTTCGTTATTTCCAACATCGGCAGGGTTTTTGTACGAAGAACACCAAAAGAAGCCTACAATCCTGATTGCTTGATGCCAACAGTTAAGTGTGGAAATAGAAGTGTGGTGGTGTGGGCAGCCATATCATGGTATTCTGCTGGTCAGAGGCCTTCTTAAAGCCAACAATTATGCGAATATTTTAGGTGATCAGGTGCACCCCATGATTCAAATGTTGTTCCCCACCAATTACGCCATACTTCAGGTCGATAATGCAACCATTCACACAGCCAGGACAGTACAATCCTAGTATGAGGAGCATGCAACTGAACTACGGCATCTTCCCTGGCCAGCACAGTTCGCGGATTTGAACATCATCGAACCCTTGCGTGCGGTATTCAAGCACAAACTATGGAGCAGATTTCCGCATCCCTCGTCACTATAGGAGTTAGAAGAGGTTCTGATTGAAGAGTGGTATAACATTCCACTTCATGCCAGTATTCCTAGAAGAATTGCAGTTGTATTGTGGGCAGATGGGGTTAATAAATCTTTCCCAAGTAAGTACAGGTGTTCACATTATTTTGCACATCCCCTGTATTGTGTAAGGTCAAAATCAGTGAAGTAGCTTGTTGGAGCTGAAATAGTGAGAAAATTTATCATTTTCTTTATTGAGGTTTAAAGTTAAGAAGTGGACACACATGATCTCTGTGCTCATTAGCACATGATGAAGGTAATGAAAATGTGCTTAAACAAAACATTTAAAAAAAATCTGTTAACCATGCTCAGTATATAAAACTTTGTATATTATCTATACTGCAGGAAACTTAAAGAATAAACACATATTTTTGCTGTGTAACCAACTACTAATTATTGTTGCTATTACTTGAATTTGTTTAAAGATTTTAATTAGTTATAAAATATGCTAATCTACTTTTTAAATTTTTTTCCCCCAAGAAAGCATTCCAGATGAAGTTCCCAGTGATGTAATTTGCCTAGTTTGTGTGGTGTTCTGCACATAACAGGCTTGTCATCTTGTTACATTGTTTCAGGTTGCTTATGTCAAGTGAAGAACTGCGCTTATTTGATCGTGTGAGAGTTTATCTTGATGAAGATTACTCATCTGCGGAACATTTCACAGTAAGCACATACCATGAACCTGTCACTGCTGTTAAATATATGTTTTTTGTTATTTATAAATATCTTGTTTTTCAGGCTCTGGGGAACTTTTACTTCGTACATGAATCATTATCTGATGTTCTGATGTGGGATTTTTCAGGTATGTCTTCAGTAGATTCATTATTTTCATGTCTTGTACTATAACTGAGCAATAAAGCTATAAATTGGTATAGCATGCTAATAGCACTGTATTGAATTTTTTGGTTTATTCCAGTTGAAAAAATAAAATTAATCTATCCATATAACTGGTGGTGGAGTTCCATTGCTGTGAATTACGTTACTTCAACAAATACAGCAACCAGCCACTTTTTTGCCAGTTGTTGTGTTTCTTAAACTAAAAAAAATAAGTTTCTCTACTCTTACTCTATCAAAGCATTGTCACCTGAAGGTAAAATATTAGAAAATAAAAAATGTGCAGATTCTGAAGAAAGGAAAAATTGCCACTAATTAGAGAGCATGTTTCGGGCATTGGTGTGAAGACTGCAGTAAATAACCTTTCATTTGACTTTAATGTTACAGTATTAAATTGTAAATTAGATTTTATCTGAAATCCTGAACATAATTTCAACACATTTCTGATTAGTAGTTGTAAGTGTGAAATGGATGTATTAGATTGATATTGCTTAAACGAATAAATAAGTCAAATGAATAAGGTTATTTGGTTGCTGTTCTATTCGTACCATTGAATAAATGGTTGAAGAGTTCCTCCAGGACATATTGCACAATGACAAACTTCATTTCCTTCATTTTGCAAACTAAATAATGTCAACATTTAAACAACTAGAGCAGTGTCATTGATATAAAAATGGTCTCTTTATAATAATAATGTAAATGTTTGATGCCATGCTTATCAAAATTAGTGTATTTATTCACCCAAAAGAAACTTCAGAGTTTTGTGCAGTTTATTGTAAGGGCTTTGCGCTGTGCATTATGTTCTACTTTTATGAATTTGAAACTTGGAAAATGTTCAACCTTTCTTTCCCCTCTACAATCACTAGGATATTTCATAGTTCTGTTGCAAATAGAGCAACATTGTGATACTGGCTAGTGAAAAATAGACAAGTCGGAAAATGAAAGATGTAGAAAACTAAAATGGAGTGAATAAAGTAGAAGTTACTGTTAACAAATATTGAGATGGAAGGAAATAACGTAAATTAAGGCCAGGTGGGTGGCGAGAACCAAGGACTTGTTGTAGTGCTATTATCCACCTGCGGAGTTCTGAGAAACTGGTGTCTGGGGGAAGAATCCAGATAGTGCATGTGATGAAACAGGCACCAAGGTCACAACCGTCATGTTGTACAGAATGCTGTGCAACAGGATATTATGTGTTGCCTGTATACACCCTCTGCCTATGCCCATTCATCCTGACTGATAACTGGGTGGTAGTCACACCAATGTAAAAAGCCGAACGGTGTTTACATAACAGCTGGTATATGACATGTCGTTTCACAGGTG